>NW_026967503.1:1176265-2441265 GCF_028390025.1 Pseudophryne corroboree | reverse complement strand
ATATATATATATATATATATATATCTATATATATCTATATATATCATATGAGATCCGCACTCACATCAAAAAATACATAGAAACATGTTCAGGGTGCACCCAGTGGAACTGACTCAGTCAGCCACAAATACAGAACAGGGGTTCCACAGAAGTGGAAGGGGCACTCACTAGTAAATAACATATACAATTAAGTTGCATAAAACATTCATGTTTTTAATAGTCAGTAGCACCAATTCGCCTTTGATCGACGTTTCGACCCCTTGACCGGGTCTTTCTCAAGATAGGCAGGATCGGTAAACATTCATATCATTTTTCAAGGTATATACATAGTGTCCTCAATAGAGATCTAGAAGAAAGAGAGAACATAAGACCACTCTTAATGCCTCCCAGGCCCCATTGTTGCGCATTAATCATATACTAACTAGCACACGGCACCTTTCACCGTGTGTGTATCAAACAAAATTAAACAAAATAAAAAAAATAAATTAAAATAAAATAAATTAAAAAATAATAATGAATAGACTAAACCATACGCCCAGTGGATAATATCCTACTACAGTGACCACCACAGTGACTCCAAATATCAAAACAAGCGAAAGCTTACGTTGAGGCCTCACTTAAGGGAAAAAGATCCCGATAATATCTATCCACTCAGCTGGTATGTTGTTCAAATCCTGGAAAACCAATATGTACAAAATATCAGCAAATACTAAATTAGCAAAACCAATGTTGTTTAGCTCAGCAAATATGTATATATAAATACCTACGTACTCAGCAATTGTACCGTCACAGGTAAATGTGAGTAGGCTTCCAATAATATGATATAATTCACAAAAGTCATCCTATAAACATAAAAAAGGAAAGGTGAGAGTGGAGACTAAAGATATACTAATCTAACATGTGAGTGTGATGAACACCAACTACTCACAATATGCCAGCAGTCATTCCAGTCTAAGTGAGTCCAGGTGTGCCACTATTCGATTCCACAACATATCAAAACATGATCACTGAAATAGATAGTGCGCAGTACCAATATCAATCACTAATAATATAACAGTACAGACAGGGTCAATAACCCCTAAGCGGTAGGTACTTACAATACGATGTTCACACAGTCAGAGGGCACCTGGTTCTACACATGCTGTCTGAACGCCGGAAGATTTAAACCCAGACGGCCGGAAATGAACAACAACGTCACATCCGCTGCACCCTGTCATCAAATTCCCGCAAAGTCAAACCAGTGTAGGCACACCACATTTCTAGGCAACACTCCCCACCTGCGTGTGACTGAAGGCGAGTGCCCAGCACTCGACACCGCCGCCGCCGCTACACACCATAGTCCGGGACGCACCATGCGTCTCACGGACCGGAAACACATCACCAGACTCTATCCGCGAGACGTCATGCGTGCCATACACCGGAAGTGTGCGTTCCACCGGGTAATGGTGAGACGCATCGCTACAGCTGACAAAAAACTCACTCACCGCTAAGTAGTGGTACAACAAACTAACAGGATCCTGTGTAATGTATCCACTGGGCTAACTATCGCAAATAAGGAATAAAAGATATGGAATAGAAAATATATATGGAATAGAGAATAAAAAATAATAAATAAAAATAATAAAGTAAAATAAAAATAAAAATAATAATAAATGTAAATAGAAATAAATAAGAATAAAAATAAATATAAATAAAGTAAAATAAAAAACAAAAATAAAAAACAAAAATACAAAACAAAAATAAAGATAATAATAAAAATAAAAATCAAAATATGTGTAAATAAATAAAGGACACATAACACATATGAACATACATGTATGTGTCACTCATAAAGCATCTATAACATCATGCAACAATGGAACCTGAGGGCTTAAAGTGGTACAACATCCACAACGGTCCAGCCCAACCGCTCACATCTCCAACATCAAAGTACTTGTTACATACATAATTGGTATTGTCCCAATAAGGTTTAGACGTATGAGTGTCTAACCATACATTTCACAAATAACATTTTATAAAAATACAAAGAGACAATAATTATTACATGTAAACATAACAATCCCATCCCCCCTCGTAATATCAGATGAACATATTATCAAAATATATAGGATACCCCTGTGGGGGCAAAACAACTCCAAAGATGACCGTCAAGTATTATAAAACCATTATATATTCAGGGAGATGTAGCACTAGAATAATGTACATACTAATACAAATAATACATAATATCAAAAAATGGCACAATTATGTATAGATACAATAACTTCGCACTCCTCAAAAAAATCAACTGTTGGAGATAGGAACAGGGGCAAGAACCTTAAGGTCCAGCCCAGGAGACTAAAAGTCACCTGGTCAGACCAAAAATTGACCGAAGGTCCCCTGATAACAGGGGCACCATCAACCAATAAATATAAAAGCCAAAGAGTAGATTCAACAGACCCAAGCAACAAAACATCACAAGGGTCTAAATTATAAACCCTATTTAAGGGGACATATCAGCAAGGAGTGACCCCAACATATGAGGCCTTTTACCGTTTGATAAAAAGATTTAATGGGTTATATTCGTTCATTCCCTTAGGAAAAACCGTATCCAAGGTGTAGATCCAGTAACTCTCGCGCTGCTTGAGCGCGAGAGTTCTGTCACCACCACCCTGTATAGGTGGAACCCAATCTATCAGTTTGCATCTCATGCTAGACACCTGATGTTTGTTTTCAAAAAAGTGTCGGGCCACTGGTTTATCAGTACTTCCAGTTTCAAATGCTGCGCGAATGGAAGTATGGTGATTGGCCATTCGATCTCTAAAGGGCCTGGTGGTAAGCCCCACATAATATAAACCACATGGACAGATAAGTATGTAAATAACATAGTCTAAACGACAGTGTAAGTGATATGTGATACGTATTTTCTTCCCTGTCTGGGGATGCATCACAGTGGGACCCGTCACCATAGACCTGCAAGTCACACAACCCCCACAGGAGAAACATCCAAGTTTTTGTTTCATAACACAGAACTTATCAGGATTCTCATCTGGGAACACCGTAGGACGCATCAAAAGCGGTCTTAAATTTGGTCCCCTACCAAATGCCATCATCGGTGTCGGCATATGGGTAAATGGTAGTGTAGTGTCCGAGGTCACAATGGGCCAATGCTTATTGATTGATTTCCGAATACAACCAGACATCCCATTAAAGGTAGTAGAGAATGTCATCCTGCCGGTGTTATCACTTCTAGCCCTAGCTTCTCCCTTAAAAATCCTAGTGGCTTTCCTCAGGCATCCCTCAAGGATCCTTCGTTTGTAGCCACGTTCAATGAATCTGGCCGTCATCTCAGTAATTTGTGTGTTCATTGCTTCTGTCTCCGAGTTTATACGCATCACCCTAAGGTATTGGGATACCGGTAAGTTGTCTTTTAACGATGGAGGGTGATGGCTGTTGGCCAAAAGTGTGGTATTATGGTCAGTGGCCTTCCGAAAAAGGGTAGTTATAAATCTCCCCTCTCTAATAATTACCCTAATATCAAGAAAACAAATCTCATTGGTCGATACAGTATACGTGAACCTAACTGGTGATGCCAGTTGGTTCAAATCTTCGACCATATTGACAAAAGTCTGCTCAGTACCTGTCCATAGTATAAATACATCGTCAATATATCGTTTATACAGACGTATGAATTTACCATACTTCGGATAAATATTAGTTTCCTCGTATTGTGCCATATACAAATTAGCATATGACGGGGCCAGATTTGAGCCCATGGCCGTGCCTGATTTCTGCATAAAAAATAGATCCTTATAGGAAAAATGATTTAAAGTTAGAACCAACTTAACCAGCTCCAAGATGTACTCGATGGGTTGTTTAAGATTGACCGACTTCAGTAGGGCTGTTGCCACCGCTTCCAGACCCTGATCGTGCGGAATAATTGTATATAAAGAACATACGTCCATGGTTGCCAATATTATTGGTTCGTCTAACAGGGTGATATTCCGGATAAGTTCAAGAAAGTCATTGGAGTCACAAATGTGACTACTGTTGTCCAATACTAAGGGCTGAAGTATACTATCAATATAGATAGCTAGAGGCTGAAGCACCGACCCTTCTGCCGCTATAATCGGCCTCCCAGGCGGTTTATCAAGTGTTTTATGCACCTTTGGTAGGGTGTAAATAATGGGACATTTCGGATAATCAACCGTAAGATAGGCATATAACTCCTGATCCAACCAACCACTTTCAAATCCCCGTGTCAGAGACCCATCAACCTGAGTTTTAATCTCTTTTACCGGGTTGTAGTCTAATTTGAGATATGTGTTAGAATCCGATAGCTGTGACAGAATTTCCTTGTCATAGTCGGTCCAATTTTGGACCACCACTGCTCCTCCCTTATCCGCTGGGCGGATAACTATAAAGGGATTATCCCGTAGATTCTTCAATGCAATACGCTCGTCAGTGGATAAATTATCATACATTTTGGGTACCTGACACTCATTAATGTCCTTCTGAACAATGCGTGTAAATGTCTTAATACTAGCATTAGCGGACATGGGATCAAATTGTGACTTGTTTAAATTTGGATGTATAGGTGTCTGATGTTTTGACGCAAAAGAATTCCTTTAACCTAAGGTTACGGCTAAATCTGTAAAGTTCAACAGTGTTTTGAAATTTGTTGTGCTTAGTTGTCGGAACAAATGTCAGGCCTTTCGATAAAAGTGCTATTTCGGAATCACTTAAATCGATAGTCTGACAAATTAAATACAGAATCTATCGTCGTCGCCTTCGCGCCCTTCTTCGGGTGGCCACCCCGCCTCGGGTGCGGCCGGTGATTCTTGGGTCTTCCCTTAATTCTGTGGACATAGGGTTGCCTGCAACTAAAAAATGTGTGCCAAATATTGAGGACACTATGTATATACCTTGAAAAATGATGTGAATGTTTACCGATCCTGCCTATCTTGAGAAAGACCCGGTCAAGGGGTCGAAACGTCGATCAAAGGCGAATTGGTGCTACTGACTATTAAAAACATGAATGTTTTATGCAACTTAATTGTATATGTTATTTACTAGTGAGTGCCCCTTCCACTTCTGTGGAACCCCTGTTCTATCTATCTATATCTATATATATATAATATCTATATATCTATATATCTATATATCTATATATCTATATAATATAATTATATATATATATATATATATATATATATCTATATATATATCTATATATCTATCTATATATATATCTATATATCTATCTATCTATCTATCTATATATATTTATTTATTTATTTATTTATAATAAGATTTTACTCACCGGTAAATCTATTTCTCGTAGTCCGTAGTGGATGCTGGGGACTCCGTAAGGACCATGGGGAATAGCGGCTCCGCAGGAGACTGGGCACATCTAAGAAAGATTTAGGACTACCTGGTGTGCACTGGCACCTCCCAGTATGACCCTCCTCCAGACCTCAGCTAGGATACTGTGCCCGGAAGAGCTGACACAATAGCGATGGATTTTGAATCCCGGGTAAGACTCATACCAGCCACATCAATCACACCGTATAACTCGTGATATTATACCCAGTTAACAGTATGAACATAACAGAGCCTCTCAACAGATGGCTCAACAATAACCCTTTTAGTTAACAATAACTATATATACAAGTAATGCAGACAGTCCGCACTTGGGACGGGCGCCCAGCATCCACTATGGACTACGGGAAATAGATTTACCGGTGAGTAAAATCTTATTTTCTCTGACGTCCTAGTGGATGCTGGGGACTCCGTAAGGACCATGGGGATTATACCAAAGCTCCCAAACGGGCGGGAGAGTGCGGATGACTCTGCAGCACCGAATGAGAGAACTCCAGGTCCTCCTCAGCCAGGGTATCAAATTTGTAGAATTTTGCAAACGTGTTTGCCCCTGACCAAGTAGCAGCTCGGCAAAGTTGTAAAGCCGAGACCCCTCGGGCAGCCGCCCAAGATGAGCCCACCTTCCTTGTGGAATGGGCCTTTACTGATTTAGGATACGGCAGTCCAGCCGCAGAATGCGCCAGCTGAATTGTGCTACAAATCCAGCGAGCAATAGTCTGCTTAGAAGCAGGAGCACCCATCTTGTTGGGTGCATACAGGATAAATAGCAAGTCAGTTTTTCTGACTCCAGCCGTCCTGGAAACATACATTTTCAAGGCCCTGACTAAATCCAGTAACTTGGAATCCTCCAAGTCCCTATTAGCCGCAGGCACTACAATAGGTTGGTTCAAGTGAAAAGCTGACACCGCCTTAGGGAGAAACTGGGGACGAGTCCTCAATTCCGCCCTATGCATATGGAAAATCAGATAAGGGCTTTTACATGACAAAGCCGCCAATTCTGATACACGCCTGGCCGAAGCCAAGGCCAATAACATGACCACTTTCCACGTGAGATATTTTAGATCCACGGTTTTTAGTGGCTCAAACCAATGTGATTTTAAGAAACTCAACACCACGTTAAGATCCCAAGGTGCCACTGGAGGCACAAAAGGGGGCTGAATATGCAGCACTCCTTTTACAAATGTCTGAACTTCAGGTAGTGAAGCTAGTTCTTTCTGGAAGAAAATCGACAGAGCCGAGATCTGTACCTTAATGGAGCCTAATTTCAGGGCCATAGTCACTCCTGCCTGTAGGAAGTGTAGAAATCGACCCAGTTGAAATTCCTCTGTTGGGGCCTTTCTGGCCTCACACCAAGCAACATATTTTCGCCATATGCGGTGATAATGTTTTGCAGTTACATCTTTCCTGGCTTTAATCAGCGTAGGAATGACTTCTTCCGGAATGCCCTTTTCCTTTAGGATCCGGCGTTCAACCGCCATGCCGTCAAACACAGCCGCGTTAAGTCTTGGAACAGACAGGGCCCCTGCTGCAGCAGGTCCTGTCTGAGCGGCAGAGGCCATGGGTCCTCTGAGATTAACTCCTGAAGTTCCGGGTACCAAGACCTTCTTGGTGTTATGCACACCAGTGCCTGCAGGAATGTACTGGTGTCAGAACTGTTATGCACTCCAGTGCCTGCAGGAATGTACTGGTGTTTCAACTGTTATGCACACCAGTGCCTGCAGGAATGTACTGGTGTCTGAACGGATAGGTATGCAAAACAAATGAACTCACAGACAGACTGGGGAATATGACATTACGTACACAGAAGGTGATAGGGTAACAAAATACACACAAAGTGAACAGAGAAGCCCAGAGGCTAAGGAACTGGGTATCTCCCTAGTATTAGTAATGCTCAGATGGGAAAAGCAAGATGTTGTGTTTTAATACGTAGAGAACCCGAAATGATGTTGCTAAGGGCAACATCAAAACCCTAAAGGGTTACCAACGGGTGTGGCAGTAAACTCCTTGGTCAGAGATGGAATGATAGACACAAGGAGAGTCTCCACAATCCTAATTCTCACTTGCAGTGCACAGGTTCAGCTTACTGCCACTAAACTGACACCTGACACCTTGCACAGTGAGACAGGATTTAGGCAGGCAAGTCTTAGAATACAGCCGCAAACTTGCTAAGTTCACAGAGTAGTAAAAGAACCCCAGCAAGATAAACGACTGACTCCAGTCTTACTGCTAGGTCTGGATTGGCAGAGTGTAGTACCAAATCCCCAGGCCTATTTGCAGTATGCAACAACATATACAAAGCTACACAGTACTGGCTAACTTTCAGGAACTGACTAACCAACAAAGATTCAGCAGCATCTGCTTAACCTGAGAAGAGGCCTTATAAAGCAGGTGCTGTCCACGCCCCATTCAGACCACAGACTGTGAGCACAAAAACCAGCACCGGATCCCCTGCCGTGCACAGAGCCTGTAACCACTGCACAGCAAAAGACCCGAACCGGAGTATCAGCTGCGCTCAGGTTACTCCGCTAGCACTTGTCTCCCGGTTGCCATGACGACGTGGCAGCACAGGGCAGGAGACCCTAACACTTGGCCAATCCGGAACAATGAGTATAGTTCTTACTCATTTTTTCCTTATTATCCTCAGTACCTTGGGTATGAGAGGAAGAGGAGGGAACACATAAACAATCCGGTACACCCACGGTGTCACTAGAGCGTCCACTGCTATCGCCTGAGGGTCCCTTGACCTGGTGCAATAGTTTTATAGTTTTTTGTTTAGGCGGGACGCTATCATGTCCACCTGTGGCTTTTCCCAAAGGTTAACTATCTGTTGGAAGACTTCTGGATGAAGTCCCCACTCTCACGGGTGGAGGTCGTGTCAGCTGAGGAAGTCCGCTTCCCAGTTGTCCACTCCCGGAATGAACACTGCTGACAGTGCTAACACGTGATTTTCCGCCCATCGGAGAATCCTTGTGGCTTCTGCCATCGCCGCCCTGCTTCTTGTGCCGCCCTGTCGGTTTACATGGGCGACAGCCGTGATGTTGTCTGACTGGATCAGAACCGGTTGGTTTTGAAGCAGGGCCTTTGCCTGACTCAGGGCATTGTAAATGGCCCTCAGTTCCAGAACATTTATGTGTAGGGAAGTCTCGTGACTTGTCCAAAGTCCTTGGAAGTTTCTTCCCAGCGTGACTGCCCCCCAGCCTCGAAGGCTGGCACCCGTGGTCACCAGGATTCAGTCCTGTATGCCGAATCTGCGGCCCTCTTGAAGATGAGCACTCTGCAGCCACCACAGGAGAGACACCCTGGTCCTTGGAGACAGGGTTATCAGCCGTTGCATTTGAAGATGCGATCCGGACCATTGGTCCAAGAGGTCCCACTGAAATATTCTGGCATAGAACCTGCCGAATGGGATCGCTTCGTAGGAAGCTACCATCTTTCCCAGGACTCGTGTGCAGTGATGCACCGACACCTGTTTTGGTTTTAGGAGGCCTCTGACCAGAGACGACAGCTCCTTGGCTTTCTCCTCTGGGAGAAACACTTTTTTCTGGACTGTGTCCAGAATCATTCTCAGGAACAGTAGACGTGTCGCAGGAACCAGTTGTGACTTTGGAATATTCAGAATCCAACCATGCTGGTGTAGCACCTCCTGAGATAGTGCTACGCCCACTAACAACTGCTCTCTGGATCTCGCTTTTATCAGGAGATCGTCCAAGTATGGGATAATTAAAACTCCCTTTTTTCGAAGGAGTATCATCATTGCGGCCATTACCTTGGTAAATACCCTCGGTGCCGTGGACAGGCCGAACTGCAACGTCTGGAATTGGTAATGACAATCCTGTACCACAAATCTGAGGTACTCCTGGTGAGGATGGTAAATGGGGACATGTAGGTAAGCATCCTTGATGTCCAGAGATACCATGTAATCCCCCTCTTCCAGGCTTGCAACAACCGCCCTGAGCGATTCCATCGTGAACCTGAATTTTTTTTATATATGTGTTCAAGGATTTTAAATTTAAAATGGGTCTCACCGAACCGTCCGGTTTCGGTACCACAAACATTGTGGAATAGTAACCCCATCCTTGTTGAAGTAGGGGCACTTTGACTATCACCTGCTGGGAATACAGCTTGTGAATTGCCTCTAACACAGCCTCCCTGTCTGAGGGAGTCGTTGGTAAGGCAGATTTGAGGAAACGGCGGGGGGGTAATGTCTCTAATTTCAGCTTGTACCCCTGAGATACCACTTGAAGAATCCAGGGATCCACTTGTGAGCGAGCCCACTGATTGCTGAAATTTTTGAGACGGGCCCCCACCGTACCTGGCACCGCCTGTTGAGCCCCAGCATCATGCGGTGGACTTAGCTGATGAAGCGGGGGAGGACTTTTGTTCCTGGGAAATGGCTGAATGCTGCAGCTTTTTTCCTCTACCTCTGCCTCTGGGCAGAAAGGACGCGCCTCTACCTCGCCTGCTCTTTTGGGGA
Source organism: Pseudophryne corroboree (assembly GCF_028390025.1). Taxonomy (NCBI): domain Eukaryota; kingdom Metazoa; phylum Chordata; class Amphibia; order Anura; family Myobatrachidae; genus Pseudophryne; species Pseudophryne corroboree. Next base: position 2,431,430 of record NW_026967503.1, on the reverse strand, counting down.
CGAAAGGACTGCACCTGATAATACGGTGCTTTCTTTGGTTGTGCGGGGACATGTGGTAAAAAAGCTGACCTCCCAGCCGTTGCTGTGGACACCAGGTCCGAAAGACCATCTCCGAACAACTCCTCACCCTTGTAAGGCAAAACTTCCATGTGCCTTTTAGAATCTGCATCCCCTGTCCACTGCCGGGTCCATAACCCTCTCCTGGCAGAAATGGACAGTGCACTGATTTTAGATGCCAGCCGGCAAATATCCCTCTGTGCATCTCTTATGTAAAAGACCGCGTCTTTAATATGCTCTATGTTAAGCAATATAGTGTCCCTGTCTAGAGTGTCAATGTTTTCTGACAGGGTTTCTGACCACGCAGCTGCAGCACTGCACATCCACGCTGAAGCAATAGCTGGTCTCAGTATAACACCAGTGTGTGTATATATAGCCTTCAGGAGAGCCTCCTGCTTTCTATCAGCAGGTTCCTTTAGGGCGGCCGTATCCGGAGACGGTAGTGCCATCTTTTTTGATAGACGTGTAAGCGCTTTATCCACCCTAGGTGGTGTTTCCCAACGTGACCTATCCTCTGGCGGTAAAGGGTACGCCATTAGTAATTTTTTTGAAATCACCAATTTTCTATCGGGGGAAGCCCACGCTACCTCACACACCTCATTTAATTCTTCAGAAGGGAAAAAGACTACAGGCAGTTTTTTCTCCCCAAACATAATACCCTTTTTTGTGGTACCTGGGGTTACATCAGAAATGTATAAAACATTTTTCATTGCCTCAATCATATAACGAGTGGCCCTAGTGGACATTACATTTGCGTCATCGTCGTCGACACTGGTATCAGTATCCGTGTCGACATCCGTGTCTGCCATCTGAGGTAGCGGGCGCTTTAAAGCCCCGGATGGCCTTTGAGACGCCTGGGCAGGCACGAGCTGAGAAGCCGGCTGTCCCGCATTTGGCATGTCGTCAAATTTTTTATGTAAGGAGTCGACTCTTTCGCGTAATTCCTTCCACTCAGGTGTCTGCTCCGCAGGGGGTGACAACACATTTATAGGCACCTGCTCCTCCTCCACATCGGCCTCCTCATCAAACATGTCGACACAGCCGTACCGACACACCGCACACACACAGGGAATGCTCTGATAGAAGACAGGACCCCACAAAGCCCTTTGGGGAGACAGAGTAAGAGTATGCCAGCACACACCAGAGCACTATATAATACAGGGATTAACCAAATTATATCCCCTTATAGCTGCTGTATATGTATATTGCGCCTAATTTTAGTGCCCCCCCTCTCTTTTTAACCCTTTCTGTAGTGTAGTCTGCAGGGGAGAGCCAGGGAGCTTCCTTCCAGCGGAGCTGTGAGGGAGAAATGGCTCCAGTGTGCTGAGGGAGATAGCTCTGCCACCTTTTCGGCTGACTTTTCTCCCGCTGTTTTCTGTATTCTGGCAGGGGTAATTATCACATATATAGCCTCTGGGGCTATATATTGTGATATATTTGCCAGCCAAAGTGTATTTATTGCTGCTCAGGGCGCCCCCCCCCTAGCGCCCTGCACCCTCAGTGACCGAAGTGTGTATGAGTAGCAATGGCGCACAGCTGCAGTGCTATGCGCTACCTTGGAGAAGACTGAGGTCTTCAGCCGCCGATTTTCCGGACTCTTCTTGCTTCTGGCTCTGTAAGGGGGCCGGTGGCGCGGCTCCTGGACCGAACATCCATGGCCGGTTCCATGCGGTCGATCCCTCTGGAGCTAATGGTGTCCAGTAGCCTAAGAAGCCCAATCCACTCTGCAAGCAGGTAGGTTCGCTTCTTCTCCCCTTAGTCCCTCGGTGCAGTGAGCCTGTTGCCAGCAGGTCTCACTGTAAAATAAAAAACCTAAAATATACTTTCTTTCTAGGAGCTCAGGAGAGCCCCTAGTGTGCATCCAGCTCGAGCCGGGCACAGGATTCTAACTGAGGTCTGGAGGAGGGTCATAGTGGGAGGAGATGTGCCCAGTCTCCTGCGGAGTCGCTATTCCCCATGGTCCTTACGGAGTCCCCAGCATCCACTAGGACGTCAGAGAATATATATATATATATATATATATATATATATACACATATACATATATACATATATATGCATCATAGATGGCCGGCACTCGGAAAGCCTCCGTGGGCTTACTGGCTCAGGTGCCCTCCTATGAGATATTCACCTCCATACATGCACCCAATGAGTAAGGAGGCACTCAGAGACTTAGTTGTCACTCTTATATAGTGGAAGAATGCCCCCTCTTGAGGGCCCCCAAGCTTCTTATGGTAATATTACAAATAGAGAGCCATCTGAGGACTGATGAGATGGTTTTTGTTCTCTTGCCCTTCTTCTTTTTTTCTAAATGCTGCTAACAACCGTGTGGAGTTTACATGTACTCTTTCTGTTTTTATTGTTAGTCCATATATGTCATATGTTTTGTATTTGCTGATTTTGTTTGTAAATGTATGTCACAATGATGCTGGGTATTAGATGGGGAGAGGGAGTCAGCAGTGAATGGTTGCATGCTTGTTATCAAGGGCATGACGCTAGTATTTATGATAGCTATAGGATTCACATGGGGTTTGTCCCATCTTTGTAAGGTGGGGATGTTTTTAAGTAACGTGGGTACACAGTTTTTAACATATTAGTGAGTACAGTCACTTTGTAAAATCATTTTATACCACTATTATCAGTTTTTAACCAGATTTATTATCACACGGTAGATCACATTAGGTCTCCTCGGAGTGAGGCCAGATGATTATCACTGAAGTCCTCCGTATTGAGGAGTCTTTTTAGGAGTTTGTTTAGGAGTCTCAGTAGTTATGAGGCAGACAGCAGCAGTTTTTATATGTCACCACTTTGCTTTTACGCAGCACAGCGCACCTTTGAGCATGCACAGCATGACGCCGCACGGACCGGCTTCCTCTCAACCAGATTCTTCTATTGTTTTGTTTACAGGGTTGCCGCAGCAACGTGGGCGGGACCGGTGACGTCACTTCCGGCGGAAGCAACCCGCTCGTGGAGACGGACGCCGGGCCCTGGACACGGGGGCGGCGGCAACCTGGGGGGGACGTCTTGGAGGGGTGAGTGCACTTATAAATGTTGGTTTTGTGTCACTGTTTGATATCCTGAAGAAGGGGCTACGGGCCCCGAAACGTTGATGATGTTGTAACTTGCAGTGCTTTCACTAAAACGTGTTTTTCTACTGGAAGTCTCTGAGTGCCTCCTTACTCATTGGGTGTATATTATATATATATATATATATATATATATATATATATATACACACATATACACACACAGGTTGAGTCTCCCTTATCCAAAATGCTTGGGACCAGAGATATTTTAGATATGGGATTTTTCCGTATTTTGGAATAATTGCATACCATAATGAGATATCATGGTGATGGGACCTAAATCTAAGCACAGAATGCATTTATGTTACATATACACCTTATACACACAGCCTGAAGGTCATTTTAGCCAATATTTTTTATAACTTTGTACATTAAACAAAATGTGTGTACATTCACACACATCATATATGTTTCATATACACCTTATACACACAGCCTAAAGGTCATTTAATACAATATTTTTAATAACTTTGTGTATTAAACAAAGTTTGTGTACATTGAGACATCAAAAAACAAAGGTATCACTAACTCACTCTCAGTCAAAAAAGTCCGTATTTCGGAATATTCCGTACTTCGGAATATATGGATATGGGATACTCAACCTGTATATGTGTATATATATCTGTGTGTATGTGTGTGTGTGTATATATATATATATATATATATATATTCTACACCCCATTGTCCAATCATTGTGGAGCCCAGTGTACCCCGCAGCAGGCAGGCAGAGAGAAAGAAAGATACACACACACACACACACACACACACACACACACACACACACACACACACACACACATTTATATATAATCACTAATAAACTTCTGCTTGTTACTTTTAATAACATTATAGTGTTGTATGTAATAATAGGATTTTAATACCTACCGGTAAATCCTTTTCTTTTAGTCCGTAGAAGATGCTGGGGATGCTTCAAGAACCATGGGGTATAGACGGGATCCGCAGGAGATATGGGCACTTTAAGACTTTAAAAGGGGTGTGCACTGGCTCCTCCCTCTATGCCCCTCCTCCAGACTCCAGTTACAGGAACTGTGCCCAGGGAGACGGACATTCCGAGGAAAAGGATTTATTTAATTTTATAAACTAAGGTGAGATACATACCAGCTCACACCTCCAACACGCCGTACAACATGGCATTCAACAACGCATGCATGCAACGGCATGACCAACATCAGCCACAGACTGACTGTACTTAATGCAACATGAGAGTAACTACAACCAATAACTGCAGATACCATCTGCACTGCGACACGTGCCCAGCATCCTCTACGGACTAAGAGAAAAGGATTTACCGGTAGGTATTAAAATCCTATTTTCTCATACGTCCTAGAGGATGCTGGGGATGCTTCAAGAACCATGGGGTTTATACCAAAGCTCTAGAACGGGCGGGAGAGTGCGGATGACTCTGCAGCACCGATTGACCAAACAAGAGGTCCTCCTCGGCCAGGGTATCAAACTTGTAAAACCTTGCAAAGGTGTTTGAACCCGACCAAGTAGCTGCTCGGCAAAGCTGTAATGCCGAGACCCCTAGGGCAGCTGCCCAGGAAAAGCCCACCTTTCTGGTAGAATGGGCTTTCACCGATTTCGGTAACAGCAACCCTGCCGTAGAATGAGCCTGCTGAATCGTATTACAGATCCAGCGCGCAATAGTCTGCTTGGAAGCAGGAGTCCCAATCTTGTTGTGAGCACACAGGACAAACAGAGCCTCTGTTTTCCTAATCTGCACGGTTCTGGCGACATAGATTTTCAAAGCTCTGACCACATTGAGACTTCGATTCCGCCAAGGCATCAGTAGCCACTGGCACCACAATAGGCTGGTTTACGTGAAATGAAGAAACCACTTTTGGTAGAAATTGCTGATGAGTTCTCAACTCCGCTCTATCAGCATGGAAGATTAAATAGGGGCTTTTGTGAGACAAAGCCGCCAATTCAGAAACTCACCTCACGGACGCCAAGGCCAACAACATGACTACTTTCCAAGTAAGGAATTTTAACTCAACCTTACGTAAAGGTTCAAACCAATGAGATTGCAGGAACTGCAACACCACATTAAGATCCCATGGTGCCACTGGGGGCACAAATGGAGGTTGGATGTGCAGCACGAAGGTCTGAACTTCTGGAAGGGAAGCCAATTCTTTCGGAAAGAAAATTGATAAGGCCGAAATTTGTTCCGCCCTTGTGTTTTATGTACGCCACTGCTGTTATGTTCTCTGATTGAATCAAGACGGGCAGACCGCGAAGATGTTCCGCTTGCAGAATGCCGTTGTAAATGGCCCTTAGTTCCAGAATGTTTATGTGCAGACAAGCTTCCTGGCTTGACCATTTTCCCTGAAAGTTTCACCCCTGTGTGACTGCTCCCCAGCCTCGGAGACTTGCATCCATGGTCACCAGGATCCAATCCTGAATCCCGAACCTGCGTCCCTCCAGAAGGTGAGAACTGTGCAGCCACCACAGAAGGGAGATTCTGGTCCTGGAAGATAGGATTATTTTCCGGTGCATGTCCAGGTGAGACCCGGACCACCTGTCCAACAGGTCCCACTGAAGCACCCCTGGCATGGAACCTGCCATACGGAATGGCCTTGTAGGCCGCCACCATCTTCCCCAGCAACCGAGTGCATTGAGGAACTGACACTTTTGCCGTTTTCAGAATCTGTTTTACCATGTTCTGTATTTCCAGAGCCTTTTCCACCGGAAGAAAAACTCTCCGTAATTCTGTATGCAGAATCACACCCAGGAACGACCGGTGTGTCGTCGGATCCAACTGCCGTCACTGAAGTCTTTGATCTTCCTTTACTCACCCGACTTCTGTCTTCTGGCTCTGTGAGGGAGATGACAGCGCGGCTCCGGGAACAAGCAGCTAGGCGCACCAAGTGATCTGACCCTCTGGAGCCAATGGTGTCCAGTAGCCTAAGAAGCAGAGCCCTTGAACTAACAGAAGTAGGTCTGCTTCTCCCCCCTCACTCCCACGATGCAGAGAGCCTGTAGGTCTCCCTGAAAATTATAAACCTAAATAAAGTCCTTCTCTGACAAACTCTGGAGAGCTCCTCAGTGTGCATCCAGTCTCGCTGGGCACAGAATCTAACTGGAGTATGGAGGAGGGGCATAGAGGGAGGAGCCAGTTCACACCCCTTTTAAAGTCTTAAAGTGCCGATGTCTCCTGCGGATCCCGTCTATACCCCATGGTTCTCGAAGCGTCCACAGCATTCTCTAGGACGTATGAGAAAAGCCCTCTACATGTGATATTTGTCATGGATAGTCTTGTGTTAGAAACACCCAACTGAGAACAGGGCTGATGGCAGAGGAGGGTGTAGGATAAGAGATTGCTGTAGTGACTGAGCAATGAGAATATGTGACTTCTGTAATAAGTGTTTATTACTCACCTGTGCTGATATCTGTAGGGATCTCCTCCTCCTTACACTGCTGATCACCCCTCACATACGTCTCTTCTTCTCCCTCTATATCTTCTGCCTTTATATCAGTCACATACGTCTCTTCTTCTCCCTCTATATCTTCTGTCTTTATATCAGTCACATACGTCTCTTCTTCTCCCTCTGTATCTTCTGCCTTCATATCAGTCACATACGTCTCTTCTTCTCCCTCTATATCTTTTGCCTTTATATCAGTCACATACGTCTCTTCTTCTCCTTCTATATCTTCTGCCTTTATATCAGTCACATACGTCTCTTCTTCTCCCTTTATATTTTCTGTCTTTATATCAGACAGACGTTGTGCCTAAAAAACAAACAAAACACTATAATGACATTTGCATACAGTCAGATTAAACTGAGGTGATACAGTATAATATCAGTGTATAAAACACACAGCTCCTCTACAGATCATATAGTGACAGTCACTTTGGTATATGGGTGAGGCCCTAAATCCCACCTACCTGATCCTCCTGTGGGATCCTGTGATTCTCCTCTGTACAATCCTGGGAATACAGAGGACGGGGACATCTCTCTGGGGTATCTCTGTTACTGGGCCCATCTGTAGGAGACACACAGTGACTGAGTACAGTGTATATATCTGATTATCAGATGATGTGTCTATATAGGGGGCCCCCATACCTGCTCTCCCCTGTACAATACATGACAGTCTCCTCTTACCCAGTGATGTGAGGGGCCGGTGATTCTCCATCATCACGTCCTTGTACAGACCCCTGTGTTCCTCTATATACTCCCCCTCCTGCATGGAGACAGACAGTGACATCCTGACACCTTATAGGAACCTGACACACACAGTGATACAGTCATCACCCAGACACATCCCCTGGTGTTACTGTATAATGTCCCATTCCCAGCAGTCATTTCTCCAGTCATCGCCCAGACACATCCCCTGATGTTACTGTATAATGTCCCATTCCCAGCAGTCACCTCTCCAGTCATCGCCCAGACACATCCCCTGATGTTACTGTATAATGTCCCATTCCCAGCAGTCACCTCTCCAGTCATCACCCAGACACATCCCCCGGTGTTACTGTATAATGTCCCATTCCCAGCAGTCACCTCTCCAGTCAGCAGCTGAATGATCTTGTTGGTGAGTTCCAGGATCTTCTGCTCAATGTGTCTCATGTGTCAGTGAGTGAGGTGGAGGCACCGGGATGAGGCTCTGGGTCCTTCTTCTTTCTCACACACGGGGATGGCTGCTCGGTGTCTCACACTCACCGGATGTCTTCTTCACTACTGTGTAACCTTGCAAAATGGGGGAGACATCACTATAAATACTCCCAGATCCCCTCACCTCCCCAGTTAAGTCCCTGTATTATTACTATAGATATGTGATGTCACTGTGACGCTTCCAGATCCCCTAACCTCCCCAGTCATGTCCCTGTATTATTACTATCGTACCAATAGACACGCTCATCCCAACCCAAACATACAGTGCACCTGTCCTGTAATGGGCACACTTACCTCTGCATTATGGTTACCTCCTTTCTACTCAATGTACCTACTAGACATGCACACCAGGGACGTGCGGTGAGGTACATTTCTCAAGAGGCACTGGCTAGTACCAGAGTCAGATTTACACACAATATTTGAGCCCAAGGATTATACATAGGTGCAGCGGTATATACACATGTGGGCATTATACACAGGGGCAGCGGTATATACACATGTGGGCATTATACACAGGGGCAGCGGTATATACACATGTGGGCATTATACACAGGGGCAGCGGTATATACACATGTGGGCATTATACACAGGGGCAGCGGTATATACACATGTGGCCATTATACACAGGGGCAGCGGTATATACACATGTGGCCATTATACACAGGGGCAGCGGTATATACACATGTGGCCATTATACACAGGGGCAGCGGTATATACACATGTGGCCATTATACACAGGGGCAGCGGTATATACACATGTGGCCATTATACACAGGGGCAGCGGTATATACATGTGGACATTATATACAGGTGCAGCGGTATACAATGTGGACATTATACACAGGTGCAGCGGTATACAGGTGTCGGCATTATACACAGGTGCAGCAGTACATACATGTGGGCATTATACACAGGAGTATTAGTATATACATGTGGACATTATACACAGGTGCAGCAGTTTATACACATCTGGGCATTATACACAGGAAGAGGGGTATAAATTTGGCGAGTGTGGGTAAGGTCGGTGGAGGGGGGGCACTGCCTCACCTACCATAGATTTTTTACTTCAGACTTTTGACTATAGAAATGATTAGAATAATTCAAAGATGATATTCATATGTTCTTTGTATTTTACAATTTTACATATACTGTATATAGTGAAAACCGTGGTGTATACGTTAGTATGACAGGAAAAGCTCCGTCTCCCCGCACGTCACTGATACACAGGTACATCCAACCCCATGTGTGCGGAGCGTTCTACCCTCACTGATGTGCTCACTTCTCCCACCACAACCTAACTGTGATGTGTGCACCCATCAGTCACACATCCTACCCCCATGCAGCCACCGGTCACGCACCCCTCCCCCATGCAGCCACCGGTCACACACCCCTCCCCAGTCGGGAGCCATGCAGGGGGTGGTAGGAGTGTAAGTGGATGTCAGGTTATGGACAGGCGGTGGTAGGAGAAGCAGGTGACAGGCAGAGGTTTGTAGAAAAGGCAGGGGGTAACGGCCAGGTGGGGGTCGGTAGGTGATGAAAAGGAGGTGGCCGGAGAGGAAAATGTGTCAGGAAACAGCCAGGGAGTGGCAAGAGAGGCAGGTGATGGTGATGGGTAGGGGGCAGCAGGTGAGGCGGGAGGTGGCAGGGTGCAAGCAGGAGAGCCAGGTGACGGGCAGGGGGATGGTAGGAAATGCAGGTGGTGCCAGGTGGCGGAAGATGATGGGCAGGGGGTGGTAGGAGAGGCAGGGGGCAGTAGGTAACAGGCAGGGGGCTGCAGGTGATTGGCAGGGTACAGGGAGAGGGCGGCAGGAAACAGGGTGGGGGCGGCTGGGTACAGGACTGGGTGGTAGGGTAGAGACTGGGGGCGGCAGGTGGTGGCAAGAGAGGTGGGTGACAGACAGGGTGACAGGGTACAGGCAGCGGGTGGAAGGGTACAGGCAGTAAATGGGGCAGGAGAGGGGGTATTAGGAGAGGATGGGGGCAGGTGAGGGGGTATTAGGAGAGGATGGGGCTGGAGAGAGGGTATTGGGAGAGGTTGGGGCAGGAGAGGGGGTATTTGGAGAGGATGGGGGCAGGAGAGGGGGTATTAGGAGAGGTTGGGGCAGGAGAGGGGGTATTAGGAGAGGATGGGGGCAGGAGAGGGGGTATTAGGAGAGGATGGGGGCAGGAGAGGGGGTATTAGGAGAGGATGGGGGCAGGAGAGGGGGGTATTAGGAGAGGATGGGGGCAGGAGAGGGGGTATTAGGAGAGGATGGGGGCAGGAGAGGGGGTATTAGGAGAGGATGGGGGCAGGAGAGGGGGTATTAGGAGAGGATGGGGGCAGGAGAGGGGGTATTAGGAGAGGATGGGGGCAGGAGAGGGGGTATTAGGAGAGGATGGGGGCAGGAGAGGGGGTATTAGGAGAGGATGGGGGCAGGAGAGGGGGTATTAGGAGAGGATGGGGGCAGGAGAGGGGGTATTAGGAGAGGATGGGGGCAGGAGAGGGGGTATTGGGAGAGGATGGGGCAGGAGAGGGGGTATTGGGAGAGGATGGAGCAGGAGAGGGGGTATTGGGAGAGGATGGGGGCAGGAGAGGGGGTATTAGGAGAGGTGGGAGCAGGAGAGGGGGTATTAGGAGAGGATGGGGGCAGGAGAGGGGGTATTAGGAGAGGATGGGGGCAGGAGAGGGGGTATTAGGAGAGGATGGGGGCAGGAGAGGGGGTATTAGGAGAGGATGGGGCAGGAGAGGGGGTATTAGGAGAGGATGGGGGCAGGAGAGAGGGTATTAGGAGAGGATGGGGGCAGGAGAGAGGGTATTAGGAGAGGATGGGGGCAGGAGAGAGGGTATTAGGAGAGGATGGGGGCAGGAGAGGGGGGTATTAGGAGAGGTGGGGGCAGGAGAGGGGGTATTAGGAGAGGATGGGGGCAGGAGAGGGGGTATTAGGAGAGGATGGGGGCAGGAGAGGGGTATTAGGAGAGGATGGGGGCAGGAGAGGAGGTATTAGGAGAGGATGGGGGCAGGAAAGAGGGTATTAGGAGAGGATGGGGGCAGGAAAGAGGGTATTAGGAGAGGATGGGGGCAGGAGAGGGGGTATTAGGAGAGGTGGGGGCAGGAGAGGGGGTATTAGGAGAGGATGGGGGCAGGAGAGGGGGTATTAGGAGAGGATAGGGGCAGGAGAGGGGGTATTAGGAGAGGATAGGGGCAGGAGAGGGGGGTATTAGGAGAGGATAGGGGCAGGAGAGGGGGTATTAGGAGAGGATAGGGGCAGGAGAGGGGGTATTAGGAGAGGATGGAGCAGGAGAGGGGTATTAGGAGAGGATGGGGGCAGGAGAGAGGGTATTAGGAGAGGATGGGGGCAGGAGAGGGGGTATTAGGAGAGGTGGGGGCAGGAGAGGGGGTATTAGGAGAGGTGGGGGCAGTAGAGGGGGTATTAGGAGAGGGGTATTAGGAGAGGATGGGGACAGGAGAGGAGGTATTAGGAGAGGATGGAGCAGGAGAGGGGTATTAGGAGAGGATGGGGGCAGGAGAGAGGGTATTAGGAGAGGATGGGGGCAGGAGAGGGGGTATTAGGAGAGGATGGGGGCAGGAGAGGGGGTATTAGGAGAGGATGGGGGCAGGAGAGGGGGTATTAGGAGAGGTGGGGGCAGGAGAGGGGGTATTAGGAGAGGATGGGGGCAGGAGAGGGGGTATTAGGAGAGGTGGGGGCAGGAGAGGGGGTATTAGGAGAGGATGGGGGCAGGAGAGGGGGTATTAGGAGAGGTGGGGGCAGGAGAGGGGGTATTAGGAGAGGATGGGGGCAGGAGAGGGGGTATTAGGAGAGGATGGGGGCAGGAGAGGGGGTATTAGGAGAGGTGGGGGCAGGAGAGGGGGTATTAGGAGAGGATGGGGGCAGGAGAGGGGTATTAGGAGAGGATGGGGGCAGGAGAGGAGGTATTAGGAGAGGATGGAGCAGGAGAGGGGTATTAGGAGAGGATGGGGGCAGGAGAGAGGGTATTAGGAGAAGATGGGGCAGGAGAGGGGGTATTAGGAGAGGTGGGGGCAGGAGAGGGGGTATTAGGAGAGGATGGGGGCAGGAGAGGGGGTATTAGGAGAGGTGGGGGCAGGAGAGGGGGTATTAGGAGAGGATGGGGGCAGGAGAGGGGGTATTAGGAGAGGATGGGGGCAGGAGAGGGGGTATTAGGAGAGGTGGGGGCAGGAGAGGGGGTATTAGGAGAGGATGGGGGCAGGAGAGGGGGTATTAGGAGAGGATGGGGGCAGGAGAGGGGGTATTAGGAGAGGTGGGGGCAGGAGAGGGGGTATTAGGAGAGGATGGGGGCAGGAGAGGGGTATTAGGAGAGGATGGGGGCAGGAGAGGAGGTATTAGGAGAGGATGGAGCAGGAGAGGGGTATTAGGAGAGGATGGGGCAGGAGAGGGGTATTAGGAGAGGATGGGGGCAGGAGAGGGGGGTAATAGGAGAGGATGGGGGCAGGAGAGGGGGTATTAGGAGAGGATGGGGGCAGGAGAGGGGGTATTAGGAGGGATGGGGGCAGGAGAGGGGGTATTAGGAGAGGATGGGGGCAGGAGAGGGGGTATTAGGAGAGGATGGGGGCAGGAGAGGGGGGTATTAGGAGAGGTGGGGGCAGGAGAGGGGGTATTAGGAGAGGATGGGGGCAGGAGAGGGGTATTAGGAGAGGATGGGAGCAGGAGAGGGGGTATTAGGAGAGGATGGAGCAGGAGAGGGGTATTAGGAGAGGATGGGGGCAGGAGAGAGGGTATTAGGAGAGGGTGGGGGCAGGAGAGGGGGTATTAGGAGAGGTGGGGGCAGGAGAGGGGGTATTAGGAGAGGATGGGGGCAGGAGAGGGGTATTAGGAGAGGATGGGGACAGGAGAGGAGGTATTAGGAGAGGATGGAGCAGGAGAGGGGTATTAGGAGAGGATGGGGGCAGGAGAGAGGGTATTAGGAGAGGATGGGGGCAGGAGAGGGGGTATTAGGAGAGGTGGGGGCAGGAGAGGGGGTATTAGGAGAGGATGGGGGCAGGAGAGGGGGTATTAGGAGAGGTGGGGGCAGGAGAGGGGGTATTAGGAGAGGATGGGGGCAGGAGAGGGGGTATTAGGAGAGGTGGGGGCAGGAGAGGGGGTATTAGGAGGATGGGGGCAGGAGAGGGGGTATTAGGAGAGGTGGGGGCAGGAGAGGGGGTATTAGGAGAGGATGGGGGCAGGAGAGGGGGTATTAGGAGAGGATGGGGGCAGGAGAGGGGGGTATTAGGAGAGGTGGGGGCAGGAGAGGGGGTATTAGGAGAGGATGGGGGCAGGAGAGGGGTATTAGGAGAGGATGGGGGCAGGAGAGGAGGTATTAGGAGAGGATGGAGCAGGAGAGGGGTATTAGGAGAGGATGGGGGCAGGAGAGGGGGTATTAGGAGAGGTGGGGGCAGGAGAGGGGGTATTAGGAGAGGTGGGGGCAGGAGAGGGGGTATTAGGAGAGGATGGGGGCAGGAGAGGGGTATTAGGAGAGGATGGGGGCAGGAGAGGGGGTATTAGGAGAGGATGGAGCAGGAGAGGGGTATTAGGAGAGGATGGGGGCAGGAGAGAGGGTATTAGGAGAGGGTGGGGGCAGGAGAGGGGGTATTAGGAGAGGTGGGGGCAGGAGAGGGGGTATTAGGAGAGGATGGGGGCAGGAGAGGGGTATTAGGAGAGGATGGGGACAGGAGAGGAGGTATTAGGAGAGGATGGAGCAGGAGAGGGGTATTAGGAGAGGATGGGGGCAGGAGAGAGGGTATTAGGAGAGGATGGGGGCAGGAGAGGGGGTATTAGGAGAGGTGGGGGCAGGAGAGGGGGTATTAGGAGAGGATGGGGGCAGGAGAGGGGGTATTAGGAGAGGTGGGGCAGGAGAGGGGGTATTAGGAGAGGATGGGGGCAGGAGAGGGGGTATTAGGAGAGGTGGGGGCAGGAGAGGGGGTATTAGGAGGATGGGGGCAGGAGAGGGGGTATTAGGAGAGGTGGGGGCAGGAGAGGGGGTATTAGGAGAGGATGGGGGCAGGAGAGGGGGTATTAGGAGAGGATGGGGGCAGGAGAGGGGGTATTAGGAGAGGTGGGGGCAGGAGAGGGGGTATTAGGAGAGGATGGGGGCAGGAGAGGGGTATTAGGAGAGGATGGGGGCAGGAGAGGAGGTATTAGGAGAGGATGGAGCAGGAGAGGGGTATTAGGAGAGGATGGGGCAGGAGAGAGGGTATTAGGAGAGGATGGGGGCAGGAGAGGGGGTATTAGGAGAGGTGGGGGCAGGAGAGGGGGTATTAGGAGAGGATGGGGGCAGGAGAGGGGGTATTAGGAGAGGTGGGGGCAGGAGAGGGGGTATTAGGAGAGGATGGGGGCAGGAGAGGGGGTATTAGGAGAGGTGGGGGCAGGAGAGGGGGTATTAGGAGAGGATGGGGGCAGGAGAGGGGGTATTAGGAGAGGTGGGGGCAGGAGAGGGGGTATTAGGAGAGGATGGGGGCAGGAGAGGGGGTATTAGGAGAGGATGGGGGCAGGAGAGGGGGTATTAGGAGAGGTGGGGGCAGGAGAGGGGGTATTAGGAGAGGATGGGGGCAGGAGAGGGGTATTAGGAGAGGATGGGGGCAGGAGAGGAGGTATTAGGAGAGGATGGAGCAGGAGAGGGGTATTAGGAGAGGATGGGGGCAGGAGAGGGGTATTAGGAGAGGATGGGGGCAGGAGAGGGGGTATTAGGAGAGGATGGGGGCAGGAGAGGGGGTATTAGGAGAGGTGGGGGCAGGAGAGGGGGTATTAGGAGAGGATGGGGGCAGGAGAGGGGGTATTAGGAGAGGATGGGGGCAGGAGAGGGGGTATTAGGAGAGGTGGGGGCAGGAGAGGGGGTATTAGGAGAGGATGGGGGCAGGAGAGGGGTATTAGGAGAGGATGGGGGCAGGAGAGGAGGTATTAGGAGAGGATGGAGCAGGAGAGGGGTATTAGGAGAGGATGGGGGCAGGAGAGGGGTATTAGGAGAGGATGGGGGCAGGAGAGGGGTATTAGGAGAGGATGGGGGCAGGAGAGGGGGTAATAGGAGAGGATGGGGGCAGGAGAGGGGGTATTAGGAGAGGTGGGGGCAGGAGAGGGGGTATTAGGAGAGGATGGGGGCAGGAGAGGGGGTATTAGGAGAGGTTGGGGGCAGGAGAGGGGGTATTAGGAGAGGATGGGGCAGGAGAGGGGGTATTAGGAGAGGTTGGGGGCAGGAGAGGGGGTATTAGGAGAGGATGGGGCAGGAGAGGGGGTATTAGGAGAGGTTGGGGGCAGGAGAGGGGGTATTAGGAGAGGATGGGGCAGGAGACAGGAGGGATGAGGGGACATTACCTGGAGGATGAGGCACCAGGAGAGATCACACCGTGGACGGAGAAATGTGTACCTGAAGTGGGCGGGGCGGTATTTCTGAGTCATCGTCAACATAGCGCATGGGATTATGGGTAGTGACTACCACGGTAATTTAGCAACCAGGAGCTGCCCCGCCCACTCGCTGCCCATAGGCCGCAGCCTCCAGTCACAATCACTCTCAGCCACGCCCTCTCTCCCTCTCATAGGCCGCAATGCTCCGTCACTCATTTACCTCCAGCTTCGCCCACTCACTGCCTTGAAGTTTCGCGTCACGCAACAACCCCCACTGCCCCACCCACTATCCTGCCCATTGGCCGTCGTATCCTATCACTTTTCTGCCCATAGGCCGCAGCTTCCAGTCAGTTACAGCCAGCCCCGCCCTCTCTCGCTCTCATAGACCACAAAGCTCCGTCACTCATTTACCTCCAGCCCCGCCCTCTCTCTGCCCATAGGACGCATCGTCTCGTCACAGAATCACACTGCCCCGCCCATTATCCTGCCCATTGGCCGCCGTATTCTATCACTCTCTTGCTCTTTGGCCGCGGCCACGCCCACTCTCCTGCTCATAGGCCGCAGCTTTCAGTCACTGTCACACCCAGCCCCGCCCTCTCTCCCTTTCATAGGCCGCAATGCCCCGTCACTCAACTACCTCCAGCTCCGCCCACAGCACGGTGCCTCCCGTCACTCAGCCATCATTATCCCCGCCTACTCTCTAGCCCCGGCTCCCTGTATACATCTTAATCAGCGCAAGCTCAGACTAAGCCAACATGGCGGCGCCCATAGGGAGCCGGGAACATGGCGCCTGCCCCGTCCTGATGCTGTGATGTGTATAATAATAATGGGTGATGTGTGGTCACAGCTGCTGTGTTACTGACCGGGCTGCAGCCATCTAGTCTTCATATCCCAGCACACACAGTGCCAGCAGGGCCGGTTCAAGGGCGCTCTGCGCCCTGGGCAGGAAGTGGGGCGTGGCCTAATACAGGGGGCGTGGTCAATTACACCCCCTGTACATTAAAAGCGCCGCTTGAATGCTGAGCGGTGCGCGATGACGTCATCGCGCACCTATCAGCAAAGTTACTCTCCAGGAAGGGAAACTAGACGCATAGCGTCTAGTTCCCTTCAGGAGGCGGACCGGGATGGGGACGGGGAAGGCAGCAGGCAGCGGAGGCGGACGGGGACACAGCGGGCAGCAGTGGCTGATCTTGCCACGGTGCGGCGCCCTCCGGAAGGCGGCGCCCCGGGCAAAAGTCCTGCTTGCCCGTGGCAAGATCCGCCACTGAGTGCCAGCCATGGTGGAGAGCCAGTGTGGGACTGAGGGGTGATGGGCCCATGGGGGGAATGTAATGATAGGGGCCTATTGGGGAATGTAGTGACAGGGGTCCATGGGGGGAATGTAGTGATAGGGGCCCATGGGGGGAATGTAGTGATAAGGGCCCATGGGGGGAATGTAGTGAGAGGGGCTCATGCGGGGGATGTAGTGACAGGGGTCCATGGGGGGAATGTATTGACAGGGGCCCATGGAGGGAATGTAGTGACAGGGGCCCATGCGGGGAATTTAGTGACAGGGGCCCATGGGGGGGGATGTGTGACAGGGCCCATGGGGGGAATGTAGTGATAGGGGCCCATGCGGGGAATGTAGTGACAGGGGCCCATGGGGGTAATGTAGTGACAGGGGCCCATGCGGGGAATGTAGTGACAGGGGCCCATGGGGGGAATGTAGTGACAGGGGCCCATGCGGGGAATGTAGTGACAGGGCCCCATGGGGGGAATGTAGTGACAGGGGCCCATGCTCAGTGCTGCGGTCGGCCACCACAGAGGCTTGGCTAGCTATGAGAGAGTGTATGATGTATATAGTAAATACTGTCAGTACATACAGGATAATGTAGCAGAGTTATAGCAGCAATGCCGCACTACTTTCTTCTTTAAGACAAGACTGAAGAATACTGCGGCTGTGTCTTTAAGACAAGACTGAAGAATACTGTGACTGTGTCTTGAAGAATACTGCTGCTGTTTCTTTAAGAGAAGTATATTACGGGGAAGCTGGCACCCCACCACGGGACTCAGGATAGACCGGCAGTACCGCCCAGTTAACTGTACAGCGTACCGGGGAGCTGACGGGTATCAAAACGGCGAGGAATGGTTAGCCAACACAGGGAGTGGAGTCGGGACCAGGACACTTGGATGGACACAGATAAATCTGCTGGAGCTCAGAGCTGGGATGCTGTCTAGTAACAACAAAGCACTGGAAGAGAGTGCCTAATGCTCAGCTTATTTATAGGAAGTGAAGGCACGGGATTGGCTAACCACTTACCCCAGTGGTACAGAATAAACTGGTCTCCAATATGGCCGCCTCCTGTGCTGCAAACACACAGAAGCACTGCAGCCTACCTGATCCTCAATCCTCCTGGTCTCCCAGAAGTCACAAAATCCTCACTGCTGACTGCCCCCTCCCTGCAGCCACACTAGCACCATGGCAGCCATACCGACAGTGGCCGGATCCCGGACCTCGCGGTGGTGAGTTCCCACGCCATGTACCCCTGCGGTCGCATAGCAGCGCCAACATCCGCACCGGCAGTGGCCAGACCCCGGACTCAGCGGCAGTGAGTACTCACCTCATGGCACATAGCAACCAAACCGGGGTCTAGCTTTTATCCTCTAATACAGGCATTCCCAACCACGGTCCTCAAGGCACACTAACAGTCCTGGTTTTAGTGATATCCAGGCTTGAGCACAGGTGACTTAATTTGTACCTCAGTTATTTTGATTTAACCATCTGTGCTGCAGCCTGGATATCACTAAAACCTGCACTGTTGGTGTGCCTTGAGGACCGTGGGGATGCCTGCTCTAATAGGTGCTAGATAAATGGTAAGTAGAATCTGAATGGTTGCTATGGGCAACATCTCTACTTCTAAAAAGCCGTACCTTAGTAAATATACCCCTTACTCATTACTCTGACAAGGTGAGACTACTTCTCTGGCATCCTCCCATGAAGGTGCCAGTTGCAGTGAAACGCGTAACGTGAGTCACACACTACACAGCTGCTGCATATATGAAATACACTTCCATTTTACCGCTAAGATCTCTAAGAAACCACTTCTTGCACCCCGGTATCTGTGGTGGACTGACACCATACCTGTGCAAACTGCAGAAGTCTGCCTCCCACCCAGGGGTCTCACAGGTGGAGGCCCGCGCGGTCAGGTGGAGGGTATGTCTTCTAATTTGGAAATCGTACGTCTGGCTGCCCAGGCATGTAACGGTTTTGATTGAAACAGTTGATTGAAACTGTCTGGAATAAGCTTGTCCTTTTGCTTTGACCTGGGTCTGAAAGGACCGGAAAGCAGAGGATTTTGGTTTAGAAGTTGATGTTGAGAGCAGAAACGCTGATTTAGAGGCTGCTAAAATGGCCACTATTTTCCTCCAAATCCATTACAAACAGAATATCTTCAGCAAAGGGAGGGATTCCAATGTCTTCTTGGATTCTGAATCCCTCTTCCAGGGCTGTAGCCACACTGCTCGGCCGGCTACTACTGAGGTAGCTGAAGCTTGGGAAGCTTGAAGGCCTGTATCTAAGGCTGCTTATTCCAACTAGGCAGCTGCTTGTCTTATATTTGTTATATAGGATAGCTGTTCTCTTGTGGCGTTCACTGAGAGACTGTCCTCTAAATGTGTCCACCCAGCCTGCAACAGCCTTGGCCACCCATGCTGAGGCCATAGCTGGTCTTGTTATTGCCCCCGTAAGGGAAAAAATGGTTTTAAGACAGGTTTCAACTTTTCTGTCTGTCAGGTCTTTCAAAGAAGACTTTTATGGTATAGGCCAGTGATGGGGAACCTTTGGCACTCCAGCTGTTGTTGAACTACACATTCCAGCATGCCTTGCTACAGTTTTGCTATTTGGCCATGCTAACACTGTAGTAGGGCATGCTGGGATGTGTAGTTCAACAACAGCTGGAGTGCCAAAGATTCCCCATCACTGGTATAGAAATGTAGAAGTGCGCACTAGACGTACCACATTAGCATCAACTGTGGGAGGTAGTTCCCATTAAGCACATTCTACCGGTGGAAGAGGGTAAAAAGAAGCCATTTTCTTTGGCAGTGTAAACCTCTTATTTGGTGTACCCCATGCTTCCTGCATGATTTCAGTAAGCTGATCTGATTGCGGGTATTCAGCTAAGACTGGAGTCTTAGACTTTGATGGTGGCTCCTGTTCTTCTATTGTCAATATGGACTTTACCACGTGAATCAATGCGGGCACATCCACTGAGACAATCTTCTTCACCTGAGGGGGACTCAGGAAGGGAGGAGTCAGCCTCATCTTCTGATGACATCTCACATCCTGAAAGCTGTGTAGACTGTGAGGACGGTGTCAGACGTCTGCGTGCTTTCCCTTCCACAGACTTGTCATCCTGTAACATCTGCTGAAAGGCCGCAGAGGTCTGAGCCAAATCCTGGACTGAATGTGAGGAGACATCTCCCCATGGAGGCTGTGGAGGAAACCCTGTAGCTGGAGGTATAGCAGGTGTAGCCAAGTGATCCGCTATACGCGTCAAAACCTGCGCAAAAGAAGCCACCCAAGGTGGTTGTTGTACTGGTGCTGATTCTAGGCGAGAAGCAAGTTGGTCAGCTTGATTTAGTTTAGGAACATAACAATCCAAAGGTTTGAGAGGGACAGAAAAGAGATATAATACGTATATATAACAACATAGTATTAAAGTCAGACAGCAGAACTAAGCACAAGTCACAAACAATGCGATAAACGATACAACTGCAATGGACACTTAATCAACTCCTCAGCACCACAGGGGTAGGTAGGAGTCAGAGCTGTATAACCTGGCCCTTAGGAATGGTATACAGGGAGGCTAAACCCAGCGTTCCTGAAGACATGCTGTAACAAATTTCACCCAGAGTATATTGTCGCCCAGTGACTATCTGCTACAGATGCGTCATCTGCATGTGACACCCATCACTGGTATAGAAATGTAGAAGTGCGCACTAGACGTGGGCAGGACGCATAATTATATACACGGGGCAGGACACATAATTATATACACGGGCAGGACGCATAATTATATACACGGGGCAGGACACATAATTATATACACGGGGCAGGACACATAATTATATACACGGGGCAGGACACATAATTATATACACGGGGCAGGACGCATAATTATATACACGGGGCAGGACGCATAATTATATACACGGGGCAGGACACATAATTATATACACGGGGCAGGACACATAATTATATACACGGGGCAGGACACATAATTATATACACGGGGCAGGACACATAATTATATACACGGGGCAGGACACATAATTATATACTCGGGGCAGGACACATAATTATATACACGGGGCAGGACACATAATTATATACACGGGGCAGGACACATAATTATATACACGGGGCAGGACACATAATTATATACTCGGGGCAGGACACATAATTATATACACGGGGCAGGACACATAATTATATACACGGGGCAGGACACATAATTATATACACGGGGCAGGACACATAATTATATACACGGGGCAGGACACATAATTATATACACGGGGCAGGACGCATAATTATATACACGGGACAGGACACATAATTATATACACTGGGCAGGACACATAATTATATACACGGGGCAGGACACATAATTATATACACGGGCAGGACGCATAATTATATACACGGGGCAGGACACATAATTATATACACGGGGCAGGACACATAATTATATACACGGGCAGGACACATAATTATATACACGGGGCAGGACGCATAATTATATACACGGGGCAGGACACATAATTATATACACGGGGCAGGACACATCATTATATACACGGGGCAGGACACATCATTATATACACGGGGCAGGACACATAATTATATACACGGGGCAGGACACATAATTATATACACGGGGCAGGACACATAGTTATATACACGGGGCAGGACACATAATTGTATACACAGGGCAGGACGCATAATTATATACACGGGGCAGGACACATAATTATATACACGGGGCAGGACACATAGTTATATACACGGGGCAGGACACATAATTGTATACACAGGGCAGGACGCATAATTATATACACAGGGCAGGACGCATAATTATATACACGGGGCAGGACACATAATTGTATACACGGGGCAGGACACATAATTATATACACGGGGCAGGACACATAATTATATACACGGGGCAGGACACATAATTATATACTCGGGGCAGGACACATAATTATATACACGGGGCAGGACACATAATTATATACACGGGGCAGGACACATAATTATATACACGGGGCAGGACACATAATTATATACTCGGGGCAGGACACATAATTATATACACGGGGCAGGACACATAATTATATACACGGGGCAGGACACATAATTATATACACGGGGCAGGACACATAATTATATACA
This sequence comes from Pseudophryne corroboree, assembly GCF_028390025.1. Lineage (NCBI taxonomy): Eukaryota > Metazoa > Chordata > Amphibia > Anura > Myobatrachidae > Pseudophryne > Pseudophryne corroboree. The sequence goes on along the minus strand of NW_026967503.1, from coordinate 2,409,886 downwards.
CGGGGCAGGACACATAATTATATACACGGGGCAGGACGCATAATTATATACACGGGACAGGACACATAATTATATACACTGGGCAGGACACATAATTATATACACGGGGCAGGACACATAATTATATACACGGGCAGGACGCATAATTATATACACGGGGCAGGACACATAATTATATACACGGGGCAGGACACATAATTATATACACGGGGCAGGACACATAATTATATACACGGGGCAGGACGCATAATTATATACACGGGGCAGGACACATAATTATATACACGGGGCAGGACACATCATTATATACACGGGGCAGGACACATCATTATATACACGGGGCAGGACACATAATTATATACACGGGGCAGGACACATAATTATATACACGGGGCAGGACACATAGTTATATACACGGGGCAGGACACATAATTGTATACACAGGGCAGGACGCATAATTATATACACGGGGCAGGACACATAATTATATACACGGGGCAGGACACATAGTTATATACACGGGGCAGGACACATAATTGTATACACAGGGCAGGACGCATAATTATATACACAGGGCAGGACGCATAATTATATACACGGGGCAGGACACATAATTGTATACACAGGGCAGGACGCATAATTATATACACGGGGCAGGACACATAATTATATACACGGGGCAGGACACATAGTTATATACACGGGGCAGGACGCATAATTATATACACGGGGCAGGACACATAATTATATACACGGGGCAGGACACATAATTGTATACACGGGGCAGGATACATAATTATATACACTGGCAGGACGCATAATTATATACACGGGGCAGGACGCATCATTATATACACGGGGCAGGACACATAATTATATACACGGGGCAGGACACATAATTATATACACGGGGCAGGACACATAATTATATACACGGGGCAGGACACATAAGTATATACACGGGGCAGGACACATAATTATATACACGGGGCAGGACACATAATTATATACACGGGGCAGGACACATAATTATATACACGGGGCAGGACACATAATTATATACACGGGGCAGGACACATAATTATATACACGGGCAGGACACATAATTATATACACGGGCAGGACACATAATTATATACACGGGGCAGGACACATAATTATATACACGGGCAGGACACATAATTATATACACGGGGCAGGACACATAATTATATACACGGGGCAGGACACATAATTGTATACACGGGGCAGGATACATAATTATATACACGGGGCAGGACGCATAATTATATACACGGGGCAGGACGCATAATTATATACACAGGGCAGGACGCATTAGTATATACACGGGCAGGACGCATAATTATATACACGGGGCAGGACGCATAATTATATACACGGGGCAGGACGCATAATTATATACTCGGGGCAGGACACATCATTATATACACGGGGCAGGACACATAATTATATACACGGGGCAGGACGCATAATTATATACACAGGGCAGGACACATAATTATATACACGGGGCAGGACACATCATTATATACACGGGGCAGGACACATAGTTATATACACGGGGCAGGACACATAATTATGTACACGGGGCAGGACACATAATTATATACACGGGGCAGGACGCATAATTATATACACGGGGCAGGACGCATAATTATATACACGGTGCAGGACGCATAATTATATACACGGGGCAGGACGCATAATTATATACACGGGGCAGGACGCATAATTATATACACGGGGCAGGACGCATAATTATATACACGGGGCAGGACGCATAATTATATACACGGGGCAGGACACATAATTATATACACGGGGCAGGACACATAATTATATACACGGGGCAGGACGCATAATTATATACACGGGGCAGGACGCATAATTATATACACGGGGCAGGACGCATAATTATATACACGGGGCAGGACGCATAATTATATACACGGGGCAGGACGCATAATTATATACACGGGGCAGGACGCATAATTATATACACGGGGCAGGACGCATAATTATATACACGGGGCAGGACACATAATTATATACACGGGGCAGGACGCATAATTATATACACGGTGCAGGACGCATAATTATATACACGGGGCAGGACGCATAATTATATACACGGGGCAGGACGCATAATTATATACACGGGGCAGGACGCATAATTATATACACGGGGCAGGACACATAATTATATACACGGGGCAGGACGCATAATTATATACACGGGGCAGGACGCATAATTATATACACGGGGCAGGACGCATAATTATATACACGGGGCAGGACGCATAATTATATACACGGGGCAGGACGCATAATTATATACTCGGGGCAGGACACATCATTATATACACGGGGCAGGACACATAATTATATACACGGGGCAGGACGCATAATTATATACACAGGGCAGGACACATAATTATATACACGGGGCAGGACACATCATTATATACACGGGGCAGGACACATAGTTATATACACGGGGCAGGACACATAATTATGTACACGGGGCAGGACGCATAATTATATACACGGGGCAGGACGCATAATTATATACACGGGGCAGGACGCATAATTATATACACGGTGCAGGACGCATAATTATATACACGGGGCAGGACGCATAATTATATACACGGGGCAGGACGCATAATTATATACACGGGGCAGGACGCATAATTATATACACGGGGCAGGACGCATAATTATATACACGGGGCAGGACACATAATTATATACACGGGGCAGGACGCATAATTATATACACGGGGCAGGACGCATAATTATATACACGGGGCAGGACGCATAATTATATACACGGGGCAGGACGCATAATTATATACTCGGGGCAGGACACAATTATATACTCGGGGCAGGACACATAATTATAGGGTTCACTACGGCTGGCCGGCGGTCGGGCTCCCGGCGCCCAGCATACCGGCGCCGGCTGACCGACAGTGTGGCGAGCGCAAATGAGCCCCTTGCGGGCTCGCTGCGCTCACCACGCTACGGGCACGGTGGCGCGCTACGCGCGCCACACTATTTTATTCTCCCTCTATGGGGGTCGTGGACCCCCACGAGGGAAAATAAGTGTCGGTATGCCGGCGGTCGGGCTCCCGGCGCCGGTATACTGAGCGCCGGGAGCCCGACCGCCGGTATACAGAAGACCACCCATAATTATATACTCGGGGCAGGACACATAATTATATACACGGGGCAGGACACATCATTATATACACGGGGCAGGACACATAATTATATACACGGGGCAGGACACATAGTTATATACACGGGGCAGGACACATCATTTTATACACGGGGCAGGACACATCATTATATACACAGGGCAGGACGCATAATTATATACACGGGGCAGGACGCATAATTATATACACGGGGAAGGACGCATAATTATATACACGGGGCAGGGCACATAATTATATACACGGCGCAGGGCGCATAATTAAATACACGGGGCAGGACGCATAATTATATACACGGGGCAGGACACATCATTATATACACGGGGCAGGACGCATCATTATATACACGGGGCAGGACGCATCATTATATACACGGGGCAGGACACATAATTATATACGGCATATAGGCCGGCCGTCACACACAGGACAGATATATATATATATATATATATATATAAATTTCAAAACAGAACTGGCACTCACCCCAAAAATACCTTTGTGGTCACCCTTGTGCTGTTTTTTATGGATTAAATACTTTTTTGCACTTTAAACTTTCTTTGGAGTCAGTCTCTGAGTGCCGCTGCATGCTTCCTACTGTCTGCCTATATATATATATATATATATATAGTCCATGTATTCCGGCTCTCCATTAAAAAAGAATTCCTGCACCGGGTGCCTTTGTAAAACAATTACATACACAACCACTAGACTCCTGGAGTCTTGTGAAATAAATCTCGTCAGCAGGCAGTTTGATGAAACAACGTTTCAATGCCAATTTTTATTTAGGCATTTTCCTCAGGTTACAAACAGATACAAAAAACGTCTTACCTATAAAGGCTACTAATCACCCTATGCTCCTGCCGCGTGTGGGACACCGCCCGCTCCGTCCGGCGCGGCTGCAGTGACGTCACCCTACGTCACTTCCCATGTGTGCATACCATCACCATAGTTACGTACACAGAACAAACAGGTTGCCTAGGATCGACCACGTACCGGCCTCTATTAGAGGCGGCGACGGGGGTGGCAACCTCTTGAGATTAGAAGCACGCTGGATCTATCGGCTGGGTACCATCCATCCAAAAGGACTTAATGAGTCCCAGGGCTTTAATTGTTTTTTATAAACTACATAGTCATCTTAGCTTCCGTTCTTATATATAAGTTGACACTATAGGCAGTCACCCTTGTTCTCTCATACATTTACCTGTTTTTGTCATTTTGATTGACATCCCTTGACTAGGTGTTTCTACACGCTAGTTTTATTAGCAGCATTCAGGGAGTATATATTAACACTAAAATACAAATGAAATATTTCTCTCTTTTTGGATAATATGGAGCTATAGGTAACAGTATGAGCATATAGGCCCCCATATATATGATCAGCAATATAGATCGTAGTAATGTTGTTTGGATCTTATGATACACAGTACAGTTTTTAAGTATATGGCAGTGACAGCACTTTGTCCTGTTTTTTGGCTAATATCTTGCACTGTGCACAGTTTGTTTCTAGGCCAAATATTACAATGGACTCCGGGTGTTCATCTGCCTTATATACTGACATAGTATATCTATGGACATACATTGAGCACGATTTAAATATGGTATTTGTAATGAGCGGCTGAAGCCGTTAGCGCTGCATCCTGTCCCTAGGCAACCTGTTTGTTCTGTGTACGTAACTATGGTGATGGTATGCACACATGGAAAGTGACGTAGGGTGACGTCACTGCAGCCGCGCCGGACGGAGCGGGCGGTGTCCCGCACGCCACACGCGGCAGGAGCACAGGGTGATTAGTAGCCTTTATAGGTAAGACGTTTTTTGTATATGTTTGTAACCTAAGGAAAATGCCTAAATAAAAATTGGCATTGAAACGTTGTTTCATCAAACTGCCTGCTGACGAGATTTATTTCACAAGACTCCAGGAGTCTAGTGGTTGTGTATATATATATATATATATATATATATATATAGAAACAAACAATGGAGCACTCACCAGTCTTTTCTTAATTAAGTTTCAACAGGAGTTTATTAACCAGACAGCACAGCATGACTGCTCACTGCAGTCCAACATAAATTCCCAGGTCCTCAAACGTTTTCGGACATACACAGACCGTCATCAGGAGACACAAATTTCAATAGAAAGCTGTCCCTTCATAATCTCCTTGTAGTTTACAATGTGTACGTTTGATTAATATACATTATAATAATACAATGCCTTTACTGAGTTCTCATAAAGAATGGACATAATAATACAATAAATGCACAGAAAGATAAAGGTTTATTGTAAATCCAAGAACATTTTTATATATAAGTAAAAAGAAGGTAAACAAGTAAATCAGTGACATTGAGAAACGTATCAGACAGTGATGTTTATGATTCATATATCGGATAATTAGGTTACCGTGTTAATCACATATTAAATCTTGAATTCATTACATGTTATACGAAAAATATAATCTACAACATTGAATGTATCTGTGGCCTATCATTTATAGGCAGGACATCGAGACCCCTTAAGGTCCGCATAGGGGAGCATCTTAGAAACATCAGAAATGGTTTGGACAGTCATGCATTATCTAACCATTTCTGAACATGTCATGATTGCTCCCCTACAGCCATGAAACATTTCATTGTTATTCAGTGGGTGAGGGGGCATTGGAGAAAAAGAGACATAGGTGCCCAATTGGCAAAGGCAGAAATGAAAAGAATATACGACTTAGGAACATTGAAACCAGGCGGTTTTACCACTGACTTCGAGGTGAAATGGTTTCTTTAAATCTATTATCTTTTGTTATCAGCATTCCCCTTTTCTAATACTGTGCGTGTGTACTATCTCAAAGTGGTGAAGGGAGATTGATGTTTATGCTATGAACATACACTTTTGAGTTATATTTACCTATGCCGTATTTGCAATATTAATAAAATGTGTTATTTTGTTTTGTTATCATTGAAACAGACAAATTTGTTATCCACGCGTCACTATGGCAAAGGGACGCGATCTAAAGGAAACGGATATGACGGTCCCCGCACAAAGAGTCATGGGACTTGTAGTTTCTGATGTATAGAGACTTGCGCGCTGGGACCAATCAGAGCCTAGCAGGAGGTTTTTAAATACCTCCGGATGTACACGGACTCATTCACCTTCTAAGGCATACCTTGAGAAAGACCCCGGCGAGGGTTGGAATGCATGGGTGCCGCTATTGGGGCACCGGACGATCGCTGAGGTGGACATGCCGGAAATACTTGGAGCTGCAGCCAGGGTCCTTTTTCCTACTCACATGTTTTTAAGAACTGAGCGTTGCCAGTTCTTTACAACGAATTGGTAATTATCCATCCCGCGAGTCTGTTCAGGATTCCCCATCATTTAAATGTGTTTCATATGCTGCTACCGTACGTGGGATATTTCTGGTGCATGCGCATTTGAGAACTAGTAAAACAGTTCTCCTAACACATTGGTAATTGCATTTATTATCCAGCTACATATGAATACATTTTTAGTGTTACATCTTGTATAAAATTCCATTTCATGTTTTTTAACATTATCCTTGTTGGGATTTTTTTAACATTGTGTCATGTATGTTATTTATTAAAACAGTATTATAATATGCACTTTCTGTTTTCCCCTCAAATTGACATGTTATTTGACTGAGAGAAAAGATGACACCATCTTCCCAATCATTGGAATAAGTATCTTTGAGTTTGTTTATGCGCTGGTGGAACGGTTTATCTACTCTTTGCACTTGAATCATTGGTGGAGGGCTGGAAAAACCTCTTTTTTTAGATATGGTATCATCAGCTGCACAGTGCGCACAGATTCAGGTGCTTCTTTCATTTTGCATACAATAAGAGAAGTCTATTGGGCAGAGGTCAGACCAGTCTCACTTGACCTCCCCTTTGCATCTGCTGCCCTTTGTGTGCCCTTTGGACAGTAGACAAGGGGATGAGAGTACACTGGGTTTCCTTTGCATCTGCTGCCCTTTGGACAGTGGACAAGGGGATGAGAGTGCACTGGGTTTCCTTTGCATCTGCTGCCCTTTGTGTGCCCTTTGGACAGTGGACAAGGGGATGAGAGTACACTGGGTTTCCTTTGCATCTGCTGCCCTTTGTGTGCCCTTTGGACAGTGGACAAGGGGATGAGAGTACACTGGGTTTCCTTTGCATCTGCTGCCCTTTGTGTGCCCTTTGGACAGTGGACAAGGGGATGAGAGTACACTGGGTTTCCTTTGCATCTGCTGCCCTTTGTGTGCCCTTTGGACAGTGGACAAGGGGATGAGAGTGCACTGGGTTTCCTTTGCATCTGCTGCCCTTTGTGTGCCCTTTGGACAGTGGACAAGGGGATGAGAGTGCACTGGGTTTCCTTTGCATCTGCTGCCCTTTGGACAGTGGACAAGGGGATGAGAGTGCACTGGGTTTCCTTTGCATCTGCTGCCCTTTGTGTGCCCTTTGGACAGTGGACAAGGGGATGAGAGTGCACTGGGTTTCCTTTGCATCTGCTGCCCTTTGTGTGCCCTTTGGACAGTGGACAAGGGGATGAGAGTACACTGGGTTTCCTTTGCATCTGCTGCCCTTTGTGTGCCCTTTGGACAGTGGACAAGGGGATGAGAGTACACTGGGTTTCCTTTGCATCTGCTGCCCTTTGTGTGCCCTTTGGACAGTGGACAAGGGGATGAGAGTACACTGGGTTAGGCCAGAGATGAGAGATCTGTTGTACTGAAACCTTCACCTCAGCCGGGGAGTGAGGGGGGCACCACACAATGGGGAGGCGGTCGGTAGAGTTAAAACAGTCAAAAGTCCAACAGGGTCAAATACCAATACCAAAGTGAAGGAACCTTACATTCAAGTGTACAATATATACACAAATATAGAGGAAAAAAAGGGAGGGACTGGACTTATCAAGCTGTCAGTGCCGGGACATGGTCCTGGGCACAAGGACCATAGGTACCCAGATGGGTTGTGGTTGGACGCACGTTTCGCCGCAAGAATAAGGCTTGTTCACCAAGGTAAGTGTGAGAGGGCCTAGTGCTCCTATTTATACCACATGAGGCATATGTTCAGTTAATTGGGAGGGCTGGTTGGGGAGGAGCCAAAAGTTCAGCCCATCGGAGATTCAAAATTCCTGAACCAGTAAGAAGAGTAGCTTATGCATTGCCATGGTGGCAGGGGGAGTGGTTAATGGACTAAGATGGCAGCTGAAAAATGCCCTCCTCCACCCCATCCACATAATCAGAGCAGGTGATCTTACAGAACAGGAAACAGATAAACAACAAAAACATAAAACTGCAGGTATAAGATGTAATGTAACACAAGTAATAGATGGTCACATAGAACCGGGATCAGGATACGATGTATATGGGGAGGTCAGACAGAAAGCTTTCCCCATGCAGACATATGTATATGTAACGTATGGTGTAACTAGATCTGACTCCTGTCATTCTCACCAGTAATAATGTTACTTATACATTTCCCCTTCTGTATATGTAACGTATGGTGTAACTAGTTCTGACTCCTGTCATTCTCAACAGTAATAATGTTACTTATACATTTCCCCTTCTGTATATGTAAAGTATGGTGTAACTAGATCTGACTCCTGTCATTCTCATCAGTAATAATGTTACTTATACATTTCCTCTTCTGTATATGTAACGTATGGTGTAACTAGATCTGACTCCTGTCATTCTCACCAGTAATAATGTTACTTATACATTTCCCCTTCTGTATATGGAACATAAGGTGTAACTAGGTCTGACTCCTGTCACTCTCACCAGTAATAATGTTACTTATACATTTCCCCTTCTGTATATGTAACGTATGGTGTAACTAGATCTGACTCCTGTCATTCTCATCAGTAATAATGTTACTTATACATTTCCCCTTCTGTATATGTAACGTATGGTATAACTAGATCTGACTCCTGTCATTCTCACCAGTAATGTTACTTATACATTTCCCCTTCTGTATATGTAACGTATGGTGTAACTAGATCTGACTCCTGTCACTCTTACCAGTAATAATGTTACTTATACATTTCCCCTTCTGTATATGTAACGTATGGTGTAACTAGATCTGACTCCTGTCATTCTCACCAGTAATAATGTTACTTATACATTTCCCCTTCTGTATATGTAACGTATGGTGTAACTAGATCTGACTTCTGTCATTCTCACCAGTAATAATGTTACTTATACATTTCCCCTTCTGTATATGGAATATATGGTGTAACTAGATCTGACTCCTGTCATTCTCACCAGTAATAACGTTACTTATACATTTCCCCTTCTGTATATGTAACGTATGGTGTAACTAGATCTGACTCCTGTCATCCTCACCAGTAATAATGTTACTTATACATTTCCCCTTCTGTATATGTAACGTATGGTGTAACTACATCTGACTCCTGTCATTCTCACCAGTAATAATGATACTTATACATTTCCCCTTCTATATATGTAATGTATGGTGTAACTAGATCTGACTCCTGTCATTCTCATCAGTAATAATGTTACTTATACATTTCCCCTTCTGTATATGTAACGTATGGTGTAACTAGATCTGACTCCTGTCATCCTCACCAGTAATAATGTTACTTATACATTTCCCCTTCTGTATATGTAACGTATGGTGTAACTACATCTGACTCCTGTCATTCTCACCAGTAATAATGATACTTATACATTTCCCCTTCTGTATATGTAATGTATGGTGTAACTAGATCTGACTCCTGTCATTCTCACCAGTAATAATGTTACTTATACATTTCCCCTTCTGTATATGTAACGTATGGTATAACTAGATCTGACTCCTGTCATTCTCACCAGTAATAATGTTACTTATACATTTCCACTTCTGTATATGTAACGTATGGTGTAACTAGATCTGACTTCTGTCATTCTCACCAGTAATAATGTTACTTATACATTTCCCCTTCTGTATATGGAATATATGGTGTAACTAGATCTGACTCCTGTCATTCTCACCAGTAATAATGTTACTTTTACATTTCTCCTTCTGTATATGTAACGTATGGTGTAACTAGTTCTGACTCCTGTCATTCTCAACAGTAATAATGTTACTTATACATTTCCCCTTCTGTATATGGAATATATGGTGTAACTAGATCTGACTCCTGTCATTCTCATCAGTAATAATGTTACTTATACATTTCCCCTTCTGTATATGTAACGTATGGTATAACTAGATCTGACTCCTGTCATTCTCACCAGTAATAATGTTACTTATACATTTCCCCTTCTGTATATGTAACGTATGGTGTAACTAGATCTGACTCCTGTCACTCTTACCAGTAATAATGTTACTTATACATTTCCCCTTCTGTATATGTAACGTATGGTGTAACTAGATCTGACTTCTGTCATTCTCACCAGTAATAATGTTACTTATACATTTCCCCTTCTGTATATGTAACGTATGGTGTAACTAGATCTGACTCCTGTCATCCTCACCAGTAATAATGTTACTTATACATTTCCCCTTCTGTATATGTAACGTATGGTGTAACTACATCTGACTCCTGTCATTCTCACCAGTAATAATGATACTTATACATTTCCCCTTCTGTATATGTAATGTATGGTGTAACTAGATCTGACTCCTCTCATTCTCACCAGTAATAATGTTACTTATACATTTCCCCTTCTGTATATGTAACGCATGGTGTAACTAGATCTGACTCCTGTCATTCTCACCAATAATAATGTTACTTATACATTTCCCCTTATGTATATGTAACGTATGGTGTAAGTAGATCTGACTCCTGTCATTCTCACCAGTAATAATGTTACTTATACATTTCCCCTTCTGTATATGGAACGTATGGTGTAACTAGATCTGACTCCTGTAACTCTCACCAGTAATAATGTTACTTATATATTTCCCCTTTTCTATATGTAATGTATGATGTAACTAGATTTGACTCCTGTCATTTTCACCGGTAATAATGTTACTTATACATTTCCCCTTCTGTATATGTAATGTATGGTGTAACTAGATCTGACTCCTGTCATTATCACCAGTAATAATGTTACTTATACATTTCCCCTCCTGCATATGCAAAGTATGGTGTAACTAGATCTGACTCCTGTCATTCTCACGTTACTTATACATTTCCCCTTCTGTATATGTAATGTATGGTGTAACTAAATCTGACTCCTGTCATTATCACCAGTAATAATGATACTTATACATTTCCCCTTCTGTATATGTAACGTATGGTGTAACTAGATCTGACTCCTGTTATTCTCACCAGTAATAATGTTACTCATACATTTCCCCTTCTGTATATGTAATGTATGGTGTAACTAGATCTGACTCCTGTCATTCTCACCAGTAATAATGTTACTTATACATTTCCCCTTCTGTATATGGAACATAAGGTGTAACTAGGTCTGACTCCTGTCACTCTCACCAGTAATAATGTTACTTATACATTTCCCCTTCTGTATATGTAACGTATGGTGTAACTAGATCTGACTCCTGTCATTCTCATCAGTAATAATGTTACTTATACATTTCCCCTTCTGTATATGTAACGTATGGTATAACTAGATCTGACTCCTGTCATTCTCACCAGTAATGTTACTTATACATTTCCCCTTCTGTATATGTAACGTATGGTGTAACTAGATCTGACTCCTGTCACTCTTACCAGTAATAATGTTACTTATACATTTCCCCTTCTGTATATGTAACGTATGGTGTAACTAGATCTGACTTCTGTCATTCTCACCAGTAATAATGTTACTTATACATTTCCCCTTCTGTATATGTAACGTATGGTGTAACTAGATCTGACTCCTGTCATCCTCACCAGTAATAATGTTACTTATACATTTCCCCTTCTGTATATGTAACGTATGGTGTAACTACATCTGACTCCTGTCATTCTCACCAGTAATAATGATACTTATACATTTCCCTTTCTGTATATGTAATGTATGGTGTAACTAGATCTGACTCCTGTCATTCTCATCAGTAATAATGTTACTTATACATTTCCCCTTCTGTATATGTAACGTATGGTGTAACTAGATCTGACTCCTGTCATCCTCACCAGTAATAATGTTACTTATACATTTCCCCTTCTGTATATGTAACGTATGGTGTAACTACATCTGACTCCTGTCATTCTCACCAGTAATAATGATACTTAAACATTTCCCCTTCTGTATATGTAATGTATAGTGTAACTAGATCTGACTCCTGTCATTCTCACCAGTAATAATGTTACTTATACATTTCCCCTTCTGTATATGTAACGTATATGGTGTAACTAGATCTGACTCCTGTCACTCTCACCAGTAATAATGTTACTTATACATTTCCCCTTCTGTATATGGAATATATGGTGTAACTAGATCTGACTCCTGTCATTCTCACCAGTAATAATGTAACTTATACATTTCTCCTTCTGTATATGTAACGTATGGTGTAACTAGATCTGACTCCTGTAATTCTCACCAGTAATAATGTTACTTATACATTTCCCCTTCTGTATATGTAACGTATGGTGTAACTAGATCTGACTCCTGTCATTCTCACCAGTAATAATGATACTTATACATTTCCCCTTCTGTATATGTAATGTATGGTGTAACTAGATCTGATTCCTGTCATTCTCATCAGTAATAATGTTACTTATACATTTCCCCTTCTGTATATGTAACGTATGGTGTAACTAGATCTGACTCCTGTCATTCTCACCAGTAATAATGATACTTATACATTTCCCCTTCTGTATATGTAATGTATGGTGTAACTAGATCTGATTCCTGTCATTCTCATCAGTAATAATGTTACTTATACATTTCCCCTTCTGTATATGTAACGTATGGTATAACTAGATCTGACTCCTGTCATTCTCACCAGTAATAATGTTACTTATACATTTCCCCTTCTGTATATGTAACGTATGGTGTAACTAGATCTGACTCCTGTCACTCTTACCAGTAATAATGTTACTTATACATTTCCCCTTCTGTATATGTAACGTATGGTGTAACTAGATCTGACTTCTGTCATTCTCACCAGTAATAATGTTACTTATACATTTCCCCTTCTGTATATGTAACGTATGGTGTAACTAGATCTGACTCCTGTCATCCTCACCAGTAATAATGTTACTTATACATTTCCCCTTCTGTATATGTAACGTATGGTGTAACTACATCTGACTCCTGTCATTCTCACCAGTAATAATGATACTTATACATTTCCCCTTCTGTATATGTAATGTATGGTGTAACTAGATCTGACTTCTGTCATTCTCACCAGTAATAATGTTACTTATACATTTCCCCTTCTGTATATGGAATATATGGTGTAACTAGATCTGACTCCTGTCATTCTCACCAGTAATAATGTTACTTTTACATTTCTCCTTCTGTATATGTAACGTATGGTGTAACTAGATCTGACTCCTGTAATTCTCACCAGTAATAATGTTACTTATACATTTCCCCTTCTGTATATGTAATGTATGGTGTAACTAGATCTGACTCCTGTCATTCTCATCAGTAATAATGTTACTTATACATTTCCCCTTCTGTATATGTAACGTATGGTATAACTAGATCTGACTCCTGTCATTCTCACCAGTAATAATGTTACTTATACATTTCCCCTTCTGTATATGTAACGTATGGTGTAACTAGATCTGACTCCTGTCACTCTTATTGAGTAAAGTGTATACAGCGCTAACAAAAAACTGGATATGGGAAATTAGTAATCACAATTTATTATAAAACATTGTTGCAACAATTAAAGTCATATATAAAAAAAGGAGGGGGACAATATTTTGTCAATAAAAAGTAAAAATATATAAATATATATATATATAGGGCAGGCACAGCAATTTTTGTTTGATAAATTACCACACGAGGAAGCCGAATGGGTACACTGGTGCAAGTCCTTGCACCAGTGTACCCATTCGGCTTCCTCGTGTGGTAATTTATCAAACAAAAATTGCTGTGCCTGCCCTATATATATATATTTTTATATATTTTTACTTTTTATTGACAAAATATTGTCCCCCTCCTTTTTTTATATATGACTTTAATTGTTGCAACAATGTTTTATAATAAATTGTGATTACTAATTTCCCATATCCAGTTTTTTGTTAGCGCTGTATACACTTTACTCAATATTATTTACCCAGGGACTAACTATCCCTTTAAAACAGCAGCTGAAAAGGATAAGCATATCCTCTTAACAGCGCCGGACTAATTACCTTGGTAATTTATTTTTTTGTCCTGTCACTCTTACCAGTAATAATGTTACTTATACATTTCCCCTTCTGTATATGTAACGTATGGTGTAACTAGATCTGACTTCTGTCATTCTCACCAGTAATAATGTTACTTATACATTTCCCCTTCTGTATATGTAACGTATGGTGTAACTAGATCTGACTCCTGTAACTCTCACCAGTAATAATGTTACTTATATATTTCCCCTTTTCTATATGTAATGTATGGTGTAACTAGATTTGACTCCTGTCATTCTCACCGGTAATAATGTTACTTATACATTTCCCCTTCTGTATATGTAATGTATGGTGTAACTAGATCTGACTCCTGTCATTATCACCAGTAATAATGTTACTTATACATTTCCCCTCCTGCATATGCAAAGTATGGTGTAACTAGATCTGACTCCTGTCATTCTCACGTTACTTATACATTTCCCCTTCTGTATATGTAATGTATGGTGTAACTAAATCTGACTCCTGTCATTATCACCAGTAATAATGATACTTATACATTTCCCCTTCTGTATATGTAACGTATGGTGTAACTAGATCTGACTCCTGTTATTCTCACCAGTAATAATGTTACTCATACATTTCCCCTTCTGTATATGTAATGTATGGTGTAACTAGATCTGACTCCTCTCATTCTCACCAGTAATAATGTTACTTATACATTTCCCCTTCTGTATATGTAACGCATGGTGTAACTAGATCTGACTCCTGTCATTCTCACCAATAATAATGTTACTTATACATTTCCCCTTATGTATATGTAACGTATGGTGTAAGTAGATCTGACTCCTGTCATTCTCACCAGTAATAATGTTACTTATACATTTCCCCTTCTGTATATGGAACGTATGGTGTAACTAGATCTGACTCCTGTAACTCTCACCAGTAATAATGTTACTTATATATTTCCCCTTTTCTATATGTAATGTATGATGTAACTAGATTTGACTCCTGTCATTTTCACCGGTAATAATGTTACTTATACATTTCCCCTTCTGTATATGTAATGTATGGTGTAACTAGATCTGACTCCTGTCATTATCACCAGTAATAATGTTACTTATACATTTCCCCTCCTGCATATGCAAAGTATGGTGTAACTAGATCTGACTCCTGTCATTCTCACGTTACTTATACATTTCCCCTTCTGTATATGTAATGTATGGTGTAACTAAATCTGACTCCTGTCATTATCACCAGTAATAATGATACTTATACATTTCCCCTTCTGTATATGTAACGTATGGTGTAACTAGATCTGACTCCTGTTATTCTCACCAGTAATAATGTTACTCATACATTTCCCCTTCTGTATATGTAATGTATGGTGTAACTAGATCTGACTCCTGTCATTCTCACCAGTAATAATGTTACTTATACATTTCCCCTTCTGTATATGGAACATAAGGTGTAACTAGGTCTGACTCCTGTCACTCTCACCAGTAATAATGTTACTTATACATTTCCCCTTCTGTATATGTAACGTATGGTGTAACTAGATCTGACTCCTGTCATTCTCATCAGTAATAATGTTACTTATACATTTCCCCTTCTGTATATGTAACGTATGGTATAACTAGATCTGACTCCTGTCATTCTCACCAGTAATGTTACTTATACATTTCCCCTTCTGTATATGTAACGTATGGTGTAACTAGATCTGACTCCTGTCACTCTTACCAGTAATAATGTTACTTATACATTTCCCCTTCTGTATATGTAACGTATGGTGTAACTAGATCTGACTTCTGTCATTCTCACCAGTAATAATGTTACTTATACATTTCCCCTTCTGTATATGTAACGTATGGTGTAACTAGATCTGACTCCTGTCATCCTCACCAGTAATAATGTTACTTATACATTTCCCCTTCTGTATATGTAACGTATGGTGTAACTACATCTGACTCCTGTCATTCTCACCAGTAATAATGATACTTATACATTTCCCTTTCTGTATATGTAATGTATGGTGTAACTAGATCTGACTCCTGTCATTCTCATCAGTAATAATGTTACTTATACATTTCCCCTTCTGTATATGTAACGTATGGTGTAACTAGATCTGACTCCTGTCATCCTCACCAGTAATAATGTTACTTATACATTTCCCCTTCTGTATATGTAACGTATGGTGTAACTACATCTGACTCCTGTCATTCTCACCAGTAATAATGATACTTAAACATTTCCCCTTCTGTATATGTAATGTATAGTGTAACTAGATCTGACTCCTGTCATTCTCACCAGTAATAATGTTACTTATACATTTCCCCTTCTGTATATGTAACGTATATGGTGTAACTAGATCTGACTCCTGTCACTCTCACCAGTAATAATGTTACTTATACATTTCCCCTTCTGTATATGGAATATATGGTGTAACTAGATCTGACTCCTGTCATTCTCACCAGTAATAATGTTACTTATACATTTCTCCTTCTGTATATGTAACGTATGGTGTAACTAGATCTGACTCCTGTAATTCTCACCAGTAATAATGTTACTTATACATTTCCCCTTCTGTATATGTAATGTATGGTGTAACTAGATCTGACTCCTGTCATTATCACCAGTAATAATGTTACTTATACATTTCCCCTCCTGCATATGCAAAGTATGGTGTAACTAGATCTGACTCCTGTCATTCTCACGTTACTTATACATTTCCCCTTCTGTATATGTAATGTATGGTGTAACTAAATCTGACTCCTGTCATTATCACCAGTAATAATGATACTTATACATTTCCCCTTCTGTATATGTAACGTATGGTGTAACTAGATCTGACTCCTGTTATTCTCACCAGTAATAATGTTACTCATACATTTCCCCTTCTGTATATGTAATGTATGGTGTAACTAGATCTGACTCCTCTCATTCTCACCAGTAATAATGTTACTTATACATTTCCCCTTCTGTATATGTAACGCATGGTGTAACTAGATCTGACTCCTGTCATTCTCACCAATAATAATGTTACTTATACATTTCCCCTTATGTATATGTAACGTATGGTGTAAGTAGATCTGACTCCTGTCATTCTCACCAGTAATAATGTTACTTATACATTTCCCCTTCTGTATATGGAACGTATGGTGTAACTAGATCTGACTCCTGTAACTCTCACCAGTAATAATGTTACTTATATATTTCCCCTTTTCTATATGTAATGTATGATGTAACTAGATTTGACTCCTGTCATTTTCACCGGTAATAATGTTACTTATACATTTCCCCTTCTGTATATGTAATGTATGGTGTAACTAGATCTGACTCCTGTCATTATCACCAGTAATAATGTTACTTATACATTTCCCCTCCTGCATATGCAAAGTATGGTGTAACTAGATCTGACTCCTGTCATTCTCACGTTACTTATACATTTCCCCTTCTGTATATGTAATGTATGGTGTAACTAAATCTGACTCCTGTCATTATCACCAGTAATAATGATACTTATACATTTCCCCTTCTGTATATGTAACGTATGGTGTAACTAGATCTGACTCCTGTTATTCTCACCAGTAATAATGTTACTCATACATTTCCCCTTCTGTATATGTAATGTATGGTGTAACTAGATCTGACTCCTGTCATTCTCACCAGTAATAATGTTACTTATACATTTCCCCTTCTGTATATGGAACATAAGGTGTAACTAGGTCTGACTCCTGTCACTCTCACCAGTAATAATGTTACTTATACATTTCCCCTTCTGTATATGTAACGTATGGTGTAACTAGATCTGACTCCTGTCATTCTCATCAGTAATAATGTTACTTATACATTTCCCCTTCTGTATATGTAACGTATGGTATAACTAGATCTGACTCCTGTCATTCTCACCAGTAATGTTACTTATACATTTCCCCTTCTGTATATGTAACGTATGGTGTAACTAGATCTGACTCCTGTCACTCTTACCAGTAATAATGTTACTTATACATTTCCCCTTCTGTATATGTAACGTATGGTGTAACTAGATCTGACTTCTGTCATTCTCACCAGTAATAATGTTACTTATACATTTCCCCTTCTGTATATGTAACGTATGGTGTAACTAGATCTGACTCCTGTCATCCTCACCAGTAATAATGTTACTTATACATTTCCCCTTCTGTATATGTAACGTATGGTGTAACTACATCTGACTCCTGTCATTCTCACCAGTAATAATGATACTTATACATTTCCCTTTCTGTATATGTAATGTATGGTGTAACTAGATCTGACTCCTGTCATTCTCATCAGTAATAATGTTACTTATACATTTCCCCTTCTGTATATGTAACGTATGGTGTAACTAGATCTGACTCCTGTCATCCTCACCAGTAATAATGTTACTTATACATTTCCCCTTCTGTATATGTAACGTATGGTGTAACTACATCTGACTCCTGTCATTCTCACCAGTAATAATGATACTTAAACATTTCCCCTTCTGTATATGTAATGTATAGTGTAACTAGATCTGACTCCTGTCATTCTCACCAGTAATAATGTTACTTATACATTTCCCCTTCTGTATATGTAACGTATATGGTGTAACTAGATCTGACTCCTGTCACTCTCACCAGTAATAATGTTACTTATACATTTCCCCTTCTGTATATGGAATATATGGTGTAACTAGATCTGACTCCTGTCATTCTCACCAGTAATAATGTTACTTATACATTTCTCCTTCTGTATATGTAACGTATGGTGTAACTAGATCTGACTCCTGTAATTCTCACCAGTAATAATGTTACTTATACATTTCCCCTTCTGTATATGTAACGTATGGTGTAACTAGATCTGACTCCTGTCATTCTCACCAGTAATAATGATACTTATACATTTCCCCTTCTGTATATGTAATGTATGGTGTAACTAGATCTGATTCCTGTCATTCTCATCAGTAATAATGTTACTTATACATTTCCCCTTCTGTATATGTAACGTATGGTGTAACTAGATCTGACTCCTGTCATTCTCACCAGTAATAATGATACTTATACATTTCCCCTTCTGTATATGTAATGTATGGTGTAACTAGATCTGATTCCTGTCATTCTCATCAGTAATAATGTTACTTATACATTTCCCCTTCTGTATATGTAACGTATGGTATAACTAGATCTGACTCCTGTCATTCTCACCAGTAATAATGTTACTTATACATTTCCCCTTCTGTATATGTAACGTATGGTGTAACTAGATCTGACTCCTGTCACTCTTACCAGTAATAATGTTACTTATACATTTCCCCTTCTGTATATGTAACGTATGGTGTAACTAGATCTGACTTCTGTCATTCTCACCAGTAATAATGTTACTTATACATTTCCCCTTCTGTATATGTAACGTATGGTGTAACTAGATCTGACTCCTGTCATCCTCACCAGTAATAATGTTACTTATACATTTCCCCTTCTGTATATGTAACGTATGGTGTAACTACATCTGACTCCTGTCATTCTCACCAGTAATAATGATACTTATACATTTCCCCTTCTGTATATGTAATGTATGGTGTAACTAGATCTGACTTCTGTCATTCTCACCAGTAATAATGTTACTTATACATTTCCCCTTCTGTATATGGAATATATGGTGTAACTAGATCTGACTCCTGTCATTCTCACCAGTAATAATGTTACTTTTACATTTCTCCTTCTGTATATGTAACGTATGGTGTAACTAGATCTGACTCCTGTAATTCTCACCAGTAATAATGTTACTTATACATTTCCCCTTCTGTATATGTAATGTATGGTGTAACTAGATCTGACTCCTGTCATTCTCATCAGTAATAATGTTACTTATACATTTCCCCTTCTGTATATGTAACGTATGGTATAACTAGATCTGACTCCTGTCATTCTCACCAGTAATAATGTTACTTATACATTTCCCCTTCTGTATATGTAACGTATGGTGTAACTAGATCTGACTCCTGTAACTCTCACCAGTAATAATGTTACTTATATATTTCCCCTTTTCTATATGTAATGTATGGTGTAACTAGATTTGACTCCTGTCATTCTCACCGGTAATAATGTTACTTATACATTTCCCCTTCTGTATATGTAATGTATGGTGTAACTAGATCTGACTCCTGTCATTATCACCAGTAATAATGTTACTTATACATTTCCCCTCCTGCATATGCAAAGTATGGTGTAACTAGATCTGACTCCTGTCATTCTCACGTTACTTATACATTTCCCCTTCTGTATATGTAATGTATGGTGTAACTAAATCTGACTCCTGTCATTATCACCAGTAATAATGATACTTATACATTTCCCCTTCTGTATATGTAACGTATGGTGTAACTAGATCTGACTCCTGTTATTCTCACCAGTAATAATGTTACTCATACATTTCCCCTTCTGTATATGTAATGTATGGTGTAACTAGATCTGACTCCTGTCAGTCTCACCAGTAATAATGTTACTTATACATCACTTTGCTCCCAATAGCACTCACAGAACTTTACATTCACATTTACACAGAGCACAAGATACGCAATAAGTAGAACAGAATAAAGACCTCAGCGTGTGGGATGTATATTTAGGAAGTGAAGGAACATTAATGAAACATGTGAGTAACAGTCATCAGTCTGTTTGTGGTCTCCAGGGTGGAGGTCTCTTGGACTGTGCGAGGCAGCAGGTTCCATGGTCAGGGCTGCATAGCTAACAGATCAACCACAAATGAAATACAGCAGATTCTTGGTACTGCTGGTAACAGTCTGAGGGGGAGAGGTAGGGAATTCCAGAGAAAGGGAGCAGCACGTGAAAAATCTTGGATAGGAGTGGGAGGAAGTAATCAGAAGACAGCGAGTCGGCGTGCATTAGCATATGGACCTGTTTCGCTAGGACTGAGTCACGGCCAACTGGCATCACCCACACCTGGAGCTCAGCTAGACATTTAGTATTGGTATTTTTTTCAGTACCCGGAGCAAAGACAGGTTATATGCATAGTAGAGGTAAAGGAGGACATGACGTCTTATTATTTCACCCAGTAGCAGCATGTATATTGTAAAAAAAACAAAACACAGGACATAGGATAAAGCCTGAAGGAACAATGCAGGGAAATGGTGAAGATGAGTATACTCCAGAAGATTAAAATGGTTCCCCAGCTGTGATGTCAACTGTGTCCAACAAGAGCTGATTTATTAATCACTCAGAGCATGCAAATGGCTTTACACCTCTGTGAGTTCTCTCATGTTGAACAATTTGTGATTTCTGTGTAAACCCTTTCCCACACTCAGAACATGAAAATGGCCTCTCACCTGTGTGACTTCTCTCATGTCTAACAAGATGTGATTTCTGTATAAACCCTTTCCCACACTCAGAACATGAAAATGGCTTCTCTCCAGTGTGACTTCTCTCATGTTGAACAAGATTCGATTTCAGTGAAAAACATTTCCCACACTCAGAACATGTAAATGGCTTCACTCCAGTGTGACTTCTCTCATGTATAACAAGATATGACTTGTGTGAAAAACCTTTTCCACACTCAGAACAAGAAAATGGCTTCTCTCCAGTGTGACTTCTCTCATGTTGAACAAGATTCGATTTCAGTAAAAAACATTTCCCACACTCAGAACATGTAAATGGCTTCACTCCGGTGTGACTTCTCTCATGTGTAACAAGATGTGACTTGTGTGAAAAACCTTTTCCACACTCAGAACAAGAAAATGGCTTCTCTCCAGTGTGACTTCTCTCATGTTGAACAAGACATGATTTGTGTGAAAAACCTTTTCCACACTCAGAACAAGAAAATGGCTTCTCTCCAGTGTGACTTCTCTCATGTTGAACAAGATTCGATTTCAGTGAAAAACATTTCCCACACTCAGAACATGTAAATGGCTTCTCTCCGGTGTGACTTCTCTCATGTCTAATAAGAGTTGATTTCAGTGCAAAACATTTCCCACACTCAGAACATGATAATGGCTTCTCTCCGGTGTGACTTCTCTCATGTCTGATAAGAGTTGATTTCAGTGCAAAACATTTTCCACACTCAGAACATGAAAATGGCTTCTCTCCGGTGTGACTTCTCTCATGTTGAACAAGATGTAATTTCCGTGTAAAACATTTCCCACACTCAAAACATGTAAATGGCTTCTCTCCAGTGTGACTTCTCTCATGTTGAACAAGACATGATTTGTGTGAAAAACCTTTTCCACACTCAGAACAAGAAAATGGCTTCTCTCCAGTGTGACTTCTCTCATGTTGAACAAGATTCGATTTCAGTGAAAAACATTTCCCACACTCAGAACATGTAAATGGCTTCTCTCCGGTGTGACTTCTCTCATGTATAACAAGATGTGATTTCCGTGTAAAACATTTCCCACACTCAGAACATGTAAATGGACTCTCACCTATGTGAGTTTTCTGATGTATGACAAAATTTGATTTGGATGTAAAACATTTCCCACACTCAGAACATGAAAATAGCTTCTCACCTGTGTGACTTCTCTCATGTATAACAAGATGTGATTTCCGTGTAAAACATTTCCCACACTCAGAACATGGAAATGGCCTCTCACCTGCCTTACCTGCCTGATGGGTAATAAGCTTTGTGTTCTGTGTAAAACATGGTGCATCTATAGAACATGGAAACACTGTATCTACTCTCAGATCTGTAACAGATGCACCAATATCAGAGTGATCAGGAGAACATTTCCCAGGATCAGAGGGATCAGCTGATAGAGCTGGATGTACAATTGGGGTAATGAGATTAGTTCCTGGAGAATCCTGTCTACTGTCATCTTTTATTTCACAATCCAGGCATGATATTAGATGTCCTTCTGAGATATTCCTGCTTGTGTGTCCATCTGCCGGAAATAAAATACATTTTGGAAATGTGAATTTTCATTAAACAATTAAAATCTGGTAAAGATCATGATCAAAACTGGAAAATTACTATAAAATGAGTAGACAAGACCCAGGATGTTACATGGTACAATATATAATTCTGTAACAGACAGTGGGGTAAATTTACTAAGGTCCCGATTTTGGCCGAGATGCCGTTTTTTCTTCAAAGTGTCATCTCGGTCATTTACTAAACTCAAATCACGGCAGAGATGAGGGCATTCATATTTTTTTTGGAGTAGTTGTAAAAAAATACGAATGAATACACCATCGGTCAAAATACGCCAGCAAATTAGTAGAACTCGGTCATTTACTAAAAAGTGCAAATCTCCAAAGAGGAAAACACTGCCGTGAAAAATTACAAATCGCAAAAAAGTGCTAAAAAAAAAGCAGACCTGCTTTTTTGAGCCGTGATTGCATAGGCATGCAGGGATCCATGAGATCCGTGCATGTCTATCAGTGGGAAGGGGTGGGAAAGTGGTTATTTTCACACAAAAAAATGCGTGGGGTCCCCCCTCCTAAGCATAACCAGCCTCGGGCTCTTTGAGCCGATCCTGGTTGCAAAAATATGGGGGGGAAAATGACAGGGGTTCCCCCATATTTAAGCAACCAGCATCGGGCTCTGTGCCTGGTCCTGGTTCCAAAAATACGGGGGACAAAAAGAGTAAGGGTCCCCCGTATTATTAAAACCAGCACCGGGCTCCACTAGCTGGACAGATAATGCCACAGCCGGGGGTCACTTTTATATAGTGCCCTGCGGCCGTGGCATCAAAAATCCAACTAGTCACCCCTGGCCGGGGTACCCTGGGGGAGTGGGGACCCCTTCAATCAAGGGGTCCCCCCCCCCAGCCACCCAAGGGCCAGGGGTGAAGCCCGAGGCTGTCCCCCCCCATCCAATGGGCTGCGGATGGGGGGGCTGATAGCCTTTGTTGTAAATGAAAAGATATTGTTTTTAGTAGCAGTACTACAAGTCCCAGCAAGCCTCCCCCGCATGCTGGTACTTGGAGAACCACAAGTACCAGCATGCGGCGGAAAAACGGGCCCGCTGGTACCTGTAGTACTATTACTAAAAAAATACCCAAATAAACACAAGACACACACACACCTTGAAAGTAAAGATTTATTACATACATGCACACAAACATACATACATACTTACCTTATGTTCACACGCAGGTCGGTCCTCTTGTCCAGTAGAATCCATGGGGTACCTGTAGAAAAAATTATACTCACAAAATCCAGTGTAGATCGGTCCTCTTCAAATCCATTTGTAATCCACGTACTTGTGAAAATAAAAAAACGGTGTCCCGACCACGAACTGAAAGGGGCCCCATGTTTTCACATGGGACTCCTTTCCCCGAATGCCAGAAACCCACTCTGACTTCTGTCTAAGTGGGTTTCTTCAGCCAATCAGGGAGCGCAACGTTGTAGCACTCTCCTGATCGGCTGTGTGCTCCTGTACTGAATGACAGGCGGCACACGGCAGTGTTACAATGTAGCGCCTATGCGCTCCATTGTAACCAATGCTGGGAACTTTCTGCCCTGCGGTTGACCTAAAGTGACGTCACCGCTGAGCAGAAAGTTCCCAGCATTGGTTACAATGGAGCGCATAGGCGCTACATTGTAACACTGCCGTGTGCCGCCTGTCACTCAGTACAGGAGCACACAGCCGATCAGGAGAGTGCTACAACGTGGCGCTCCCTGATTGGCTGAAGAAACCCACTTAGACAGAAGTCAGAGTGGGTTTCTGGCATTCGGGGAAAGGAGTCCCATGTGAAAACATGGGGCCCCTTTCAGTTCGTGGTCGGGACACCGTTTTTTTTATTTTCACAAGTACGTGGATTACAAATGGATTTGAAGAGGACCGATCTACACTGGATTTTGTGAGTATAATTTTTTCTACAGGTACCCCATGGATTCTACTGGACAAGAGGACCGACCTGCGTGGGAACATAAGGTAAGTATGTATGTATGTTTGTGTGCATGTATGTAATAAATCTTTACTTTCAAGGTGTGTGTGTCTTGTGTTTATTTGGGTATTTTTTTAGTAATAGTACTACAGGTACCAGCGGGCCCGTTTTTCCGCCGCATGCTGGTACTTGTGGTTCTCCAAGTACCAGCATGCGGGAGGCTTGCTGGGACTTGTAGTACTGCTACTAAAAACAATATCTTTTCATTTACAACAAAGGCTATCAGCCCCCCCATCTGCAGCCCATTGGATGGGGGGGGGGACAGCCTCGAGCTTCACCCCTCGCCCTTGGGTTGCTGGGGGGGACCCCTTGATTGAAGGGGTCCCCACTCCCCCAGGGTACCCCGGCCAGGGGTGACTAGTTGGATTTTTGATGCCACGGCCGCAGGGCACTATATAAAAGTGACCCCCGGCTGTGGCATTATCTGTCCAGCTAGTGGAGCCCGGTGCTGGTTTTAAAAATACGGGGGACCCCTACTCTTTTTGTCCCCCGTATTTTTGGAACCAGGACCAGGCGCAGAGCCCGATGCTGGTTGCTTAAATATGGGGGAACCCCTGTCATTTTTTTCCCCATATTTCTGCAACCAGGATCGGCTCAAAGAGCCCGAGGCTGGTTATGCTTAGGAGGGGGGACCCCACGCAATTTTTTTTTAAATTTTACACTGTTTAATTTAAAAAAAAAAAAAAAAATGAACCCCAGCACGGATCACACAGATCCGGCCGAGATTAATTTTTAAAAAGTCGGCAGTGTTTTGCTAATCACTGCCGTAAAAATAAAAAAAAAAACACGAATGACATCGACATCGGAACAAAAGAAAAACCCGAATACGACAGCTTCGTAAATTAGTCGTAATCAATTCAAAAAGTTGCAGTTTTACACTTTAGCTGTCATTCGTGATTGAACTTTGACCTTTTTCCGAAAATTACGAATGTTAGCAAATTTACCCCACTGTATCCAGTACTGTATTTCAAATATTGCTTTTATGTTTATCTTGAAAATAATACAAGGAAGCTTGGACAGGAGTGTTACTAACACAGAGATCATGTGGGATTACTAAAGGTGACATGGGCTGTGCAGTAATATAACATCGCCTGGGCATACATTTAGGTAACACTGAGAGATTATGTGGGATTACTAGAGGTGACATGGGCTGTGCAGTAATATAACATCGCTTGTGCATACATTTAGATAACACTGAGATCATGTGGGATTACTAGAGGTGACATGGGCTGTGCAGTAATATAACATCACCTGTGCATACATTTAGGTAACACTGAGAACATGTGGGATTACTAGAGGTGACATGGGCTGTGCAGTAATATAACTTCACCTGTGCATACATTTAGGTAACACTGAGAGATCATGTGGGATTACGAGAGGTGACATGGGCTGTGCAGTAATATAACATCGCCTGTGCATACATTTAGGTAACACTGAGAGATCATGTGGGATTACTAGAGGTGATACGGGCTGTGCAGTAATATAACATCGCCTGGGCATACATTTAGGTAACACTGAGAGATCATGTGGGATTACTAGAGGTGGCATGGGCTATGCAGTAATATAACATTGCCTGTGCATACATTTAGGTAACACTGAGAGATCATGTGGGATTACTAGAGGTGACATGGGCTGTGCAGTAATATAACATCGCCTGTGCATACATTTAGGTAACACTGAGAGATCATGTGGGATTACTAGAGGTGACATGGGCTGTGCAGTAATATAACATCGCCTGGGCATACATTTAGGTAACACTGAGAGATTATGTGGGATTACTAGAGGTGACATGGGCTGTGCAGTAATATAACATCGCCTGTGCATACATTTAGATAACACTGAGATCATGTGGGATTACTAGAGGTGACATGGGCTGTGCAGTAATATAACTTCACCTGTGCATACATTTAGGTAACACTGAGAACATGTGGGATTACTAGAGGTGACATGGGCTGTGCAGTAATATAACTTCACCTGTGCATACATTTAGGTAACACTGAGATCATGTGGGATTACTAGAGGTGACATGGGCTGTGCAGTAATATAACATCGCCTGTGCATACATTGAGGTAACACTGAGATCATGTGGGATTACTAGAGGTGACATGGGCTGTGCAGTAATAGAACATCGCCTGTGCATACATTTAGGTAACACTGAGAGATCATTTGGGATTACTAGAGGTGACATGGGCAGTGCAGTAATATAACATCGCCTGTGCATACATTTAGGTAACACTGAGATCATGTGGGATTACTAGAGGTGACATGGGCTGTGCAGTAATATAACATCGCCTGTGCATACATTTAGGTAACACTGAGATCATGTGGGATTACTAGAGGTGACATGGGCTGTGCAGTAATATAACATCGCCTGTGCATACATTTAGGTAACACTGAGATCATGTGGTATTACTAGAGGTGACATGGGCTGTGCAGTAATATAACATCGCCTGTGCATACATTTAGGTAACACAGAGAACATGTGGGATTACTAGAGGTGACATGGGCTGTGCAGTAATATAACATCGCCTGTGCATACATTTAGGTAACACTGAGATCATGTGGGATTACTAGTGATGACATGGGCTGTGCAGTAATATAACATCGCCTGTGCATACATTTAGGTAACACTGAGATCATGTGGGATTACTAGTGATGACATGGGCTGTGCAGTAATATAACATCGCCTGTGCATACATTTAGGTAACACTGAGATCATGTGGGATTACTAGAGGTGACATGGGCTGTGCAGTAATATAACATCGCCTGTGCATACATTTAGGTAACACTGAGAGATCATGTGGGATTACTAGAGGTGACATGGGCTGTGCAGTAATATAACATCGCCTGGGCATACATTTAGGTAACACTGAGAGATTATGTGGGATTACTAGAGGTGACATGGGCTGTGCAGTAATATAACATCGCTTGTGCATACATTTAGATAACACTGAGATCATGTGGGATTACTAGAGGTGACATGGGCTGTGCAGTAATATAACATCACCTGTGCATACATTTAGGTAACACTGAGATCATGTGGGATTACTAGAGGTGACATGGGCTGTGCAGTAATATAACATCGCCTGTGCATACATTTAGGTAACACTGAGAGATCATGTGGGATTACTAGAGGTGATACGGGCTGTGCAGTAATATAACATCGCCTGGGCATACATTTAGGTAACACTGAGAGATCATGTGGTATTACTAGAGGTGACATGGGCTGTGCAGTAATATAACATCGCCTGTGCATACATTTAGGTAACACTAAGATCATGTGGGATTACTAGAGGTGGCATGGGCTATGCAGTAATATAACATTGCCTGTGCATACATTTAGGTAACACTGAGAGATCATGTGGGATTACTAGAGGTGACATGGGCTGTGCAGTAATATAACATCGCCTGTGCATACATTTAGGTAACACTGAGAGATCATGTGGGATTACTAGAGGTGACATGGGCTGTGCAGTAATATAACATCGCCTGGGCATACATTTAGGTAACACTGAGAGATTATGTGGGATTACTAGAGGTGACATGGGCTGTGCAGTAATATAACATCGCCTGTGCATACATTTAGATAACACTGAGATCATGTGGGATTACTAGAGGTGACATGGGCTGTGCAGTAATATAACATCACCTGTGCATACATTTAGGTAACACTGAGAACATGTGGGATTACTAGAGGTGACATGGGCTGTGCAGTAATATAACTTCACCTGTGCATACATTTAGGTAACACTGAGATCATGTGGGATTACTAGAGGTGACATGGGCTGTGCAGTAATATAACATCGCCTGTGCATACATTTAGGTAACACTGAGATCATGTGGGATTACTAGAGGTGACATGGGCTGTGCAGTAATATAACATCGCCTGTGCATACATTTAGGTAACACTGAGATCATGTGGTATTACTAGAGGTGACATGGGCTGTGCAGTAATATAACATCGCCTGTGCATACATTTAGGTAACACAGAGAACATGTGGGATTACTAGAGGTGACATGGGCTGTGCAGTAATATAACATCGCCTGTGCATACATTTAGGTAACACTGAGATCATGTGGGATTACTAGTGATGACATGGGCTGTGCAGTAATATAACATCGCCTGTGCATACATTTAGGTAACACTGAGAGATCATGTGGGATTACTAGAGGTGACATGGGCTGTGCAGTAATATAACATCGCCTGGGCATACATTTAGGTAACACTGAGAGATTATGTGGGATTACTAGAGGTGACATGGGCTGTGCAGTAATATAACATCGCCTGTGCATACATTTAGATAACACTGAGATCATGTGGGATTACTAGAGGTGACATGGGCTGTGCAGTAATATAACATCACCTGTGCATACATTTAGGTAACACTGAGAACATGTGGGATTACTAGAGGTGACATGGGCTGTGCAGTAATATAACTTCACCTGTGCATACATTTAGGTAACACTGAGATCATGTGGGATTACTAGAGGTGACATGGGCTGTGCAGTAATATAACATCGCCTGTGCATACATTTAGGTAACACTGAGATCATGTGGGATTACTAGAGGTGACATGGGCTGTGCAGTAATATAACATCGCCTGTGCATACATTTAGGTAACACTGAGATCATGTGGTATTACTAGAGGTGACATGGGCTGTGCAGTAATATAACATCGCCTGTGCATACATTTAGGTAACACAGAGAACATGTGGGATTACTAGAGGTGACATGGGCTGTGCAGTAATATAACATCGCCTGTGCATACATTTAGGTAACACTGAGATCATGTGGGATTACTAGTGATGACATGGGCTGTGCAGTAATATAACATCGCCTGTGCATACATTTAGGTAACACTGAGATCATGTGGGATTACTAGTGATGACATGGGCTGTGCAGTAATATAACATCGCCTGTGCATACATGTAGGTAACACTGAGATCATGTGGGATTACTAGTGATGACATGGGCTGTGCAGTAATATAACATCGCCTGTGCATACATTTAGGTAACACTGAGATCATGTGGGATTACTAGAGGTGACATGGGCTGTGCAGTAATATAACATCGCCTGTGCATACATTTAGGTAACACTGAGAGATCATGTGGGATTACTAGAGGTGACATGGGCTGTGCAGTAATATAACATCGCCTGTGCATACATTTAGGTAACACAGAGATCATTTGGGATTACTAGAGGTGACATGGGCTGTGCAGTAATATAACATCACCTGTGCATACATTTAGGTAACACTGAGAGATCATGTGGTATTACTAGAGGTGACATGGGCTGTGCAGTAATATAACATCGCCTGTGCATACATTTAGGTAACACTGAGAGATCATGTGGTATTACTAGAGGTGACATGGGCTGTGCAGTAATATAACATCGCCTGTGCATACATTTAGGTAACACTGAGAGATCATGTGGGATTACTAGAGGTGACATGGGCTGTGCAGTAATATAACATCACCTGTGCATACATTTAGGTAACACTGAGAGATCATGTGGGAAAACTAGAGATGACATGGGCTGTGCAGTAATATAACATCGCCTGTGCATACATTTAGGTAACACTGAGAGATCATGTGGGATTACTAGAGATGACATGGGCTGTGCAGTAATATAACATCGCCTGTGCATACATT
The DNA here is from genome assembly GCF_028390025.1 of Pseudophryne corroboree. Lineage (NCBI taxonomy): Eukaryota > Metazoa > Chordata > Amphibia > Anura > Myobatrachidae > Pseudophryne > Pseudophryne corroboree. Next base: position 2,378,887 of record NW_026967503.1, on the reverse strand, counting down.
TAGGTAACACTGAGATCATGTGGGATTACTAGAGGTGACATGGGCTGTGCAGTAATATAACATCGCCTGTGCATACATTTAGGTAACACTGAGAGATCATGTGGGATTACTAGAGGTGACATGGGCTGTGTAGTAATATAACATCACCTGTGCATACATTTAGGTAACACTGAGATCATGTGGGATTACTAGAGGTGACATGAGCTGTGCAGTAATAAAACAGCGCCATGTGCATACATTTAGGTAACACTGAGATCATGTGGGATTACTAGAGGTGACATGCGCTGTGCAGTAATATAACATCGCCTGTGCATACATTTAGGTAACACTGAGAGATCATGTGGGATTACTAGAGGTGATATGGGCTGTGCAGTAATATAACATCGCCTGTGCATACATTTAGGTAACACTGAGATCATGTGGGATTACTAGAGGTGACATGGGCTGTGCAGTAATATAACATCGCCTGTGCATACATTTAGGTAACACTGAGATCATGTGGGATTACTAGAGGTGACATGGGCTGTGCAGTAATATAACATCGCCTGTGCATACATTTAGGTAACATAGAGATCATTTGGGATTACTAGAGGTGACATGGGCTGTGCAGTAATATAACATCACCTGTGCATACATTTAGGTAACACTGAGAGATCATGTGGTATTACTAGAGGTGACATGGGCTGTGCAGTAATATAACATCGCCTGTGCATACATTTAGGTAACACTGAGAGATCATGTGGTATTACTAGAGGTGACATGGGCTGTGCAGTAATATAACATCGCCTGTGCATACATTTAGGTAACACTGAGAGATCATGTGGTATTACTAGAGGTGACATGGGCTGTGCAGTAATATAACATCGCCTGTGCATACATGTAGGTAACACTGAGAGATCATGTGGGATTACTAGAGATGACATGGGCTGTGCAGTAATATAACATCACCTGTGCATACATTTAGGTAACATTGAGATTATGTGGGATTACTAGAGGTGACATGGGCTGTGCAGTAATATAACATCTCCTGTGCATACATTTAGGTAACACTGAGATCATGTGGGATTACTAGAGGTGACATGGGCTGTGCAGTAATATAACATTGCCTGTGCATACATTTAGGTAACACTGAGAGAACATGTGGGATTACTAGAGGTGACATGGGCTGTGCAGTAATATAACATCGCCTGTGCATACATTTAGGTAACACTGAGATCATGTGGGATTACTAGAGGTGACATGGGCTGTGCAGTAATATAACATCGCCTGTGCATACATTTAGGTAACACAGAGAACATGTGGGATTACTAGAGGTGACATGGGCTGTGCAGTAATATAACATCGCCTGTGCATACATTTAGGTAACACTGAGATTATGTGGGATTACTAGTGATGACATGGGCTGTGCAGTAATATAACATCGCCTGTGCATACATTTAGGTAACACTGAGAGATCATGTGGGATTACTAGAGGTGACATGGGCTGTGCAGTAATATAACATCGCCTGGGCATACATTTAGGTAACACTGAGAGATTATGTGGGATTACTAGAGGTGACATGGGCTGTGCAGTAATATAACATCGCCTGTGCATACATTTAGATAACACTGAGATCATGTGGGATTACTAGAGGTGACATGGGCTGTGCAGTAATATAACATCACCTGTGCATACATTTAGGTAACACTGAGAACATGTGGGATTACTAGAGGTGACATGGGCTGTGCAGTAATATAACTTCACCTGTGCATACATTTAGGTAACACTGAGATCATGTGGGATTACTAGAGGTGACATGGGCTGTGCAGTAATATAACATCGCCTGTGCATACATTTAGGTAACACTGAGATCATGTGGGATTACTAGAGGTGACATGGGCTGTGCAGTAATATAACATCGCCTGTGCATACATTTAGGTAACACTGAGATCATGTGGTATTACTAGAGGTGACATGGGCTGTGCAGTAATATAACATCGCCTGTGCATACATTTAGGTAACACAGAGAACATGTGGGATTACTAGAGGTGACATGGGCTGTGCAGTAATATAACATCGCCTGTGCATACATTTAGGTAACACTGAGATCATGTGGGATTACTAGTGATGACATGGGCTGTGCAGTAATATAACATCGCCTGTGCATACATTTAGGTAACACTGAGATCATGTGGAATTACTAGTGATGACATGGGCTGTGCAGTAATATAACATCGCCTGTGCATACATGTAGGTAACACTGAGATCATGTGGGATTACTAGTGATGACATGGGCTGTGCAGTAATATAACATCGCCTGTGCATACATTTAGGTAACACTGAGATCATGTGGGATTACTAGAGGTGACATGGGCTGTGCAGTAATATAACATCGCCTGTGCATACATTTAGGTAACACTGAGAGATCATGTGGGATTACTAGAGGTGACATGGGCTGTGCAGTAATATAACATCGCCTGTGCATACATTTAGGTAACACAGAGATCATTTGGGATTACTAGAGGTGACATGGGCTGTGCAGTAATATAACATCACCTGTGCATACATTTAGGTAACACTGAGAGATCATGTGGTATTACTAGAGGTGACATGGGCTGTGCAGTAATATAACATCGCCTGTGCATACATTTAGGTAACACTGAGAGATCATGTGGTATTACTAGAGGTGACATGGGCTGTGCAGTAATATAACATCGCCTGTGCATACATTTAGGTAACACTGAGAGATCATGTGGGATTACTAGAGGTGACATGGGCTGTGCAGTAATATAACATTGCCTGTGCATACATTTAGGTAACACTGAGAGATCCTGTGGGATTACTAGAGATGACATGGGCTGTGCAGTAATATAACATCGCCTGTGCATACATTTAGGTAACACTGAGATCATGTGGGATTACTAGAGGTGACATGGGCTGTGCAGTAATATAACATCGCCTGTGCATACATTTAGGTAACACTGAGAGATCATGTGGGATTACTAGAGGTGACATGGGCTGTGTAGTAATATAACATCACCTGTGCATACATTTAGGTAACACTGAGATGATGTGGGATTACTAGAGGTGACATGAGCTGTGCAGTAATAAAACAGCGCCATGTGCATACATTTAGGTAACACTGAGATCATGTGGGATTACTAGAGGTGACATGCGCTGTGCAGTAATATAACATCGCCTGTGCATACATTTAGGTAACACTGAGAGATCATGTGGGATTACTAGAGGTGATATGGGCTGTGCAGTAATATAACATCGCCTGTGCATACATTTAGGTAACACTGAGATCATGTGGGATTACTAGAGGTGACATGGGCTGTGCAGTAATATAACATCGCCTGTGCATACATTTAGGTAACACTGAGATCATGTGGGATTACTAGAGGTGACATGGGCTGTGCAGTAATATAACATCGCCTGTGCATACATTTAGGTAACATAGAGATCATTTGGGATTACTAGAGGTGACATGGGCTGTGCAGTAATATAACATCACCTGTGCATACATTTAGGTAACACTGAGAGATCATGTGGTATTACTAGAGGTGACATGGGCTGTGCAGTAATATAACATCGCCTGTGCATACATTTAGGTAACACTGAGAGATCATGTGGTATTACTAGAGGTGACATGGGCTGTGCAGTAATATAACATCGCCTGTGCATACATTTAGGTAACACTGAGAGATCATGTGGTATTACTAGAGGTAACATGGGCTGTGCAGTAATATAACATCGCCTGTGCATACATGTAGGTAACACTGAGAGATCATGTGGGATTACTAGAGATGACATGGGCTGTGCAGTAATATAACATCACCTGTGCATACATTTAGGTAACATTGAGATTATGTGGGATTACTAGAGGTGACATGGGCTGTGCAGTAATATAACATCTCCTGTGCATACATTTAGGTAACACTGAGATCATGTGGGATTACTAGAGGTGACATGGGCTGTGCAGTAATATAACATTGCCTGTGCATACATTTAGGTAACACTGAGAGAACATGTGGGATTACTAGAGGTGACATGGGCTGTGCAGTAATATAACATCGCCTGTGCATACATTTAGGTAACACTGAGATCATGTGGTATTACTAGAGGTGACATGGGCTGTGCAGTAATATAACATCGCCTGTGCATACATTTAGGTAACACAGAGAACATGTGGGATTACTAGAGGTGACATGGGCTGTGCAGTAATATAACATCGCCTGTGCATACATTTAGGTAACACTGAGATCATGTGGGATTACTAGTGATGACATGGGCTGTACAGTAATATAACATCGCCTGTGCATACATTTAGGTAACACTGAGATCATGTGGGATTACTAGAGGTGACATGGGCTGTGCAGTAATATAACTTCACCTGTGCATACATTTAGGTAACACTGAGAACATGTGGGATTACTAGAGGTGACATGGGCTGTGCAGTAATATAACTTCACCTGTGCATACATTTAGGTAACACTGAGATCATGTGGGATTACTAGAGGTGACATGGGCTGTGCAGTAATATAACATCGCCTGTGCATACATTGAGGTAACACTGAGATCATGTGGGATTACTAGAGGTGACATGGGCTGTGCAGTAATAGAACATCGCCTGTGCATACATTTAGGTAACACTGAGAGATCATTTGGGATTACTAGAGGTGACATGGGCAGTGCAGTAATATAACATCGCCTGTGCATACATTTAGGTAACACTGAGATCATGTGGGATTACTAGAGGTGACATGGGCTGTGCAGTAATATAACATCGCCTGTGCATACATTTAGGTAACACTGAGATCATGTGGGATTACTAGAGGTGACATGGGCTGTGCAGTAATATAACATCGCCTGTGCATACATTTAGGTAACACTGAGATCATGTGGTATTACTAGAGGTGACATGGGCTGTGCAGTAATATAACATCGCCTGTGCATACATTTAGGTAACACAGAGAACATGTGGGATTACTAGAGGTGACATGGGCTGTGCAGTAATATAACATCGCCTGTGCATACATTTAGGTAACACTGAGATCATGTGGGATTACTAGTGATGACATGGGCTGTGCAGTAATATAACATCGCCTGTGCATACATTTAGGTAACACTGAGATCATGTGGGATTACTAGTGATGACATGGGCTGTGCAGTAATATAACATCGCCTGTGCATACATTTAGGTAACACTGAGATCATGTGGGATTACTAGAGGTGACATGGGCTGTGCAGTAATATAACATCGCCTGTGCATACATTTAGGTAACACTGAGAGATCATGTGGGATTACTAGAGGTGACATGGGCTGTGCAGTAATATAACATCGCCTGGGCATACATTTAGGTAACACTGAGAGATTATGTGGGATTACTAGAGGTGACATGGGCTGTGCAGTAATATAACATCGCTTGTGCATACATTTAGGTAACACTGAGATCATGTGGGATTACTAGAGGTGACATGGGCTGTGCAGTAATATAACATCACCTGTGCATACATTTAGGTAACACTGAGATCATGTGGGATTACTAGAGGTGACATGGGCTGTGCAGTAATATAACATCGCCTGTGCATACATTTAGGTAACACTGAGAGATCATGTGGGATTACTAGAGGTGATACGGGCTGTGCAGTAATATAACATCGCCTGGGCATACATTTAGGTAACACTGAGAGATCATGTGGTATTACTAGAGGTGACATGGGCTGTGCAGTAATATAACATCGCCTGTGCATACATTTAGGTAACACTAAGATCATGTGGGATTACTAGAGGTGGCATGGGCTATGCAGTAATATAACATTGCCTGTGCATACATTTAGGTAACACTGAGAGATCATGTGGGATTACTAGAGGTGACATGGGCTGTGCAGTAATATAACATCGCCTGTGCATACATTTAGGTAACACTGAGAGATCATGTGGGATTACTAGAGGTGACATGGGCTGTGCAGTAATATAACATCGCCTGGGCATACATTTAGGTAACACTGAGAGATTATGTGGGATTACTAGAGGTGACATGGGCTGTGCAGTAATATAACATCGCCTGTGCATACATTTAGATAACACTGAGATCATGTGGGATTACTAGAGGTGACATGGGCTGTGCAGTAATATAACATCACCTGTGCATACATTTAGGTAACACTGAGAACATGTGGGATTACTAAAGGTGACATGGGCTGTGCAGTAATATAACTTCACCTGTGCATACATTTAGGTAACACTGAGATCATGTGGGATTACTAGAGGTGACATGGGCTGTGCAGTAATATAACATCGCCTGTGCATACATTTAGGTAACACTGAGATCATGTGGGATTACTAGAGGTGACATGGGCTGTGCAGTAATATAACATCGCCTGTGCATACATTTAGGTAACACTGAGATCATGTGGTATTACTAGAGGTGACATGGGCTGTGCAGTAATATAACATCGCCTGTGCATACATTTAGGTAACACAGAGAACATGTGGGATTACTAGAGGTGACATGGGCTGTGCAGTAATATAACATCGCCTGTGCATACATTTAGGTAACACTGAGATCATGTGGGATTACTAGTGATGACATGGGCTGTGCAGTAATATAACATCGCCTGTGCATACATTTAGGTAACACTGAGAGATCATGTGGGATTACTAGAGGTGACATGGGCTGTGCAGTAATATAACATCGCCTGGGCATACATTTAGGTAACACTGAGAGATTATGTGGGATTACTAGAGGTGACATGGGCTGTGCAGTAATATAACATCGCCTGTGCATACATTTAGATAACACTGAGATCATGTGGGATTACTAGAGGTGACATGGGCTGTGCAGTAATATAACATCACCTGTGCATACATTTAGGTAACACTGAGAACATGTGGGATTACTAGAGGTGACATGGGCTGTGCAGTAATATAACTTCACCTGTGCATACATTTAGGTAACACTGAGATCATGTGGGATTACTAGAGGTGACATGGGCTGTGCAGTAATATAACATCGCCTGTGCATACATTTAGGTAACACTGAGATCATGTGGGATTACTAGAGGTGACATGGGCTGTGCAGTAATATAACATCGCCTGTGCATACATTTAGGTAACACTGAGATCATGTGGTATTACTAGAGGTGACATGGGCTGTGCAGTAATATAACATCGCCTGTGCATACATTTAGGTAACACAGAGAACATGTGGGATTACTAGAGGTGACATGGGCTGTGCAGTAATATAACATCGCCTGTGCATACATTTAGGTAACACTGAGATCATGTGGGATTACTAGTGATGACATGGGCTGTGCAGTAATATAACATCGCCTGTGCATACATTTAGGTAACACTGAGATCATGTGGGATTACTAGTGATGACATGGGCTGTGCAGTAATATAACATCGCCTGTGCATACATGTAGGTAACACTGAGATCATGTGGGATTACTAGTGATGACATGGGCTGTGCAGTAATATAACATCGCCTGTGCATACATTTAGGTAACACTGAGATCATGTGGGATTACTAGAGGTGACATGGGCTGTGCAGTAATATAACATCGCCTGTGCATACATTTAGGTAACACTGAGAGATCATGTGGGATTACTAGAGGTGACATGGGCTGTGCAGTAATATAACATCGCCTGTGCATACATTTAGGTAACACAGAGATCATTTGGGATTACTAGAGGTGACATGGGCTGTGCAGTAATATAACATCACCTGTGCATACATTTAGGTAACACTGAGAGATCATGTGGTATTACTAGAGGTGACATGGGCTGTGCAGTAATATAACATCGCCTGTGCATACATTTAGGTAACACTGAGAGATCATGTGGTATTACTAGAGGTGACATGGGCTGTGCAGTAATATAACATCGCCTGTGCATACATTTAGGTAACACTGAGAGATCATGTGGGATTACTAGAGGTGACATGGGCTGTGCAGTAATATAACATTGCCTGTGCATACATTTAGGTAACACTGAGAGATCCTGTGGGATTACTAGAGATGACATGGGCTGTGCAGTAATATAACATCGCCTGTGCATACATTTAGGTAACATTGAGATCATGTGGGATTACTAGAGGTGACATGGGCTGTGCAGTAATATAACATCACCTGTGCATACATTTAGGTAACACTGAGAGATCATGTGGGATTACTAGAGATGACATGGGCTGTGCAGTAATATAACATCACCTGTGCATACATTTAGGTAACACTGAGAGATCATGTGGGATTACTAGAGGTGACATGGGCTGTGCAGTAATATAACATTGCCTGTGCATACATTTAGGTAACACTGAGAGATACTGTGGTATTACTAGAGGTGACATGGGCTGTGCAGTAATATAACATCACCTGTGCTTACATTTAGGTAACACTGAGAGATCATGTGGTATTACTAGAGGTGACATGGGCTGTGCAGTAATATAACATCACCTGTGCATACATTTAGGTAACACTGAGAGATCATGTGGGAAAACTAGAGATGACATGGGCTGTGCAGTAATATAACATCGCCTGTGCATACATTTAGGTAACACTGAGAGATCATGTGGGATTACTAGAGATGACATGGGCTGTGCAGTAATATAACATCGCCTGTGCATACATTTAGGTAACACTGAGATCATGTGGGATTACTAGAGGTGACATGGGCTGTGCAGTAATATAACATCGCCTGTGCATACATTTAGGTAACACTGAGAGATCATGTGGGATTACTAGAGGTGACATGGGCTGTGTAGTAATATAACATCACCTGTGCATACATTTAGGTAACACTGAGATGATGTGGGATTACTAGAGGTGACATGAGCTGTGCAGTAATAAAACAGCGCCATGTGCATACATTTAGGTAACACTGAGATCATGTGGGATTACTAGAGGTGACATGCGCTGTGCAGTAATATAACATCGCCTGTGCATACATTTAGGTAACACTGAGAGATCATGTGGGATTACTAGAGGTGATATGGGCTGTGCAGTAATATAACATCGCCTGTGCATACATTTAGGTAACACTGAGATCATGTGGGATTACTAGAGGTGACATGGGCTGTGCAGTAATATAACATCGCCTGTGCATACATTTAGGTAACACTGAGATCATGTGGGATTACTAGAGGTGACATGGGCTGTGCAGTAATATAACATCGCCTGTGCATACATTTAGGTAACATAGAGATCATTTGGGATTACTAGAGGTGACATGGGCTGTGCAGTAATATAACATCACCTGTGCATACATTTAGGTAACACTGAGAGATCATGTGGTATTACTAGAGGTGACATGGGCTGTGCAGTAATATAACATCGCCTGTGCATACATTTAGGTAACACTGAGAGATCATGTGGTATTACTAGAGGTGACATGGGCTGTGCAGTAATATAACATCGCCTGTGCATACATTTAGGTAACACTGAGAGATCATGTGGTATTACTAGAGGTGACATGGGCTGTGCAGTAATATAACATCGCCTGTGCATACATGTAGGTAACACTGAGAGATCATGTGGGATTACTAGAGATGACATGGGCTGTGCAGTAATATAACATCACCTGTGCATACATTTAGGTAACATTGAGATTATGTGGGATTACTAGAGGTGACATGGGCTGTGCAGTAATATAACATCTCCTGTGCATACATTTAGGTAACACTGAGATCATGTGGGATTACTAGAGGTGACATGGGCTGTGCAGTAATATAACATTGCCTGTGCATACATTTAGGTAACACTGAGAGAACATGTGGGATTACTAGAGGTGACATGGGCTGTGCAGTAATATAACATCGCCTGTGCATACATTTAGGTAACACTGAGATCATGTGGGATTACTAGAGGTGACATGGGCTGTGCAGTAATATAACATCGCCTGTGCATACATTTAGGTAACACAGAGAACATGTGGGATTACTAGAGGTGACATGGGCTGTGCAGTAATATAACATCGCCTGTGCATACATTTAGGTAACACTGAGATCATGTGGGATTACTAGTGATGACATGGGCTGTGCAGTAATATAACATCGCCTGTGCATACATTTAGGTAACACTGAGAGATCATGTGGGATTACTAGAGGTGACATGGGCTGTGCAGTAATATAACATCGCCTGGGCATACATTTAGGTAACACTGAGAGATTATGTGGGATTACTAGAGGTGACATGGGCTGTGCAGTAATATAACATCGCCTGTGCATACATTTAGATAACACTGAGATCATGTGGGATTACTAGAGGTGACATGGGCTGTGCAGTAATATAACATCACCTGTGCATACATTTAGGTAACACTGAGAACATGTGGGATTACTAGAGGTGACATGGGCTGTGCAGTAATATAACTTCACCTGTGCATACATTTAGGTAACACTGAGATCATGTGGGATTACTAGAGGTGACATGGGCTGTGCAGTAATATAGCATCGCCTGTGCATACATTTAGGTAACACTGAGATCATGTGGGATTACTAGAGGTGACATGGGCTGTGCAGTAATATAACATCGCCTGTGCATACATTTAGGTAACACTGAGATCATGTGGTATTACTAGAGGTGACATGGGCTGTGCAGTAATATAACATCGCCTGTGCATACATTTAGGTAACACAGAGAACATGTGGGATTACTAGAGGTGACATGGGCTGTGCAGTAATATAACATCGCCTGTGCATACATTTAGGTAACACTGAGATCATGTGGGATTACTAGTGATGACATGGGCTGTGCAGTAATATAACATCGCCTGTGCATACATTTAGGTAACACTGAGATCATGTGGGATTACTAGTGATGACATGGGCTGTGCAGTAATATAACATCGCCTGTGCATACATGTAGGTAACACTGAGATCATGTGGGATTACTAGTGATGACATGGGCTGTGCAGTAATATAACATCGCCTGTGCATACATTTAGGTAACACTGAGATCATGTGGGATTACTAGAGGTGACATGGGCTGTGCAGTAATATAACATCGCCTGTGCATACATTTAGGTAACACTGAGAGATCATGTGGGATTACTAGAGGTGACATGGGCTGTGCAGTAATATAACATCGCCTGTGCATACATTTAGGTAACACAGAGATCATTTGGGATTACTAGAGGTGACATGGGCTGTGCAGTAATATAACATCACCTGTGCATACATTTAGGTAACACTGAGAGATCATGTGGTATTACTAGAGGTGACATGGGCTGTGCAGTAATATAACATCGCCTGTGCATACATTTAGGTAACACTGAGAGATCATGTGGTATTACTAGAGGTGACATGGGCTGTGCAGTAATATAACATCGCCTGTGCATACATTTAGGTAACACTGAGAGATCATGTGGGATTACTAGAGGTGACATGGGCTGTGCAGTAATATAACATTGCCTGTGCATACATTTAGGTAACACTGAGAGATCCTGTGGGATTACTAGAGATGACATGGGCTGTGCAGTAATATAACATCGCCTGTGCATACATTTAGGTAACATTGAGATCATGTGGGATTACTAGAGGTGACATGGGCTGTGCAGTAATATAACATCACCTGTGCATACATTTAGGTAACACTGAGAGATCATGTGGGATTACTAGAGATGACATGGGCTGTGCAGTAATATAACATCACCTGTGCATACATTTAGGTAACACTGAGAGATCATGTGGGATTACTAGAGGTGACATGGGCTGTGCAGTAATATAACATTGCCTGTGCATACATTTAGGTAACACTGAGAGATACTGTGGTATTACTAGAGGTGACATGGGCTGTGCAGTAATATAACATCACCTGTGCTTACATTTAGGTAACACTGAGAGATCATGTGGTATTACTAGAGGTGACATGGGCTGTGCAGTAATATAACATCACCTGTGCATACATTTAGGTAACACTGAGAGATCATGTGGGAAAACTAGAGATGACATGGGCTGTGCAGTAATATAACATCGCCTGTGCATACATTTAGGTAACACTGAGAGATCATGTGGGATTACTAGAGATGACATGGGCTGTGCAGTAATATAACATCGCCTGTGCATACATTTAGGTAACACTGAGATCATGTGGGATTACTAGAGGTGACATGGGCTGTGCAGTAATATAACATCGCCTGTGCATACATTTAGGTAACACTGAGAGATCATGTGGGATTACTAGAGGTGACATGGGCTGTGTAGTAATATAACATCACCTGTGCATACATTTAGGTAACACTGAGATGATGTGGGATTACTAGAGGTGACATGAGCTGTGCAGTAATAAAACAGCGCCATGTGCATACATTTAGGTAACACTGAGATCATGTGGGATTACTAGAGGTGACATGCGCTGTGCAGTAATATAACATCGCCTGTGCATACATTTAGGTAACACTGAGAGATCATGTGGGATTACTAGAGGTGATATGGGCTGTGCAGTAATATAACATCGCCTGTGCATACATTTAGGTAACACTGAGATCATGTGGGATTACTAGAGGTGACATGGGCTGTGCAGTAATATAACATCGCCTGTGCATACATTTAGGTAACACTGAGATCATGTGGGATTACTAGAGGTGACATGGGCTGTGCAGTAATATAACATCGCCTGTGCATACATTTAGGTAACATAGAGATCATTTGGGATTACTAGAGGTGACATGGGCTGTGCAGTAATATAACATCACCTGTGCATACATTTAGGTAACACTGAGAGATCATGTGGTATTACTAGAGGTGACATGGGCTGTGCAGTAATATAACATCGCCTGTGCATACATTTAGGTAACACTGAGAGATCATGTGGTATTACTAGAGGTGACATGGGCTGTGCAGTAATATAACATCGCCTGTGCATACATTTAGGTAACACTGAGAGATCATGTGGTATTACTAGAGGTGACATGGGCTGTGCAGTAATATAACATCGCCTGTGCATACATGTAGGTAACACTGAGAGATCATGTGGGATTACTAGAGATGACATGGGCTGTGCAGTAATATAACATCACCTGTGCATACATTTAGGTAACATTGAGATTATGTGGGATTACTAGAGGTGACATGGGCTGTGCAGTAATATAACATCTCCTGTGCATACATTTAGGTAACACTGAGATCATGTGGGATTACTAGAGGTGACATGGGCTGTGCAGTAATATAACATTGCCTGTGCATACATTTAGGTAACACTGAGAGAACATGTGGGATTACTAGAGGTGACATGGGCTGTGCAGTAATATAACATCGCCTGTGCATACATTTAGGTAACACTGAGATCATGTGGTATTACTAGAGGTGACATGGGCTGTGCAGTAATATAACATCGCCTGTGCATACATTTAGGTAACACAGAGAACATGTGGGATTACTAGAGGTGACATGGGCTGTGCAGTAATATAACATCGCCTGTGCATACATTTAGGTAACACTGAGATCATGTGGGATTACTAGTGATGACATGGGCTGTACAGTAATATAACATCGCCTGTGCATACATTTAGGTAACACAGAGATCATGTGGGATTACTAGTGATGACAAGGGCTGTGCAGTAATATAACATCGCCTGTGCATACATTTAGTTAACACTGAGATCATGTGGGATTACTAGAGGTGACATGGGCTGTGCAGTAATATAACATCGCCTGTGCATACATTTAGGTAACACTGAGAGATCATGTGGGATTACTAGAGGTGACATGGGCTGTGCAGTAATATAACATTGCCTGTGCATACATTTAGGTAACACAGAGATCATTTGGGATTACTAGAGGTGACATGGGCTGTGCAGTAATATAACATCGCCTGTGCATACATTTAGGTAACACTGAGAGATCATGTGGTATTACTAGAGGTGACATGGGCTGTGCAGTAATATAACATCGCCTGTGCATACATTTAGGTAACACTGAGAGATCATGTGGGATTACTAGAGGTGACATGGGCTGTGCAGTAATATAACATTGCCTGTGCATACATTTAGGTAACACTGAGAGATCCTGTGGGATTACTAGAGATGACATGGGCTGTGCAGTAATATAACATCGCCTGTGCATACATTTAGGTAACATTGAGATCATGTGGGATTACTAGAGGTGACATGGGCTGTGCAGTAATATAACATCACCTGTGCATACATTTAGGTAACACTGAGAGATCATGTGGGATTACTAGAGATGACATGGGCTGTGCAGTAATATAACATCACCTGTGCATACATTTAGGTAACACTGAGAGATCATGTGGGATTACTAGAGGTGACATGGGCTGTGCAGTAATATAACATTGCCTGTGCATACATTTAGGTAACACTGAGAGATACTGTGGGATTACTAGAGGTGACATGGGCTGTGCAGTAATATAACATCACCTGTGCTTACATTTAGGTAACACTGAGAGATCATGTGGTATTACTAGAGGTGACATGGGCTGTGCAGTAATATAACATCACCTGTGCATACATTTAGGTAACACTGAGAGATCATGTGGGATTACTAGAGATGACATGGGCTGTGCAGTAATATAACATCGCCTGTGCATACATTTAGGTAACACTGAGAGATCATGTGGGATTACTAGAGATGACATGGGCTGTGCAGTAATATAACATCGCCTGTGCATACATTTAGGTAACACTGAGATCATGTGGGATTACTAGAGGTGACATGGGCTGTGCAGTAATATAACATCGCCTGTGCATACATTTAGGTAACACTGAGAGATCATGTGGGATTACTAGAGGTGACATGGGCTGTGTAGTAATATAACATCACCTGTGCATACATTTAGGTAACACTGAGATGATGTGGGATTACTAGAGGTGACATGAGCTGTGCAGTAATAAAACAGCGCCATGTGCATACATTTAGGTAACACTGAGATCATGTGGGATTACTAGAGGTGACATGCGCTGTGCAGTAATATAACATCGCCTGGGCATACATTTAGGTAACACTGAGAGATCATGTGGGATTAACGGAGGTGACATGCGCTGTGCAGTAATATAACATCGCCTGTGCATACATTTAGGTAACACTGAGATCATGTGGGATTACTAGTGATGACATGGGCTGTACAGTAATATAACATCGCCTGTGCATACATTTAGGTAACACTGAGATCATGTGGGATTACTAGTGATGACATGGGCTGTGCAGTAATATAACATCGCCTGTGCATACATTTAGGTAACACTGAGATCATGTGGGATTACTAGAGGTGACATGGGCTGTGCAGTAATATAACATCGCCTGTGCATACATTTAGGTAACACTGAGAGATCATGTGGGATTACTAGAGGTGACATGGGCTGTGCAGTAATATAACATAGCCTGTGCATACATTTAGGTAACACAGAGATCATTTGGGATTACTAGAGGTGACATGGGCTGTGCAGTAATATAACATCACCTGTGCATACATTTAGGTAACACTGAGAGATCATGTGGTATTACTAGAGGTGACATGGGCTGTGCAGTAATATAACATCGCCTGTGCATACATTTAGGTAACACTGAGAGATCATGTGGTATTACTAGAGGTGACATGGGCTGTGCAGTAATATAACATCGCCTGTGCATACATTTAGGTAACACTGAGAGATCATGTGGGATTACTAGAGGTGACATGGGCTGTGCAGTAATATAACATTGCCTGTGCATACATTTAGGTAACACTGAGAGATCCTGTGGGATTACTAGAGATGACATGGGCTGTGCAGTAATATAACATCGCCTGTGCATACATTTAGGTAACATTGAGATCATGTGGGTGTCACAATCCTGACTGTAGGTTTATATTTGGTGACTTACCCCTGCCATCTGTCCTGGATCCTGTGTCTTTTCACTCACGGAGTTAAACAGCTTGTCAGCACTATGAGTATTCCTGAGTTCTCTGCCTGAGAGGTAATCAGCTCCACCTGTGGTGATCTCCTGTGTGAGGCTGAATTCAGTAATCTAAAAGCAAGCATCCTGTGTTTTGCAGAAGTCCAGGCTTCAGTGTTCTCTTGGCCTGCTAGGCCTCATTCTACATCACAGCCTTGGCTAGAGTAGTCACATGTCAGTGACATCACCTAATCCTGCCCACCAATCATCAAGGACCAGGAAGTATAAAACAGGAGGCTGAGTTGCAATCTGGGCCAGTTCCTTGTGTCACATACAGCCTTGTGTGAGTCTGAAAAGCTGAGCTCCCTAAAGGTAACCTTTGTACCTAAGTTCCTGTGGAAACTCTGTTCCCTTGTTACCGTATGGTTTACTTTTGTGTTGCCATTGATTTCACCATTTCCCTGAGTCTCAATGTAAAGGCACAGCTGCAGTGTTTTGTCTTAAAGGCACAGTACAGAATTCCGTGTTCTCCACTAAAACCACAGTTGTCGTGTTTCAGTTTTACTACTGTTGTAGTTGGGATCTCCAGAGCTCAGTACCTCCGTGCCTCAGTACTTCCGTGCTTCCAGCACCTCGTGCCTCAGCACCTCCGTGCCTCAGTACCTCCGTACCTCAGTACCTCAGTACCACCGTGCTTCCAGTACCTCCGTGCCTCAGTACCTCCGTGCCTCAGTATCTCCGTGCTTCCAGCACCTCCGTGCCTCAGTACCTCGTGCCTCAGCATCTCCGTGCTTCCAGCATCTCCGTGCTTCAGTACCTCCGTGCCTCCACGCACCCCAGTGCCTCCACGCACCTCAGTGCCTCCACGCACCTCAGTGTCCCCAAGCACCTCAGTGTCCCCAAGCACCTCAGTGTCCCCAAGCACCTCAGTGTCCCCAAGCACCTCAGTGTCCGCAAGCACCTCAGTGTCCGCAAGCACCTCAGTGTCCGCAAGCACCTCAGTGTCCGCAAGCACCTCAGTGTCCGCAAGCACCTCAGTGTCCGCAAGCACCTCAGTGTCCGCAAGCACCTCAGTGTCTCCAAGCACCCCGTTAGCACAATTATACCTGGTATTCTTCACTGATTCATCAGTGCCTTTCCAGTTCTGTCTTTCAGGAGACCTTCAGCATGCCTCCTGTCTGCCGACCTAATCCTGCATGAGGAGAACCTAGATTCGGCCATCTCTGCTGCGGTTCCTCTTCCCAGTCACCGGAGGAAACCCAGAGTCCACAGCATTTCAGAACCAGGTCAGTGGTAGTATTCACATAATCCTCCAGTCGCCCGCACAGACTTCACTACACCGGGTTCACAAAAACCTCAGTCATGACAGTAGGAACTGGCCACATGGACCCGGCCGAAAGTGTTAGTCTGATGCATGACCTCCTAAGCAATATTGCAGGACGCTTGGAAGGTCTGGAGTCGACTCAGCATCGATTGGCACAGTGTCTGCAGCGGAATTCGTCCTCCAGTGATTCTATGACCTTCTGCTCTAAGACTCCTGACCAACTGCAGATTTTCTACCAGATGTTACTACAGTTACAAGAACTTTTGCCTAGTATTCTCTCTGTGATGCCTGATCTCCTCAGGAATACTACCAACGTTGTTGATCCTGTTTTGTCCCATCCAGTTAATAGAGTCTCTTCCTCTGCCCAAGGGAAAGTTTTTCATCAGAGCTATCCACGGCCCAAGCTCTCTGAAGCTGAACGTCAGCGGCGTAAGGAGCTACATCTCTGTCTTTACTGTGGAAATTCTGGTCATTTTGTTAAAGACTGCATTCTTCGCAAGCCAGGTAATAGTGACAAATCTCAGTATCATAGTGCTCATGTCTACAAGTCATCCACAGTATCCGATCCTTCTGCTGCTGACGGGGGTATCAAGAAGGCTACTCTTCTGAGAGAGACTCAAATTTATGACTGGGGTCCGGTGGTTAAAAGACCTTATCCCAAGTTGGGTGTCCAGAGAAGAATGTTCAAGCCATTTACAGTCACAGAGGAGTCCGTGTCCACAGCCCCAGGAGGGGCGTCTTCAGAGCGTCCAGCCCCAGGAGGGGCGTCTTCAGAGCATCCAGCCCCAGGAGGGGCGTCTTCAGAGCGTCCAGCCCAGCCAGAGATTCTACAGAGTGCTGCCCAGCCAGAGATTCTACAGAGTGCTGCCCAGCCAGAGATTCTACAGAGTGCTGCCCAGCCAGAGATTCTACAGAGTGCTGCCCAGCCAGAGATTCTACAGAGTGCTGCCCAGCCAGAGATTCTACAGAGTGCTGCCCAGCCAGAGATTCTACAGAGTGCTGCCCAGCCAGAGAGTCTACAGAGTGCTGCCCAGCCAGAGAGTCTACAGAGTGCTGCCCAGCCAGAGAGTCTACAGAGTGCTGCCCAGCCAGAGAGTCTACAGAGTGCTGCCCAGCCAGAGAGTCTACAGAGTGCTGCCCAGCCAGAGAGTCTACAGAGTGCTGCCCAGCCAGAGAGTCTACAGAGTGCTGCCCAGCCAGAGAGTCTACAGAGTGCTGCCCAGCCAGAGAGTCTACAGAGTGCTGCCCAGCCAGAGAGTCTACAGAGTGCTGCCCAGCCAGAGAGTCTACAGAGTGCTGCCCAGCCAGAGAGTCTACAGAGTGCTGCCCAGCCAGAGAGTCTACAGAGTGCTGCCCAGCCCCGTGAAGAGGGGGCTCTCGCCTCAGCCCAGCCCCGTGAAGAGGGGGCTCTCGCCTCAGCCCAGCCCCGTGAAGAGGGGGCTCTCGCCTCAGCCCAGCCCCGTGAAGAGGGGGCTCTCGCCTCAGCCCAGCCCCGTGAAGAGGGGGCTCTCGCCTCAGCCCAGCCCCGTGAAGAGGGGGCTCTCGCCTCAGCCCAGCCCCGTGAAGTGGGGGCTCTTGCCTCGGCTCAGCCCTGTGAAGAAAGGGCTCAGCCCGTCCCGGTTCCAGCCGGTCCAGCAATACTCCAGGCCCTGCCTGGTCAGTCCGTCCCGGTTACAGCCGGTCCAGCAATACTCCAGGACCAGCCTGGTCCGTCTCCTTTGGCTCCAGCCAATTCAAGTATCCTCGGATCCAATCCAGTCCTACTCGTCCAGCCAAAGCTTCCTTCAGTTTCATCCTCTAAGCTTTCGTCTGATGGTTTTCCACCTATTTTCTTTGATGGAGATTTATTGCAATATGCCGCTCTGGTTGAACAATTTCTCTCTCGGATGGAGTCTGATCCTTTAGGTGCAATAACTCCTTCCAACGTTACTCGATATCTGTTCCTGGCATTCAGAGGAAGAGCCTTGGAGTGGGCCAACATGCTCTTTGAGAGTAATGATCCTGTGTTCCATGACTTACAGACTTTTAGTAACGCTGTAGTTAAAGAATTTAGTCCTAAACCTTTGGAACCTTCTACAGTTTATTCCTCAGTCCTTTCGGATGAAGGAAATTCCAGTCTTGTCTATGATGGATGGTCTACCTGTTCTGAAGATGAAGATCAGGAAGACTTCTAAAGAATCCAGCTTAAGTTTTGTTCTGGACCCTCTGGTTTCCACTTTTTAGAAGCTTTGTGTACAAGTTATTCATCAAGTTCCTCTAAGATTCAAGATGGGTGTCCGGAGTCCACCCTTGAAGAGGGGGATACTGTCACAATCCTGACTGTAGGTTTATATTTGGTGACTTACCCCTGCCATCTGTCCTGGATCCTGTGTCTTTTCACTCACGGAGTTAAACAGCTTGTCAGCACTATGAGTATTCCTGAGTTCTCTGCCTGAGAGGTAATCAGCTCCACCTGTGGTGATCTCCTGTGTGAGGCTGAATTCAGTAATCTAAAAGCAAGCATCCTGTGTTTTGCAGAAGTCCAGGCTTCAGTGTTCTCTTGGCCTGCTAGGCCTCATTCTACATCACAGCCTTGGCTAGAGTAGTCACATGTCAGTGACATCACCTAATCCTGCCCACCAATCATCAAGGACCAGGAAGTATAAAACAGGAGGCTGAGTTGCAATCTGGGCCAGTTCCTTGTGTCACATACAGCCTTGTGTGAGTCTGAAAAGCTGAGCTCCCTAAAGGTAACCTTTGTACCTAAGTTCCTGTGGAAACTCTGTTCCCTTGTTACCGTATGGTTTACTTTTGTGTTGCCATTGATTTCACCATTTCCCTGAGTCTCAATGTAAAGGCACAGCTGCAGTGTTTTGTCTTAAAGGCACAGTACAGAATTCCGTGTTCTCCACTAAAACCACAGTTGTCGTGTTTCAGTTTTACTACTGTTGTAGTTGGGATCTCCAGAGCTCAGTACCTCCGTGCCTCAGTACTTCCGTGCTTCCAGCACCTCGTGCCTCAGCACCTCCGTGCCTCAGTACCTCAGTACCTCAGTGCTTCCAGTACCTCCGTGCCTCAGTACCTCCGTGCCTCAGTATCTCCGTGCTTCCAGCACCTCCGTGCCTCAGTACCTCGTGCCTCAGCATCTCCGTGCTTCCAGCATCTCCGTGCTTCAGTACCTCCGTGCCTCCACGCACCCCAGTGCCTCCACGCACCTCAGTGTCTCCAAGCACCTCAGTGTCTCCAAGCACCTCAGTGTCCCCAAGCACCTCAGTGTCCCCAAGCACCTCAGTGTCCGCAAGCACCTCAGTGTCCGCAAGCACCTCAGTGTCCGCAAGCACCTCAGTGTCCGCAAGCACCTCAGTGTCCGCAAGCACCTCAGTGTCCGCAAACACCTCAGTGTCCGCAAGCACCTCAGTGTCTCCAAGCACCCCGTTAGCACAATTATACCTGGTATTCTTCACTGATTCATCAGTGCCTTTCCAGTTCTGTCTTTCAGGAGACCTTCAGCATGCCTCCTGTCTGCCGACCTAATCCTGCATGAGGAGAACCTAGATTCGGCCATCTCTGCTGCGGTTCCTCTTCCCAGTCACCGGAGGAAACCCAGAGTCCACAGCATTTCAGAACCAGGTCAGTGGTAGTATTCACATAATCCTCCAGTCGCCCGCACAGACTTCACTACACCGGGTTCACAAAAACCTCAGTCATGACAGTGGGATTACTAGAGGTGACATGGGCTGTGCAGTAATATAACATCACCTGTGCATACATTTAGGTAACACTGAGATGATGTGGGATTACTAGAGGTGACATGAGCTGTGCAGTAATAAAACAGCGCCATGTGCATACATTTAGGTAACACTGAGAGATCATGTGGGATTACTAGAGGTGATATGGGCTGTGCAGTAATATAACATCGCCTGTGCATACATTTAGGTAACACTGAGATCATGTGGGATTACTAGAGGTGACATGGGCTGTGCAGTAATATAACATCGCCTGTGCATACATTTAGGTAACACTGAGAGATCATGTGGTATTACTAGAGGTGACATGGGCTGTGCAGTAATATAACATCACCTGTGCATACATTTAGGTAACACTGAGAGATCATGTGGGATTACTAGAGATGACATGGGCTGTGCAGTAATATAACATCGCCTGTGCATACATTCAGGTAACACTGAGAGATCCTGTGGGATTACTAGAGGTGACATGGGCTGTGCAGTAATATAACATTGCCTGTGCATACATTTAGGTAACACTGAGACCATGTGGGATTACTAGGGGTGACATGAGCTGTGCAGTAATATAACATCACCTATGCATACATTTAGGTAACATAGAGATCATTTGGGATTACTAGAGGTGACATGGGCTGTGCAGTAATATAACATTACCTGTGCATACATTTAGGTAACACTGAGAAATCATGTGGGATTACTAGAGGTGACATGGGCTGTGCAGTAATATAACATCGCCTGTGCATACATTTAGGTAACACTGAGAGATCATGTGGGATTACTAGAGGTGACATGGGCTGTGCAGTAATATAACATCGCCTGTGCATACATTTAGGTAACACTGAGAGATCATGTGGGATTACTAGAGGTGACATGGGCTGTGCAGTAATATAACATCGCCTGTGCATACATTTAGGTAACACTGAGAGATCATGTGGGATTACTAGAGGTGACATGGGCTGTGCAGTAATATAACATTGCCTGTGCATACATTTAGGTAACACTGAGAGATCCTGTGGGATTATTAGAGATGACATGGGCTGTGCAGTAATATAACATCGCCTGTGCATACATTTAGGTAACATTGAGATCATGTGGGATTACTAGAGGTGACATGGGCTGTGCAGTAATATAACATCACCTGTGCATACATTTAGGTAACACTGAGAGATCATGTGGGATTACTAGAGATGACATGGGCTGTGCAGTAATATAACATCACCTGTGCATACATTTAGGTAACACTGAGAGATCATGTGGGATTACTAGAGGTGACATGGGCTGTGCAGTAATATAACATTGCCAGTGCATACATTTAGGTAACACTGAGAGATACTGTGGGATTACTAGAGGTGACATGGGCTGTGCAGTAATATAACATCACCTGTGCTTACATTTAGGTAACACTGAGAGATCATGTGGTATTACTAGAGGTGACATGGGCTGTGCAGTAATATAACATCACCTGTGCATACATTTAGGTAACACTGAGAGATCATGTGGGATTACTAGAGATGACATGGGCTGTGCAGTAATATAACATCGCCTGTGCATACATTTAGGTAACACTGAGAGATCATGTGGGATTACTAGAGATGACATGGGCTGTGCCGTAATATAACATCACCTGTGCATACATTTAGGTAACACTGAGATGATGTGGGATTACTAGAGGTGACATGAGCTGTGCAGTAATAAAACAGCGCCATGTGCATACATTTAGGTAACACTGAGATCATGTGGGATTACTAGAGGTGACATGCGCTGTGCAGTAATATAACATCGCATGTGCATACATTTAGGTAACACTGAGAGATCATGTGGGATTACTAGAGGTGATATGGGCTGTGCAGTAATATAACATCGCCTGTGCATACATTTAGGTAACACTGAGATCATGTGAGGTTACTAGAGGTGACATGAGCTGTGCAGTAATATAACATCGCCTGTGCCTGTGCATACATTTAGGTAACACTGAGATCATGTGGGATTACTAGAGGTGACATGGGCTGTGCAGTAATATAACATCGCCTGTGCATACATTCAGGTAACACTGAGAGATCCTGTGGGATTACTAGAGGTGACATGGGCTGTGCAGTAATATAACATTGCCTGTGCATACGTTTAGGTAACACTGAGACCATGTGGGATTACTAGGGGTGACATGAGCTGTGCAGTAATATAACATCACCTATGCATACATTTAGGTAACATAGAGATCATTTGGGATTACTAGAGGTGACATGGGCTGTGCAGTAATATAACATCACCTGTGCATACATTTAGGTAACACTGAAATCATGTGGGATTACTAGAGATGACATGGGCTGTGCCGTAATATAACATCACCTGTGTATACATTTAGGTAACACTGAGATCATGTGGGATTACTAGAGATGACATGGGCTGTGCCGTAATATAACATCGCCTGTGCATACATTTAGGTAACACTGAGAGATCATGTGGGATTACTAGAGGTGACATGGGCTGTGCAGTAATATAACATCGCCTGTGCATACATTTAGGTAACACTGAGAGATCATGTGGGATTACTAGAGGTGACATGGGCTGTGCAGTAATATAACATCGCCTGTGCATACATTTAGGTAACACAGAGATCATTTGGGATTACTAGAGGTGACATGGGCTGTGCAGTAATATAACATCACCTGTGCATACATTTAGGTAACACTGAGAGATCATGTGGTATTACTAGAGGTGACATGGGCTGTGCAGTAATATAACATCGCCTGTGCATACATTTAGGTAACACTGAGAGATCATGTGGTATTACTAGAGGTGACATGGGCTGTGCAGTAATATAACATCGCCTGTGCATACATTTAGGTAACACTGAGAGATCATGTGGGATTACTAGAGGTGACATGGGCTGTGCAGTAATATAACATTGCCTGTGCATACATTTAGGTAACACTGAGAGATCCTGTGGGATTACTAGAGATGACATGGGCTGTGCAGTAATATAACATCGCCTGTGCATACATTTAGGTAACATTGAGATCATGTGGGATTACTAGAGGTGACATGGGCTGTGCAGTAATATAACATCACCTGTGCATACATTTAGGTAACACTGAGATGATGTGGGATTACTAGAGGTGACATGAGCTGTGCAGTAATAAAAGAGCGCCATGTGCATACATTTAGGTAACACTGAGATCATGTGGGATTACTAGAGGTGACATGCGCTGTGTAGTAATATAACATCGCCTGTGCATACATTTAGGTAACACTGAGAGATCATGTGGGATTACTAGAGGTGATATGGGCTGTGCAGTAATATAACATCGCCTGTGCATACATTTAGGTAACACTGAGATCATTTGGGATTACTAGAGGTGACATGGGCTGTGCAGTAATATAACATCGCCTGTGCATACATTTAGGTAACACTGAGATCATGTGGGATTACTAGAGGTGACATGGGCTGTGCAGTAATATAACATCGCCTGTGCATACATTCAGGTAACACTGAGAGATCCTGTGGGATTACTAGAGGTGACATGGGCTGTGCAGTAATATAACATTGCCTGTGCATACATTTAGGTAACACTGAGACCATGTGGGATTACTAGGGGTGACATGAGCTGTGCAGTAATATAACATCACCTATGCATACATTTAGGTAACATAGAGATCATTTGGGATTACTAGAGGTGACATGGGCTGTGCAGTAATATAACATCACCTGTGCATACATTTAGGTAACACTGAGAGATCATGTGGGATTACTAGAGATGACATGGGCTGTGCAGTAATATAACATCACCTGTGCATACATTTAGGTAACACTGAGAGATCATGTGGGATTACTAGAGGTGACATGGGCTGTGCAGTAATATAACATCGCCTGTGCATACATTTAGGTAACACTGAGAGATCCTGTGGGATTATTAGAGATGACATGGGCTGTGCAGTAATATAACATCGCCTGTGCATACATTTAGGTAACATTGAGATCATGTGGGATTACTAGAGGTGACATGGGCTGTGCAGTAATATAACATCACCTGTGCATACATTTAGGTAACACTGAGAGATCATGTGGGATTACTAGAGATGACATGGGCTGTGCAGTAATATAACATCACCTGTGCATACATTTAGGTAACACTGAGAGATCATGTGGGATTACTAGAGATGACATGGGCTGTGCAGTAATATAACATCGCCTGTGCATACATTTAGGTAACACTGAGAGATCATGTGGGATTACTAGAGATGACATGGGCTGTGCAGTAATATAACATCGCCTGTGCATACATTTAGGTAACACTGAGATCATGTGGGATTACTAGAGGTGACATGGGCTGTGCAGTAATATAACATCGCCTGTGCATACATTTAGGTAACACTGAGAGATCATGTGGGATTACTAGAGGTGACATGGGCTGTGTAGTAATATAACATCACCTGTGCATACATTTTGGTAACACTGAGATGATGTGGGATTACTAGAGGTGACATGAGCTGTGCAGTAATAAAACAGCGCCATGTGCATACATTTAGGTAACACTGAGATCATGTGGGATTACTAGAGGTGACATGCGCTGTGCAGTAATATAACATCGCATGTGCATACATTTAGGTAACACTGAGAGATCATGTGGGATTACTAGAGGTGATATGGGCTGTGCAGTAATATAACATCGCCTGTGCATACATTTAGGTAACACTGAGATCATGTGAGGTTACTAGAGGTGACATGAGCTGTGCAGTAATATAACATCGCCTGTGCCTGTGCATACATTTAGGTAACACTGAGATCATGTGGGATTACTAGAGGTGACATGGGCTGTGCAGTAATATAACATCGCCTGTGCATACATTCAGGTAACACTGAGAGATCCTGTGGGATTACTAGAGGTGACATGGGCTGTGCAGTAATATAACATTGCCTGTGCATACATTTAGGTAACACTGAGACCATGTGGGATTACTAGGGGTGACATGAGCTGTGCAGTAATATAACATCACCTATGCATACATTTAGGTAACATAGAGATCATTTGGGATTACTAGAGGTGACATGGGCTGTGCAGTAATATAACATCACCTGTGCATACATTTAGGTAACACTGAGAGATCATGTGGTATTACTAGAGGTGACATGGGCTGTGCAGTAATATAACATCGCCTGTGCATACATTTAGGTAACACTGAGAGATCATGTGGTATTACTAGAGGTGAAATGGGCTGTGCAGTAATATAACATCACCTGTGCATATATTTAGGTAACACTGAGATCATGTGGGATTACTAGAGGTGACATGGGCTGTGCAGTAATATAACATTACCTGTGCATACATTTAGGTAACACTGAGAAATCATGTGGGATTACTAGAGGTGACATGAGCTGTGCAGTAATATAACATTACCTGTGCATACATTTAGGTAACACTGAGAAATCATGTGGGATTACAAGAGATGACATGGGCTGTGCAGTAATATAACATCGCCTGTGCATACATTTAGGTAACACTGAGAGATCATGTGGTATTACTAGAGGTGACATGGGCTGTGCAGTAATATAACATCGCCTGTGCATACATTTAGGTAACACTGAGAGATCATGTGGTATTACTAGAGGTGAAATGGGTTGTGCAGTAATATAACATCTCCTGTGCATACATTTAGGTAACACTGAGATCATGTGGGATAACTAGAGGTGACATAGGCTGTGCAGTAATATAACATCGCCTGTGCATACATTTAGGTAACACTGAGAGATCATGTGGGATTACTAGAGGTGACATGGGCTGTGCAGTAATATAACATCGCCTGTGCATACATTTAGGTAACACTGAGAGATCCTGTGGGATTATTAGAGATGACATGGGCTGTGCAGTAATATAACATCGCCTGTGCATACATTTAGGTAACATTGAGATCATGTGGGATTACTAGAGATGACATGGGCTGTGCAGTAATATAACATCACCTGTGCATACATTTAGGTAACACTGAGAGATCATGTGTGATTACTAGAGGTGACATGGGCTGTGCAGTAATATAACATCGCCTGTGCATACATTTAGGTAACACTGAGAGATCATGTGGGATTACTAGAGGTGACATGGGCTGTGCAGTAATATAACATCGCCTGTGCATACATTTAGGTAACACTGAGAGATCATGTGGGATTACTAGAGGTGACATGGGCTGTGCAGTAATATAACATCACCTGTGCATACATTTAGGTAACATTGAGATCATGTGGGATTACTAGAGGTGACATAGGCTGTGCAGTAATATAACATCACCTGTGCATACATTTAGGTAACATTGAGATCATGTGGTATTACTAGAGGTGACATGGGCTGTGCAGTAATATAACATTGCCTGTGCATACATTTAGGTAACACTGAGATCATGTGGGATTACTAGAGATGACATGGGTTGTGCAGTAATATAACATCTCCTGTGCATACATTTAGGTAACACTGAGAGATCATGTGGGATTACTAGAGGTGACACGGGCTGTGCAGTAATATAACATTGCCTGTGCATACATTTAGGTAACACTGAGATCATGTGGGATTACTAGAGATGACATGGGTTGTGCAGTAATATAACATCTCCTGTGCATACATTTAGGTAACACTGAGAGATCATGTGGGATTACTAGAGATGACATGGGCTGTGCAGTAATATAACATCGCCTGTGCATACATTTAGGTAACACTGAGATCATGAGGGATTACTAGAGGTGACATGGGCTGTGCAGTAATATAACATCGCCTGTGCATACATTTAGGTAACACTGAGAGATCATGTGGGATTACTAGAGGTGACATGGGCTGTGTAGTAATATAACATCACCTGTGCATACATTTAGGTAACACTGAGATGATGTGGGATTACTAGAGGTGACATGAGCTGTGCAGTAATAAAACAGCGCCATGTGCATACATTTAGGTAACACTGAGATCATGTGGGATTACTAGAGGTGACATGCGCTGTGCAGTAATATAACATCGCCTGTGCATACATTTAGGTAACACTGAGAGATCATGTGGGATTACTAGAGGTGATATGGGCTGTGCAGTAATATAACATCGCCTGTGCATACATTTATGTAACACTGAGATCATGTGGGATTACTAGAGGTGACATGGGCTGTGCAGTAATATAACATCGCCTGTGCATACATTTAGGTAACACTGAGATCATGTGGGATTACTAGAGGTGACATGGGCTGTGCAGTAATATAACATCGCCTGTGCATACATTCAGGTAACACTGAGAGATCCTGTGGGATTACTAGAGGTGACATGGGCTGTGCAGTAATATAACATTGCCTGTGCATACATTTAGGTAACACTGAGACCATGTGGGATTACTAGGGGTGACATGAGCTGTGCAGTAATATAACATCACCTATGCATACATTTAGGTAACATAGAGATAATTTGGGATTACTAGAGGTGACATGGGCTGTGCAGTAATATAACATCACCTGTGCATACATTTAGGTAACACTGAGAGATCATGTGGTATTACTAAAGGTGACATGGGCTGTGCAGTAATATAACATCGCCTGTGCATACATTTAGGTAACACTGAGAGATCATGTGGGATTACTAGAGGTGACATGGGCTGTGCAGTAATATGACATCACCTGTGTATACATTTAGGTAACACTGAGATCATGTGGGATAACTAGAGGTGACATAGGATGTGCAGTAATATAACATCGCCTGTGCATACATTTAGGTAACACTGAGATTATGTGGGATTACTAGAGATGACATGGGCTGTGCAGTAATATAACATCACCTGTGCATAAATTTAGGTAACACTGAGATCATGTGGGATTACTAGAGGTGACATGGGCTGTGCAGTAATATAACATTACCTGTGCATACATTTAGGTAACACTGAGAAATCATGTGGGATTACTAGAGATGACATGAGCTGTGCAGTAATATAACATTACCTGTGCATACATTTAGGTAACACTGAGAAATCATGTGGGATTACTAGAGATGACATGAGCTGTGCAGTAATATAACATTACCTGTGCATACATTTAGGTAACACTGAGAACATGTGGGATTACTAGAGGTGACATGAGCTGTGCAGTAATATAACATTACCTGTGCATACATTTAGGTAACACTGAGAAATCATGTGGGATTACAAGAGATGACATGGGCTGTGCAGTAATATAACATCGCCTGTGCATACATTTAGGTAACACTGAGAGATCATGTGGTATTACTAGAGGTGACATGGGCTGTGCAGTAATATAACATCGCCTGTGCATACATTTAGGTAACACTGAGAGATCATGTGGTATTACTAGAGGTGAAATGGGCTGTGCAGTAATATAACATCTCCTGTGCATACATTTAGGTAACACTGAGATCATGTGGGATAACTAGAGGTGACATAGGCTGTGCAGTAATATAACATCGCCTGTGCATACATTTAGGTAACAATGAGATCATGTGGGATTACTAGAGATGACATGGGCTGTGCAGTAATATAACATCACCTGTGCATACACTTAGGTAACACTGAGATCATGTGGGATAACTAGAGGTGACATAGGCTGTGCATTAATATAACATCGCCTGTGCATACATTTAGGTAACACTGAGATCATGTGGGATTACTAGAGGTGACATGGGCTGTGCAGTAATATAACATCGCCTGTGCATACATGTAGGTAATACTGAGATCATGTGGGATTACTAGAGATGACATGGGCTGTACAGTAATATAACATTGCCTGTGCATACATTTAGGTAACACTGAGATCATGTGGGATTACTAGAGATGACATGGGCTGTGCAGTAATATAACATCACATGTGCATACATTTAGGTAACACTGAGAGATCATGTGGGATTACTAGAGGTGACAGGGGCTGTGCAGTAATATAACATCACCTGTGCATACATTTAGGTAACACTGAGATCATGTGGGATAACTAGAGATGACATGGACTGTACAGTAATATAACATCGCCTGTGCATACATTTAGGTAACACTGAGATCATGTGGGATTACTAGAGATGACATGGGCTGTACAGTAATATAACATTGCCTGTGCATACATTTAGGTAACACTGAGATCATGTGGGATTACTAGAGGTGACATAGGCTGTGCAGTAATATAACATTACCTGTGCATACATTTAGGTAACATTGAGATCATGTGGGATTACTAGAGGTGACATGGGCTGTGCAGTAATATAACATCGCCTGTGCATACATTTAGGTAACATTGAGATCATGTGGGATTACTAGAGGTGACATGGGCTGTGCAGTAATATAACATTGCCTGTGCATACATTTAGGTAACACTGAGAGATCATGTGGGATTACTAGAGGTGACATGGGCTGTGCAGTAATATAACATCGCCTGTGCATACATTTTGGTAACACTGAGAGATCATGTGGGATTACTAGAGGTGACATGGGCTGTGCAGTAATATAACATCGCCTGTGCATACATTTAGGTAACACTGAGAGATCATGTGGGATTACTAGAGATGACATGGGCTGTGCAGTAATATAACATCGCCTGTGCATACATTTAGGTAACACTGAGAGATCATGTGGGATTACTAGAGATGACATGGGCTGTGCAGTAATATAACATTGCCTGTGCATACATTTAGGTAACACTGAGATCATGTGGGATTACTAGAGGTGACATGGGCTGTGCAGTAATATAACATCGCCTGTGCATACATTTAGGTAACACTGAGATCATGTGGGATTACTAGAGGTGACATGGGCTGTGCAGTAATATAACATCGCCTGTGCATACATTTAGGTAACACTGAGAGATCATGTGGGATTACTAGAGGTGACATGGGCTGTGCAGTAATATAACATCGCCTGTGCATAAATTTAGGTAACACTGAGATCATGTGGTATTACTAGAGATGACATGGGCTGTGCAGTAATATAACATCTCCTGTGCATACATTTAGGTTACACTGAGAGATCATGTGGGATTACTAGAGGTGACATGGGCTGTGCAGTAATATAACATCTCCTGTGCATACATTTAGGTAACATTGAGATCATGTGGTATTACTAGAGGTGACATGGGCTGTGCAGTAATATAACATCACCTGTGCATACATTTAGGTAACACTGAGAGATCATGTGTGATTACTAGAGGTGACATGGGCTGTGCAGTAATATAACATCGCCTGTGCATACATTTAGGTAACACTGAGATCATGTGGTATTACTAGAGATGACATGGGCTGTGCAGTAATATAACATCTCCTGTGCATACATTTAGGTTACACTGAGAGATCATGTGGGATTACTAGAGGTGACATGGGCTGTGCAGTAATATAACATCACCTGTGCATACATTTAGGTAACACTGAGAGATCATGTGTGATTACTAGAGGTGACATGGGCTGTGCAGTAATATAACATCGCCTGTGCATACATTTAGGTAACACTGAGAGATCATGTGGGATTACTAGAGGTGACATGGGCTGTGCAGTAATATAACATCACCTGTGCATACATTTAGGTAACACTGAGATCATGTGGGATTACTAGAGGTGACATGGATTGTGCAGTAATATAACATCTCCTGTGCATACATTTAGGTAACATTGAGATCATGTGGGATTACTAGAGGTGACATGGGCTGTGCAGTAATATAACATCGCCTGTGCATACATTTAGGTAACACTGAGAGATCATGTGGGATTACTAGAGGTGACATGGGCTGTGCAGTAATATAACATCACCTGTGCATACATTTAGGTAACACTGAGAGATTATGTGGGATTACTAGAGATGACATGGGCTGTGCAGTAATATAACATCGCCTGTGCATACATTTAGGTAACACTGAGAGATCATGTGGGATTAGTAGAGGTGACATGGGCTGTGCAGTAATATAACATCGCCTGTGCATACATTTAGGTAACACTGAGAGATCATGTGGGATTACTAGAGGTGACATGGGCTGTGCAGTAATATAACATCGCCTGTGCATACATTTAGGTAACACTGAGATCATGTGGGATTACTAGAGGTGACATGGATTGTGCAGTAATATAACATCTCCTGTGCATACATTTAGGTAACACTGAGATCATGTGGGGTTACTAGAGATGACATGGGCTGTGCAGTAATATAACATCACCTGTGCATACACTTAGGTAACACTGAGATCATGTGGGATAACTAGAGGTGACATAGGCTGTGCATTAATATAACATCGCCTGTGCATACATTTAGGTAACACTGAGATCATGTGGGATTATTAGAGGTGACATGGGCTGTGCAGTAATATAACATCGCCTGTGCTTACATTTAGGTAACACTGAGAGAACATGTGAGATTACTAGAGGTGACATGGGCTGTGCAGTAATATAACATCGCCTGTGCATACATGTAGGTAACACTGAGATCATGTGGGATTACTAGAGATGACATGGGCTGTGCAGTAATATAACATCTCCTGTGCATACATTTAGGTAACACTGAGATCATGTGGGGTTACTAGAGATGACATGGGCTGTGCAGTAATATAACATCACCTGTGCATACACTTAGGTAACACTGAGATCATGTGGGATAACTAGAGGTGACATAGGCTGTGCATTAATATAACATCGCCTGTGCATACATTTAGGTAACACTGAGATCATGTGGGATTACTAGAGGTGACATGGGCTGTGCAGTAATATAACATCTCCTGTGCATACATTTAGGTAACACTGAGAGATCATGTGGGATTACTAGAGGTGACATGGGCTGTGCAGTAATATAACATCGCCTGTGCATACATGTAGGTAATACTGAGATCATGTGGGATTACTAGAGATGACATGGGCTGTACAGTAATATAACATTGCCTGTGCATACATTTAGGTAACACTGAGATCATGTGGGATTACTAGAGATGACATGGGCTGTGCAGTAATATAACATCACATGTGCATACATTTAGGTAACACTGAGAGATCATGTGGGATTACTAGAGGTGACAGGGGCTGTGCAGTAATATAACATCACCTGTGCATACATTTAGGTAACACTGAGATCATGTGGGATTACTAGAGGTGACATAGGCTGTGCAGTAATATAACATTACCTGTGCATACATTTAGGTAACATTGAGATCATGTGGGATTACTTGAGGTGACATGAGCTGTGCAGTAATATAACATCTCCTGTGCATACATTTAGGTAACACTGAGATCATGTGGGATTACTAGAGGTGACATGGGCTGTGCAGTAATATAACATCGCCTGTGCATACATTTAGGTAACATTGAGATCATGTGGGATTACTAGAGGTGACATGGGCTGTGCAGTAATATAACATCGCCTGTGCATACATTTAGGTAACACTGAGAGATCATGTGGGATTACTAGAGGTGACATGGGCTGTGCAGTAATATATCATCGCCTGTGCATACATTTTGGTAACACTGAGAGATCATGTGGGATTACTAGAGGTGACATGGGCTGTGCAGTAATATAACATCGCCTGTGCATACATTTTGGTAACACTGAGAGATCATGTGGGATTACTAGAGATGACATGGGCTGTGCAGTAATATAACATTGCCTGTGCATACATTTATGTAACACTGAGAGAACATGTGGGATTACTAGAGGTGATATGGGCTGTGCAGTAATATAACATCACCTGTGCATACATTTAGGTAACACTGAGATCATGTGGGATTACTAGAGGTGACATGGGCTGTGCAGTAATATAACATCGCCTGTGCATACATTTAGGTTACACTGAGAGATCATGTGGGATTACTAGAGATGACATGGGCTGTGCAGTAATATAACATTACCTGTGCATACATTTAGGTAACACTGAGAGATCATGTGGGATTACTAGAGATGACATGGGCTGTGCAGTAATATAACATCGCCTGTGCATACATTTAGGTAACACTGAGATCATGTGGGATTACTAGAGGTGACATGGACTGTGCA
This sequence comes from Pseudophryne corroboree, assembly GCF_028390025.1. Taxonomy (NCBI): domain Eukaryota; kingdom Metazoa; phylum Chordata; class Amphibia; order Anura; family Myobatrachidae; genus Pseudophryne; species Pseudophryne corroboree. The sequence continues at coordinate 2,345,047 of NW_026967503.1, read as the reverse complement.
GTAATATAACATCACCTGTGCATACATTTAGGTAACACTGAGAGATCATGTGGGATTACTAGAGATGACATGGGCTGTGCAGTAATATAACATCGCCTGAGAGGCAGTTTCAGTCCTAGCAACACAGTCAGAAATCTGAGAAATAACCCCCCTAAGATAGGCTGACCACTCCGGTCCCCTAGCCGGGATCTGCACTACAACAGGGCAATCCCGATTACATGGGATGGGATCTTCCTGTGAAGATATATCCTCTGCAGCATATGAGACAGAGTCTCTAGACATGTTTGCTTGTACACCCCACACACACTCAGGCAGAATGGCAGAGAGACGCAGAGATTGGAGCCAACCCACACACAGCGCAGAGATTGGAGCCAACCCACACACAGCGCATCACAGGTATAGGGAGACCCTATAGAGTCAGATCTCTACGCTGGTAACACACAGTGACATGATGTGAGGGGGAGAGCAGGAGTATAATAGGGGCTGATGGCTCCTGACTCCACACTGGGAAAATACATATTCCTCATTAGTCTGTACTGACAGAGGAGGGTGTAGGATAAGAGATTGCTGTAGTGACTGAGGAAGGAGAATATGTGACTTCTGTAATAAGTGTTTATTACTCACCTGTGCTGATATCTGTAGGGATCTCCTCCTCCTTACACTGCTGATCACCCCTCACATACGTATCTTCTTCTCCCTCTATATCTTCTGCCTTCATATCAGTCACATACGTCTCTTCTTCTCCCTCTATATCTTCTGCCTTTATATCAGTCACATACGTCTCTTCTTCTCCCTCTATATCTTCTGCCTTTATATCAGTCACATACGTCTCTTCTTCTCCCTCTATATCTTCTGCCTTAATATCAGTCACATACGTCTCTTCTTCTACCTCTGTATCTTTGATTTTAATATTATTTAATTGTGCTTCACCCTATGTAAACAAGACAAATATAATGACACACAGCTCCTTTACACAAATATAGTGACAGTCACTTTGGTTTATTGGGGAGACCCTAAATCCCACCTACCTGATCCTCCTGTGGGATCCTGTGATTCTCCTCTGTACAATCCTGGGAATACAGAGGACGGGGACATCTCTCTGGGGTATCTCTGTTACTGGGCCCATCTGTAGGAGACACACAGTGACTGAGTACAGTGTATATATGTGATTATCAGATGATGTGTGTGTATATAGGGGGCCCCATACCTGCTCTCCCCTGTACAATACATGACAGTCTCCTCTTACCCAGTGATGTGAGAGGCCGGAGATTCTCCATCATCATCGCCTTGTACAGATCCCTGTGTTCCTCTATATACTCCGCCTCCTGCATGGAGACATAGACAGTGACATCCTGACACCTTATAGACACCTGACACACACAGTGATACAGTCATCACCCAGACACGTCCCCTGGTGTTACTGTATAATGCTCCATTCCCAGCAGTCACCTCTCCAGTCATCACCCAGACACATCCCCTGGTGTTACTGTATAATGTCCCATTCCCAGCAGTCACCTCTCCAGTCATCACCCAGACACGTCCCCTGGTGTTACTGTATAATGTCCCATTCCCAGCAGTCACCTCTCCAGTCATCACCCAGACACGTCCCCTGGTGTTACTGTATAATTTCCCATTCCCAGCAGTCACCTCTCCAGTCATCACCCAGACACATCCCCCGGTGTTACTGTATAATGCCCCATTCCCAGCAGTCACCTCTCCAGTCACCACCGAGACACGTCCCCTGGTGTTACTGTATAATGCTCCATTCCCAGCAGTCACCTCTCCAGTCATCACCCAGACACGTCCCCTGGTGTTACTGTATAATGCTCCATTCCCAGCAGTCACCTCTCCAGTCATCACCCAGACACGTCCCAAGGTGTTAATGTATAATTTCCCTTTCCCAGCAGTCACCTCTCCAGTTATCACCAGACACATCTCCTGGTGTTACTGTTTAATTCCCTATTCCAAGCAGTCACCTCTCCAGTCACCACCGAGACACGTCCCCTGGTGTTACTGTATAATGCCCCATTCCCAGCAGTCACCTCTCCAGTCATCACCCAGACACATCCCCCGGTGTTACTGTATAATGCCCCATTCCCAGCAGTCACCTCTCCAGTCACCACCGAGACACGTCCCCTGGTGTTACTGTATATAATGTCCCATTCCCAGCAGTCACCTCTCCAGTCATCACCCAGACACAGCCCCTGGTGTTACTGTATAATGTCCCATTCCCAGCAGTCACCTCTCCAGTCAGCAGCTGAATGATCTTGTTGGTGAGTTCCAGGATCTTTTGGTCATTGTGTCTCTCATGTGTCAGTAAGTGAGGTGGAGGCACTGGGATGGGGCTCTGGGTTCTACTCAGTCCTCCTGACACACGGGGATGGCTGCTGAGTTTCTCATACTCATTGGATGACTTCTTCACTACTGTGTAATCCTGTGTAATGGAGGAGACATCAAATATCAATATATACACTCCCAGACCCACTTACCTCCCCAGTCATGTCCCTGTATTATTACAATAGATATAAGTGATGTTACTGTGACACTCCCAGATCCCCTCACCTCCCCAGTCATGTCCCTGTATTATTACTATAGATATGTGATGTCACTGTGATGCTCCCAGATACCCTCATGTCCCCAGTCATGTCCCTATATTATTATTATTGCTATGAGTGATGTCACTGTGACCCTCCGATTCCCTCACCTCCCCAGTCATGTCCATGTATTATTACTATGGATATAAGTGATGTCACTGTGACACTCCCAGATCCCCTCACCTCCCCAGTTATGTCCCGGTATTAAAACAATAGATATAAGTGATATCACGGTGACGCTCCCAGATAACCTCACCTCCCCAGTCATGTCTCTGAATTATTACTATAGATCTAAGTGAGGTCACTGTGACGCTCCCAGATCCCCTTACCTCCCCAGTCATGTCATATTATTATTTCTATAGATACGTGACTTCACAATGTCGCTTCCAGATCCCCTCACCTCCCCAGTCATGTCCCTGTTTATTACTATAGATATGAGTGACGTCACTGTGCCGCTCCTAGATACCCTTACCTCCCAGTCATATCCTTGTATTATTACTATAGATATAAGTGAGGTCACTGTGACGCTCCCAGATCCCCTTACCTCCCCAGTCATGTCATATTATTATAACTATAGATATGTGACTTCACAATGTCGCTCCCAGATTCCCTCACCTCCCCAGTCATGTACCTGTATTATTACTATGGATATAAGTGATGTCACTGTGACACTCCCAGATCCCCTTACCTCCCCAGTCATGTCCTTGTATTATTACTATAGATATGTGACATCATTGCGCAGCTCCCAGATCCCTTCTACTACCCAGTCATGCCCCTGTATTATTAGTATAGATATGAGAAACGTCACTGTGCCGCACCCAGATTCCCTCACCTCCCCAGTCATATCCTTGTATTATTACTATAGATATAAGTGATGTCACTATTCCGCTCCCAGATCCCTATACCTTCCCAGTCATGTCTCTGTATTATTACTATGTATATAAGTGATGTCACTGTGACACTCCCAGATCCCCTCACCTCCCCAATCATGTCCCTGTATTATTACTATAGATATAAGTGACATCACTGTGACGCTCCCAAAATCCCCTCACCTCCCCAGTCATGTCCGTTTTATTTCTATAGATTTAAGTGACATCACTGTGCCGCTGCCAGATCCCCTTACCTCCCCAGTCATGTCTCTGTATCATTTCTATAGATATAAGAGAGGTCACTGTGACACTCCTAGATTCCATCACCTCCCCAGTCTTGTCCCTGTATTATAACTACAGATATTAGTGGTTACTGTGATGCTCCCAGATCCCCTCACTTCCCCAGTCATGTCCCTGTATTAGTCCTATAGATATATGTGATGTCACTGTGACGCTACCATATTCCCTCACCTTCACAGTCATGTCCCTGTATTATTACTATAGATATAAGTGATGTCACTGTGACACTCCCAGATCCCCTCACCTCCCCAGTCATGTCCCTGTATTATTATTATAAATATAAGTGACGTCACAGTGAGGCTCTCAGATCCTTTCACCTCCCCATTCATGTCCCTGTATTATTACTATAGATATGTGATGTCATTTTAACACTCCCAGATCCCTCACCTCCTCAGTCATGTCCCTGTATTATTACTATAGCTATAAGTGATGCTATTGTGACACTCTCAGATCCCCTCACCTCCCCAGTCATGTCCCTGTATTATTACTATAGATATTTTATGTCAAAGTGACGCTCCCAGATCCCCTCACCTCCCCAGTCATGTCCCTGTATCATTACTATAGATATAAGTGACATCACAGTGACTCTACCAGATACGCTTATGTCCCCAGTCATGTCCCTGTATCATTACTATAGATATAAGTGACATCACAGTGACTCTTCCAGATCCCCTCACCTCCCCAGTCATGTTCCTGTATTATTTCTATAAATTTAACGGATGTCACTGTGCCGGTCCCAGATCCCCTTACCTCCCCAGTCATGTCCCTGTATCATTATAGATATAAGGGACGTCACAGTGGCGATTCCAGATCCCCTCACCTCCCCAGTCATGTCCCTGTATTATTACTATAGATTTAACTGATGTCACTGTGACGCTCCCAGATCCCCTCACCTTCCCAGTCACGTCCCTGTATTATTACTATAGATATAAGTGAGGTAACTGTGACGCTCCCAGATTCCATCACCTCCCCAGTAATATACCTGTATTATTACTATAGATATAGGTGATGTCACAGTGAGGCTCCCAGATCCCCTCACCTATCCAGTCATGTCCCTGTATTACTACTATAGATATAAGTGAAGTCACTGTGATGTTCCCAGATCCACTCACCTCCCCAGTAATGTCCCTGTATTATTACTATAGATAGATGTGATGTCACTGTGACACTTTCAGATCCCCTCAATTTCCCAGTCATGTCCCTGTATTATTACTATAGATATAAGGTCACTGTGACTCTCCCAGATCCCCTCACCTCCCCAGGCATGTTCCTGTATTATCACTATAAATATAAGTGATGTCACAGTGATGCTCCCAGATCCCCACACCTCCCCAGTCACGTCCCTGTATTATTACTATAGATATAAGTGATATCACTGTGACATTCCCAGATCCTCTCACCTCCCCAGTCATGTCCCTGTATTATTACTATAGATATAAGTTCACTGTGATGCTCCCAGATCCACTCACCTCTCCAGTCAAGTACCTGTATTATTACTATCGATATAAGGTCACTGTGGCGCAACCAGATCCTCTGACCTCCCCAGTCATGTCCCTGTATTATTACTATAGATATAAGGTCACAGTGATGCTCTCAGATCCTCTCACCTCCCCAGTCATGTCCCTGTATTATTATAGATATAAGGTCACTGTGACGCTCCCAGATCCACTCACCTCCCCAGTCAGCAGGTAGATGATCTCCAGGGTGATATTTATTATCCTCTCCGTCCTGTGACTCCTGTCCTTGTCCATCCTTTGTGAATCAGAGAGAATACAGAACGTGTGATGTGTAATAAAGACTCCGTTCCTCACAGCTGGAGTTCCTTGTAATAAATATAATACATAAAACATACTGCACATGTAACATAGTAAATATGGAATAGAGTGGTCATTAAGTCTCCTATTTCCCCACAGCCATAGAGTCCTGGTCAGTGTCTCCGAGGTTCCCGTGACCCAGACCCATAAGGCTGTACTGCATAGTGGACCTGATCTAGATTGTAGCGCTATTGTGGGTGGAGTCACAATGAGCTGATGTTCGGTACACCGGTCATGTGCACGACCCGTACGGAGCATGTGCTCTATGTGTCCTGAGTTGTCAGACGAGTATGGCTGCAGCCATGAAGTGGTGTAAGGGTGAGAATTGGTTGTGAAGGGACAGGGTCTCCTGAGGGAAATTTCATGGCCTCATTCATGGAGCTGCGGTGTACAGTCTCCGTGACCTCAGGATTCACACATCCAGCCGATGGTGTAGCAAAGGTGGCAGGAGACAGGTAAGGGGGTGGCAGGAGACAGGCAGGGGAAAGGCGGCCTTAGACAGGCAGGGGAAAGGCGGCCTTAGACAGGCAGGGGGAATGCGGACGGAGACAGGCAGGGAAAATGCGTCCGGAGACGGGCAGGGAAAATGCAGCCGGAGACAGGCAGGGGAAAGGCGGCTGGAGACAGGCACGGGGGCGGCAGGGTGAGGGTGGCAGTAGACAGGCGTGGGGCTGTAGGGTGGGTGGTTGCAGGTGACAGGCAGGGGGTGGCAGGAGACAGGCAGGGGAAAGGCGGCAGACAGGGGAAAGGTGTCACGAGACAGACAGGGGAAAGGCAGCAGGAGACTGACAGTGGAAAGGCGGCAGGAGACAGACAGGGGAAAGGCAGCAGAAGACAGACAGGGGAAAGGCGACAGGAGACAGACAGGGGAAAGGCGGCAGGAGACAGACAGGGGAAAGGCGGCAGGAGACAGACAGGGGAAAGGCGGCAGGAGACAGACAGGGGAAAGGCGGCAAGAGACAGACAGGGGAAAGGCGGCAAGAGACAGACAGGGGAAAGGCGGCAAGAGACAGACAGGGGAAAGGTGGCAGGAGACAGGCAGGGGAAAGGCGGCAGGAGACAGGCAGGGAAAAGGCGGCAGGAGACAGGGTGGCAGGAGACCGGCAGGAGACAGGGTGGCAGGAGACAGGCAGGGGGAAGGCGGCAGGAGACAGGCAGGGGGAAGGCGGCAGGAGACAGGCAGGGGGAAGGCGGCTGGAGACAGGCAGGGGGAAGGCGGCTGGAGACAGGCAGGGGGAAGGCGGCGGAAGACAAGCAGGGGGAAGGCGGCTGGAGACAGGCAGGGGAAAGGCGGCTGGAGACAGGCAGGGGAAAGGCGGCTGGAGACAGGCAGGGGAAAGGCGGCTGGAGACAGGCAGGGGGAAGGAGGCTGGAGACAGGCAGGGGGAAGGCGGCTGGAGACAGGCAGGGGGAAGGCGGCCGGAGACAGACAGGGGAAAGGCGGCAGGATACAGACAGGGGAAAGGCGGCAGGACCCAGCAGGGGAGCAACCGCATGGAGTAACATGAGATGGGGCTCGGACGGGGTCAGCAGCAGCAGCCACGAGCGGGGTACAGTGCCAGCTGCCTGCAGGCTATAACCCGGCCCTCCCATACCAGAGGCTCTAGCCATGCTAGACCTGCAGCCCCCTGCCTCCTACCCACACCCTCTGCAGTCTAGGAAGGATGAGCTGCTGGGAGCCCCCTGAGGTGGATGAGCGAGGAAGCCCCCTGGAGGAGTAAGTGCCGCTCTCTGTGCATGCTTCTAGATGCTGCCCTCCCCTACTTGCTGCATGGGTGCAGATGTTGGCAGCGCACACAGCATGAAAACACAAGGTCTGTTGGCGCTGGGCAGGTCTGTGATGGAATACACCTTAGGATTAGCAGCCACCTGGAGAGGGGTAGCCGGCCTCCTCATACAGAGACAAATGTGGGAATACCAGGTAGGCGCTCTATCCAAATGATGCAGCCAAAAAATAATGAAAAACACTGTTTATTACACACAAGAAAATAAAAACAATATAAACAGTAATATAGAGCAAAACATATACTAATGGGTGTTACCCTGAGGTGTATGATATCTCTGGTATACATGATATACACAATGAGTATACACAGAGGTATCACTGATAAAATCAATGTAAAAGGAAAACGCTGATCCTTCTACATAGGAGACTCTCAGAGGATTTGTCAGTCTCTTATAGTAAATTAGCAGCGCACAGTGTGAGTGAGAAGAAATCCTCCAGCTGATATGGTTCATACAGGAATGTGTCCTGAACCAGAATGACCTTTATATGGTAATTGTCCATCCGCTTAGTTCCGGTGTAACAACAAAGTGAGTTACATGTGTATAGATGTGATGGTGGTCAGTAGTCACTGCACCAGTGTTGGTAGTCCTTGCGGCACAAAGTTGATACTGCAGACCCGCTCCGTATCACCCATTGCCCAGGTGAAGAAGCTGCGGGCGGCGCGGTCTGCTATAAGCTGTTCCCTGTCGTGCGGTGCAATGTGGATGCGCAGAGCCGCTGTCTCGTACTCCCAGCACGGGTAAGGTTTGTATCAGCAGCACAGTGTCTGGACTTACCCGGAATAGGGAGGAACACATGGTGCAGTCTCTCCACGATGTTCATTTCACATTTGCCGGCAATTGGTGAGCCATCAGCTATTGGAGGTTGTATCTTCTTCTGTGGGCACTACAGGTATCAGCAATCCCTCTCTCTGTGCCCTCAACGCGTTTCTCCGCACACCGGGCAGCTTTTCCAAGAGCTGGAGGATTTCTTCTCACTCACACTGTGCGCTGCTAATTTACTATAAGAGACTGACAAATCCTCTGAGAGTCTCCTATGTAGAAGGATCAGCGTTTTCCTTTTACATTGATTTTATCAGTGATACCTCTGTGTATACTCATTGTGTATATCATTTATACCAGAGATATCATACACCTCAGGGTAACACCCATTAGTATATGTTTTGCTCTATATTACTGTTTATATTGTTTTTATGTTTTGTTGCATCATTTGGATAGAGCGCCTCCCTGGTATTCCCCACATTTGCACACAGCACGGGGCACAGTAACAGCCCGGCTGCCGGCACGTATACAAAATAATAGGATCCCTATAGAATAATAGTAAACGCCAGGCACAGCTGCTGCAGAAACTCTTGTTACATACGTGACGTCAGTCTCTTCTGATACTGGCATTATATAATACAACCCGGTGTCTCTACAGCAGATGGCCGTCGTTATATGTGTGGTGCCCTCCTAGCGGGCATTTCACATTTTACACCATTATAGTGGCTGCTGGGGGGGGACGGCAATGAGGGGCTCAGCCTGCAGCTGTCACACTGCCAGTGGTGTAGTAATGCTCTGCAGCTGTCACACTGCCAGTGGTGTAGTAATGCTCTGCAGCTGTCACACTGCCAGTGGTGTAGTAATGCTCTGCAGCTGTCACACTGCCAGTGGTGTAGTAATGCTCTGCAGCTGTCACACTGCCAGTGGTGTAGTAATGCTCTGCAGCTGTCACACTGCCAGTGGTGTAGTAATGCTCTGCAGCAGTCACACTGCCAGTGGTGTAGTAATGCTCTGCAGCTGTCACACTGCCAGTGGTGTAGTAATGCTCTGCAGCAGTCACACTGCCAGTGGTGTAGTAATGCTCTGCAGCTGTCACACTGCCAGTGGTGTAGTAATGCTCTGCAGCTGTCACACTGCCAGTGGTGTAGTAATGCTCTGCAGCTGACATAATAATAATAATAATAATAATAATAATAATAATAATAATAATAATAACAACAGGACACCACAGGCTGCTCCCCCTGTATAATAATAATATCAGGACACCACAGGCTGCTCCTCCTGTATAATAATAATAATAACAGGACACCACAGGCTGCTCCCCCTGTATAGTAAGACGCCATTACCTGATCTCCACGGACACTGGGAGGCTGCAGCAGTCGATTTCAACTCACTTCCTGTATGTGAAACGCACGGTCCGGAAGCAAGGTGGAACGCACAGACCGGAAGTAGGGTTTGATTGGCAACGACTGCTAACTGGTTACTGGCCCCTCCCCTCCTACACCCCACCCACAGCCCTGCCCTCTGTAAAGATTAATACCATACATGTCCTCAGTGCAGGAGGCCGGCGGCCATTTTCCTGTAGACCAGCCCGGCAGCAGCAATAGGTTCCCTGGCCGTGTAGTGACGTCAGGAGCGGCGGCCATTTTCCCCTGGTCTGAGCCCCGCCTTCCTTCTATCATTCCCACAATGCAGCAGGAGCAGAGAGCAGCCATTGCTGTGTCTGGCAGCAGGTAATGATATTATTATTATTATTCTATAGGCTGAGCAGCTCTGGTGTCAGGTTCTGTACTACAGGGGGAGCAGCCTCTGGTGCCTTGTTATAGTGCAGCTGGAGCAGCCTCTGGTGCTGCATTATCCCTGTACAGGTGGCTGACACTCTAGTGTCCTATTACTGTAATACAGGTGTCGCAGACCCCGCCGTTACCGTAATACAGGGGGAGCAGAACCCGCCGTTACCGTAATACAGGTGGCGCAGACCCCGCCATTACCGTAATACAGGTGTCACAGAGCCCGCCGTTACCGTAATACAGGTGGCGCAGACCCCGCCATTACCGTAATACAGGTGGAGCAGACCCCGCCGTTACCGTAATACAGGTGGCGCAGACCCCGCCGTTACCGTAATACAGGAGGCGCAGAGCCCGTCGTTACCGTAATACAGGTGGCGCAGACCCCGCCGTTACCGTAATGCAGGTGGCGCAGACCCCACCGTTACCGTAATGCAGGTGGCGCAGACCCCGCCGTTACCGTAATACAGATGGTGCAGATCCCGCCGTTACCGTAATACAGGTGGCGCAGACCCTGCCGTTACCGTAATACAGGTGGCGCAGACCCTGCCGTTACCGTATTACAGGTGGTGCAGGACTTGCTGTTACCGTAATACAGGTGGCGCAGAACCCGCCGTTCCCGTAATACAGGTGGCGCAGACCCTGCCGTTACCGTAATACAGGGGGCGCAGACCCCGCCGTTACCGTATTACAGGTGGCGCATACCCCGCCGATACCGTATTACAGGTGGCGTAGACAGCGCCGTTACCGTAATACAGGTGGCGCAGGACCCGCCGTTACCGTAATACAGGGGGTGCAGACCCCGCCGTTACCCGGATACAGGTGGCGCAAACCCCGCAGTTACCGTAATACAGGTGGCGTAGACCCCGCAGTTACCGTAATACAGGTGGCGCAGACCCCGCCGTTACTGTGATACAGGTGGCGCAGACCTTACCGTGATACAGGTGGCGCAGACCCCGTCGTTACTGTGATACAGGTGGCGCAGATCCCGCCGTTACAGTAATACAGGAGGCACAGACCCTGCCGTTACCGTAATACAGGGGGCGCAGTCCCCTCCATTACCGTAATACAGGGGGCGCAGACCCCGCCGTTACCATATTACAGGTGGCGTAGACCCCGCAGTTACCGTAATACAGGTGGTGCAGGCCTCGCCGTTACTGTAATACAGGTGGCGCAGGCCCCGCCATTACCGTAATACAGGTGGCGCAGGCCCCGCCATTACCGTAATGCAGGTGGCGCAGACCCCGTCGTTACTGTGATACAGGTGTCGCAGATCCCGCCGTTACAGTAATATAGGTGGCGCAGACCCCGACGTTACCGTAATACAGGAGGCGCAGACCCCGCCGTTACCGTAATACAGGTGGCGCAGACCCCGCCGTTACAGTAATACAGGTGGCGCAGACCCCGCTGTTACCGTAATACAGGAGGCGCAGACCCTGCTGTTACCTTAATACAGGGGGCGCAGTCCCCTCCGTTACCGTAATACAGGGGGCGCAGACCCCGCCGTTACCATATTACAGGTGGTGTAGACCCCGCCGTTACCGTAATACAGGTGGCGCAGTCCCCGCCGTTACCGTAATACAGGTGGCGCAGACCCCTCCGTTACCGTAATACAGGTGGCGCAGACCCCGCCGTTACCATAATACAGGTGGCGCAGACCCCTCCGTTACCGTAATACATGTGGCGCAGGCCCCGCCGTTACCGTAATACAGGGGACGCAGACCCCACTGTTACCGTGATACAGATGGCGCAGCACCCGGCATTACAGTGATACAGGTGGCGCAGACCCCGCCGTTACCGTGATACAGGTGGCGCAGACCCGGTTGTTACCGTAATACAGGGGGGAACACCCCTCTTTTTCTTTTGCATTACGTAATACAGGGGGCGCAGAACCCGTCGTTACCGTAATACAGGTGGCGCACACTCCGCCGTTACTGTAATACAGATGGTGCACACACTGCCGTTACCGTAATGCAGGTGGTGCGAACCCCGCCGTTACCATAATACAGGTGCTGCAGACCCCGCCGTTACAGTAATACAGGGGGTGCAAGACCCCAACGTTTTCCGTAATACAAGTGGCGCAAGACCCCGCCGTTACCATAATACAGGTGGCACATACCCCGCCCTTACCGTAATACAGGTGGCGCAGACCCCGCCGTTACAGTAATTCAATGCAGTCCCCGCCATTACAGGTGTTGTGTCCTGTGGCATTGTGCTGTACAGGAGGAGCAACCTCTGGTGTCCTGTTGTTATTATTATTATACAGGAGGATCAGCCCCCGCCGTTACCGTAATACATGTGGCGCAGACCCCACCGTTACCGTAATACAGGGGGCGCAGACCCCGCTGTTACCGTGATACAGATGGCGCAGCACCCGGCATTACAGTGATACAGGGGGCGCAGACCCCACCGTTACTGTGATACAGGTGACGCAGACCCCGCCGTTACTGTGATACAGGTGGCGCAGACCCTGTTACCGTAATACAGGGGGGAACACCCCTCTTTTTCTTTTGCATTACGTAATACAGGGGGCGTAGAACCCGTCGTTACCGTAATACAGGTGGCGCACACTCCGCCGTTACCGTAATACAGATGGTGCACACACTGCCGTTACCGTAATGCAGGTGGTGCGAACCCCGCCGTTACCATAATACAGGTGGTGCGAACCCCGCCGTTACCATAATACAGGTGCCGCAGACCCCGCCGTTACAGTAATACAGGGGGCGCAAGACCCCAACGTTTTCCGTAATACAAGTGGCACATACCCCGCCCTTACCGTAATACAGGTGGCGCATAACCCGCCCTTACCGTAATACAAGTGGCACATACCCCGCCGTTACCATAATACAGGTGGCACATACCCCGCCCTTACCGTAATACAGGTGGCGCAGACCCCGCCGTTACAGTAATTCAATGCAGTCCCCGCCATTACAGGTGTTGTGTCCTGTGGCATTGTGCTGTACAGGAGGAGCAACCTCTGGTGTCCTGTTGTTATTATTATTATACAGGAGGATCAGCCCCCGCCGTTACCGTAATACATGTGGCGCAGACCCCACCGTTACCGTAATACAGGGGGCGCAGACCCCGCTGTTACCGTGATACAGATGGCGCAGCACCCGGCATTACAGTGATACAGGGGGCGCAGACCCCACCGTTACTGTGATACAGGTGACGCAGACCCCGCCGTTACTGTGATACAGGTGGCGCAGACCCTGTTACCGTAATACAGGGGGGAACACCCCTCTTTTTCTTTTGCATTACGTAATACAGGGGGCGTAGAACCCGTCGTTACCGTAATACAGGTGGCGCACACTCCGCCGTTACCGTAATACAGATGGTGCACACACTGCCGTTACCGTAATGCAGGTGGTGCGAACCCCGCCGTTACCATAATACAGGTGGTGCGAACCCCGCCGTTACCATAATACAGGTGCCGCAGACCCCGCCGTTACAGTAATACAGGGGGCGCAAGACCCCAACGTTTTCCGTAATACAAGTGGCACATACCCCGCCCTTACCGTAATACAGGTGGCGCATACCCCGCCCTTACCGTAATACAAGTGGCACATACCCCGCCGTTACCATAATACAGGTGGCACATACCCCGCCCTTACCGTAATACAGGTGGCGCAGACCCTGCCGTTACAGTAATTCAATGCAGACCCCGCCATTACAGGTGTTGTATCCTGTGGCATTGTGCTGTACAGGGGGAGCGGCCTGTGTTGTGTAGTTTACAGGAGGAGCAACCTGTGCTGTCATAATATACAGGGGAAGTGGCCTGTGTTGCAATAATATACAGGGGTAGCATCCTGTGTTGTCATAATAGACAGGAAGAGCAGCCTGTGGCATCCTACTCTACAGGGGGAGCAGCCTCTGGTGTCCTGTTGTTATTATTATTATACAGGAGGATCAGCCTGTGGTGTCCTGTTGTTGTTATTATACAGGAGGATCAGCCTGTGGTGTCCCGTTGTTATTATTATTATACAGGTGAGCAGCCTGTGGTATCCTATTATTATTATACAGGGGGAGCAGCCTGTGGTGTCCTGTTATTATTATTATACAGGGGAGTGGCCTGTGGTGTCCTGTTATTATTATTGTACAGGGGGAGCAGCCTATGTTGTACTGTTGTTGTTGTTGTTATTATTATTATTATTATTATTATTATTATTATACAGTAGGAGCAGCCTGTGGTGTCCTTTAATTATACAGGAGGAGCAGCCTGTGGCATCCAGTTATTATTATTATACAGGTTGAGAAGCCTGTGGTGTCCTGTTGTTGTTGTTGTTGTTATTATTATTATTATTATTATTATTATTATTATTATACAGGAGGAGCAGCCTTTGTTGTCTTAATATTAATATTATAAAGAAGGAGTAGCTAGTGGTGTCCGCTTATTATTAATATACAGGGGAAGCAGACTGTGGCGTCCTGTCATTATTATTATTCAGGGGAAGCAGGCTGTGGTGTCCTGTTATTATTATTATACAGGGGGAGCAGCCTGTGGTGTCCTGTTGTTGTTATTATTATTATTATTATTATTATTATACAGGGGGAGCAGCCTGTGGTGTCCTGTTGTTGTTGTTATTATTATTATTATTATTATTATTATTATACAGGGAGAGCAGTCAGTGGCGTGCTGTTATTATTATTATACAGGGGGAGCAGCCTGTGGTGTCCTGTTATTATTATTATACAGGGGAGTGGCCTGTGGTGTCCTGTTATTATTGTACAGGGGGAGCAGCCTATGTTGTACTGTTGTTATTATTATTATTATTATTATACAGTAGGAGCAGCCTGTGGTGTCCTTTAATTATACAGGAGGAGCAGCCTGTGGCATCCAGTTATTATTATTATACAGGTTGAGAAGCCTGTGGTGTCTTGTTGTTGTTGTTGTTGTTGTTGTTGTTGTTATTATTATTATTATTATTATTATTATACAGGAGGAGCAGCCTTTGTTGTCTTAATATTAATATTATAAAGAAGGAGTAGCTAGTGGTGTCCGCTTATTATTAATATACAGGGGAAGCAGACTGTGGCGTCCTGTCATTATTATTATTCAGGGGAAGCAGCCTGTGGTGTCCTGTTGTTGTTATTATTGGCCCTCATTCCGAGTTGTTCGCTCGGAGTTTTTCATCGCATCGCAGTGAAATTCCGCTTAGTGCGCATGCGCAATGTTCGCACTGCGACTGCGCCAAGTAACTTTACTATGAAGTTAGTACTTTTACTCACGGTGTTTTCTTCGCTCCGGCGATCGTAATGTGATTGACAGGAAATGGGTGTTACTGGGCGGAAACACGGCGTTTTAAGGGCGTGTGACTCAAAACGCTACCGTTTCTGGAAAAAACGCAGGCGTGTCTGGAGAAACGGTGGGAGTGCTTGGCCGAACGCTGGGTGTGTTTATGACGTCAGCCGGGACCGAAAAGCACTGAACTGATCGCACAGGCAGAGTAAGTCTGAAGCTACTCTAAAACTGCTAACTCGTTTGTGATCGCAATATTGCGCATACATCGGTCGCACATTTAAGAAGTTTAGATTCACTCCCAGTAGGCGGCGGCTTAGCGTGTGTAACTCTGCTATAATCGCCTTGCGAGCGAACAACTCGGAATGAGGGCCATTATTATTATTATACATTGGGAACAGCTTGTTGTATCCTATTATTATTTTTTTGTAGAGGGGGCAGCCTGTGGTGTAATTTTATTATTACTATAAAGTGAGAGCTGAATGGGGTGTCCTGTTGTTATTAGTATAATACAGGGGTAGCAGATTTTTGTGTATGGTTATTATTATACATGGACAGCAGCTTGTGGAGTCCTGGTGTTGTTGTTATTATTGTTATTGTTATTATTATTATTATTATTATTACTACTATAATACATTGGGAACAACTTGTTGTGTCCTATTATTATTATTTTTTTGCAGAGGGAGCAGCTTGTGGTGTCATTTTATTATTACTATAAAGGGAGAGCAGAATGGGGTGTCCTGTTGTTATTAGTATAATACTGGGGTAGCAGGTTTTTGTGCATGGTTATTATTATACATGGACAGCAGCTTGTGGTGTCCTGGTGTTGTTGTTATTATTATTATTATTTTCTCTAACGTCCTAGTGGATGCTGGGACTCCGTCAGGACCATGGGGAATAGCGGGCTCCGCAGGAGACAGGGCACATCTAAATAAAGCTTTTAGGGTCACATGGTGTGTACTGGCTCCTCCCCCTATGACCCTCCTCCAAGCCTCAGTTAGGTTTTTGTGCCCGTCCGAGAAGGGTGCAATCTAGGTGGCTCTCCTAAAGAGCTGCTTAGAAAAAGTTTTTTTTTAGGTTTAAATCTCAGTGAATCCTGCTGGCAACAGGATCACTGCACCGAGGGACTTAGGGGAGAGATTTCCAACTCACCTGCGTGCAGGATGGATTGGAGTCTTAGGCTACTGGACACTTAGCTCCAGAAGGAGTCGGAACACAGGTCATCCTGGGGTTCGTCCCGGAGCCGCGCCGCCGATCCCCCTTACAGACGCTGAAGACGGAGGTCCGGAAAGCAGGCGGCAGAAGACTCCTCAGTCTTCATGAAGGTAGCGCACAGCACTGCAGCTGTGCGCCATTGTTGCTACACGGCTCACTGATTCAATCACGGAGGGTGCAGGGCGCTGCTGGGGGCGCCCTGGGCAGCAATATAAAATACCTTTAGTGGCAAAATAAATACATCACATATAGCCATTAAGGCTATATGTATGTATTTAACCCAGGCCAGTTTCTTAAAAACCGGGAGAAAAGCCAGCCGAAAAAGGGGCGGAGCTTATTCTCCTCAGCACTCAGCCCCATTTTCCTGCTCAGCTCCGCTGGTGAGGAAGGCTCCCAGGACTCTCCCCTGCACTGCACTACAGAAACAGGGTAACAAAGAGAAGGGGGGCATAATTTGGCGATATTTATATATTAAGAGCGCTTATATCAAAAACAACACCTTCTAGGGTTGTTTATATACATTTATAGCGCTTTTGGTGTGTGCTGGCAAACTCTCCCTCTGTCTCCCCAAAGGGCTAAGAGGGTCCTGTCTTCGATTAGAGCATTCCCTGTGTGGCTGCTGTGTGTCGGTACGTGTGTGTCGACATGTATGAGGACGATGTTGGTGTGGAGGCAGAGCAATTGCCGGTAATGGTGATGTCACCCCCTAGGGAGTCGACACCGGAATGGATGGCTTTAGTTATGGAATTACGTGATAATGTCAACACATTACAAAAGTCAGTTGACGAAATGAGACGGCCGGAAAACCAGTTAGTACCGGCTCAGGCGTCTCAGACACCGTCAGGGGCTGTAAAACGTCCCTTACCTCAGTCAGTCGACACGGGTACCGACACAGATGAATCTAGTGTCGACGATGAAGAAACAAACGTATTTTCCAATAGGGCCACACGTTATATGATCACGGCAATGAAGGAGGCTTTGCAGATCTCTGATACTGCTGGTACCTCAAAAAGGGGTATTATGTGGGGGGTGAAAAAAAACTACCTGTAGCTTTTCCAGAATCAGAGGAGTTGAATGACGTGTGTGACGAAGCGTGGGTTACCCCCGACAGAAAACTACTAATTTCAAAGAAGTTATTGGCATTATACCCTTTCCCACCAGAGGTTAGGGCGCGCTGGGAAACACCCCCTAGGGTGGATAAGGCGCTCACACGTTTATCAAAGCAAGTGGCGTTGCCGTCTCCTGATACGGCCGCCCTCAAGGATCCAGCAGATAGAAGGCTGGAAACTACACTGAAGAGTATATACACACATACTGGTGTTATACTGCGACCGGCAATAGCCTCAGCCTGGATGTGCAGTGCTGGGGTAGTGTGGTTGGATTCTCTGACTGAAAATATTGATACCCTGGATAGGGACAGTATTTTATTGACTCTAGAGCAATTAAAGGATGCTTTTCTTTATATGCGAGATGCTCAGAGGGATATTTGTACTCTAGCATCAAGAGTAAGCGCGATGTCCATATCTGCTAGAAGAAGTTTATGGACGCGACAGTGGTCAGGGGATGCGGATTCCAAAAGGCATATGGAAGTATTGCCATATAAAGGAGAGGAATTGTTTGGGGTCGGTCTTTCGGACCTGGTGGCCACGGCAACTGCCGGCAAATCCACTTTTTTACCTCAGACCCCCTCCCAACAGAAAAAGACACCGTCTTTTCAGCCGCAGTCCTTTCGCTCCTATAAAAAGCGACCAAAAGGACAATCTTATCTGCCGCGAGGCAGAGGAAAGGGTAAGAGAGGGCAGCAAGCAGCCCCTGCCCAGGACCAGAAGCCCGCCCCGGGCTCTACAAAGCCATCAGCATGACGCTGGGGCTTTACAAGCGGACTCAGGAGCGGTGGGGGGTCGACTCAAGATTTTCAGCAATCAGTGGGCTCACTCACAGGTGGACCCGTGGGTCCTGCAGATAATATCGCAGGGTTACATGTTGGAGTTCGAAAGGTCTCCCCCTCGCCGGTTCCTAAAGTCTGCTTTACCAACGTCTCCCTCAGAAAGGACGTCGGTTTTGGAAGCCATTCACAAGCTGTATTCTCAGCAGGTGATAGTCAAGGTACCCCTCCTACAACAGGGAAAGGGGTATTATTCCACACTATTTGTGGTACCGAAACCGGACGGTTCGGTAAGGCCTATTCTAAACCTGAAATCCTTGAACCTGTACATACAGAAATTCAAGTTCAAGATGGAGTCACTCAGAGCAGTGATAGCGAATCTGGAAGAAGGGGACTTCATGGTGTCCTTGGACATAAAAGATGCTTATCTACATGTCCCAATTTACCCATCACACCAAGGGTATCTCAGGTTCGTGATACAAGACTGTCATTATCAGTTTCAAACGCTGCCGTTTGGTTTGTCCACGGCCCCTCGGGTCTTTACCAAGGTAATGACCGAAATGATGGTTCTTCTACGAAGAAAAGGCGTATTAATTATCCCTTACTTGGACGATCTCCTGATAAGGGCAAAGTCCAGAGAACAGCTAGAAGTCGGTGTAGCACTAACCCAAGTAGTGCTTCAGCAACACGGGTGGATTCTGAATCTTCCAAAAATCTCAATGGACCCCGACAACACATCTGCTGTTCCTGGGCATGATTCTGGACACGGTTCAGAAAAAGGTGTTTCTCCCGGAGGAGAAAGCAAGGGAGTTATCCGAACTTGTCAGGAACCTCCTAAAACCAGGAACTGTGTCAGTACATCAATGCACAAGAGTCCTGGGAAAGATGGTGGCTTCTTACGAAGCGATTCCATTCGGCAGATTTCATGCACGAACATTTCAGTGGGATCTGCTGGACAAATGGTCCGGATCGCATCTGCACATGCATCAGCGGATAACACTGTCACCAAGAACAATGTTGTCTCTCCTGTGGTGGTTGCAGACTGCCCATCTGTTAGAGGGCCACAGATTCGGCATACAGGACTGGATCCTGGTGACTACGGATGCCAGCCTACGAGGCTGGGGAGCAGTCACACAGGGAAGAAACTTCCAGGGCGTGTGGTCAAACCTGGAGACGTCCCTTCATATAAATATACTGGAGCTAAGAGCGATCTACAATGCTCTAAGCCAGGCAAAGCCGCTGCTTCAGGGTCAGCCGGTGTTGATTCAGTCGGACAACATCACGGCAGTCGCCCACGTAAACCGACAAGGCGGCACGAGAAGCAGAAGTGCAATGACAGAAGCTGCAAGGATTCTGCGCTGGGCGGAGAATCATGTCATAGCACTGTCAGCAGTGTTCATTCCGGGAGTGGACAACTGGGAAGCAGACTTCCTCAGCAGACACGACCTTCACCCGGGAGAGTGGGGACTTCACCCAGAAGTCTTCCACATGATTGTGAACCGTTGGGAAAAACCAAAGGTGGACATGATGGCGTCTCGCCTCAACAAAAAATTGGACAGATATTGCGCCAGGTCAAGAGACCCTCAGGCAATAGCTGTGGACGCTCTGGTAACACCATGGGTGTACCAGTCAGTGTATGTGTTCCCTCCTCTGCCTCTCATACCAAAGGTACTGAGAATTATACGAAAAAGAGGAGTAAGAACAATACTGGTGGCGCCGGACTGGCCAAGAAGAACTTGGTATCCAGAACTTCAAGAGATGCTCACGGAGGATCCGTGGCCTCTACCTCTAAGAAGGGATCTGCTTCAGCAGGGACCTTGTATGTTCCAAGACTTACCGCGTCTGCGTTTGACGGCATGGCGGTTGAACGCCGGATTCTAAAAGAAAAGGGCATTCCAGAGGAAGTTATTCCTACCTTGATTAAGGCTAGAAAGGAAGTGACTGTACAACATTATCACCGCATTTGGCGAAAATATGTTGCGTGGTGTGAGGCCAAGAAGGCTCCAACGGAAGAATTTCATTTGGGTCGATTCTTACATTTCCTGCAAGCAGGATTGTCTATGGGCCTAAAATTGGGGTCCATTAAAGTTCAAATTTCGGCCTTATCAATTTTCTTCCAGAAGGAATTGGCGTCAGTGCCTGAAGTACAAACTTTTGTAAAAGGTGTACTGCATATACAACCCCCAATAGTGCCTCCAGTGGCACCATGGGATTTGAACGTAGTTTTGAATTTTCTCAAATCTCATTGGTTTGAGACTCTAAAATCGGTAGATTTAAAATACCTTACATGGAAGGTAACCATGCTATTGGCCCTGGCTTCAGCCAGGAGAGTTTCAGAGTTGGCAGCTTTATCATACAAAAGCCCATATCTGATTTTCCATTCGGACAGGGCAGAATTGCGGACACGTCCTCAATTTCTCCCTAAGGTGGTTTCGGCTTTTCACTTGAACCAGCCTATTGTGGTGCCTGCGGCTACTAGCGACTTGGAGGACTCCAAGTTACTGGACGTTGTCAGAGCATTAAAAATATATATTTCGAGGACAGCTGTAGTCAAGAAGATCTGACTCGTTGTTTATATTGTATGCACCCAACAAGATGGGTGCTCCTGCGTCTAAACAGACGATTGCACGTTGGATCTGTAGCACAATCCAACTTGCACATTCTGTGGCAGGCCTGCCACAGCCTAAATCTGTAAAGGCCCACTCTACAAGGAAGGTGGGCTCATCTTGGGCGGCAGCCCGAGGGGTCTCGGCATTACAACTTTGCCGAGCAGCTACGTGGTCAGGGGAGAACACGTTTGTAAAATTTTACAAATTTGATACTCTGGCTAAGGAGGACCTGGAGTTCTCTCATTCGGTGCTGCAGAGTCATCCGCACTCTCCCGCCCGTTTTGGAGCTTTGGTATAATCCCCATGGTCCTGACGGAGTCCCAGCATCCACTAGGACGTTAGAGAAAATAAGAATTTACTTACCGATAATTCTATTTCTCGTAGTCCGTAGTGGATGCTGGGCGCCCATCCCAAGTGCGGATTGTCTGCAATACTTGTACATAGTTATTGTTACAAAGATCGGGTTATTACTATTGTTGTGAGCCATCTTTTCAGAGGCTACTTTCGTTTTTTGTTATCATACTGTTAACTGGGTTCAGATCACAAGTTGTACGGTGTGATTGGTGTGGCTGGTATGAGTCTTACCCGGGATTCAAGATCCTTCCTTATTGTGTACGCTCGTCCGGGCACAGTACCTAACTGAGGCTTGGAGGAGGGTCATAGGGGGAGGAGCCAGTACACACCATGTGACCCTAAAAGCTTTATTTAGATGTGCCCTGTCTCCTGCGGAGCCCGCTATTCCCCATGGTCCTGACGGAGTCCCAGCATCCACTACGGACTACGAGAAATAGAATTATCGGTAAGTAAATTCTTATTATTATTATTATTATTACTGTAATACATTGGGAGTGGTGGTGTAGTCACAGTGACATCACTTTTATCTATAGTAATAATACAGAGACATGACTGGTGAGGGGATGTTGGCATAACAGTTATTTTACTTATATCTACAGTAATAATACAGGGACATGACTGGGGAGGTGAAGGGATGTGGGAATGTCACAGTGTTATCACTTATATCTCTAGAAATAATACAGGGACATGACTAGGGGGAGTGAGGGGGATGGGGGAGCGTCACATTTACATTACTTATATTTATAGTAATAATTCAGG
This sequence comes from Pseudophryne corroboree, assembly GCF_028390025.1. NCBI lineage: Eukaryota > Metazoa > Chordata > Amphibia > Anura > Myobatrachidae > Pseudophryne > Pseudophryne corroboree. The sequence goes on along the minus strand of NW_026967503.1, from coordinate 2,323,075 downwards.
GACATGACTGGGGAGGTAAGGGTATCTGGGGTGTCACAGTGACGTCACTTATATCTATAGTAATAATACAGGGACGTGAGTAGGAGGTGAGAGGATCTGGGAGCGTCACAGTGACATCACTTATATCTATAGTAATAATACAGGGACATGACTGGGGAGGTTAGGGGATCTGGGAGCATCACTGTCACATCACTTATATCTATAGTAATAATACAGGGACATGACTGGGGAGGTTAGGGGATCTGGGAGTGTCACAGTGACATCACTTATTTATTTTTCATCCACTAGTGGGCACTGGAGGACTCTTGGGATATGGGCGGTGCGATAGCAGGGATAGGCACATTTAAATATTTTAATGAGTAACCCTCCTCCCCCCTCCATACTCCCAAGATGCCTCAGTGTTTTATGTGCCTTCACCAGGGAAGGTCACATCATGGAGTTATTCCAGGGTTTACTTTTAATTTTTCAAAAGATTTTTTCTTTTATCAGTCACACTCCCTTCCCAGCTTATTAAGAAGTGTGGGTCCGGGAGTGTGTGCTGCTGTTGTGCAGCGAAGGCTTGTTTGTGCTTAGACAGAGAAGCCCCCCCATAGACCTTCATCAGCGTTAGCTGATTCAGCCATGGCTGCAGGAGCTGGACAGAGCTACAAGACATCCCGGCACTTGGCAGCGCAGCTCCAAACAGTGCTGCCGCTGACCTCTACAATCTGCCCCTCTAGACAACTGGGAAGCGGCTCCCGGCAGCGCTGCTCACAGCAGCGGACAGATCACACTGCCGCTGCTGGGCGCCCGTCACATCACACATCTCCCTGCTCTCCAGCTTCCACTAGTGCAAAGACCACGTGGGTAGCTGCTGCTAGGCGCCGTCACTCAGAGCCGGCGCTTGGTATACATTGCAAGCTAGCCGCAACTCACTGCTTTATGCAGTGTGGGAGATCATGGAGGTCCGTACTTCAGCCGTTCCCCTAAATATAAGGGATGGTGGCCAGGGCTATAAGGGACATAACATGCTATTAAGCCTAGGTTATGAGTGCTTTTGGGGGTACATAGGTTATAGTCAGATGCACATGCTGGGACGCCGTTTTCACACAAAGGTTATACACCTACTTCCCGCTTCTTCCTACAGCAATATGTCAGTCCTACAACACAATGCTACTGGAGGGGGCAGGGGTGTTTAGTAGGTGGCACAGTGACCATCATAGATTTCCTCTATAACACAGTGTGGTGCACACGGTATTATAGACACTACAGTTATTATCACTGAGTTGTGTGGATGTTGTCTCACTGTATTATTGTCTGTCTGTCTGCATGACAATATGAGAAACAGCAGCTTGTCTGTGATAACTGTGAGAATGCCTGATTTGCAGTCAGAGTTGTCCGCTGTACAAAAAGACCGTGATGCGGCTAAGTCTGATTCATGATTAATACCGTGTGAGCAGCCAGTGTGGGCTCAGGATGTTTTTAGAACTTTGCTGGGTTACAAAGTCCATGTATAGTTCAATTTCTAAGAATGGTCATCGTTTGTCTCATAATCACATTCTGAGGATTCAATGCCACATCTGATATCTCAGCATTGGGTCAGGGGTCAGATAGTGAGGTCACTAATAGCCCGAGCTATGATGATCTCATTAGAGCGGTACGCCAGCTGCTAGGTTGTACTGAAACATATGAGGTTTTATTGCTAGCAGACTATGGGCGACTGCGTGTTTTTCTTATTCATATCTCTTAATAGGCATTTAATAGAAGCATGGCTAAATCCAGTTAAACACTTTTCTGGGACAACACGATTTCTGTCTAAATATCTTTTCCCACAGGCTATGACAACTAAATCGCCATCGGTGGAGTCTTCAGTATCTAAACTTTCATTAAAATGGACTATTCCAGTCCCAGGTGCAGCTACGCTTAAAGACCCCTCGGAGAGTAAGCTGGAGGCCATGCTAAAGTCCATGTATACAGCAACAGGGGTGATGCTTACACCTGTTTGAGTTGGAGTTTGTGTTAACAAGGCTGTAGTTGCATGGGCGAAACAGCTCAGGTTAGGCCTACAACAGGGTTTTCCCTCAGACCAGCTTATATTTCTTACCGATCACATTTGTGAATTGGTTGAGTATTTAGGTACGGCTTCGTTGGACAAGTTTGTTCTCGGCTTGCAGCCCAACAGCTGCTGTGGTTGCGTTCTTGACAGGCCGAGGCAGAATCAAAACGAGGAATAGAGGCGTTGCCTTCTACTGATGTTATCTGGTCCTGAATTGGACAAATTAAATTCCCAGTAAATGAGGGGGGGATCTGTTTACCTGCCAACCATGCAGAGGGACGGGGTTTTCAACAAACCACTAACCGTCGTCAGGACTCAAGCCAGTGGCATGACGGGCTTCCAGCCCATCTCTGCTCTTCAGTTGTGGGAGCACACCTTCAGAAGTTTCCCTTCGCGTAGTTTCAGACATCACAGATGGGTGGATCCGCAGTTTTGTTTTAAGAGGTTTCAATGAGTTTGACTGTCTATCACCGATGCAGTTTTTCAAGACAGGTCTGACTGTGTCAGCAGACAAGTGAGCAGGTCTGCAGACCGCTGTTCAGTCTCTCGTACAGTCAGCAGTTTTGGTTCAGGTTCCAGTACACCAACAAGGTCAAGGGTTTTATTCCAATCTTTTTGTAGTACCAAAGCCGGATGGCTCAGTCAAACCGATATGGAACCTAAAGGGGTTCAATCGGTACGTCACTTACTACACTTTCAAGATGGAATCCCTACGGTCAGTGATTGCAGGTTTAGAACCACAGCAATTCATGATTTTGCGGGATCTCAAGGATGCGTACTTACACATTCCAATTTGCCCACCGCATCCGCATCTGGCGGACTTAAGTTTGCAGTACGACAAGCGCCTCGGGTATTCACAAAGGTGATGTCTGTGATGATAGTTCATCTCAGATCCCTGGGAGTGATAATCGTTCCATACTTAAATGACCTTCTCATCAAGGCTTCGTCTCAACAAATTCTTTAACATGCCTTACTGTTGTACAGTCTACTAGTTCAGTACGATTGGATTGTCAAAGAATTCAGTTTTAGGAATGATTCTGATTACGGTGGATCAATGCATTTACCTGTCACAACAGAAAGTACATGCTATTCATCATCTAGTACTGCTAGTGCTCAAACCACGGACAGTCTCGGTGCATTTGTGCATTCGACTGGTAAGACAGATGGGGGCATCTTTCATCACACTCCAGTTCGGAAGATTTCACTCAGGTCCCTTTCAACTGGATCTACTCGCATAGTGATCCAGCTCTCATCTACAAATTCATCAGATGGTGTGCTTGTCTCCAGGACAATATCATGTGGTGATGTTCGGCCCAATTGAGGATTCAAGCAACCTCTCGCATGGCCATGTGACTTTGAGTCCATCCCCTTTTTGTTGATGTATGCAACTTCTGTTGCGTTGTCCGACTGAACCTGAACAGTCTGAAACAGGAGCAAGTGAACTGCCTGACGCAGAGTGTTGTAAATTGCCCTGAGTTCCAGGACACTGATTGACAGTAATCCTGTGATAATGAGCTGCTGAAACTGGCTTCCTAACACGTAACATAGTTGGTATAACCAACTGTGGAATGCCCTCTCATCTTGAAAGTGGTCTCAACAGCCACCCCGTAAACCGCAGTCGCGCTAAATCAGGGTAAAGGAACGACCCCTGCTGTAGTATAACTTGGAAAACAGTATTTCTCTTAGCCTTAGCTTCGGCAAGGTGTGTTGCACAATTGGGTGCCTTGTCATACAAGCCACTGTATCTGGTATTTCATACTGACAGAGCGGAACTTTGGACAAATCACGCTTTTCTAAAACGGGTAGTATCTTCTTTCATATCAACCAATCGTAATTCCTGTTTTCCCGAAGATTCAGGTACTCCAGCTACTTTGGATGTGGTACGCGCACTCCGTGTTTATGTAGCCTGAACATTAACTGTACATATAACGATACTTTGTTTGTTCTCTATGATGCAGTCAATATAGGTTGGCCAGCTTCCAAACAGACCTTGGCCAGATAGATTAACCTGACCATTCGTCAGGTACACTTTCATGCCAGTCGATGGGAACGTCATGGGCAGCAGGCCTTAGAGCTTCTACGACGCAACCTTGCCGTGCAGTTACATGGCCATCAGTGCACACGTTTGTGCGCTTTTACAAGTTTGATAATTCTGCGGCATCAGCTTCTAGCTTTGGCCGTGTAGTGTTACTGGTACCAAACAGCTCTTCCGCCTAAGGGGGAAACTTTGGTAGGTCCCAAGAGTACTCCAGTGACCCCTAGTGGATTAGAAAGAAAACGGGATTTTGATACTTACCAGATAAATCCTTTTCGTTGCACCCACAGGGGGCACTGGACGCCCACCCAGAGCAGTTTCTCCTGGCTGGTGGTAAGTTCAATAGTTCTTATGGTAACACATTTTCACCGACCTGTTCAAATGTGAAGGTGATTGTTATCTATTGTCGTGTCAAGTTTCTAATTGTCCGTTATGTATCACTACTCTTGTGGCTCCACATACAAAATCTCAGTGCAGGAAAAAGGTTCGGAGTCTGGAATTGGATAATTCTGATGATGGAAGCAAGTCTCAAAGGTTGGGGAGCAGTGGTCCAACATTGTCAGTTTCAGGGTCTATGTTCAGACCGAGAAAGATTACTGTCAATCAATGTCCTGGAACTCAGGGCAATTTACAACGCTCTGCGTCAGGCAGTTCACTTGCTCCTGTTTCAGACTGTTCAGGTTCAGTCAGACAACGCGACAGAAGTCGCATACATCAACAAAAAGGGGTTGGTCTCAAAGTCACAAGGCCATGCGAGCGGTTGCTCGAATCCTCAATTGGGCCGAACATCAGCACGTGATATTGTTGGCGGTCTTCATTCCAAGAGTGCACAACTGGGAAGCAGATTATCTCAGTCGGCAGGATTTTCCTCCAGGAGAATGGGCCTTACATCCAGAAGTGTTCCAGATGTTAGTCCAACGGTGGAGTTACCCAAAGGTGGATCTAATGGCTTCTCGCCACAATCATCAGACAGATATGTGTCCAAAACAAGAGATCCAAAGACAGTGGCAGTGATTGCTCTCACCTTGGCGTGGCCGTATAGCCTTGTGTATCTATTTCCATTTCTCCTGCTTCCTCGGTTGCTAAAGTGGATCAAACGATAGTCCACGACCGTCATACTAGTGGCGACTCGTTGGCCTCGGAGAGTGTGGTTCTCGGATCTCCATGGTCTACTCGCAGATGATCCCTGGCTGATCCCGCTATGTCCAGACCTACTACAGCAGGGGTTGTTCCTTTACCCCGATTTAGCGTGGCTGCGTTTTACAGGGTGGCTGTTGAGACTACTTTCAAGATGAGAGGGCATTCCACAGTTGGTTATACCAACCATGTTACGTGCTAGGAAGCCAGTTTCAGCAGCTCATTATCACAGGATTTGGCAAGCGGTTGGTGTGAAGCTAGGATGTTTCCGACATATTCTTTCAAGTTATCCCATCTTTTGCTCTTTTTACAGACGGGGTTAGATGAAGGACTATGTTTCGCGACACTAATGGTGCAGGTCTCTGCCTTGTCAGTTTTCTTTCAAAGGCGTTTCGCTCTTTTGCCAACAGTTCACAATTTCCTGCAAGGTGTCCTTAGAGTTCAACTTCCATTCATTCCACCTACAGCTCCATGGGTCTTGAATGTAGTTTTGCATGTTTTTGCAGTCAAGTTTTGAACCCTTGCAACTCGTGATTGGTAAGTTTATAACATGGAAAACCATGTTTCTCCTAGCCTTAGCTTCAGCAAGGTGTGTTGCACAATTGGGTGCCTTGTCATGCAAGCCACTGTATCTGGTATTTCATACTGACAGAGCGGAACTTTGGACAAATCCTGCTTTTCTACCACAGGTAGTATCTTCTTTCACATCAGACAGCTCTTCCGCCCAAGGGGGAAACTTTGGTACGTCCCAAGAGTACTCCAGTGACCCCTAGTGGCTTAGAAAGAAAACAGGATTTTGATACCAGATAAATACTTTTCGTTGCACCCACAGGGGCACTGGACACCCACCCAGAGCAGTTTCACCTGGCTGGTGGTAAGTTCAATAGTTCTTATGGTAACACATTTTCACAGACTTGTTCAAATGTTAAGGTGATTGTTATCTATTGTCATGTCAACTTTCTAATTGTCTGTTATGTTGTGTCAACTTTATAGTTGTCCGTTATGTTATAATGTTATATGTAATTCTCCGTTGTTCATCCTCTCTGTCGCTCCTATTTGGCTCAGCAAAAAAACAATCAGGCATCTTGGGAGTATGAAAGGGGAAGGAGGGTTACACATTTAAATGTTTAAATGTGCCTATCCCTGCTATTGCACCGTCCATATCCCAAGAGAACTCCAGTGCCCCCTGTGGATTCAAAGAAAATAATTTATCTGGTAAGTACCAAAATCCTATTTTCTCTGACGTCCTAGTGGATGCTGGGAACTCCGTAAGGACCATGGGGATTAGCGGCTCCGCAGGAGACTGGGCACAAAAGTAAAGCTTTAGGACTACCTGGTGTGCACTGGCTCCTCCCCCTATGACCCTCCTCCAAGCCTCAGTTAGATTTTTGTGCCCGGCCGAGAAGGGTGCATTCTAGGAGCTCTCCTGAGTTTCTTAGAAAAAGTTTAGTTTTAGGTTTTTTATTTTCAGTGAGACCTGCTGGCAACAGGCTCACTGCATCGAGGGACTAAGGGGAGAAGAAGCGAACTCACCTGCGTGCAGCCAGCTTGGGCTTCTTGGCTACTGGACACCATTAGCTCCAGAGGGACCGAAGACAGGCCCAGCCTCGGAGTCCGGTCCCAGAGCCGCGCCGCCGGACCCCTTACAGAGCCAGAAGCAAGAAGAGGTCCGGAAAATCGGCGGCAGAAGACATCAGTCTTCACCAAGGTAGCGCACAGCACTGCAGCTGTGCGCCATTGCTCCTCAGGCACACTTCACACTCCGGTCACTGAGGGTGCAGGGCGCTGGGGGGGGCGGGGGGGGGGGGGGGGGCGCCCTGAGCAGCAATAAAAACACCTTGGCTGGCGAAAATACATCACATATAACCCCCAGGGCTATATGGATGTATTTTAACCCCTGCCAGAATACAGCAAAAAGCGGGAGAAAAGTCAGTCGAGAAGGGGGCGGAGCCTATCTCCTCAGCACACGGGCGCCATTTTCCCTCACAGCTCCGCTGGAAGGACGTCTCCCTGACTCTCCCCTGCAGTCCTGCACTACAGAAAAGGGTAAAACAAGAGAGGCGGGCACTAATTAGGCGCAGTATTAACATAAACAGCAGCTATAAGGGGAAAAACACTTCTATAAGGTTATCCCTGTATATATAGCGCTCTGGTGTGTGCTGGCATACTCTCCCTCTGTCTCCCCAAAGGGCTAGTGGGGTCCTGTCCTCTATCAGAGCATTCCCTGTGTGTGTGCTGTGTGTCGGTACGATTGTGTCGACATGTATGAGGAGGAAAATGGTGTGGAGGCGGAGCAATTGCCTGTAATGGAGATGTCACCCCCTAGGGAGTCGACACCTGAGTGGCTGAGCTTATGGAAGGAATTACGTGACAGTGTCAGCTCTTTACAAAAGACGGTTGATGACATGAGACAGCCGGCTACTCAGCTTGTGCCTGTCCAGGCGTCTCAAAAGCCATCAGGGGCTCTAAAACGCCCGTTACCTCAAATGGCAGATACAGACGCCGACACAGATACTGACTCCAGTGTCGACGATGAAGAGACGAATGTGACTTCCAGTAGGGCCACACGTTACATTATTGAGGCTATGAAATTTTTTTTACATATTTCTGATAATACAAGTACCACTAAAAAGGGTATTATGTTTGGTGAGAAAAAACTGCCTGTAGTTTTTTCTGCATCTGAGGAATTAAATGAAGTGTGTGATGAAGCGTGGGTTTCCCCCGATGAAAAACTGATAATTCCTAAAAGGTTATTAGCATCATACCCCTTCCCGCCAGAGGATAGGGCACGTTGGGAAACACCCCCTAGGGTGGATAAAGCGCTCACACGTTTGTCTAAACAGGTGGCACTACCGTCTCCTGATACGGCCGCCCTTAAGGAACCTGCTGACAGAAAGCAGGAGAATATCCTAAAATGTATATACACTCACACGGGTGTTATACTGCGACCAGCAATCGCCTCAGCCTGGATGTGCAGTGCTGGGGTGGCTTGGTCGGATTCCCTGACTGACAATATTGATACCCTAGATAGGGACAGTATATTACTGACTATAGAGCATTTGAAAGATGCATTTCTATATATGCGTGATGCACAGAGGGATATTTGCCAACTGGCATCAAGAGTAAGTGCGCTGTCCATTTCTGCCAGAAGAGGGTTATGGACGAGGCAGTGGTCAGGTGATGCTGATTCCAAAAGGCATATGGAAGTATTGCCTTATAAAGGGGAGGAGTTATTTGGGGTAGGTCTATCAGATCTGGTGGCCACAGCAACTGCTGGGAAATCCACATTTTTACCCCAGGTAGCCTCTCAACATAAGAAGACGCCGTATTATCAGGCGCAGTCCTTTCGGCCCCATAAGGGCAAGCGGGCAAAAGGCTCCTCATTTCTGCCCCGTGGCAGAGGGAGAGGAAAAAGGCTGCAGCAAACAGCCAGTTCCCAGGAACAGAAGCCCTCTCCCGTTTCTGCCAAGTCCTCAGCATGACGCTGGGGCTTTACTAGCGGACTCAGGCACGGTGGGGGCCCGTCTCAAGAATTTCAGCGTGCAGTGGGCTCACTCACAGGTGGACCCCTGGATCCTTCAAATGGTATCTCAGGGGTACAAATTGGAATTCGAGACGTCTCCCCCTCGCTGTTTCCTAAAGTCTGCTTTACCGACGTCTCCCTCCGACAGGGAGGCGGTATTGGAAGCCATTCACAAGCTGTATTCCCAGCAGGTGATAATCAAGGTACCCCTCCTGCAACAGGGAAAGGGGTATTATTCCACGCTGTTTGTGGTACCGAAGCCGGACGGCTCGGTGAGACCTATTTTAAATCTGAAATCCTTGAACACTTACATACAAAAGGTTCAAATTCAAGATGGAGTCACTCAGAGCGGTGATTGCGAACCTGGAAGAAGGGGATTATATGGTGTCTTTGGACATCAAGGATGCTTACCTCCATGTCCCAATTTACCCTTCTCACCAAGGGTACCTCAGGTTTGTGGTACAGAACTGTCACTATCAGTTTCAGACGCTACCGTTTGGTTTGTCCACGGCACCCCGGGTCTTTACCATAGTAATGGCCGAAATGATGATACTCCTTCGAAGGAAGGGAGTTTTAGTTATCCCTTACTTGGACGATCTCCTGATAAGGGCAAGATCCAGGGAACAGTTGGTAGTCGGGGTAGCACTATCTCAAGCAGTGTTGCGGCAGCACGGTTGGATTCTCAATATTCCAAAATCGCAGCTGATCCCGACGACACGTCTTCTATTCCTAGGGATGATCCTGGACACAGTCCAGAAAAAGGTGTTTCTCCCAGAGGAGAAAGCCAGGGAGTTATCCGAACTAGTCAGAAACCTCCTAAAACCAGGCCATGTGTCAGTGCATCAATGCACAAGGGTCCTGGGAAAAATGGTGACTTCCTACGAAGCAATCCCATTCGGCAGATTCCACGCAAGAACTTTCCAGTGGGACCTGCTGGACAAATGGTCCGGATCGTATCTTCAGATGCATCAGCGGATAACCCTGTCACCAAAGACAAGGGTGTCTCTCCTGTGGTGGTTGCAGAGTGCTCATCTTCTAGAGGGCCGCAGATTCGGCATTCAGGACTGGGTCCTGGTGACCACGGATGCCAGCCTGCGAGGCTGGGGAGCAGTCACACAGGGAAGAAATTTCCAGGGCTTGTGATCAAGCCTGGAGACATCACTTCACATAAATATCCTGGAGCTAAGGGCCATTTACAATGCCCTAAGCCAAGCAAGACCTCTGCTTCAAGGTCAGCCGGTGCTGATCCAGTCGGACAACATCACGGCAGTCGCCCACTTGAACAGACAGGGCGGCACAAGAAGGAGGGCAATGGCAGAAGCTGCAAGGATTCTTCGCTGGGCGGAAAATCATGTGATAGCACGGTCAGCAGTGTTCATTCCGGGAGTGGACAACTGGAAAGCAGACTTCCTCAGCAGGCACGACCTCCACCCGGGAGAGTGGGGACTTCACCCAGAAGTCTTCCACATGATTGTAAACCGTTGGGAAAAACCAAAGGTGGACATGATGGCGTCCCGCCTCAACAAGAAACTCGACAGGTATTGCGCCAGGTCAAGGGACCCTCAGGCAATAGCTGTGGACGTTCTGGTAACACCGTGGGTGTACCAGTCAGTGTATGTGTTCCCTCCTCTGCCTCTCATACCCAAGGTACTGAGAATTATAAGACGGAGAGGAGTAAGAACTATACTCGTGGCTCCGGATTGGCCAAGAAGGATTTGGTACCCGGAACTTCAAGAGATGCTCACATAGGACCCGTGGCCTCTACCTCTAAGAAGGGACCTGCTCCAGCAAGGACCCTGTCTGTTCCAAGACTTACCGCGGCTGCGTTTGACGGCATGGCGGTTGAACGCCGGATCCTGAAGGAAAAAGGCATTCCGGAAAAAGTCATTCCTACCTTGATCAAAGCCAGGAAGGATGTGACCGCAAAGCATTATCACCGCATTTGGCGAAAATATGTTGCGTGGTGCGAGGCCAGGAAGGCCCCAATGGAGGAATTTCGACTGGGTCGATTCCTGCATTTCCTGCAAACAGGAGTGTCTATGGGCCTAAAATTAGGATCCATTAAGGTTCAGATTTCGGCCCTGTCGATTTTCTTCCAGAAAGAACTGGCTTCAGTTCCTGAAGTTCAGACGTTTGTCAAGGGGGTGCTGCATATACAGCCTCCTTTTGTGCCTCCAGTGGCACCTTGGGATCTCAATGTAGTTTTGGGGTTCCTGAAATCACATTGGTTTGCACCGCTTAAATCTGTGGATTTGAAATATCTCACATGGAAAGTGGTCATGCTGTTGGCCCTGGCTTCGGCCAGGCGCGTGTCAGAATTGGCGGCTTTATCTTATAAAAGCCCTTACCTGATTTTTCATACGGACAGGGCAGAATTGAGGACTCTTCCTCACTTTCTCCCTAAGGTGGTTTCAGCGTTTCACCTGGACCAGCCTATTGTGGTACCTGCGGCTACTAGGGACTTGGAGGACTCCAAGTTGCTGGACGTTGTCAGGGCCCTGAAAATATATGTTTCCAGGACGGCTGGAGTCAGAAAATCTGACTCGCTGTTTATCCTGTATGCACCCAACAAGCTGGGTGCTCCTGCTTCTAAGCAGACTATTGCTCGTTGGATTTGTAGTAAAATTCAGCTTGCACATTCTGTGGCAGGCCTGCCACAGCCAAAATCTGTAAATGCCCACTTCACAAGGAAGGTGGGCTCATCTTGGGCGGCTGCCCGAGGGGTCTCGGCTTTGCAACTTTGCCTAGCAGCTACTTGGTCAGGGGCAAACACGTTTGCAAAATTCTACAAATTTGATACCCTGGCTGAGGAGAACCTGGAGTTCTCTCATTCGGTGCTGCAGAGTCATCCGCACTCTCCCGCCCGTTTGGGAGCTTTGGTATAATCCCCACGGTCCTTACGGAGTTCCCAGCATCCACTAGGACGTCAGAGAAAATAAGAATTTACTTACCGATAATTCTATTTCTCGTAGTCCGTAGTGGATGCTGGGCGCCCATCCCAAGTGCGGATTGTCTGCAATACTTGTACATAGTTATTGTTAACTAAATCGGGTTATTGTTGTTGTGAGCCATCTATCCAGAGGCTCCTCTGTTATCATGCTGTTAACTGGGTTCAGATCACAAGTTGTACGGTGTGATTGGTGTGGCTGGTATGAGTCTTACCCGGGATTCATAAATCCTTCCTTATTGTGTACGCTCGTCCGGGCACAGTATCCTTACTGAGGCTTGGAAGAGGGTCATAGGGGGAGGAGCCAGTGCACACCAGGTAGTCCTAAAGCTTTACTTTTGTGCCCAGTCTCCTGCGGAGCCGCTAATCCCCATGGTCCTTACGGAGTTCCCAGCATCCACTACGGACTACGAGAAATAGAATTATCGGTAAGTAAATTCTTATTATCTATGGTAATAGTACAGGGACATGACTGTGGAGGTGAGGGGATATTTACAGTGATATTTATGTCTCCCCCATTTCACAGAGGTGTGAAGAAGACATCTGGTGAGCGTGAGACACCCAGCAGCCATGCTCATGTGTCAGGAGGACTGAGCAGGTCCCAGAGCACCATCATGGTGCCTCCACCTCACTCACTGATACATGAGAGACACAGTGACCAGAAGATCCAGGAACTCACCACAAGATCATTCCACTGCTGACTGGAGAGGTGACTGCTGGGAATGGGGCATTATACAGTAACACCAGGGGATGTGTCTGGGTGATGACTGGAGAGGTGACTGCTGGGAATGGGACATTATACAGTAACACCAGGGGGCGTGTCTGGGTGATGACTGGAGAGGTGACTGCTGGGAATGGGGCATTATACAGTAACACCAGGGAATGTGTCTGGGTGATGACTGGAGAGGTGACTGCTGGGAATGGGGCATTATACAGTAACACCAGGGGATGTGTCTGGGTGATGACTGGAGAGGTGACTGCTGGGAATGGTACAATATACAGTAACACCATGGGACGTGTTTGGGTTATGACTGGAGAGGTGACTGCTGGGAATGGGACATTATACAGTAACACCAGGGGATGTGTCTGGGTGATGACTGGAGAGGTGACTGCTGGGAATGGGACATTATACAATAACACCAGGGGATGTGTCTGGGTGATGACTGGAGAGGGGACTGCTGGGAATGGGACATTATACAGTAACACTAGGGAAAGTGTCTGGGTGATGACTGGAGAAGTGACTTCTGGGAATGGGGCATTATACAGTAACTCCACGGGATGTGTCTGGGTGATGGCTGGAGAGTTGACTGCTGGGAATGGGACATTATACAGTAACACCAGGGTATGTGTCTGGGTGATCACTGGAGAGGTGACTGCTGGGATTGGGACATTATACAGTAACACCAGTGTATGTGTCTGGGTGCTGACTGGAGAGGTGACTGCTGGGAATGGGACATTATACAGTGACACCAGGGGACGTGTCTAGGTGATGACTGGAGAGGTGACTGCTGGTAATGGGACATTATACAGTAACACTAAGGGATGTGTCTGAGTGATGACTGGAGAGGTGACTGCCGGGAATGAGACATTATACAGTAACACTGTTGGACGTGTCTGGGTGATGACTGGAGAGGTGACTGTCGGGAATGGGACATTATACAGTAACACCAGGGGATGTGTCTGGGTGATGACTGGAGAGGTGACTGCTGGGAATGGGGCATTATACAGTAACACCAGGGAATGTGTCTGGGTGATGACTGGAGATGTGACTGCTGGGAATGGGACATTATACAGTAACACCAGGGGATGTGTCTGGGTGATGACTGGAGAGGTGACTGCTGGGAATGGTACATTATACAGTAACACCATGGGACGTGTTTGGGTTATGACTGGAGAGGTGACTGCTGGGAATGGTACATTATACAGTAACACCAGGGAACGTGTCTGGGTGATGACTGGAGAGGTGACTGCTGGGAATGGGACATTATACAGTAACACTGTTGGACGTGTCTGGGTGATGACTGGAGAGGTGACTGTCGGGAATAGGGCATTATACAGTAACACCAGGGGATGTGTCTGGGTGATGACTGGAGAGGTGACTGCTGGGAATGGGACATTATACAGTAACACCAGGGGATGTGTCTGGGTGATGACTGGAGAGGTGACTGCTGGGAATGGTACATTATACAGTAACACCATGGGACGTGTTTGGGTTATGACTGGAGAGGTGACTGCTGGGAATGGTACATTATACAGTAACACCAGGGAACGTGTCTGGGTGATGACTGGAGAGGTGACTGCTGGGAATGGGACATTATACAGTAACACCGGGGGATGTGTCTGGGTGATGAATGGAGAGGTGACTGCTGGGAATGGGACATTATACAGTAACACGAGGGGACGTGTCTGGGTGATGACTGGAGAGGTGACTGCTGGGAATGGGACATTATACAGTAACACCAGAGGACGTGTCTGGGTGATGACTGGAGAGGTGACTGCTGGAAATGGGACATTATACAGTAACACCAGGGGATGTGTCTGGGTGATGACTGTATCACTGTGTGTGTCAGGTGCCTATAAGGTGTCAGGATGTCACTGTCTATGTCTCCATGCAGGAGGGGGAGTATATAGAGGAACACAGGGGTCTGTACAAGGACGTGATGATGGAGAATCACCGGCCCCTCACATCACTGGGTAAGAGGAGACTGTCATGTATTGTACAGGGGAGAGCAGGTATGGGGGCCCCTATATACACACATCATCTGATAATCACATATATACACTGTACTCAGTCACTGTGTGTCTCCTACAGATGGGCCCAGTAACAGAGATACCCCAGAGAGATGTCCCCGTCCTCTGTATTCCCAGGATTGTACAGAGGAGAATCACAGGATCCCACAGGAGGAACAGGTAGGTGAGATTTAGGGTCTCCCCAATATACCAAAGTGACTGTCACTATATGATCTGTAGAGGAGCTATGTGTCTTATACACTGATATTATACTGTTTCACCTCCGTTTAATCTGACTGTATGCAAATGTCATTATAGTGTTTTCTCTGACGTCCTAGTGTATGCTGGGTACTCCGTAATGACCATGGGGTATAGACGGGCTCCGCAGGAGACTGGGCACTCTTAAAAGAAAGATTAGGTACTATCTGGTGTGCACTTGCACCTCCCTCTATGCCCCTCCTCCAGACCTCAGTTAGTATCTGTGCCCGGCCAGAGTTGGATGCACACTAGGGGCTCTCCTGAGCTTCCTAGAAAATAAAGTATTTGTTAGGTTTTTTATTTTCAGTGAGATCTGCTGGCAACAGACTCACTGCTACGAGGGACTGAGGGGAGAGAAGCGAACCTACCTGCTTGCAGCTAGCTTGGGCTTCTTAGGCTACTGGACACCATTCGCTCCAGAGGGATCAAACACAGGCCCAGCCTCGGTCGTCCGGTCCCGGAGCCGCGCCGCCGTCCCCCTTGCAGAGCCAGAAGACAGAATGCGAAGTTGAAAATCGGCGGCTGAAGACTCCGGTCTTCATTAAGGTAGCGCACAGCACTGCAGCTGTGCGCCATTGCTCCCTCTGCACACCACACACTCCGGTCACTGATGGGTGCAGGGCGCTGGGGGGGGGGCGCGCCCTGGGCAGCAATTAGAGTACCTTACATGGCAAACCGCACATAATACAGTTTTAATAAGCTGTATATGTGCATTAACCCCCGCCATTATACATAAAAAACGCGGGAGAAGCCAGCCGATGAAGGGGCGGGGCTTCTCCGCACACCGGCGCCATTTTCTACGGCTGCGTCGACATGTTTGATGAGGAAACTTATGTGGAGGTGGAACAGGTGCCGATAAGTGTGATGTCACCCCCTGCGGGGTCGACACCAGAGTGGGTGGATATGTGGAAGGTATTAACCGACAGTGTCAACTCCTTGCATAAAAGGTTCGATGACAATACAGCTTCTCAGCCCGTGCCTGCCCAGGCGTCTCAAAGGCCATCAGGGGCTCAAAAACGCTCCCGCTACCTCAGATGGCAGACACAGATGTCGACACGGAGTCTGACTCCAGTGTCGACGAGGACGAGACTAATGTACAATCCACAAGGGCCATCCGTTGCATGATTACGGCAATGAAAAATGTGTTGCACATTTCTGACATTAACCCAGGTACCACTAAAAAGGGTATTATGTTTGGGGAGAAAAAGCAACCAGTGGTTTTTCCCCCATCAGATGAGTTGAATGAAGTGTGTGAAGAAGCGTGGGGTTCCCCCGATAAGAAACTAGTGATTTCTAAAAAGTTACTGATGGCGTACCCTTTCCCGCCAGAGGACAGGCTACGTTGGGAGACATCCCCTAGGGTGGATTAGGTGCTCACACGCTTGTCAAAAAAGGTGGCACTGCCGTCTCAGGATACGGCCGCCTTAAAGGAGCCTGCTGATAGAAAGCAGGAGGCTATCCTGAAGTCTGTATATACACACTCAGGTACTATACTGAGACCTACAATTGCTTCAGCATGGATGTGTAGTGCTGCAGCAGCTTGGTCCGATACCCTGTCAGATAATATTGATACCCTAGACAGGGATACTATTTTGCTAACCATAGAGCATATTAAAGACGTAGTCTTATATATGAGAGATGCACAGAGGGATATTTGCCGGCTGGCATCTAGAGTTAATGCAATGTCCATTTCTGCCAGAAGAGTATTATGGACTCGGCAGTGGACAGGTGATGCTGATTCTAAAAGGCGTGAGGAATTGTTTGGGGATGGTCTCTCGGACCTAGTATCCACAGCGACAGCTGGGAAGTCGATATTTTTACCTCAGGTTTCCTCACAGCCTACGAAAGCACCGTATTATCAGGTACAGTCCTTTCGGACACAAAAAGGCAAGCTTGTCAGAGGCGCTTCCTTTTTGCCCAGAGGCAGGGGAAGAGGGAAAAAGCTGCACCAGACAGCCAGTTCCCAGGAACAAAAATCCTCCCCCGCTTCCTCTAAGTCCACCGCATGACGCTGGGGCTCCACAGGCGGAGCCAGGTGCGGTGAGGGCGCGTCTCCGGAACTTCAGAGACCAGTGGGTTCGCTCACAGGTGGATCCCTGGGTTCTGCAAGTGGTATCTCAGGGATACAAGCTGGAGTTCGAGTTCACTCCCCCTCGCCGTTACCTCAAATCTGCCTTCCCGGCTGCTCCCAAAGAAAGGGAGGTAGTACTGGACGCTATTCACAAGCTGTACCTCCAGCAGGTGATAATCAAGGTACCCCCCCCCCCCCCCTTCAACAGGGGCGGGGTTACTATTCCACAATGTTTGTGTTACCGAAACCAGACGGTTCGGTGAGACCCATCCTAAATTTAAAATCCTTGAACACTTATATAAGGAAGTTCAAGTTCAAGATGGAATCGCTCAGGGCAGTTATTGCAAGCCTGGAAGAGGGGGATTTTATGGTGTCATTGGACATCAAGGATGCATACCTGCATGTCCCCATTTACCCACCTCACCAGGAGTACCTCAGATTTGTGGTACAGGACTGTCATTACCAATTCCAGACGTTGCCGTTTGGTCTGTCCACGGCACCGAGGGTATTTACCAAGGTAATGGCTGAAATGATGATACTCCTTCGAAAGAAGGGAGTTATAATTATCCCGTACTTGGACGATCTCCTGATAAAGGCGAGGTCCAAGGAGCAGTTGCTAGTCAGCGTAGCACTATCTCAGGAAGTGCTGCATAAGCACGGCTGGATTCTGAATATCACAAAGTCGCAGCTGATTCCTGCGACGCGTCTGCTGTTCCTGGGTGTGATTCTAGACACAGAACAGAAGAAGGTGTTTGTCCCGGAGGAGAAGGCCCAGGAATGATCATCTCTGGTCAGGGACCTCCTGAAACCAAAACAGGTGTCGGTGCGTCACTGCACGCGAATCCTGGGAAAGATGGTAGCTTCTTACGAAGCGATTCCCTTCGGCAGGTTCCATGCGAGGATCTTCCAGTGGGATCTATTGGACAAGTGGTCCGGATCGCATCTTCAGATGCATCGGTTGTCAGCAGTGTTCATTCCGGGAGTGGAAAACTGGGAAGCAGAATTTCTCAGCAGACACGACCTCCACCCGGAAGAGTGGGGACTTCATCCAGAAGTCTTAAAGCTGATTGTACACCGGTGGGAACAACCACAGGTGGACATGATGGCGTCCCGCCTCAATAAAAGGCTAAAAAGATATTGCGCCAGGTCAAGGACCCTCAGGCGATAGCTGGGACGCTCTGGCGACACCGTGGGTGTACCAGACGGTTTATGTGTTCCCTCCTCTTCCTCGCATACCCAGGGTACTGAGGATAGTAAAAAAGAGAGGAAGAATTCCAGCTGGGTCGATTCCTGAACTTTCTATAGGCAGGGGTGACTATGGGCCTAAAATTGGGGTCCATAAAAGTCCAGATTTCGGCCCTGTCTATTTTCTTTCAGAAAGAACTGGCTTCACTGCCTGAAGTTCAGACGTTTGTTAAGGGTTTGCTGCATATTCAGCCACCTTTTGTGCCTCCAGTGTGGCACCTTGGGATCTCAACGTGGTGTTGGATTTCCTGAAATCACATTGGTTTGAGCCACTTCAGACCGTGGAGTTAAAATATCTCACGTGGAGGGTGGTCATGCTGTTGGCCCTGGCTTTGGCCAGGCGGGTGTCAGAATTGGCGGCTTTGTCGTTTAAAAGCCCATATCTGATTTTCCCTATGGACAGGGCAGATCTGGGGACTCGTCCCCAGTTTCTCCCTAAGGTGGTATCAGCGTTTCATTTGAACCACCCTATTGTGGTGCCTGCGGCTACTAGGGACTTGGAGGATTCCAAGTTGCTGGACGTAGTCAGGGCCCTGAAAATCTATGTTTCCAGGATAGCTGGAGTCGGAAAGTCTGACTCGCTATTTATCCTGCATGCACCCAACAAGCTGGGTGCTCCTGCTTCGAAGCAGACTATTGCTCGTTGAATCTGTAGCACGATTCAACTTGCACATACCGTGGCTGGACTGCCACATCCTAAATCTGTAAAAGCCCATTCCACAAGGAAGGGGGCTCTTCTTGGGCGGCTGCCCGAGGGATCTCGGCTTTACAACTTTGCGAGCTGCTACTTGGTTGGGTTCAAACACGTTGGCAAAATTCTACAAGTTTGATACCCTGGCTGAGGAGGACCTTGAATTGCTCATTCGGTGCTGCAGAGTCATCCGCACTCTCCCGCCCGTTTGGGAGCTTTGGTATAATCCCCATGGTCCTTACGGAGTACCCAGCATACACTAGGACGTCAGAGAAAATGAGAATTTACTCACCGGTAATTCTATTTCTCGTAGTCCGTAGTGGATGCTGGGAGCCCGTCCCAAGTGCGGACTCTCTGCAATACATGTATATAGTTATTGCGTAACTAAAGGGTTATTGTTATGAGCCATCTGTTAATGAGGCTCATTATTGTTTCATACTGTTAACTGGGTATAGTTATCACAAGTTGTACGGTGTGATTGGTGTGGCTGGTATGAGTCTTACCCTGGATTCCAAATCCTTTCCTTATTATGTCAGCTCTTCCGGGCACAGTTTCCCTAACTGAGGTCTGGAGGAGGGGCATAGAGGGAGGAGCCAGTGCTCACCAGATATAGTACCTAATCTTTCTTTTAAGAGTGCCCAGTCTCCTGCGGAGCCCGTCTATACCCCATGGTCCTTACGGAGTACCCAGCATCCACTACGGACTACGAGAAACAGAATTACCGGTGAGTAAATTCTTATTTTTTCACCTCAGTTTAAACTGACTGTATGCAAATATCATTATAGTGGGTTTTTTTTTTGTGTTTTAGGTAGAACGTCTGTCTGATATTAAAACAGAAGACATAGAAGAAGAAGAAGTGACTGATATAAAGGTAGAAGATATAGAGGGAGATGAAGAGACGTATGTGACTGATATAAAGGCAGAAGATACAGAGGGAATAGAAGAGACGAATGTGACTGATATGAAGGCAGAAGATATAGAGGGAGAAGAAGAGACGTATGTGACTGTTATTAAGGCAGAAGACATAGAGGGAGAAGAAGAGACGTATGTGACTGTTATAAAGGCAGAAGATATAGAGGAAGAAGACGAGACGTATGTGACTGATATAAAGGCAGAAGATACAGAGGGAGAAGAAGAGACGTATGTGACTGATATAAAGGCAGAAGATATAGAGGGAGAAGAACAGACGTATCTGAAGGGTGATCAGCAGTGTAAGGAGGAGGAAATCCCTACAGATATCAGCACAGGTGAGTAATAAACACTTATTACAGAAAAGAGTCACATATTCTCCTTTCTCAGTCACTACAGCAATCTCTTATCCTACACCCTCCTCTGTCAGTACAAACTAATGAGGGAAATGTATCTGCCCAGTGGGGGAGTCAGGAGCCATCAGCCCCTATTATACTCCTGCTCTCCTCCCCTCACATCATGTCACTGTGTGTTACCAGCCCAGAGATCTGACAAGTCTCCTCCCCACACTCTCTGGTATATCTCATACATCAGGAGGCATCAGCCCCTATTATACTCCTGCTCTCCCCCTCACATCATGTCACTGTGTGTTACCAGCCCAGAGATCTGACCAGTCTCCTCCCCCCACACTCTGGTGTATCTCATACATCAGGAGCCATCAGCCTCTATTATCCTCCTGCTCTCCCCTCACATCATGTCACTGTGTGTTACCAGCCCAGAGATCTGACCAGTCTCCTCCCCACACTCTCTGGTGTATCTTATACATCAGGAGCCATCAGCCCCTATTATATTTCTGCTCTCCCCCTCACATCATGTCACTGTGTGTTACCAGCCCAGAGATCTGACCAGTCTCCTCCCCACACTCTCTCTGGTGTGTCTCATACATCAGGAGCCATGAGCCCCTATTATACTCCTGCTCGCCCTTCACATCATGTCACTGTGTGTCACCAGCAGCCATACTGTTTGCTAGCAGTACCTATGCCTATGGTATTACATGCAAGGTATTTCCTGAGAGTATCACTATTAGCACACGCCGGTCTATATATAAACTACTTTTCTCCTGCAGGGTTCACAGCAGTATCCACAGGATATACATTGGGATATGAGGTAACGTCAGCATATTGGCACCAATGATCAAAAGCTTTCCGCCTCCCAGAATGCAATGGGCCAGTCCCCTATATCCCTGCTTTCTGGCTTAGGCAATTCAGTTTTTTTGTTGGTGTGGCAGGAGCCGGACAACGATCTTTGGGTTGCTGATTTTGGCAGCCCTAAGCTTATTTCATTTATTTTTATAGTCTTACATTTCTTAAGCGAGTTTTCTGAAAAGCATCTTACACGTACCTCAGAAAGAGTTACTCCAACAACTCCCCGCCAGGTCGCAACAACACTAACCCACGTGTACAGTGCTGTTTCAGCGGAAGTCTGTGTTGGATGTACTAGCAAGTCCAGCTGACGTTAACAGGCTGTGGCCGGAGCACGGGAAGAAGGTAAGGCGTCAGTTCCGCATAGCGTGGGGGGGGGAGACTACCGAACAGTTGCTGATGCGGCTGCCACCTCGGTACACCAGTGCTAGGTTCCAGGGATCATAGACTCCAGGGATTAGTGTGAGGCCTGGGTCCCTGGGGTTTAAGTCAGCAGTGGGGAGTAAGACGCTCCCCTGGTCACCCCTCCCCCGGTTCATGACCAGTTTCCTCCGAGTTTCCTGCCATGAACTGATTTGCTGCTTCCGTCTGAGATGCTGTGTTTCTAAAGGACCCAATCGCAGCATAGGCGCCTGTGTGACTGGTGCATTGGTCTTCACTTGGGCGTCTATGTTCACTGTTGTGTGCACTTGGAGTTTGTGTACACTATTTGCGTCTGGATCCACTCAGCATTCACTAATGTATTGGGTACGAGGAGTTGGATAAGTGCCTGATGCATATGAGTCTGTAAACTATTGCCGTTTCTTTCGCTGTGTGACTGAATACGTTAAGTTTCCTATATAAGGTAATGCAGTAATATGGTTCTCCTACATACTTGAAATGTATCTGTAGTTGGTGATGTGCTCATGTTGCTTATTATACTAATGTATAACTTGTGACTGATTGCTAGTGTGATTGCTGACTTTACTATTTCTGTCATGTATACAGATCCTCAGTGCTGGTGCAAGGCAGGGAGGAATCGGATTGCATGTCACTTTAGCAAGCTATTAATTGATTTCAGTCACAAATTGTGTAGTTAACACCATACAAATGTGTGATTTGTTTATCATGTCTAAGAGCAGCAAGGGTGAGGAGGATACACTCTCCACAGCAGCACCAACACTGATTTCATGTTTGTCCTGCAAAGCTGTGTTAACCTCTCAGGATCTGGTGCAGAATGGATTATGTGCAAATTGTTTTAGCTTTCACCAAAGCCTCCTGAATAATCCTAGGCAGGCACACGTTCAGATGGAACCCCCATGGGCTACGTTTGCACAGACATTATTTGGTGTAGCTGAGCGCATAATGCCAGCTCCTATACCAATGATAGGTTACCCTGTTAACCCTTACATGCAACATTCCCCCTGGGTTTTATCACATCCAGTCCAGGAATCTGCAGCCTTTCAACTAAAACGGACTGAAAGGCCTGTGGAAGGTAACATGAAACTACATCTTCACAGTCTACACATGTTTCAGATGGGGACACTTCGGAGGATGAGGATTCCTCGCATTCTGGGTCTGCATACAGAGACGAGGATGAAGGTCCCAGCTCAGTGGATATACCTGAGCTAATTAGTGCTGTGAAAGCCTTTCTATCCTTATAGGAGGCAGCAGAGCCCTTTGTTAAAATCCAATGCTCCTGTGTTTAAACATCCCAAAACAGTCAGAACTGAATTTCCGGGGTTAGAACAGCTGACGGAGATTATGCAAGAGGCTTTGGTCACACCCAGTAAGAAGTTTAGAATTTCATGGAAATGGAATTCCCATTATCCTCTTCCAGCTGGGGACTGTTTAAAAAGGGAGTGGCTCCCAAAGTAGATACACATGTCATTCGATTGGTTCGAAAATCTAGATTACCTCTGCCTTCAACATCATTATATGATTGTTACGGATAGAAAAATAGATGTTTTTTTAAAAACAATCTTCTCATTGTCTGGGGTAATTGTAAGACCAGCCATAGCTTCAGCCTGGATGGCAAAAGCAGTGGCGGCCTCGGCTGATGCATTGGAGGATGATGTCTCATTGGCATCTAGAGAGCAAAACTCCCATATTGCACATGTTTATGGAAGAAGCAGCCTTGGACATGAGTACTATTGTCTCTCAAGCATCAGCCTCAGCAGTAGCAGCTCACAGAGCGGTCTGGCTACGTACATGGAGAGCTGACTCCGAGTCCAAGGAGGTTCTAGAGTCTTTACCTTTTATTGGAGATATTCTTTTTGGTAAAGAATTAAACAGTATTTTGTAGTCAGAGGCAGACTCCAAGAATGTGAAGTTTCCTTCAACCCACAAATCCAAACCTAGGTTTCCAGCTTTTCGGCCCTTTCGGACCCAGGGAAAAGCAAAAGGGAAGGGTTATGGCAAACAGTCCCAATCTGACAAGTCTGGTAAGACTAAAAAGCAATTAGCAGAGGGCCTGCTTCCAAGCCAGAAGATAAACCGTCAGCTTGATGGTGTGGTCCTTCACCTGGGGGACTCCAGGAGGGTGGGAGGCAGACTTCATCATTTTGCACAGATCTGGCAGCAGTCCACCACAGATGCCTGGGAGCAAGAAGCGGTTTCTTATGGTTATGCGTTTGCCTACAAGAAACACCCTCCACAAAGGTTCTTTTGTACCAGCCCATCTTCCGTAGAAACGAAGGCCAGGGCCTTACAACAGGCAGGTCAGAAGTTGCTTCAATCTGGGAGGATAATTCCAATTCCCTGTGCGCGCGCAACAAGGACAAGGTTTCTATTCCAACATGTTTCTAGTTCAGAAGCCAAATTGGTCATTCCGGCCCATACTCAATCTCAAGGTGCTGAACAAGTACATTTGGGTGCCTTTGTTTCATATGGAGACTTTACCTTCCATTATTTTGGCCATGGAGCTGGAGGATTTTATGGTATCCCTTGATATCCAGGATGATTACCTGCATGTTCCTATAGCACTGTTTGCTATCCTCCAGCAACACTTTCAGTTTCAGGCCCTACCATTTGGACTGGCTACAGCTCCCAGAGTGTTCACCAAAATTATGATGGTAATGGCGGCTTATCTCCGTCGACAAGGGATAAGGAGTTTTCCATACCTCTACGACCTAT
Source organism: Pseudophryne corroboree (assembly GCF_028390025.1). Classification (NCBI taxonomy): domain Eukaryota; kingdom Metazoa; phylum Chordata; class Amphibia; order Anura; family Myobatrachidae; genus Pseudophryne; species Pseudophryne corroboree. The sequence continues at coordinate 2,299,178 of NW_026967503.1, read as the reverse complement.
TAATCCTGGTGCAGTCTCAGGAATTGCTTCAGTGTCACAGTTGACTCATAAATTGGGCAAAGTTGTCCCTGGTTCCAACGTATGACTCACTTGGGGGCTGTATTGAATTCTGGTCTTCAGAGAGTGTTTTTACCTCTGAACAAAATGACCACAATACAGTCAAGGATTCAGGAGCTGCTACAGAGTCAAAGGGTATCCATTCACGCAGCTATGCGTGTGATGGGATCAATGGTGTCGACATTCGACATGGTGGAGTATGCTAAATGCCAAGTGGAATGGGTTATATCAGACAATAAAAACTCAGACTATGGTCCTTCCTCTGTAAGTACGGAGGTCATTAGCCTGGTGGCTACAGACATCCCATCTGGACAAAGGAAGACCCTTTCGGATCTCAGATTGGGAGGTTCTGACAACGAATGCCAGTCTTCAGGGCTGGGGAGCAGTGTCAGAAAAATGTTGCTTCCAGGGGCAGTGGACCAAGGAAGAAAGTTGCCTGCTAATAAATATATTGGAACTTCGGGCCATATATATGGCACTCATTCAGGCAAAGGACTTTCTGTGGGGGAAACCAGTTCAAATTCGCTCGGATAATGCAATGGCAGTAGCGTACCTCAATCATCAGAAACTCGCAGCCAAAAGGCAATGAAGGAGGTGAGCCACACGTTACGGTGGCACTAGGAAGCGGAATTTCTCAGTCGACATGCCATTCATGCAAGCGAATATGGCATGCTTATATTCAATGGTGCAGTGCCAGGAAATTTGACCCTAGGTCTTTCAGAGTTCCCAGAGTCCTAGCATTCCTTCAGGCAGCAATAGATAAAGGTCTACAGGTGGCTTCCTTGAGAGTTCAGGAGTCAGCATTGACTGTGTGGTTTCAAAAGAAAAATGCTAACCTGCAGGATGTTTGCACTTTTTTCCAAGGAATGCTTCACATCCAACCTCCATTTGTTCCTCCTACAGCGCCTTGGGATCTAGGTATAGTCCTAAAGGTGCTTCAAATTGTTCCATTTGAACCACTGACGTAAGTGGATCTTAAATGGTTGACAGCTAAGATTCTCTTTCTACTCTGCTATTGCCTCAGCTAGAAGAGTTTTAGATTTCGCGACATTGTTGTGTCGCCCTCTTTTTCTGATATTTCACCCAGACAGAGCGGTTCTCAGAACCAAATCTGGTTATCTTCCTAAGTTGGTGTCTAAATTCCACCTTAACGAAGAAATTGTAGTCCCAGCCTTCCAAGGGCCAGATCTTTCTGCGGGAGATGCATCTTTGGACGTAGTCCGGGCTTTAAGGGTCTACGTGGATCGTACCAGTGCCATCAGAAAGACAGACACTCTTCATTTTCTACGGATTTCACGAGAGGATTGGCTGCTGACAAGCAAACACTGGCGAGGTGGCTTCGGATGACGATTCAGAAGCATATTCTCAAGCTGATATCCCTAATCCAGCTAGTGTCTCTGCTCACTCTACTCGTAAGGTAGGTCTGTCATGGGCAGCACAACGTGGTGCTTCAGCAGAACAGATATGTAAGGCAGCCACATGGTCTTCCATTAACACATACATTAGACATTATGCCTTTGATACCTTTGCCTCTCAGGATGCTGCATTTGGGCAAAGGATTCTCCTTTCCAATCTGGAGCGCCCCCTCCATGAAATTGATTTGGGACACCCAATGTATATTCTGTGGATATTACTGTGGACCCTACAGGAGAATTATGTAGTTATGGTAGACTTACTGTCGATAACTCTATTTCTCTAACGTCCTAGTGGATGCTGGGGACTCCGTCAGGACCATGGGGATTAGCGGGCTCCGCAGGAGACAGGGCACATCTAAAAAGCCTTTTAGGTCACATGGTGTGTACTGGCTCCTCCCCCTATGACCCTCCTCCAAGCTTCAGTTAGGTTTTTGTGCCCGTCCGAGAGGGTGCAATCTAGGTGGCTCTCTTAAAGAGCTAGTTAGAAAAAGTTTTTTTTTAGGTTTCTGATCAGTGTCTCCTGCTGGCGACAGGAGCACTGCAACGTGGGACTTAGGGGAGAGACTGGCAACTCACCTGCGTGCAGGAGGATTGAAGTCTTAGGCTACTGGACACTGAGCTCCAGAGGGAGTCGGAACACAGGTCAGCCTGGGGTTCGTCCCGGAGCCGCGCCGCTGATTCCCCCTTACAGACGCTGAAGACGGCAGAGACGGAGGTCCGGAAACAGGCGGCAGAAGACTTCAGGGTCTTCATAGAGGTAGCGCACAGCACTGCAGCTGTGCGCCATTGTTGCATACACGGCTCACGGATCTCGGTCACGGAGGGTGCAGGGCGCTGCTGGGGGCGCCCTGGGCAGCAATATTAAATACCTTAGAGGCAAATAAATACATTACATATAGCCATTAAGGCTATATGTATGTATTTTACCCAGGCCAGTTTATTAAAAAAACCGGGAGAAAAGCCCGCCAGAAAAGGGGCGGAGCTTATTCTCCTCAGCACTCGGCGCCATTTTCCTGCACGGCTCCGCTGGTGAGGAAGGCTCCCACGACTCTCCCCTGCACTGCACTACAGAAACAGGGTAACAAAGAGAGAGGGGGGCATAAATTTGGCGATATAATTATATATTGAAAGCGCATATATATAAGAACAACACCTTTTAGGGTTGTTATATAGATAATAGCGCTTTTGGTGTGTGCTGGCAAACTCTCCCTCTGTCTCCCCAAAGGGCTAGGAGGGTCCTGTCTTCAATAGAGCATTCACTGTGTGGCTGCTGTGTGTGTCGGTACGTGTGTGTCGACATGTTTGAGGACGATGTTGGTGTGGAGGCAGAGCAATTGCCGATGATGGTAATGTCACCCCCTAGGGAGTCGACACCGGAATGGATGGCTTTGGTTATGGAATTACGTGATAATGTCAGCACATTACAAAAGTCAGTTGACGAAATGAGACGCCCGGCAAACCAGTTAGTACCGGTTCAGGCATCTCAGACACCGTCAGGGGCTGTAAAACGTCCCTTACCTCAGTCAGTCGACACGGGTACCGACACAGATGAATCTAGTGTCGACGGTGAGGAAGTAAACGTATTTTCCAATAGGGCCACACGTTATATGATTACGGCAATGAAGGAGGCTTTGCAGCTCTCTGATACTACTGGTACCTCAAAAAGGGGTATTATGTGGGGGGTTAAAAAACTGCCTGTATTTTTCCCAGAATCAGAGGAATTGAATGATGTGTGTGAGGAAGCGTGGGTTACCCCCGATAGAAAATTGCCAATTTCAAAGAAGTTATTGGCATTATACCCTTTCCCACCAGAGGTTAGGGCCCGCTGGGAAACACCCCCTAGGGTGGATAAGGCGCTCACACGTTTATCAAAGCAAGTGGCGTTACTGTCTCCTGATACGGCCGCCCTCAAGGATCCAGCAGATAGGAGGCTGGAAACTACACTGAAAAGTATGTACACGCATACTGGTGTTATACTGCGACCGGCAATAGCCTCAGCCTGGATGTGCAGCGCTGGGGTAGTGTGGTTGGATTCTCTGACTGAAAATATTGATACCCTGGATAGGGACAGTATTTTATTGACTCTAGAGCAATTAAAGGATGCATTTCTTTATATGCGAGATGCTCAGAGGGATGTTTGTACTCTAGCATCAAGAGTAAGCGCGATGTCCATATCTGCCAGAAGAAGTTTATGGACGCGACAGTGGTCAGGTGATGCGGATTCCAAGAGGCATATGGAAGTATTGCCATACAAGGGAGAGGAATTGTTTGGGGTCGGTCTTTCGGACTTGGTGGCCACGGCAACTGCCGGCAAATCCACCTTTTTACCTCAGACTCCTTCCCAACAGAAAAAGACACCGTCTTTTCAGCCGCAGTCCTTTCGCTCATATAAAAAGCGACCAAAAGGACAGTCTTATCTGCCGCGAGGCAGAGGAAAGGGTAAGAAAGGGCAGCATGCAGCCCCTACCCAGGAACAGAAGCCCGCCCAGGCTTCTACAAAGCCATCAGCATGACGCTGGGGCTGTACAAGTAGACTTAGGAACGGTGGGGGGTCGGCTCAAAAATTTCAGCAATCAATGGGATTACTCACAAGTAGACCCGTGGGTCCTGCAGATAATATCTCAGGGGTACATGCTGGAGTTCGAAAGGTCTCCTCCTCGCCGGTTCCTAAAATCTGCTTTACCAACGTCTCCCTCAGAAAGGACGTTGGTTTTGGAAGCCATTCACAAGCTGTATTCTCAGCAGGTGATAGTCAAGGTACCCCTCCTACAACAGGGAAAGGGGTATTATTCCACACTATTTGTGGTACCGAAACCGGACGGTTCGGTAAGACCTATTCTAAATCTGAAATCCTTGAACCTGTACATACAGAAATTCAAGTTCAAGATGGAGTCACTCAGAGCAGTGATAGCGAATCTGGAAGAAGGGGACTTCATGGTTTCCTTGGACATAAAAGATGCTTATCTACATGTCCCAATTTACCCTTCACACCAAGGGTATCTCAGGTTCGTGGTACAAGACTGTCATTATCAGTTTCAAACGCTGCCGTTCGGTTTGTCCACGGCTCCTCGGGTCTTTACCAAGGTAATGACCGAAATGATGGTTCTTCTACGAAGAAAAGGCGTATTAATTATCCCTTACTTGGACGATCTCCTGATAAGGGCAAAGTCCAGAGAACAGCTGGAAGCCAGTGTTGCACTATCACAAGTAGTGCTTCAACAACACGGGTGGATTCTAAATCTTCCAAAATCTCAATTGACTCCGACAACACATCTGTTGTTTTTGGGCATGATTCTGGACACGGTTCAGAAAAAGGTGTTTCTCCCGGAAGAGAAAGCAAGGGAGTTATCCGAACTTGTCAGGAACCTCCTAAAACCAGGAACTGTGTCAGTATATCAATGCACGAGAGTCCTGGGAAAGATGGTGGCTTCGTACGAAGCGATTCCTTTCGGCAGATTCCATGCTCGGACATTCCAGTGGGATCTACTGGACAAATGGTCCGGATCGCATCTGCATATGCATCAGAGGATAACATTGTCACCGAGAACAAGATTGTCTCTCCTGTGGTGGTTGCAGACGGCCCATCTGTTAGTGGGCCGCAGATTCGGCATACAGGACTGGGTCCTGGTGACTACGGATGCCAGCCTACGAGGTTGGGGAGCAGTCACAAAGGGAAGAAACTTCCAGGGCGTGTGGTCAACCCTGGAAAAGTCTCTTCACATAAATATACTGGAGCTAAGAGCGATATACAATGCCCTAAGCCAAGCAAGACCTCTGCTTCAGGATCAGCCGGTGCTGATCCAGTCCGACAACATCACGGCAGTCGCGCACGTCAACCGACAAGGCGGCACGAGAAGCAGAAGTGCAATGACAGAAACTGCACGGATTCTGCGCTGGGCGGAGAATCATGTCGTAGCACTGTCAGCAGTGTTCATCCCGGGAGTGGACAACTGGGAAGCAGACTTCCTCAGCAGACACGACCTTCACCCGGGAGAGTGGGGACTTCATCCAGAAGTCTTCAACATGATGGTGAACCGTTGGGAAAAACCAAAGGTGGACATGATGGCGTCTCGCCTCAACAAAAAGTTGGACAGGTATTGCGCCAGGTCAAGAGACCCACAGGCAATAGCTGTGGACGCTCTGGTAACACCATGGGTGTACCAGTCAGTATATGTGTTCCCTCCTCTGCCTCTCATACCAAAGGTACTGAGAATTATACGGAAAAGAGGAGTAAGAACAATACTGGTAACTCCGGACTGGCCAAGAAGAACTTGGTATCCGGAACTTCAAGAGATGCTCACGGAGGATCCGTGGCCTCTACCTCTAAGAAGGGACCTGCTTCAACAGGGACCTTGTATGTTCCAAGACTTACCGCGACTGCGTTTGACGGCATGGCGGTTGAACGCCGGATTCTAAAAGAAAAGGGCATTCCTGAGGAAGTTATTCCTACTTTAATTAAAGCCAGGAAAGATGTGACCGCACAACATTATCACCGTATTTGGAGAAAATATGTTGCGTGGTGTGAAGCTAAGAAGGCTCCAACGGAAGAATTTCAATTGGGTCGATTCTTACATTTCCTGCAAGCAGGATTGTCTATGGGCCTCAAATTGGGGACCATTAAAGTTCAAATTTCGGCCTTATCAATTTTCTTCCAGAAAGAACTGGCGTCAGTGCCTGAAGTACAGACTTTTGTAAAAGGTGTACTACATATACAACCCCCAATAGTGCCTCCAGTGGCACCGTGGGATTTGAACGTGGTTCTAAATTTTCTCAAATCTCATTGGTTTGAGCCTTTAAAATCAGTAGATTTAAAATACCTTACATGGAAGGTAACCATGCTATTGGCCCTGGCTTCAGCCAGGAGAGTGTCAGAATTGGCGGCTTTGTCGTACAAAAGCCCATATCTGATTTTCCATTCGGACAGGGCAGAATTGCGGACACGTCCTCAATTTCTCCCTAAGGTGGTTTCGGCTTTTCACTTGAACCAGCCTATTGTGGTGCCTGCGGCGACTAGCGACTTGGAGGATTCCAAGTTACTGGACGTTGTCAGAGCATTAAAAATATATATTTCAAGGACAGCTGGAGTCAGAAAATCTGACTCGTTGTTTATATTGTATGCACCCACCAAGATGGGTGCTCCTGCGTCTAAACAGACGATTGCACGTTGGATATGTAGCACAATCCAACTTGCACATTCTGTGGCAGGCCTGCCACAGCCTAAATCTGTAAAGGCCCACTCCACAAGGAAAGTAGGCTCATCCTGGGCGGCTGCCCGGGGGGTCTCGGCATTACAACTTTGCCGAGCAGCTACGTGGTCAGGGGAGAACACGTTTGTAAAATTTTACAAATTTGATACTCTGGCTAAGGAGGACCTGGAGTTCTCTCATTCGGTGCTGCAGAGTCATCCGCACTCTCCCGCCCGTTTGGGAGCTTTGGTATAATCCCCATGGTCCTGACGGAGTCCCCAGCATCCACTAGGACGTTAGAGAAAATAAGATTTTACTTACCGATAAATCTATTTCTCGTAGTCCGTAGTGGATGCTGGGCGCCCATCCCAAGTGCGGATTGTCTGCAATGTTTGTACATAGTTATTGTTACAAAAAATCGGGTTATTACTATTGTTGTGAGCCATCTTGTTAGAGGCTACTTCGTTTTGTTATCATACTGTTAACTGGGTTCAGATCACAAGTTGTACGGTGTGATTGGTGTGGCTGGTATGAGTCTTACCCGGGATTCAAGATCCTTCCTTATTGTGTACGCTCGTCCGGGCACAGTACCTAACTGAAGCTTGGAGGAGGGTCATAGGGGGAGGAGCCAGTACACACCATGTGACCTAAAAGGCTTTTTAGATGTGCCCTGTCTCCTGCGGAGCCCGCTAATCCCCATGGTCCTGACGGAGTCCCCAGCATCCACTACGGACTACGAGAAATAGATTTATCGGTAAGTAAAATCTTATTTTCTCCTTGGTCCACTGTATCCACAGGGATCCCACCCTGACACACCTGATTTGAGGATCCTTACACTTACTAACCTCTTCCTTCTTGTACGGAAGTGTGTGCATGTGTCTTCTTCTCGCCTGATTAGGGCTCTCTATGATGCTCCTGCCTTGAGCTTTGGAAAACAACTGAATTTCCTGAGCCAGGAGGCGGGGATATAGAGGACTGGCCCGTTGCATTCTGGGAGGCCAAAAGCTTTTGATCATTGGTTCCAATCCGCTGACCTCATATCCCAATGTATATCATGTGGATACTGTGGAATTAGGAGAAATAGCGTTATCGACAGTAGGTCTACCATAACTACATATATTTCTGGCATGGTGCGGCTGCTTGCTGGGGCACAGGCTCAGGGTTCCTCATGCCACGTGACACAATGGTTAGGAAATATCTGGCGCAGCCCCTGTCATGTATCCACATGCTCCTGTAACAGCCGGCCTCAGGGAATTGGCTAGTGAACGGCTCCTATTACTGAGTTGGCAGCATCTGAGTCTTGCTACCACCGCCTTAGGTATATAATACATTTATTGAGCTTGTGTATGGGAACCAGCATTCAGAGTCCTGCACATTCCCTGCTGATTACCTGCCCCCTGGCACTTGGATGACGGCCTTCTGATCCATGGCCTTAAGGACACACCAATGGTTCCTAATGGAAGTATCTTCAGGAGCGTTCACGTCTAAGTAGGAGGACAGGGCCTCTTGCAAAAATTCTAGTGCCTTCAGCATCCATTAATATATAATCCTGCAATCTCCAAGGTGGTAAAGGAGGAATAGCGGGAAAAGGCGACCAGGACTATATCAGAGGGGTGTGATCAGACCATGAAATTACTGGTGGTAGAAAAATTCAAGTGACCAGGTTCTGGGATACAATGTGATAAATATGGAGACTGACACAGGACATTTCATAAAGGATAAGCATTTATTTCTCTAAGTTACAACAATGAGAACCTGGAAATAACAAGTTATACTCAGTTACAATAATAGGAAGAACAAATTAGAGTACTCAGCTCTTATCTCAGATGTTTCATGATCTGTCCCAGATGATGGTCATCAATTACGTAGTTTAAACAATATAGTTCAGTCGCCCCCAGGGTCCCCCTTTAATAACATAATTTATCTTATCCTGGACAACTGTCCCTTCACCTACTTATGTATACAATATTCCAAACATCTTACTAGACAGTTTCCATCTGAGGTACTGATAGGAAGATATATTTATTATAATCAGCCAGCCTAAAAGCTGTGTATATTCTTCCCACTAATCCTAATAAAATGAACATATATAGAGCAGTGAGGACATACATAAACAAAATGGAGATACACATGGACAAAATGGCATCTAAAAAGTAGTAAGTAATTGTGAGGATACGGATTCTCAGATCACTCAGGTAAACAGTTTAGTAAAGTGGCAAATGCCCTTTATTGTAAATATACACACAGTACACTAAAACAGTAACTATCACATGCCAGGATGGTATCTCACTAGATCCCCACAATAGTATAGGATTACAGATGTATGCGGGAGTATCTATATAGCAGAGCCACCAAGTCTGCACTCCCAGGAAAAGCTTGTCATCCAGTGTCCACAATGCGTCCAGACAATCCTCACTCAGCACACTAGCAGCCTCGTCCTCAGTGCACGTCCAGTAGCCTTTTTGAAACGAGAGGATAACAACCATGCTTCTAGGCCTCAGCACACTGGAAGCGCTATCCTACCAGTAGCTATCAGAAGCAATACACCTCATTCCTCTCAGGTCAAGAACTCCACACTCTCTGACCTTCTGGCCAGATCTCACCTCAGAAGAGCCTACTCCTCTTGCCTCCCCTGTCTTTTCATCACACAAGCTGGTCAGTCAGGAGGTCACAGAGGACTGGAGACGAGGTGTCTGGGCTCCTGTACACAATGGGGTGTATAGGATCAGATTATCTGCAGCTCCATACAGAAACTGTTTACTACTGAACCTACTCCTAATCACATCTGATTGTATAGCTAGGGGACTTACATTACAATGATCTGATACTATGTTACTAACACTCTGGCATACAATCACACACATTGCACACAGTATAACCAAATAACCTGCATATTCCTAATATAACAGATAAAACATAACTGTACAATATAATAACACAATACAATACAATATTGCCTAGCATATGACTAATAACATAATGGCGATTAGTGGAGTCCATGGTTAGGACCAGGGCTAGGAAAGTAACCGCGTGTATTTCACCACTGTGCGACACAATGCGCCGGCTGTGTCGTCACACTATCACCCCATAATGAAATATATTAATGCAAGGGATCAATTGTAATGACCTAGAAGAAGGTCTATTCTCTAATATGACCTGTGTACAGCAGAGTAATAAATGTAATCACACACACCTGGATGTCTAATTCTCCGAGTATTATAGAGGTCAGATTCAGCTAATAAAGGGAGCATGAGGAAGCTGAGGAATGGGCGGCATTATTGGTCTGTTCATCAGTAGTGGAGGATCTATCAAGATGAGGGTCTGGAGCAAGAGTAACATCTCCCATAAGGAGAAGTGCAATTTCTTGTAGCTTTTGAAAAACAATATATAAGAAATCGGGGCTGTCTGGCATTAGCGGCATAGAGAGAAGTGAGGGTGACATATTTGTAATGAATCTTCCCAACTAGAATCCAATATCTACCATTGCAATCCACCCACTTGCTGTCCAGGTGAAATGGGCAGGATCTATGAGAAAGGATGGCTACACCACAGGAGATATAGCATGTTGGGTAGTGATTGGTAAACTGAGGGGGAGAGTGCAATGGAACATGTGATTCCTGAATGGCTACCACCGCCGCCTTCTGGTCAGCAAAATATTTTATTGCAAGACATCTCTTATGAGGAGAATTAAGACCTTTTACATTAAGACTTAAAAACGTCACCATGATAGAGATCAGATCATGGTATGAAACATCTAGGATCATCTGTGTAAAGTCCAATAGAGTCTGTAGGGCGTGTGCATATTTCAAACTATCATAACAGAAAAAATAAAATAGGGAACAAAAATGGGAGACAAACAGAAATAGCGTCCATAAAGGAGCTAGAGATTCCGTCACTAGGGTACCATGCCAGAAAGGTAGAAAAAGGTGGCAGTCGGGCCTAAAAGGGAAATCCACCGACTACCTCAAGTAGCCATACGAGAGGGCAAAATCTAGTCATCATAGTAACAATTGTACAAAGAAATATCATATCTCAATGTAACCAATATATCCTAAGGAGGTAAAGTCCAAGAACATGGCCTGATATTCAATGTAGGTTCTACCAAAACCGTTATAAGGGCAACAGGATGTTAGACGAATCAGTCATGCTTTACCTGAACACCCAAACATTCTAGAAAGGTATTATGAAACGTAACAGTGGAAAGATTATCAGACCATATACTATATAGCAATTAAATAGCACAGGAAATAAAGAGAAACAGACACGTTTTTAACCCATAATAAGAATAAATAAATCTGGCCCAAAAATAGATCCATGCCCAGTAACTTAGTCCCAGTTGGCACATGTTACAGTAGGAAACAAACTCTGAGTGTCTCTTGCAGTCTTACAACTTAGCATATTGCTTCAAGACGGAAGACAACTCATCCGGGATTGGTTTAGGTAAAGTGTCATGAAGGACTGTCAACAGAAAAATCCCACATTTTCAGAATAGCAGGGCCATCCTCGGGTGAAGGTATCACTGTGAAGGTGCCATTTCGCATCACAATAATCTTAGTAGGAAAGCCCCATTTGTATTGCACATTTCCTTTGGTGGAATAGACGTCTTTTGGCCAGCGTCACAGAAGAAATATCTGGAAATATCTGCAGATTATCCAGATACTCGGCTGTGGATGAGGAAGACAAAGCAGACTAGAATGTGTTCTTTTATATGAAGAAAGTGGACCCTGAGCAGAGTGTCCCTCGGTGCTTGGATAGGGGTCTGTTTGGGCTTTGGGAGTCTTCAGTGGAAGCTTCTGAATAGAGGACCGTGGCATGATCATAAAGCTCAGAATTTGTAACAGAATCCGTCATGCCCATTATTCTGATATTATTTCTCCGAGACCTGTCTTCTAAATCAATGACATTATCACGAATAGAGGCCAGGTCTTCCTGAAGGGTGTCATGTGCTGAAATCAGATCTTTGTGAGACGCAACAATCTCTTTCATCTTAGTCTGTACGAGTGCCAATCTCACTGATACCGGACCTCAAAGCTTGAATATTAGAGTTAAGTTCTGAGGTTATTTCAGTCCTTAAATGTAGATAACACAGAATGTATAGAGCATAGAGTAACAGGACCATCTAGTGTGTCTTAAGATGTTTTCAGCCATTACAGCTGGGCTGTGCGTCTGACAGACAGAGAGGGGGGGGGGGGGGGTTGCAAATCCCACCCCTACATTTCCCTTCAGCACACAAAAAAATGACCTGTAACCATACCTGAACCTATCTGGTAATAGAAATTCAGAGAATAAGTTTACACATGTTTTAAGCTGCTGCGTCACTTCACGGCTTCTTCGATGTCAGCAGTCCTAACACTACATAATGGCAGTGCCCACATAGGGCCATATAATTTGTTACAGTAGGCCTCATGATAAAGGCTATTACTAAAACACTAAAAAAAGGGGTGTGAACTGGCGCCGGCTGTAAGACCAATAAGGGACGATAGATTTATAAAAAGAATAATCACATGATTTTAATATACATTAAAAAGAAATATTTAAAAAATCATCACATATTCACACTTTCTTAATAAATCCTAAATCAGGAAAAGGTGGGTGATTTTGATTAGGGCCACTTGGATCGCAGTAAAGATAGCTGGTATAAACTTTTTCCAGTTAGGGCTCGCACCTCAATAACTTTTGGTTCACTTTGGATGTATGTATTTACCCAGTCCTTAAGGAAATGTCCCCATGGATCTCAGTATCGCTGATGAAGATCCAAATAGCAGCAGGGGTGATTCCAGGTTCCAATGGGTTAAAGAGTGTCCAAATAGAGGCAGAGAGTCCAATCAGTACTGGAAGAATCAAATGGATCCAGTGTTGGTGGTCCGTATCCTTAGCTCAACGCGTTTCGCTGGTCTAGCGTCTGCCAGCTTCCTCAGGAGCATGTATCACCCAGGTTGCCCTTTGGGGTTTATATACTATCTTCATTAATTGAAAATAGGGCCACCTGATTCATCTCATAATACAATCTATACAACGTCCCATTAAAATCATACAAATTTTATCCAGAAGGCAATCCTATTAAATAATATACATAGTGAAGAATTTATACCCAAAAACGAGTATTTTAAATACCTGTTTGATATATGTTTACTGTGCAATACATGCTGGCACTTCCTGGTCACGTGACCGCACCGAACCACATGATTCAGATGGTCTATCATTCTTTAGATAGTACTCTAAGTTCCTTGTTTGTTCCGACCACGTGATCGGTATCATCTCGTTCCTCCCAGCCGCATCACAGAACTCCCTGTCGGGTATCTGCACGTCAACAGGTCCAGAGCGGACCTATCGTGTCACGCTGGTTTGACATTAACAATGGCGCTGCGTTCCACAGGCTCTGTATTTGCGTTCCATGCCGGCTCGAAACCAGGAAGTACCATCACACTACACAGGAATCAACATCATAATGACATTGTCGTGTTTTGGTTACAAGATATACACATATATTAGAAACTATCTTGTAACCTGGAGATAATTATGTATCAGGTACTGGAAAGGGGCAGGGGTCACAGACAAACAGACAGAGAGGGGGGATTGCAAATCCCACCCCTACATTTTCCTTCAGCAAACTAAAAAATGACCTGTAACCATACCTGAACCTATCTGGTAATAGAAATTCAGAGAAACCTTTTTTGGAGGCATGTTAAGCCGGCTACAAAGAGACGGACCTCTCAGAGATAGGAAAATACAAACGATCTATAAATAAAAGGAGTACGCTGTTAGGAGGTTACATCAAGATGACTCCATTCAAAATTACATTTAGTCGGGATGACGGGGTAGCCGAGCCAAAATTTCAAGTAAACATGAGGTAATGCAACTCAAATAACACAGTAATGACCGAGAAATTCCACTAGAGGTCAGCGTGATCACAGACGTGAAGTACTCAGCACAGAGAGACACAAATGACGATATATATTCAGTCAGTAAATCCACAAAATAATATACTGCGAGGTTGTAATCAGAGTGTAATGAGCTGTACTCAGACGATACTTGATACTGGGCTCTGCATGTAGACTGAGAGGAAGTAGATTATAGTGGTACCATATAAATAAAAGGTAGTTTCACCTCCAGGCAAATGCCTCAATTTAGTGTAGTGACCCCGGTCCAGCCGTCAGGACACTTATTTAGCAGCTTATATCAATTTTACACCTTATTGAAGGCAGAAGGCAAAGCATGCGATGGCCGGGTACCAGGATCCAAAATGGCAGCCATCTTACTTCCCAATACCAACGCCGGGCTCCGGTGACTGTGGGCAGCCCATTCTGTCCCCATCAGTAGCGGAAGCTGTGCACCCATGTGAGTGGGAGAGCAAGTGATCCCGACTGAGCGAAAAGCGCCTCCAAGTCAGGTGTCAGGAGCGTGCAGGAAAACTTGGGCACACTTAGCCCCAGAATACAGCCTGTGGCATCAGCGGCATCACTAGGCTGCGGCAGTGAACGGTGCCTGGAGGGAGCGGCTTTAGGGCAGTAGGAGTGGTGGACTTAATAGATTGGGTCTTGGTCGCAGTGGCGGCTGAGAGCTATCAGGTAGGGTAGATAAGAAGCCACTTAGTGAGGAGAGCTCCAGAAAGCACGTCTGGATGGACCACACCCCTCTTTTTTATTATTTTATATACTAACAGGGGTGACAGGTGTGGTACATCTCTGCAAAGGCAGATCCAATCTCTCATCAGACTCTGCTGTCTTCCCTGCACTCTCACTCAGATGTTCACTGCTGCCAGTAGCACACGTATGAGAAGCAGAAGTATGGCTGCAGCTGTATAGATTCTGATATGTAATTCTCTGTATCATACTTACCGTACACACATCATCCTTATTACTATTGAGAGTATAGAGTTAAGACACTGATGATGGGGTGTAACAGTGTATTATAACCTATCAGATGATGATGATTACAGTGTATTATATGGTATATTGCATGTAAAATACCTTGTTCCACACACCTACTCTGCTGTAGCAATATACCTTATATAAGGGTGAGTAACACATGTACAGGCTTACCAGCATATGAGCACACACATAAAGGAATGTTACCTTACCAATGCTTCCAGGAGTAACGTTAGGATACATTTCTCTGATCTATCAGCTCATATGACTGATGTTATTGTTCATCTAGAGTCTTACGGTATGTTCCCCATCTATTGTTTTACATTGGTGCTGACATAGGACTTGGCAAGTGACTACATCTCCATTTATACTTCATGGTTAGTTACCAGTACATGAGAGAGATATATCTAAGTCTTATTATAATATTACATTTGTTATTGTGAGTGTTCTCAGGAGGGTGGACACAATGATAGTCTGAGACACAATATTATAAAGCCTTCATTAAAAGTTATGTTTTATTATACACACACATATACAATTAAGTGTCCCAGAGAGTCGTCTTATCCTATTGTTTACAAGAGTAATATTGTTACAAAAAATGTCACATTTCCATAATGTATTTTATTTCCAGCAGATGGACACACAAGCAGGAATATCACAGAAGGACATCTAATGTTATCCCCGGATTGTGACATAAAAGATAATGACAGTAGACAGGATTCTCCAGGAGATAACCCCATTACCCCAATGATACATCCAGCTCTATCAGCTGATCCCTGTGATCCTGGAAAATGTTCTCCTGATCACTCTGATATTGGTGCATCTGTTACAGCTCTGACCGTAGATACAGTGTTTCCCTGTTCTATAGATGCCAAATGTTTTACACAGAACACAAAGCCTATTAACCCACAGACAGGTAAGGCAGGTGAGAGGCCATTTCCATGTTCTGAGTGTGGGAAATGTTTTACATACAAATCACATCTTGTTGTACATCAGAGGAGTCACACAGGTGAGAAGCCATTTCCATGTTCTGAGTGTGGGAAATGTTTTACACAGAAATCACAACTTGTTACACATCAGCAAATTCACACAGGTGAGAAGCCATTTTCTTGCTCTGAGTGTACGAAATGTTTTACACGGAAATCAGATCTTATTACACATCAGCGAAGTCACACTGGTGAGAAGCCATTTCCATGTTCTGAGTGTGGGAAATGTTTTGCACACAAATCAAATCTTACTAAACATGAAAGAAGTCACACAGATGAAAAGACATTTTCATGCTCCGAGTGTGGGAAATGTTTTACACGGAAATCAGATCTTGTTAAACATCAGAGAAGTCATACAGGTGAGAAACCGTATCCATGTTCTGAGTGTGGTAAATGTTTTGCACACAAATCAAATCTTACTAAACATGAAAGAAGTCACACAGGTGAGAAGCCATTTCCATGTTCTGAGTGTGGGAAATGTTTTGCACACAAACCAGATCTTGTTACACATCAGAGAAATCACACAGGTGAGAAGCTATTTTCTTGCTGTGAGTGTGGGAAATGTTTTACACAGAAATCACATCTTGTTACACATCAGAGAAGTCACACAGGTGAGAAGCCATTTTCTTGCTGTGAGTGTGGGAAATGTTTTACACAGAAATCACAACTTTTTACACATCAGCGAAGTCACACAGGTGTGAAGCCATTTTCTTGCTGTGAGTGTGGGAAATGTTTTACACGGAAATCATATCTTGTTAATCATCAGAGAATTCACACAGGTGAGAAGCCATTTTCTTGCTCTGAGTGCGGGAAATTTTTTACACAGAAATCACATCTTGTTAGACATCAGCAAAGTCACATAGGTGAGAAGCCATTTCCATGTTTTGAGTGTGGCAAATGTTTTGCACGGAAATCAGTTCTCTTTATACATCAGAGAAGTCACAAAGGTGAGAAGCCATTTCCATGTTTTGAGTGTGGCAAATGTTTTGCACGGAAATCAGTTCTTGTTATACATCAGAGAAGTCACAAAGGTGAGAAGCCATTTCCATGTTTTGAGTGTGGGAAATGTTTTGCACACAAATCAGATCTGGTTAGACATAACAAGTCACACAGGTGTGAAGCCATTTTCTTGCTCTGAGTGTGGGAAATGTTTTACACAGAAATCACATCTTGTTACACATCAGCGAAGTCACACAGGTGAGAGGCCATTTCCATACTCTGAGAAATAAGCTTTTGTTGCACACAATAGACTTCACTCAGGTGAGAAACCATTTTAATCTTCTGGAGTATACTTATCATTGCCATGTAATGTTCCTCAAGATTCTGTCCTATCTCTTATGCTTTTTGTAATATACATGCAACAGGTCCTTCTGATAGAAGCTCACCAACAAAGGGCAGGGCTACAGCTCAGCTTTGCAAACCAACCAGACTTAAGCTTGGAGGTTCAGAGTAACAAAATGCTGATCATGTGCGGAATCTTGGGGGTAAATTTACTAAGATGGGAGTTCTATTTAAGATGGGATGTTGCCAATAGCAAGACAGCCAGATACCAGCACTTATTTCCCTCAGAAGATCTACCTACAGTCATACATGTATTTGTATCATCACAAATAGACTACTGCAATGTCCTCTACCTTGGCCTCCCAGCAAAAGAATTGCACCGGTTGTAGCATGTACAGACTGCAGCAGCCAGGCTGTTACCTAACCAGCCCGTTCCTGCCACATAACACCCATTCTCTGCTCCCTTCACCAGCTGCTTGTAAGATGGTGACTACATAATCTGCTTACTGATTCTCCCAGCCCTACATGATCCGGGTCCAAGGTACCAGAAGCAGCGCTCTGTTTGGTTCCATCTGCAGATAAAGGACTGTAACCAGCAGTATCATAATTCCCCAAGCAGTGCTAAGATGTCGGGTGACACAGGGTAGGCGGTACCTTTGCAGTAGCGGGGGCTGCCAGAGCAGTGTGTACATAATGGAAAGCTGCTCAATCAGATTGTAATGTCACTCAGGTGCTAAAAGGGAGGGGTAATTCTGTGTTGGAAAAACTGTGTTCTCTAATGCACACTGAGTGAAAAATATTACTACATAATAGTCAGATAATACGGAGATCTTAGTTGCGTATATCTGCAGATATAGGGTTAAGCCCCCAGGCCGATCGACAAGGCTTCTCCATCACTGGGGGTCCCTAATACTAGGTATGGGTCCGGGGTGCAGGACCCCACAATGTCGGCACAGGTCGGCCACCCCAGGTCAGCACACAGGTGAGAATTAATAAGAAGCACATAAGTGCTATGTAAGTGGTGTGATTAAAATAATATATACAAAGTGATAGGGAAAATAATAAGTGTTAATAAAGTGTTAGGGTGTGCCGACCTGAAGCAGCCCAGCCATACCGACACAGGGGCCACCCCACACCCACCCCATAAATAATTACAAATATGTCTGGGTTAAATTCCCAGTGTAAGGCCACATGGTAATGGCTCCTACAGCATCTGAGAGCCAGCTTACCTGGGGATACCCCTGGCTTCCCCTATGGCACTATGGAGTCAGCAATCCCTCCTAATGCTGACCCATCTATGCCTCTCTAAATACAATACACAAAATGGAAAGCTGCTCAATCAGATTGTAATATCACTCAGGTGCTAAAAGGGAGGGGTAATTCTGTGTAGGAAAAAACTGTTCCCTAATGCACACCGAGTGAAAAATATTACTATATAATAGTCAGATAATACGGAGATCTTAGTTGCGTAGGGTTGCAGATATACGCAACTAAGATCTCCGTATTATCTGAATATTATGTAGTAATATCTTTCACTCGGTGTGCATTAGGGAACAGTTTTTTCCTACACAGAATTACCGCTCCCTTTTAGCACCTGAGTGATATTACAATCTGATTGAGCAGCTTTCCATTTTGTGTAGTGCAGTGTGTACATAGGTAATATTGTCTCCAAGCAGCACTGAGGTGTCAGGGGAAACAGGGCGGATGGCTGCAGTGCGGTACCAGGGGCTACTGGAGGCAGTGTCTATGTGGGTAATCATGTCCTAAAAAAGTGCTACGGTGTCAGGGAAACAGCGGGTGGCAGTAGTGGAAGGAGACAGGGTGGTGGCAGTAGAGGGGTAGACAGGGAAAGTGACAGTAGTGGGGGGATACTGCGGCGGTGGCAGTAGTGTGGGAAGATGGGGCAGTGGCAGTAGTAGGGGGGGGATACAGGGTGGATGGCAGTAGTGGGGGGAGGTAGTAGTAGAGGGAGGCAGTTGTGTGGGGAGACAGGGTGGGTGGCAGTAGTGGGGGGATACAGAGCGGATGGCCGCAGTGCAGTACCAGGGGCTGCTGGAGGCAGTAAAGAGGTGTATGGGTCCCGCACAGAACCAGTTGATAATTAGACTTAATGATTATTCCTTATTTCTAATTAATTCCTTGTATGTTTTACTGTTATTTGCTGTGTCAGCCTTTATGTGTGTTCTGTGTAATAATCCTGAAAGTAGTGCTGCCACCGATCTCATATCATTTGTAGTAACTTGGAAAAGATGAGATATGAGGTGCACTCAGGAAGCTTATAGGGGTTAATCAGAAATGACCGCAGATGTGACATCACGCAGCCTCCCGGAAAATGGTCCCGGCCCGTCCGTGTTCACCCCTCAGGGATTTGACCGCAATGTGCGCATGTATATATTGCCACCACCAGCAAACTGTTGAGAGACGCTATTGCGTCTGGGTCTGAATGACCCACATAGGCTGTTGTGCAGAGTAAAGTATTTTTGAAGTTTAAAATATAGAGAAAAATCTGTGTATTGAAGATATGAAATAAAGTTGTTTAAAAACAAAAGATGTCCGTTGAGTCTTTTTATGTGTCTGTGTATTATGTTATTTCCAGATAATTGTCACTATGGTGACAGAAACAATTTCCTGTTACTGTGTCATTGTGTTGTTACTTTTGTGTCCACATAGTATCAGTGTTGCTGTGTATAAATACCCCGTCTGGTGTACAAAGGTGGGTACACACGCTGCCATTGTGACTGTGCGATTTCCCTTGAACTGGCCGGAGCCCAGAACCTCCAATAGTGACTGTATGTACTTGTGATTGTGGCTATGTCTGATTGTGTGCTTGTGTGAATAGTGGGGTGTATATAGATATCTTATTTTTTTTTAAATAAATTATGTCTGTTCAAAGGTTCAGTTTTTTTGTTTTTTTTTTACTTGTAGGTGAATTAGGGTTGTTGTATTGTCGAAGTCAAAAATATTACATACACACCACATGCATACACCAAACCGAGTGGCCTCTGCGTGCGCGTAGTCACCATGCGTACGCATCCACGCACGCTACGTACACTGGTTCACGTATTGACACGTGGTATGAGTATATACGGTAGCATACGCATTCGCACAGAAAAGCCACAAAGACATATTCAATATTCTATTTATATAGTGCATAATTTACACATAGGGGGAAATTTACTAAGATTCGTATTTTCCAGATTCAGGTCAAAGTTCAATCACGAATGACATCGAAAGTGTAAAACTGCAACTTTTTGAATTTATTACGACTAATTTACTAAGCTGTCGTATTCGGGTTTTTCTTTTCTTCCGATGTCTATGTCATTCGTGTTTTTTTATTGTTTTTTACGGCAGTGATTAGCAAAACACTGCCGACTTTTTTTTACAATTAATCTCGGCCGGATCTGTGTGATCCGTGCTGGGGTTCATTTTTTTTTTTATTATTAAACACTGTAAAATCTTTAAAAAAAATTGCGTGGGGTCCCCCCTCCTAAGCATAACCAGCCTCGGGCTCTTTGAGCCGATCCTGGTTGCAAAAATATGGGGGGAAAAATGACAGGGGTTCCCCCATATTTAAGCAACCAGCATCGGGCTCTGCGCCTGGTCCTGGTCCCAAAAATACGGGGGACAAAAAGAGTAGGGGTCCCCCGTATTTTTAAAACCAGCACCGGGCTCCACTAGCTGGACAGATAATGCCACAGCCGGGGGTCACTTTCTGCTCAGCGGTGACGTCACTTTAGGTCAACCGCAGGGCAGAAAGTTCCCATCATTGGTTACAATGTAGCGCATAGGCGCTACATTGTAACACTGCCGCGTGCTACCTGTCAGTGAGGACAGGAGCACACTGCTGATCAGGAGAGTGCTACAACGTGGCGCTCCCTGATTGGCTGAAGAAACCCACTTAGACATAAGTCAAAGTGGGTTTCTGGCATTCGGAGAAAGGTGACCCATGTGCATACATGGGTCCCCTTTCTGTTCGTGGCTCGTGTATGCGTTTTTTTTTTTTTTTTCAAGTACGTGGATTACACCTGGATTCCCCGAGGACCCAGGACCCCTGGATCTCGTGAGTATAATTTTTTCAACAGGTACCCCTTGGATTCTACTGGAGAAGAGGACCGACCTGCGTGGGAACATAAGGTAAGTATGTATGTATGTGTGTATGTATGTAATAAAATTATACTTTCACGGTGTGTGTGTGTCTTGTGTTTTTTGGGGTATTTTTTTAGTAGTAGTACTACAGGTACCAGCGGGCCCGTTTTTCCGCCGCATGCTGGTACTTGTGGTTCTCCAAGTACCAGCATGCGGGGGAGGCTTGCTGGGACTTGTAGTACTGCTACTAAAAACAATATATTTTCTTTTACAACAAAGGCTATCAGCCCCCCCATCCGCAGCCCATTGGATGGGGGGGACAGCCTCGGGCTTCACCCCTGGCCCTTGGGTGGCTGGGGGGGGGACCCCTTGATTGAAGGGGTCCCCACTCCCCCAGGGTACCCCGGCCAGGGGTGACTAGTTGGATTTTTGATGCCACGGCCGCAGGGCACTATATAAAAGTGACCCCCGGCTGTGGCATTATCTGTCCAGCTAGTGGAGCCCGGTGCTGGTTTTAAAAATACGGGGGACCCCTACTCTTTTTGTCCCCCGTATTTTTGGGACCAGGACCAGGCGCAGAGCCCGATGCTGGTTGCTTAAATATGGGGGAACCCCTGTCATTTTCCCCCCCATATTTTTGCAACCAGGATCGGCTCAAAGAGCCTGAGGCTGGTTATGCTTAGGAGGGGGGACCCCACGCATTTTTTTTATTAAAAAATAAGCACTTTCCCACCCCTTCCCACTGATATACATGCACGGATCTCATGGATCCGTGCATGCCTATCTAATCACGGGGAAAAAAAAAAGGTCTGTTTTTTTTTAGCACTTTTTTACGAGTTGTAATTTTTCACGGCAGTGTTTGTTGTTTTTTTGCTTTGCACTTCTTAGTAAATGACCGAGATTCATACTTAAACAGCCGCGTTTTGACCGATGGTGTATTCATTCGTAATTTTTTACCTAGGACTTCAAAATATTACGAATGCCCTCATCACTGCCGTGATTATTGCTTAGTAAATTACCGAGATGACACTTTGAAGAAAAAACGTCATCTCGGTCAAAATCGGGAGCTTAGTAAATTTACCCCATAGTCTCCACACACATTTCCAGCAAGTTACATATACTCAAAGGATAGAATAACAGAGTCATTCAGGATGTGAGGGGATGGAGTAAGGTTAGTACTTAGTGTTTGGTATCCAGATGTGCAGTATCTTGAGACCTATATTCTGGTTGCTATTTGCAGTTTATAGCATGTTTCTGCACATATATAAGGATAGAACAGCAGAGTTATTCAGGGTTACAGGATGTGAGGGGATGGAGTAAGGTTAGGACTTAGTGTTTGGTATCCAGAAGTGCAATATATTGAGACCTATATTCTGGTTGCTATGTGCAGTTTATAGCATGTTTCTGCACATATATAAGGATAGAACAGCAGAGTTATTCAGGGTTACAGGATGTGAGGGGATGGAGTAAGGTTAGGACTTAGTGTTTGGTAACCAGAAGTGCAATATCTTGAGACCTATATTCTGGTTGCTATGTGCAGTGTATAGCATGTTTCTGCACATATATAAGGATAGAACAGCAGAGTTATTCAGGGTTACAGGATGTGAGGGGACGGAGTAAGGTTAGGACTTAGTGTTTGGTATACAGAAGTGCAATATCTTGAGACCTATATTCTGGTTGCTATTTGCAGTTTATAGCATGTTTCTGCACATATATAAGGATAGAACAACAGAGTTATTCAGGGTTACAGGATGTGAGGGGATGGAGTAAGGTTAGGACTTAGTGTTTGGTATACAGAAGTGCAATATCTTGAGACCTATATTCTGGTTGCTATTTGCAGTTTATAGCATGTTTCTGCACATATATAAGGATAGAACAGCAGAGTTATTCAGGGTTACAGGATGTGAGGGGATGGAGTAAGGTTAGGACTTAGTGTTTGGTATCTAGAAGTGCAATATCTTGAGACCTATATTCTGGTTGCTATGTGCAGTTTATAGCATGTTTCTGCACATATATAAGGATAGAACAGCAGAGTTATTCAGGGTTACAGGATGTGAGGGGATGGAGTAAGGTTAGGACTTAGTGTTTGGTATCTAGAAGTGCAATATCTTGAGACCTATATTCTGGTTGCTATGTGCAGTTTATAGCATGTTTCTGCACATATATAAGGATAGAACAGCAGAGTTATTCAGGGTTACAGGATGTGAGGGGATGGAGTAAGGTTAGGACTTAGTGTTTGGTAACCAGAAGTGCAATATCTTGAGACCTATATTCTGGTTGCTATGTGCAGTATATAACATGTTTCTGCACATATATAAGGATAGAACAGCAGAGTTATTCAGGGTTACAGGATGTGAGGGGACGGAGTAAGGTTAGGACTTAGTGTTTGGTATACAGAAGTGCAATATCTTGAGACCTATATTCTGGTTGCTATTTGCAGTTTATAGCATGTTTCTGCACATATATAAGGATAGAACAACAGAGTTATTCAGGGTTACAGGATGTGAGGGGATGGAGTAAGGTTAGGACTTAGTGTTTGGTATACAGAAGTGCAATATCTTGAGACCTATATTCTGGTTGCTATTTGCAGTTTATAGCATGTTTCTGCACATATATAAGGATAGAACAGCAGAGTTATTCAGGGTTACAGGATGTGAGGGGATGGAGTAAGGTTAGGACTTAGTGTTTGGTATACAGAAGTGCAATATCTTGACACCTATATTCTGGTTGCTATGTGCAGTATATAGCATGTTTCTGCACATATATAAGGATAGAACAGCAGAGTTATTCAGGGTTACAGGATGTGAGGGGATGGAGCAAGGTTAGGACTTAGTGTTTGGTAACCAGAAGTGCAATATCTTGAGACCTATATTCTGGTTGCTATTTGCAGTTTATAGCATGTTTCTGCACATATATAAGGATAGAACAGCAGAGTTATTCAGGGTTACAGGATGTGAGGGGATGGAGTAAGGTTAGGACTTGGTGTTTGGTAACCAGAAGTGCAATATCTTGAGACCTATATTCTGGTTGCTATGTGCAGTTTATAGCATGTTTCTGCACATATATAAGGATAGAACAGCAGAATTATTCAGGGTTACAGGATGTGAGGGGATGGAGTAAGGTTAGGACTTGGTGTTTGGTAACCAGAAGTGCAATATCTTGAGACCTATATTCTGGTTGCTATGTGCAGTTTATAGCATGTTTCTGCACATATATAAGGATAGAACAGCAGAGTTATTCAGGGTTACAGGATGTGAGGGGATGGAGTAAGGTTAGGACTTAGTGTTTGGTATCCAGAAGTGCAATATCTTGAGACCTATATTCTGGTTGCTATGTGCAGTTTATATCATGTTTCTGCACATATATAAGGATAGAACAGCAGAGTTATTCAGGGTTACAGGATGTGAGGGGATGGAGTAAGGTTAGGACTTAGTGTTTGGTATCCAGAAGTGCAATATTTTGAGAACTATATTCTGGTTGCTATTTGCCGTTTATAGCATGTTTCTGTACATATATAAGGATAGAACAGCAGAGTTATTCAGGGTTACAGGATGTGAGGGGATGGAGTAAGGTTAGGACTTAGTACTTGGTATCCAGAAGTGCAATATCTTGAGACCTATATTCTGGTTGCTATTTGCAGTTTATAGCATGTTTCTGCACATATATAAGGATAGAGCAGCAGAGTTATTCAGGGTTACAGGATGTGAGGGGATGGAGTAAGGTTAGGACTTAGTGTTTGGTATCCAGAAGTGCAATATCTTGAGACCTATATTCTGGTTGCTATGTGCAGTTTATATCATGTTTCTGCACATATATAAGGATAGAACAGCAGAGTTATTCAGGGTTACAGGATGTGAGGGGATGGAGTAAGGTTAGGACTTAGTGTTTGGTATACAGAAGTGCAATATCTTGACACCTATATTCTGGTTGCTATGTGCAGTTTATAGCATGTTTCTGCACATATATAAGGATAGAACAGCAGAGTTATTCAGGGTTACAGGATGTGAGGGGATGGAGTAAGGTTAGGACTTAGTGTTTGGTATCTAGAAGTGCAATATCTTGAGACCTATATTCTGGTTGCTATTTGCAGTTTATAGCATGTTTCTGCACATATATAAGGATAGAACAGCAGAGTTATTCAGGGTTACAGGATGTGAGGGGATGGAGTAAGGTTAGGACTTAGTGTTTGGTATACAGAAGTGCAATATCTTGACACCTATATTCTGGTTGCTATTTGCAGTTTATAGCATGTTTCTGCACATATATAAGGATAGAACAGCAGAGTTATTCAGGGATACAGGATGTGAGGGGACGGAGTAAGGTTAGGACTTAGTGTTTGGTATACAGAAGTGCAATATCTTGAGACCTATATTCTGGTTGCTATTTGCAGTTTATAGCATGTTTCTGTACATATATAAGGATAGAACAGCAGAGTTATTCAGGGTTACAGGATGTGAGGGGATGGAGTAAGGTTAGGACTTAGTACTTGGTATCCAGAAGTGCAATATCTTGAGACCTATATTCTGGTTGCTATTTGCAGTTTATAGCATGTTTCTGCACATATATAAGGATAGAGCAGCAGAGTTATTCAGGGTTACAGGATGTGAGGGGATGGAGTAAGGTTAGGACTTAGTGTTTGGTATCCAGAAGTGCAATATCTTGAGACCTATATTCTGGTTGCTATTTGCAGTTTATAGCATGTTTCTGCACATATATAAGGATAGAACAGCAGAGTTATTCAGGGATACAGGATGTGAGGGGATGGAGTAAGGTTAGGACTCAGTGTTTGGTAACCATAAGTGCAATATCTTGAGACCTATATTCTGGTTGCTAATTGCAGTTTATAGCATGTTTCTGCACATATATAAGGATAGAGCAGCAGAGTTATTCAGGGTTACAGGATGTGAGGGGATGGAGTAAGGTTAGGACTTAGTGTTTGGTATCCAGAAGTGCAATATCTTGAGACCTATATTCTGGTTGCTATTTGCCGTTTATAGCATGTTTCTGTACATATATAAGGATAGAACAGCAGAGTTATTCAGGGTTACAGGATGTGAGGGGATGGAGTAAGGTTAGGACTTAGTGCTTGGTATACAGAAGTGCAATATCTTGAGACCTATATTCTGGTTGCTATGTGCAGTATATAGCATGTTTCTGCACATATATAAGGATAGAACAGCAGAGTTATTCAGGGTTACAGGATGTGAGGGGATGGAGCAAGGTTAGGACTTAGTGTTTGGTAACCAGAAGTGCAATATCTTGAGACCTATATTCTGGTTGCTATTTGCAGTTTATAGCATGTTTCTGCACATATATAAGGATAGAACAGCAGAGTTATTCAGGGTTACAGGATGTGAGGGGATGGAGTAAGGTTAGGACTTGGTGTTTGGTAACCAGAAGTGCAATATCTTGAGACCTATATTCTGGTTGCTATGTGCAGTTTATAGCATGTTTCTGCACATATATAAGGATAGAACAGCAGAATTATTCAGGGTTACAGGATGTGAGGGGATGGAGTAAGGTTAGGACTTGGTGTTTGGTAACCAGAAGTGCAATATCTTGAGACCTATATTCTGGTTGCTATGTGCAGTTTATAGCATGTTTCTGCACATATATAAGGATAGAACAGCAGAGTTATTCAGGGTTACAGGATGTGAGGGGATGGAGTAAGGTTAGGACTTAGTGTTTGGTATCCAGAAGTGCAATATCTTGAGACCTATATTCTGGTTGCTATGTGCAGTTTATATCATGTTTCTGCACATATATAAGGATAGAACAGCAGAGTTATTCAGGGTTACAGGATGTGAGGGGATGGAGTAAGGTTAGGACTTAGTGTTTGGTATCCAGAAGTGCAATATTTTGAGAACTATATTCTGGTTGCTATTTGCCGTTTATAGCATGTTTCTGTACATATATAAGGATAGAACAGCAGAGTTATTCAGGGTTACAGGATGTGAGGGGATGGAGTAAGGTTAGGACTTAGTACTTGGTATCCAGAAGTGCAATATCTTGAGACCTATATTCTGGTTGCTATTTGCAGTTTATAGCATGTTTCTGCACATATATAAGGATAGAGCAGCAGAGTTATTCAGGGTTACAGGATGTGAGGGGATGGAGTAAGGTTAGGACTTAGTGTTTGGTATCCAGAAGTGCAATATCTTGAGACCTATATTCTGGTTGCTATGTGCAGTTTATAGCATGTTTCTGCACATATATAAGGATAGAACAGCAGAGTTATTCAGGGTTACAGGATGTGAGGGGATGGAGTAAGGTTAGGACTTAGTGTTTGGTATACAGAAGTGCAATATCTTGAGACCTATATTCTGGTTGCTATGTGCAGTTTATAGCATGTTTCTGCACATATATAAGGATAGAACAGCAGAGTTATTCAGGGTTACAGGATGTGAGGGGATGGAGTAAGGTTAGGACTTAGTGTTTGGTATCTAGAAGTGCAATATCTTGAGACCTATATTCTGGTTGCTATTTGCAGTTTATAGCATGTTTCTGCACATATATAAGGATAGAACAGCAGAGTTATTCAGGGTTACAGGATGTGAGGGGATGGAGTAAGGTTAGGACTTAGTGTTTGGTATACAGAAGTGCAATATCTTGACACCTATATTCTGGTTGCTATTTGCAGTTTATAGCATGTTTCTGCACATATATAAGGATAGAACAGCAGAGTTATTCAGGGATACAGGATGTGAGGGGACGGAGTAAGGTTAGGACTTAGTGTTTGGTATACAGAAGTGCAATATCTTGAGACCTATATTCTGGTTGCTATTTGCAGTTTATAGCATGTTTCTGTACATATATAAGGATAGAACAGCAGAGTTATTCAGGGTTACAGGATGTGAGGGGATGGAGTAAGGTTAGGACTTAGTACTTGGTATCCAGAAGTGCAATATCTTGAGACCTATATTCTGGTTGCTATTTGCAGTTTATAGCATGTTTCTGCACATATATAAGGATAGAGCAGCAGAGTTATTCAGGGTTACAGGATGTGAGGGGATGGAGTAAGGTTAGGACTTAGTGTTTGGTATCCAGAAGTGCAATATCTTGAGACCTATATTCTGGTTGCTATTTGCAGTTTATAGCATGTTTCTGCACATATATAAGGATAGAACAGCAGAGTTATTCAGGGATACAGGATGTGAGGGGATGGAGTAAGGTTAGGACTCAGTGTTTGGTAACCATAAGTGCAATATCTTGAGACCTATATTCTGGTTGCTAATTGCAGTTTATAGCATGTTTCTGCACATATATAAGGATAGAGCAGCAGAGTTATTCAGGGTTACAGGATGTGAGGGGATGGAGTAAGGTTAGGACTTAGTGTTTGGTATCCAGAAGTGCAATATCTTGAGACCTATATTCTGGTTGCTATTTTCCGTTTATAGCATGTTTCTGTACATATATAAGGATAGAACAGCAGAGTTATTCAGGGTTACAGGATGTGAGGGGATGGAGTAAGGTTAGGACTTAGTGCTTGGTATACAGAAGTGCAATATCTTGAGACCTATATTCTGGTTGCTATGTGCAGTTTATAGCATGTTTCTGCACATATATAAGGATAGAACAGCAGAGTTATTCAGGGATACAGGATGTGAGGGGATGGAGTAAGGTTAGGACTCAGTGTTTGGTAACCAGAAGTGCAATATCTTGAGACCTATATTCTGTTTGCTAATTGCAGTTTATAGCATGTTTCTGCACATATATAAGGATAGAGCAGCAGAGTTATTCAGGGTTACAGGATGTGAGGGGATGGAGTAAGGTTAGGACTTAGTGTTTGGTAACCAGAAGTGCAATATCTTGAGACCTATATTCTGGTTGCTATGTGCAGTTTATAGCATGTTTCTGCACATATATAAGGATAGAACAGCAGAGTTATTCAGGGTTACAGGATGTGAGGGGATGGAGTAAGGTTAGGACTTAGTGCTTGGTATCCAGAAGTGCAATATCTTGAGACCTATATTCTGGTTGCTATGTGCAGTTTATAGCATGTTTCTGCACATATATAAGGATAGAACAGCAGAGTTATTCAGGGTTACAGGATGTGAGGGGATGGAGTAAGGTTAGGACTTAGTGTTTGGTAACCAGAAGTGCAATATCTTGAGACCTATATTCTGGTTGCTAATTGCAGTTTATAGCATGTTTCTGCACATATATAAGGATAGAGCAGCAGAGTTATTCAGGGTTACAGGATGTGAGGGGATGGAGTAAGGTTAGGACTTAGTGTTTGGTATCCAGAAGTGCAATATCTTGAGACCTATATTCTGGTTGCTATTTGCCGTTTATAGCATGTTTCTGTACATATATAAGGATAGAACAGCAGAGTTATTCAGGGTTACAGGATGTGAGGGGATGGAGTAAGGTTAGGACTTAGTACTTGGTATCCAGAAGTGCAATATCTTGAGACCTATATTCTGGTTGCTATTTGCAGTTTATAGCATGTTTCTGCACATATATAAGGATAGAACAGCAGAGTTATTCAGGGTTACAGGATGTGAGGGGATGGAGTAAGGTTAGGACTTAGTGCTTGGTATACAGAAGTGCAATATCTTGAGACCTATATTCTGGTTGCTATGTGCAGT
Organism: Pseudophryne corroboree; assembly: GCF_028390025.1. Taxonomy (NCBI): domain Eukaryota; kingdom Metazoa; phylum Chordata; class Amphibia; order Anura; family Myobatrachidae; genus Pseudophryne; species Pseudophryne corroboree. Next base: position 2,269,708 of record NW_026967503.1, on the reverse strand, counting down.
TTATAGCATGTTTCTGCACATATATAAGGATAGAACAGCAGAGTTATTCAGGGATACAGGATGTGAGGGGATGGAGTAAGGTTAGGACTTAGTGTTTGGTAACCAGAAGTGCAATATCTTGAGACCTATATTCTGGTTGCTAATTGCAGTTTATAGCATGTTTCTGCACATATATAAGGATAGAGCAGCAGAGTTATTCAGGGTTACAGGATGTGAGGGGATGGAGTAAGGTTAGGACTTAGTGTTTGGTATCTAGAAGTGCAATATCTTGAGACCTATATTCTGGTTGCTATGTGCAGTTTATAGCATGTTTCTGCACATATATAAGGATAGAACAGCAGAGTTATTCAGGGTTACAGGATGTGAGGGGATGGAGTAAGGTTAGGACTTAGTGTTTGGTAACCAGAAGTGCAATATCTTGAGACCTATATTCTGGTTGCTATGTGCAGTATATAACATGTTTCTGCACATATATAAGGATAGAACAGCAGAGTTATTCAGGGTTACAGGATGTGAGGGGACGGAGTAAGGTTAGGACTTAGTGTTTGGTATACAGAAGTGCAATATCTTGAGACCTATATTCTGGTTGCTATTTGCAGTTTATAGCATGTTTCTGCACATATATAAGGATAGAACAACAGAGTTATTCAGGGTTACAGGATGTGAGGGGATGGAGTAAGGTTAGGACTTAGTGTTTGGTATACAGAAGTGCAATATCTTGAGACCTATATTCTGGTTGCTATTTGCAGTTTATAGCATGTTTCTGCACATATATAAGGATAGAACAGCAGAGTTATTCAGGGTTACAGGATGTGAGGGGATGGAGTAAGGTTAGGACTTAGTGTTTGGTATACAGAAGTGCAATATCTTGACACCTATATTCTGGTTGCTATGTGCAGTATATAGCATGTTTCTGCACATATATAAGGATAGAACAGCAGAGTTATTCAGGGTTACAGGATGTGAGGGGATGGAGCAAGGTTAGGACTTAGTGTTTGGTATACAGAAGTGCAATATCTTGAGACCTATATTCTGGTTGCTATTTGCAGTTTATAGCATGTTTCTGCACATATATAAGGATAGAACAGCAGAGTTATTCAGGGTTACAGGATGTGAGGGGATGGAGTAAGGTTAGGACTTGGTGTTTGGTAACCAGAAGTGCAATATCTTGAGACCTATATTCTGGTTGCTATGTGCAGTTTATAGCATGTTTCTGCACATATATAAGGATAGAACAGCAGAATTATTCAGGGTTACAGGATGTGAGGGGATGGAGTAAGGTTAGGACTTGGTGTTTGGTAACCAGAAGTGCAATATCTTGAGACCTATATTCTGGTTGCTATGTGCAGTTTATAGCATGTTTCTGCACATATATAAGGATAGAACAGCAGAGTTATTCAGGGTTACAGGATGTGAGGGGATGGAGTAAGGTTAGGACTTAGTGTTTGGTATCCAGAAGTGCAATATCTTGAGACCTATATTCTGGTTGCTATGTGCAGTTTATATCATGTTTCTGCACATATATAAGGATAGAACAGCAGAGTTATTCAGGGTTACAGGATGTGAGGGGATGGAGTAAGGTTAGGACTTAGTGTTTGGTATCCAGAAGTGCAATATTTTGAGAACTATATTCTGGTTGCTATTTGCCGTTTATAGCATGTTTCTGTACATATATAAGGATAGAACAGCAGAGTTATTCAGGGTTACAGGATGTGAGGGGATGGAGTAAGGTTAGGACTTAGTACTTGGTATCCAGAAGTGCAATATCTTGAGACCTATATTCTGGTTGCTATTTGCAGTTTATAGCATGTTTCTGCACATATATAAGGATAGAGCAGCAGAGTTATTCAGGGTTACAGGATGTGAGGGGATGGAGTAAGGTTAGGACTTAGTGTTTGGTATCCAGAAGTGCAATATCTTGAGACCTATATTCTGGTTGCTATTTTCCGTTTATAGCATGTTTCTGAACATATATAAGGATAGAACAGCAGAGTTATTCAGGGTTACAGGATGTGAGGGGATGGAGTAAGGTTAGGACTTAGTACTTGGTATCCAGAAGTGCAATATCTTGAGACCTATATTCTGGTTGCTATTTGCAGTTTATAGCATGTTTCTGCACATATATAAGGATAGAGCAGCAGAGTTATTCAGGGTTACAGGATGTGAGGGGATGGAGTAAGGTTAGGACTTAGTGTTTGGTATCCAGAAGTGCAATATCTTGAGACCTATATTCTGGTTGCTATTTGCAGTTTATAGCATGTTTCTGCACATATATAAGGATAGAACAGCAGAGTTATTCAGGGATACAGGATGTGAGGGGATGGAGTAAGGTTAGGACTCAGTGTTTGGTAACCATAAGTGCAATATCTTGAGACCTATATTCTGGTTGCTAATTGCAGTTTATAGCATGTTTCTGCACATATATAAGGATAGAGCAGCAGAGTTATTCAGGGTTACAGGATGTGAGGGGATGGAGTAAGGTTAGGACTTAGTGTTTGGTATCCAGAAGTGCAATATCTTGAGACCTATATTCTGGTTGCTATTTGCCGTTTATAGCATGTTTCTGTACATATATAAGGATAGAACAGCAGAGTTATTCAGGGTTACAGGATGTGAGGGGATGGAGTAAGGTTAGGACTTAGTGCTTGGTATACAGAAGTGCAATATCTTGAGACCTATATTCTGGTTGCTATGTGCAGTTTATAGCATGTTTCTGCACATATATAAGGATAGAACAGCAGAGTTATTCAGGGATACAGGATGTGAGGGGATGGAGTAAGGTTAGGACTCAGTGTTTGGTAACCAGAAGTGCAATATCTTGAGACCTATATTCTGGTTGCTAATTGCAGTTTATAGCATGTTTCTGCACATATATAAGGATAGAGCAGCAGAGTTATTCAGGGTTACAGGATGTGAGGGGATGGAGTAAGGTTAGGACTTAGTGTTTGGTAACCAGAAGTGCAATATCTTGAGACCTATATTCTGGTTGCTATGTGCAGTTTATAGCATGTTTCTGCACATATATAAGGATAGAACAGCAGAGTTATTCAGGGTTACAGGATGTGAGGGGATGGAGTAAGGTTAGGACTTAGTGCTTGGTATCCAGAAGTGCAATATCTTGAGACCTATATTCTGGTTGCTATGTGCAGTTTATAGCATGTTTCTGCACATATATAAGGATAGAACAGCAGAGTTATTCAGGGTTACAGGATGTGAGGGGATGGAGTAAGGTTAGGACTTAGTGTTTGGTAACCAGAAGTGCAATATCTTGAGACCTATATTCTGGTTGCTAATTGCAGTTTATAGCATGTTTCTGCACATATATAAGGATAGAGCAGCAGAGTTATTCAGGGTTACAGGATGTGAGGGGATGGAGTAAGGTTAGGACTTAGTGTTTGGTATCCAGAAGTGCAATATCTTGAGACCTATATTCTGGTTGCTATTTGCCGTTTATAGCATGTTTCTGTACATATATAAGGATAGAACAGCAGAGTTATTCAGGGTTACAGGATGTGAGGGGATGGAGTAAGGTTAGGACTTAGTACTTGGTATCCAGAAGTGCAATATCTTGAGACCTATATTCTGGTTGCTATTTGCAGTTTATAGCATGTTTCTGCACATATATAAGGATAGAACAGCAGAGTTATTCAGGGTTACAGGATGTGAGGGGATGGAGTAAGGTTAGGACTTAGTGCTTGGTATACAGAAGTGCAATATCTTGAGACCTATATTCTGGTTGCTATGTGCAGTTTATAGCATGTTTCTGCACATATATAAGGATAGAACAGCAGAGTTATTCAGGGATACAGGATGTGAGGGGATGGAGTAAGGTTAGGACTTAGTGTTTGGTAACCAGAAGTGCAATATCTTGAGACCTATATTCTGGTTGCTAATTGCAGTTTATAGCATGTTTCTGCACATATATAAGGATAGAGCAGCAGAGTTATTCAGGGTTACAGGATGTGAGGGGATGGAGTAAGGTTAGGACTTAGTGTTTGGTATACAGAAGTGCAATATCTTGAGACCTATATTCTGGTTGCTATTTGCAGTATATAGCATGTTTCTGCACATATATAAGGATAGAACAGCAGAGTTATTCAGGGTTACAGGATGTGAGGGGATGGAGTAAGGGTAGGACTTAGTGCTTGGTAACCAGAAGTGCAGTATCTTGAGACCTATATTCTGGTTGCTATTTGCAGTTTATAGCATGTTTCTGCACATATATAAGGATAGAACAGCAGAGTTATTCAGGGTTACAGGATGTGAGGGGATGGAGTAAGGTTAGGAATAAGTGTTTGGTATCCAGAAGTGCAATATCTTGAGACCTATATTCTGGTTGCTATGTGCAGTTTATAGCATGTTTCTGCACATATATAAGGATAGAACAGCAGAGTTATTCAGGGTTACAGGATGTGAGGGGATGGAGTAAGGTTAGGACTTAGTGTTTGGTAACCAGAAGTGCAATATCTTGAGACCTATATTCTGGTTGCTAATTGCAGTTTATAGCATGTTTCTGCACATATATAAGGATAGAGCAGCAGAGTTATTCAGGGTTACAGGATGTGAGGGGATGGAGTAAGGTTAGGACTTAGTGTTTGGTATCCAGAAGTGCAATATCTTGAGACCTATATTCTGGTTGCTATTTGCCGTTTATAGCATGTTTCTGCACATATATAAGGATAGAACAGCAGAGTTATTCAGGGTTACAGGATGTGAGGGGATGGAGTAAGGTTAGGACTTAGTGCTTGGTATCCAGAAGTGCAATATCTTGAGACCTATATTCTGGTTGCTATGTGCAGTTTATAGCATGTTTCTGCACATATATAAGGATAGAACAGCAGAGTTATTCAGGGTTACAGGATGTGAGGGGACGGAGTAAGGTTAGGACTTAGTGTTTGGTAACCAGAAGTGCAATATCTTGAGACCTATATTCTGGTTGCTATTTGCAGTTTATAGCATGTTTCTGCACATATATAAGGATAGAACAGCAGAGTTATTCAGGGTTACAGGATGTGAGGGGATGGAGTAAGGTTAGGGCTTAGTCCTTGGTAACCAGAAGTGCAATATCTTGAGACCTATATTCTGGTTGCTATGTGCAGTTTATAGCATGTTTCTGCACATATATAAGGATAGAACAGCAGAGTTATTCAGGGTTACAGGATGTGAGGGGATGGAGTAAGGTTAGGACTTAGTGTTTGGTAACCAGAAGTGCAATATCTTGAGACCTATATTCTGGTTGCTATTTGCAGTTTATAGCATGTTTCTGCACATATATAAGGATAGAACAGCAGAGTTATTCAGGGATACAGGATGTGAGGGGATGGAGTAAGGTTAGGACTTAGTGCTTGGTATCCAGAAGTGCAATATCTTGAGACCTATATTCTGGTTGCTATTTGCAGTTTATAGCATGTTTCTGCACATATATAAGGATAGAACAGCAGAGTTATTCAGGGTTACAGGATGTGAGGGGATGGAGTAAGGTTAGGACTTAGTGTTTGGTAACCAGAAGTGCAATATCTTGAGACCTATATTCTGGTTGCTATGTGCAGTGTATAGCATGTTTCTGCACATATATAAGGATAGAACAGCAGAATTATTCAGGGTTACAGGATGTGAGGGGATGGAGTAAGGTTAGGACTTAGTGTTTGGTAACCAGAAGTGCAATATCTTGAGACCTATATTCTGGTTGCTATGTGCAGTTTATAGCATGTTTCTGCACATATATAATGATAGAACAGCAGAGTTATTCAGGGTTACAGGATGTGAGGGGATGGAGTAAGGTTAGGACTTAGTGTTTGGTAACCAGAAGTGTAATATCTTGAGACCTATATTCTGGTTGCTATGTGCAGTTTATAGCATGTTTCTGCACATATATAAGGATAGAACAGCAGAGTTATTCAGGGTTACAGGATGTGAGGGGATGGAGTAAGGTTAGGACTTAGTGTTTGGTAACCAGAAGTGCAATATCTTGAGACCTATATTCTGGTTGCTATTTGCAGTTTTTAGCATGTTTCTGCACATATATAAGGATAGAACAGCAGAGTTATTCAGGGTTACAGGATGTGAGGGGATGGAGTAAGGTTAGGACTTAGTGTTTGGTATACAGAAGTGCAATATCTTGAGACCTATATTCTGGTTGCTATTTGCAGTTTATAGCATGTTTCTGCACATATATAAGGATAGAACAGCAGAGTTATTCAGGGTTACAGGATGTGAGGGGATGGAGTAAGGTTAGGACTTAGTGTTTGGTATCCAGAAGTGCAATATCTTGAGACCTATATTCTGGTTGCTATGTGCAGTTTATAGCATGTTTCTGCACATATATAAGGATAGAACAGCAGAGCTATTCAGGGTTACAGGATGTGAGGGGATGAAGTAAGGTTAGGACTTAGTGCTTGGTATCCAGAAGTGCAGTATCTTGAGACCTATATTCTGGTTGCTATGTGCAGTATATAGCATGTTTCTGCACATATATAAGGATAGAACAGCAGAGTTATTCAGGGTTACAGGATGTGAGGGGATGGAGTAAGGTTAGGACTTAGTGTTTGGTAACCAGAAGTGCAATATCTTGAGACCTATATTCTGGTTGCTATGTGCAGTTTATAGCATGTTTCTGCACATATATAAGGATAGAACAGCAGAGTTATTCAGGGTTACAGGATGTGAGGGGATGGAGTAAGGTTAGGACTTAGTGTTTGGTATCCAGAAGTGCAATATCTTGAGACCTATATTCTGGTTGCTATGTGCAGTATATAGCATGTTTCTGCACATATATAAGGATAGAACAACAGAGTTATTCAGGGTTACAGGATGTGAGGGGATGGAGTAAGGTTAGGACTTAGTGTTTGGTATACAGAAGTGCAATATCTTGAGACCTATATTCTGGTTGCTATGTGCAGTTTATAGCATGTTTCTGCACATATATAAGGATAGAACAGCAGAGTTATTCAGGGTTACAGGATGTGAGGGGATGGAGTAAGGTTAGGACTTAGTGTTTGGTATCCAGAAGTGCAATATCTTGAGACCTATATTCTGGTTGCTATGTGCAGTGTATAGCATGTTTCTGCACATATATAAGGATAGAACAGCAGAGTTATTCAGGGTTACAGGATGTGAGGGGATGGAGTAAGGTTAGGACTTAGTGTTTGGTAACCAGAAGTGCAATATCTTGAGACCTATATTCTGGTTGCTATGTGCAGTTTATAGCATGTTTCTGCACATATATAAGGATAGAACAGCAGAGTTATTCAGGGTTACAGGATGTGAGGGGATGGAGTAAGGTTAGGACTTAGTGTTTGGTAACCAGAAGTGTAATATCTTGAGACCTATATTCTGGTTGCTATATGCAGTTTATAGCATGTTTCTGCACATATATAAGGATAGAACAGCAGAGTTATTCAGGGTTACAGGATGTGAGGGGATGGAGTAAGGTTAGGACTTAGTGTTTGGTAACCAGAAGTGCAATATCTTGAGACCTATATTCTGGTTGCTATGTGCAGTGTATAGCATGTTTCTGCACATATATAAGGATAGAACAGCAGAGTTATTCAGGGTTACAGGATGTGAGGGGATGGAGTAAGGTTAGGACTTAGTGTTTGGTAACCAGAAGTGCAATATCTTGAGACCTATATTCTGGTTGCTATGTGCAGTTTATAGCATGTTTCTGCACATATATAAGGATAGAACAGCAGAGTTATTCAGGGTTACAGGATGTGAGGGGATGGAGTAAGGTTAGGACTTAGTGTTTGGTAACCAGAAGTGCAATATCTTGAGACCTATATTCTGGTTGCTATGTGCAGTGTATAGCATGTTTCTGCACATATATAAGGATAGAACAGCAGAGTTATTCAGGGTTACAGGATGTGAGGGGATGGAGTAAGGTTAGGACTTAGTGTTTGGTAACCAGAAGTGCAATATCTTGAGACCTATATTCTGGTTGCTATGTGCAGTTTATAGCATGTTTCTGCACATATATAAGGATAGAACAGCAGAGTTATTCAGGGATACAGGATGTGAGGGGATGGAGCAAGGTTAGGAATTAGTGTTTGGTAACCAGAAGTGCAATATCTTGAGACCTATATTCTGGTTGCTATGTGCAGTATATAGCATGTTTCTGCACATATATAAGGATAGAACAGCAGAGTTATTCAGGGTTACAGGATGTGAGGGGATGGAGTAAGGTTAGGACTTAGTGTTTGGTAACCAGAAGTGCAATATCTTGAGACCTATATTCTGGTTGCTAATTGCAGTTTATAGCATGTTTCTGCACATATATAAGGATAGAGCAGCAGAGTTATTCAGGGTTACAGGATGTGAGGGGATGGAGTAAGGTTAGGACTTAGTGTTTGGTATCCAGAAGTGCAATATCTTGAGACCTATATTCTGGTTGCTATTTGCCGTTTATAGCATGTTTCTGTACATATATAAGGATAGAACAGCAGAGTTATTCAGGGTTACAGGATGTGAGGGGATGGAGTAAGGTTAGGACTTAGTACTTGGTATCCAGAAGTGCAATATCTTGAGACCTATATTCTGGTTGCTATTTGCAGTTTATAGCATGTTTCTGCACATATATAAGGATAGAACAGCAGAGTTATTCAGGGTTACAGGATGTGAGGGGATGGAGTAAGGTTAGGACTTAGTGTTTGGTATACAGAAGTGCAATATCTTGAGACCTATATTCTGGTTGCTATGTGCAGTTTATAGCATGTTTCTGCACATATATAAGGATAGAGCAGCAGAGTTATTCAGGGTTACAGGATGTGAGGGGATGGAGTAAGGTTAGGACTTAGTGTTTGGTATCCAGAAGTGCAATATCTTGAGACCTATATTCTGGTTGCTATTTGCAGTTTATAGCATGTTTCTGCACATATATAAGGATAGAACAGCAGAGTTATTCAGGGTTACAGGATGTGAGGGGATGGAGTAAGGTTAGGACTTAGTGCTTGGTATACAGAAGTGCAATATCTTGAGACCTATATTCTGGTTGCTATGTGCAGTTTATAGCATGTTTCTGCACATATATAAGGATAGAACAGCAGAGTTATTCAGGGATACAGGATGTGAGGGGATGGAGTAAGGTTAGGACTTAGTGTTTGGTAACCAGAAGTGCAATATCTTGAGACCTATATTCTGGTTGCTAATTGCAGTTTATAGCATGTTTCTGCACATATATAAGGATAGAGCAGCAGAGTTATTCAGGGTTACAGGATGTGAGGGGATGGAGTAAGGTTAGGACTTAGTGTTTGGTATACAGAAGTGCAATATCTTGAGACCTATATTCTGGTTGCTATTTGCAGTATATAGCATGTTTCTGCACATATATAAGGATAGAACAGCAGAGTTATTCAGGGTTACAGGATGTGAGGGGATGGAGTAAGGGTAGGACTTAGTGCTTGGTATCCAGAAGTGCAATATCTTGAGACCTATATTCTGGTTGCTATGTGCAGTTTATAGCATGTTTCTGCACATATATAAGGATAGAACAGCAGAGTTATTCAGGGTTACAGGATGTGAGGGGATGGAGTAAGGTTAGGACTTAGTGTTTGGTAACCAGAAGTGCAATATCTTGAGACCTATATTCTGGTTGCTAATTGCAGTTTATAGCATGTTTCTGCACATATATAAGGATAGAGCAGCAGAGTTATTCAGGGTTACAGGATGTGAGGGGATGGAGTAAGGTTAGGACTTAGTGTTTGGTATCCAGAAGTGCAATATCTTGAGACCTATATTCTGGTTGCTATTTGCCGTTTATAGCATGTTTCTGTACATATATAAGGATAGAACAGCAGAGTTATTCAGGGTTACAGGATGTGAGGGGATGGAGTAAGGTTAGGACTTAGTGTTTGGTAACCAGAAGTGCAATATCTTGAGACCTATATTCTGGTTGCTAATTGCAGTTTATAGCATGTTTCTGCACATATATAAGGATAGAGCAGCAGAGTTATTCAGGGTTACAGGATGTGAGGGGATGGAGTAAGGTTAGGACTTAGTGTTTGGTATCCAGAAGTGCAATATCTTGAGACCTATATTCTGGTTGCTATTTGCCGTTTATAGCATGTTTCTGCACATATATAAGGATAGAACAGCAGAGTTATTCAGGGTTACAGGATGTGAGGGGATGGAGTAAGGTTAGGACTTAGTGCTTGGTATCCAGAAGTGCAATATCTTGAGACCTATATTCTGGTTGCTATGTGCAGTTTATAGCATGTTTCTGCACATATATAAGGATAGAACAGCAGAGTTATTCAGGGTTACAGGATGTGAGGGGACGGAGTAAGGTTAGGTCTTAGTGTTTGGTAACCAGAAGTGCAATATCTTGAGACCTATATTCTGGTTGCTATTTGCAGTTTATAGCATGTTTCTGCACATATATAAGGATAGAACAGCAGAGTTATTCAGGGTTACAGGATGTGAGGGGATGGAGTAAGGTTAGGGCTTAGTCCTTGGTAACCAGAAGTGCAATATCTTGAGACCTATATTCTGGTTGCTATGTGCAGTTTATAGCATGTTTCTGCACATATATAAGGATAGAACAGCAGAGTTATTCAGGGTTACAGGATGTGAGGGGATGGAGTAAGGTTAGGACTTAGTGTTTGGTAACCAGAAGTGCAATATCTTGAGACCTATATTCTGGTTGCTATTTGCAGTTTATAGCATGTTTCTGCACATATATAAGGATAGAACAGCAGAGTTATTCAGGGATACAGGATGTGAGGGGATGGAGTAAGGTTAGGACTTAGTGCTTGGTATCCAGAAGTGCAATATCTTGAGACCTATATTCTGGTTGCTATTTGCAGTTTATAGCATGTTTCTGCACATATATAAGGATAGAACAGCAGAGTTATTCAGGGTTACAGGATGTGAGGGGATGGAGTAAGGTTAGGACTTAGTGTTTGGTAACCAGAAGTGCAATATCTTGAGACCTATATTCTGGTTGCTATGTGCAGTGTATAGCATGTTTCTGCACATATATAAGGATAGAACAGCAGAATTATTCAGGGTTACAGGATGTGAGGGGATGGAGTAAGGTTAGGACTTAGTGTTTGGTAACCAGAAGTGCAATATCTTGAGACCTATATTCTGGTTGCTATGTGCAGTTTATAGCATGTTTCTGCACATATATAATGATAGAACAGCAGAGTTATTCAGGGTTACAGGATGTGAGGGGATGGAGTAAGGTTAGGACTTAGTGTTTGGTAACCAGAAGTGTAATATCTTGAGACCTATATTCTGGTTGCTATGTGCAGTTTATAGCATGTTTCTGCACATATATAAGGATAGAACAGCAGAGTTATTCAGGGTTACAGGATGTGAGGGGATGGAGTAAGGTTAGGACTTAGTGTTTGGTAACCAGAAGTGCAATATCTTGAGACCTATATTCTGGTTGCTATTTGCAGTTTTTAGCATGTTTCTGCACATATATAAGGATAGAACAGCAGAGTTATTCAGGGTTACAGGATGTGAGGGGATGGAGTAAGGTTAGGACTTAGTGTTTGGTATACAGAAGTGCAATATCTTGAGACCTATATTCTGGTTGCTATTTGCAGTTTATAGCATGTTTCTGCACATATATAAGGATAGAACAGCAGAGTTATTCAGGGTTACAGGATGTGAGGGGATGGAGTAAGGTTAGGACTTAGTGTTTGGTATCCAGAAGTGCAATATCTTGAGACCTATATTCTGGTTGCTATGTGCAGTATATAGCATGTTTCTGCACATATATAAGGATAGAACAACAGAGTTATTCAGGGTTACAGGATGTGAGGGGATGGAGTAAGGTTAGGACTTAGTGTTTGGTATACAGAAGTGCAATATCTTGAGACCTATATTCTGGTTGCTATGTGCAGTTTATAGCATGTTTCTGCACATATATAAGGATAGAACAACAGAGTTATTCAGGGTTACAGGATGTGAGGGGATGGAGTAAGGTTAGGACTTAGTGTTTGGTATACAGAAGTGCAATATCTTGAGACCTATATTCTGGTTGCTATGTGCAGTGTATAGCATGTTTCTGCACATATATAAGGATAGAACAGCAGAGTTATTCAGGGTTACAGGATGTGAGGGGATGGAGTAAGGTTAGGACTTAGTGTTTGGTATCCAGAAGTGCAATATCTTGAGACCTATATTCTGGTTGCTATGTGCAGTGTATAGCATGTTTCTGCACATATATAAGGATAGAACAGCAGAGTTATTCAGGGTTACAGGATGTGAGGGGATGGAGTAAGGTTAGGACTTAGTGTTTGGTAACCAGAAGTGCAATATCTTGAGACCTATATTCTGGTTGCTATGTGCAGTTTATAGCATGTTTCTGCACATATATAAGGATAGAACAGCAGAGTTATTCAGGGTTACAGGATGTGAGGGGATGGAGTAAGGTTAGGACTTAGTGTTTGGTAACCAGAAGTGTAATATCTTGAGACCTATATTCTGGTTGCTATATGCAGTTTATAGCATGTTTCTGCACATATATAAGGATAGAACAACAGAGTTATTCAGGGTTACAGGATGTGAGGGGATGGAGTAAGGTTAGGACTTAGTGTTTGGTAACCAGAAGTGCAATATCTTGAGACCTATATTCTGGTTGCTATTTGCAGTTTATAGCATGTTTCTGCACATATATAAGGATAGAACAGCAGAGTTATTCAGGGTTACAGGATGTGAGGGGATGGAGTAAGGTTAGGACTTAGTGTTTGGTAACCAGAAGTGCAATATCTTGAGACCTATATTCTGGTTGCTATGTGCAGTGTATAGCATGTTTCTGCACATATATAAGGATAGAACAGCAGAGTTATTCAGGGTTACAGGATGTGAGGGGATGGAGTAAGGTTAGGACTTAGTGTTTGGTAACCAGAAGTGCAATATCTTGAGACCTATATTCTGGTTGCTATGTGCAGTTTATAGCATGTTTCTGCACATATATAAGGATAGAACAGCAGAGTTATTCAGGGTTACAGGATGTGAGGGGATGGAGTAAGGTTAGGACTTAGTGTTTGGTATCCAGAAGTGCAATATCTTGAGACCTATATTCTGGTTGCTATGTGCAGTTTATAGCATGTTTCTGCACATATATAAGGATAGAACAGCAGAGTTATTCAGGGATACAGGATGTGAGGGGATGGAGCAAGGTTAGGAATTAGTGTTTGGTAACCAGAAGTGCAATATCTTGAGACCTATATTCTGGTTGCTATGTGCAGTATATAGCATGTTTCTGCACATATATAAGGATAGAACAGCAGAGTTATTCAGGGTTACAGGATGTGAGGGGATGGAGTAAGGTTAGGACTTAGTGTTTGGTAACCAGAAGTGCAATATCTTGAGACCTATATTCTGGTTGCTAATTGCAGTTTATAGCATGTTTCTGCACATATATAAGGATAGAGCAGCAGAGTTATTCAGGGTTACAGGATGTGAGGGGATGGAGTAAGGTTAGGACTTAGTGTTTGGTATCCAGAAGTGCAATATCTTGAGACCTATATTCTGGTTGCTATTTGCCGTTTATAGCATGTTTCTGTACATATATAAGGATAGAACAGCAGAGTTATTCAGGGTTACAGGATGTGAGGGGATGGAGTAAGGTTAGGACTTAGTACTTGGTATCCAGAAGTGCAATATCTTGAGACCTATATTCTGGTTGCTATTTGCAGTTTATAGCATGTTTCTGCACATATATAAGGATAGAACAGCAGAGTTATTCAGGGTTACAGGATGTGAGGGGATGGAGTAAGGTTAGGACTTAGTGTTTGGTATACAGAAGTGCAATATCTTGAGACCTATATTCTGGTTGCTATGTGCAGTTTATAGCATGTTTCTGCACATATATAAGGATAGAGCAGCAGAGTTATTCAGGGTTACAGGATGTGAGGGGATGGAGTAAGGTTAGGACTTAGTGTTTGGTATCCAGAAGTGCAATATCTTGAGACCTATATTCTGGTTGCTATTTGCAGTTTATAGCATGTTTCTGCACATATATAAGGATAGAACAGCAGAGTTATTCAGGGTTACAGGATGTGAGGGGATGGAGTAAGGTTAGGACTTAGTGCTTGGTATACAGAAGTGCAATATCTTGAGACCTATATTCTGGTTGCTATGTGCAGTTTATAGCATGTTTCTGCACATATATAAGGATAGAACAGCAGAGTTATTCAGGGATACAGGATGTGAGGGGATGGAGTAAGGTTAGGACTTAGTGTTTGGTAACCAGAAGTGCAATATCTTGAGACCTATATTCTGGTTGCTAATTGCAGTTTATAGCATGTTTCTGCACATATATAAGGATAGAGCAGCAGAGTTATTCAGGGTTACAGGATGTGAGGGGATGGAGTAAGGTTAGGACTTAGTGTTTGGTATACAGAAGTGCAATATCTTGAGACCTATATTCTGGTTGCTATTTGCAGTATATAGCATGTTTCTGCACATATATAAGGATAGAACAGCAGAGTTATTCAGGGTTACAGGATGTGAGGGGATGGAGTAAGGGTAGGACTTAGTGCTTGGTATCCAGAAGTGCAATATCTTGAGACCTATATTCTGGTTGCTATGTGCAGTTTATAGCATGTTTCTGCACATATATAAGGATAGAACAGCAGAGTTATTCAGGGTTACAGGATGTGAGGGGATGGAGTAAGGTTAGGACTTAGTGTTTGGTAACCAGAAGTGCAATATCTTGAGACCTATATTCTGGTTGCTAATTGCAGTTTATAGCATGTTTCTGCACATATATAAGGATAGAGCAGCAGAGTTATTCAGGGTTACAGGATGTGAGGGGATGGAGTAAGGTTAGGACTTAGTGTTTGGTATCCAGAAGTGCAATATCTTGAGACCTATATTCTGGTTGCTATTTGCCGTTTATAGCATGTTTCTGTACATATATAAGGATAGAACAGCAGAGTTATTCAGGGTTACAGGATGTGAGGGGATGGAGTAAGGTTAGGACTTAGTGTTTGGTATCCAGAAGTGCAATATCTTGAGACCTATATTCTGGTTGCTATGTGCAGTTTATAGCATGTTTCTGCACATATATAAGGATAGAACAGCAGAGTTATTCAGGGTTACAGGATGTGAGGGGACGGAGTAAGGTTAGGACTTAGTGTTTGGTAACCAGAAGTGCAATATCTTGAGACCTATATTCTGGTTGCTATGTGCAGTGTATAGCATGTTTCTGCACATATATAAGGATAGAACAGCAGAGTTATTCAGGGTTACAGGATGTGAGGGGATGGAGTAAGGTTAGGACTTAGTGTTTGGTAACCAGAAGTGCAATATCTTGAGACCTATATTCTGGTTGCTATTTGCAGTTTATAGCATGTTTCTGCACATATATAAGGATAGAACAGCAGAGTTATTCAGGGATACAGGATGTGAGGGGATGGAGTAAGGTTAGGACTTAGTGCTTGGTATCCAGAAGTGCAATATCTTGAGACCTATATTCTGGTTGCTATTTGCAGTTTATAGCATGTTTCTGCACATATATAAGGATAGAACAGCAGAGTTATTCAGGGTTACAGGATGTGAGGGGATGGAGTAAGGTTAGGACTTAGTGTTTGGTAACCAGAAGTGCAATATCTTGAGACCTATATTCTGGTTGCTATGTGCAGTGTATAGCATGTTTCTGCACATATATAAGGATAGAACAGCAGAATTATTCAGGGTTACAGGATGTGAGGGGATGGAGTAAGGTTAGGACTTAGTGTTTGGTAACCAGAAGTGCAATATCTTGAGACCTATATTCTGGTTGCTATGTGCAGTTTATAGCATGTTTCTGCACATATATAAGGATAGAACAGCAGAGTTATTCAGGGTTACAGGATGTGAGGGGATGGAGTAAGGTTAGGACTTAGTGTTTGGTAACCAGAAGTGCAATATCTTGAGACCTATATTCTGGTTGCTATTTGCAGTTTTTAGCATGTTTCTGCACATATATAAGGATAGAACAGCAGAGTTATTCAGGGTTACAGGATGTGAGGGGATGGAGTAAGGTTAGGACTTAGTGTTTGGTATACAGAAGTGCAATATCTTGAGACCTATATTCTGGTTGCTATTTGCAGTTTATAGCATGTTTCTGCACATATATAAGGATAGAACAGCAGAGTTATTCAGGGTTACAGGATGTGAGGGGATGGAGTAAGGTTAGGACTTAGTGTTTGGTATCCAGAAGTGCAATATCTTGAGACCTATATTCTGGTTGCTATGTGCAGTTTATAGCATGTTTCTGCACATATATAAGGATAGAACAGCAGAGTTATTCAGGGTTACAGGATGTGAGGGGATGGAGTAAGGTTAGGACTTAGTGCTTGGTATCCAGAAGTGCAGTATCTTGAGACCTATATTCTGGTTGCTATGTGCAGTATATAGCATGTTTCTGCACATATATAAGGATAGAACAGCAGAGTTATTCAGGGTTACAGGATGTGAGGGGATGGAGTAAGGTTAGGACTTAGTGTTTGGTATCCAGAAGTGCAATATCTTGAGACCTATATTCTGGTTGCTATGTGCAGTATATAGCATGTTTCTGCACATATATAAGGATAGAACAACAGAGTTATTCAGGGTTACAGGATGTGAGGGGATGGAGTAAGGTTAGGACTTAGTGTTTGGTATACAGAAGTGCAATATCTTGAGACCTATATTCTGGTTGCTATGTGCAGTTTATAGCATGTTTCTGCACATATATAAGGATAGAACAGCAGAGTTATTCAGGGTTACAGGATGTGAGGGGATGGAGTAAGGTTAGGACTTAGTGTTTGGTATCCAGAAGTGCAATATCTTGAGACCTATATTCTGGTTGCTATGTGCAGTGTATAGCATGTTTCTGCACATATATAAGGATAGAACAGCAGAGTTATTCAGGGTTACAGGATGTGAGGGGATGGAGTAAGGTTAGGACTTAGTGTTTGGTAACCAGAAGTGCAATATCTTGAGACCTATATTTTGGTTGCTATGTGCAGTTTATAGCATGTTTCTGCACATATATAAGGATAGAACAGCAGAGTTATTCAGGGTTACAGGATGTGAGGGGATGGAGTAAGGTTAGGACTTAGTGTTTGGTAACCAGAAGTGTAATATCTTGAGACCTATATTCTGGTTGCTATATGCAGTTTATAGCATGTTTCTGCACATATATAAGGATAGAACAACAGAGTTATTCAGGGTTACAGGATGTGAGGGGATGGAGTAAGGTTAGGACTTAGAGTTTGGTATCCAGAAGTGCAATATCTTGAGACCTATATTCTGGTTGCTATGTGCAGTTTATAGCATGTTTCTGCACATATATAAGGATAGAACAGCAGAGTTATTCAGGGTTACAGGATGTGAGGGGATGGAGTAAGGTTAGGACTTAGTGTTTGGTATCCAGAAGTGCAATATCTTGAGACCTATATTCTGGTTGCTATGTGCAGTTTATAGCATGTTTCTGCACATATATAAGGATAGAACAGCAGAGTTATTCAGGGTTACAGGATGTGAGGGATGGAGCAAGGTTAGGACTTAGTGTTTGGTAACCAGAAGTGCAATATCTTGAGACCTATATTCTGGTTGCTATTTGCAGTTTATAGCATGTTTCTGCACATATATAAGGATAGAACAGCAGAGTTATTCAGGGTTACAGGATGTGAGGGGATGGAGTAAGGTTAGGACTTAGTGTTTGGTAACCAGAAGTGCAATATCTTGAGACCTATATTCTGGTTGCTATGTGCAGTGTATAGCATGTTTCTGCACATATATAAGGATAGAACAGCAGAGTTATTCAGGGTTACAGGATGTGAGGGGATGGAGTAAGGTTAGGACTTAGTGTTTGGTAACCAGAAGTGCAATATCTTGAGACCTATATTCTGGTTGCTATGTGCAGTTTATAGCATGTTTCTGCACATATATAAGGATAGAACAGCAGAGTTATTCAGGGATACAGGATGTGAGGGGATGGAGCAAGGTTAGGAATTAGTGTTTGGTAACCAGAAGTGCAATATCTTGAGACCTATATTCTGGTTGCTATGTGCAGTTTATAGCATGTTTCTGCACATATATAAGGATAGAACAGCAGAGTTATTCAGGGTTACAGGATGTGAGGGGATGGAGTAAGGTTAGGACTTAGTGTTTGGTAACCAGAAGTGCAATATCTTGAGACCTATATTCTGGTTGCTATTTGCAGTTTATAGCATGTTTCTGCATATATATAAGGATAGAACAGCAGAGTTATTCAGGGTTACGGGATGTGAGGGGATGGAGTAAGGTTAGGACTTAGTGTTTGGTAACCAGAAGTGCAATATCTTGAGATTTATATTCTGGTTGCTATTTGCAGTATATAGCATGTTTCTGCACATATATAAGGATAGAACAGCAGAGTTATTCAGGGTTACAGGATGTGAGGGGATGGAGTAAGGTTAGGACTTAGTGTTTGGTAACCAGAAGTGCAATATCTTGAGACCTATATTCTGGTTGCTATGTGCAGTTTATAGCATGTTTCTGCACATATATAAGGATAGAACAGCAGAGTTATTCAGGGATACAGGATGTGAGGGGATGGAGCAAGGTTAGGAATTAGTGTTTGGTAACCAGAAGTGCAATATCTTGAGACCTATATTCTGGTTGCTATGTGCAGTTTATAGCATGTTTCTGCACATATATAAGGATAGAACAGCAGAGTTATTCAGGGTTACAGGATGTGAGGGGATGGAGTAAGATTAGGACTTAGTGCTTGGTATACAGAAGTGCAATATCTTGAGACCTATATTCTGGTTGCTATGTGCAGTTTATAGCATGTTTCTGCACATATATAAGGATAGAACAGCAGAGTTATTCAGGGTTACAGGATGTGAGGGGATGGAGTAAGGTTAGGACTTAGTGTTTGGTATACAGAAGTGCAATATCTTGAGACCTATATTTTGGTTGCTATTTGCAGTGTATAGCATGTTTCTGCACATATATAAGGATAGAACAGCAGAGTTATTCAGGGTTACAGGATGTGAGGGGATGGAGTAAGGTTAGGACTTAGTGTTTGGTAACCAGAAGTGCAATATCTTGAGACCTATATTCTGGTTGCTATGTGCAGTTTATAACATGTTTCTGCACATATATAAGGATAGAGCAGCAGAGTTATTCAGGGTTACAGGATGTGAGGGGATGGAGTAAGGTTAGGACTTAGTGTTTGGTAACCAGAAGTGCAATATCTTGAGACCTATATTCTGGTTGCTATGTGCAGTTTATAGCATGTTTCTGCTGATAGTGTAGGAGCTTCCGCAGTTTAGTATATATATATATATTGATTCACGTTTTTCGCATTTATTAAGATATTTACTGTTAATCACAAAATGAGTTGATATGTCCTTAAGAAAAATGTGCAGAGCTGGTGAGAATGTTGTATTTGCTGAATAATCTTGTTTTAAGGCATGACTTGTACAAGACAAATGCAACATTAAATGTGTTGGAAATGTATCTAGGACGGACAAAGCAACACCAGATATATCCAAGGCTAATTGAGAAGAATAAAGAAAGAAATCTTTTGAGTTTATGTCCGAAAGACTGATAAACGAAACAATAACCATTTTCAAGGCTGTCCTAGTTGCCACTTCTAACATTGTATGACAATCGATGTATTTTCAAGACATACATGGTGTATGCTGATTGGCTAATTGTATTGGCACACATGAATCCTTTGTTCTTCTGCTATAAAAATAAAGCCATGATGGCCCCCTAACAGATCAACTATGAACTGCTTAGGTTACACAATGATCCGGTGTCACTTATTCATTCACTGATCTCCAACCGGTTGCTAAGGGAAACAGCATTCTGACTGATGACTGAAGAGAATTCATAATCAGACCTGAATAGGTTAACTTACCCTATCACTGCACATATATAAGGATAGAGCAGCAGAGTTATTCAGGGTTACAGGATGTGAGGGGATGGAGTAAGGTTAGGACTTAGTGTTTGGTAACCAGAAGTGCAATATCTTGAGACCTATATTCTGGTTGCTATGTGCAGTTTATAGCATGTTTCTGTACATATATAAGGATAGAACAGCAGAGTTATTCAGGGTTACAGGATGTGAGGGGATGGAGTAAGGTTAGGACTTAGTGCTTGGTATCCAGAAGTGCAATATCTTGAGACCTATATTCTGGTTGCTATTTGCAGTATATAGCATGTTTCTGCACATATATAAGGATAGAACAGCAGAGTTATTCAGGGTTACAGGATGTGAGGGGATGGAGTACGGTTAGGAATAAGTGTTTGGTAACCAGAAGTGCAATATCTTGAGACCTATATTCTGGTTGCTATGTGCAGTTTATAGCATGTTTCTGCACATATATAAGGATAGAACAGCAGAGTTATTCAGGGTTACAGGATGTGAGGGGATGGAGTAAGGTTAGGACTTAGTGTTTGGTATACAGAAGTGCAATATCTTGAGACCTATATTCTGGTTGCTATGTGCATTGTATAGCATGTTTCTGCACATATATAAGGATAGAACAGCAGAATTATTCAGGGTTTCAGGATGTGAGGGGATGGAGTAAGGTTAGGAATTAGTGTTTGGTATCCAGAAGTGCAGTATCTTGAGACCTATATTCTGGTTGCTATGTGCAGTATATAGCATGTTTCTGCACATATATAAGGATAGAACAGCAGAGTTATTCAGGGTTACAGGATGTGAGGGGATGGAGTAAGGTTAGGACTTAGTGTTTGGTATCCAGAAGTGCAGTATCTTGAGACCTATATTCTGGTTGCTATGTGCAGTATATAGCATGTTTCTGCACATATATAAGGATAGAACAGCAGAGTTATTCAGGGATACAGGATGTGAGGGGATGGAGTAAGGTTAGGAATAAGTGTTTGGTAACCAGAAGTGCAATATCTTGAGACCTATATTCTGGTTGGTATGTGCAGTTTATAGCATGTTTCTGCACATATATAAGGATAGAACAGCAGAGTTATTCAGGGTTACAGGATGTGAGGGGATGGAGTAAGGTTAGGAATAAGTGTTTGGTAACCAGAAGTGCAGTATCTTGAGACCTATATTCTGGTTGCTATGTGCAGTTTATAGCATGTTTCTGCACATATATAAGGATAGAACAGCAGAATTATTCAGGGTTACAGGATGTGAGGGGATGGAGTAAGGTTAGGACTTAGTGTTTGGTATCCAGAAGTGCAATATTTTGAGACCTATATTCTGGTTGCTATGTGCAGTATATAGCATGTTTCTGGACATATATAAGGATAGAACAGCAGAGTTATTCAGGGATACAGGATGTGGGGGGATGGAGTAAGGTTAGGACTTAGTGTTTGGTATCCAGAAGTGCAATATCTTGAGACCTATATTCTGGTTGCTATGTGCAGTATATAGCATGTTTCTGCACATATATAAGGATAGAACAGCAGAGTTATTCAGGGTTACAGGATGTGAGAGGATGGAGTAAGGTTAGGACTTAGTGTTTGGTAACCAGAAGTGCAATATCTTGAGACCTATATTCTGGTTGCTATGTGCAGTTTATAGCATGTTTCTGCACATATATAAGGATAGAACAGCAGAGTTATTCAGGGTTACAGGATGTGAGGGGATGGAGTAAGGTTAGGACTTAGTGTTTGGTATCCAGAAGTGCAATATCTTGAGACCTATATTCTGGTTGCTATGTGCAGTATATAGCATGTTTCTGCACATATATAATGATAGAACAGCAGAGTTATTCAGGGTTACAGGATGTGAGGGGATGGAGTAAGGTTAGGACTTAGTGCTTGGTAACCAGAAGTGCAATATCTTGAGACCTATATTCTGGTTGCTATTTGCAGTTTATAGCATGTTTCTGCACATATATAAGGATAGAACAGCAGAGTTATTCAGGGTTACAGGATGTGAGGGGATGGAGTAAGGTTAGGACTTAGTGTTTGGTATCCAGAAGTGCAATATCTTGAGACCTATATTCTGGTTGCTATTTGCAGTTTATAGCATGTTTCTGCACATATATAAGGATAGAACAGCAGAGTTATTCAGGGTTACAGGATGTGAAGGGATGGAGTAAGGTTAGGACTTAGTGTTTGGTATACAGAAGTGCTATATCTTGAGACCTATATTCTGGTTGCTATGTGCAGTTTATAGCATGTTTCTGCACATATATAAGGATAGAACAGCAGAATTATTCAGGGTTACAGGATGTGAGGGGATGGAGTAAGGTTAGGACTTAGTGTTTGGTATCCAGAAGTGCAATATCTTGAGACCTATATTCTGGTTGCTATTTGCAGTTTATAGCATGTTTCTGCACATATATAAGGATAGAACAGCAGAGTTATTCAGGGTTACAGGATGTGAGGGGATGGAGTAAGGTTAGGATTTAGTGTTTGGTAACCAGAAGTGCAATATCTTGAGACCTATATTCTGGTTGCTATTTGCAGTTTATAGCATGTTTCTGCACATATATAAGGATAGAACAGCAGAGTTATTCAGGGTTACAGGATGTGAGGGGATGGAGTAAGGTTAGGACTTAGTGTTTGGTATACAGAAGTGCAATATCTTGAGACCTATATTCTGGTTGCTATGTGCAGTTTATAGCATGTTTCTGCACATATATAAGGATAGAACAGCAGAGTTATTCAGGGTTACAGGATGTGAGGGGATGGAGTAAGGTTAGGACTTAGTGTTTGGTAACCAGAAGTGCAATATCCTGAGACCTATATTCTGGTTGCTATTTGCAGTTTATAGCATGTTTCTGTACATATATAAGGATAGAACAGCAGAGTTATTCAGGGTTACAGGATGTGAGGGGATGGAGTAAGGGTAGGACTTAGTGTTTGGTATCTAGAAGTGCAATATCTTGAGACCTATATTCTGGTTGCTATGTGCAGTTTATAGCATGTTTCTGCACATATATAAGGATAGAACAGCAGAGTTATTCAGGGTTACAGGATGTGAGGGGATGGAGTAAGGTTAGGACTTAGTGTTTGGTATACAGAAGTGCAATATCTTGAGACCTATATTCTAGTTGCTATTTGCAGTTTATAGCATGTTTCTGCACATATATAAGGATAGAACAGCAGAGTTATTCAGGGTTACAGGATGTGAGGGGATGGAGTAAGGTTAGGACTTAGTGTTTGGTATCCAGAAGTGCAATATCTTGAGACCTATATTCTGGTTGCTATTTGCAGTTTATAGCATGTTTCTGCACATATATAAGGATAGAACAGCAGAGTTATTCAGGGTTACAGGATGTGAGGGGATGGAGTAAGGTTAGGACGTAGTGTTTGGTATCCAGAAGTGCAATATCTTGAGACCTATATTCTGGTTGCTATTTGCAGTTTATAGCATGTTTCTGCACATATATAAGGATAGAACAGCAGAGTTATTCAGGGTTACAGGATGTGAGGGGATGGAGTAAGGTTAGGACTTAGTGTTTGGTATACAGAAGTGCAATATCTTGAGACCTATATTCTGGTTGCTATGTGCAGTTTATAGCATGTTTCTGCACATATATAAGGATAGAACAGCAGAGTTATTCAGGGTTACAGGATGTGAGGGGATGGAGTAAGGTTAGGACTTAGTGTTTGGTAACCAGAAGTGCAATATCCTGAGACCTATATTCTGGTTGCTATTTGCAGTTTATAGCATGTTTCTGTACATATATAAGGATAGAACAGCAGAGTTATTCAGGGTTACAGGATGTGAGGGGATGGAGTAAGGGTAGGACTTAGTGTTTGGTATCTAGAAGTGCAATATCTTGAGACCTATATTCTGGTTGCTATTTGCAGTTTATAGCATGTTTCTGCACATATATAAGGATAGAACAGCAGAGTTATTCAGGGTTACAGGATGTGAGGGGATGGAGTAAGGTTAGGACTTAGTGCTTGGTAACCAGAAGTGCAATATCTTGAGACCTATATTCTGGTTGCTATTTGCAGTTTATAGCATGTTTCTGCACATATATAAGGATAGAACAGCAGAGTTATTCAGGGTTACAGGATGTGAGGGGATGGAGTAAGGTTAGGACTTAGTGTTTGGTATCCAGAAGTGCAATATCTTGAGACCTATATTCTGGTTGCTATTTGCAGTTTATAGCATGTTTCTGCACATATATAAGGATAGAACAGCAGAGTTATTCAGGGTTACAGGATGTGAAGGGATGGAGTAAGGTTAGGACTTAGTGTTTGGTATACAGAAGTGCAATATCTTGAGACCTATATTCTGGTTGCTATGTGCAGTTTATAGCATGTTTCTGCACATATATAAGGATAGAACAGCAGAATTATTCAGGGTTACAGGATGTGAGGGGATGGAGTAAGGTTAGGACTTAGTGTTTGGTATCCAGAAGTGCAATATCTTGAGACCTATATTCTAGTTGCTATTTGCGGTTTATAGCATGTTTCTGCACATATATAAGGATAGAACAGCAGAATTATTCAGGGATACAGGATGTGAGGGGATGGAGTAAGGTTAGGACTTAGTGTTTGGTATACAGAAGTGCAATATCTTGAGACATATATTCTGGTTGCTATGTGCAGTTTATAGCATGTTTCTGCACATATATAAGGATAGAACAGCAGAGTTATTCAGGGTTACAGGATGTGAGGGGATGGAGTAAGGTTAGGACTTAGTGTTTGGTATCCAGAAGTGCAATATCTTGAGACCTATATTCTGGTTGCTATTTGCAGTTTATAGCATGTTTCTGCACATATATAAGGATAGAACAGCAGAGTTATTCAGGGTTACAGGATGTGAGGGGATGGAGTAAGGTTAGGATTTAGTGTTTGGTAACCAGAAGTGCAATATCTTGAGACCTATATTCTGGTTGCTATTTGCAGTTTATAGCATGTTTCTGCACATATATAAGGATAGAACAGCAGAGTTATTCAGGGTTACAGGATGTGAGGGGATGGAGTAAGGTTAGGACTTAGTGTTTGGTATACAGAAGTGCAATATCTTGAGACCTATATTCTGGTTGCTATGTGCAGTTTATAGCATGTTTCTGCACATATATAAGGATAGAACAGCAGAGTTATTCAGGGTTACAGGATGTGAGGGGATGGAGTAAGGTTAGGACTTAGTGTTTGGTAACCAGAAGTGCAATATCCTGAGACCTATATTCTGGTTGCTATTTGCAGTTTATAGCATGTTTCTGTACATATATAAGGATAGAACAGCAGAGTTATTCAGGGTTACAGGATGTGAGGGGATGGAGTAAGGGTAGGACTTAGTGTTTGGTATCTAGAAGTGCAATATCTTGAGACCTATATTCTGGTTGCTATGTGCAGTTTATAGCATGTTTCTGCACATATATAAGGATAGAACAGCAGAGTTATTCAGGGTTACAGGATGTGAGGGGATGGAGTAAGGTTAGGACTTAGTGTTTGGTATACAGAAGTGCAATATCTTGAGACCTATATTCTAGTTGCTATTTGCAGTTTATAGCATGTTTCTGCACATATATAAGGATAGAACAGCAGAGTTATTCAGGGTTACAGGATGTGAGGGGATGGAGTAAGGTTAGGACTTAGTGTTTGGTATCCAGAAGTGCAATATCTTGAGACCTATATTCTGGTTGCTATTTGCAGTTTATAGCATGTTTCTGCACATATATAAGGATAGAACAGCAGAGTTATTCAGGGTTACAGGATGTGAGGGGATGGAGTAAGGTTAGGACTTAGTGTTTGGTATCCAGAAGTGCAATATCTTGAGACCTATATTCTGGTTGCTATTTGCAGTTTATAGCATGTTTCTGCACATATATAAGGATAGAACAGCAGAGTTATTCAGGGTTACAGGATGTGAGGGGATGGAGTAAGGTTAGGACTTAGTGTTTGGTATACAGAAGTGCAATATCTTGAGACCTATATTCTGGTTGCTATGTGCAGTTTATAGCATGTTTCTGCACATATATAAGGATAGAACAGCAGAGTTATTCAGGGTTACAGGATGTGAGGGGATGGAGTAAGGTTAGGACTTAGTGTTTGGTAACCAGAAGTGCAATATCCTGAGACCTATATTCTGGTTGCTATTTGCAGTTTATAGCATGTTTCTGTACATATATAAGGATAGAACAGCAGAGTTATTCAGGGTTACAGGATGTGAGGGGATGGAGTAAGGGTAGGACTTAGTGTTTGGTATCTAGAAGTGCAATATCTTGAGACCTATATTCTGGTTGCTATTTGCAGTTTATAGCATGTTTCTGCACATATATAAGGATAGAACAGCAGAGTTATTCAGGGTTACAGGATGTGAGGGGATGGAGTAAGGTTAGGAATAAGTGTTTGGTAACCAGAAGTGCAGTATCTTGAGACCTATATTCTGGTTGGTATGTGCAGTATATAGCATGTTTCTGCACATATATAAGGATAGAACAGCAGAATTATTCAGGGTTACAGGATGTGAGGGGATGGAGTAAGGTTAGGACTTAGTGTTTGGTATCCAGAAGTGCAATATCTTGAGACCTATATTCTGGTTGCTATGTGCAGTATATAGCATGTTTCTGCACATATATAAGGATAGAACAGCAGAGTTATTCAGGGATACAGGATGTGGGGGGATGGAGTAAGGTTAGGACTTAGTGTTTGGTATCCAGAAGTGCAATATCTTGAGACCTATATTCTGGTTGCTATGTGCAGTATATAGCATGTTTCTGCACATATATAAGGATAGAACAGCAGAGTTATTCAGGGTTACAGGATGTGAGAGGATGGAGTAAGGTTAGGACTTAGTGTTTGGTAACCAGAAGTGCAATATCTTGAGACCTATATTCTGGTTGCTATTTGCAGTTTATAGCATGTTTCTGCACATATATAAGGATAGAACAGCAGAGTTATTCAGGGTTACAGGATGTGAGGGGATGGAGTAAGGTTAGGACTTAGTGTTTGGTAACCAGAAGTGCAATATCTTGAGACCTATATTCTGGTTGGTATGTGCAGTGTATAGCATGTTTCTGCACATATATAAGGATAGAACAGCAGAATTATTCAGGGTTACAGGATGTGAGGGGATGGAGTAAGGTTAGGACTTAGTGTTTGGTATCCAGAAGTGCAATATCTTGAGACCTATATTCTGGTTGCTATGTGCAGTATATAGCATGTTTCTGCACATATATAATGATAGAACAGCAGAGTTATTCAGGGTTACAGGATGTGAGGGGATGGAGTTAGGTTAGGACTTAGTGCTTGGTAACCAGAAGTGCAATATCTTGAGACCTATATTCTGGTTGCTATTTGCAGTTTATAGCATGTTTCTGCACATATATAAGGATAGAACAGCAGAGTTATTCAGGGTTACAGGATGTGAGGGGATGGAGTAAGGTTAGGACTTAGTGTTTGGTATCCAGAAGTGCAATATCTTGAGACCTATATTCTGGTTGCTATTTGCAGTTTATAGCATGTTTCTGCACATATATAAGGATAGAACAGCAGAGTTATTCAGGGTTACAGGATGTGAAGGGATGGAGTAAGGTTAGGACTTAGTGTTTGGTATACAGAAGTGCAATATCTTGAGACCTATATTCTGGTTGCTATGTGCAGTTTATAGCATGTTTCTGCACATATATAAGGATAGAACAGCAGAATTATTCAGGGTTACAGGATGTGAGGGGATGGAGTAAGGTTAGGACTTAGTGTTTGGTATCCAGAAGTGCAATATCTTGAGACCTATATTCTAGTTGCTATTTGCGGTTTATAGCATGTTTCTGCACATATATAAGGATAGAACAGCAGAATTATTCAGGGATACAGGATGTGAGGGGATGGAGTAAGGTTAGGACTTAGTGTTTGGTATACAGAAGTGCAATATCTTGAGACATATATTCTGGTTGCTATGTGCAGTTTATAGCATGTTTCTGCACATATATAAGGATAGAACAGCAGAGTTATTCAGGGTTACAGGATGTGAGGGGATGGAGTAAGGTTAGGACTTAGTGTTTGGTATCCAGAAGTGCAATATCTTGAGACCTATATTCTGGTTGCTATTTGCAGTTTATAGCATGTTTCTGCACATATATAAGGATAGAACAGCAGAGTTATTCAGGGTTACAGGATGTGAGGGGATGGAGTAAGGTTAGGACTTAGTGTTTGGTAACCAGAAGTGCAATATCTTGAGACCTATATTCTGGTTGTTATGTGCAGTTTATAGCATGTTTCTGCACATATATAATGATAGAACAGCAGAGTTATTCAGGGTTACAGGATGTGAGGGGATGGAGTGAGGTTAGGACTTAGTGTTTGGTATCTAGAAGTGCAATATCTTGAGACCTATATTCTGGTTGCTATTTGCAGTTTATAGCATGTTTCTGCACATATATAAGTATAGAACAGCAGAGTTATTCAGGGTTACAGGATGTGAGGGGATGGAGTAAGGTTAGGACTTAGTGTTTGGTATACAGAAGTGCAATATCTTGAGACCTATATTCTGGTTGCTATGTGCAGTTTATAGCATGTTTCTGCACATATATAAGGATAGAACAGCAGAGTTATTCAGGGTTACAGGATGTGAGGGGATGGAGTAAGGTTAGGACTTAGTGTTTGGTAACCAGAAGTGCAATATCCTGAGACCTATATTCTGGTTGCTATTTGCAGTTTATAGCATGTTTCTGTACATATATAAGGATAGAACAGCAGAGTTATTCAGGGTTACAGGATGTGAGGGGATGGAGTAAGGTTAGGACTTAGTGTTTGGTATCCAGAAGTGCAATATCTTAAGACCTATATTCTGGTTGCTATTTGCAGTTTATAGCATGTTTCTGCACATATATAAGGATAGAACAGCAGAGTTATTCAGGGTTACAGGATGTGAGGGGATGGAGTAAGGTTAGGACTTAGTGTTTGGTATCCAGAAGTGCAATATCTTGAGACCTATATTCTGGTTGCTATTTGCAGTTTATAGCATGTTTCTGCACATATATAAGGATAGAACAGCAGAGTTATTCAGGGTTACAGGATGTGAGGGGATGGAGTAAGGTTAGGACTTAGTGTTTGGTATACAGAAGTGCAATATCTTGAGACCTATATTCTGGTTGCTATTTGCAGTTTATAGCATGTTTCTGCACATATATAAGGATAGAACAGCAGAGTTATTCAGGGTTACAGGATGTGAGGGGATGGAGTAAGGTTAGGACTTAGTGTTTGGTATCTAGAAGTGCAATATCTTGAGACCTATATTCTGGTTGCTATGTGCAGTTTATAGCATGTTTCTGCACATATATAAGGATAGAACAGCAGAGTTATTCAGGGTTACAGGATGTGAGGGGATGGAGTAAGGTTAGGACTTAGTGCTTGGTATCCAGATGTGCAGTATCTTGAGATCTACATTCCGGTTGCTATTTGCAGTTTATAGCATGTTTCTGTGCATAGATATGTGCACAATTGTAATATTCACAAATACTGTAAATACTGTACTCTTGATATTCGGCGGGAACCAGTGGTGAACACCTGCAAGTACACCTGGACCGGACCAAGCATCGCCCATTCATTTAAACCAACCTATGACCCCTCATGTACTGTAAATGACCTGCCCTTTGACCTATTAAAGAAGCGCTTACACTTCCCATTGTACTGTATTTGGACACATTGTATAAAGAGAGTCCTCCTGACTAGGCTCAGTCTATTCTCTGAAGGTCATCTTGCTAAGACTGACTGAGGACCGGATCCGGGAGCGCTGGTGAACAAACGTATGTACTATTGGTTGTAGCTCTTCTCTGTAATATTGTTGTATCTTTTATCTGTATATTTTGAGTAAATACTGTTGATGTGTTGGACCACAACATTACATGTAACTACTGGTGTCGCATTCCATTGTTTGGGGATAAGGTGTAGTCAGCCACACGTGTCACTGCATTGTGCGCATAGCGTGTTGGCGTGTATATGCAACGTGCATACATATCTTAGCGGTTATTTGCTTACGTTATGTGGCTGCAGCGGCCCGAACCACAGTGTGATACAGTATTGCTTTTCCTTGTAAATTAATCAAACTTTACAGTATTTAAATAAACTTTTTACCTGACCCTTGCCTGGAAATGTCCATGTATGAAGGTATGGGAGATACCTGCTGCAGTTCCTTCTACTTACATTTGGGTGGTCCGGTTGTTTTGGGGGCATTAGCAGCAAATAGTAAATGATACATTGTCTCGCTGACCCTCTGATTTTTACAAATATGTTACACAAAATGACATTTGCATTAACAACCATTAATTAAACAAAAACAATACAATTAAAAAAAAATGATACACAAAAAATAGAAAAAAAATCACCAATTCTGGTCTGGATTCATTGACTCTATCAGGAGAACAAGAGCCTTTGTTTTAAGGACTATACCAACAGTAACCAGTAGAGGAATCAGGCGTATCCCACAGAATATCAGTGCTGCCACCATACATTGGGGGGAGAAGATAAAGTGCAGATTTCTGAACAGTGCTTTTATAAGGAACATAAGAAGTGCATAGATCACAATGATCAGAAGTCCGGGACAATGAGGTCAAGAAACCAACGCTGTGGTACTAATAACCCCAATACAGGTCACTTGGAGCAAGAGACTACGGTAAGGGCAACAACTATTTTTCAAACAACAAAAAAAAAAGTTAGAAAAAAAATTAATTATAAATGTAAAAAAAGAGGATCGTCCAGTACAGAGGACTGTGGGGGTCATTCCGAGTTGTTCGCTCGCTAGCAGTTTTAAGCAGCCGTGCAAACGCTAAGCCGCCTCCCACTGGAAGTGTATTTTAGCTTCGCAGAAGTGCGAACGAAAGGATCGCAGAGCGGCTGCAAAATAATTTTGTGCAGTTTCAGAGTAGCTCCAGACCTTCTCAGCGCCTGTGATCACTTCAGACTGTTCTGTTCCTGATTTGACATCACAAACACGCCCTGCGTTCAGCCAGCCACGCCTGCGTTTTTCCTGGCACGCCTGCATTTTTTCGAACACTCCATGAAAACGGTCAGTTGACACCCAGAAACACCCACTTAATGTCAATCACTATGTTAATGCCTAATTATTTTAGAGGAATTGGGGAGTCTCCATTGTGATAATATTCAGCATATAGAATTTATTATCAAAGAAGAGGCCACGCCTATATTTTCTGCGCAGAGAGACGTGACCCTACACAGACTTCATCAATGATGTCCGTCCCTTCAGGGGATTTCAGGCTCACATATATAGTACAGAATTATACAATAATTCATCATTCATTAATCAATGGGGCGTGTATTCAGATAACAGTTCTTTCCAGCTTATACCTAGTGGTGTGATACTGCCTGATTTTATCTTCCGGGTTGTTGGTTCCTAATGTTTCCATGTTAATGTCTATAAAGGTGATATTTTTCCTGGTAGCAATTCTATCTTCTGCATTTCTTTTATTGTTATTGGAATGCATATAAAGCAGGTCTTATAAGCTTCTCCCACATATTTGGGTGGTACTACACAGAAAGCATTACTATGGGCGGCAGCTGTGGCCAATTCTACAAAGGTGTTCCTCATATACCCTAGCTTTTTCCACTGGGCCCTCATAGGGGCTTTCATCTGTCTTTGTGTTTTTATTCTTATTTTCCCTTTCCTCGGGGAGCCATTCCTGATCATTCCTGATTCCCCCATGGATTGTAAGGTGTGTGTCTGAGTGTTGTGTCTGATTCCTCTCCTCATCTTCATAACACCATACTATACAATCATTCTGGGGGATTCTCCCACAGTGTACACAGATACATCTATACACATTTACCATCTTGTGGCACTCGGTCTGTTCTATGGGGGCCCTGACTGTGCGTGCACCTCCAAAAAGCAGTGGATCATCGTGGCACCAATCTATCCATCTTTGTTCAGGGTTTCGTCCGCAATATTTACAAATACATCTGGCTATCAGGGGTAGCTGTTGACATCTGTTTGGGTACTCTTCTTTTTCCTCTTTTCTTTTGTTTCTTGTGTCTAGGGGTGTGATGAGAGGTACATGACTAGGATAGGGATGTATTACTTCCTCAAAGGTCATCAGAGACATACCCTCTGGGGAAGCCACCTCATCAGACTGCCCCTGCCTTGGACCCTCAGTCATCCTAGTTAGTAAGTAGTAAGTCAACAATCCCCCCATCCATATTATTACTCCCAGGCTTAGAACCAATACTCCAATTTCGGTAGCCCTTCTGAATCTTTTCTGCACCTGGTTGGGGTTTAGCAACACGGATTGTCCCATATCATTTTCAACATACATCTTACCAAACCAGGCCATTTTATCTCTTAGTCTCTGGTTACTGGGGTTCCTCAAAAAGAGCCTGCAAGTTCAATGTTTCTGCAGCTTCTTCCTCTGGTGGGCTTTTCTGGGACTCTTTGCTCTTTCCGTCCTCAGTCACTTTCTTGCAATGCAATGCATGTATCCAAGCCGATTTCTCTGCCACCTTTATAGCCATGGGCATGGTCAACAGTACTTGGTATG
This sequence comes from Pseudophryne corroboree, assembly GCF_028390025.1. NCBI lineage: Eukaryota > Metazoa > Chordata > Amphibia > Anura > Myobatrachidae > Pseudophryne > Pseudophryne corroboree. The sequence continues at coordinate 2,237,345 of NW_026967503.1, read as the reverse complement.
GGTCCTCCCACCTGTCTACAAATGAACCAGAGCGTAAGAAATTTCTAACCATCACAAATTCTCCTGGTTTCACACCATGGCATTTCTAGTCACTTTGATAAGCACCTTTAGAGAGAATTAGTCCCTTGTGTATCTGTTTGAATTGTTCATGCAAGTCTAGGACATATTTTGTGGTTAGATCGTGTAGAGTGGAGTGGCTTTCTTCTGGGCCTATCATCAGGTTGGGATGTTTTCCGAATAACACCTCATAAGGGGACAGACTGAGAGGTTTGGGAGTCACTCTAATGCTGTGTAGTATGATGGGCAGTGCCTCTACCCAGTTTAGGCCTGTCTCTTCTATGACCTTGGAAAGTTTGTTCTTTATAGTATAATTAACTCTTTATACGAGGCCTGCCGCTTGAGGTCTATAAGGACAATAAAGTTTGGACTCTATACCCATTATCCTACACATCTCTTGGAAAACCTTACTTGTGAAGTGTGTGCCTTGATCGGACTCAATGATCTCTGGAATACCATATCTAGATACAAATTCTTGTACTAGCTTCTTAGCTGTAAAATGTGCTGTGCAGGCTACCGCTGGGTATATATTGCTAACATTTATACCAACTCACAATATGCATATTGTGAGTCGGTATAAATGTTAGCAATGGAGGTATGCCGCACAGGCTAGATATAATGTTAGATTCTAAGTACCAAGCTAAAGTAATGGAGTCTGAGAAAATAATATTTTCTACCCAGATCTACATTGGGTGGTGCACCCTGAGTCAGTATAAAGCTTTGCAGACACAGAGGGAGAAGAAAAAGACTCTTTTGTGGGTGCACTCTTTGTATCATAGGAAAGTCAATAGAAGTAATGAATCATGAGAATATTAAATTAATTTAGTTTTATTAAATTCCTAGTAAAATATAGCAGTAGTTTGATTATTTAAAGATAACAAAATTAATGATAACAAAAATAACAATAAAGATTGGTGATAATTTACAAATCACTACTGTCTGCCATGCTTTGGTAGTTAATTGAGGATTATCCTGCATATGGTAGGTTCACAGATTGATCACAGTACATAATTTAATCAAATTTGATGATAAAAGGGATATATAACACACCTAAGCCTATGCAATAATTTCAAGACATCTGTTCGGTCAGACAATGAGAGCCGCCAAAAGAAGGTGATGAGTGAGTAAAATTAAGAGTAGAACAATGAGAAAAGTGTGAATCTGCTGTCAGTGTTAAACACTGGACATGGTAATTGTGCTCTACTAAACTGGATCTTCCTCAGGAGTCTCCTACCTGAGTTCTGATTCAGCCCGACACTGATTAGCTTCCAAGATGGGATGGATTCGGGCATTTCCAGTGTGGTATGATAGTAGAGTGGTACATAGATGATTTTTGTCACTCTGGAGTCACTGATGAGAGTTCACAAAAAAATGAAAAAAGGTGGCAACAGAAAAGTAAAGTGGAAAGAGAATAGATGGATCTGCTGCCAGCGTTACAGATGGGAGACTGAATCGTTGGTGAGAGTCCAGAAAGATAGAAAAGACATGAAAGAAAGTAATGTTGACATGGGAATCTGAAACTGGTGCTAAAAAAGGTCCTGATATTGGCAAACAAAGAATACTGTAAATAGTACCAGTATGGATGAACACACAATAGCAACTTGCTGGGTTATCAGGTAATACTGTGGTAAAAATTAAGAAAATAAGGGAGATGCTTAATTAACAATTAGTGGCTATAAGGACTATAGCTGATAAAGAAAGGGCTAAATGAATCACGAGCAGAAAGATGGGGTGTGAATGATCCATATAAACACTCAATGAACTGCTAATGTTGTACAAAAATATTTTATCAATTGGTACAGAAAACAAAGAGAAAAGAAGAAAAGAGATTTTATAGTATAACAAATGTCATTTGAAACTGCAATGAAATATTGTTGCAAAATACTAGAGATAAGCTAGGAGAACATATGTCTAATCAAAATGTGAATATTGTTGCCACAGGTTGATCCTGCGACAGGCTTGCTATATATGTAAATAAGCTCAAGTTTGGATCACTTTCATTAATATAAAAGAGACGTGGTGCCCCGCTGGTAGATAATTACAAAATAATATATAAGTATTGATCTCCCATAGCGGTGGTCTTTGATGTAAAATGCAGAAAAGTTTTGATTACCAATGAAATAGTGTGCCGCTGCGGAAGCTGGAATCCAGCACAATGCAGATTCCTGTTACCCTGGAGAGTATGACCCTGTGGAACGGCTCGGAGGAGTCGGCTGCGGAAGACGGCAAGAGAATCAGTCCGTTTAGGTAGACAGCAGGGCAGGTGAGTGGGACAGAAGATGGCTCAGACAAGTAGGCTGCAGGAGGTGGCAGGAGGATCAGTCCATGTTGGCAGACAGCAGGACAGGGGAGCGGGATGGAAGACGCGTTTTGCCCGTACGTCGGGCTTGCTCACTTCCTGAATAAATGTTAACAATTCTGTTTCGTGCCAAGTAACATGCCCTTCCCAATGCTATGAGTTCTGCTTTTTGAGCAGAGTGGGGTGGTGGAATCGGGAGTGCTTCAATGATGTGTATCGTCCACTATGGCGTATCCAGATGTCAGAATGCCCATGTCATTCTGGCGGTGGCAGCTACCGTCAACATACAGGTTCAGGTCTGCGTTCTGTATCTCAGTGTCTCTTATATCTAGTCTTGGAGTGCATAAAGTCTGGGTCAGCTTTTCACAATCATGATCATCTAACTTCTCCCCACTTTGTGACTGTCCAGTCACACCTGGGAGGAAATTTGCTGGATTCAAAGTTGTGCAGCGCTGCAATATTATGTTAGGGGGCATGAGAAGCGCAAGTTCCCATTTGGTTATCCTGGACGCTGTGATGTGCTTTGTGGCTGAGCCATTTAATAAAGCAGCAACTGCGTGCGGGACATTCAGGTAGAGTGTGTGCTAGAACTATGCTGTCTTGTCAACAAGTGTAGCTGCTGCAGCCACCGCGCACAAGCATTGCGGCAGCCCCCTAGCTACGGGATCCAATCTGAAGATCGACAGTGTCTAGGTCGACTGTCACTATGTCAACATGGATGGAAGGTCGACAGGGCTTCTAGGTTGACATGTGCTAGGTCGACAGGTCTAAAGGTCGACATGAGGTTTTTCTTTAAATATTTATTTATTTTTTCATACTTAACGATCCACGTGGACTATGATTGGAATGGTAAAGTGTGCCGAGCGAAGCGGTAGCGGAGCGAAGGCACCATGCCCGAAGCATGGCGAGCGTAGCGAGCCATGCAAGGGGACGCGGTGCACTAATTTGGGATCCCAGTCGCTTTACGAAGAAAACGACACAAAAATGTCGACCTTTAGACCTGTCGACCTAGCACATGTCGACCTAGAAACCCTGTCGACCTTCCATTCATGTCGACCTAGTGACTGTCGACCTATAGTGGTCAACCTAAACATTGTCGACCTAGACACTGTCGATAAAATGAACCAAACCCCTAGCTACTGTATCCAGCTGTGTGCTGTAATATCCCGCTGGGTGGTGACAGTCCCTATTTTTCTGAGTTAGTACTCCAGCAGCACAGCCGTCGAGCTCTGTACAAAAGAGAATAAATGGTTTAGTGTAACATGGGAAGCCCAGGGCTGGGGTGGCAGTGAGGGCTTCCTTCAACTGATGAAACGCTAGTAGTGTGGTGTCATCATGGATGACCGGATCAGGCTTTTTTATGGATACCAGTTCCTGGAGAGGTAGTGCTATAGCAGCATATCCTGGTATCCTATGTCTACAGAAAGAGGTCATCCCTAGAAAGGTGTGTATTTGCTTTTGGGTGACTGGCAGAGGCATATTCTGTATGGCCTGGATGCGTGATGGTAGGAGATGGCGCTGTCCTTGGGAGAGACAGTGACCTAGGTACTGCACTTTCTGCTATGGCAGCTGCTGTTTGGCTTTGCTGGCCTTCAACCCCATGGAGGTGAGGAAAGTCAACAGGGACACTGAGTCTTCCCACGATTCCTCCTATGTCTGTGAATAACAAATCGTCAACATATTGAATAAGCACTGAGTTGTGTGTTGAGGACCAATTCTGCAATATATCATGGAGGGCTTGGCTAAAATAAGTAGGAGCATCCCATAGCCCCTGGGGCATATGAGTCCAGGTATGCTGTTGACCCTTAAATGTAAATGTAAATAGGTACTGACAGTCTGTAAGTAATGGAATGGAGAAAAATGCTGAGCATAGGTCAATAACTGTGAAAAACTGCATCCGGCGGAACCTGTGTAAGTATTGTAGTGGGGTTGGGCACTACAGGGTGGCATTCTTGTATGACTGCATTAAGCACTTGCAAGTCCTGCACGATACGGTAAGTTTGTGCGGGGCCCAAATTTCGGACAGGAAAGATTGGAGAATTTGCAGCACTGATGCATTTGCGCAAGACCCCCTGGTGCAGAAGTGAGTGGATGGATGGTTATGCCCCTTCCTCCACTCCCGGTTTCAGCAGATACTGCGTGATGCATGGTGGGGACTTTCCTGGCTGCAGCTTTACCATAATAGGGTCCACATCTTGAAGTAAGCCTACCTCATCCTTATACTGTGCCCATAAGGAGCTGGGAACTGCTTGCAGTATGTCTTCACGCATATGGGAGTTGGTTTGCTCAAGGTGCAATGACAGGAGTGGGACTGGTGTGTCTGACAGCGCTTGTGCATTGCTTTCTAGTGATTTGGGAATGTCTAAGCAAATACCATCCGCTGTGCAGTAAATGGTGCCTTTGAGTTTACATAGTAGGTCATGGCCCAGCAAGTTTGCTGGTGCGTTGGATGCTAGTAAGAAAGCGTGTGTATCATTCAATGGTCCCATCTGTATATTACTATCAGCTAGTATTGGTAGGTGCTGTAATTGTCCTGAGACTCCGACCGCTAAATTTATATATTTTTAAACCTTATTAGATTCTTTTTGTCAATTCATATATATATATATATATATATATATATATATCCCTTATCATTTTTTTATGTTTAAACCAAAGCGCTGGTAGTAACCAACCTATACATATCTAATAGGGCCAGTGGAATCCCTTATCCTCCTTAGCTGCTACTTAAACATAAGGTATTAGCGCAGCCCTTACAACATATTTCTATTAAGTTCTGGATATCTAAATACAAGGGTCTCTATTGATAGATATGAAGTCTGTCAGGTGATATAACATTTCCCCTTCTGTATATGTAACGTATGGTGTAACTAGATCTGACTCCTGTCATTCTCACCAGTAATAATGTTACTTATACATTTCCCCTTCTGTATATGTAACGTATGGTGTAACTAGATCTGACTCCTGTCATTCTCACCAGTAATAATGTTACTTATACATTTCCCCTTCTGTATATGTAATGTATGGTGTAACTAGATCTGACTCCTGTCATTCTCACCAGTAATAATGTTACTTATACATTTCCCCTTCTGTATATGTAACGTATGGTGTAACTAGATCTGACTCCTGTCATTCTCACCAGTAATGTTACTTATACATTTCCCCTTCTGTATATGTAACGTATGGTGTAACTAGATCTGACTCCTGTCATTCTCACCAGTAATAATGTTACTTATATATTTCCCCTTCTGTATATGGAACATATGGTGTAACTAGATCTGACTCCTGTCATTCTCACCAGTAATAATGTTACTTATATATTTCCCCTTCTGTATATGGAACATATGGTGTAACTATATCTGACTCCTGTCATTCTCACCAGTAATGTTACTTATACATTTCCCCTTCTGTATATGTAACGTATGGTGTAACTAGATCTGACTCCTGTCATTCTCACCAGTAATAATGTTACTTATACATTTCCCCTTCTGTATATGTAACGTATGGTGTAACTAGATCTGACTCCTGTCATTCTCACCAGTAATAATGTTACTTATACATTTCCCCTTCTGTATATGTAATGTATGGTGTAACTAGATCTGACTCCTGTCATTCTCACCAGTAATAATGTTACTTATACATTTCCCCTTCTGTATATGTAACGTATGGTGTAACTAGATCTGACTCCTGTCATTCTCACCAGTAATGTTACTTATACATTTCCCCTTCTGTATATGTAACGTATGGTGTAACTAGATCTGACTCCTGTCATTCTCACCAGTAATAATGTTACTTATATATTTCCCCTTCTGTATATGGAACATATGGTGTAACTAGATCTGACTCCTGTCATTCTCACCAGTAATAATGTTACTTATATATTTCCCCTTCTGTATATGGAACATATGGTGTAACTATATCTGACTCCTGTCATTCTCACCAGTAATGTTACTTATACATTTCCCTTCTGTATATGTAACGTATGGTGTAACTAGATCTGACTCCTGTCATTCTCACCGGTAATAATGTTACTTATACATTTCCCCTTCTGTATATGTGACGTATGGTGTAACTAGATCTGACTCCTGTCACTCTCACCAGTAATAATGATACTTATACATTTCCCCTTCTGTATATGTAATGTATGGTGTAACTAGATCTGACTTCTGTCATTCTCACCAGTAATAATGTTATTTATACATTTCCCCTTCTGTATATGTAACATATGGTGTAACTAGATCTGACTCCTGTCATTCTCACCAGTAATAATGTTAATTATACATTTCCCCTTCTGTATATGTAACGTATGGTGTAACTAGATCTGACTCCTGTTATTCTCACCAGTAATAATGTTACTTATACATTTCCCCTTCTGTATATGGAACATATGGTGTAACTATATCTGACTCCTGTCATTCTCACCAGTAATGTTACTTATACATTTCCCCTTCTGTATATGTAACGTATGGTGTAACTAGATCTGACTCCTGTCATTCTCACCAGTAATAATGTTACTTATACATTTCCCCTTCTGTATATGGAACATATGGTGTAACTATATCTGACTCCTGTCATTCTCACCAGTAATGTTACTTATACATTTCCCCTTCTGTATATGTATCGTATGGTGTAACTAGATCTGACTCCTGTCATTCTCACCAGTAATAATGTTACTTATACATTTCCCCTTCTGTATATGTAACGTATGGTGTAACTATATCTGACTTCTGTCATTCTCACCAGTAATAATGTTACTTATACATTTCCTCTTCTGTATATGGAACGTATGGTGTAACTAGATCTGACTCATGTTATTCTCACCAGTAATAATGTTACTTATACATTTCCCCTTCTGTATATGTAACGTATGGTGTAACTAGATCCGACACCTGTCATTCTCACCAGTAATAATGTTACTTATACATTTCCCCTTCTGTATATGTAACGTATGGTGTAACTGGATCTGACTCCTCTCATTCTCACCAGTAATGTTACTTATACATTTCCCCTTCTGTATATGTAATGTATGGTGTAACTAGATCTGACTCCTGTCACTCTCACCAGTAATAATGTTACTTATATATTTCCCCTTCTGTATATGGAACGTATGGTGTAACTAGATCTGACTCCTGTCACTCTCACCAGTAATAATGATACTTATACATTTCCCCTTCTGTATATGTAACGTATGGTGTAACTAGATCTGACTCCTGTCATTCTCACCAGTAATAATGTTACTTATACATTTCCCCTTCTGTATATGTAACGTATGGTGTAACTAGATCTGACTCCTGTCATTCTCACCAGTAATAATGTTACTTATACATTTCCCCTTCTGTATATGGAACGTATGGTGTAACTAGATCTGACTTCTGTCATTCTCACCGGTAATAATGTTACTTATACATTTCCCCTTCTGTATATGGAACGTATGGTGTAACTAGATCTGACTCCTGTCATTCTCACCAGTAATAATGTTACTTATACATTTCCCCTTCTGTATATGTAACGTATGGTGTAACTAGATCTGACTCCTGTCATTCTCACCAGTAGAAATGATACTTATACATTTCCCTTTCTGTATATGTAACGTATGGTGTAACTAGATCTGACTCCTGTCACTCTCACCAGTAGTAATGATACTTATACATTTCCCCTTCTGTATATGTAACGTATGGTGTAACTAGATCTGACTCCTGTCACTCTCACCAGTAGTAATGATACTTATACATTTCCCCTTCTGTATATGTAACGTATGGTGTAACTAGATCTGACTCCTGTCATTCTCACCAGTAATAATGTTACTTATACATTTCCACTTCTGTATATGGAACGTATGGTGTAACTAGATCTGACTCCTATCATTCTCACCAGTAATGTTACTTATACATTTCCCTTTCTGTATATGTAACGTATGGTGTAACTAGATCTGACTCCTGTCACTCTCACCAGTAATAATGTTACTTATACATTTCCCCTTCTGTATATGTAACGTATGGTGTAACTAGATCTGACTCCTGTCAATCTCACCAGTAATAATGTTACTTAAACATTTCCCCTTCTGTATATGTAACGTATGGTGTAACTAGATCTGACTCCTGTCATTCTCACCAGTAATAATGTTACTTATACATTTCCCCTTCTGTATATGTAACGTATGGTGTAACTAGATCTGACTCCTGTCATTCTCACCAGTAATAATGTTATTTATACATTTCCCCTTCTGTATATGGAACGTATGGTGTAACTAGATCTGACTCCTGTCACTCTCACCGGTAATAATGTTACTTATACATTTCCCCTTCTGTATATGTAACGTATGGTGTAACTAGATCTGACTTCTGTCATTCTCACCAGTAATAATGTTACTTATACATTTCCCCTTCTGTATATGTAACGTATGGTGTAACTAGATCTGACTCCTGTCATTCTCACCAGTAATGTTACTTATACATTTCCCCTTCTGTATATGTAACGTATGGTGTAACTAGATCTGACTCCTGTCATTCTCACCAGTAATAATGTTACTTATATATTTCCCCTTCTGTATATGGAACATATGGTGTAACTAGATCTGACTCCTGTCATTCTCACCAGTAATAATGTTACTTATATATTTCCCCTTCTGTATATGGAACATATGGTGTAACTATATCTGACTCCTGTCATTCTCACCAGTAATGTTACTTATACATTTCCCCTTCTGTATATGTAACGTATGGTGTAACTAGATCTGACTCCTGTCATTCTCACCAATAATAATGTTACTTATACATTTCCCTTCTGTATATGTAACGTATGGTGTAACTAGATCTGACTCCTGTCATTCTCACCGGTAATAATGTTACTTATACATTTCCCCTTCTGTATATGTGACGTATGGTGTAACTAGATCTGACTCCTGTCACTCTCACCAGTAATAATGATACTTATACATTTCCCCTTCTGTATATGTAATGTATGGTGTAACTAGATCTGACTTCTGTCATTCTCACCAGTAATAATGTTATTTATACATTTCCCCTTCTGTATATGTAACATATGGTGTAACTAGATCTGACTCCTGTCATTCTCACCAGTAATAATGTTAATTATACATTTCCCCTTCTGTATATGTAACGTATGGTGTAACTAGATCTGACTCCTGTTATTCTCACCAGTAATAATGTTACTTATACATTTCCCCTTCTGTATATGGAACATATGGTGTAACTATATCTGACTCCTGTCATTCTCACCAGTAATGTTACTTATACATTTCCCCTTCTGTATATGTAACGTATGGTGTAACTAGATCTGACTCCTGTCATTCTCACCAGTAATAATGTTACTTATACATTTCCCCTTCTATATATGTAACGTATGATGTAACTAGATCTGACTCCTGTCATTCTCACCAGTAATGTTACTTATACATTTCCCCTTCTGTATATGTATCGTATGGTGTAACTAGATCTGACTCCTGTCATTCTCACCAGTAATAATGTTACTTATACATTTCCCCTTCTGTATATGTAACGTATGGTGTAACTAGATCTGACTCCTGTCATTCTCACCAGTAATAATGTTACTTATACATTTCCCCTTCTGTATATGTAACATATGGTGTAACTAGATCTGACTCCTGTCATTCTCACCAGTAATAATGTTACTTATACATTTCCCCTTCTGTATATGTAACGTATGGTGTAACTAGATCTGACTCCTGTCATTCTCACAAGTAATAATGTTACTTATACATTTCCCCTTCTGTATATGTAACGTATGGTGTAACTATATCTGACTCCTCTCATTCTCACCAGTAATGTTACTTATACATTTCCCCTTCTGTATATGTAACGTATGGTGTAACTAGATCTGACTCCTGTCATTCTCACCAGTAATAATGTTACTTATACATTTCCCCTTCTGTATATGTAACGTATGGTGTAACTAGATCTGACTCCTGTCATTCTCACCAGTAATAATGTTACTTATACATTTCCCCTTCTGTATATGTAACGTATGGTGTAACTAGATCTGACTCCTGTCATTCTCACCAGTAGAAATGATACTTATACATTTCCCTTTCTGTATATGTAACGTATGGTGTAACTAGATCTGACTCCTGTCACTCTCACCAGTAGTAATGATACTTATACATTTCACCTTCTGTATATGTAACGTATGGTGTAACTAGATCTGACTCCTGTCATTCTCACCAGTAATAATGTTACTTATACATTTCCACTTCTGTATATGGAACGTATGGTGTAACTAGATCTGACTCCTATCATTCTCACCAGTAATGTTACTTATACATTTCCCTTTCTGTATATGTAACGTATGGTGTAACTAGATCTGACTCCTGTCACTCTCACCAGTAATAATGTTACTTATACATTTCCCCTTCTGTATATGTAACGTATGGTGTAACTAGATCTGACTCCTGTCAATCTCACCAGTAATAATGTTACTTAAACATTTCCCCTTCTGTATATGTAACGTATGGTGTAACTAGATCTGACTCCTGTCATTCTCACCAGTAATAATGTTACTTATACATTTCCCCTTCTGTATATGTAACGTATGGTGTAACTAGATCTGACTCCTGTCATTCTCACCAGTAATAATGTTATTTATACATTTCCCCTTCTGTATATGGAACGTATGGTGTAACTAGATCTGACTCCTGTCACTCTCACCGGTAATAATGTTACTTATACATTTCCCCTTCTGTATATGTAACGTATGGTGTAACTAGATCTGACTTCTGTCATTCTCACCAGTAATAATGTTACTTATACATTTCCCCTTCTGTATATGTAACGTATGGTGTAACTAGATCTGACTCCTGTCATTCTCACCAGTAATGTTACTTATACATTTCCCCTTCTGTATATGTAACGTATGGTGTAACTAGATCTGACTCCTGTCATTCTCACCAGTAATAATGTTACTTATATATTTCCCCTTCTGTATATGGTACATATGGTGTAACTATATCTGACTCCTGTCATTCTCACCAGTAATGTTACTTATACATTTCCCCTTCTGTATATGTAACGTATGGTGTAACTAGATCTGACTCCTGTCATTCTCACCAATAATAATGTTACTTATACATTTCCCTTCTGTATATGTAACGTATGGTGTAACTAGATCTGACTCCTGTCATTCTCACCGGTAATAATGTTACTTATACATTTCCCCTTCTGTATATGTGACGTATGGTGTAACTAGATCTGACTCCTGTCACTCTCACCAGTAATAATGATACTTATACATTTCCCCTTCTGTATATGTAATGTATGGTGTAACTAGATCTGACTTCTGTCATTCTCACCAGTAATAATGTTATTTATACATTTCCCCTTCTGTATATGTAACATATGGTGTAACTAGATCTGACTCCTGTCATTCTCATCAGTAATAATGTTAATTATACATTTCCCCTTCTGTATATGTAACGTATGGTGTAACTAGATCTGACTCCTGTTATTCTCACCAGTAATAATGTTACTTATACATTTCCCCTTCTGTATATGTAACGTATGGTGTAACTAGATCTGACTCCTGTCACTCTCACCAGTAGTAATGTTACTTATACATTTCCCCTTCTGTATATGGAACATATGGTGTAACTATATCTGACTCCTGTCATTCTCACCAGTAATGTTACTTATACATTTCCCCTTCTGTATATGTATCGTATGGTGTAACTAGATCTGACTCCTGTCACTCTCATCAGTAATGTTACTTATACATTTCCCCTTCTGTATATGTAACGTATGGTGTAACTAGATCTGACTCCTGTCGCTCTCACCAGTAATAATGATACTTATACATTTCCCCTTCTGTATATGTAACGTATGGTGTAACTAGATCTGACTCCTGTCATTCTCACCAGTAATAATGTTACTTATACATTTCCCCTTCTGTATATGTAACGTATGGTGTAACTAGATCTGACTCCTGTCATTCTCACCAGTAATAATGTTACTTATACATTTCCCCTTCTGTATATGTAACGTATGGTGTAACTAGATCTGACTCCTGTCATTCTCACCAGTAGTAATGATACTTATACATTTCCCCTTCTGTATATGTAACGTATGGTGTAACTAGATCTGACTCCTGTCACTCTCACCAGTAGTAATGATACTTATACATTTCCCCTTCTGTATATGTAACGTATGGTGTAACTAGATCGGACTCCTGTCACTCTCACCAGTAGTAATGATACTTATACATTTCCCCTTCTGTATATGTAACGTATGGTGTAACTAGATCTGACTCCTGTCATTCTCACCAGTAATAATGTTACTTATACATTTCCACTTCTGTATATGGAACGTATGGTGTAACTAGATCTGACTCCTATCATTCTCACCAGTAATGTTACTTATACATTTCCCTTTCTGTATATGTAACGTATGGTGTAACTAGATCTGACTCCTGTCATTCTCACCAGTAATGAAGTTACTTATACATTTCCCCTTCTGTATATGTAATGTATGGTGTAACTAGATCTGACTCCTGTCACTCTCACCAGTAATAATGTTACTTATACATTTCCCCTTCTGTATATGTAACGTATGGTGTAACTAGATCTGACTCCTGTCATTCTCACCAGTAGTAATGATACTTATACATTTCCCCTTCTGTATATGTAACGTATGGTGTAACTAGATCTGACTCCTGTCACTCTCACCAGTAGTAATGATACTTATACATTTCCCCTTCTGTATATGTAACGTATGGTGTAACTAGATCGGACTCCTGTCACTCTCACCAGTAGTAATGATACTTATACATTTCCCCTTCTGTATATGTAACGTATGGTGTAACTAGATCTGACTCCTGTCATTCTCACCAGTAATAATGTTACTTATACATTTCCCCTTCTGTATATGTAACGTATGGTGTAACTAGATCTGACTCCTGTCATTCTCACCAGTAATAATGTTACTTATACATTTCCCCTTCTGTATATGTAACGTATGGTGTAACTAGATCTGACTCCTGTCATTCTCACCAGTAATGATGTTACTTATATATTTCCCCTTCTGTATATGTAATGTATGGTGTAAATAGATCTGACTCCTGTCACTCTCACCAGTAATAATGTTACTTATACATTTCCCCTTCTGTATATGTAACGTATGGTGTAACTAGATCTGACTCCTGTCAATCTCACCAGTAATAATGTTACTTAAACATTTCCCCTTCTGTATATGTAACGTATGGTGTAACTAGATCTGACTCCTGTCATTCTCACCAGTAATAATGTTACTTATACATTTCCCCTTCTGTATATGTAACGTATGGTGTAACTAGATCTGACTCCTGTCACTCTCACCAGTAATAATGTTACTTATACATTTCCCCTTCTGTATATGTAACATATGGTATAACTAGATCTGATTCATGTCATTCTCACCAATAATAATGTTACTTATACATTTCCCTTCTGTATATGTAACGTATGGTGTAACTAGATCTGACTTCTGTCATTCTCACCAGTAATAATGTTATTTATACATTTCCCCTTCTGTATATGTAACATATGGTGTAACTAGATCTGACTCCTGTCACTCTCACCAGTAATAATGTTAATTATACATTTCCCCTTCTGTATATGTAACGTATGGTGTAACTAGATCTGACTCCTGTTATTCTCACCAGTAATAATGTTACTTATACATTTCCCCTTCTGTATATGTAACGTATGGTGTAACTAGATCTGACTCCTGTCATTCTCACCAGTAGTAATGATACTTATACATTTCCCCTTCTGTATATGTAACGTATGGTGTAACTAGATCTGACTCCTGTCACTCTCACCAGTAATAATGTTACTTATACATTTCCCCTTCTGTATATGTAACGTATGGTGTAACTAGATCTGACTCCTGTTATTCTCACCAGTAATAATGTTACTTATACATTTCCCCTTCTGTATATGTAACGTATGGTGTAACTAGATCTGACTCCTGTCACTCTCACCAGTAATAATGTTACTTATACATTTCCCCTTCTGTATATGTAACGTATGGTGTAACTAGATCTGACTCCTGTCAATCTCACCAGTAATAATGTTACTTAAACATTTCCCCTTCTGTATATGTAACGTATGGTGTAACTAGATCTGACTCCTGTCATTCTCACCAGTAATAATGTTACTTATACATTTCCCCTTCTGTATATGTAACGTATGGTGTAACTAGATCTGACTCCTGTCATTCTCACCAGTAATAATGTTACTTATACATTTCCCCTTCTGTATATGTAACGTATGGTGTAACTAGATCTGACTCCTGTCATTCTCACCAGTAATAATGTTACTTATACATTTCCCCTTCTGTATATGTAACGTATGGTGTAACTAGATCTGACTCCTGTCATTCTCAACAGTAATAATGTTACTTATACATTTCCCCTTCTGTATATGTAATGTATGGTGTAACTAGATCTGACTCCTATCATTCTCACCAGTAATGTTACTTATACATTTCCCTTTCTGTATATGTAACGTATGGTGTAACTAGATCTGACTCCTGTCATTCTCACCAGTAATGATGTTACTTATACATTTCCCCTTCTGTATATGTAATGTATGGTGTAACTAGATCTGATTCCTGTCATTCTCACCAGTAATAATGTTACTTATACATTTCCCCTTCTGTATATGTAACGTATGGTGTAACTAGATCTGACTCCTGTCATTCTCACCAGTAATAATGTTACTTATACATTTCCCCTTCTGTATATGTAACGTATGGTGTAACTAGATCTGACTCCTGTCATTCTCACCAGTAATAATGTTATTTATACATTTCCCCTTCTGTATATGGAACGTATGGTGTAACTAGATCTGACTCCTGTCACTCTCACCAGTAATAATGTTACTTATACATTTCCCCTTCTGTATATGTAACGTATGGTGTAACTAGATCTGACTCCTGTCATTCTCACCAGTAATAATGTTACTTATACATTTCCCCTTCTGTATATGTAACGTATGGTGTAACTAGATCTGACTCCTGTCATTCTCACCAGTAATAATGTTATTTATACATTTCCCCTTCTGTATATGGAACGTATGGTGTAACTAGATCTGACTCCTGTCACTCTCACCGGTAATAATGTTACTTATACATTTCCCCTTCTGTATATGTAACGTATGGTGTAACTAGATCTGACTTCTGTCATTCTCACCAGTAATAATGTTACTTATACATTTCCCCTTCTGTATATGTAACGTATGGTGTAACTAGATCTGACTCCTGTCATTCTCACCAGTAATGTTACTTATACATTTCCCCTTCTGTATATGTAACGTATGGTGTAACTAGATCTGACTCCTGTCATTCTCACCAGTAATAATGTTACTTATATATTTCCCCTTCTGTATATGGAACATATGGTGTAACTAGATCTGACTCCTGTCATTCTCACCAGTAATAATGTTACTTATATATTTCCCCTTCTGTATATGGAACATATGGTGTAACTATATCTGACTCCTGTCATTCTCACCAGTAATGTTACTTATACATTTCCCCTTCTGTATATGTAACGTATGGTGTAACTAGATCTGACTCCTGTCATTCTCACCAATAATAATGTTACTTATACATTTCCCTTCTGTATATGTAACGTATGGTGTAACTAGATCTGACTCCTGTCATTCTCACCGGTAATAATGTTACTTATACATTTCCCCTTCTGTATATGTGACGTATGGTGTAACTAGATCTGACTCCTGTCACTCTCACCAGTAATAATGATACTTATACATTTCCCCTTCTGTATATGTAATGTATGGTGTAACTAGATCTGACTTCTGTCATTCTCACCAGTAATAATGTTATTTATACATTTCCCCTTCTGTATATGTAACATATGGTGTAACTAGATCTGACTCCTGTCATTCTCACCAGTAATAATGTTAATTATACATTTCCCCTTCTGTATATGTAACGTATGGTGTAACTAGATCTGACTCCTGTCATCCTCACCAGTAATAATGTTACTTATACATTTCCCCTTCTGTATATGTAATGTATGGTGTAACTAGATCTGACTCCTGTCATTCTCACCAGTAATGTTACTTATACATTTCCCCTTCTGTATATGTAACGTATGGTGTAACTAGATCTGACTCCTGTCATTCTCACCAGTAATAATGTTACTTATACATTTCCCCTTCTGTATATGGAACATATGGTGTAACTATATCTGACTCCTGTCATTCTCACCAGTAATGTTACTTATACATTTCCCCTTCTGTATATGTATCGTATGGTGTAACTAGATCTGACTCCTGTCATTCTCACCAGTAATAATGTTACTTATACATTTCCCCTTCTGTATATGTAACGTATGGTGTAACTATATCTGACTCCTGTCATTCTCACCAGTAATGTTACTTATACATTTCCCCTTCTGTATATGGAACGTATGGTGTAACTAGATCTGACTCCTGTCGCTCTCACCAGTAATAATGATACTTATACATTTCCCCTTCTGTATATGTAACGTATGGTGTAACTAGATCTGACTCCTGTCATTCTCACCAGTAATAATGTTACTTATACATTTCCCCTTCTGTATATGTAACGTATGGTGTAACTAGATCTGACTCCTGTCATTCTCACCAGTAATAATGTTACTTATACATTTCCCTTTCTGTATATGTAACGTATGGTGTAACTAGATCTGACTCCTGTCATTCTCACCAGTAGTAATGATACTTATACATTTCCCCTTCTGTATATGTAACGTATGGTGTAACTAGATCTGACTCCTGTCACTCTCACCAGTAGTAATGATACTTATACATTTCCCCTTCTGTATATGTAACGTATGGTGTAACTAGATCGGACTCCTGTCACTCTAACCAGTAGTAATGATACTTATACATTTCCCCTTCTGTATATGTAACGTATGGTGTAACTAGATCTGACTCCTGTCATTCTCACCAGTAATAATGTTACTTATACATTTCCACTTCTGTATATGGAACGTATGGTGTAACTAGATCTGACTCCTATCATTCTCACCAGTAATGTTACTTATACATTTCCCTTTCTGTATATGTAACGTATGGTGTAACTAGATCTGACTCCTGTCATTCTCACCAGTAATGAAGTTACTTATACATTTCCCCTTCTGTATATGTAATGTATGGTGTAACTAGATCTGACTCCTGTCACTCTCACCAGTAATAATGTTACTTATACATTTCCCCTTCTGTATATGTAACGTATGGTGTAACTAGATCTGACTCCTGTCAATCTCACCAGTAATAATGTTACTTAAACATTTCCCCTTCTGTATATGTAACGTATGGTGTAACTAGATCTGACTCCTGTCATTCTCACCAGTAATAATGTTACTTATACATTTCCCCTTCTGTATATGTAACGTATGGTGTAACTAGATCTGACTCCTGTCATTCTCACCAGTAATGTTACTTATACATTTCCCCTTCTGTATATGTAACGTATGGTGTAACTAGATCTGACTCCTGTCATTCTCACCAGTAATAATGTTACTTATACATTTCCCCTTCTGTATATGTAACGTATGGTGTAACTAGATCTGACTCCTGTCATTCTCACCAGTAATGATGTTACTTATATATTTCCCCTTCTGTATATGTAATGTATGGTATAACTAGATCTGATTCATGTCATTCTCACCAATAATAATGTTACTTATACATTTCCCTTCTGTATATGTAACGTATGGTGTAACTAGATCTGACTTCTGTCATTCTCACCAGTAATAATGTTATTTATACATTTCCCCTTCTGTATATGTAACATATGGTGTAACTAGATCTGACTCCTGTCACTCTCACCAGTAATAATGTTAATTATACATTTCCCCTTCTGTATATGTAACGTATGGTGTAACTAGATCTGACTCCTGTTATTCTCACCAGTAATAATGTTACTTATACATTTCCCCTTCTGTATATGTAACGTATGGTGTAACTAGATCTGACTCCTGTCATTCTCACCAGTAGTAATGATACTTATACATTTCCCCTTCTGTATATGTAACGTATGGTGTAACTAGATCTGACTCCTGTCATTCTCACCAGTAATAATGTTACTTATACATTTCCCCTTCTGTATATGTAATGTATGGTGTAACTAGATCTGACTCCTGTCAATCTCACCAGTAATAATGTTACTTAAACATTTCCCCTTCTGTATATGTAACGTATGGTGTAACTAGATCTGACTTCTGTCATTCTCACCAGTAATAATGTTATTTATACATTTCCCCTTCTGTATATGTAACATATGGTGTAACTAGATCTGACTCCTGTCACTCTCACCAGTAATAATGTTAATTATACATTTCCCCTTCTGTATATGTAACGTATGGTGTAACTAGATCTGACTCCTGTTATTCTCACCAGTAATAATGTTACTTATACATTTCCCCTTCTGTATATGTAACGTATGGTGTAACTAGATCTGACTCCTGTCATTCTCACCAGTAGTAATGATACTTATACATTTCCCCTTCTGTATATGTAACGTATGGTGTAACTAGATCTGACTCCTGTCATTCTCACCAGTAATAATGTTACTTATACATTTCCCCTTCTGTATATGTAATGTATGGTGTAACTAGATCTGACTCCTGTCAATCTCACCAGTAATAATGTTACTTAAACATTTCCCCTTCTGTATATGTAACGTATGGTGTAACTAGATCTGACTCCTGTCATTCTCACCAGTAATAATGTTACTTATACATTTCCCCGTCTGTATATGTAACGTATGGTGTAACTAGATCTGACTCCTGTCATTCTCACCAGTAATAATGTTACTTATACATTTCCCCTTCTGTATATGTAACGTATGGTGTAACTAGATCTGACTCCTGTCATTCTCACCAGTAATAATGTTACTTATACATTTCCCCTTCTGTATATGTAACGTATGGTGTAACTAGATCTGACTCCTGTCATTCTCAACAGTAATAATGTTACTTATACATTTCCCCTTCTGTATATGTAATGTATGGTGTAACTAGATCTGACTCCTGTCATTCTCACCAGTAATAATGTTACTTGTACATTTCCCCTTCTGTATATGTAACGTATGGTGTAACTAGATCTGACTCCTGTCATTCTCACCAGTAATAATGTTACTTATACATTTCCCCTTCTGTATATGTAACGTATGGTGTAACTAGATCTGACTCCTGTCATTCTCACCAGTAATAATGTTACTTATACATTTCCCCTTCTGTATATGTAATGTATGGTGTAACTAGATCCGACTCCTGTCATTCTCACCAGTAATAATGTTACTTATACATTTCCCCTTCTGTATATGTAATGTATGGTGTAACTAGATCTGACTCCTGTCATTCTCACCAGTAATAATGTTACTTATACATTTCCCCTTCTGTATATGTAACATATGGTGTAACTAGATCTGACTCCTGTCATTCTCACCTGTAATAATGTTACTTATACATTTCCCCTTCTATATATGTAACGTATGGTGTAACTAGATCTGACTCCTGTCACTCTCACCAGTAATAATGTTACTTATACATTTCCCCTTCTGTATATGTAACGTATGGTGTAACTAGATCTGACTCCTGTCATTCTCACCAGTAATAATGTTACTTATACATTTCCCCTTCTGTATATGTAACGTATGGTGTAACTAGATCTGACTCCTGTCATTCTCACCAGTAATAATGTTACTTATACATTTCCCCTTCTGTATATGTAACGTATGGTGTAACTAGGTCTGACTCCTGTCATTCTCACCAGTAATAATGTTACTTATACATTTCCCCTTCTGTATATGTAATGTATGGTGTAACTAGATCTGACTCCTGTCACTCTCACCAGTAATAATGTTACTTATATATTTTCCCTTCTGTATATGTAACGTATGGTGTAACTAGATCTGACTCCTGTCATTCTCACCAGTAATAATGTTACTTATACATTTCCCCTTCTGTATATGTAACGTATGGTGTAACTAGATCTGACTCCTGTCATTCTCACCAGTAGTAATAATACTTATACATTTCCCCTTCTGTATATGTAACGTATGGTGTAACTAGATCTGACTCCTGTCACTCTCACCAGTAGTAATGATACTTATACATTTCCCCTTCTGTATATGTACCGTATGGTGTAACTAGATCTGACTCCTGTCACTCTCACCAGTAGTAATGATACTTATACATTTCCCCTTCTGTATATGTAACGTATGGTGTAACTAGATCTGACTCCTGTCATTCTCACCAGTAATAATGTTACTTATACATTTCCCCTTCTGTATATGTAACGTATGGTGTAACTAGATCTGACTCCTGTCACTCTCACCAGTAATAATGTTACTTATACATTTCCCCTTCTGTATATGTAACGTATGGTGTAACTAGATCTGACTCCTGTCAATCTCACCAGTAATAATGTTACTTAAACATTTCCCCTTCTGTATATGTAACGTATGGTGTAACTAGATCTGACTCCTGTCATTCTCACAAGTAATAATGTTACTTATACATTTCCCCTTCTGTATATGTAACGTATGGTGTAACTAGATCTGACTCCTGTCATTCTCACCAGTAATAATGTTACTTATACATTTCCCCTTCTGTATATGTAACGTATGGTGTAACTAGATCTGACTCCTGTCATTCTCACCAGTAATAATGTTACTTATACATTTCCCCTTCTGTATATGTAACGTATGGTGTAACTAGATCTGACTCCTGTCATTCTCAACAGTAATAATGTTACTTATACATTTCCCCTTCTGTATATGTAATGTATGGTGTAACTAGATCTGACTCCTGTCATTCTCACCAGTAATAATGTTACTTGTACATTTCCCCTTCTGTATATGTAACGTATGGTGTAACTAGATCTGACTCCTGTCATTCTCACCAGTAATAATGTTACTTATACATTTCCCCTTCTGTATATGTAACGTATGGTGTAACTAGATCTGACTCCTGTCATTCTCACCAGTAATAATGTTACTTATACATTTCCCCTTCTGTATATGTAATGTATGGTGTAACTAGATCCGACTCCTGTCATTCTCACCAGTAATAATGTTACTTATACATTTCCCCTTCTGTATATGTAATGTATGGTGTAACTAGATCTGACTCCTGTCATTCTCACCAGTAATAATGTTACTTATACATTTCCCCTTCTGTATATGTAACATATGGTGTAACTAGATCTGACTCCTGTCATTCTCACCGGTAATAATGTTACTTATACATTTCCCCTTCTGTATATGTAACGTATGGTGTAACTAGATCTGACTCCTGTCATTCTCACCGGTAATAATGTTACTTATACATTTCCCCTTCTGTATATGTAACGTATGGTGTAACTAGATCTGACTCCTGTCATTCTCACCAGTAATAATGTTACTTATACATTTCCCCTTCTGTATATGTAACGTATGGTGTAACTAGATCTGACTCCTGTCATTCTCAACAGTAATAATGTTACTTATACATTTCCCCTTCTGTATATGTAATGTATGGTGTAACTAGATCTGACTCCTGTCATTCTCACCAGTAATAATGTTACTTATACATTTCCCCTTCTGTATATGTAATGTATGGTGTAACTAGATCTGACTCCTGTCATTCTCACCAGTAATAATGTTACTTGTACATTTCCCCTTCTGTATATGTAACGTATGGTGTAACTAGATCTGACTCCTGTCATTCTCACCAGTAATAATGTTACTTATACATTTCCCCTTCTGTATATGTAACGTATGGTGTAACTAGATCTGACTCCTGTCATTCTCACCAGTAATAATGTTACTTATACATTTCCCCTTCTGTATATGTAACGTATGGTGTAACTAGATCTGACTCCTGTCATTCTCACCAGTAATAATGTTACTTATACATTTCCCCTTCTGTATATGTAACGTATGGTGTAACTAGGTCTGACTCCTGTCATTCTCACCAGTAATAATGTTACTTATACATTTCCCCTTCTGTATATGTAATGTATGGTGTAACTAGATCTGACTCCTGTCACTCTCACCAGTAATAATGTTACTTATATATTTTCCCTTCTGTATATGTAACGTATGGTGTAACTAGATCTGACTCCTGTCATTCTCACCAGTAATAATGTTACTTATACATTTCCCCTTCTGTATATGTAACGTATGGTGTAACTAGATCTGACTCCTGTCATTCTCACCAGTAGTAATGATACTTATACATTTCCCCTTCTGTATATGTAACGTATGGTGTAACTAGATCTGACTCCTGTCACTCTCACCAGTAGTAATGATACTTATACATTTCCCCTTCTGTATATGTAACGTATGGTGTAACTAGATCTGACTCCTGTCACTCTCACCAGTAGTAATGATACTTATACATTTCCCCTTCTGTATATGTAACGTATGGTGTAACTAGATCTGACTCCTGTCATTCTCACCAGTAATAATGTTACTTATACATTTCCACTTCTGTATATGGAACGTATGGTGTAACTAGATCTGACTCCTATCATTCTCACCAGTAATGTTACTTATAAATTTCCCTTTCTGTATATGTAACGTATGGTGTAACTAGATCTGACTCCTGTCATTCTCACCAGTAATGATGTTACTTATACATTTCCCCTTCTGTATATGTAATGTATGGTGTAACTAGATCTGACTCCTGTCACTCTCACCAGTAATAATGTTACTTATACATTTCCCCTTCTGTATATGTAACGTATGGTGTAACTAGATCTGATTCCTGTCATTCTCACCAGTAATAATGTTACTTATACATTTCCCCTTCTGTATATGTAACGTATGGTGTAACTAGATCTGACTCCTGTCATTCTCACCAGTAATGTTACTTATACATTTCCCCTTCTGTATATGTAACGTATGGTGTAACTAGATCTGACTCCTGTCATTCTCACCAGTAATAATGTTACTTATACATTTCCCCTTCTGTATATGTAACGTATGGTGTAACTAGATCTGACTCCTGTCATTCTCACCAGTAATGATGTTACTTATATATTTCCCCTTCTGTATATGTAACGTATGGTGTAACTAGATCTGACTCCTGTCACTCTCACCAGTAATAATGTTACTTATACATTTCCCCTTCTGTATATGTAACGTATGGTGTAACTAGATCTGACTCCTGTCAATCTCACCAGTAATAATGTTACTTAAACATTTCCCCTTCTGTATATGTAACGTATGGTGTAACTAGATCTGACTCCTGTCATTCTCACCAGTAATAATGTTACTTATACATTTCCCCTTCTGTATATGTAACGTATGGTGTAACTAGATCTGACTCCTGTCATTCTCACCAGTAATAATGTTACTTATACATTTCCCCTTCTGTATATGTAACGTATGGTGTAACTAGATCTGACTCCTGTCATTCTCACCAGTAATAATGTTACTTATACATTTCCCCTTCTGTATATGTAACTAGATCTGACTCCTGTCACTCTCACCAGTAATAATGTTACTTATACATTTCCCCTTCTGTATATGTAACATATGGTATAACTAGATCTGATTCATGTCATTCTCACCAATAATAATGTTACTTATACATTTCCCTTCTGTATATGTAACGTATGGTGTAACTAGATCTGACTTCTGTCATTCTCACCAGTAATAATGTTATTTATACATTTCCCCTTCTGTATATGTAACATATGGTGTAACTAGATCTGACTCCTGTCACTCTCACCAGTAATAATGTTAATTATACATTTCCCCTTCTGTATATGTAACGTATGGTGTAACTAGATCTGACTCCTGTTATTCTCACCAGTAATAATGTTACTTATACATTTCCCCTTCTGTATATGTAACGTATGGTGTAACTAGATCTGACTCCTGTCATTCTCACCAGTAGTAATGATACTTATACATTTCCCCTTCTGTATATGTAACGTATGGTGTAACTAGATCTGACTCCTGTCATTCTCACCAGTAATAATGTTACTTATACATTTCCACTTCTGTATATGGAACGTATGGTGTAACTAGATCTGACTCCTATCATTGTCACCAGTAATGTTACTTATACATTTCCCTTTCTGTATATGTAACGTATGGTGTAACTAGATCTGACTCCTGTCATTCTCACCAGTAATGATGTTACTTATACATTTCCCCTTCTGTATATGTAATGTATGGTGTAACTAGATCTGACTCCTGTCACTCTCACCAGTAATAATGTTACTTATACATTTCCCCTTCTGTATATGTAACGTATGGTGTAACTAGATCTGACTCCTGTCAATCTCACCAGTAATAATGTTACTTAAACATTTCCCCTTCTGTATATGTAACGTATGGTGTAACTAGATCTGACTCCTGTCATTCTCACCAGTAATAATGTTACTTATACATTTCCCCTTCTGTATATGTAACGTATGGTGTAACTAGATCTGACTCCTGTCATTCTCACCAGTAATAATGTTACTTATACATTTCCCCTTCTGTATATGTAACGTATGGTGTAACTAGATCTGACTCCTGTCATTCTCACCAGTAATAATGTTACTTATACATTTCCCCTTCTGTATATGTAACGTATGGTGTAACTAGATCTGACTCCTGTCATTCTCAACAGTAATAATGTTACTTATACATTTCCCCTTCTCTATATGTAACGTATGGTGTAACTAGATCTGACTCCTGTCATTCTCACCAGTAATAATGTTACTTATACATTTCCCCTTCTGTATATGTAACGTATGGTGTAACTAGATCTGACTCCTGTCATTCTCACCAGTAATAATGTTACTTATACATTTCCCCTTCTGTATATGTAATGTATGGTGTAACTAGATCCGACTCCTGTCATTCTCACCAGTAATAATGTTACTTATACATTTCCCCTTCTGTATATGTAATGTATGGTGTAACTAGATCTGACTCCTGTCATTCTCACCAGTAATAATGTTACTTATACATTTCCCCTTCTGTATATGTAACATATGGTGTAACTAGATCTGACTCCTGTCATTCTCACCGGTAATAATGTTACTTATACATTTCCCCTTCTATATATGTAACGTATGGTGTAACTAGATCTGACTCCTGTCACTCTCACCAGTAATAATGTTACTTATACATTTCCCCTTATGTATATGTAACGTATGGTGTAACTAGATCTGACTCCTGTCATTCTCACCAGTAATAATGTTACTTATACATTTCCCCTTCTGTATATGTAACGTATGGTGTAACTAGATCTGACTCCTGTCATTCTCACCAATAATAATGTTACTTATACATTTCCCCTTCTGTATATGTAACGTATGGTGTAACTAGATCTGACTCCTGTCAATCTCACCAGTAATAATGTTACTTAAACATTTCCCCTTCTGTATATGTAACGTATGGTGTAACTAGATCTGACTCCTGTCATTCTCACCAGTAATAATGTTACTTATACATTTCCCCTTCTGTATATGTAACGTATGGTGTAACTAGATCTGACTCCTGTCATTCTCACCAGTAATAATGTTACTTATACATTTCCCCTTCTGTATATGTAACGTATGGTGTAACTAGATCTGACTCCTGTCATTCTCACCAGTAATAATGTTACTTATACATTTCCCCTTCTGTATATGTAACGTATGGTGTAACTAGATCTGACTCCTGTCATTCTCAACAGTAATAATGTTACTTATACATTTCCCCTTCTGTATATGTAATGTATGGTGTAACTAGATCTGACTCCTGTCATTCTCACCAGTAATAATGTTACTTGTACATTTCCCCTTCTGTATATGTAACGTATGGTGTAACTAGATCTGACTCCTGTCATTCTCACCAGTAATAATGTTACTTATACATTTCCCCTTCTGTATATGTAACGTATGGTGTAACTAGATCTGACTCCTGTCATTCTCACCAGTAATAATGTTACTTATACATTTCCCCTTCTGTATATGTAATGTATGGTGTAACTAGATCCGACTCCTGTCATTCTCACCAGTAATAATGTTACTTATACATTTCCCCTTCTGTATATGTAATGTATGGTGTAACTAGATCTGACTCCTGTCATTCTCACCAGTAATAATGTTACTTATACATTTCCCCTTCTGTATATGTAACATATGGTGTAACTAGATCTGACTCCTGTCATTCTCACCGGTAATAATGTTACTTATACATTTCCCCTTCTATATATGTAACGTATGGTGTAACTAGATCTGACTCCTGTCACTCTCACCAGTAATAATGTTACTTATACATTTCCCCTTCTGTATATGTAACGTATGGTGTAACTAGATCTGACTCCTGTCATTCTCACCAGTAATAATGTTACTTATACATTTCCCCTTCTGTATATGTAACGTATGGTGTAACTAGATCTGACTCCTGTCATTCTCACCAGTAATAATGTTACTTATACATTTCCCCTTCTGTATATGTAACGTATGGTGTAACTAGGTCTGACTCCTGTCATTCTCACCAGTAATAATGTTACTTATACATTTCCCCTTCTGTATATGTAATGTATGGTGTAACTAGATCTGACTCCTGTCACTCTCACCAGTAATAATGTTACTTATATATTTTCCCTTCTGTATATGTAACGTATGGTGTAACTAGATCTGACTCCTGTCATTCTCACCAGTAATAATGTTACTTATACATTTCCCCTTCTGTATATGTAACGTATGGTGTAACTAGATCTGACTCCTGTCATTCTCACCAGTAGTAATGATACTTATACATTTCCCCTTCTGTATATGTAACGTATGGTGTAACTAGATCTGACTCCTGTCACTCTCACCAGTAGTAATGATACTTATACATTTCCCCTTCTGTATATGTAACGTATGGTGTAACTAGATCTGACTCCTGTCACTCTCACCAGTAGTAATGATACTTATACATTTCCCCTTCTGTATATGTAACGTATGGTGTAACTAGATCTGACTCCTGTCATTCTCACCAGTAATAATGTTACTTATACATTTCCACTTCTGTATATGGAACGTATGGTGTAACTAGATCTGACTCCTATCATTCTCACCAGTAATGTTACTTATACATTTCCCTTTCTGTATATGTAACGTATGGTGTAACTAGATCTGACTCCTGTCATTCTCACCAGTAATGATGTTACTTATACATTTCCCCTTCTGTATATGTAATGTATGGTGTAACTAGATCTGACTCCTGTCACTCTCACCAGTAATAATGTTACTTATACATTTCCCCTTCTGTATATGTAATGTATGGTGTAACTAGATCTGACTCCTGTCAATCTCACCAGTAATAATGTTACTTAAACATTTCCCCTTCTGTATATGTAACGTATGGTGTAACTAGATCTGATTCCTGTCATTCTCACCAGTAATAATGTTACTTATACATTTCCCCTTCTGTATATGTAACGTATGGTGTAACTAGATCTGACTCCTGTCATTCTCACCAGTAATGTTACTTATACATTTCCCCTTCTGTATATGTAACGTATGGTGTAACTAGATCTGACTCCTGTCATTCTCACCAGTAATAATGTTACTTATACATTTCCCCTTCTGTATATGTAACGTATGGTGTAACTAGATCTGACTCCTGTCATTCTCACCAGTAATAATGTTATTTATACATTTCCCCTTCTGTATATGTAACGTATGGTGTAACTAGATCTGACTCCTGTCATTCTCACCAGTAATAATGTTACTTATACATTTCCCCTTCTGTATATGTAACGTATGGTGTAACTAGATCTGACTCCTGTCATTCTCACCAGTAATAATGTTACTTATACATTTCCCCTTCTGTATATGTAACGTATGGTGTAACTAGATCTGACTCCTGTCACTCTCACCAGTAATAATGTTACTTATACATTTCCCCTTCTGTATATGTAACATATGGTATAACTAGATCTGATTCATGTCATTCTCACCAATAATAATGTTACTTATACATTTCCCTTCTGTATATGTAACGTATGGTGTAACTAGATCTGACTTCTGTCATTCTCACCAGTAATAATGTTATTTATACATTTCCCCTTCTGTATATGTAACATATGGTGTAACTAGATCTGACTCCTGTCACTCTCACCAGTAATAATGTTAATTATACATTTCCCCTTCTGTATATGTAACGTATGGTGTAACTAGATCTGACTCCTGTTATTCTCACCAGTAATAATGTTACTTATACATTTCCCCTTCTGTATATGTAACGTATGGTGTAACTAGATCTGACTCCTGTCATTCTCACCAGTAGTAATGATACTTATACATTTCCCCTTCTGTATATGGAACGTATGGTGTAACTAGATCTGACTCCTGTCACTCTCAACAGTAATAATGTTACTTATACATTTCCACTTCTGTATATGGAACGTATGGTGTAACTAGATCTGACTCCTATCATTCTCACCAGTAATGTTACTTATACATTTCCCTTTCTGTATATGTAACGTATGGTGTAACTAGATCTGACTCCTGTCATTCTCACCAGTAATGATGTTACTTATATATTTCCCCTTCTGTATATGTAACGTATGGTGTAACTAGATCTGACTCCTGTCACTCTCACCAGTAATAATGTTACTTATACATTTCCCCTTCTGTATATGTAACGTATGGTGTAACTAGATCTGACTCCTGTCAATCTCACCAGTAATAATGTTACTTAAACATTTCCCCTTCTGTATATGTAACGTATGGTGTAACTAGATCTGACTCCTGTCATTCTCACCAGTAATAATGTTATTTATACATTTCCCCTTCTGTATATGTAACGTATGGTGTAACTAGATCTGACTCCTGTCATTCTCACCAGTAATAATGTTACTTATACATTTCCCCTTCTGTATATGTAACGTATGGTGTAACTAGATCTGACTCCTGTCATTCTCACCAGTAATAATGTTACTTATACATTTCCCCTTCTGTATATGTAACGTATGGTGTAACTAGATCTGACTCCTGTCACTCTCACCAGTAATAATGTTACTTATACATTTCCCCTTCTGTATATGTAACATATGGTATAACTAGATCTGATTCATGTCATTCTCACCAATAATAATGTTACTTATACATTTCCCTTCTGTATATGTAACGTATGGTGTAACTAGATCTGACTTCTGTCATTCTCACCAGTAATAATGTTATTTATACATTTCCCCTTCTGTATATGTAACATATGGTGTAACTAGATCTGACTCCTGTCACTCTCACCAGTAATAATGTTAATTATACATTTCCCCTTCTGTATATGTAACGTATGGTGTAACTAGATCTGACTCCTGTTATTCTCACCAGTAATAATGTTACTTATACATTTCCCCTTCTGTATATGTAACGTATGGTGTAACTAGATCTGACTCCTGTCATTCTCACCAGTAGTAATGATACTTATACATTTCCCCTTCTGTATATGTAACGTATGGTGTAACTAGATCTGACTCCTGTCATTCTCACCAGTAATGTTACTTATACATTTCCCCTTCTGTATATGTAACGTATGGTGTAACTAGATCTGACTCCTGTCATTCTCACCAGTAATAATGTTACTTATACATTTCCCCTTCTGTATATGTAACGTATGGTGTAACTAGATCTGACTCCTGTCATTCTCACCAGTAATAATGTTATTTATACATTTCCCCTTCTGTATATGTAACGTATGGTGTAACTAGATCTGACTCCTGTCATTCTCACCAGTAATAATGTTACTTATACATTTCCCCTTCTGTATATGTAACGTATGGTGTAACTAGATCTGACTCCTGTCATTCTCACCAGTAATAATGTTACTTATACATTTCCCCTTCTGTATATGTAACGTATGGTGTAACTAGATCTGACTCCTGTCACTCTCACCAGTAATAATGTTACTTATACATTTCCCCTTCTGTATATGTAACATATGGTATAACTAGATCTGATTCATGTCATTCTCACCAATAATAATGTTACTTATACATTTCCCTTCTGTATATGTAACGTATGGTGTAACTAGATCTGACTTCTGTCATTCTCACCAGTAATAATGTTATTTATACATTTCCCCTTCTGTATATGTAACATATGGTGTAACTAGATCTGACTCCTGTCACTCTCACCAGTAATAATGTTAATTATACATTTCCCCTTCTGTATATGTAACGTATGGTGTAACTAGATCTGACTCCTGTTATTCTCACCAGTAATAATGTTACTTATACATTTCCCCTTCTGTATATGTAACGTATGGTGTAACTAGATCTGACTCCTGTCATTCTCACCAGTAGTAATGATACTTATACATTTCCCCTTCTGTATATGGAACGTATGGTGTAACTAGATCTGACTCCTGTCATTCTCACCAGTAATAATGTTACTTATACATTTCCACTTCTGTATATGGAACGTATGGTGTAACTAGATCTGACTCCTATCATTCTCACCAGTAATGTTACTTATACATTTCCCTTTCTGTATATGTAACGTATGGTGTAACTA
This sequence comes from Pseudophryne corroboree, assembly GCF_028390025.1. Lineage (NCBI taxonomy): Eukaryota > Metazoa > Chordata > Amphibia > Anura > Myobatrachidae > Pseudophryne > Pseudophryne corroboree. Next base: position 2,206,485 of record NW_026967503.1, on the reverse strand, counting down.
GATCTGACTCCTGTCATTCTCACCAGTAATGATGTTACTTATATATTTCCCCTTCTGTATATGTAACGTATGGTGTAACTAGATCTGACTCCTGTCACTCTCACCAGTAATAATGTTACTTATACATTTCCCCTTCTGTATATGTAACGTATGGTGTAACTAGATCTGACTCCTGTCAATCTCACCAGTAATAATGTTACTTAAACATTTCCCCTTCTGTATATGTAACGTATGGTGTAACTAGATCTGACTCCTGTCATTCTCACCAGTAATAATGTTATTTATACATTTCCCCTTCTGTATATGTAACGTATGGTGTAACTAGATCTGACTCCTGTCATTCTCACCAGTAATAATGTTACTTATACATTTCCCCTTCTGTATATGTAACGTATGGTGTAACTAGATCTGACTCCTGTCATTCTCACCAGTAATAATGTTACTTATACATTTCCCCTTCTGTATATGTAACGTATGGTGTAACTAGATCTGACTCCTGTCACTCTCACCAGTAATAATGTTACTTATACATTTCCCCTTCTGTATATGTAACATATGGTATAACTAGATCTGATTCATGTCATTCTCACCAATAATAATGTTACTTATACATTTCCCTTCTGTATATGTAACGTATGGTGTAACTAGATCTGACTTCTGTCATTCTCACCAGTAATAATGTTATTTATACATTTCCCCTTCTGTATATGTAACATATGGTGTAACTAGATCTGACTCCTGTCACTCTCACCAGTAATAATGTTAATTATACATTTCCCCTTCTGTATATGTAACGTATGGTGTAACTAGATCTGACTCCTGTTATTCTCACCAGTAATAATGTTACTTATACATTTCCCCTTCTGTATATGTAACGTATGGTGTAACTAGATCTGACTCCTGTCATTCTCACCAGTAGTAATGATACTTATACATTTCCCCTTCTGTATATGGAACGTATGGTGTAACTAGATCTGACTCCTGTCATTCTCACCAGTAATAATGTTACTTATACATTTCCACTTCTGTATATGGAACGTATGGTGTAACTAGATCTGACTCCTATCATTCTCACCAGTAATGTTACTTATACATTTCCCTTTCTGTATATGTAACGTATGGTGTAACTAGATCTGACTCCTGTCATTCTCACCAGTAATGATGTTACTTATACATATCCCCTTCTGTATATGTAATGTATGGTGTAACTAGATCTGACTCCTGTCACTCTCACCAGTAATAATGTTACTTATACATTTCCCCTTCTGTATATGTAACGTATGGTGTAACTAGATCTGACTCCTGTCAATCTCACCAGTAATAATGTTACTTAAACATTTCCCCTTCTGTATATGTAACGTATGGTGTAACTAGATCTGACTCCTGTCATTCTCACCAGTAATAATGTTACTTATACATTTCCCCTTCTGTATATGTAACGTATGGTGTAACTAGATCTGACTCCTGTCATTCTCACCAGTAATAATGTTACTTATACATTTCCCCTTCTGTATATGTAACGTATGGTGTAACTAGATCTGACTCCTGTCATTCTCAACAGTAATAATGTTACTTATACATTTCCCCTTCTGTATATGTAATGTATGGTGTAACTAGATCTGACTCCTGTCATTCTCACCAGTAATAATGTTACTTGTACATTTCCCCTTCTGTATATGTAACGTATGGTGTAACTAGATCTGACTCCTGTCATTCTCACCAGTAATAATGTTACTTATACATTTCCCCTTCTGTATATGTAACGTATGGTGTAACTAGATCTGACTCCTGTCATTCTCACCAGTAATAATGTTACTTATACATTTCCCCTTCTGTATATGTAATGTATGGTGTAACTAGATCCGACTCCTGTCATTCTCACCAGTAATAATGTTACTTATACATTTCCCCTTCTGTATATGTAATGTATGGTGTAACTAGATCTGACTCCTGTCATTCTCACCAGTAATAATGTTACTTATACATTTCCCCTTCTGTATATGTAACATATGGTGTAACTAGATCTGACTCCTGTCATTCTCACCGGTAATAATGTTACTTATACATTTCCCCTTCTGTATATGTAACGTATGGTGTAACTAGATCTGACTCCTGTCATTCTCACCAGTAATAATGTTACTTATACATTTCCCCTTCTGTATATGTAACGTATGGTGTAACTAGGTCTGACTCCTGTCATTCTCACCAGTAATAATGTTACTTATACATTTCCCCTTCTGTATATGTAATGTATGGTGTAACTAGATCTGACTCCTGTCACTCTCACCAGTAATAATGTTACTTATATATTTCCCCTTCTGTATATGTAACATATGGTGTAACTAGATCTGACTCCTGTCACTCTCACCAGTAATAATGTTACTTATACATTTCCACTTCTGTATATGGAACATATGGTGTAACTATATCTGACTCCTGTCATTCTCACCAGTAATGATACTTATATAATTGCCCTTCTGTATATGTAATGTATGGTGTAACTAGATCTGACTCCTGTCATTCTCACCAGTAATAATGTTACTTATACATTTCCCCTTCTGTATATGTAACGTATGGTGTAACTAGATCTGACTCCTGTCATTCTCACCAGTAGTAATGATACTTATACATTTCCCCTTCTGTATATGTAACGTATGGTGTAACTAGATCTGACTCCTGTCATTCTCACCAGTAATAATGTTACTTATACATTTCCACTTCTGTATATGGAACGTATGGTGTAACTAGATCTGACTCCTATCATTCTCACCAGTAATGTTACTTATACATTTCCCTTTCTGTATATGTAACGTATGGTGTAACTAGATCTGACTCCTGTCATTCTCACCAGTAATGATGTTACTTATACATTTCCCCTTCTGTATATGTAATGTATGGTGTAACTAGATCTGACTCCTGTCACTCTCACCAGTAATAATGTTACTTATACATTTCCCCTTCTGTATATGTAACGTATGGTGTAACTAGATCTGACTCCTGTCAATCTCACCAGTAATAATGTTACTTAAACATTTCCCCTTCTGTATATGTAACGTATGGTGTAACTAGATCTGACTCCTGTCATTCTCACCAGTAATAATGTTACTTATACATTTCCCCTTCTGTATATGTAACGTATGGTGTAACTAGATCTGACTCCTGTCATTCTCACCAGTAATAATGTTACTTATACATTTCCCCTTCTGTATATGTAACGTATGGTGTAACTAGATCTGACTCCTGTCATTCTCACCAGTAATAATGTTACTTATACATTTCCCCTTCTGTATATGTAACGTCTGGTGAAACTAGATCTGACTTCTGTCATTCTCACCAGTAATAATGTTACTTATACATTTCCCCTTCTGTATATGTAACGTATGGTGTAACTAGATCTGACTCCTGTCATTCTCACCAGTAATAATGTTACTTATACATTTCCCCTTCTGTATATGTAACGTATGGTGTAACTAGATCTGACTACTGTCACTCTTACCAGTAATAATGTTACTTATACATTTCCTCTTCTGTATATGTAACGTATGGTGTAACTAGATCTGACTCCTGTCATTCTCACCAGTAATAATGTTACTTGTACATTTCTCCTTCTGTATATGTAACGTATGGTGTAACTAGATCTGACTCCTGTCATTCTCACCAGTAATAATGTTACTTGTACATTTCCCCTTCTATATATGTAACGTATGGTGTAACTAGATCTGACTCCTGTCATTCTCACCAGTAATAATGTTACTTATACATTTCCCCTTCTGTATATGTAACGTATGGTGTAACTAGATCTGACTCCTGTCATTCTCACCAGTAATAATGTTACTTATACATTTCCCCTTCTGTATATGTAATGTATGGTGTAACTAGATCCGACTCCTGTCATTCTCACCAGTAATAATGTTACTTATACATTTCGCCTTCTGTATATGTAATGTATGGTGTAACTAGATCTGACTCCTGTCATTCTCACCAGTAATAATGTTACTTATACATTTCCCCTTCTGTATATGTAACATATGGTGTAACTAGATCTGACTCCTGTCATTCTCACCGGTAATAATGTTACTTATACATTTCCCCTTCTGTATATGTAACGTATGGTGTAACTAGATCTGACTCCTGTCATTCTCACCAGTAATAATGTTACTTATACATTTCCCCTTCTGTATATGTAACGTATGGTGTAACTAGGTCTGACTCCTGTCATTCTCACCAGTAATAATGTTACTTATACATTTCCCCTTCTGTATATGTAATGTATGGTGTAACTAGATCTGACTCCTGTCACTCTCACCAGTAATAATGTTACTTATATATTTCCCCTTCTGTATATGTAACATATGGTGTAACTAGATCTGACTCCTGTCACTCTCACCAGTAATAATGTTACTTATACATTTCCACTTCTGTATATGGAACATATGGTGTAACTATATCTGACTCCTGTCATTCTCACCAGTAATGATACTTATATAATTGCCCTTCTGTATATGTAATGTATGGTGTAACTAGATCTGACTCCTGTCATTCTCACCAGTAATAATGTTACTTATACATTTCCCCTTCTGTATATGTAACGTATGGTGTAACTAGATCTGACTCCTGTCATTCTCACCAGTAGTAATGATACTTATACATTTCCCCTTCTGTATATGTAACGTATGGTGTAACTAGATCTGACTCCTGTCATTCTCACCAGTAATAATGTTACTTATACATTTCCACTTCTGTATATGGAACGTATGGTGTAACTAGATCTGACTCCTATCATTCTCACCAGTAATGTTACTTATACATTTCCCTTTCTGTATATGTAACGTATGGTGTAACTAGATCTGACTCCTGTCATTCTCACCAGTAATGATGTTACTTATACATTTCCCCTTCTGTATATGTAATGTATGGTGTAACTAGATCTGACTCCTGTCACTCTCACCAGTAATAATGTTACTTATACATTTCCCCTTCTGTATATGTAACGTATGGTGTAACTAGATCTGACTCCTGTCACTCTCACCAGTAATAATGTTACTTATACATTTCCCCTTCTGTATATGTAACATATGGTATAACTAGATCTGATTCATGTCATTCTCACCAATAATAATGTTACTTATACATTTCCCTTCTGTATATGTAACGTATGGTGTAACTAGATCTGACTTCTGTCATTCTCACCAGTAATAATGTTATTTATACATTTCCCCTTCTGTATATGTAACATATGGTGTAACTAGATCTGACTCCTGTCACTCTCACCAGTAATAATGTTAATTATACATTTCCCCTTCTGTATATGTAACGTATGGTGTAACTAGATCTGACTCCTGTTATTCTCACCAGTAATAATGTTACTTATACATTTCCCCTTCTGTATATGTAACGTATGGTGTAACTAGATCTGACTCCTGTCATTCTCACCAGTAGTAATGATACTTATACATTTCCCCTTCTGTATATGGAACGTATGGTGTAACTAGATCTGACTCCTGTCATTCTCACCAGTAATAATGTTACTTATACATTTCCACTTCTGTATATGGAAAGTATGGTGTAACTAGATCTGACTCCTATCATTCTCACCAGTAATGTTACTTATACATTTCCCTTTCTGTATATGTAACGTATGGTGTAACTAGATCTGAATCCTGTCATTCTCACCAGTAATGATGTTACTTATACATTTCCCCTTCTGTATATGTAATGTATGGTGTAACTAGATCTGACTCCTGTCACTCTCACCAGTAATAATGTTACTTATACATTTCCCCTTCTGTATATGTAACGTATGGTGTAACTAGATCTGACTCCTGTCAATCTCACCAGTAATAATGTTACTTAAACATTTCCCCTTCTGTATATGTAACGTATGGTGTAACTAGATCTGACTCCTGTCATTCTCACCAGTAATAATGTTACTTATACATTTCCCCTTCTGTATATGTAACGTATGGTGTAACTAGATCTGACTCCTGTCATTCTCACCAGTAATAATGTTACTTATACATTTCCCCTTCTGTATATGTAACGTATGGTGTAACTAGATCTGACTCCTGTCATTCTCACCAGTAATAATGTTACTTATACATTTCCCCTTCTGTATATGTAACGTATGGTGTAACTAGATCTGACTCCTGTCATTCTCAACAGTAATAATGTTACTTATACATTTCCCCTTCTGTATATGTAATGTATGGTGTAACTAGATCTGACTCCTGTCATTCTCACCAGTAATAATGTTACTTGTACATTTCCCCTTCTGTATATGTAACGTCTGGTGAAACTAGATCTGACTTCTGTCATTCTCACCAGTAATAATGTTACTTATACATTTCCCCTTCTGTATATGTAATGTATGGTGTAACTAGATCTGACTCCTGTCATTCTCACCAGTAATAATGTTACTTATACATTTCCCCTTCTGTATATGTAACATATGGTGTAACTAGATCTGACTCCTGTCATTCTCACCGGTAATAATGTTACTTATACATTTCCCCTTCTGTATATGTAACGTATGGTGTAACTAGATCTGACTCCTGTCATTCTCACCAGTAATAATGTTACTTATACATTTCCCCTTCTGTATATGTAACGTATGGTGTAACTAGGTCTGACTCCTGTCATTCTCACCAGTAATAATGTTACTTATACATTTCCCCTTCTGTATATGTAATGTATGGTGTAACTAGATCTGACTCCTGTCACTCTCACCAGTAATAATGTTACTTATATATTTCCCCTTCTGTATATGTAACATATGGTGTAACTAGATCTGACTCCTGTCACTCTCACCAGTAATAATGTTACTTATACATTTCCACTTCTGTATATGGAACATATGGTGTAACTATATCTGACTCCTGTCATTCTCACCAGTAATGATACTTATATAATTGCCCTTCTGTATATGTAATGTATGGTGTAACTAGATCTGACTCCTGTCATTCTCACCAGTAATAATGTTACTTATACATTTCCCCTTCTGTATATGTAACGTATGGTGTAACTAGATCTGACTCCTGTCATTCTCACCAGTAGTAATGATACTTATACATTTCCCCTTCTGTATATGTAACGTATGGTGTAACTAGATCTGACTCCTGTCATTCTCACCAGTAATAATGTTACTTATACATTTCCACTTCTGTATATGGAACGTATGGTGTAACTAGATCTGACTCCTATCATTCTCACCAGTAATGTTACTTATACATTTCCCTTTCTGTATATGTAACGTATGGTGTAACTAGATCTGACTCCTGTCATTCTCACCAGTAATGATGTTACTTATACATTTCCCCTTCTGTATATGTAATGTATGGTGTAACTAGATCTGACTCCTGTCACTCTCACCAGTAATAATGTTACTTATACATTTCCCCTTCTGTATATGTAACGTATGGTGTAACTAGATCTGACTCCTGTCAATCTCACCAGTAATAATGTTACTTAAACATTTCCCCTTCTGTATATGTAACGTATGGTGTAACTAGATCTGACTCCTGTCATTCTCACCAGTAATAATGTTACTTATACATTTCCCCTTCTGTATATGTAACGTATGGTGTAACTAGATCTGACTCCTGTCATTCTCACCAGTAATAATGTTACTTATACATTTCCCCTTCTGTATATGTAACGTATGGTGTAACTAGATCTGACTCCTGTCATTCTCACCAGTAATAATGTTACTTATACATTTCCCCTTCTGTATATGTAACGTCTGGTGAAACTAGATCTGACTTCTGTCATTCTCACCAGTAATAATGTTACTTATACATTTCCCCTTCTGTATATGTAACGTATGGTGTAACTAGATCTGACTCCTGTCATTCTCACCAGTAATAATGTTACTTATACATTTCCCCTTCTGTATATGTAACGTATGGTGTAACTAGATCTGACTACTGTCACTCTTACCAGTAATAATGTTACTTATACATTTCCTCTTCTGTATATGTAACGTATGGTGTAACTAGATCTGACTCCTGTCATTCTCACCAGTAATAATGTTACTTGTACATTTCTCCTTCTGTATATGTAACGTATGGTGTAACTAGATCTGACTCCTGTCATTCTCACCAGTAATAATGTTACTTGTACATTTCCCCTTCTATATATGTAACGTATGGTGTAACTAGATCTGACTCCTGTCATTCTCACCAGTAATAATGTTACTTATACATTTCCCCTTCTGTATATGTAACGTATGGTGTAACTAGATCTGACTCCTGTCATTCTCACCAGTAATAATGTTACTTATACATTTCCCCTTCTGTATATGTAATGTATGGTGTAACTAGATCCGACTCCTGTCATTCTCACCAGTAATAATGTTACTTATACATTTCCCCTTCTGTATATGTAATGTATGGTGTAACTAGATCTGACTCCTGTCATTCTCACCAGTAATAATGTTACTTATACATTTCCCCTTCTGTATATGTAACATATGGTGTAACTAGATCTGACTCCTGTCATTCTCACCGGTAATAATGTTACTTATACATTTCCCCTTCTGTATATGTAACGTATGGTGTAACTAGATCTGACTCCTGTCATTCTCACCAGTAATAATGTTACTTATACATTTCCCCTTCTGTATATGTAACGTATGGTGTAACTAGGTCTGACTCCTGTCATTCTCACCAGTAATAATGTTACTTATACATTTCCCCTTCTGTATATGTAATGTATGGTGTAACTAGATCTGACTCCTGTCACTCTCACCAGTAATAATGTTACTTATATATTTCCCCTTCTGTATATGTAACATATGGTGTAACTAGATCTGACTCCTGTCACTCTCACCAGTAATAATGTTACTTATACATTTCCACTTCTGTATATGGAACATATGGTGTAACTATATCTGACTCCTGTCATTCTCACCAGTAATGATACTTATATAATTGCCCTTCTGTATATGTAATGTATGGTGTAACTAGATCTGACTCCTGTCATTCTCACCAGTAATAATGTTACTTATACATTTCCCCTTCTGTATATGTAACGTATGGTGTAACTAGATCTGACTCCTGTCATTCTCACCAGTAGTAATGATACTTATACATTTCCCCTTCTGTATATGTAACGTATGGTGTAACTAGATCTGACTCCTGTCATTCTCACCAGTAATAATGTTACTTATACATTTCCACTTCTGTATATGGAACGTATGGTGTAACTAGATCTGACTCCTATCATTCTCACCAGTAATGTTACTTATACATTTCCCTTTCTGTATATGTAACGTATGGTGTAACTAGATCTGACTCCTGTCATTCTCACCAGTAATGATGTTACTTATACATTTCCCCTTCTGTATATGTAATGTATGGTGTAACTAGATCTGACTCCTGTCACTCTCACCAGTAATAATGTTACTTATACATTTCCCCTTCTGTATATGTAACGTATGGTGTAACTAGATCTGACTCCTGTCAATCTCACCAGTAATAATGTTACTTAAACATTTCCCCTTCTGTATATGTAACGTATGGTGTAACTAGATCTGACTCCTGTCATTCTCACCAGTAATAATGTTACTTATACATTTCCCCTTCTGTATATGTAACGTATGGTGTAACTAGATCTGACTCCTGTCATTCTCACCAGTAATAATGTTACTTATATATTCCCCCTTCTGTATATGTAATGTATGGTGTAACTAGATCTGACTACTGTCACTCTTACCAGTAATAATGTTACTTATACATTTCCTCTTCTGTATATGTAACGTATGGTGTAACTAGATCTGACTCCTGTCATTCTCACCAGTAATAATGTTACTTATACATTTCCCCTTCTGTATATGTAATGTATGGTGTAACTAGATCTGACTACTGTCACTCTTACCAGTAATAATGTTACTTATACATTTCCTCTTCTGTATATGTAACGTATGGTGTAACTAGATCTGACTCCTGTCATTCTCACCAGTAATAATGTTACTTGTACATTTCTCCTTCTGTATATGTAACGTATGGTGTAACTAGATCTGACTCCTGTCATTCTCACCAGTAATAATGTTACTTGTACATTTCCCCTTCTGTATATGTAATGTATGGTGTAACTAGATCTGACTCCTGTCATTCTCACCAGTAATAATGTTACTTATACATTTACCCTTCTGTATATGTAACGTATGGTGTAACTAGATCTGACTCCTGTCATTCTCACCGGTAATAATCTTACTTATACATTTCCCCTTCTGTATATGTAACGTATGGTGTAACTGGATCTGACTCCTGTCATTCTCACCGGTAATAATGTTACTTATACATTTCCCCTTCTGTATATGTAACGTATGGTGTAACTAGATCTGACTCCTGTCATTCTCACCGGTATTAATGTTACTTATACATTTCCCCTTCTGTATATGTAACGTATGGTGTAACTAGATCTGACTCCTGTCATTCTCACCAGTAATATTGTTACTTATACATTTCCCCTTCTGTATATGGAACGTATAGGGTGTAACTAGATCTGACTCCTGTTATTCTCACCAGTAATAACGTTACTTATACATTTCCTCTTCTGTATATGTAACGTATGGTGTAACTAGATCTGACTCCTGTCATTCTCACCGGTAATAATGTTACTTATACATTTCCCCTTCTGTATATGTAACGTATGGTGTAACTAGATCTGACTCCTGTCATTCTCACCATTAATAATGTTACTTATACATTTCCTCTTCTGTATATGGAACGTATGGTGTAACTAGATCTGACTCCTGTCATTCTCACCAGTAATAATGTTACTTATACATTTCCCCTTCTGTATATGTAACGTATGGTGTAACTAGATCTGACTCCTGTTATTCTGACCAGTAATAATGTTACTTATACATTTCCCCTTCTGTATATGTAACGTATGGTGTAACTAGATCTGACTCCTGTCACTCTCACCAGTAATAATGTTACTTATACATTTCCTTTTCTGTATATGTAATGTATGGTGTAACTAGATCTGACTTCTGTCATTCTCACCAGTAATAATGTTACTTATACATTTCCCCTTCTGTATATGGAACGTATGGTGTAACTAGATCTGACTCCTGTCATTCTCACCAGTAATAATGTTACTTGTACATTTCCCCTTCTATATATGTAACGTATGGTGTAACTAGATCTGACTCCTGTCATTCTCACCAGTAATAATGTTACTTATACATTTACCCTTCTGTATATGTAACGTATGGTGTAACTAGATCTGACTCCTGTCATTCTCACCGGTAATAATCTTACTTATACATTTCCCCTTCTGTATATGTAACGTATGGTGTAACTGGATCTGACTCCTGTCATTCTCACCGGTAATAATGTTACTTATACATTTCCCCTTCTGTATATGTAACGTATGGTGTAACTAGATCTGACTCCTGTCATTCTCACCGGTATTAATGTTACTTATACATTTCCCCTTCTGTATATGTAACGTATGGTGTAACTAGATCTGACTCCTGTCATTCTCACCAGTAATATTGTTACTTATACATTTCCCCTTCTGTATATGGAACGTATAGGGTGTAACTAGATCTGACTCCTGTTATTCTCACCAGTAATAACGTTACTTATACATTTCCTCTTCTGTATATGTAACGTATGGTGTAACTAGATCTGACTCCTGTCATTCTCACCGGTAATAATGTTACTTATACATTTCCCCTTCTGTATATGTAACGTACGGTGTAACTAGATCTGACTCCTGTCATTCTCACCAGTAATAATGTTACTTATACATTTCCTCTTCTGTATATGGAACGTATGGTGTAACTAGATCTGACTCCTGTCATTCTCACCAGTAATAATGTTACTTATACATTTCCCCTTCTGTATATGTAACGTATGGTGTAACTAGATCTGACTCCTGTTATTCTGACCAGTAATAATGTTACTTATACATTTCCCCTTCTGTATATGTAACGTATGGTGTAACTAGATCTGACTCCTGTCACTCTCACCAGTAATAATGTTACTTATACATTTCCTTTTCTGTATATGTAATGTATGGTGTAACTAGATCTGACTTCTGTCATTCTCACCAGTAATAATGTTACTTATACATTTCCCCTTCTGTATATGGAACGTATGGTGTAACTAGATCTGACTCCTGTCATTCTCACCAGTAATAATGTTACTTATACATTTCCCCTTCTGTATATGTAACGTATGGTGTAACTAGATCTGACTCCTGTTATTCTGACCAGTAATAATGTTACTTATACATTTCCGCTTCTGTATATGTAACGTATGGTGTAACTAGATCTGACTCCTGTCACTCTCACCAGTAATAATGTTACTTATACATTTCTCCTTCTGTATATGTAACGTATGGTGTAACTAGATCTGACTCCTGTCATTCTCACCAGTAATAATGTTACTTATACATTTCCCCTTCTGTATATGTAACGTATGGTGTAACTAGATCTGACTTCTGCCATTCTCACAGGTAATAATGTTACTTATACATTTCCCCTTCTGTATATGTAACGTATGGTGTAACTGGATCTGACTCCTGTCATTCTCACCAGTAATAATGTTACTTATACATTGCCCCTTCTGTATATGTAACGTATGGTGTAACTAGATCTGACTCCTGGCATTCTCACCAGTAATAATGTAATTTATACATTTTCCCTTCTGTATATGTAACGTATGGTGTAACTAGATCTGACTCCTGTCATTCTCACCAGTAATAATGTTACTTATACATTTCCCCTTCTGTATATGGAACGTATGGTGTAACTAGATCTGACTCCTGTCATTCTCACTGGTAATAATGTTACTTATACATTTCCCTTTCTGTATATGGAACGTATGGTGTAACTAGATATGACTCCTGTCATTCTCACCAGTAATAATGTTACTTATACATTTCCCCTTCTGTATATGTAACGTATGGTGTAACTAGATCTGACTCCTGTCATTCTCACCAGTAATAATGTTACTTAAACATTTCCCCTTCTGTATATGTAACATATGGTGTAACTAGATCTGACTCCTGTCATTCTCACCGGTAATAATGTTACTTATACATTTCCCCTTCTGTATATGTAACGTATGGTGTAACTAGATCTGACTCCTGTCATTCTCACCAGTAATAATGTTACTTATACATTTCCCCTTCTGTATATGTAACGTATGGTGTAACTAGGTCTGACTCCTGTCATTCTCACCAGTAATAATGTTACTTATACATTTCCCCTTCTGTATATGTAATGTATGGTGTAACTAGATCTGACTCCTGTCACTCTCACCAGTAATAATGTTACTTATATATTTCCCCTTCTGTATATGTAACATATGGTGTAACTAGATCTGACTCCTGTCACTCTCACCAGTAATAATGTTACTTATACATTTCCACTTCTGTATATGGAACATATGGTGTAACTATATCTGACTCCTGTCATTCTCACCAGTAATGATACTTATATAATTGCCCTTCTGTATATGTAATGTATGGTGTAACTAGATCTGACTCCTGTCATTCTCACCAGTAATAATGTTACTTATACATTTCCCCTTCTGTATATGTAACGTATGGTGTAACTAGATCTGACTTCTGCCATTCTCACAGGTAATAATGTTACTTATACATTTCCCCTTCTGTATATGTAACGTATGGTGTAACTGGATCTGACTCCTGTCATTCTCACCAGTAATAATGTTACTTATACATTTCCCCTTCTGTATATGTAACGTATGGTGTAACTAGATCTGACTCCTGGCATTCTCACCAGTAATAATGTAATTTATACATTTTCCCTTCTGTATATGTAACGTATGGTGTAACTAGATCTGACTCCTGTCATTCTCACCAGTAGTAATGATACTTATACATTTCCCCTTCTGTATATGTAACGTATGGTGTAACTAGATCTGACTCCTGTCATTCTCACCAGTAATAATGTTACTTATACATTTCCACTTCTGTATATGGAACGTATGGTGTAACTAGATCTGACTCCTATCATTCTCACCAGTAATGTTACTTATACATTTCCCCTTCTGTATATGTAACGTATGGTGTAACTAGATCTGACTCCTGTCATTCTCACCAGTAATGATGTTACTTATACATTTCCCCTTCTGTATATGTAATGTATGGTGTAACTAGATCTGACTCCTGTCACTCTCACCAGTAATAATGTTACTTATACATTTCCCCTTCTGTATATGTAACGTATGGTGTAACTAGATCTGACTCCTGTCAATCTCACCAGTAATAATGTTACTTAAACATTTCCCCTTCTGTATATGTAACGTATGGTGTAACTAGATCTGACTCCTGTCATTCTCACCAGTAATAATGTTACTTATACATTTCCCCTTCTGTATATGTAACGTATGGTGTAACTAGATCTGACTCCTGTCATTCTCACCAGTAATAATGTTACTTATACATTTCCCCTTCTGTATATGTAACGTATGGTGTAACTAGATCTGACTCCTGTCATTCTCACCAGTAATAATGTTACTTATACATTTCCCCTTCTGTATATGTAACGTCTGCTGAAACTAGATCTGACTCCTGTCATTCTCACCAGTAATAATGTTACTTATATATTCCCCCTTCTGTATATGTAATGTATGGTGTAACTAGATCTGACTACTGTCACTCTTACCAGTAATAATGTTACTTATACATTTCCTCTTCTGTATATGTAACGTATGGTGTAACTAGATCTGACTCCTGTCATTCTCACCAGTAATAATGTTACTTATACATTTCCCCTTCTGTATATGTAATGTATGGTGTAACTAGATCTGACTACTGTCACTCTTACCAGTAATAATGTTACTTATACATTTCCTCTTCTGTATATGTAACGTATGGTGTAACTAGATCTGACTCCTGTCATTCTCACCAGTAATAATGTTACTTGTACATTTCTCCTTCTGTATATGTAACGTATGGTGTAACTAGATCTGACTCCTGTCATTCTCACCAGTAATAATGTTACTTGTACATTTCCCCTTCTATATATGTAACGTATGGTGTAACTAGATCTGACTCCTGTCATTCTCACCAGTAATAATGTTACTTATACATTTACCCTTCTGTATATGTAACGTATGGTGTAACTAGATCTGACTCCTGTCATTCTCACCGGTAATAATCTTACTTATACATTTCCCCTTCTGTATATGTAACGTATGGTGTAACTGGATCTGACTCCTGTCATTCTCACCGGTAATAATGTTACTTATACATTTCCCCTTCTGTATATGTAACGTATGGTGTAACTAGATCTGACTCCTGTCATTCTCACCGGTATTAATGTTACTTATACATTTCCCCTTCTGTATATGTAACGTATGGTGTAACTAGATCTGACTCCTGTCATTCTCACCAGTAATATTGTTACTTATACATTTCCCCTTCTGTATATGGAACGTATAGGGTGTAACTAGATCTGACTCCTGTTATTCTCACCAGTAATAACGTTACTTATACATTTCCTCTTCTGTATATGTAACGTATGGTGTAACTAGATCTGACTCCTGTCATTCTCACCGGTAATAATGTTACTTATACATTTCCCCTTCTGTATATGTAACGTATGGTGTAACTAGATCTGACTCCTGTCATTCTCACCATTAATAATGTTACTTATACATTTCCTCTTCTGTATATGGAACGTATGGTGTAACTAGATCTGACTCCTGTCATTCTCACCAGTAATAATGTTACTTATACATTTCCCCTTCTGTATATGTAACGTATGGTGTAACTAGATCTGACTCCTGTTATTCTGACCAGTAATAATGTTACTTATACATTTCCCCTTCTGTATATGTAACGTATGGTGTAACTAGATCTGACTCCTGTCACTCTCACCAGTAATAATGTTACTTATACATTTCCTTTTCTGTATATGTAATGTATGGTGTAACTAGATCTGACTTCTGTCATTCTCACCAGTAATAATGTTACTTATACATTTCCCCTTCTGTATATGGAACGTATGGTGTAACTAGATCTGACTCCTGTCATTCTCACCAGTAATAATGTTACTTGTACATTTCCCCTTCTATATATGTAACGTATGGTGTAACTAGATCTGACTCCTGTCATTCTCACCAGTAATAATGTTACTTATACATTTACCCTTCTGTATATGTAACGTATGGTGTAACTAGATCTGACTCCTGTCATTCTCACCGGTAATAATCTTACTTATACATTTCCCCTTCTGTATATGTAACGTATGGTGTAACTGGATCTGACTCCTGTCATTCTCACCGGTAATAATGTTACTTATACATTTCCCCTTCTGTATATGTAACGTATGGTGTAACTAGATCTGACTCCTGTCATTCTCACCGGTATTAATGTTACTTATACATTTCCCCTTCTGTATATGTAACGTATGGTGTAACTAGATCTGACTCCTGTCATTCTCACCAGTAATATTGTTACTTATACATTTCCCCTTCTGTATATGGAACGTATAGGGTGTAACTAGATCTGACTCCTGTTATTCTCACCAGTAATAACGTTACTTATACATTTCCTCTTCTGTATATGTAACGTATGGTGTAACTAGATCTGACTCCTGTCATTCTCACCGGTAATAATGTTACTTATACATTTCCCCTTCTGTATATGTAACGTATGGTGTAACTAGATCTGACTCCTGTCATTCTCACCAGTAATAATGTTACTTATACATTTCCTCTTCTGTATATGGAACGTATGGTGTAACTAGATCTGACTCCTGTCATTCTCACCAGTAATAATGTTACTTATACATTTCCCCTTCTGTATATGTAACGTATGGTGTAACTAGATCTGACTCCTGTTATTCTGACCAGTAATAATGTTACTTATACATTTCCCCTTCTGTATATGTAACGTATGGTGTAACTAGATCTGACTCCTGTCACTCTCACCAGTAATAATGTTACTTATACATTTCCTTTTCTGTATATGTAATGTATGGTGTAACTAGATCTGACTTCTGTCATTCTCACCAGTAATAATGTTACTTATACATTTCCCCTTCTGTATATGGAACGTATGGTGTAACTAGATCTGACTCCTGTCATTCTCACCAGTAATAATGTTACTTATACATTTCCCCTTCTGTATATGTAACGTATGGTGTAACTAGATCTGACTCCTGTTATTCTGACCAGTAATAATGTTACTTATACATTTCCCCTTCTGTATATGTAACGTATGGTGTAACTAGATCTGACTCCTGTCACTCTCACCAGTAATAATGTTACTTATACATTTCCTTTTCTGTATATGTAACGTATGGTGTAACTAGATCTGACTCCTGTCACTCTCACCAGTAATAATGTTACTTATACATTTCCTTTTCTGTATATGTAATGTATGGTGTAACTAGATCTGACTTCTGCCATTCTCACAGGTAATAATGTTACTTATACATTTCCCCTTCTGTATATGTAACGTATGGTGTAACTGGATCTGACTCCTGTCATTCTCACCAGTAATAATGTTACTTATACATTGCCCCTTCTGTATATGTAACGTATGGTGTAACTAGATCTGACTCCTGGCATTCTCACCAGTAATAATGTAATTTATACATTTCCCCTTCTGTATATGTAACGTATGGTGTAACTAGATCTGACTCCTGTCACTCTCACCAGTAATAATGTTACTTATACATTTCCTTTTCTGTATATGTAATGTATGGTGTAACTAGATCTGACTTCTGTCATTCTCACCAGTAATAATGTTACTTATACATTTCCCCTTCTGTATATGGAACGTATGGTGTAACTAGATCTGACTCCTGTCATTCTCACCAGTAATAATGTTACTTATACATTTCCCCTTCTGTATATGTAACGTATGGTGTAACTAGATCTGACTCCTGTTATTCTGACCAGTAATAATGTTACTTATACATTTCCCCTTCTGTATATGTAACGTATGGTGTAACTAGATCTGACTCCTGTCACTCTCACCAGTAATAATGTTACTTATACATTTCTCCTTCTGTATATGTAACGTATGGTGTAACTAGATCTGACTCCTGTCATTCTCACCAGTAATAATGTTACTTATACATTTCCCCTTCTGTATATGTAACGTATGGTGTAACTAGATCTGACTTCTGCCATTCTCACAGGTAATAATGTTACTTATACATTTCCCCTTCTGTATATGTAACGTATGGTGTAACTGGATCTGACTCCTGTCATTCTCACCAGTAATAATGTTACTTATACATTGCCCCTTCTGTATATGTAACGTATGGTGTAACTAGATCTGACTCCTGGCATTCTCACCAGTAATAATGTAATTTATACATTTTCCCTTCTGTATATGTAACGTATGGTGTAACTAGATCTGACTCCTGTCATTCTCACCAGTAATAATGTTACTTATACATTTCCCCTTCTGTATATGGAACGTATGGTGTAACTAGATCTGACTCCTGTCATTCTCACTGGTAATAATGTTACTTATACATTTCCCTTTCTGTATATGGAACGTATGGTGTAACTAGATATGACTCCTGTCATTCTCACCAGTAATAATGTTACTTATACATTTCCCCTTCTGTATATGTAACGTATGGTGTAACTAGATCTGACTCCTGTCATTCTCACCAGTAATAATGTTACTTAAACATTTCCCCTTCTGTATATGTAACATATGGTGTAACTAGATCTGACTCCTGTCATTCTCACCAGTAATAATGTTACTTATACATTGCCCCTTCTGTATATGTAACGTATGGTGTAACTAGATCTGACTCCTGGCATTCTCACCAGTAATAATGTAATTTATACATTTCCCCTTCTGTATATGTAACGTATGGTGTAACTAGATCTGACTCCTGTCACTCTCACCAGTAATAATGTTACTTATACATTTCCTTTTCTGTATATGTAATGTATGGTGTAACTAGATCTGACTTCTGTCATTCTCACCAGTAATAATGTTACTTATACATTTCCCCTTCTGTATATGGAACGTATGGTGTAACTAGATCTGACTCCTGTCATTCTCACCAGTAATAATGTTACTTATACATTTCCCCTTCTGTATATGTAACGTATGGTGTAACTAGATCTGACTCCTGTTATTCTGACCAGTAATAATGTTACTTATACATTTCCCCTTCTGTATATGTAACGTATGGTGTAACTAGATCTGACTCCTGTCACTCTCACCAGTAATAATGTTACTTATACATTTCTCCTTCTGTATATGTAACGTATGGTGTAACTAGATCTGACTCCTGTCATTCTCACCAGTAATAATGTTACTTATACATTTCCCCTTCTGTATATGTAACGTATGGTGTAACTAGATCTGACTTCTGCCATTCTCACAGGTAATAATGTTACTTATACATTTCCCCTTCTGTATATGTAACGTATGGTGTAACTGGATCTGACTCCTGTCATTCTCACCAGTAATAATGTTACTTATACATTGCCCCTTCTGTATATGTAACGTATGGTGTAACTAGATCTGACTCCTGGCATTCTCACCAGTAATAATGTAATTTATACATTTTCCCTTCTGTATATGTAACGTATGGTGTAACTAGATCTGACTCCTGTCATTCTCACCAGTAATAATGTTACTTATACATTTCCCCTTCTGTATATGGAACGTATGGTGTAACTAGATCTGACTCCTGTCATTCTCACTGGTAATAATGTTACTTATACATTTCCCTTTCTGTATATGGAACGTATGGTGTAACTAGATATGACTCCTGTCATTCTCACCAGTAATAATGTTACTTATACATTTCCCCTTCTGTATATGTAACGTATGGTGTAACTAGATCTGACTCCTGTCATTCTCACCAGTAATAATGTTACTTAAACATTTCCCCTTCTGTATATGTAACATATGGTGTAACTAGATCTGACTCCTGTCATTCTCACCGGTAATAATGTTACTTATACATTTCCCCTTCTGTATATGTAACGTATGGTGTAACTAGATCTGACTCCTGTCATTCTCACCAGTAATAATGTTACTTATACATTTCCCCTTCTGTATATGTAACGTATGGTGTAACTAGGTCTGACTCCTGTCATTCTCACCAGTAATAATGTTACTTATACATTTCCCCTTCTGTATATGTAATGTATGGTGTAACTAGATCTGACTCCTGTCACTCTCACCAGTAATAATGTTACTTATATATTTCCCCTTCTGTATATGTAACATATGGTGTAACTAGATCTGACTCCTGTCACTCTCACCAGTAATAATGTTACTTATACATTTCCACTTCTGTATATGGAACATATGGTGTAACTATATCTGACTCCTGTCATTCTCACCAGTAATGATACTTATATAATTGCCCTTCTGTATATGTAATGTATGGTGTAACTAGATCTGACTCCTGTCATTCTCACCAGTAATAATGTTACTTATACATTTCCCCTTCTGTATATGTAACGTATGGTGTAACTAGATCTGACTCCTGTCATTCTCACCAGTAGTAATGATACTTATACATTTCCCCTTCTGTATATGTAACGTATGGTGTAACTAGATCTGACTCCTGTCATTCTCACCAGTAATAATGTTACTTATACATTTCCACTTCTGTATATGGAACGTATGGTGTAACTAGATCTGACTCCTATCATTCTCACCAGTAATGTTACTTATACATTTCCCTTTCTGTATATGTAACGTATGGTGTAACTAGATCTGACTCCTGTCATTCTCACCAGTAATGATGTTACTTATACATTTCCCCTTCTGTATATGTAATGTATGGTGTAACTAGATCTGACTCCTGTCACTCTCACCAGTAATAATGTTACTTATACATTTCCCCTTCTGTATATGTAACGTATGGTGTAACTAGATCTGACTCCTGTCAATCTCACCAGTAATAATGTTACTTAAACATTTCCCCTTCTGTATATGTAACGTATGGTGTAACTAGATCTGACTCCTGTCATTCTCACCAGTAATAATGTTACTTATACATTTCCCCTTCTGTATATGTAACGTATGGTGTAACTAGATCTGACTCCTGTCATTCTCACCAGTAATAATGTTACTTATACATTTCCCCTTCTGTATATGTAACGTATGGTGTAACTAGATCTGACTCCTGTCATTCTCACCAGTAATAATGTTACTTATACATTTCCCCTTCTGTATATGTAACGTCTGCTGAAACTAGATCTGACTCCTGTCATTCTCACCAGTAATAATGTTACTTATATATTCCCCCTTCTGTATATGTAATGTATGGTGTAACTAGATCTGACTACTGTCACTCTTACCAGTAATAATGTTACTTATACATTTCCTCTTCTGTATATGTAACGTATGGTGTAACTAGATCTGACTCCTGTCATTCTCACCAGTAATAATGTTACTTATACATTTCCCCTTCTGTATATGTAATGTATGGTGTAACTAGATCTGACTACTGTCACTCTTACCAGTAATAATGTTACTTATACATTTCCTCTTCTGTATATGTAACGTATGGTGTAACTAGATCTGACTCCTGTCATTCTCACCAGTAATAATGTTACTTGTACATTTCTCCTTCTGTATATGTAACGTATGGTGTAACTAGATCTGACTCCTGTCATTCTCACCAGTAATAATGTTACTTGTACATTTCCCCTTCTATATATGTAACGTATGGTGTAACTAGATCTGACTCCTGTCATTCTCACCAGTAATAATGTTACTTATACATTTACCCTTCTGTATATGTAACGTATGGTGTAACTAGATCTGACTCCTGTCATTCTCACCGGTAATAATCTTACTTATACATTTCCCCTTCTGTATATGTAACGTATGGTGTAACTGGATCTGACTCCTGTCATTCTCACCGGTAATAATGTTACTTATACATTTCCCCTTCTGTATATGTAACGTATGGTGTAACTAGATCTGACTCCTGTCATTCTCACCGGTATTAATGTTACTTATACATTTCCCCTTCTGTATATGTAACGTATGGTGTAACTAGATCTGACTCCTGTCATTCTCACCAGTAATATTGTTACTTATACATTTCCCCTTCTGTATATGGAACGTATAGGGTGTAACTAGATCTGACTCCTGTTATTCTCACCAGTAATAACGTTACTTATACATTTCCTCTTCTGTATATGTAACGTATGGTGTAACTAGATCTGACTCCTGTCATTCTCACCGGTAATAATGTTACTTATACATTTCCCCTTCTGTATATGTAACGTATGGTGTAACTAGATCTGACTCCTGTCATTCTCACCATTAATAATGTTACTTATACATTTCCTCTTCTGTATATGGAACGTATGGTGTAACTAGATCTGACTCCTGTCATTCTCACCAGTAATAATGTTACTTATACATTTCCCCTTCTGTATATGTAACGTATGGTGTAACTAGATCTGACTCCTGTTATTCTGACCAGTAATAATGTTACTTATACATTTCCCCTTCTGTATATGTAACGTATGGTGTAACTAGATCTGACTCCTGTCACTCTCACCAGTAATAATGTTACTTATACATTTCCTTTTCTGTATATGTAATGTATGGTGTAACTAGATCTGACTTCTGTCATTCTCACCAGTAATAATGTTACTTATACATTTCCCCTTCTGTATATGGAACGTATGGTGTAACTAGATCTGACTCCTGTCATTCTCACCAGTAATAATGTTACTTGTACATTTCCCCTTCTATATATGTAACGTATGGTGTAACTAGATCTGACTCCTGTCATTCTCACCAGTAATAATGTTACTTATACATTTACCCTTCTGTATATGTAACGTATGGTGTAACTAGATCTGACTCCTGTCATTCTCACCGGTAATAATCTTACTTATACATTTCCCCTTCTGTATATGTAACGTATGGTGTAACTGGATCTGACTCCTGTCATTCTCACCGGTAATAATGTTACTTATACATTTCCCCTTCTGTATATGTAACGTATGGTGTAACTAGATCTGACTCCTGTCATTCTCACCGGTATTAATGTTACTTATACATTTCCCCTTCTGTATATGTAACGTATGGTGTAACTAGATCTGACTCCTGTCATTCTCACCAGTAATATTGTTACTTATACATTTCCCCTTCTGTATATGGAACGTATAGGGTGTAACTAGATCTGACTCCTGTTATTCTCACCAGTAATAACGTTACTTATACATTTCCTCTTCTGTATATGTAACGTATGGTGTAACTAGATCTGACTCCTGTCATTCTCACCGGTAATAATGTTACTTATACATTTCCCCTTCTGTATATGTAACGTATGGTGTAACTAGATCTGACTCCTGTCATTCTCACCAGTAATAATGTTACTTATACATTTCCTCTTCTGTATATGGAACGTATGGTGTAACTAGATCTGACTCCTGTCATTCTCACCAGTAATAATGTTACTTATACATTTCCCCTTCTGTATATGTAACGTATGGTGTAACTAGATCTGACTCCTGTTATTCTGACCAGTAATAATGTTACTTATACATTTCCCCTTCTGTATATGTAACGTATGGTGTAACTAGATCTGACTCCTGTCACTCTCACCAGTAATAATGTTACTTATACATTTCCTTTTCTGTATATGTAATGTATGGTGTAACTAGATCTGACTTCTGTCATTCTCACCAGTAATAATGTTACTTATACATTTCCCCTTCTGTATATGGAACGTATGGTGTAACTAGATCTGACTCCTGTCATTCTCACCAGTAATAATGTTACTTATACATTTCCCCTTCTGTATATGTAACGTATGGTGTAACTAGATCTGACTCCTGTTATTCTGACCAGTAATAATGTTACTTATACATTTCCCCTTCTGTATATGTAACGTATGGTGTAACTAGATCTGACTCCTGTCACTCTCACCAGTAATAATGTTACTTATACATTTCCTTTTCTGTATATGTAATGTATGGTGTAACTAGATCTGACTTCTGCCATTCTCACAGGTAATAATGTTACTTATACATTTCCCCTTCTGTATATGTAACGTATGGTGTAACTGGATCTGACTCCTGTCATTCTCACCAGTAATAATGTTACTTATACATTGCCCCTTCTGTATATGTAACGTATGGTGTAACTAGATCTGACTCCTGGCATTCTCACCAGTAATAATGTAATTTATACATTTTCCCTTCTGTATATGTAACGTATGGTGTAACTAGATCTGACTCCTGTCATTCTCACCAGTAATAATGTTACTTATACATTTCCCCTTCTGTATATGGAACGTATGGTGTAACTAGATCTGACTCCTGTCATTCTCACTGGTAATAATGTTACTTATACATTTCCCTTTCTGTATATGGAACGTATGGTGTAACTAGATATGACTCCTGTCATTCTCACCAGTAATAATGTTACTTATACATTTCCCCTTCTGTATATGTAACGTATGGTGTAACTAGATCTGACTCCTGTCATTCTCACCAGTAATAATGTTACTTAAACATTTCCCCTTCTGTATATGTAACGTATGGTGTAACTAGATCTGATTCCTGTCATTCTCACCAGTAATAATGTTACTTATACATTTCCCCTTCTGTATATGTAACGTATGGTGTAACTAGATCTGACTCCTGTCATTCTCACCAGTAATGTTACTTATACATTTCCCCTTCTGTATATGTAACATATGGTATAACTAGATCTGATTCATGTCATTCTCACCAATAATAATGTTACTTATACATTTCCCTTCTGTATATGTAACGTATGGTGTAACTAGATCTGACTTCTGTCATTCTCACCAGTAATAATGTTATTTATACATTTCCCCTTCTGTATATGTAACATATGGTGTAACTAGATCTGACTCCTGTCACTCTCACCAGTAATAATGTTAATTATACATTTCCCCTTCTGTATATGTAACGTATGGTGTAACTAGATCTGACTCCTGTTATTCTCACCAGTAATAATGTTACTTATACATTTCCCCTTCTGTATATGTAACGTATGGTGTAACTAGATCTGACTCCTGTCATTCTCACCAGTAGTAATGATACTTATACATTTTCCCTTCTGTATATGGAACGTATGGTGTAACTAGATCTGACTCCTGTCATTCTCACCAGTAATGATGTTACTTATACATTTCCCCTTCTGTATATGTAATGTATGGTGTAACTAGATCTGACTCCTGTCACTCTCACCAGTAATAATGTTACTTATACATTTCCCCTTCTGTATATGTAACGT
Source organism: Pseudophryne corroboree (assembly GCF_028390025.1). Classification (NCBI taxonomy): domain Eukaryota; kingdom Metazoa; phylum Chordata; class Amphibia; order Anura; family Myobatrachidae; genus Pseudophryne; species Pseudophryne corroboree. Next base: position 2,181,261 of record NW_026967503.1, on the reverse strand, counting down.
ATGGTGTAACTAGATCTGACTCCTGTCAATCTCACCAGTAATAATGTTACTTAAACATTTCCCCTTCTGTATATGTAACGTATGGTGTAACTAGATCTGACTCCTGTCATTCTCACCAGTAATAATGTTACTTATACATTTCCCCTTCTGTATATGTAACGTATGGTGTAACTAGATCTGACTCCTGTCATTCTCACCAGTAATAATGTTACTTATACATTTCCCCTTCTGTATATGTAACGTATGGTGTAACTAGATCTGACTCCTGTCATTCTCACCAGTAATAATGTTACTTATATATTTCCCCTTCTGTATATGTAACGTCTGGTGAAACTAGATCTGACTTCTGTCATTCTCACCAGTAATAATGTTACTTATACATTTCCCCTTCTGTATATGTAACGTATGGTGTAACTAGATCTGACTCCTGTCATTCTCACCAGTAATAATGTTACTTATACATTTCCCCTTCTGTATATGTAACGTATGGTGTAACTAGATCTGACTACTGTCACTCTTACCAGTAATAATGTTACTTATACATTTCCTCTTCTGTATATGTAACGTATGGTGTAACTAGATCTGACTCCTGTCATTCTCACCAGTAATAATGTTACTTGTACATTTCTCCTTCTGTATATGTAACGTATGGTGTAACTAGATCTGACTCCTGTCATTCTCACCAGTAATAATGTTACTTGTACATTTCCCCTTCTATATATGTAACGTATGGTGTAACTAGATCTGACTCCTGTCATTCTCACCAGTAATAATGTTACTTATACATTTACCCTTCTGTATATGTAACGTATGGTGTAACTAGATCTGACTCCTGTCATTCTCACCGGTAATAATCTTACTTATACATTTCCCCTTCTGTATATGTAACGTATGGTGTAACTGGATCTGACTCCTGTCATTCTCACCGGTAATAATGTTACTTATACATTTCCCCTTCTGTATATGTAACGTATGGTGTAACTAGATCTGACTCCTGTCATTCTCACCGGTATTAATGTTACTTATACATTTCCCCTTCTGTATATGTAACGTATGGTGTAACTAGATCTGACTCCTGTCATTCTCACCAGTAATATTGTTACTTATACATTTCCCCTTCTGTATATGGAACGTATAGGGTGTAACTAGATCTGACTCCTGTTATTCTCACCAGTAATAACGTTACTTATACATTTCCTCTTCTGTATATGTAACGTATGGTGTAACTAGATCTGACTCCTGTCATTCTCACCGGTAATAATGTTACTTATACATTTCCCCTTCTGTATATGTAACGTATGGTGTAACTAGATCTGACTCCTGTCATTCTCACCAGTAATAATGTTACTTATACATTTCCTCTTCTGTATATGGAACGTATGGTGTAACTAGATCTGACTCCTGTCATTCTCACCAGTAATAATGTTACTTATACATTTCCCCTTCTGTATATGTAACGTATGGTGTAACTAGATCCGACTCCTGTTATTCTGACCAGTAATAATGTTACTTATACATTTCCCCTTCTGTATATGTAACGTATGGTGTAACTAGATCTGACTCCTGTCACTCTCACCAGTAATAATGTTACTTATACATTTCCTTTTCTGTATATGTAATGTATGGTGTAACTAGATCTGACTTCTGTCATTCTCACCAGTAATAATGTTACTTATACATTTCCCCTTCTGTATATGGAACGTATGGTGTAACTAGATCTGACTCCTGTCATTCTCACCAGTAATAATGTTACTTGTACATTTCCCCTTCTATATATGTAACGTATGGTGTAACTAGATCTGACTCCTGTCATTCTCACCAGTAATAATGTTACTTATACATTTACCCTTCTGTATATGTAACGTATGGTGTAACTAGATCTGACTCCTGTCATTCTCACCGGTAATAATCTTACTTATACATTTCCCCTTCTGTATATGTAACGTATAGTGTAACTGGATCTGACTCCTGTCATTCTCACCGGTAATAATGTTACTTATACATTTCCCCTTCTGTATATGTAACGTATGGTGTAACTAGATCTGACTCCTGTCATTCTCACCGGTATTAATGTTACTTATACATTTCCCCTTCTGTATATGTAACGTATGGTGTAACTAGATCTGACTCCTGTCATTCTCACCAGTAATATTGTTACTTATACATTTCCCCTTCTGTATATGGAACGTATAGGGTGTAACTAGATCTGACTCCTGTTATTCTCACCAGTAATAACGTTACTTATACATTTCCTCTTCTGTATATGTAACGTATGGTGTAACTAGATCTGACTCCTGTCATTCTCACCGGTAATAATGTTACTTATACATTTCCCCTTCTGTATATGTAACGTATGGTGTAACTAGATCTGACTCCTGTCATTCTCACCAGTAATAATGTTACTTATACATTTCCTCTTCTGTATATGGAACGTATGGTGTAACTAGATCTGACTCCTGTCATTCTCACCAGTAATAATGTTACTTATACATTTCCCCTTCTGTATATGTAACGTATGGTGTAACTAGATCTGACTCCTGTTATTCTGACCAGTAATAATGTTACTTATACATTTCCCCTTCTGTATATGTAACGTATGGTGTAACTAGATCTGACTCCTGTCACTCTCACCAGTAATAATGTTACTTATACATTTCCTTTTCTGTATATGTAATGTATGGTGTAACTAGATCTGACTTCTGTCATTCTCACCAGTAATAATGTTACTTATACATTTCCCCTTCTGTATATGTAATGTATGGTGTAACTAGATCTGACTCCTGTCATTCTCACCAGTAATAATGTTACTTATACATTTCCCCTTCTGTATATGTAACGTATGGTGTAACTAGATCTGACTCCTGTCACTCTCACCAGTAATAATGTTACTTATACATTTCCTTTTCTGTATATGTAACGTATGGTGTAACTAGATCTGACTCCTGTCACTCTCACCAGTAATAATGTTACTTATACATTTCCTTTTCTGTATATGTAATGTATGGTGTAACTAGATCTGACTTCTGCCATTCTCACAGGTAATAATGTTACTTATACATTTCCCCTTCTGTATATGTAACGTATGGTGTAACTGGATCTGACTCCTGTCATTCTCACCAGTAATAATGTTACTTATACATTGCCCCTTCTGTATATGTAACGTATGGTGTAACTAGATCTGACTCCTAGCATTCTCACCAGTAATAATGTAATTTATACATTTTCCCTTCTGTTTATGTAACGTATGGTGTAACTAGATCTGACTCCTGTCATTCTCACCAGTAATAATGTTACTTATACATTTCCCCTTCTGTATATGGAACGTATGGTGTAACTAGATCTGACTCCTGTCATTCTCACTGGTAATAATGTTACTTATACATTTCCCTTTCTGTATATGGAACGTATGGTGTAACTAGATATGACTCCTGTCATTCTCACCAGTAATAATGTTACTTATACATTTCCCCTTCTGTATATGTAACGTATGGTGTAACTAGATCTGACTCCTGTCATTCTCACCAGTAATAATGTTACTTAAACATTTCCCCTTCTGTATATGTAACGTATGGTGTAACTAGATCTGATTCCTGTCATTCTCACCAGTAATAATGTTACTTATACATTTCCCCTTCTGTATATGTAACGTATGGTGTAACTAGATCTGACTCCTGTCATTCTCACCAGTAATGTTACTTATACATTTCCCCTTCTGTATATGTAACATATGGTATAACTAGATCTGATTCATGTCATTCTCACCAATAATAATGTTACTTATACATTTCCCTTCTGTATATGTAACGTATGGTGTAACTAGATCTGACTTCTGTCATTCTCACCAGTAATAATGTTATTTATACATTTCCCCTTCTGTATATGTAACATATGGTGTAACTAGATCTGACTCCTGTCATTCTCACCAGTAATGATGTTACTTATACATTTCCCCTTCTGTATATGTAACGTATGGTGTAACTAGATCTGATTCCTGTCATTCTCACCAGTAATAATGTTACTTATACATTTCCCCTTCTGTATATGTAACGTATGGTGTAACTAGATCTGACTCCTGTCATTCTCACCAGTAATAATGTTAATTATACATTTCCCCTTCTGTATATGTAACGTATGGTGTAACTAGATCTGACTCCTGTTATTCTCACCAGTAATAATGTTACTTATACATTTCCCCTTCTGTATATGTAACGTATGGTGTAACTAGATCTGACTCCTGTCATTCTCACCAGTAGTAATGATACTTATACATTTTCCCTTCTGTATATGGAACGTATGGTGTAACTAGATCTGACTCCTGTCATTCTCACCAGTAATGATGTTACTTATACATTTCCCCTTCTGTATATGTAATGTATGGTGTAACTAGATCTGACTCCTGTCACTCTCACCAGTAATAATGTTACTTATACATTTCCCCTTCTGTATATGTAACGTATGGTGTAACTAGATCTGACTCCTGTCAATCTCACCAGTAATAATGTTACTTAAACATTTCCCCTTCTGTATATGTAACGTATGGTGTAACTAGATCTGACTCCTGTCATTCTCACCAGTAATAATGTTACTTATACATTTCCCCTTCTGTATATGTAACGTATGGTGTAACTAGATCTGACTCCTGTCATTCTCACCAGTAATAATGTTACTTATACATTTCCCCTTCTGTATATGTAACGTCTGGTGAAACTAGATCTGACTTCTGTCATTCTCACCAGTAATAATGTTACTTATACATTTCCCCTTCTGTATATGTAACGTATGGTGTAACTAGATCTGACTCCTGTCATTCTCACCAGTAATAATGTTACTTATACATTTCCCCTTCTGTATATGTAACGTATGGTGTAACTAGATCTGACTACTGTCACTCTTACCAGTAATAATGTTACTTATACATTTCCTCTTCTGTATATGTAACGTATGGTGTAACTAGATCTGACTCCTGTCATTCTCACCAGTAATAATGTTACTTGTACATTTCTCCTTCTGTATATGTAACGTATGGTGTAACTAGATCTGACTCCTGTCATTCTCACCAGTAATAATGTTACTTGTACATTTCCCCTTCTATATATGTAACGTATGGTGTAACTAGATCTGACTCCTGTCATTCTCACCAGTAATAATGTTTCTTATACATTTACCCTTCTGTATATGTAACGTATGGTGTAACTAGATCTGACTCCTGTCATTCTCACCGGTAATAATCTTACTTATACATTTCCCCTTCTGTATATGTAACGTATGGTGTAACTGGATCTGACTCCTGTCATTCTCACCGGTAATAATGTTACTTATACATTTCCCCTTCTGTATATGTAACGTATGGTGTAACTAGATCTGACTCCTGTCATTCTCACCGGTATTAATGTTACTTATACATTTCCCCTTCTGTATATGTAACGTATGGTGTAACTAGATCTGACTCCTGTCATTCCCACCAGTAATATTGTTACTTATACATTTCCCCTTCTGTATATGGAACGTATAGGGTGTAACTAGATCTGACTCCTGTTATTCTCACCAGTAATAACGTTACTTATACATTTCCTCTTCTGTATATGTAACGTATGGTGTAACTAGATCTGACTCCTGTCATTCTCACCGGTAATAATGTTACTTATACATTTCCCCTTCTGTATATGTAACGTATGGTGTAACTAGATCTGACTCCTGTCATTCTCACCAGTAATAATGTTACTTATACATTTCCTCTTCTGTATATGGAACGTATGGTGTAACTAGATCTGACTCCTGTCATTCTCACCAGTAATAATGTTACTTATACATTTCCCCTTCTGTATATGTAACGTATGGTGTAACTAGATCCGACTCCTGTTATTCTGACCAGTAATAATGTTACTTATACATTTCCCCTTCTGTATATGTAACGTATGGTGTAACTAGATCTGACTCCTGTCACTCTCACCAGTAATAATGTTACTTATACATTTCCTTTTCTGTATATGTAATGTATGGTGTAACTAGATCTGACTTCTGTCATTCTCACCAGTAATAATGTTACTTATACATTTCCCCTTCTGTATATGGAACGTATGGTGTAACTAGATTTGACTCCTGTCATTCTCACCAGTAATAATGTTACTTGTACATTTCCCCTTCTATATATGTAACGTATGGTGTAACTAGATCTGACTCCTGTCATTCTCACCAGTAATAATGTTACTTATACATTTACCCTTCTGTATATGTAACGTATGGTGTAACTAGATCTGACTCCTGTCATTCTCACCGGTAATAATCTTACTTATACATTTCCCCTTCTGTATATGTAACGTATGGTGTAACTGGATCTGACTCCTGTCATTCTCACCGGTAATAATGTTACTTATACATTTCCCCTTCTGTATATGTAACGTATGGTGTAACTAGATCTGACTCCTGTCATTCTCACCGGTATTAATGTTACTTATACATTTCCCCTTCTGTAAATGTAACGTATGGTGTAACTAGATCTGACTCCTGTCATTCTCACCAGTAATATTGTTACTTATACATTTCCCCTTCTGTATATGGAACGTATAGGGTGTAACTAGATCTGACTCCTGTTATTCTCACCAGTAATAACGTTACTTATACATTTCCTCTTCTGTATATGTAACGTATGGTGTAACTAGATCTGACTCCTGTCATTCTCACCGGTAATAATGTTACTTATACATTTCCCCTTCTGTATATGTAACGTATGGTGTAACTAGATCTGACTCCTGTCATTCTCACCAGTAATAATGTTACTTATACATTTCCTCTTCTGTATATGGAACGTATGGTGTAACTAGATCTGACTCCTGTCATTCTCACCAGTAATAATGTTACTTATACATTTCCCCTTCTGTATATGTAACGTATGGTGTAACTAGATCTGACTCCTGTTATTCTGACCAGTAATAATGTTACTTATACATTTCCCCTTCTGTATATGTAACGTATGGTGTAACTAGATCTGACTCCTGTCACTCTCACCAGTAATAATGTTACTTATACATTTCCTTTTCTGTATATGTAATGTATGGTGTAACTAGATCTGACTTCTGTCATTCTCACCAGTAATAATGTTACTTATACATTTCCCCTTCTGTATATGGAACGTATGGTGTAACTAGATCTGACTCCTGTCATTCTCACCAGTAATAATGTTACTTATACATTTCCCCTTCTGTATATGTAACGTATGGTGTAACTAGATCTGACTCCTGTTATTCTGACCAGTAATAATGTTACTTATACATTTCCCCTTCTGTATATGTAACGTATGGTGTAACTAGATCTGACTCCTGTCACTCTCACCAGTAATAATGTTACTTATACATTTCCTTTTCTGTATATGTAACGTATGGTGTAACTAGATCTGACTCCTGTCACTCTCACCAGTAATAATGTTACTTATACATTTCCTTTTCTGTATATGTAATGTATGGTGTAACTAGATCTGACTTCTGCCATTCTCACAGGTAATAATGTTACTTATACATTTCCCCTTCTGTATATGTAACGTATGGTGTAACTGGATCTGACTCCTGTCATTCTCACCAGTAATAATGTTACTTATACATTGCCCCTTCTGTATATGTAACGTATGGTGTAACTAGATCTGACTCCTGGCATTCTCACCAGTAATAATGTAATTTATACATTTTCCCTTCTGTATATGTAACGTATGGTGTAACTAGATCTGACTCCTGTCATTCTCACCAGTAATAATGTTACTTATACATTTCCCCTTCTGTATATGGAACGTATGGTGTAACTAGATCTGACTCCTGTCATTCTCACTGGTAATAATGTTACTTATACATTTCCCTTTCTGTATATGGAACGTATGGTGTAACTAGATATGACTCCTGTCATTCTCACCAGTAATAATGTTACTTATACATTTCCCCTTCTGTATATGTAACGTATGGTGTAACTAGATCTGACTCCTGTCATTCTCACCAGTAATAATGTTTCTTAAACATTTCCCCTTCTGTATATGTAACGTATGGTGTAACTAGATCTGATTCCTGTCATTCTCACCAGTAATAATGTTACTTATACATTTCCCCTTCTGTATATGTAACGTATGGTGTAACTAGATCTGACTCCTGTCATTCTCACCAGTAATGTTACTTATACATTTCCCCTTCTGTATATGTAACATATGGTATAACTAGATCTGACTTCTGTCATTCTCACCAGTAATAATGTTATTTATACATTTCCCCTTCTGTATATGTAACATATGGTGTAACTAGATCTGACTCCTGTCACTCTCACCAGTAATAATGTTAATTATACATTTCCCCTTCTGTATATGTAACGTATGGTGTAACTAGATCTGACTCCTGTTATTCTCACCAGTAATAATGTTACTTATACATTTCCCCTTCTGTATATGTAACGTATGGTGTAACTAGATCTGACTCCTGTCATTCTCACCAGTAGTAATGATACTTATACATTTTCCCTTCTGTATATGGAACGTATGGTGTAACTAGATCTGACTCCTGTCATTCTCACCAGTAATAATGTTACTTATACATTTCCACTTCTGTATATGGAACGTATGGTGTAACTAGATCTGACTCCTATCATTCTCACCAGTAATGTTACTTATACATTTCCCTTTCTGTATATGTAACGTATGGTGTAACTAGATCTGACTCCTGTCATTCTCACCAGTAATGATGTTACTTATACATTTCCCCTTCTGTATATGTAATGTATGGTGTAACTAGATCTGACTCCTGTCACTCTCACCAGTAATAATGTTACTTATACATTTCCCCTTCTGTATATGTAACGTATGGTGTAACTAGATCTGACTCCTGTCAATCTCACCAGTAATAATGTTACTTAAACATTTCCCCTTCTGTATATGTAACGTATGGTGTAACTAGATCTGACTCCTGTCATTCTCACCAGTAATAATGTTACTTATACATTTCCCCTTCTGTATATGTAACGTATGGTGTAACTAGATCTGACTCCTGTCATTCTCACCAGTAATAATGTTACTTATACATTTCCCATTCTGTATATGTAACGTATGGTGTAACTAGATCTGACTCCTGTCATTCTCACCAGTAATAATGTTACTTATACATTTCCCCTTCTGTATATGTAACGTATGGTGTAACTAGATCTGACTCCTGTCATTCTCACCAGTAATAATGTTACTTATACATTTCCCCTTCTGTATATGTAACGTATGGTGTAACTAGATCTGACTCCTGTCATTCTCAACAGTAATAATGTTACTTATACATTTCCCCTTCTGTATATGTAATGTATGGTGTAACTAGATCTGATTCCTGTCATTCTCACCAGTAATAATGTTACTTATACATTTCCCCTTCTGTATATGTAATGTATGGTGTAACTAGATCTGATTCCTGTCATTCTCACCAGTAATAATGTTACTTATACATTTCCCCTTCTGTATATGTAACGTATGGTGTAACTAGATCTGACTCCTGTCATTCTCACCAGTAATGTTACTTATACATTTCCCCTTCTGTATATGTAACATATGGTATAACTAGATCTGACTTCTGTCATTCTCACCAGTAATAATGTTATTTATACATTTCCCCTTCTGTATATGTAACATATGGTGTAACTAGATCTGACTCCTGTCACTCTCACCAGTAATAATGTTAATTATACATTTCCCCTTCTGTATATGTAACGTATGGTGTAACTAGATCTGACTCCTGTTATTCTCACCAGTAATAATGTTACTTATACATTTCCCCTTCTGTATATGTAACGTATGGTGTAACTAGATCTGACTTCTGTCATTCTCACCAGTAATAATGTTATTTATACATTTCCCCTTCTGTATATGTAACATATGGTGTAACTAGATCTGACTCCTGTCACTCTCACCAGTAATAATGTTAATTATACATTTCCCCTTCTGTATATGTAACGTATGGTGTAACTAGATCTGACTCCTGTTATTCTCACCAGTAATAATGTTACTTATACATTTCCCCTTCTGTATATGTAACGTATGGTGTAACTAGATCTGACTCCTGTCATTCTCACCAGTAGTAATGATACTTATACATTTTCCCTTCTGTATATGGAACGTATGGTGTAACTAGATCTGACTCCTGTCATTCTCACCAGTAATAATGTTACTTATACATTTCCACTTCTGTATATGGAACGTATGGTGTAACTAGATCTGACTCCTATCATTCTCACCAGTAATGTTACTTATACATTTCCCTTTCTGTATATGTAACGTATGGTGTAACTAGATCTGACTCCTGTCATTCTCACCAGTAATGATGTTACTTATACATTTCCCCTTCTGTATATGTAATGTATGGTGTAACTAGATCTGACTCCTGTCACTCTCACCAGTAATAATGTTACTTATACATTTCCCCTTCTGTATATGTAACGTATGGTGTAACTAGATCTGACTCCTGTCAATCTCACCAGTAATAATGTTACTTAAACATTTCCCCTTCTGTATATGTAACGTATGGTGTAACTAGATCTGACTCCTGTCATTCTCACCAGTAATAATGTTACTTATACATTTCCCCTTCTGTATATGTAACGTATGGTGTAACTAGATCTGACTCCTGTCATTCTCACCAGTAATAATGTTACTTATACATTTCCCCTTCTGTATATGTAACGTATGGTGTAACTAGATCTGACTCCTGTCATTCTCACCAGTAATAATGTTACTTATACATTTCCCCTTCTGTATATGTAACGTATGGTGTAACTAGATCTGACTCCTGTCATTCTCAACAGTAATAATGTTACTTATACATTTCCCCTTCTGTATATGTAATGTATGGTGTAACTAGATCTGACTCCTGTCATTCTCACCAGTAATAATGTTACTTGTACATTTCCCCTTCTGTATATGTAACGTATGGTGTAACTAGATCTGACTCCTGTCATTCTCACCAGTAATAATGTTACTTATACATTTCCCCTTCTGTATATGTAACGTATGGTGTAACTAGATCTGACTCCTGTCATTCTCACCAGTAATAATGTTACTTATACATTTCCCCTTCTGTATATGTAATGTATGGTGTAACTAGATCTGACTACTGTCACTCTTACCAGTAATAATGTTACTTATACATTTCCTCTTCTGTATATGTAACGTATGGTGTAACTAGATCTGACTCCTGTCATTCTCACCAGTAATAATGTTACTTGTACATTTCTCCTTCTGTATATGTAACGTATGGTGTAACTAGATCTGACTCCTGTCATTCTCACCAGTAATAATGTTACTTGTACATTTCCCCTTCTATATATGTAACGTATGGTGTAACTAGATCTGACTCCTGTCATTCTCACCAGTAATAATGTTACTTATACATTTACCCTTCTGTATATGTAACGTATGGTGTAACTAGATCTGACTCCTGTCATTCTTCTACTTAAGTCCAATGGTGTAGGCTGTGCAAAGCCGTTTGGCTGTGCATCTATGATCTAAGCGTGCATCTTATCAAAGCGTGATAAAATTGACAAATAACAGCAGCGTTCAATCAGCGTTATCTTCAGCTGATATCGATTGTGAATTGACGTTTCTTCTCTTCTTGTCACCTACAGGTAATTACAATTGACTACAGCTACCATCATATTCTGCTGCCCTATATCTATACATGCAAAGCTAATTCTGCTGGGTAATTACAATTGACTACAGCTACCATCATATTCTGCTGCCCTATATCTATACATGCAAAGCTAATTCTGCTGGGTAATTACAATTGACTACAGCTACCATCATATTCTGCTGCCCTATATCTATACATGCAAAGCTAATTCTGCTGGGTAATTACAATTGACTACAGCTACCATCATATTCTGCTGCCCTATATCTATACATGCAAAGCTAATTCTGCTGGGTAATTACAATTGAAACATTATTGCATAGTATGTGATTTTGAAGTACTTTGTAAAGTTTTGAATGATATAGACCCAGTTTTATCTTTGTGGAATGCCTGGTTGTTGTTTTTAAGGTAATTTATTGCCTGGCATTTGAGGGGGTGGGGTGTGGTTGCAGATTTCAATTATTGGTTTCACTTGTAATAGTCTTCTACTTAAGTCCAATGGTGTAGGCTGTGCAAAGCCGTTTGGCTGTGCATCTATGATCTAAGCGTGCATCTTATCAAAGCGTGATAAAATTGACAAATAACAGCAGCGTTCAATCAGCGTTATCTTCAGCTGATATCGATTGTGAATTGACGTTTCTTCTCTTCTTGTCACCTACAGGTAATTACAATTGACTACAGCTACCATCATATTCTGCTGCCCTATATCTATACATGCAAAGCTAATTCTGCTGGGTAATTACAATTGACTACAGCTACCATCATATTCTGCTGCCCTATATCTATACATGCAAAGCTAATTCTGCTGGGTAATTACAATTGACTACAGCTACCATCATATTCTGCTGCCCTATATCTATACATGCAAAGCTAATTCTGCTGGGTAATTACAATTGACTACAGCTACCATCATATTCTGCTGCCCTATATCTATACATGCAAAGCTAATTCTGCTGGGTAATTACAATTGAAACATTATTGCATAGTATGTGATTTTGAAGTACTTTGTAAAGTTTTGAATGATATAGACCCAGTTTTATCTTTGTGGAATGCCTGGTTGTTGTTTTTAAGGTAATTTATTGCCTGGCATTTGAGGGGGTGGGGTGTGGTTGCAGATTTCAATTATTGGTTTCACTTGTAATAGTCTTCTACTTAAGTCCAATGGTGTAGGCTGTGCAAAGCCGTTTGGCTGTGCATCTATGATCTAAGCGTGCATCTTATCAAAGCGTGATAAAATTGACAAATAACAGCAGCGTTCAATCAGCGTTATCTTCAGCTGATATCGATTGTGAATTGACGTTTCTTCTCTTCTTGTCACCTACAGGTAATTACAATTGACTACAGCTACCATCATATTCTGCTGCCCTATATCTATACATGCAAAGCTAATTCTGCTGGGTAATTACAATTGACTACAGCTACCATCATATTCTGCTGCCCTATATCTATACATGCAAAGCTAATTCTGCTGGGTAATTACAATTGACTACAGCTACCATCATATTCTGCTGCCCTATATCTATACATGCAAAGCTAATTCTGCTGGGTAATTACAATTGACTACAGCTACCATCATATTCTGCTGCCCTATATCTATACATGCAAAGCTAATTCTGCTGGGTAATTACAATTGAAACATTATTGCATAGTATGTGATTTTGAAGTACTTTGTAAAGTTTTGAATGATATAGACCCAGTTTTATCTTTGTGGAATGCCTGGTTGTTGTTTTTAAGGTAATTTATTGCCTGGCATTTGAGGGGGTGGGGTGTGGTTGCAGATTTCAATTATTGGTTTCACTTGTAATAGTCTTCTACTTAAGTCCAATGGTGTAGGCTGTGCAAAGCCGTTTGGCTGTGCATCTATGATCTAAGCGTGCATCTTATCAAAGCGTGATAAAATTGACAAATAACAGCAGCGTTCAATCAGCGTTATCTTCAGCTGATATCGATTGTGAATTGACGTTTCTTCTCTTCTTGTCACCTACAGGTAATTACAATTGACTACAGCTACCATCATATTCTGCTGCCCTATATCTATACATGCAAAGCTAATTCTGCTGGGTAATTACAATTGACTACAGCTACCATCATATTCTGCTGCCCTATATCTATACATGCAAAGCTAATTCTGCTGGGTAATTACAATTGAAACATTATTGCATAGTATGTGATTTTGAAGTACTTTGTAAAGTTTTGAATGATATAGACCCAGTTTTATCTTTGTGGAATGCCTGGTTGTTGTTTTTAAGGTAATTTATTGCCTGGCATTTGAGGGGGTGGGGTGTGGTTGCAGATTTCAATTATTGGTTTCACTTGTAATAGTCTTCTACTTAAGTCCAATGGTGTAGGCTGTGCAAAGCCGTTTGGCTGTGCATCTATGATCTAAGCGTGCATCTTATCAAAGCGTGATAAAATTGACAAATAACAGCAGCGTTCAATCAGCGTTATCTTCAGCTGATATCGATTGTGAATTGACGTTTCTTCTCTTCTTGTCACCTACAGGTAATTACAATTGACTACAGCTACCATCATATTCTGCTGCCCTATATCTATACATGCAAAGCTAATTCTGCTGGGTAATTACAATTGACTACAGCTACCATCATATTCTGCTGCCCTATATCTATACATGCAAAGCTAATTCTGCTGGGTAATTACAATTGAAACATTATTGCATAGTATGTGATTTTGAAGTACTTTGTAAAGTTTTGAATGATATAGACCCAGTTTTATCTTTGTGGAATGCCTGGTTGTTGTTTTTAAGGTAATTTATTGCCTGGCATTTGAGGGGGTGGGGTGTGGTTGCAGATTTCAATTATTGGTTTCACTTGTAATAGTCTTCTACTTAAGTCCAATGGTGTAGGCTGTGCAAAGCCGTTTGGCTGTGCATCTATGATCTAAGCGTGCATCTTATCAAAGCGTGATAAAATTGACAAATAACAGCAGCGTTCAATCAGCGTTATCTTCAGCTGATATCGATTGTGAATTGACGTTTCTTCTCTTCTTGTCACCTACAGGTAATTACAATTGACTACAGCTACCATCATATTCTGCTGCCCTATATCTATACATGCAAAGCTAATTCTGCTGGGTAATTACAATTGACTACAGCTACCATCATATTCTGCTGCCCTATATCTATACATGCAAAGCTAATTCTGCTGGGTAATTACAATTGAAACATTATTGCATAGTATGTGATTTTGAAGTACTTTGTAAAGTTTTGAATGATATAGACCCAGTTTTATCTTTGTGGAATGCCTGGTTGTTGTTTTTAAGGTAATTTATTGCCTGGCATTTGAGGGGGTGGGGTGTGGTTGCAGATTTCAATTATTGGTTTCACTTGTAATAGTCTTCTACTTAAGTCCAATGGTGTAGGCTGTGCAAAGCCGTTTGGCTGTGCATCTATGATCTAAGCGTGCATCTTATCAAAGCGTGATAAAATTGACAAATAACAGCAGCGTTCAAT
Source organism: Pseudophryne corroboree (assembly GCF_028390025.1). Classification (NCBI taxonomy): domain Eukaryota; kingdom Metazoa; phylum Chordata; class Amphibia; order Anura; family Myobatrachidae; genus Pseudophryne; species Pseudophryne corroboree. Next base: position 2,166,168 of record NW_026967503.1, on the reverse strand, counting down.
CAGCGTTCAATCGAAGTGAACAAGAAGGAAAACAGAAGCACATCAATCAAACAAAACAAAAAAACTGAAGAACTAAAAACAAATGTGAGTAACTTACTCCTCAGATCACTCACCACCTGAATGTTGCATCTGATGAAATAGCACGGAACTACCATACTTGGACAATTCAAAAACCATCCATTTCACCTACAAATGCTTGTATCTGTACTATTGTAATTTTGATTTTTAAGCACAGCTGCACCAATGCAATTTTACCTGCAAACAGTTAAAAAATCTAACATAAGTACCATTGCTACTTAAACCTCTCACAATCCTTTCATTTCTTACACTCCAAATACATTTCTGCACCCACTTTATCTACACTTTTGACTCATTTCATACTAAATCTACACCCCGTGAGCCTACACTGCTTTTCTCACCTGCATTTCTGCAATTCTTCTGCTCGGATTCCCTTACAGTCTCCTCTCCTACTTCCACTTTCCCTCAACCTATTTACCTACTTAACACTATGTCAAGGTTTTCTTATACTCCCCACATCACTCAGTGTCTACCTAATAATGTATCTTTATCCTTCCCCCCTAGTCTCCTACACCTCCTCCTCTCTCCACTCCTCTGTCTCCCCTCCATCCCTCTAGTTCCTTCCCCCACCTTTCGTGTTACCCCACTTTCCTTCACCTCTGCCCCTTGGTCCTGCTACCCCACAACTCAGCCCTGCTCCCTCTCTCCCTTCCCTGTCACCTGCCCACACCCCCATCCACATCACACTGACCTCCCTCCCTGCCCACCTCCTGCAGTTTCCCCTGCTAGCTCAGTCACCCGTACCATCACTACTCTCTCATCATCCCTGCCCTCAAAGTTAATTCCACCTCATCGCTACAGCAACCCTGATAATCTCATTCACATCTCTCCCACAAACTCATACCCCCTATCCTGTGCACTCTGGAATGCCAGATCTGTTTGTAACAAACTGGTACCCACTCATGACCTTTTCATTTCCAAATCCCTACACCTACTAGCCATTACTGAAACTTGGATTACGCCCTCTGACACTACTTCTGCTGCTGCTCTCTCTGCTGGGGGCCTCACATTCACACACACACCCCGACCTGGGGGTCGCCATGGGGGTGGTGTCGGGGTCCTTTTACCTTCTAGTTACTCCTACCAACTCATACCACCAGAACCATCCCTTATATTCTCTACATTTGAGGTCCACGCCATACGCCTCTTCCAACCAGTCCATCTTAGAGTAGCTGTCATTTACCGCCCCCCTGGCACTGCTTCCAAATTCATCGACAACTTTGCTTCCTGGCTTCCTCACTTCCTCTCTTCTGACATTCCCACCATTATCCTAGGTGATTTCAACATCCCTATTGACATCCCCACACAATCCCCTGCCTCTAAACTCCTTAACCTCACCTCCTCACTTGGTCTCTCCCAGTGGACCTCCTCACCCTCCCATGTGAATGGGAGCTCACTGGATCTGGTCTTCACCCACCGCTGTGATATCTCTGATTTTTCCAACTCCCCATTTCCCCTCTCTGACCACCACCTGCTCTCCTTTAACCTATCTCTCTCGACTTCCCCATCTCTACCTCCTAAGGCTACCATCACTAAGCGTAACATTGAAGCTATTGACACCACATTCCTTTCCTCCCTGTTTGACTCACTTCTCTCTCCTATTCTCTCTCTCTCATGCCCTGAACAAGCCACTTCCACATACAATGCTTCTCTTACTTCTGCTCTTGACTCTGTTGCTCCACCAACCACTATTCACCCTCGCAAATTAACACCTCAACCCTGGCACACCAAATGCACCAGATATCTGCAAAAATGCTCACGTACTGCTGAGCGACACTGGAGGAAATCACGCTCTAAGGCAGATTTCCTCCATTTCAAACTTATGCTCTCATCCTTCAGTGCTGCCCTTTCTCTTGCTAAACAGTCATACTTCAAGAACCTCATCTCCTCCCAGTCTTCCAACCCCCGGCGCCTCTTTGCCACTCTCAACTCACTCCTCTGCCCACCTCCACCTCGTCTCCCTTCCTCACTCTCTGCTCTTGACTTTGCCACTTACTTCACATCCAAAATTGACTCCATACGTCAGGACATCACATCACACCAAACCATCAGTAACCAGCCTTCTCCCATCCCTTACCAAACCTCCCCATCCCTCACACCAACTCTGTCATCTTTCTCCCATGCATCTGGAGAGGAAGTCATGGCCCTCATTCGTTCCTGTCCCCTCACCACCTCCCCACTTGACCCTATCCCCTCCCGCCTCCTCCGCTGCCTCTCTTCTTCTGCTTGTTCCCATCTTTCCCACCTTCTCAATCTCTCCCTCTCATCAGGCACTGTCCCCTCTGCCTTCAAGCACGCACTCATCTCTCCTATTCTTAAAAAACCTACCCTTGATCCAAACACTCTCTCCAACTACCGACCCATCTCTCTCCTCCCTTTTGCCTCCAAACTCCTTGAGCGTATTGTCTACAACCGCCTTACTTCCTTTCTTTCCTCACACTCACTACTTGACACATTCCAATCTGGCTTCCGTCCTCTCCACTCCACTGAAACTGCCCTTACAAAAGTATGCAATGACCTCCATGCTGCTAAATCTAAGGGACACTACTCTCTACTTATTCTACTTGATCTCTCTGCTGCTTTTGACACTGTGGACCATCCTCTCCTACTGCAAATCCTTCACTCCATTGGTCTGCGTGACACTGCCCTCTCTTGGTTGTCGTCCTACCTTTCTGACCGTTCATTCTCTGTCTCCTCTCATGACTCCACCTCCCCCTCACTTCCACTAACTGTAGGGGTACCCCAAGGTTCTGTCCTTGGTCCTCTTCTCTTCTCTCTCTATACGTCCTCACTAGGTAAGCTCATTAGTTCTTTTGGTTTCCAATATCATCTCTATGCTGATGACACTCAAATCTATCTTTCCTCTCCAGACCTCTCCCCTACTCTCCTCACTCGTATCTCCAACTGTCTCTCTGCTATCTCTTCCTGGATGTCCCAGCGCTTTCTTAAACTTAACATGTCTAAGACCGAGCTGATCATCTTCCCTCCCTCCCGTATAACCTCACCTCCTACAATCTCATTATCTATTGATGGCACTACTATCTCCTCTACCCCCCAAGTGCGCTGTCTTGGAGTAATCCTTGACTTCTCCCTCTCCTTCAAACCACACATTCAGCACCTCTCACAAACCTGCCGTTTTCATCTAAAAAATATTTCCAGGATCAGACCCTTTCTGACCCAGGATGCTACTAAGACTCTTATCCACTCACTGGTCATCTCCAGACTGGACTACTGTAATCTCCTCCTGACTGGCATTCCTGACAAATACCTCTCTCCACTCCAATCTATCCTCAATGCTGCTGCCCGGCTCATTTTCCTCACCAAACGCACTACATCCACCTCTCCTCTCTTACTAGACCTTCACTGGCTCCCCTTCCCTTTCAGAATCCATTTCAAGCTTCTCACACTTGCTTACAAAGCCCTCACACACTCCTCTCCCATCTACATCTCTGATCTTATCTCGCTTTACACTCCCACCCGTCCTCTTCGCTCTGCTAATGCTCGCCGACTCTCCTGCCTACGGATTACTTCCTCCCACTCCTACCTCCAAGATTTTTCACGTGCTGCACCACTTCTCTGGAATTCCCTACCTCTCCCTCTCAGACTCTCCACCTCTCTACAAAACTTCAAACGGGCTCTCAAGACCCACTTCTTCACCAAACCCAGCCAAATCTCATCCTAACCCTCTGTTCTACACTCTCTATGTACCCCAATTGTGTCACCCCTGTCTGTCTACCCCTCCCCTTTAGAATGTAAGCTCTCACGAGCAGGGCCCTCCTCCCTCATGTGCTTACCCTTTTCTTACTTTAATAATCTTCAGATGCACCAAATCCAGCAGCCTTCTGCCACCTGATACTTATTCCAGTGTCATCTGCTGATGTAGCTATGTTTATTTACCCTGTACTTGTCCTATATTGTAGCCAACTGTAAGTTGCTGTTTTCCTAGTTGATAATTTGTTTATGTACTCTGTAATTGGGCGCTGCGGAACCCTTGTGGCGCCATATAAATAAAGGATAATAATAATAAAAATAATAAATTCTCACCGGTAATAATCTTACTTATACATTTCCCCTTCTGTATATGTAACGTATGGTGTAACTGGATCTGACTCCTGTCATTCTCACCGGTAATAATGTTACTTATACATTTCCCCTTCTGTATATGTAACGTATGGTGTAACTAGATCTGACTCCTGTCATTCTCACCGGTATTAATGTTACTTATACATTTCCCCTTCTGTATATGTAACGTATGGTGTAACTAGATCTGACTCCTGTCATTCTCACCAGTAATATTGTTACTTATACATTTCCCCTTCTGTATATGGAACGTATAGGGTGTAACTAGATCTGACTCCTGTTATTCTCACCAGTAATAACGTTACTTATACATTTCCTCTTCTGTATATGTAACGTATGGTGTAACTAGATCTGACTCCTGTCATTCTCACCGGTAATAATGTTACTTATACATTTCCCCTTCTGTATATGTAACGTATGGTGTAACTAGATCTGACTCCTGTCATTCTCACCAGTAATAATGTTACTTATACATTTCCTCTTCTGTATATGGAACGTATGGTGTAACTAGATCTGACTCCTGTCATTCTCACCAGTAATAATGTTACTTATACATTTCCCCTTCTGTATATGTAACGTATGGTGTAACTAGATCTGACTCCTGTTATTCTGACCAGTAATAATGTTACTTATACATTTCCCCTTCTGTATATGTAACGTATGGTGTAACTAGATCTGACTCCTGTCACTCTCACCAGTAATAATGTTACTTATACATTTCCTTTTCTGTATATGTAATGTATGGTGTAACTAGATCTGACTTCTGTCATACTCACCAGTAATAATGTTACTTATACATTTCCCCTTCTGTATATGGAACGTATGGTGTAACTAGATCTGACTCCTGTCATTCTCACCAGTAATAATGTTACTTATACATTTCCCCTTCTGTATATGTAACGTATGGTGTAACTAGATCTGACTCCTGTTATTCTGACCAGTAATAATGTTACTTATACATTTCCCCTTCTGTATATGTAACGTATGGTGTAACTAGATCTGACTCCTGTCACTCTCACCAGTAATAATGTTACTTATACATTTCCTTTTCTGTATATGTAACGTATGGTGTAACTAGATCTGACTCCTGTCACTCTCACCAGTAATAATGTTACTTATACATTTCCTTTTCTGTATATGTAATGTATGGTGTAACTAGATCTGACTTCTGCCATTCTCACAGGTAATAATGTTACTTATACATTTCCCCTTCTGTATATGTAACGTATGGTGTAACTGGATCTGACTCCTGTCATTCTCACCAGTAATAATGTTACTTATACATTGCCCCTTCTGTATATGTAACGTATGGTGTAACTAGATCTGACTCCTGGCATTCTCACCAGTAATAATGTAATTTATACATTTTCCCTTCTGTATATGTAACGTATGGTGTAACTAGATCTGACTCCTGTCATTCTCACCAGTAATAATGTTACTTATACATTTCCCCTTCTGTATATGGAACGTATGGTGTAACTAGATCTGACTCCTGTCATTCTCACTGGTAATAATGTTACTTATACATTTCCCTTTCTGTATATGGAACGTATGGTGTAACTAGATATGACTCCTGTCATTCTCACCAGTAATAATGTTACTTATACATTTCCCCTTCTGTATATGTAACGTATGGTGTAACTAGATCTGACTCCTGTCATTCTCACCAGTAATAATGTTACTTAAACATTTCCCCTTCTGTATATGTAACGTATGGTGTAACTAGATCTGATTCCTGTCATTCTCACCAGTAATAATGTTACTTATACATTTCCCCTTCTGTATATGTAACGTATGGTGTAACTAGATCTGACTCCTGTCATTCTCACCAGTAATGTTACTTATACATTTCCCCTTCTGTATATGTAACGTATGGTGTAACTAGATCTGACTCCTGTCATTCTCACCAGTAATAATGTTACTTATACATTTCCCCTTCTGTATATGTAACGTATGGTGTAACTAGATCTGACTCCTGTCATTCTCACCAGTAATAATGTTACTTATACATTTCCCCTTCTGTATATGTAACGTATGGTGTAACTAGATCTGACTCCTGTCATTCTCACCAGTAATAATGTTACTTATACATTTCCCCTTCTGTATATGGAACGTATGGTGTAACTAGATCTGACTCCTGTCATTCTCACTGGTAATAATGTTACTTATACATTTCCCTTTCTGTATATGGAACGTATGGTGTAACTAGATATGACTCCTGTCATTCTCCTCAGTAATAATGTTACTTATACAGCACTTTCCTACAAATAGCACTCACAGAACTTTATATTCACATTTACACAGAGCACAAGATACACAATAAGTAGAACAGAATAAAGACCTCAGCATGTGGGATGTATTATTTTAGAAATTAAGGAACATTAATGAAACGCGTGAGTCACAATCATCAGTCTGCTTGTGGTCTCCAGAGTGGAGCTCTCTTGGACTATGCGAGGCAGCAAGTTCCATGGTCAGGGCTACAATGCTAAAAGATCATCCTCAAGTGAATTAATGGAGATTCTTGGTGCTGCTGGTTAGGTCCTTTATCTGTAGATGGAAGTAACCAGGGCAGTAAGGAGGCAGAAGTTGCTTCTGGTACCATGGACCCTGCTCATGTAGGGCTGGGAGAGTCAGTAAGATTATGTAATACAGTCCCCATGTTACAGGCAGCCGGTGGAAGGAGCAGAGAAAGGGTGTTATGTGGCGGAACGGGATGGTTAGGTACAAGCTACAAGCGGTGCAATTCTTTTGCTGGGAGACCCAGGTAGAGGGTATGGCAGTAGTCTATGCGTGATGATACAAGTGCATGTATGACTTCAGGTAGATCTTCGAATAGAATCAGGTATTTGATTTTGGATATGGTCCACTGATGAAAGAGCGAGGATTCGAATATGGCTGATACCTGTTGTTTGTGTCAGACACAATCCAAGACAATGCCAAGACTCCGCCCATGACCAGCATTTTGTAACTGAACCCCAAAAGCGTAACTTCAGTTGGTTGGTGAAGTTGTAGTCTTGACCTTTGTTTGTGAGCTTCTACCATAAAGACCTCTGTTACTCAAGGACTGAGTCACAGGGGCAGATGTATTAAGCCTGGAGAAGTGATAAACCAGTGATAAAAGTAATGTGATAACACACCAGCCAATCAGCTCCAAAATTTAAATTTACGGTTAGGAGCTGATTGGCTGGTGCGTTATCACCTTGCATTTATCACTTCTCCAGGCTTAATACATCTGCCCCACAGACAACTACCATCACCCAAACCTGTAGCTCAGCTAGACAGACACTTAGGATTAGTATAGGGTTTCCGAGTACACAGAGAAAAAGACAGGTCATCTGCACAGCAGTGGTAGACAAGAGCATGACGTCTTATTGTTTCACCCAGTGGCAGCAAAAAGCATAGGACATAGAATAAGAACCTTGAGGAACATTGCATGGCAATGGTGATGAGAATAAACAGGATCCTCACCTGTGTGATGTCTATTGTGTGAAACAGAGCTGATTTACTTCTCAAACTCAGAGCATGGATATGACCTCTCACTTGTGTGACTTCTCTGATGTGTAACAAGATTTGATTTCAGTGTAAAACATTTTCCACACTCAGAACATGGAAATGGTTTCTCACCTGTGTGACTTCTCTGATGTGTAATCAGATTTGATTGCTGTGTAAAACATTTCCGACACTCAGAACATGAAAATGGTTTCTCACCTGTGTGACTTCTCTGATGTGTAACAAGTTTTGATTTATGTGCAAAACATTTCCCACACTCAGAACATGGAAATGGTTTCTCACCTGTGTGACTTCTCTGATGTGTAACATGTTCTGATTTCAGTGTAAAACATTTCCCACATTCAGAACATGAAAATGGTTTCTCACTTGTGTGACTTTTCTGATGTATAACAAGATTTGATTTCAGTGTAAAACATTTCCCACACTCAGAACATGGAAATGGTTTCTCACCTGTGTGACTTCTCTGATGTGTAATCAGATTTGATTGCTGTGTAAAACATTTTCCACAATCAGAACATGAAAATGGTTTCTCACCTGTGTGACTTCTCTGATGTGTAACAAGATGTGATTTATGTGCAAAACATTTCCCACATTCAGAACATGAAAATGGCTTCTCACCTGTGTGACTTCTCCGATGTGCAACAAGATCTGATTTATGTGCATAACATTTCGCACACTCAGAACATGAAAATGGTTTTTCACCTGTGTGACTTCTCCGATGTGTAACAAGATCTGATTTATGTGCAAAACATTTTGCACACTCAGAACATGGAAATGGTTTCTCACCTGTGTGACATCTCTGATGTTTAACAAGATGTGATTTCAGTGTAAAACATTTCCCACACTCAGAACATGGAAATGGTTTCTCACCTGAGTGACTTATCCGATGTGTAACAAGATCTGATTTATGTGCAAAACATTTCCCACACTCAGAACATGGAAATGGCCTCTCACCTGTGTGACTTCGCTGATGTATAACAAGAGCTGATTTGTATGTAAAACATTTCCCACACTCAGAACATGAAAATGGTTTCTCACCTGTGTGACATCTCTGATGTGTAACAAGATCTGATTTATGTGCAAAACATTTCCCACACTCAGAACATGGAAATGGCCTCTCACCTGTGTGGCTGCTCTGATGTCTAAGAAGATACGATTTGTATGTAAAACATTTCCCACACTCGGAACATAGAAATGGACTCTCACCTGCCTTACCTGTCTGTGGGTTAAGAGCCTTTGTGTTCTGTGTAAAACATTTGGCATCTATAGAACAGGGAAACGCTGTGTCTACTGTCAGAGCTGTAACAGATGCACCAATATCAGAGTGATCAGGAGAACATTTCCCAGGATCAGGGGGATCAGCTGATAGAGCTGGATGTATAATTGGGGTAATGGGATTAGTTCCTGGAGAATCCTGTCTACTGTCATTATCTTTTATTTCACAATCCGGGGATAACATTAGATGTCCTTCTGAGATGTTCCTGCTTGTGTGTCCATCTGCTGGAAGTAAAATACATTATGCACAAATAAACTTGAATTAAACAAATTAAATATTGTAGTTTATGTTCAAAAATGGCAAATTACTATAAATGAGTAGAGAAGACCCAGGATATTACATGGTACATTATATAATTCTGTAACTGACATTAACTAGTACTATAGTTCTGGCATTGCTTTTATGTTTAATTAAAAATACTAGGAAGCTTGGACTGGAGTATAATAAACACTCAAAGACTGTGGGGAGGAGACTGGTCAAATTTCTGGGCGGGTGACACACAGTGACATGATGTGAGGGGGAGAGCAGGAGTATAATAGTGGCTGATGGCTCCTGATGTATGAGATACACCAGAGAGTGTGGGGAGGAGACTGGTCGGATCTCTGGGCTGGTACCACACAGTGACATGATGCGAGAGGAGAGCAGGAGTATAATAGGGGCTGATGGCTCCTGATGTATGAGATACACCAGAGAGTGGGTGGAGGAGACTGGTCAGATCTCTGGGCTGGTAACACACAGTGACATGATGTGAGGGAGGAGCAGGAGTATAATAGGGGCTGATGGCTCCTGATGTATGAGATACACCATAGAGTGTGGGGAGGAGACTGGTCAGATCTCTGGGCTGGTAACACACAGTGACATGATGAGGGTAGAGCAGGAGTATAATAGGGGCTGATGGCTCCTGATGTATGAGATACACCAGAGAGTGTGGGGAGGAGACTGGTCAGATCTCTGGGCTGGTAACACACAGTGACATGATGTGAGGGGGAGAGCAGGAGTATAATAGGGGCTGATGGCTCCTGATGTATGAGATACACCAGAGAGTGTGGGGAGGAGACTGGTCAGATCTCTGGGCTGGTAACACACAGTGACGTGATGTGAGGGGGAGAGCAGGAGTATAATAGTGGCTGATGGCTCCTGGTGTATGAGATACACCAGAGAGTGTGGGGAGGAGACTGGTCAGATCTCTGGGCTGGTAACACACAGTGACATGATGTGAGGGGGAGACCAGGAGTATAATAGGGGCTTATGGCTCCTGGTGTATGAGATACACCAGAGAGTGTGGGGAGGAGACTGGTCAGATCTCTGGGCTGGTAACACGCAGTGACATGATGTGAGGAGAAGAGCAGGAGTATAATAGGGGCTGATGGTTACTGATGTATGAGATACACCAGAGAGTGTGGGGAGGAGACTGGCCAGATATCTGGGCTGGTAACACACAGTGACATGATGTGAGGGGGAGAGCAGGAGTATAATAGGGGCTGATGGCTCCGGATGTATGAGATACACCAGAGAGTGTGGAGAGGAGACTGGTCAGATATCTGGGCTGGTAACACACAGTGACATGATGTGAGGGGAGAGCAGGAGTATAATAGGGGCTGATGTCTCCAGATGTATGAGATACACTAGAGAGTGTGGGGAGGAGACTGGTCAAATCTCTGGGCGGGTGACACAAAGTGACATGATGAGGGTAGAGCAGGAGTATAGTGGGGGCTGATGGATCCTGATGTATGAGATACACCATAGAGTGTGGGGAGGAGACTGGTCAGATCTCTGGGCTGGTAACACACAGTGACATGATGAGGGTAGAGCAGGAGTATAATGGGGGCTGATGGATCCTGATATATGAGATACACCAGAGAGTGTGGGGAGGAGATTGGTCAGATCTCTGGGCTGGTAACACACAGTGACATGATGAGGGTAGAGCAGGAGTATAATGGGGGCTGATGGATCCTGATGTATGAGATACACCATAGAGTGTGGGGAGGAGACTGGTCAGATCTCTGGGCTGGTAACACAGTGATATGATGTGAGGGGGAGAGGAGTATAATAGGGGCTGATGGGCAGATACATTTTTCTCATTAGTATGTACTGACAGAGGGTGTAGGATAAGAGATTGCTGTAGTGACTGAGAAAGGAGACTATGTGACTCTTTTCTGTAATAAGTGTTTATTACTCACCTGTGCTGATATCTGTAGGGATTTCCTCCTCCTTACACTGCTGATCACCCCTCACATACGTCTCTTCTTCTCCCTCTTTATCTTCTGCCTTCATATCAGTCACATACGTCTCTACTTCTCCCTCAATATCTTCTGTCTTTATATCAGTCACATACGTCTCTTCTTCTCCCTCTATATCTTCTGCCTTTATATCAGTCACATACGTCTCTTCTTCTTTCTCTATATCTTCTGCCTTTATATCAGTCACATACGTCTCTTCTTCTCCCTCTGTATCTTCTGCCTTTATATCAGTCACATACGTCTCTTCTTCTCCCTCTGTATCTTCTGTCTTTATATCAGTCACATACGTCTCTTCTTCTCCCTCTGTATCTTCTGCCTTTATATCAGTCACATACGTCTCTTCTTCTCTCCTTTTATCTTCTGCCTTTAGATCAGTCACATACGTCTCTTCTTCTCCCTCTATATCTTCTGCCTTCATATCAGTCACATATGTCTCTTCTTCTCTCTTTATATCTTCTGCCTTTATATCAGTCACATACATCTCTTCTTCTCCCTCTATATCTTCTGCCTTTATATCAGTCACATACGTCTCTTCTTCTTCCCCTATATCTTCTGCCTTTATATCAGTCACATACGTCTCTTCTTCTTCCTCTATATCTTCTGCCTTTATATCAGTCACATACATTTCTTCTTCTCCCTCTATATCTTCTGCCTTCATATATGACAGATCTTCTACCTATATAACCCCAAAAAACAATATATAATGACACTTACATAGAGTCAAATGAAGCGGAGGTGAAATAGTATAACACACACATAGCTTTTTCACAGATCTTATAGCAGGGATGGGAAACCTTTTGCCCTTCAGCTGTTAATGAACTACACATACCATCATGCCCTGCATCAGTTTTGCAATTTGGTTATGCTAAAACTGTTGCAGAGCATGCTGGGATGTTCTCCATCCCTGTCATACAGAGACAGTCACTTTGGTATATGGATGAGACCCTAAATCCCACCTACCTGATCCTCCTGTGGGGCCCTGTGAGTCTCCTCTGTACAATACTGGGAATACAGAGGACGGGGACATCTCTCTGGGGTATCTCTGTTACTGGGTCCATCTGTAGGAGACACACAGTGACTGAGTACAGTGTATATATGTGATTATCAGATGATGTGTGTATATAGGGGCCCCCCATACCTGCTCTCCCCTGTACAATATATGACAGTCTCCTCTTACCCAGTGATGTGAGGGGCCGGTGATTCTCCATCATCACGTCCTTGTACAGACCACTGTGTTCCTCTATATACTCCCCCCTCCTGCATGGAGACATAGACAGTGACATCCTGACACCTTATAGGAACCAGACACACACAGTGATACAGTCATCACCCAGTCACATCCCCTGGTATTACTGTATAATGTCCCATACCCAGCAGTCACCTCTCCAGTCATCACTCAGACACATCCCCCGGAGTTACTGTATAATGTCCCAATCCCAGCAGTCACCTTTCCAGTCGTCACTCAGACACATCCCCTGATGTTACTGTATAATGGCACATTCCCGGCAGCCACCTCTCCAGTCATCACCCAGACACGTCCCCCGGGGTTACTGTATAATGTCCCATTCCCGGCATCCACCTCTCCAGTCATCACCCAGACACGTCCCCCGGTGTTACTGTATAATGTCCCATTCCCGGCAGCCACCTCTCCAGTCATCACCCAGACACATCCCCTGGTGTTACTGTATAATGTACCATTCCCAGCAGTCACCTCTCCAGTCATCACCCAGACACATTCCCTGGTGTTACTGTATAATGCCCCATTCTCACCAGTCACCTTTCCAGTCATCACCCAGACACATCCCCTGGTGTTACTGTATAATGTCCCATTCCCAGCAGTCACCTCTCCAGTCATCACCCAGACACGTCCCCTGGTGTTACTGTATAATGTCGCATTCCCAGCAGTCACCTCTCCAGTCATCACCCAGACACATTCCTGGTGTTACTGTATAATGTCCCATTCCTGGCAGTCACCTCTCCAGTCACCACCCAGACACGTCCCCTGGTGTTACTGTATAATGTCCCATTCCCAGCAGTCACCTCTCCAGTCATCACACAGACACATCCCCTGGTGTTACTGTATAATACCCCATTCCCAGCAGTCACCTCTCCAGTCATCACCCAGACACGTCCCCTGGTGTTACTGTATAACGCCCCATTCTCAGCAGTCACCTCTCCAGTCATCACCCAGACACATCCCTGATGTTACTGTATAATTTCCCATTCCCAGCAGTCACCTCTCCAGTCATCACCGACACATCCCCTGGTGTTACTGTATAATGTCCCATTCCCAGCAGTCACCTCTCCAGTCATCACCCAGACACGTCCCCTGGTGTTATTGTATAATACCCCATTCCCAGCAGTCACCTCTCCAGTCAGCAGCTGAATGATCTTGTTGGTGATTTCCAGGATCTTCTGGTCATTGTGTCTCTCATGCATCTGCGAGTAAGGAGGAGGCACTGTGATGGGGCTCTGAGTCCTGCTCAGTCCTCCTGACACAAGTGGACAGCTGCTGGATGTCTTACACTCACTGGATGTCTTCACTACTGTGTAATCCTGTGTAATGAGGGAAACATCAAATACCAATGTATATACTCCCAGATCCCCCTCACCTCCCCAGTCATGTCCCAGTATTATTACTATAGATATAAGTGACATCACTGTTACACTCCCAGACCCCGTCACCTCCACAGTCATGTCCTTGTATTATTTCTAAATATATATGTGACATCACTGTGCCGCTCTCAGATCCCCTCAGCTCCCCAGTCATGTCCCTGTGTTATTACTATAGATATAAGTGGTCACTGTTACACTCCCAGACCCCCTCACCTCCCCAGTCATGTCCCAGTATTATTACTATAGATATAAGTGATGGATGTCACTGTGACGCTCCTAGATCCCCTCACCTCCCAGTCATGTCCCTCTATTATTACTATAGATATAAGTGGTCACTGTTACACTCCCAGACCCCCTCACCTCCCCAGTCATGTCCCAGTATTATTACTATAGATATAAGTGATGTCACTGTGACGCTCGCAGATCCCCTTACCTCTCCAGTCATGTCCCGGTATTATTACTATAGATATAAGTGATGTCACTTTGATGCTCCCAGATCCCCTTACCTCTCCAGTCATGTCCCTGTATTATTACTATAGATATGTGACGTTACTATCACACTTCGAGATCCCCTCACTTCCTCAGTCATTTCCCTGTATAATTCAAAAAAAGGGAAAATTACCCAAGGGTAACTGTCTCCAGGCGCTGATTGGGTAGGTTCACCACAGCAGCTAAACCAAAGAGATGGTAAGTATCTGTTTGTCTCTCTCTATCTATCTATCTATTCTGTCTGTTGCAATGTGTAAAAAGGGGACGCTGTCTGCTATAATGTGTAAAAAGGGGGACGCTGTCGGCTGTAATGTGTAAAAAGAGGTACGCTGTCTGATGTAATGTGTAAAAAGAGGGACACTGTCTGCCGTAATGTGTAAAAAGGGCTCTACATGGTGTAGTGGCGCTAATGTGCAGCGTAATTTGAATAATGGAGACTACTGTGCACCGTAGTATGAATTGGTATTATTTTGTGGCCATGCCCCTTCCCCATGAAGCCACGCCTGTATATATTTTCCCCCCGCACCTACTGTGCGTACTGCCCCTATCTTGTATTGGGGGGAGGGGGGCGCCAGTGCTCTTTCTTGTACTCAGTACTAAAAGGCCTAGTTACGGCACTGTGAAGAGGGAGCATACAAAGTAACGGTACAGTACTTTTTATTCCAGTTATGCAACGTATACAAATAGAAGAAAAAAACATATTGGAAATTATGTGGTAAAATCACACACAAAACTAAAAATAACAACACAAATTGCAGTTAATGTTATTTCATTTTTAGAGGGCAACACTACAAAACAACACTAACTAGAGGAGTCACCTTAAAGTGTTCTATACACACACTAACTGCATTCTATATAACAGACACATACTGTAGCTACAGGCCCCACCTAGGCCACTCCCACTAATCACACACAGTAGAAATGTGCAGAGTATGCTACATGCAGTACTGTACACACCAGATGACAGTCAGTGCAGCTCCTGATGTGCCAGTGGCAATTCGAGGGCATTGATTTATCACTTTGTCCAACACTTATTTGCAGTAATCCATTTAATTTATCAAAACAACAAGTATGATATGCCTATGGGAGGGCCACACACAATTGCAGATTAGTAGTGTGCAGCATTAATAGACCTAGAGCAGCAGGAATGGTGCACTGCAGTGCAGAGCCAAATTCCTGCGGTTCCCCTGTGCAGAGGTCCCAGCCAGCAGTATCACACAGAGACTGCTGCATGCTGTGCACAGGGGTGTGCTGCCAGTGCCGATGAGCCTTGTCCTCTGCACCAGTGTACGGCGGCAGGCAGGCTCAGGTTACCCATGAGAGAAGGGTAGATCAGCTGTGTGATAACAGTGCAGATCATACTCACTGTATACAGTATAGAGTATATAGAGCTGAGGCACAGAAAAGGGATGTTACAGGACCTTACCGAGCCAGAGCACTGGAGGATTAGGAGCATGAAGGCAGCGGCAGTGCTGAGTGCTCTGTCGGAAGTGAGCTGTCTGAACTTCCTGGTCAGGTCCTGGATAGGTCAGCTGATCATCATTGAGGCAGATGTAGTAGCCGTCTCCCGTGGTCTGTTTTCTCTGTGAGATTATTGGCCACGGCAGAGCCCCGCCCCCCTGCACTAGGCAGTCCTTACTATCACAGGGAAGGCTGATGCTGCCTCACGCCTCTCTGTGTCTTCCTGGAGCACCGCAACACACGTGAGTCTAGATTATAAAAATTATTTGACGAATACAAAGATTATACTTACAAGTTAGAAATATTTACTTTGTACTGTCCAGATGATTTTTATAATAAAAACTTTGTATCTGTTGTATGACAGAAGAGGCACTGCCTCCCCTGACAGCACGTCCCTGGAACTTGGATGTGCAGAACACCTTTCAAGAACATCTGGACTTCAAGGAGAGAAGCCAATTGTTTCTGAAAGAAAATAGACAAGGCCCAAATCTGGACTCTTATGGAGCCTAGGCGTAGGCCCACATCCACTTCCAATTGCAGAAAAAGCAGGAAATGTCCCAGATGAAATTCCCCCGTAGAATATTGTCTGCTCTCCTCCAGAAACGTTGGTAATGTTTACACGTTAACCCCTTTCTAGCTTGGATCATAGTCGGAATAACCTTGTCAGGAATCCCTCTCCTGGCTAGAATCAGCCGTTCAACTTCCATGCCCTTAAATGTAGCCGTGGTAAGTCTTGATAGACGAACGGGCCCTGTTGTAGAAGATCCTCGCGAAGAGGTAAAGGCCACGGATCTTCGAGGAGCATCTCGAGATGATCCACATACCAGGCCCTTCATGGACAGTCAGGAGCAATGAGGATTGCTTGAACCTTTTCCCTTTTTATTCTGTTTAGAATGGTTGGGATCAGAGGAAGTGGAGGAAACACGTACACTAGATGGTAGACCCACGGAGTTCCCAGAGCGTCTACCGCCACTGCTTGTGGATCTCTCAACCTGGAACAATTCCGCTTGAGTTTATTGTTGAGTCGAGTTATCGGTGAATATCCCCACCGACGTGTCAACCACTGGAACAACTCCAGGCGAAGGCCCCATTCCCCCGGGTCCATATCGTATCTGCTGAGGAAGTCTGTTTCCCAGTTGTCCACTCCCAGGATAAAGACCGCCGACAATACCATTGCATGTTTTTCCGCCCAGAGGAGAATTATTGACACCTCTGACATTGCGGCTCTGCCCTGTTGGTTTATGTACGTCAATGCCGTCACATTGTCCGACTGGACCTGAATAGCCTGATTCTGAAAAAGAAATGCAGCTTGCTGAAGAGCGTTGTATATATCCCTGAGTTCCAGGATGTTTATTGGAAGGATGACTTCCTGACTTGACCACCTTCCCTGAAACTGTACCTCCTGGGTGACTGCGCCCCAACCTTTAAGGCTTGCTTTTGTGGTTAGCAGTATCCAATTCTGAATCCCAAACCTGCGGCTCTCAACAAGGTGAGCAGTCTGTAGCCACCACAGGAGGGAGATCCTGGCTTTTGGGGACAGAAGAATCCCCATGTGCATGTGAAGATGTGATCCGAACCATTTGTCCAACAAATCCAGCTGGAAGGGTCTCACATGAAACCTCCCATACTGAATTGCTTCGTAAGAAGCCACCATTTTCCCCAGAAGGCGTATGCAGAGATGCACTGCGATTCAAGTCAGCTTCAAGACAGTCCGAACCATCGACTGGATTACAATTGCCTTTTCCAAGGGGAGGAATACTTTCTGAGATTCTGTGTCCAGTATCATTCTAGGAACTGAAGCCTCTGCATTGGTTCTAGGTGAGATTTTGGAAAATTCAGAATCCACCCATTAGCCAGAAGTAGTCTGGTCGAGAGGGCAATGCTCTCCAACAGTTGTTCCCTGGACACTGCCTTTGTCAGAAGATCGTCCAGGTACGGAATTATGTTCCCTCCTTGTTTGCGGAGTAGTAACATCATCTATGCAATCACTTTGGTGAACACCCTTGGTGCCGTGGAGAGAACTGATAGTGACAGTCCTGCAGTGCAAATCGAAGATAAAGTCTGGTGAATCGGCCAGATCGGAATGTGAAAGTACGCATCCTTGATATCCAGAGCCACTAGGAATTCCCCCTCCTCCAGACCTGAGATCACCGATCTCAGAGACTCCATCTTGAATTTGAGCACCCATAAGTATGGGTTCAATGACTTGAGATTCAGAATCAGTGTTACTGAACTGTCCGGCTTCGAAACTACAAACAAGCTGGAATAGTAACCCTTGTTTTGTAGATGAGGTAGAAATGGAACAATGACTTGGGTCTGTAACAGTTTTTGAATGGCGTCCTGTAAGGTTATTCTTGCACCTTGTGAATCTGGTAAACCTGATTTGAAGAATCTGTGAAGTGGGAGCTCCTGGAACTCCAGTCTGTAGCCCTGGGATATAAGGTCTAAGACCCAGGGATCCTGGCACTATCTTGTCCTGATGTGGCTGAAGAATTTTAGCCGTGCTCCCACCAGACAGACTTCCAGGCATTGCGGTTCACAGTCATGCGGAAGGTTTTGAGGAAGCAGAGCCTGAACTCTGTTCCTGCGACCCTGAAGTAGCAAGTTTCCGTGGTTTACCTCTAGCACGTCTGGCGGCGGCAAAAGAATCTCTGGCCTTGCCCCTATACTTAGCCGTCCGAAAGGACTGTAGGTTGGGTGTAGGGTGGCCAATCCCGGGATCGGCATCGGCGGGATCCCGGGATTTGAGGCCAAAAATGCTGGGATTTGAATCCCGGGATTGGAGCCTTCAATCCCGGGATTCACTTGCGCATGCGCACTACTAATTCCTGACCGGGCAGCGCCGCTGAGCACTAGCGCTCGGCTCAGCCTCAGCCTCACTTTACATCACTTTATTCCCTGAAGCAGAGTGCCAGGCTGTATGTACCATAAGATATATATATATTTATCATACATACACAGTACAATCCCGGGATCCCGGGAATCCCGGGATTGAGCATTTTTCAATCCCGATCCCCGGGATTGGAAAAACGGCCCGGGATTGGCCTCCCTAGTTGGGTGCTGAAGAGGTCTTCCTAGCTGGGGGAGCTGCAGAAGGAAGGTATATGTACTTACCCACAGTAGCTTTGGAGATCCATTTCATCTCCAAATAAGGACTTGCCTGTGAAAGGTAGGCCTTCCACGCCTTTCCTGGAGTCCACTGGCGTAGCCATAAACCCCTGTGTACCGACACTGCCATAGCTGTAGTGCATGCATTAAGCAGGTCTATCTCTTTTATAGCTTCCACCATAAAGTTTGCAGAGTCCTGTATATGTTGCAGGAGCAAAATAATCTCCCCTTGAGGCAAGGTATCTAACCCATCAATTATGTTACCTGACCATTTAGCAATGGCTTGCGTAATCCACCCACATGCTATAGTGGGTCTCTGGGCCACCACTGCAGCTGTATACAAAGATTTAAGTGTAGTCTCAAATTTGCAATCAGCCGTTTCTTAGGGAGGCTGCACCCAGGACAGGCAATACAATTTTTCACGAGAGCTTGGAGACCGATGCATCTACTATTGGTGGATTTTCCCATTTTTTCCTATCCTCAGGAGGAAAAGGAAAAGATGATAACAACCGTTTAGGGATTTACCCATGGTTCTTCAAACAGGGTATTTGACACAGGAAAAGTGGCTGAGGATTTCTTCTTTATATTAAAATGAGATTCCTCAATCTCATCCGTCACCTTATCAGGGATATTCAGAACTTCTCTGATAGCTTCTATGAGAGCCTCTATTCCCTGCGACAGAGTACCCTCCACCACCTCTGAGTCCACCATACCCTCCTCCATGTCCGATCCCTCATCATCAGAGGCAGACTGCAGGATATGGACCAAACTACGTTTTTGCGGAAAATGGCAGGGGACTGAGACGCTGATTTGAGTACTGAGTCTCTTTTCATAAACTCAGACATGGATTGTCTTAATTGTAACATTTGATTGTCTTAAGTATTGTGTCTCTTTCTCGTTCCGAGCGGGTGATTCAGACCTGATCGTAGATGTGCTAAATTTTAAGCACAACTACGACCAGCTTCTCTGACATGCGAGGGAATGCCCAGCACAGGGCTAGTCCGCCCAGCATGTCAGGCCCGACCCTGTCGTACAAGTACAAAAGCATCGCACATCGGCAATACTTCTGTACTGTAGGAGTAGCTCTCAGCCAGCGCAGTTCCCGCGCACTGGCTGGGAGTTACTCATCGCTGCTCAGGTCACAGCGGTTGCGTGTGACATCACACAGCCGCCATTGCCCGCCCACGGCACGATCCGGGCACGCCTGCGTTGCACGGACCGCACCCCCTAAATGGCGGCTAAATGCCGCTGGCCCGCACAGCGACCGCCTCTGCCTGTCAGTCGCTGGGCAGTTCAGGCCTGATCGCTGCTGTGCTGTGATCAAAATGCACATCACCGATCAGGTCTGAATTAGCCCCCGAGATTTACTTAGTATAAATGGAAGAAATCATTTCCCTAATGGAGTCCAGCCATGCGGGTTCAGCCCCACTAGCCTGGGAAGGGATACTACACTGAGTGCACACTAGTGACCCCCTGGGGAAGAGGAACGCTGTTCCTTACATGAAACACACTCTTTGTCTGACATACTGTATAGTGACAGCATACACACACACACACACACACACACACACACACACACACACACACAAACAGGAAAAGGTTAAATGCACAATTAACCCACAAAGAGCCCTTCCAGGGAGACACAGAGATTATGGAACCAGGACATTATGGAACCTAGATTAAGGACTTCGTACACTAATAATCGCTCTCCCCTGCTATGACCCCCGGGTACTGCTGAAGTAATCTGGAGTCTCTCCAGAGGAGCTGCGCTTCCCTATCAGTCAGCGTCTGTATAGCTGCAGTAGGGAAAATGGTGCCTGTGAGCTGCTGGATCCGCTCATGCTGAAGCCCTGACCCTTCAATGGCACGCAGTCTTCCCGTTCTTCTTTATACTGGCTGTATGTCTTATGTGCATAAAATGGATACCAACTCCTTTTATGTCTTTGTTGCCAGTCTAGGCACTGTGTCCGCTGCTCAGCCATTATGGCTGGCGAATCACTAACTAGGACGCAGGCTTAGTACTCACCACTCTTCATTCTTCTGGCTCTGTTAGGGGTGGCGTCATGCAGCGGGAATGTACGCTCATCGTGGTGGGGCTTGCAAATAGTTCCCTCAGGAGCTAGTGTCCTGTCAGCGGGGAACGGGACCATTAACCCTGAGAGAGGTTGGGCCATTAACCCCCCTAAATCCCACGAAGCAGGCAGGCTGGTGCCAACCAGTCCTGCCTGAAAATAACAAACTCAGAAACTAAATGTAGAAAACTCTTCAGGAGCTTCCAGAGATGTGACCGTCTCCTTCGGGCACATTTTCTAAACTGAGTCTGGTAGGAGGAGCATAGAGGGAGGAGCCAGCGCACACTATCATTTTCTTAAAGTGCCCAAGGCTCCTAGTGAACCCGTCTATACCCCATGGTACTAATGTGGATCCCACTATCCTCTAGGACGTGAGAGAAATCAGTTCCGCTATTACGTCTGTGAAGACCCTCGGGGCTGTCGAGAGGTCAAAGGGCAGTGCCTGGATCCGACACTGAGAGTTCTTTGGGACAAACCGTAGGAGTACCTGATGTGTAGGTCAGATTGGGAAGTGGAGCTATGCGTTCTTAAAATCAAATGACACCAAGAACTAAGACTCTTCCAAGGCCGCGATTACCACCGTTAGTGAATCCTCTTGAATCCGTAGACTATTAGGTATGGATTCAGGGAATTCAGTTGCAGGATGTGACTGACCGAGTTGTCCGTCATTAGGGACCACCAATAAATTTGAGAAGAACAGTTCCTTTGATGTGTTGGAACTGGAACAATGACTTCTGCTTCCAGGAGCCTGTGAATAGCCGCTTGCAGAGTTACCTGTTTTTCTGGGGAAGCTGCCAACCTGAGTGGAAAATTCTGAGAGGAGGAGTATCGAGCTCTAGTTTGTAACCCCCCCCCCCCAGATCAGGTCCCTGACCGAGGCATCTCAGCAGGTGCCTTCCCAGATGTGACTGAAAATTCTGGGACACGCTCCCACCTTGGGATCCCTGAGAATAGGGGAGGGAGTCCTGCTGCAGGTTCTGATGGGTAGTAGTGGCTCCCCGACATCTATGACCTCTGGCACCTCTGCGTTTGAGGCTCCCCTGGCTCTACCTCTAAACCCAGTAAGCTGAAAAGGACCAGTGTATGTGCTCTTGGAGGTGGGACTGCAGAAGGGAGATAAGCAGACTTACCTACCATGACCTGTGATAGCCACTTATTCAATTTTGATCCAAACAGGGCATCTCCTGTGTATGGAAAGCCTGCTCCACCTCTCTTTGACTCTGCATCCGCTGTCCATTGATAGTCACAAAATCCTATGCACCGAAAATGCTTTTGAGGATCACCTGGAGTGAGCAGTCCTACATCCCTGGAAGCCTCAGAGATAGACTGCTGATTTTTATGTATAAGCATTTCTTTAAGGAAGAGAGTTCCTGGGATCAAAAGTACGATCGGCTTTGATAACTGGGTAACCGAAGGATCCACTTCTTATCCGACTTTGAACTGTGGCTATCTAGTTCCAGTGATACCAGAAAGGTCACACAGGGACTCTCTTGTCTACCAAATAGGAAGGCTTCTGCAGCTCACCTTTCTTCTTGGGTAATTGTGAGACTCCCATCACAGTCTCTAGTAGAGATTCAAGCCCTTGTGAGGAAGATTCAATCTGTTTTCTCCTCAGCTTGCACAAATGTGCCTCTCTCTAGAGGTGGCATATCACCACGATTTTAGTACTGCAGGGAGTGACCGTTCTTTTGTTACCCTGTCCATGACTAAAAACCAAAACTCTTTGCCGCATTCTGCTCCCAGATAGGCTCAGGGGTGTGTAATGTGTGCGAATGAAGGATTTCCCTATCTCTCCTGGCAGCTGCCAATTCTGAGGATAGGTCAGCCATAAATCCTGTTAAAGCCGACACCCAAATCGGTATGGTCTCCTGAGTTGTGATGGCTGGCTGTGAAGCAGACTGCTGCCGACACTGCTCAGTCTGATGATATATCTGCATTGGCTGGCTGTGAAGCAGACTGCTGCCGACACTGCTCAATTTGATGATATATCTGCAGTGACTGTGAAGCAGACTGCTGCCGACACTGCTCAGACTGATGATATATCTGCAGTGGCTGGCTGTGAAACCGACTCCTGCCGACACTGCTCAGTCTGATGATATATCTGCAGTGACTGTGAAGCAGACTGCTGCCGACACTGCTCAGTCGGTTGATATATCTGCAGTGGCTGACTGTGAAGCAGATTGCTGCCGACACTGCTCAGTCAGTTGATATATCTGCAGTGGCTGACTGTGAAGCAGATTGCTGACAACACTGCTCAGTCTGGATTCCACAGGGAATAACATTGGGGTGCAGGTAAAAGAGATGACAACAGTTAGTAGCCACAGACACCACATTCTCACGACAGGAGAAAGTACCAGCAGCTAATGCCATACAAACCCAAAGAAGCTAAGTGCGTCAGGGTGGGTGCCTTGTGGAATCCAGTGTACCTCGCAGAAAGAGATTAAACAAAGGTAAGTTCTTACTATAAACCTCCTTTTCTGCAGCGGGGTACACTGAATAACACAGGGAATAACATCGGGGATGTCCTAAAGCAGTTCCTCATGGGAGGGATGCACTGTAGTGAGCACAAGAACCCGGCGTCCAAAGGAAGCATCCTGGGAGGCAGAATATAAAAGGCATAGAACCTAATGAACATGTTCACTGAGGACCACGTAGGCGCTTTGCACAATTGTTCGAGGGACGTTCCACGGCGGGCCGTCCAAGAAGGTCCAACAGACCGAGTAGAATGGGCCTTGATAGTAGAAGGAGCTGGAAGTCCAATCTGTAAATAAGCTTGTGCAATCACCATACTAATCAATCTGGCCAAGGTCTGCTTATTCGCAGGCCAGCCATGTTTGTGAAAACCAAAAAGAACAAAGAGAGAATCAGATCTCCAAAGGTAGCGGTTCTCTTCACATAGATACGGAGAACCCATACCACATCCAAAGACCGCTTTTTGGAGGACAAATCAGGAGAGATAAAGGCCGGAACCACAATATCTTGGTTAA
The DNA here is from genome assembly GCF_028390025.1 of Pseudophryne corroboree. NCBI lineage: Eukaryota > Metazoa > Chordata > Amphibia > Anura > Myobatrachidae > Pseudophryne > Pseudophryne corroboree. The sequence goes on along the minus strand of NW_026967503.1, from coordinate 2,142,251 downwards.
AGTGGAAAGATGACACCACCTTAGGTAGATAACCAGGGCGAGTTCTTAGAACCGCACGGTCACGGTGAAAAATCAGGAAGGGAGACCTACAGGATAAGGCACCCAAGTCTGAAACCCATCTAGCAGAGGCAATAGCCAGCAAAAACAAGACCTTAAGTGTAAGCCATTTAAGGTCCACAGGCTCAAGAGGTTCAAACGGAGACTCTTGTAGGGCATCCAGAACAACCAACAAATCCCAAGGAACCACAGGAGGAACATAGGGAGGTTGAATCCGTAAAACACCCTGAGTGAAGGTATGAACGTCAGGCACAGTCGCAATTTTTTCTCTGAAACCACACCGACAAGGCTGAGACATGAACCTTGAGGAAGGCCAGACAAAGGCCTGATTCCAGGCCCTGTTGCAGAAATGCCAAAAGGTTGGCAGTACTGAACTTGTATGCATCAAAATTCTTAGCCGCGCACAGGGTGAAGAATTCCAGACTCTATAATAAATCCAAGCCGAAGCCGGTTTACAGGCTTTCAACATCATTTGAATGACCGCCTCAGAAAAACCTTTGGCCCTCAGAACTGAAGCTTCAAGAGCCACGCCGTCAAAGCCAGTCGGGCCAAATTCTGGTAGAGACAGGGGCCCTGAATGAGGTGGTCTGGGCGTTGCAGAAGCAGAAGAGGATGCTCTATCGAGAGACCCTGTAGGTCTAAGAACCAATGCCGTCTGGGCCACGCTGGAGCGATCAGAAGTAGTATTCCTTCTTCTTGCTTGAACTTCCTTATCACCCTGGGCAGAAGTGACACCGGAGGGAACACGTACGGCAGCCGAAAGTTCCATGGAATTGCCAGTGAATCCATGAACGCTGCTTGAAGATCCCTTGTTCTTGCACCGAAAACCGGAACCTTGTGATTGTGTCGAGACACCATCAGGTCTACATATGGTAGGCCCCACTTGTACACTAGGAGTTGAAATACTTCTGACTGAAGGGCTCCACTCTCCGGTGTGTACATCCTGACGACTGAGGACGTCCGCTTCCCAGTTGAGGACCCAGGAATGAACACTGCCAATATGGCTGGCAGATGGCGTTCCACCCATTGAAGAATCTTTGACACTTCCATCATTGCCATGTGGCTTCGCATGCTGCCTTGATGATTTATGTACACCACTGTGGTGGCATTGTCCGACCTTACTTGAACAGGCCTGTTCTGTAACAGAGGCAGGGCCAGTATCAAAGCATCTCTAGAATATTTATGTGAAGAAGAGATTCCTCCCTGTTCCACCGACCCTGAAGAGAGTGTTGCTATAACACCGCGCCCCAACCCCGCAGACTGGCATTCATCTTTAGAAGGACCCAGTTGGAGATCCAGAAGGGATGACCCCTGCTCAATTGTTGGTCCTGTAGCCACCAGCTCAGTGGCAGATAAAGTTCCGGAATCAAGGAGATCGTGTTAGATCTGATCCGGTGAGGCACTTGACCAGGATTAGCTTCTGCAGAGGACGAGAGTGAAATTGAGCGTACTCTACCATGTCGAAAGCCAACTCCACGATGCCAAGTACTTGCATCGCCGAGTGTACCAACACTCACGGACAAGAAAGGAAGTATCTTATCTTGTCCTGAAGCTGCAGGACCTTCTCTTGGGACAAGAACAACCGTTGGTTGTGTGTGTCCAACAATGCCCCCAGGTGCACCATGCTCTGAGCAGGCACCAGGGAGGATTTCTTCCAGTTGATGAGCCACCCATGTTCTTGTAGGAATTGGACCGTCAGTTCCAGATGATGGAGGAGAACCTCTGGGGAGTTTTCCAGGATCAACAAGTCGTCCAGATACGGCAGGATCCCGATACCCTGACAGCGGAGCAGAGCCGTCATAACCGCCATGACCATGGTGAAGATTCGCGGAGCCGTGGTCAGTCCAGAAGGTAAGGCCTGGAATTGATAATGTAGGTTGCCAATAGAAAACCGCAGGTATTGCTGATGTGACATGGCAATAGGTATATGTAGGTAAGCATCCTGTATGTCCAGGGATACCATATAGTCCATGGGCTCCAAGGCCAGAACAATAGAGCGAAGAGTTTCCATACGGAACTTGGATACCTACACAAATTTGTTCAAAGACTTGAGGTTGAGAATGGGCTGGGAGGAACCATTCTGTTTCGGAACTAGGAACAATGTTGAATAGTACCCCCTGCCTCTCTGAGCCAGAGGCACAGGCACTATCACTCCTGTGTCCAGGAGGGATTGTACCACCAAATGGAGAGTTTTTGCTTTCACCGGATCCGAAGGTATATTTGTCTAGGAAAACTGGCGAGGGGACGTTTCTTGAAAGAGATGGCGTATCCATGAGTGATGACTTCCCTTACCCAGGAGTCCTAAGTGGTCTGTAACCATACCTGGGCAAACCATAGTAGTCGGCCTCCCACCCTGGGATCCCCCAAGGGGAGGCCCGCCCCGTCATGCAGCAGGCTTATCTGGTTTGGAAGCAGGCTGATGGGAAGCCCAGGAACGTTTAGGTTTGGGCTTAGAGGTTTTGGAAGTGCGTGCCTGTTTCGGGTACGCCTGACCCTTTTCTTTACTTGGAGGTCGAAAGGAAAGAAAGATGGTACTTTTAGCCTTCGGAACCAAAGGATTAGTACGACGCAGACATGCAGTTTTAGCAGACGCTAAGTCAGCAACAATCTTGTTCAGATCTTCCCCAAAAAGGATGTCTCCTTTAAAAGGGATAACCTCCAAGGTATTTTTAGAGTCCAGATCCACAGACCAGGACCACAACCACAGAACCCTGCGTTCCATAATGGACGTACTAGACGCTTTGGCCGCCAGGACACCGACATCAGAGGCCACCTACTGAATATAATGAGAGGCTGTGATAATATATGAAAGACACTGTCTGACAATATCAGAAAATTAGAAGGTAGCTCCACTTTAACTTCTTGAATCCAGGCTTTAATAGCCTTCGCAGCCCAAGAAGCCGCTACAGTAGGTCTATGCACAGCACCCGCTAGAGTGCAAATAGACTTTAAGCAACCCTCCATGCACTTACCCGTCTGTTCATTCAGAGAGGTGACAGAAGTGACAGGCAGAATAGATAACACCACCAGACGCGCCACTTGCGAATCCACCGGCGGCGGTGTTTCCCAATTTTTACTTAACTCTGCAGCTGTCACGATCCGGGTTATTAGCCCCCATTATTTACCTGCTAAGTGCCTTCTGAGACTGGCCCGGCGTTCCAGGCCTGGGTTCCACCTGCGCTGTCTGCGGGCAGCGCGCTGCATATCTGTGTCCCAAGGTTCTCCTCTGTGATCGCAGCAGCTCTGACATGGCAACATTATATTAATCATCCATCTGTTTAAAGTATGGCGTCTCCTGCTCTCTGCGGCCTCCGCCGCCATTACTGCCGATTCTCACACATTAATTACAAACAGACTTTCCCTCCAGTTTCAGACATTGGCGCAGCCATGTTTGTTTTGCATCACATGTTGTTTTCAGCCTATCCACTGCAGTCTGGGCTCTGTGTAATTATCCAGCCAATCCCTGCTCACCAGCTGGTATAAATATCCTGCTCCATGGCTGGATAATCGTCAGTGCTTTGGTTGTCAATCCTGCATACATGCCTGTCCTGTTTGGTGAATTCTCAGCTTGACTTTCCAGGGATTCCAGCTCCTGTGATTCCAGCTTCTCCAAGAGATTGGCACCAATTACCATCCTGCGGTGCAGCCTGACTCCTGCAGTGTTCCAGCTCTGCTTCCTGGCTTTCTACTGCGATCCTGACATCGGCTTCCAGCGTTGGTTCTATTCTGCCTCCAGCTTCCAGCGGTATCCTGGTATCATTATTGCTGCCATTATCTACAGCATCGCTCACTAGCTTCTGTGGTAAAGTGTCACTGGCTTCCAGCTTCCAGCGCGTCACTCACATCTCTCTCAGCTTCCAGCAGTGATTGGTGTTACCATCAGAATCCAGCGGTGCTTCACGTCATCTCCAGCGGTATTCATATATCGCTCTGCATATTATTCCACACAACATCAAACCACAGTATCCATCGATGCTCACCATCGAACTGTTGCTCCAGTGGTGAGTTCAGCACATCTTTCCTTACACCGGGTCCGTCCAGTAGTCTCTGGCAATCCTATCTACATCTCTTCAGCCTCAGTGTATCAGCGCCTGTCCCAGTCTCCTGTCTACCACCTACTGGGCGGTACTTGTCGTTCCTCATTACAGCGGTTAGCTGTGGTCACAGACTTTCCAACTCCGGATTTTGGCAAGGACTTTACCATCTTGTTCTGCATAGCCACAGTCACAAATACCAGTTGCATTCCCAGGAATGTTGAAGATATCTCATTGCCAAGAGTTATACTGTGTGTTCAATAAACTGACTGTTATATTTTACTCCGTTGTTGTGGTCACGCCTTTGGGTTCTAACATCATGTATGTCTAGGAACCAAATCTCACCTCCATGGTTCACTTACACGCCAGCCCCTACATCTGAGGGTCCCCTCAGTCAGCCTCATCCCTCAGTTGTGACAGCAGTGAGGGGATAACGAGTATTTTCTTAGACAGGGAGAATTTCTTTCCTGGAGACTCCCAGGATTCCTGACGTATGTCAACTAAATGGCCAGAATGGGGCAAAATTAATTTAGTGACCATCTGACGTTTGAACTTATCGGGTTTCTTAGACGTATCCGGAGCTTCAGACTCATCATCAAGCTGAAGAATCAGCCTGATAGCCTCCAAGAGGTCAGGAACATCCACCTGTGTAATAGATTCCCCATCAGAAGCATCTGCATCAGTGTCTGAGAGCTCAGTGTATACGCCATCTTCATCGCATGAAGTACCCGAAACGTATGTGGATTGTGAGGAAGTAATGGCCCACTTAGATGACCCTTTGGTCCTAGGAGGGTGAGGGTTAGGTTTATATTTAACCAAAGACTGATTTAATTGTTGTAACTGAGTTGACAGAGTATCTGCCCATGGAGGAATAACTGCAGGGACAATATGTGGCTGCAATAGCACAGGAGGTCCCACAGGGGGCCCAAGTCTCGTTACTAGCGTAATCAGTAATTGGAAAAGCAGACCAAGGTGGGTCTCCGTGTGCCCCCAGTGCTGCAGGATGACTGGGGGGGTATGGAACCCCCAATACCTGAACCCTCAGCTGCAACGTTTTCCTCCTAGCAATCCGTGGCATCAGCTTAAGGACATCCCACCTACCACTAACTTTGTCGTTGGTGCCAACGTGCACCAAGACCGCTGGGTCGTTCCCGGCCCCTCCCAACAATCTTTCTACCCGGTCTGCAATGTGCCGTACCCGAGCACCCAGGAGAGAACAGACTGTACGAGGATCCCGGTCCCGGTAGCAGATTGCCCTATCCTGTTAAACACTATATATGACCCTGACGCACTTAGCCCCCCTCAGGGTACAAAATATAGTGATAGCAATATGTGTGAGATACACAGAATAGGAACCACACAGCAGCTATAGGCACACACAGTCACATGTACAATGCAGGAATTATTATAAACAATAATACAACTGCACTGGACTAGCAATACTAAGTAAAGCTACAAATATTGTATTAAATGACCTTCAGGCTGTGTGTATAAGGTGTATATGAAACATACATGCATTCTGTGGTTAGACTTAGCTCCCATTGCAATGATATCTCATTATGGTATGCAATTATTCCAAAATACGGAAAAATCCCATATCCAAAATACCTCTGGTCCCAAGCAGTTTGGATAAGGGATACGCAACCTGTATAACAATGCACAGTAACCACTGGGTGTATATCACAGGATACTTGTATTAAATATCCCTGAATGTATGCACTGTCTAAAGGACATGTAGAATACTTAAGTGTCCTGTAAATGCACAGCGCTGATGAGACAGGCGGCTTTACAGAGGAGACATCGCCCAGCAGTCCCAGAATCAGCGCAGCTCTGTGTAATGGCGCCCAAATGCTGACAGGGAGTGAGTGAGACAGAGAGATGCAGCTCCAGGGCGGGAACAGTTACTCTAAATGGCGCCTGGGGCTGGGGGAGGGGCTACAGGTCAGAGCCTTATCCCCTTGCTGGACTTCACCACCGGGTACTGCGGGGCCTATACTAAACGGATTTAGTAAATCTGACCTGTGCCTCTTGCCCTGGTGGATTTAGTGGGGTCCCTGCACGGCCACAGTGTCCACACCAGCAGCGCGGACTGTCTCCGGAGACTGCGCTGGATCGTAATTTCGGCGGGTCCCGCCTCGGGGACCCTCTTACCTCCACCCGATGATGCGGCCACGCGATCCAGGAGAGCAACGGCAGTATGTGTACCTGATGGGACCGGAGCACCTCCGCTGTAAGTACCCGGCAACCAGGGCACAGGAGTATACAGCGCCGCTGGGGGAGGTGAGGGAGCCGCAGCACGGAAGGTCAGCATGACATATAGCACCAAGTGCCTGTGCTGCGGCCCTTGAAGTCTTCTTTCTTCTTAGAAAGCTCTTTTCAGGGCTGCCTAGCGCAGCCCCCCCCTGTTACCTGCCTGCACTGCAGGCACCAACTTACACACTGCGCTCCAGTGCCTGGAGGCGGGGTTATAGAGGAGGCAGCGCTATGCATCCTGGGAACAGTCAAAGCTTTAGCCTGTTGGTGCCTCACATCAAGATCCAACTCTACACCCCAATGTTATTCCCTGTGGAATACCAGTGTACCCCGCTGCAGAAAGGGAAGATCTTTAATAGCCTCGCTCATAAAATTTGCAGCATTCTGTATATGTTGGAGCAGAGTAATGACCAGAGAGTATAAACTCAATAACCATATCAGACCACTTGACTACCGCCCTGGAAATCCACCCCTGGAGTGTTGTGCTGCGCCTGCTGCTGTATAAATTGCCTTGAGCATGGTCTCAATGTTATGGTCAGCCGGCTCTTTCAGGTATATAGCCCCTGGATACCGACTGACGGGAGGAGGGGGGGGGGGGGGGATGTTCCATACCTTCCTGCCCTCAGCTGGGAGGCGAAACGTAGTTAAAAACCTCTGAGGAATTTTACATTTCTTAGTGAAACCACTAGAGGGGGCCGAGAAGCTTTCTTGGTATCTGTATCTCTCTTTTAGCTACCGATAAAATCTCGCCGTGTGTACACACCATTAGTCCCATGAAGCAGGTGGTCTGTCTGCCAACCAGAGCTACCTGAAAATAATAAAATACAATAAAAATAAAGGAAACTCTCTGGAGCTCCAGAGAAATGCACCCGGTTCCTTGGGCACATTTTTCTAAACTGAATCTGGTGGGAGGGGCAAAGAGGGGAGGAGCCAGCACACACATACACACTAAAAGTTTTTAAGTGCCAGGCTAGAGTGCACAGGTTCTCAAACTCGGTCCTCAGGACCCCACACAGTGCATGTTTTGCAGGTCTCCTCATAGAATCACAAGTGACATAATTAGCTCCACCTGTGGACCTTTTAAAAGGTGTCAGTGAGTAATTAATACACCTGTGCACCTGCTGGGTTACCTGCAAAACATGCACTGCGTGGGGTCCTGAGGACCGAGTTTGAGAACCACTGCTATAGTGGAACCGATCTATACCCCATGGTACTAAAGTAATAGACCCCAGTATCCACTAGGACGCAAGAGAAAAGCTTTTCAGGGCAGCCCTCCTGTTCGGTGACCTGCTACTGCAGGCACCAACTCGAAACTGAGATGATCCCCTTGTATACTATGACAGCACAGGCCCCTCCACCTGTATATTATGACAGCACAGGTCGCTCCCCTGTATATTATAACAAAACAGGTCGCTCCCCCTGTATACTGTGACAGCACAGGATGCTACCCCTGTATATTATACTGTATATTATGACACACAGGCCACTCCCCCCTGTATATTATAACACTGGTCACTCCCTCTGTATATTATGACAACACAGGCCACTCTACCTGTATATTATGACAACACAGGCCACCCCCCATATATTATGACAGCACAGGATGCTACCCCCTGTATACTATGACAGCCCAGGATGCTACCCCTGTATACTATGACAGCCCAGGATGCTACCCCTGTATACTATGACAGCCCAGGATGCTACCCCTGTATACTATGACAGCCCAGGATGCTACCCCTGTATATTATACTGTATATTATGACACACAGGCCACTCCCCCCTGTATATTATAACACTGGTCACTCCCTCTGTATATTATGACAACACAGGCCACTCTACCTGTATATTATGACAACACAGGCCACCCCCCATATACTATGACAGCACAGGCCACTCCCCCTGCATACTATGACAGCCCAGGATGCTACCCCTGTATACTATGACAGCCCAGGATGCTACCCCTGTATACTATGACAGCCCAGGATGCTACCCCTGTATACTATGACAGCCCAGGATGCTACCCCTGTGTATTATGAAAACACGGGCCGCTCCCCCTGTATACTGTGAAATCACAGGATGTTACCCCTGTATATTATGACAACACACGCCGCTCCTCCTGTATACTATGACAGCACAGGATGCTACCCCTGTATATTATGACAACACAGGACACTCCCCCTGTATACGATGACAGCACAGGATGCTACCCCTGTATATTATGACAACACGGGCCGCTCCTCCTGTATATTATGACAACACAGGCCACTCCCCCTGTATATTATGACAACACAGACTGCTACCCCTGTATATTATGAAAACACAGGCCGCTCCCCCTGTATACTATGACAGCACAGGATGCTACCCCTGTATACTATGACAGCACAGGATGCTACCCCTGTATACTATGACAGCACAGGTCGCTCCCCTTGTATACTATGACAGCACAGACCGCTCCCCCTGTATACAATGACGGCACAGGATGCTACCCCTGTATACTATGACAATACAGGCCGCTCCCCCTGTATACAATGACGGCACAGGATGCTACCCCTGTATATTATGACAATACAGGCCGCTCCCCCTGTATACAATGACAGCACAGGATGCTACCCCTGTATATTATGACAATACAGGTCGCTCCTTCTGTATAGAAAGCCAATACATGCTGCTCTCCCTATATAATAATAGTAACAAGACACCACAGGCCCCTCCGCCTGCATATTATGACAACACAGGTCGCTCCTCCTGTATACTATGACAGTACAGGTCGCTGCCCCTGTATATTATGCTACTACCCCTGTATATAATGACGGCACAGGATGCTACCCCTGTATATTATGACAACACGCCGCTCCTCCTGTATACTATGACAGCACAGGATGCTACCCCTGTATGTTATGACAACACAGGCCGCTCCTCCTGTATACTATGACAGCACAGGATGCTACCCCTGTATGTTATGACAACACAGGCCGCTCCTCCTGTATACTATGACAGCACAGGATGCTACCCCTGTATATTATGACAACACAGACCGCTCCCCCTGTATACTATGACAACACAGGCCACTTCCCCTGTATACTATGACAGCACAGGATGCTAACCCTGTATACTATGACAATACAGGCCACTCCCCCTGTATATTATGACAACTCAGACCACTCCTCGTTGTATACTATGACAACACAGGCCACCCCCCATATATAATGACAACACAGGCTGCTCCTCCTGCATACTATGACAGCACAGCATGCTACCCCTGTATATTATGACAACACAGGCCGCTCCTCCTGTATAGTATGACAGCACAGGATGCTACCCCTGTATATTATGACAGCACAGGCCGCTCCTCCTGTATACTATGACAACATAGGATGCTACCCCTGTATATTATGACAGCACAGGCCGCTCCCCCTGTATACTATGACAGCACAGGATGCTACCCCTGTATATTATGACAATACAGGACGCTCCCCCTGTATATTATAACAACACAGGCCACTCCCCCTGTATATTATGACAGCACAGGCCGCTCCTCCTGTATACTATGACAACATAGGATGCTACCCCTGTATATTATGACAGCACAGGCCGCTCCCCCTGTATAGTATGACAGCACAGGATGCTACCCCTGTATATTATGACAGCACAGGCTGCTACCCCTGTATATTATGACAACACAGGCAGCTCCCCCTGTATATTATGACAGCACAGGCCACTCCCCCTGTATATTATGACAGCACAGGATGCTACCACTATATATTATGACAGCACAGGATGCTACCCCTGTATATTATGACAACACAGGCCGCTCCTCCTGTATACTGTGACAGCACAGGATGCTACCCCTGTATATTATGACAGCACAGGCCGCTCCTCCTGTATATTATGATGGCATAGGATGCTACCCCTGTATATTATGACAACTCAGGCCACCCCCCAATTATTATGACAACACAGGTTGCTCCCCCTGCATACTATGACAGCACAGGAATCTACCACTGTATATTATGACAACACAGGCCGCTCCTCCTGTATACTATGATGGCGCAGGATGCTACCCCTGTATATTATGACAACACAGGACACTCCCCCTGTATACTATGACAGCACAGGATGCTCCCCTTGTATATTATAACACAGGCCGCTCCCCCTGTATACTATGACAGCACAGGATGCTAACCCTATATACTATGACAACACAGGCTGCTCCTCCTGTATACTATGACAGCACAGGATGCTACCCCTGTATATTATGACAACACAGGCCACTCCCCCTGTATATTATGACAACACAGGCCACTCCCCCTGTATACTATGACAGCACAGGATGTTACCCCTGTATATTATGACAGCACAGGATGCTCCCCCTGTATATTATAACACAGGCCGCTCCCCTTGTATACTATGACAGCACAGGATGCTACACCTGTATATTATGACAACACAGGCCGCTCCCCCTGTACACTATGACAGCACAGGATGATAACCCTGTATACTATGACAACACAGGCTGCTCCTCCTGTATACTATGACAGCACAGGATGATAACCCTGTATACTATGACAACACAGGCTGCTCCTCCTGTATACTATGACAGCACAGGATGTTACCCCTGTATATTATGACAACACAGGCTGCTCCACCTGTATATTATGACAGCACAGGATGCTACCCCTGTATATTATAACACAGGCCGCTCCACCTGTATACTATGACAGCACAGGATACTACCCCTGTATACTATGAAAGCACAGGATGCTACCCTTGTATATTACAGCAACACAGGTCGCTCCCCCTGTATACTATGACAGCAGATGATGCTACCACTGTATATTATGTAAACACAGGCCGCTCCTCCTGTATACTATGACAGCACAGGATGCTACCGCTGTATATTATGACAACACAGGCCGCTCCTCCTGCATACTATGACAACACAGGATGCTACCCCTGTATTTTATGACAGCACAGGCCGCTCCCCCTGTATATTATGACAGCACAGGATGCTACCCCTGTATACTATGACAGCACAGGATGCTACCCCTGTATATTATGACAACACAGGATGCTCCCCCTGTATATTATGACAATACAGGACGCTCCCCCTGTATATTATGACAGCACAGGATGCTACCCCTGTATATTATGACAACACAGGCCACTCCTCCTGTATATTATGATGGCACAGGATGTATATTATCCCTGTATATTATGACAATTCAGACCACTCCTCCTGTATACTATGACAACACAGGATGCTACCCCTGTATATTATGACAACACAGGCCGCTCCTCCTGTATACTATGACAGCATAGGATGCTACCCCTGTATATTATGACAACACAGGCCGCTCCTCCTGCATACTATGACAACACAGGATGCTACCCCTGTATTTTATGACAGCACAGGCCGCTCCCCCTGTATATTATGACAGCACAGGATGCTACCCCTGTATATTATGACAACACAGGCCACCCCCCAATTATTATGACAACACACGATGTTCCCCCTGTATATTATGATGGCACAGGATGCTACCCCTGTATATTTTGACAACTCAGACCACTCCTCCTGTATACTATGACAACACAGGATGCTACCCCTGTATATTATGACAACACAGGATGCTACCCCTGTATATTATGACAACACAGGCCACCCCCCAATTATTATGACAACACAGGTTGCTCCCCCTGCATACTATGACAGCACAGGAATCTACCACTGTATATTATGACAACACAGGCCGCTCCCCCAGTATACTATGACAACACAGGCCACCCCCCAATTATTATGACAACACAGGCCGCTCCCCCTGTATACAATGACAGCACAGGAATCTACCACTATATATTATGACAACACCTACCGTTCCTCCTGTATACTATGATGGCGCAGGATGCTACCCATGTATATTATGACAACACAGGCCACTCCTCCTGTATACTATGACAGAACAGGATGCTACCCATGTATATTATGACAACACTGGCCACTCCTCCTGTATACTATGACAGAACAGGATGCTACCCCTGTATACTATGACAACACAGGACGCTCCCCCTGTATACTATGACAACACAGGCCACCCCCCATATATAATGACAACACAGTTCGCTCCCCCTGTATATTATGACAGCACAGGATGCTACCCCTGTATATTATGACAACACGGGCCGCTCCTACTGTATACTATGACAACACAGGATGCTACCCCTGTATATTATGACAAAACAGGCCACGCCCCAATTATTATGACAACACAGGTTGCTCCCCATGCATACTATGACAGCACAGGAATCTACCACTGTATATTATGACAACACAGGCCGCTCCCCCAGTATACTATGACAACACAGGCCACCCCCCAATTATTATGACAACACAGGCCGCTCCCCCTGTATACTATGACAGCACAGGAATCTACCACTGTATATTATGACAACACAGGCCCCTCCCCCGTATATTATGACAACACCCGCCGCTCCTCCTGTATACTATGATGGTGCAGGATGCTACCCATGTATATTATGACAACACAGGCCACTCCTCCTGTATACTATGACAGCACAGGATGCTACCCCTGTATACTATGACAACACAGGACGCTCCCCCTGTATACTATGACAACACAGACCAACCCCCATATATTTGGACAACACAGGCCGCTCCCCCTGTATACTATGACAGCACAGGATGCTACCCCTGTATACTATGACAACACAGGATGCTCCCCCTGTATACTATGACAACACAGGTCGCTCCCCCTGTATACTATGACAACACAGGTCACTCCCCCTGTATACTATGACAGCACAGGAAGCTACCCCTGTATATTATGACAACACACGCCACTCCTCCTGTATATTATGATGGCACAGGATGCTACCCCTGTATATTATGAACCACAGGCCGCTCCTCCTGTATACTATGACAGCACAGGATCATACCCCTGCATATTATGACAACACAGGCCGCTACCCCTGTATACTATGACAACACAGGCCACGCCCCAATTATTATGACATCACAGGCCGCTCCCCCTGTATACTATGAAAGCACAGGATGCTACCCCTGTATACTATGACAACGCAAGCCACTCCCCCGTATATTATGACATCACATGCCGCTCTTCCTGTATACTATGATGGCACAGGATGCTACCCATGTATATTATGACAACACAGGCCAATCCTCCTGTATATTATGACAGCACAGGATGCTCCCCCTGTATACTATGACAACACAGGCCGCTCCCCCTGTATAGTACAATGCCACAGGACAGAACAGTAAAGGTGGGGTCTGCGCCACCTGTATTACGGTAACGGCGGGGTCTGCGCCACCTGTATTACAGTAACGGCGGGGTCTGCGCCTCCTGTATTACGGTAACGGTGGGGTCTGCACCACCTGTATTACGGTAACGGCGGGGTCTGCGCCACCTGTATTACGGTAATGGCGGGGTCTGCACCACCTGTATTACGGTAATGGCGGGGTCTGCGCCACCTGTATTACGGTAACGTCGGGTCTGCGCCACCTGTATTATGGTAACGGCGGGGTCTGCGCCTCCTGTATTATAGTAACGGCGGGGTCTGCGCCTCCTGTATTACGGTAACGTCGGGTCTGCGCCACCTGTATTATGGTAACGGCGGGGTCTGCGCCACCTGTATTACGGTAACGGCGGGGTCTGCGCCACCTGTATTACGGTAATGGCGGGGTCTGCGCCACCTGTATTACGGTAACGGCGGGGTCTGCGCCACCTGTATTACGGTAATAGGACACTAGAGTGTCAGCCACCTGTACAGGGATAATGCAGCACCAGAGGCTGCTCCAGCTGCACTATAACAAGGCACCAGAGGCTGCTCCCCCTGTAGTACAGAACCTGACACCAGAGCTGCTCAGCCTATAGAATAATAATAATAATATCATTACCTGCTGCCAGACACAGCAATGGCTGCTCTCTGCTCCTGCTGCCTTGTGGGAATGACAGAAGGAAGGCGGAGCTCAGACCAGGGGAAAATGGCCGCCGCTCCTGACGTCACTACTCGGCAAGGGACCCTATTACTGCTGCTGGACTTGTCTACAAGAAAATGGCCGCCGGCCTCGTGCACTGAAGACGTGTGTGTCACTATTCATTAGAAAGGGCGGGGTGTAGTAGGGGAGGGGCCAGTCACCAGGAAGCAGCCTGTGCCAATCAGTCCCTACTTCCGGACTGTGCGTTCTACATACAGGAAGTGAGTTTTCATCGACTACTGCAGCCTCCCAGTGTCCGTGGAGATCAGGTAATGGCGTCTTACTATACAGGGGGAGCAGCCTGTGGTGTCCTGTTGTTGTTGTTATTATTATTATTATACAGGGGGGCAGCCTGTAGTGTCCTGTTGTTGTTATTATTATTATTATTATTATACAGGGGGGCAGCCTGTAGTGTCCTGTTGTTATTATTGTTGTTATTATTATTATTATTATTATTATAATACAGGGGGAGTGGACTGTGGTGTCCTGTTATTATTATTATTATTATTATTTAGAGTGTTGTCCTCTTGTTGTTGTTGTTATTATTATTAATATACAGAGGGAGCAGCCTTTGGTGTCCTGTTATTATTATAATACTGGAGGAGCAACCTGTGGAATACAGTTGTTATTATTATTATTATTATTATTATTATTATTATTATTATTATAATACAGAGGGAGCAGCAGCCTGTGGTGTCCTGTAATTATAATAAAGGGGGAGTAGCCGGTGGTGTCCTGTTAATAAAGACATATGGGGGTGAGGGGGTCTGAGATAGTCACTCTAATGTCACATATATATAATATATATATATATATATATATATATATATATAGTAATAATTCAGGAACATGACTGGGGCGGTGAGGGGATCTGAGAATGTCACAGTGACATCACTAATATCTATAGTAATAATACAGGGACATGACTGGGGAGGTGACGGGGACCTGGGAGTCTCACAGTGACAAGAGAAAGAAAGTAGACTTCTTTGTGGGCGCACTCTTGTGAAGAAATAATGAGATATTCTCAAAGAATAAAACTTAACTTTTATTACAAATGATTAAGAAATTATTCAATCTCCTGAGAACAAATAATGTCTCCTTCCGCCCCCACCCTGCTGCCCACCTGCCTGTCTCCTGTCGCCTTTCCCCTGCCTGTCTTCTGCCACCCCCACCCTGCTGCCCACCTGCCTGTCTCCTGTCGCCTTTCCCCTGCCTGTCTCCTGCCACTCCCACCCTGCTGCACACCTGCCTGTCTCCTGTCGCCTTTCCCCTGCCTGTCTCCTGCCACCCCCACCCTGCTGCCCACCTGCCTGTCTCCTGTCGCCTTTCCCCTGCCTGTCTCCTGCCACCCCCACCCTGCTGCCCACCTGCCAGTCTCCTGTCCCTTTCCCCTGCCTGTCTCCTGCCACCCCCACCCTGCTGCCCACCTGCCTGTCTCCTGTCGCCTTTCCCCTGCCTGTCTCCTGCCACCCCCACCCTGCTGCCCACCTGGCAGTCTCCTGTCCCTTTCCCCTGCCTGTCTCCTGCCACCCCCACCCTGCTGCCCACCTGCCTGTCTCCTGTCGCCTTTCCCCTGCCTGTCTCTTGCTGCCCACCTGCCTGTCTCCTGTCGCCTTTCCCCTGCCTGTCTCCTGCCACCCCCACCCTGCTGCCCACCTGCCTGTCTCCTGCCACCCCCACCCTGCTGCCCACCTGCCTGTCTCCTGTCGCCTTTCACCTGCCTGTCGCCTGCCACCCCCACACCTGCTGTCCACCTCCCTGTCTCCTGCCACCTTTCCCCTGCCTGTCTCCTGCCGCCTTTCCCCTGCCTGTCTCCTGACACCTTTGCTACACCATCGGCTGGATGTGTGAATCCTGAGGTCACGGAGACTGTACGCCGCAGCTCCATGAATGAGGCCATGAAATTTCCCTAAGGAGACCCTGTCCCTTCACAACCAATTCTCACCCTTACACCACTTCATGGCTGCAGCCATACTCGTTTGACAACTCAGGACACATAGCGCACATGCTCCGTACAGGTCGTGCACATGAGCGGTGTACCAAACATCATCTCATTGTGACTCCACCCACAATAGCGCTAATATCTAGATCAGGTCCACTATGCAGTGCAGCCTTATGGGGCTGGGTCACAGGAACCTCGGAGACACTGACCCTGACTCTATGGCTGTGGGGAAATAGGAGACTTAATGACCACTCTATTCCATATTTACTATGTTACATGTGCAGTATGTTTTATGTATTATATTTATTCCAGGAACTCCAGCTGTGAGGAACGGAGTCTTTATTACACATCACATGTTCTGTATTCTCTCTGATTCACAAAGGATGGACAAGGACAGGAGTCACAGGACTGAGAGGATAATAAATATCACCCTGGAGATCATCTACCTGCTGACTGGGGATGTGAGTGGATCTGGGAGCGTCTTAGTAACCTTATATCTATAGTAATAATACAGGGACATGACTGGGGAGGTGAGGGGATCTGGGAGCATTACTGTGACCTTATATCTATAGTAATAATACAGGGACATGATTGGAGAGGTGAGGGGATCTGGGAGTGTCACAGTGATGTCACTTATATCTATAGTAATGATACAGTGACATGACTGGGGAGGTGATATGATCTGGGAGCATCACTGTGACCTTATATCTATAGTAATAATACAGGGACATGACTGGGGAGGTGAGGGGATCTGGGAGCGGAGCAGTGATGTCACATATCTATAGTAATAACACGGGCATGACTGGGGAGTGAGAGGATCTGGGATCGTCGCAGTGACATCACTAATATCTATAGTAATAATACAGGGACATGACTGGGCAGTTGAGGGTATCTGGGAGCATCACAGTGACATCACTCATATCTATAGTAATAATACAAGGACATGACTGGGGATGTAAGGGGATCTAGGAGTGGCACAGTGATGTCACTTCTATCTTTAGTAATAATACAGGGACATGACTGGGGAGGTGAAGGGATCTGGGTGCATCACTTTTTGAAGTCACATATATCTATAGCAATAATACAGGGACATGACTGGGGAGGTGAGGGGTTTAGGAGCGTCACAGTGATGTCACTTTTGTCTATAGTAATAATACAGGGACATGACTGGGGGGGTGGGGGGTATCTGGGAGTTAATACAAAACAACTGATTTTGAATACACCTTAGGCGCTAACACCTTATACACAGATACCATATAACACTACTGATGAAATGGGACATTTCAGCAGTAGTGTTATATGGTATCTGTGTATTAGGTGTTAGCGCCTAAGGTGTATTCAAAATCAGTTGTTTTGTATTAGCTCTTTTGGTGATTGGGAATCACTAGAGTACATCTGGGCAGCTCTTCCCCACCAAGCGCTATTTTCTGTTCCACCTATATATCTTTGGTATCTGGGAGTGTCACAGTGACATCACTTATATCTATTGTAATAATTCAAGGACATGACTGGGGAGGTTAGGGGATCTGGAAGTGTCACAGTGACATCACTTATATCTATAGTAATAATTCAGGGACATGACTTCGGAGGTTAGGGGATCTGGGAGTGTATATATTGATATTTGATGTCTCCACCATTACACAGGATTACACAATAGTGAAGAAGACATCCAATGAGTATGAGACACCAAGCAGCCATCCTCGTTTATCAGGAGGACTGAGTAGAACCCAGAGCCCCATCACGGTGCCTCCACCTCACTCACTGACACATGAGAGACACAATGACCAGAAGATCCTGGAACTCACCAACAAGATCATTCAGCTGCTGACTGAAGAGGTGACTACTGGGAATGGGGCATTATACAGTAACACCAGGGGATGTGTCTGGGTGGTGACTGGAGAGGTGACTGCTGGGAATGGGACATTATACAGTAACACCAGGGGATGTGTCTGGGTGATGACTGGAGAGGTGACTGCTGGGAATGGGACATTATACAGTAACACCAGGGGACGTGTCTGGGTGATGACTGGAGAGGTGACTGCTGGGAATGGGGCATTATACAGTAACACCAGGGGATGTGTCTGGGTGATGACTGGAGGGGTGACTGCTGGGAATGGGCCATTATACAGTAACACCAGGGTGTGTGTCTTGGTGATGACTGGAGAGGTGACTGCTGGGAATGGGACATTATACAGTAACACCAGGGGATGTGTCTGGGTGATGACTGGGGAGGTGACTGCTGGAAATGGGACATTATACAGTTACACCAGGGTACGTGTCTGGGTGATGACTGGAGAGGTGACTGCTGGGAATGGGGCATTATACAGTAACACCAGGTGACGTGTCTGGGTGATGACTGGAGAGGTGACTGCTGGGAATAAGACATTATACAGTAACACCAGGGAATGTATCTGGGTGATGACTGGAGAGGTGACTGCTGGGAATGGGCCATTATACAGTAACACCAGGGTGTGTGTCTTGGTGATGACTGGAGAGGTGACTGCTGGGAATGGGACATTATACAGTAACACCAGGGGATGTGTCTGGGTGATGACTGGGGAGGTGACTGCTGGAAATGGGACATTATACAGTTACACCAGGGGACGTGTCTGGGTGATGACTGGAGAGGTGACTGCTGGGAATGGGGCATTATACAGTAACACCAGGTGATGTGTCTGGGTGATGACTGGAGAGGTGACTGCTGGGAATGGGGCATTATACAGTAACAGCAGGGGACGTGTCCGGGTGATGACTGGAGAGGTGACTGCTGGGAAAGGGAGATTATACAGTATCACCAGGGGACGTGTCTGGGTGATGACTGGAGAGGTGACTGCTGGGAATGGGACATTATACAGTAACACCAGGGGATGTGTCTGGGTGATGACTGGAGAGGTGACTGCTGGGAATGGGAGATTATACAGTATCACCAGGGGATGTGTCTGGGTGATGACTGGAGAGGTGACTGCTGGGGATGGGGTATTATACAGTAACACCGGGGGATGTGTCTGGGTGATGACTGGAGAGGTGACTGCTGGGAATGGGACATTACACAGTAACATCAGGGGTCGTGTCTGGGCGATGACTGGAGAGGTGACTGCTGGGAATGGGACATTATACAGTAACACCAGGGGACGTGTCAGGGTGATGACTGGAGAGGTGACTGCTGGGAATGGGGCATTATACAGTAACACCAGGGGATGTGTCTGGGTGATGACTTGAAAGGTGACTGCTGGGAATGGGACATTATACAGTAACACCAGTGGACGTGTCTGCTGGGAATGGGACATTATACAGTAACACCAGTGGACGTGTCTGGGTGATGACTGGAGAGGTGACTGCTGGGGATGGGGTATTATACAGTAACACCGGGGGATGTGTCTGGGTGATGACTGGAGAGGTGACTGCTGGGAATGGGGCATTATACAGTAACACCAGGGGATGTGTCTGGGTGATGGCTGGAGAGGTGACTGCTGGGAATGGGTCATTATACAGTAACACCAGGGGATGTGTCTGGGTGATGACTGGAGAGGAGACTGCTGGGAATGGGCCATTATACAGTAACACCGGGGGATGTGTCTGGGTGATGACTGGAGAGGTGACTGCTGGGAATGGGGCATTATACAGTAACACCAGGGGATGTGTCTGGGTGATGACTGGAGAGGTGACTGCTGGGAATGAGGCATTATACAGTAACACCAGGGGATGTGTCTGGGTGATGACTGGAGAGGTGACTGCTGGGAATGGGGCATTATACAGTAACACCAGGGGATGTGTCTGGGTGATGACTGGAGAGGTGACTGCTGGGAATGGGACATTATACAGTAACACCAGGGGACGTGTCTGGGTGATGACTGGAGAGGTGACTGCTGGGAATGGGGCATTATACAGTAACACCAGGGGGACGTGTCTGGGTGATGACTGGAGAGGTGACTGCTGGGTATGGGGCATTATACAGTAACACCAGGGGATGTGTCTTTGTAATGACTGGAGAGGTGACTGCTGGGAATGAGGCATTATACAGTAACACCAGGGGATGTGTCTGGGTGATGACTGGAGATGTGACTGCTGGGAATGGGACATTATACAGTAACACCAGGGGATGTGTCTGGGTGATGATTGGAGAGGTGACTGCTGGGAATGGGACTTTTTACAGTAACACCAGGTGATGTGTCTGGGTGATGACTAGAGAGGTGACTGCTGGGAATGGGACATTATACAGTAACACCGGGGATGTGTCTGGGTGATGACTGGAGAGGTGACTGCTGGGAATGGGACATTATACAGTAACACCAGGGAATGTGTCTGGGTGATGACTGGAGAGGTGACTGCTGGGAATGGGACATTATACAGTAACACCAGGGAATGTGTCTGGGTGATGACTGGAGAGGTGACTGCTGGTAATGGGACATTATACAGTAACACTGGGGATGTGTCTGGGTGATGACTGTATCACTGTGTGTGTCAGGTTCCTATAAGGTGTCAGGATGTCACTGTCTATGTCTCCATGCAGGAGGGGGAGTATATAGAGGAACACAGGGGTCTGTACAAGGACGTGATGATGGAGAATCACCGGCCCCTCACATCACTGGGTAAGAGGAGACTGTCATGTATTGTACAGGGGAGAGCAGGTATGGGGACCCCCTATATACACACATCATCTGATAATCACATATATACACTGTACTCAGTCACTGTATGTCTCCTACAGATGGGCCCAGTAACAGAGATACCCCAGAGAGATGTCCCCGTCCTCTGTATTCCCAGGATTGTACAGAGGAGAATCACAGGATCCCACAGGAGGATCAGGTAGGTGGGATTTAGGGTCTCACCCATATACCAAAGTGACTGTCACTATATGATCTGTAGAGGAGCTGTGTGTCTTATACACTGATATTATACTGTTTCACCTCAGTTTAATTAGACTGTATGCAAATGTCATTATAGTGTTTGTGTTTTATTTTTTGATTTTTAGGTAGAACGTCTGTCTGATATTAAAACAGATTATATAGAGGGAGAAGAAGAGACGTATGTGACTGATATGAAGGCAGAAGATATAGAGAGAGAAGAAGAGACGTATGTGACTGATATAAAGGCAGAAGATACAGAGGGAGAAGAAGAGACGTATGTGACTGATATAAAGGCAGAAGATATAGAGGAAGAAGAAGAGACGTATGTGACTGATATGAAGGCAGAAGATACAGAGGGAGAAGAAGAGACGTATGTGACTGATATGAAGGCAGAAGATACAGAGGGAGAAGAGACGTATGTGACTGATATAAAGGCAGAAGATACAGAGGGAGAAGAAGAGACGTATGTGAGGGGTGATCAGCAGTGTAAGGAGGAGGAGATCCCTACAGATATCAGCACAGGTGAGTAATAAACACTTATTACAGAAAAGAGTCACAGATTCTCCTTCCTCAGTCACTACAGCAATCTCTTATCCTACACCCTCCTCTGTCAGTACAGACTAATGAGGGAAATGTATCTGCCCTGTGAGGGAGTCAGGAGGCATCAGCCCCTATTATACTTTTGCTCTCCCCCTCACATCATGTCACTGTGTGTTACCAGCCCAGAGATCTGACCAGTCTCCTCCCCACACTCTCTGGTGTATCTCATACATCAGGAGACATCAGCCCCTATTATACTCCTGCTCTCCACCCCTCACATCATGTCACTGTGTGTTACCAGCCCAGAGATCTGACCAGTCTCCTCCCCACACTCTCTGGTGTATCTCATACACCAGGAGACATCAGCCCCTATTATACTCCTGCTCTCCCCCTCACATCATGTCACTGTGTGTTACCAGCCCAGAGATCTGACCAGTCTCCACCCCACACTCTCTGGTGTATCTCATACATCAGGAGACATCAGCACCTATTATACTCCTCCTCTCCCCTTCACATCATGTCACTGTGTGTTACCAGCCCAGAGTTCTGACCAATCTCCTCCCCACACTCTCTGGTGTATCTCATACATCAGGAGCCATCAGCCCTTATTATACTCCTCTCTCCCTCACATCATGTCACTGTGTGTTACCAGCCTAGAGATCTGACCAGTCTCCTCCCCACACTCTCTGGTATATCTCATACATCAGGAGCCATCAGCCCCTATTATACTCCTGCTCTCCCCTCACATCATGTCACTGTGTGCCACCCGCCCAGATATCTGACCAGTCTCCTCCCCACACTCTCTGGTGTATCTCATACATCAGGAGCCATAAGCCCCTATTATACTTTCTCTGACGTCCTAGTGGATGCTGGGAACTCCGTAAGGACCATGGGGAATAGCGGCTCCGCAGGAGACTGGGCACAAAAGTAAAAGCTTTATGACTAGCTGGTGTGCACTGGCTCCTCCCCCTATGACCCTTCTCCAAGCCTCAGTTAGATTTTTGTGCCCGAACGAGAAGGTTTCATGCTAGGTGGCTCTCCTGAGCTGCTTAGAAGTAAAAGTTTAAATAGGTTTTTTATTTTCAGTGAGTACTGCTGGCAACAGGCTCACTGCATCGTGGGACTAAGGGGAGAAGAAGCGAACTCACCTGCGTGCAGAGTGGATTGGGCTTCTTGGCTACTGGACATTAGCTCCAGAGGGACGATCACAGGCCCAGCTTGAATGGGTCCCGGAGCCGCGCCGCCAGCCCCCTTACAGAGCCAGAAGAGCGAAGAGGTCCGGAAAAATCGGCGGCAGAAGACGTTCCTGTCTTCAAATAAGGTAGCGCACAGCACCGCCGCTGTGCGCCATTGCTCTCAGCACACTTCACACTCCGGTCACTGAGGGTGCAGGGCGCTGGGGGGGAGCGCCCTGAGACGCAATAAAACACGATTTACACCTTATATGGCTGAAGAAATGCATCACATATAGCTCCTGGGCTATATGGATGCATTTAACCCCTGCCAGTTTTCCTAAAAAAAGCGGGAGAAAAGGCCGCCGTGAAGGGGGCGGAGCCTATCTCCTCAGCACACAAGCGCCATTTTCCCTCACAGCTCCGCTGGAAGGACGGCTCCCTGACTCTCCCCTGCAGTCCTGCACTACAGAAACAGGGTAAAACAAGAGAGGGGGGGCACTATTTGGCAGTTAATATAAATACAGCAGCTATAAAAGGGAGAAACACTTATATAAGGTTATCCCTGTATATATATATAGCGCTCTGGTGTGTTCTGGCAAACTCTCCCTCTGTCTCCCCAAAGGGCTCATGGGGTCCTGTCCTCTATCAGAGCATTCCCTGTGTGTGTGCTGGGTGTCGGTACGATTGTGTCGACATGTGTGAGGAGGAAAATGATGTGGAAGCGGAGCAATTGCCTGTTTTAGTGATGTCACCCCCTAGGGAGTCGACACCTAACTGGATGGTCGTATTTAAAGAATTACGTGACAATGTCAGCACTTTGCAAAAAACTGTTGACGACATGAGACAGCCGGCAAATCAGTTAGTGCCTGTTCAGGCGTCTCAGACACCGTCAGGGGCGCTAAAACGCCCGTTACCTCAGATGGTCGACACAGACCCAGACACGGATACTGAATCCAGTGTCGACGGTGAGGAGACAAACGTAATATCCAGTAGGGCCACACGTTACATGATCACGGCAATGAAGGAGGCATTGAACATTTCTGACACTACAAGTACCACAAAAAAGGGTATTATGTGGGGTGTGAAAAAACTACCAGTAGTTTTTCCTGAATCAGATGAATTAAATGAGGTGTGTGATTAAGCGTGGGTTTCCCCCGATAAAAAACTGCTGATTTCTAACAAATTATTGGCACTATACCCTTTCCCGCCAGAGGTTAAGGCATGTTGGGAAACACCCCCTAGGGTAGATAAGGCGCTCACACGCTTATCAAAATAAGTGGCGTTACCGTCTCCTGATACGGCCGCCCTCAAGGAACCAGCTGATAGAAGGCTGGAAAATATCCTAAAAGGTATATACACACATACTGGTGTTATACTGCGACCAGCAATCGCCTCAGCCTGGATGTGCAGCGCTGGAGTGGCTTGGTCGGATTCCCTGACTGAAAATATTGATACCCTGGATAGGGACAGTATTTTATTAACTATAGAGCATTTGAAAGATGCATTACTATATATGCGAAAGCACAGAGGGATATTTGCACCCTGGCATCAAGAGTGAGTGCGATGTCCATTTCTGCCAGAAGGGCGTTATGGACACGACAGTGGTCAGGTGATGCAGATTCCAAACGACATATGGAAGTATTGCCGTATAAAGGGGAGGAGTTATTTGGGGTCGGTCTATCAGACCTGGTGGCCACGGCAATGGCTGAAAAGTCCACCTTTTTACCCCAGGTCACCTCTCAGCAGAAAAAGACACCGTCTTTTCAAACTCAGTCCTTTCGTTCCTATAAGAACAAGCGGGCAAAAGGCCACTCATTTCTGTCCCGGGGCAGAGGAAGAGGAAAAAGACTGCACCAGGCAGCCTCTTCCCAGGAGCAGAAGCCCTCCCCCGCTTCTGCCAAGTCTTCAGCATGACGCTGGGGCTTTACAAGCGGACTCAGGCACGGTGGGGGCCCGTCTCAAAAATTTCAACGCGCAGTGGGCTCACTCACTGGATCCTGCAGGTAGTATCACAGGGGTACAAATTGGAATTCGAGACGTCTCCCCCTCGCCGATTCCTGAAGTCTGCTCTACCAATGTCTCCCTCCGACAGGGAGGCAGTATTGGAAGCTATTCACAAGCTGTATTCCCAGAAGGTGATAATCAAGGTACCCCTCCTACAACAGGGAAAGGAGTATTATTGCACGCTGTTTGTGGTACCGAAGCCGGACGGCTCGGTGAGACCAATTTTAAATCTAAAATCCTTGAACACTTACATAAAAAGGTTCAAATTCAAGATGGAATCACTCAGAGCAGTGATAGCGAACCTGGAGGAAGGGGACTATATGGTATCTCTGGACATCAAAGATGCTTATCTCCATGTCCCAATCTTTCCTTCTCACCAAGGGTACCTCAGGTTTGTGGTACAAAACCGTCATTATCAGTTTCAGACGCTGCCGTTTGGATTGTCCACGGCACCCCGGGTCTTTACCAAGGTAATGGCCGAAATGATGATTCTTCTTCGAATAAAAGGCGTCTTAATTATCCCTTACTTGGACGATCTCCTGATAAGGGCAAGGTCCAGGGAACAGTTAGAGTTCGGAGTAGCACTGTCTCAGGTAGTGCTACGTCAGCACGGGTGGATTCTAAATATCCCAAAATCACAGCTGATTCCAACAACACGTCTACTGTTCCTGGGGATGATTCTGGACACAGTCCAGAAAAAGGTGTTTCTCCCGGAGGAGAAGGCCAGGAAGTTATCCGAGCTAGTCAGGAACCTCCTAAAACCAGGCCAAGTGTCAGTGCATCAATGCACGAGAGTCCTGGGAAAAATGGTGGCTTCTTACGAAGCGATTCCATTCGGAAGATTCCATGCAAGAACTTTTCAGTGGGATCTGCTGGACAAATGGTCCGGATCGCATCTTCAGATTCATCAGCGGATAACCCTATCTCCAAGGACAAGGGTGTCTCTCCTGTGGTGGTTACAGAGTGCTCATCTTCTAGAGGGCCGCAGATTCGGCGTTCAGGATTGGGTGCTGGTGACCACGGATGCCAGTCTGAGAGGCTGGGGAGCAGTCACACAGGGAAGAAATTTCCAGGGCTTGTGGTCAAGCATGGAAACGTCTCTTCACATAAATATCCTGGAACTAAGGGCCAATTACAATGCCCTAAGTCAAGCAAGGCCTCTGCTTCAGGGTCAGTCGGTATTGATCCAATCGGACAACATCACGGCAGTCGCCCACGTCAACAGACAGGGCGGCACAAGAAGCAGGAGGGCAATGGCAGAAGCTGCAAGGATTCTCCGCTGGGCGGAAAATCATGTGATAGCACTGTCAGCAGTGTTCATTCCGGGAGTGGACAACTGGGAAGCAGACTTCCTCAGCAGACACGACCACCACCCGGGGGAGTGGGGACTTCACCCAGAAGTCTTCCAAGTGATTGTAAACCGTTGGGAAAAACCAAAGGTGGACATGATGGCGTCCCGTCTCAACAAAAAACTGGACAGATATTGCGCCAGGTCAAGAAACCCTCAGGCAATAGCAGTGGACGCTCTGGTAACACCGTGGGTGTACCAGTCGGTGTATGTGTTCCCTCCTCTGCCTCTCATACCCAAGGTACTGAGAATTATAAGACGGAGAGGAGTAAGAACTATACTCGTGGCTCCGGATTGGCCAAGAAGAACTTGGTACCCGGAACTGCAAGAGATGCTCACGGAGGACCCGTGGCCTCTACCTCTAAGAAAGGACCTGCTCCGGCAGGGACCTTGTCTGTTCCAAGACTTACCGCGGCTGCGTTTGACGGCATGGTGGTTGAACGCTGGATCCTGAAGGAAAAAGGCATTCCAGATGAAGTCATCCCTACCCTGATCAAAGCCAGGAAGGATGTAACCGCAAAACATTATCACCGCATTTGTCGAAAATATGTTGCGTGGTGTGAGGCCAAGAAGGCCCCTACAGAGGAATTTCAACTGGGTTGTTTCCTACATTTCCTGCAAGCAGGACTGTCTATGGGCCTAAAATTAGGATCCATTAAGGTTCAAATTTCGGCCCTGTCGATCTTCTTCCAGAAAGAACTGGCTTCAGTGCCTGAAGTTCAGACGTTTGTCAAGGGAATACTGTATATACAGCCTCCTTTTGTGCCACCAGTGGCACCTTGGGATCTCAATGTAGTTTTAGGGTTCCTAAAATCACATTGGTTTGAACCACTCACCACTGTGGAATTAAGATATCTCACATGGAAGGTGGTCATGCTGTTAGCCCTGGCGTCAGCCAGGCGTGTCTCAGAATTGGCGGCTTTATCATATAAAAGCCCTTACCTAATTTTTCATTCAGACAGGGCAGAATTGAGGACTCGTCCTCAATTTCTCCCTAAGGCGGTTTCAGCGTTTCACATGAACCAACCTATCGTGGTACCTGCGGCTACTAGGGACTTGGAGGACTCCAAGTTGCTGGACGTAGTCAGGGCCCTGAAAATATATGTTTCCAGGACGGCTGGAGTCAGAAAATCTGACTCGCTGTTTATCCTGTATGCACCCAACAAGCTGGGTGCTCCTGCTTCTAAGCAGACTATTGCTCGTTGGATTTGTAGTACAATTCAGCTTGCACATTCTGTGGCAGGCCTGCCACAGCCAAAATCTGTTAAAGCCCATTCCACAAGGAAAGTGGGCTCATCTTGGGCGGCTGCCCGAGGGGTCTCGGCTTTACAACTTTGCCGAGCAGCTACTTGGTCAGGGGCAAACACGTTTGCAAAATTTTACAAATTCGATACCCTGGCTGAGGAGGACCTGGAGTTCTCTCATTCGGTGCTGCAGAGTCATCCGCACTCTCCCGCCCGTTTGGGAGCTTTGGTATAATCCCCATGGTCCTTACGGAAGTCCCAGCATCCACTAGGACGTCAGAGAAAATAAGAATTTACTTAACGATAATTCTATTTCTCGTAGTCCGTAGTGGATGCTGGGCGCCCATCCCAAGTGCGGATTGTCTGCAATACTTGTATATAGTTATTGTTACAAAAAAATCGGGTTGTTTATTGTTGTGAGCCATCTTTGCAGAGGCTCCTCTGTTATCATACTGTTAACTGGGTTCAGATCACAGGTTGTACGGTGTGATTGGTGTGGCTGGTATGAGTCTTACCCGGGATTCAAAATCCTTCCTTATTATGTACGCTCGTCCGGGCACAGTATCCTAACTGAGGCTTGGAGGAGGGTCATAGAGGGAGGAGCCAGTGCACACCAGCTAGTCATAAAGCTTTTACTTTTGTGCCCAGTCTCCTGCGGAGCCGCTATTCCCCATGGTCCTTACGGAAGTCCCAGCATCCACTACGGACTACGAGAAATAGAATTATCGGTAAGTAAATTCTTATTATATATATATATATATATATATATATATATATAAGCGCTGTTTTAACTGGGAATTTGGTTTCCAGTGTCAGGTGGCGCTGGGTGTGTGCTGGCATACTCTCTCTCTCTGTCTCTCCCTGTCTCTCCAAAGGGCCTTATTGGGGAACTGTCTCCATATAAATATATCCCTGAGCAGTGATCGCAAAAACGCGCTATAGCGCGTATTTTACCCCATAATGAGGATCGGGGACTCTCTTTTACAAAATGAGTGCGTCCCTGGGTACCCGCTCCGTTGTAGGCAGACCTGTAGCTCCTTTGATCTCTCCGCGGGTCCCGCTGCCAATCTTGTGGCTTCATTGATGTCTCTGGGTCCAGCGGCCAATCCTGTGGTGCCAGGTCCAGCGGCCAATCACATGTATACACAGAGCTCTCCCTCTCAAACCCCTCCAATAGCCGGGCTTCCGGGAGGGCTAGTAGACGGGGAGGAGGAGCTGTTGGTGCCTTTTACTCCTGTATGCAGCGCCGGCACCCGTACTCAGAAGGCGGCCCGAACTGCAGCGTTAACAGGCTCTCTCTGCAGCCACCCGTCTCCTCCCCGTCCCACCGCTGCTATTCACTTCTCCCCCCTCACCGCCGCGGCCACTCAGGATGCGGGGTCATGCGCCGGTGGATTCAAAGGCTCAGCGCGGCACTTATAACGCTGAGTCCTGAGTGCCCGCGGCGGTGGGGGGTAAAAGCGAATAGCAGGGCTGGGACGGGGAAGAGACGGGTGGCCGCAGAGAGAGCCTGTTAATGCTGTAGAAGAGGTTACTACATCCCGCCCACAGCAGTAAGGATCTGAAGAGAAGAATTTCAAGCAGCACCTGGCATGGAGGATTCATGTTAGTAATAAACATATGGGTAATTGGGATGGCAGCAGCTAACGATTCAAACACTGGGGGTGGGGGCAGTGCCCAGCATACACCAACACAAATGCACACATTGGCCAGCCCCACCCCCATATACCCACACCCTCCATACACCCTCCATAGCCACACAGTGCCCATCATACACACCCCCAATACCCACACATTGCCCATTATACACACACAGTGCCAATCATACACACTCCCCACAACGTGTTCACACTGCCCATTATACACACACCCATCTGACACCCCCTCCACTGACACCCGTGATCACTGTGTCTGGGGACGACAACTGGGGGTCCAAGATGGTGGCTACAATGTGCCTAAGTGGTCACCTGCTGCAATGTGTGTAACGTGTTCTACCTGGTGCAATGTGTGTAACGTGCTCCACCTGCTGCAATGTGTGTAACGTGCTCTACCTGCTGCAATGTGTATAACGTGCTCTACCTGGTGCAATGTGTATAACGTGCTCTACCTGGTGCAATGTGTGTAACGGGCTCTACCTGGTGCAATGTGTATAACGTGCTCTACCTGCTGCAATGTGTATAACGTGCTCTACCTGCTGCAATGTGTATAACGCGCTCTACCTGCTGCAATGTGTATAACGTGCTCTACCTGGAGCAATGTGTATAACGTGCTCTACCTGCTGCAATGTGTATAACGTGCTCTACCTGCTGCAATGTGTATAACGTGCTCTACCTGCTGCAATGTGTGTAACGTGCTCTACCTGCTGCAATGTGTATGTGCTCTACCTGCTGCAATGTGTATAACGTGCTCTACCCGGCGCATTGTGTGTAACGAGCTCTACCCGGCGCAATGTGTATAACGTGCTCTGCCCGGCGCATTGTGTATAACGTGCTCTACCCGGCGCAATGTGTATAACGTGCTCTGCCTGCTGCAATGTGTATAACGTGCTCTACCTGCTGCAATGTGTATAACGTGCTCTACCTGCTGCAATGTTTTATATGTGCTTTACCTGGTGCAGTGTGTCTAAGTGTTCTACCTGGCGCAATGTGTATAACGTTCTCTACCTGCTGCAATGTGTATAACGTGCTCTACCTGCTGCAATGTGTGTAACGTGCTCTACCTGCTGCAATGTGTATAACGTGCTCTACCTGCTGCAGTGTGTATAACGTGCTCTACCTGGTGCAATGTGTATAACGTGCTCTACCTGCTGCAATGTGTATAACGTGCTCTACCTGGTGCAATGTGTATAACGTGCTCTACCTGCTGCAATATGTATAACGTGCTCTACCTGCTGCAATGTGTATAACATGCTCTACCTGCTGCAATGTGTATAACGTGTTCTACCTGCTGCAATGTGTATAATGTGCTCTACCTGGTGCAATGTGTATAACGTGCTCTATCTGCTGCAATGTGTATAACGTGCTCTACCTGGTGCAATGTGTATAACGTGCTCTATCTGCTGCAATGTGTATAACGTGCTCTACCTGCTGCAATGTGTATAACGTGCTCTGCCCGGCGCAATGTATATAATGTGCTCTACCTGCTGCAATGTGTATAACGTGCTCTACCCGGCGCATTGTGTGTAACGAGCTCTGCACGTCGCAATGTGTATAACGTGCTCTACCCGGCGCAATGTGTATAACGTGCTCTACCTGCTGCAATGTGTATAACGTGCTCTACCTGCTGCAATGTGTATAACGTGCTCTACCTGCTGCAATGTGTATAACGTGCTCTACCTGCTGCAATGTGTATAACGCGCTCTACCTGCTGCAATGTGTATAACGTTCTCTACCTGCTGCAATGTGTATAACGTGCTCTACCTGCTGCAATGTGTGTAACGTGCTCTACCTGCTGCAATGTGTATAACGTGCTCTACCTGCTGCAGTGTGTATAACGTGCTCTACCTGGTGCAATGTGTATAACGTGCTCTACCTGCTGCAATGTGTATAACGTGCTCTACCTGGTGCAATGTGTATAACGTGCTCTACCTGCTGCAATATGTATAACGTGCTCTACCTGCTGCAATGTGTATAACATGCTCTACCTGCTGCAATGTGTATAACGTGTTCTACCTGCTGCAATGTGTATAATGTGCTCTACCTGGTGCAATGTGTATAACGTGCTCTATCTGCTGCAATGTGTATAACGTGCTCTACCTGGTGCAATGTGTATAACGTGCTCTATCTGCTGCAATGTGTATAACGTGCTCTACCTGCTGCAATGTGTATAACGTGCTCTGCCCGGCGCAATGTATATAATGTGCTCTACCTGCTGCAATGTGTATAACGTGCTCTACCCGGCGCATTGTGTGTAACGAGCTCTGCACGTCGCAATGTGTATAACGTGCTCTACCCGGCGCAATGTGTATAACGTGCTCTACCTGCTGCAATGTGTATAACGTGCTCTACCTGCTGCAATGTGTATAACGTGCTCTACCTGCTGCAATGTGTATAACGTGCTCTACCTGCTGCAATGTGTATAACGCGCTCTACCTGCTGCAATGTGTATAACGTGCTCTACCTGGAGCAATGTGTATAACGTGCTCTACCTGCTGCAATGTGTATAACGTGCTCTACCTGCTGCAATGTGTATAACGTGCTCTACATGGTGCAATGTGTATAACGTGCTCTACCTGCTGCAATGTGTATAACGTGCTCTACCTGGTGCAATGTGTATAACGTGCTCTACCTGGTGCAATGTGTATAACGCGCTCTACCTGCTGCAATGTGTATAACGTGCTCTACCTGCTGCAATGTGTATAACGTGCTCTACCTGCTGCAATGTGTATAACGTGCTCTACCTGCTGCAATGTGTATAACGTGCTCTACCTGGTGCAATGTGTATAACGTGCTCTACCTGCTGCAATGTGTATAACGTGCTCTACCTGCTGCAATGTGTATAACGTGCTCTACCTGGTGCAATGTGTATAACGTGCTCTACCTGCTGCAATGTGTATAACGTGCTCTACCTGCTGCAATGTGTATAACGTGCTCTACCTGCTGCAATGTGTATAACGTGCTCTACCTGGTGCAATGAGTATAACGCGCTCTACCTGCTGCAATGTGTATAACGCGCTCTACCTGGTGCAATGTGTATAATGTGCTCTACCTGCTGCAATGTGTACAACGTGCTCTACCTGGAGCAATGTCTATAACGCGCTCTACCTGGTGCAATGTGTATAACGCGCTCTACCTGCTGCAATGTGTATAACGTGCTCTACCTGCTGCAATGTGTATAACACGCTCTACCTGCTGCAATGTGTATAACACGCTCTACCTGCTGCAATGTGTATAACACGCTCTAACTGCTGCAATGTGTATAACGTGCTCTGCCCGGCGCATTGTGTGTAACGTGCTCTGCCCGGCGCAATGTGTATAACGTGCTCTACCCGGCGCAATGTGTATAACGTGCTCTGCCCGGCACATTGTGTGTAACGTGCTCTGCCCGGCGCAATGTGTATAACGTGCTCTACCTGGTGCAATGTTTTATATGTGCTTTACCTGGTGCAGTGTGTCTAAGTGTTCTACCTGGCGCAATGTGTATAACGTGCTCTACCTGCTGCAATGTGTATAACGTGCTCTACCTGGCGCATTGTGTATAACGTGCTCTACCTTGTGCAGTGTTTATATTTGCTTTACCTGGTGCAATGTTTATAACATGCACTACCGGGCGCATTGTGTATAACGTGCTCTACCTGGTGCAATGTGTATAAGCGGCACTTCTGTGTGGTGTAATGTGAATTGGCACTATTGTGTAGTCACGCCCCTTCCCCATGAAGCCACGCCCCTTAAATTTTGCAGCGCGCCTTAGGCGCGCACTGCCTACCCTTTCCTATCTCGCAGGTGGAACACCAATTCACTTCATGCCTAGGGCACCAAAATGTCTACTTACAGCTCTGGTGCAGGGTGTCCTGCATGCTACACAGCCCAGCAGCACTGTCCGATTTATTCCGATGGGACCCAGAAAAAGAACGGTAGGACCCCAATTTTTGAAAGTGAGGGGTCCCTGGGACCCACTTTTTTTTGGGATCAGCGCGATCACTGCCTGAGTGTGTGGGGGTGTCGGTACATGTGTGTCGGCATGTCCGAAGCGGAAGGCTCATCTAAGGAGGAGGTGGAGCAGATGATTGTGGTGTCTCCGTCGGCAACGCCGACACCTGATTGGTTGGATATGTTGAATCTTTTTAATGCAAATGTGTCTTTATTACATCAGAGATTGGACAAAGCAGAGTCCAGGGATAGAACAGGGAGTCAATCCATGGCTTTGACTGTGTCACAGGGCCCTTCAGGGTCTCAGAAACGTCCCCTGTCCCAAGTAGCAGACACTGATACTGACACGGATTCTGACCCAAATGTCGACTACGATGATGCGAGGTTACACCCAAGGGTGGCCAAAAGTATTCATTATATGATTATTGCAATAAAGGATGTTTAACATATCACAGATGACCCCTCTGTCCCTGACACGAGGGTATGCATGTATAAGGAAAAGAAACCCGAGGTAACCTTTCCCCCATCTCACGAACTGAATGCGTTATTTGAAAAGGCTTGGGAAACTCCAGACAAGAAACTGCAGATTCCCAAGAGAATTCGTACCCTTTCCCTGCGCAGAACAGGTTACGGTGGGAATCCTCACCCAGGGTGGACAAGGCTTTAACGCGCTTGTCCAAAAAGGTGGCGCTGCCGTCTCCAGACACAGCAGCCCTCAAGGATCCTGCTGATCGCAGGCAGGAAACTACCTTAAAATCAATTTATACACATACGGGTGCCTTGCTCAGACCGGCAATAGCGTCGGCTTGGGTTTGTAGCGCTGTAGCAGTTTGGACGGATACTTTGTCAGCTGACATTGATACCCTGGATAGGGATACCATTTTATTGACCTTAGGTCACATTAAAGACGCAGTCTTGTATATGAGAGACGCTCAGAGAGACGTTGGTCTGCTAGGTTTGAGAGCCAACGCCATGGCGATTTCTGCTAGGCGAGCCTTGTGGACCCGCCAATGGACGAGTGATGCCGACTCAAAGAGTCATATGTAAGTTTTGCCTTACAAAGGGGAGGATTTATTTGGGGATGGTCTCGCGGACCTGGTTTCCACAGCTACCGTGGGTAAATCTACTTTTCGACCTTATGTTTCCCCACAGCAAAAGAAAACACTGCAATATCAGATGCAGTCCTTTCGGTTGCATAAGTCCAGAAGAGGTCGGGGCTCTTCCTTCCTCACCAGAGGTAAGGGTAGAGGGAAAAGAATGCCTGCTACGGCCAGTTCCCAGGAGCAGAAGTCCTCCCAGGCTTCTACTAAATTCACTGCATGACGCTGGGGCTCCACTGAGGGAGTCTGCGTCGGTGGGGGCACGTCTTCGACTCTTCAGCCAAATCTGGGTCCAGTTAGATGGGGATCCTTGGGCAATGGAAATTGTATCCCAAGGCTACAAACTGGAATTCGACGACGTGCCTCTTCGCCGGTTTTTCAAATCGGCCTTACCAGCTTCTTCCCCAGAAAGGGAGATAGTTTTAGCTGCAATTCAAAAACTGTGTCAACAACAAGTGGTTGTCGAGGTTCCCCTAGTTCAGCAGGGAAAGGGGTACTATTCAACCCTATTTGTGGTCCCGAAACCGGATGTTTTGGTCAGACCCATTCTAAATTTAAAATCCCTAAACCTGTACTTGAAAAAGTTCAAATTCAAGATGGAATCGCTACTGGCGGTTATCTCCAGCCTGGAAGGGGGGTTTTTATAGTGTCACTAGACATAAAGGATGCATACCTTCATGTCCCCATATATCCTCCTCATCAGGCGTACCTGAGATTCGCTGTACAGGACTGTCATTACCAGTTTCAGACGTTGCCGTTTGGGCTTTCCACGGCCCCTAGGATTTTCACCAAGGTAATGGAGGAAATGATGGTGCTCCTGCGCCGGCAGGGAGTCACAATTATCCCGTACTTGGACGATCTCCTGATAAAAGCGAGATCAAGAGATCAGTTGCTGAACAGCATGTCGCTCTCCCTGAGAGTGCTGCAGCAACATGGCTGGATTCTAAATCTACCAAAGTCACAGTTAGTTCCAACGACTCGGCTATCTTTCTTAGGCATGATTCTGGACACGGAAAAGAAGAAGGTTTTTCTCCCAATGGATAAAGCCCAGGAACTCCAGAACATGGTCACACACCTGTTAAAACCGAAAAGAGTGTCAGTCCATCAATGCACTCGAGTACTGGGGAAAATGGTGGCGACCTACGAGGCCATCCCCTTCGGCAGGTTTCATGCGAGGACGTTTCAGTGGGACCTTCTGGACAAGTGGTCCAGGTCCCATCTTCAAATTCATCAGAAAATAAGCCTGTCCCCCCAGTTCCAGGGTGTCTCTCCTGTGGTGGCTGCAGAGTGCTCACCTTCTAGAGGGTCGCAGGTTCGGCATTCAAGACTGGGTTCTGGTGACCACGGATGCGAGCCTCCTAAGATGGGGAGCAGTCACACAAGGAAGAAACTTTCAGCGACTATGGTCAAGTCAGGAGGCTTGTCTACACATCAACGTACTGGAATTGAGGGCCACATACAACGGCCTACGTCAAGCAGAGACTCTTCTTCGCGACCTACCGGTTCTGATTCAATCAGACAACGCCACATCCGTGGCCCATGTAAACCGCCAAGGCGGGACAAAGAGCAGAGTGGCAATGGCAGAAGCCACCAGGTTTCTTCGCTGGGTGGAAAATCACATAAGCGCTTTGGCAGCAGTCATCATTCCGGGAGTGGAGAACTGGGAAGCAGACTTCCTCAGCGGACACGATCTCCATCCAAGAGAGTGGGGACTTCATCAAGAAGTTTTTGCAGAGATAACAAGTCATTGGGGACTTCCTCAAATAGACATGATGGCGTCACGCCTTAACAAGAAGCTTCGGAGGTATTGTGCTAGGTCAATGGACCCTCAGGCAGTAGCAGTGGACGCCCTGGTGACACCGTGGGTGTTTCAGTCGGTCTTTGTGTTCCCTCCTCTTCCACTCATCTCAAAGATAATGAGAATCATAAGATGAAAAAGAGTGCAGACAATACTCATTGTTCCAGACTGGCCTCGAAGGGCCTGGTATTGCGATCTTCAGGAAATTCTCACAGAAGATCCATGGCCTCTTCCTCTCAGAGAGGACGTGTTGCAACAGGGGCCCTGCATGTTCCAAGACTTACCGCGGTTACGTTTGATGGCATGGCGGTTGAACACCGAATCCTAGCTGGGACAGGCATTCCGGAAGAAGTCATCCCTACTCTGATAAAGGCTACGAAGGAGGTAACGGCAAAGCATTATCACCGTATCTGGAGGAAGTATATATCTTGGCGTGAAGCCAAGAATGCTCCTACGGAAGATTTCCATCTGGGCCGTTTTCTCCACTTTCTATGGATATGGGCCTAAAATTAGGCTCCATTAAGGTACAGATTTCGTCCCTATCAATTTTCTTTCAGTAGAAATTGTCTTTTCTCCCAGAAGTCGAGACTTTTGTAAAGCGAGTGCTGTACATACAGCCTCCAGTGGCACCATGGGACCTTAACGTGGTGTTACAGTTCCTAAAATCTCACTGGTTTGAACCTCTTCAAATGGTTGAATTAAAATTTCTCACTTGGAAGGTGGTCATGTTATTAGCCTTGGCATCTGCAAGGCGGGTGTCCGAATTGGCGGCTTTGTCTCATAAAAGCCCCTATCTGATTTTCCATGTGGATAGAGCAGAATTAAGGACTCGTCCTCAATTTTTGCCTAAGGTGGTTTAATCGTTTCATATGAACCAACCTATTGTGGTACCTGTGGCTACTGATGACTTGGAGGATTCCAAGTCCCTTGATGTAGTCAGGGCCTTAAAAATTGATATAGCCAGGACGGCTCGGGTTAGGAAAACAGAGGCACTGTTTGTCCTGTATGCAGCCAACAAGGTTGGCGCTCCTGCTTCTAAGCAGACTATTGCTCGCTGGATCTATAACACGATTCAGCAGGCTCAGTCTACGGCTGGATTGCCGTTACCAAATTCGGTAAAGGCCCATTCCACTAGGAAGGTGGGCTCTTCTTGGGGCGGCTGCCCGAGGCGTCTCGGCTTTACAGCTTTGCCGAGCGGCGACTTGGTCGGGTTCAAACACTTTTGCAAAATTCTACAAGTTTGATACCTTGGCTGATGAGGACCTCATGTTTGCTCAATCAGTGCTGCAGAGTCATCCGCACTCTCCCGCCCGGTCTGGAGCTTTGGTATAATTCCCATGGTCCTTACGGAGTCCCCAGCATCCTCTAGGATGTAAGAGAAAATAAGATTTTAAACCTACCGGTAAATCTTTTTCTCCTAGTCCGTAGAGGATGCTGGGCGCCCGCCCCAGTGCGGACATATTTCTGCAAGGCTTGTATATAGTTATTGCTTACATAAGGGTTATGTTACAGTTAAGATCAGTCTTTGGCTGACGCTGTTTTGTTCATACTGTTAACTGGCTGCGTTTATTCCTGTTATACGGTCAGGATGGTGTGGGTTGGTATGAATCTTGCCCTTAGATTAACAAAAATCCTTTCCTCGTACTGTCCGTCTCCTCTGGGCACAGTTCTCTAACTGAGGTCTGGAGGAGGGGCATAGAGGAAGGAGCCAGTGCACACCCATCTAAAGTTCTTTATAGTGCCCATGTCTCCTGCGGAGCCTGT
This sequence comes from Pseudophryne corroboree, assembly GCF_028390025.1. NCBI lineage: Eukaryota > Metazoa > Chordata > Amphibia > Anura > Myobatrachidae > Pseudophryne > Pseudophryne corroboree. Next base: position 2,104,543 of record NW_026967503.1, on the reverse strand, counting down.
CTATACCCCCATGGTCCTTACGGAGTCCCCAGCATCCTCTATGGACTAGGAGAAAATGATTTGCTGGTAGGTTTAAAATTTTATTTTTACACAAACTGTATATACATGTAAAATCAGTAAATACAATCTATATACACTACATACGGATTGGCCAGCAGTATTAACCACACTCTGAGAACCTTACCAGGTCCAAACCACTTTGGCCTGAGGAGTCCCCTGGACAGGAACCAAGACGCCACAGTTCCAGTATCTCAGGTTTCAGGAAGTGATCTGAGATAACATATAAAGTCCTCGGTTTGCCGTTATAAAACCTCTGCTTTTACCTGATGGGTGACACCGTTGAAGCCTAGCTTTGGGTGATATGAATGAAGGGACTGGCTACAGAACAGTCTGTTTTTCCCCACTTACCCCTGCGGATTTTGGTGCCTGGCTGTCTGACAAAGACAAGGTTAGAATAAAGCCCACTCCATCACATTGACAGGGGATTTGCATCTCGGGGCAATAAAACTGGTCGCTATTAACCCCTTGCAGTCATTTGTGATGTCAGAGCCCCTTCAGCTGTTCATGGCCTCCAGTGAGAGAGGGGGCAGTGTGGGGTGTCAGCCTTGGGACTTCCTGTAGGTCACACAGCAACACTGCCAAAGAGACACAGGATAGCTTACCTGGCTGGGCAGTCACCATAGTGACCAAGTCATTACACCCTATAATACAATAATCAATATCTTCATGTATAAACAGGTCATACACATTCTGTAAGGAACAAATCCGCCTTAGAGTCCTCATTCCCTGATAGGCACACCCATATAACAAGAGGGACGATTTCCCACACCGAATACCTATATTTAATGACAGGCCTGGATGTCACCAACTGTTTTCTGCCCATGCGTGTGCAATGCATCATGGGAGGTAGCTAGATTCAGAGGACCATGCCGTAGATAGGACCCAAAACGGCTGCGTTGTTCCCAGTTTCTAAAACAGTAATGGGAACTGTGTGTGACATCTGGATACCTTTAAGGTTGTATCTGTATTTAAGGGTGAAGAGATACAAATTGTTCCCTAAGGTAGATACTGGCGTTGCGTAGAGACCTCATAGATATACTTATATTAGATATACCTCATAGAGTTGCTTTGTAAATCATGAGGATATTGATTATGGGCATTCTGTATGGATGTTCTGGAGAAGGTATCCAGACTCCCTCTATACAGAGTAGGGATCATTTTTGGAGGGATAGAATACCTGTAATCGGCTTCTTTGGACACCTTGTAATCTCGGGAAGGTCTACGCCATCAGCTGGAGTGGCTAGAGGAATAGTCCAGTCACACCCCCTGAGCAGAGGATCTATCTGGTTATTACACTGAGCAGAAGTCAGGTTAGGTCCGTGGGCCAGAGGAATGGTCTGGTTAGGCCCCTGGTCTAGGGGGAATGATCTGGAAACGCCACTGGGCCAGGGGAAGGGTCTGGTTAGGCCCCTGGGCCAGGGGAAGGGTCTGGCTAGGCCCCTGGGCCAGGGGAAGGGTCTGGTTAGGCCCCTGGGCCAGGGGAAGGGTCTGGCTAGGCCCCTGGGCCAGGGGAAGGGTCTGGCTAGGCCCCTGGGCCAGGGGAAGGGTCTGGTTAGGCCCTGGGCCAGGGGAAGGGTCTGGTTCGGTCCCTGGGCCAGGGGAAGGGTCTGGTTCGGTCCCTGGGCCATGTGAACGGTCTGTTTAGGCCCCTGGGCAGCAGATGCTCAGTCAAATAAAATGCCTAGATAATATCCCATTTATAGGGACAATAGCTTCTGGAGACAAATGAGACGATACTAAATTCTCTGGCAAAAGTGTTGGTGTAATTACTGTCATTCTCCATCACATCAGCAATTTAAAGACTTAAGAAACTGTAGGTCCGTAAAACAATACAGAAGAAACTATAGGTAAGACAAAACAGTAAGAAACTATAGGTCAGTAAGACATTACAGTAGTAAACTAAAGGTCAGTAAGACATTACAGAAGGAACACTCAAACACAGATTTGCACCTGGCGCTGTCACTTACCCAAGGTGAAAGCAGCTATACTCTGAGGGATGATCCTACCCCCTCCACAATAGAATACAACAAGCAAAAAATGAGAAAGCGCTATTTCACTTTGGTATTAAAATATTTTACTGATATAAAGATCACAATACTATAAATGTAAACATATACCGGCCGGTATGACAATTAAAACACATTTAATAACATAAATTCTAAATCATCACACAGTGATATATTCTCACCCTTAATCAATCAGAACCATCACTGCTTACACTGAATATATTTACTTGTATATTGATATTATCCTTTATCACAATATACTTAGACTAATCTACACCACTAATCTAATGATTAAAAAATATATAAGAGATTTCAGATAGATTTCACAATAGATTTAACCAATGATTAGTAGGTTATGCATGCATGCAATCCCTTAAAAAGCTGTAGAATGGAATAGTATATTTCCAGTTCCAACTGCACAATGAGTTAATTTGTATTCAGTATGTCCCTTATGCATACATTTATTAATTAGAGGTAGTATGCAAGCACGATTCCTCCTTTTCAAACAAGAACCTCCAACCACTTTCCTTCTTGTGGGAGGTATGAATCAAATTAGGTCGGCAGTGTTGGATTCAGTCCAGAAATAAATACATTAGGCAAATGTTCTCTACCAAACCACAGCCTTTAACCAGCCACTTCTTGCACAGTTGTTTTGGTTAATTAGGTGAGGCACATATAATCAGGTAAGTTGTTATAATGTGATGCGTTTCCACAAGGACTAGAGTGCATTTAGCAGAAGCACTCACTAGCAACTTTATCCTTGATGTTCGCTACAGGTGCCAGCCTGATTGATAAAAAAACACTCTCCTTCTCCTGTGCACTGGGGTAGGGAGAAAACAGTTCACCAGCCGGTATTGAGGGTTTATGAGCCACACTAATATTTGTAGCAGAAGATGGAGAATGCTCTCCTGACTCACAACTCCTCTGGTATGCCCACAAACGCGTTTCTCCGCCTCAGGGTCCGTTTCAGCGGCTTCATTAGTGTGTAAAATAGCTGTCCGTCACCTCAGATCCTTAAATACCGTTTTTTCCGGTTCGCGCACTGCGCTCGCGGTTCAAGCCTCGTTTCCAAATTTGTTCACTGGGCATGCGCACTGCGCTCGCGATTCAAGCCTCGTTTCCAAATTTGTTCACTGGGCATGTACAGTCAGCGGGCTTATAATCCAAGCCTCCTTTTGAACTCACTCAGTCTGGAAATAATCATATCAAATACAATATCTACCTCTAATGAGTAATCATTTCTCCTCTTAAATTAATATCTATACATATGCACAACTAACTTTAAATTTATATTATTATAACGGTGAGATGACAAAAACTTTTTTCTATCAGTGTTGTAATTCATATAATACATTTACGTACTTGCCATCTAGTGGCCAATATTCATATGACACCCCTCAACCTGTATCATCTCTAATTCATTTATGTATTTTATTTATAGGCTCAGATAGTTTATTGGCCTTTATATTCGAATGACCAATCTATTACATAAGTCACATGATCACATTTCTACCCCATAGAATATATTATAAAACCACCCATTTATTATTATATAATTGTATTTATATTTAGATTAAATTAACCAATCCTCCTAGCCTTATATTATACACTCTATTTTTGGATTTTTGATTTATAGACCCCTAATCTAAACAGTCCTTCAATGCCCCATTTAATCTACATCAACAATCTAGCCCTCAATGAACATTTATCATTTATCAATAATTCCATCAATTCATCATTCAGTATGGCTCCTTTATATTTTATATTTACTATTTTATGTTTTCAACCAACCAACAGCTCTCTCAATATATATATTTATCACCAATTCCCTAAAATCTATTCCACTAAACTCCGTTTAGCTCCACCATGTCATTAAGTCCTCCCGGCACCAATGTATCCATTTTGTAGATCCAATAAGCCTCTCTCCTACATAAAAGATTGAACCGATCACCTCCCCGTGCAGTGTTCTTAACCTGTTCAATAGCTACCATGCTACTGTTGTCAAATTGAGAATTCTGACACATTATTATATGACTTGACAGTGGGTGTTTTGCGCCCTTAGATACATTTCGCCGATGTTCCATGTATCTAATATGCATGGTGCGAGTGGTTCTCCCAATGTATTGTTTACCACATTGGCAAGTGATCAAGTAAACAATATATACAGAGTTGCAGTTTAGAAATTCCTTTATCTGGAATTCTTCACCCGTATTAGAAGATGTGAATGTCACCCTCTTTCTCGATGCATTTTTACAGGACAGGCAATTCAGCTTACCACACTTGTGGAATCCTAGTGGCCTTTCCGGAAGCCACGTGTTTTTTTTTGGTGTATTGGATATTTTAGATCTTTCAAAATGTCTCGCCACCAAAATTGAACGCAGATTATCTGCCTTCCTAAAGATCATTGGGCCCTTTGGATCCAGTTGGGGTTTGAGAACTTCATCTAACAATAGAAGAGACATATTTTTCTTTATGACCCGTTCAATTTGGCGGGCACACCCATTATATTGTGTGGTAAACAACATACTCCTTTTATTGTTATCCTCGTGAATAAAATTTTCCCTTTTATTTTTTCTTTTTGGTACCAATAATGTTTCCCTATCTATTAATTCTACTTCATGAAATTATTTTTCTAATAGATCTCGAGGATACCCCTGTTCCTCAAATGCCAGCATAAGAGTTTTTGCCTGTGTTTGAAAAGTCAGTAATGAAGTACAATTTCTTCTGATACGTACATATTGTCCCCTGGGGATATTTTCCTTCCATTTTCTTTTATGTGAACTGTCAAATTGAAGATAATTATTTTGATCTACAGATTTGATACATGTTTTAGTTGTTAGTTTGCCATTCTGTACTGAGAGTGCTATATCCAAAAAAAACTGATCTCCGTTCTGCTAAAACTGTAAGTGAATTTTAAACCAAATTGGTTATTATTAAGTCCTTCCATATATATTACAAGTGATTCTAAATCCCCACCCCAAACAAAAATTAAATCATCTATAAACCGGCCATAGTAGACCAGATCCCCACCAAGTCCGCCCCCCCACATGTTGGTCTTCAAATACCCCCATGTACAGGTTCGCGAAAGTCGGTGCGAACCTGGCCCCCATGGCCACACCCTGTGTCTGTAAATAAAATTGTGAATCAAACAAAAAATAATTGTGTGTTAATATAAAGTGAATAGACTTCAACAAAAAATCACGAAGAGAATCCGAGACCCCACCTTTTACTAGATATCCTTCTATTGCTTTTATGCCACCTATATGTGGAATATTGGAATACAGTGATTCAACATCACATGTCACCAGATAGTAATGTTCTCTCCAAGTGACTTGGTTGATTAAATTCAAAAAATGTTGTGTATCCTTAATGTGTGATCTCAGATTCTCCACATAACCCTGCAAGTGATGATCTACAAAAAATGATAAATTACTAGTGAGACAACCCACTACTGAAATAATAGGACGCCCTGGTGGATTTACAAGTGTCTTATGAATTTTGGGCAAATAATAAAATGTGGCCGTGATGGGATGTGGACATAACAAAAAAGTGAACGTCTCCTTGGATATGGCACTCCCCGCAAGGGCATCATCAAGCAAATCAATATATTCTCTTTGGAATTCAGTGGTGGGGTTATTTTTTAGCTTACAATAAAACGAGATGTTACTAAGTTGTCTTGAACATTCACACAGATAGTCCTCTGTGTTAGGAATATTTGTGTTTGTTTTGCCTTGCATTACCTCATTCCTGCCTCTAGGGGTCTCACTTGTTGCCTCAGGTCTGAATGGCAGTTGCACACTGCCTCTGCATGGTAATTACCTGATTGTGTGCACCTGGAGCCCAACACCTGGTGCTGCTATTTAACTCCAGCTCACAGGCACCTAGTTGCAGATCATTGTGGTTCCGTCTGGAGTGAGACTGGGCTCTCTCCAGTAACCTTGTCCAGATTCTGCCTTATATGCATCTTGGAGACTTCCCTGCAGTTTGCCAATTCATGTGCCTTGCTTCTGGACTTCTTACCCTGCCGGTTCAGCATCTGCATTCCTGGACTATTATTTGCAGTTTGTTTCCATTCCTGCCTGATCACTTCGTTTTTTGGTATGTTATTTTTTCCCCTGCTTGATTTAAACCCGGATATTTTCATGTTTATTTTGCATCTATGTTCAACCTGAAATATTCCATTTATCGTGTTTTGTTCCATGTAATCAAGGATCCAGTTTATATTTATTTTTACTATCACTTTTTCTACAATAAACTTTACTTAATTTTCACCTGGCTTCAGCTGACATCTTTCCAAGCACGCACACACAGAGAACTCTAGAAATCGTTACAGAATGATCTGCCAAAATAAACGTGTGCAGGAGTTTTGTTTTGATTCAGCTGAATCTCATAAAATGGCTTCACTTCAGAAAGGTTCCCTGCCTCTCAAGTTTTTGCCGTTTTTGAGTTCTGCATTGCTGGTGGATTTCAGAGAGAAACTGGAGGGTATTCAAATCCTATCTTCAGAGATACTGTCTGCTCTGCCTGAAGGTTCAGTAAGATTACCTGCTCCCTTTAAGGAGACGCAGGAAAAAAGGGGAGAAGATCAGTCTGGTGCTCTCAATTCTGGCTGCTGTTTTTCTGGCGTAAGCAAAGGCAAGTTTTGGAGTTTTCCACGACCCAGCCTCTCTGAGGAAGAAAGGAGACATAGAAGGGATAAGAAGCTCTGTTTTTATTGCGGCAGGTCGGGACATTTTATTCAGTTATGTCCTGCTCGCAAACATAAAAAGAGCTTTCCTCATTCTGCCATAGTACCATATTCTGCTCAGTTAAGCCACTGTGGTGCTCAAATTTCGAAAGGAGGGGTGTCCGGCCCTGCGACCCCAGGAGGGGTGTCCGGCCCTGTGATCCCAGGAGGGGTGTCCGGCCAAGCGACCCCAGGAGTGGTGTCCGGCCCTGCGACCCCAGGATTGGTGTCCGGCCCTGCGACCCCAGGATTGGTGTCCGGCCCTGCGACCCCAGGAGGGGTGTCCGGCCCTGCGACCCCAGGAGGGGTGTCCGGCCCTGCGACCCCAGGAGGGGTGTCCGGCCCTGCGACCCCAGGAGGGGTGTCCGGCCCTGCGACCCCAGGAGGGGTGTCCGGCCCTGCGACCCCAGGAGGGGTGTCCGGCCCTGCGACCCCAGGAGGGGTGTCCGGCCCTGCGACCCCAGGAGGGGTGTCGGTCCCTGCTGCCCTTGCCTTCGGGCATGAGGTCCCTGCTGCCCTTGCCTTCGGGCATGAGGTCCCTGCTGCCCTTGCCTTCGGGCATGAGGTCCCTGCTGCCCTTGCCTTCGGGCATGAGGTCCCTGCTGCCCTTGCCTCACGGCATGAGGTCCCTGTTGCCCTTGCCTCACGGCATGAGGTCCCTGTTGCCCTTGCCTCACGGCATGAGGTCCCTGTTGCCCTTGCCTCACGGCATGAGGTCCCTGTTGCCCTTGCCTCACGGCATGAGGTCCCTGTTGCCCTTGCCTCACGGCATGAGGTCCCTGTTGCCCTTGCCTCACGGCATGAGGTCCCTGTTGCCCTTGCCTCACGGCATGAGGTCCCTGTTGCCCTTGCCTCACGGCATGAGGTCCGAGAGGTGTCCGCTTCGCCAGAGGTCCAAGAGGTGTCCGCTTCGCCAGAGGTCCTAGAGGTGTCCGCTTCGCCAGAGGTCCGAGAGGTGTCCGCTTCGCCAGAGGTCCGAGAGGTGTCCGCTTCGCCAGAGGTCCGAGAGGTGTCCCCTTCGCCAGTGGTCCGAGAGGTCCCCGCCTTGCCAGAGGTCCGAGAGGAGCCCGCCTTGCCAGAGGTCCACGCCTTGCCAGAGGTCCGAGAGGTGCCCGCCTTGCCAGAGGTCCGAGAGGTGCCCGCCTTGCCAGAGGTCCACGCCTTGCCAGAGGTCCGAGAGGTGCCCGCCTTGCCAGAGGTCCATGCCTTGCCAGAGGTCCGAGAGGTGTCCACCTTGCCAGAGGTCCGGCCAAGGTCTGTCCGGCCCCAGGAGGGGGCTCTGCCTGCCCAGCCCCAGGAGGGGGCTCTGCCTGCCCAGCCCCAGGAGGGGGTTCTGCCTGCCCAGCCCCAGGAGGGGGTTCTGCCTGCCCAGCCCCAGGAGGGGGTTCCGCCTGTTCAGCCCCAGGAGGGGGTTCCGCCTGTTCAGCCCCAGGAGGGGGGTCCGCCTGTTCAGCCCCAGGAGGGGGGTCCGCCTGTTCAGCCCCAGGAGGGGGGTCCGCCTGTCCAGCCCCAGGAGGGGGTTCCGCCTGTCCAGCCCCAGGAGGGGGTTCCGTCTGTCCAGCCCCAGGAGGGGGTTCCGCCTGTCCAGTACCAGATAGAGGTGCCTGCCATGCCCGAGATCCAAGATTTGCCCGAGGTATCTGCCCAGCCGAGGCCATCTGAGACTTCTCCGTCTAGGGTGCAAGAAGAGTCCGTCTTGTCTGGGAGGCCACAGTTGTCTATCCTCCCTGATGTTAAATCTAATTTGGAAACCCAAGTCGTTGAGGAACTGCCTTATTTTTATGGAAATATCTCTCACTGTTTAGCTCTCTTCAGATATTTTCTGAGTTTTGATGACTTGTCCCCTATTGATATCATTGCTAACTTATGTATGAGATTCAGAGGGAGGGCCTTGAAGTGGGTAAATGGTCTTATTGATAAGGGAGATCCAGTGTTACAAGATTTGCCCGCTTTCCTCAAAGCTGTGACCGAAAGATTCTGTCCACCAACTGTCCTCACTCTCCTAGATGAGTCTATTAAGGTGTGCCCGTCTGAGAACCTGCCTTTGCAGTCTGGGGAGCACCCTCAGTTTTTCAGATGTGGGCAGGTATCTCTAGGTGTTCACACAGATTGCTCGGCAAGTTTAGCATCTACAAATTTACCATCCGCTCTTGATTCCATACAGGAAAATAAGAAGTCAGTTCTACCACTGGGTTGTGGCTCCGACTCTGAGAGTGAGCTTCTGTATGATCCTAGACTTGTTATTGATGGACCTGTATTGCCAAGTAGTGTCTTTGTGACACCTTCTAGTAGGTCTAGGCAACCCAAAAAGAAAAGAGGAAAAAAGAAGAGAAGGTGAACTTTGAGGCGTCTGGAATCCGCCTGTTTAAGGGGGGGATAATGTTACGAATATTTGTGTTTGTTTTGCCTTGCATTACCTCATTCCTGCCTCTAGGGGTCTCACTTGTTGCCTCAGGTCTGAATGGCAGTTGCACACTGCCTCTGCAGGGTAATTACCTGATTGTGTGCACCTGGAGCCCAACACCTGGTGCTGCTATTTAACTCCAGCTCACAGGCACCTAGTTGCAGATCATTGTGGTTCCGTCTGGAGTGAGACTGGGCTCTCTCCAGTAACCTTGTCCAGATTCTGCCTTATATGCATCTTGGAGACTTCCCTGCAGTTTGCCAATTCATGTGCCTTGCTTCTGGACTTCTTACCCTGCCGGTTCAGCATCTGCATTCCTGGACTATTATTTGCAGTTTGTTTCCATTCCTGCCTGATCACTTCGTTTTTTGGTATGTTATTTTTTCCCCTGCTTGATTTAAACCCGGATATTTTCATGTTTATTTTGCATCTATGTTCAACCTGAAATATTCCATTTATCGTGTTTTGTTCCATGTAATCAAGGATCCAGTTTATATTTATTTTTACTATCACTTTTTCTACAATAAACTTTACTTAATTTTCACCTGGCTTCAGCTGACATCTTTCCAAGCACGCACACACAGAGAACTCTAGAAATCGTTACAGAATGATCTGCCAAAATAAACGTGTGCAGGAGTTTTGTTTTGATTCAGCTGAATCTCATAAAATGGCTTCACTTCAGAAAGGTTCCCTGCCTCTCAAGTTTTTGCCGTTTTTGAGTTCTGCATTGCTGGTGGATTTCAGAGAGAAACTGGAGGGTATTCAAATCCTATCTTCAGAGATACTGTCTGCTCTGCCTGAAGGTTCAGTAAGATTACCTGCTCCCTTTAAGGAGACGCAGGAAAAAAGGGGAGAAGATCAGTCTGGTGCTCTCAATTCTGGCTGCTGTTTTTCTGGCGTAAGCAAAGGCAAGTTTTGGAGTTTTCCACGACCCAGCCTCTCTGAGGAAGAAAGGAGACATAGAAGGGATAAGAAGCTCTGTTTTTATTGCGGCAGGTCGGGACATTTTATTCAGTTATGTCCTGCTCGCAAACATAAAAAGAGCTTTCCTCATTCTGCCATAGTACCATATTCTGCTCAGTTAAGCCACTGTGGTGCTCAAATTTCGAAAGGAGGGGTGTCCGGCCCTGCGACCCCAGGAGGGGTGTCCGGCCCTGTGATCCCAGGAGGGGTGTCCGGCCAAGCGACCCCAGGAGTGGTGTCCGGCCCTGCGACCCCAGGATTGGTGTCCGGCCCTGCGACCCCAGGATTGGTGTCCGGCCCTGCGACCCCAGGAGGGGTGTCCGGCCCTGCGACCCCAGGAGGGGTGTCCGGCCCTGCGACCCCAGGAGTGGTGTCCGGCCCTGCGACCCCAGGAGGGGTGTCCGGCCCTGCGACCCCAGGAGGGGTGTCCGGCCCTGCGACCCCAGGAGGGGTGTCCGGCCCTGCGACCCCAGGAGGGGTGTCGGTCCCTGCTGCCCTTGCCTTCGGGCATGAGGTCCCTGCTGCCCTTGCCTTCGGGCATGAGGTCCCTGCTGCCCTTGCCTTCGGGCATGAGGTCCCTGCTGCCCTTGCCTTCGGGCATGAGGTCCCTGCTGCCCTTGCCTCACGGCATGAGGTCCCTGTTGCCCTTGCCTCACGGCATGAGGTCCCTGTTGCCCTTGCCTCACGGCATGAGGTCCCTGTTGCCCTTGCCTCACGGCATGAGGTCCCTGTTGCCCTTGCCTCACGGCATGAGGTCCCTGTTGCCCTTGCCTCACGGCATGAGGTCCCTGTTGCCCTTGCCTCACGGCATGAGGTCCCTGTTGCCCTTGCCTCACGGCATGAGGTCCGAGAGGTGTCCGCTTCGCCAGAGGTCCAAGAGGTGTCCGCTTCGCCAGAGGTCCTAGAGGTGTCCGCTTCGCCAGAGGTCCGAGAGGTGTCCGCTTCGCCAGAGGTCCGAGAGGTGTCCGCTTCGCCAGAGGTCCGAGAGGTGTCCCCTTCGCCAGTGGTCCGAGAGGTCCCCGCCTTGCCAGAGGTCCGAGAGGAGCCCGCCTTGCCAGAGGTCCACGCCTTGCCAGAGGTCCGAGAGGTGCCCGCCTTGCCAGAGGTCCGAGAGGTGCCCGCCTTGCCAGAGGTCCACGCCTTGCCAGAGGTCCGAGAGGTGCCCGCCTTGCCAGAGGTCCATGCCTTGCCAGAGGTCCGAGAGGTGTCCACCTTGCCAGAGGTCCGGCCAAGGTCTGTCCGGCCCCAGGAGGGGGCTCTGCCTGCCCAGCCCCAGGAGGGGGCTCTGCCTGCCCAGCCCCAGGAGGGGGTTCTGCCTGCCCAGCCCCAGGAGGGGGTTCTGCCTGCCCAGCCCCAGGAGGGGGTTCCGCCTGTTCAGCCCCAGGAGGGGGTTCCGCCTGTTCAGCCCCAGGAGGGGGGTCCGCCTGTTCAGCCCCAGGAGGGGGGTCCGCCTGTCCAGCCCCAGGAGGGGGTTCCGCCTGTCCAGCCCCAGGAGGGGGTTCCGTCTGTCCAGCCCCAGGAGGGGGTTCCGCCTGTCCAGTACCAGATAGAGGTGCCTGCCATGCCCGAGATCCAAGATTTGCCCGAGGTATCTGCCCAGCCGAGGCCATCTGAGACTTCTCCGTCTAGGGTGCAAGAAGAGTCCGTCTTGTCTGGGAGGCCACAGTTGTCTATCCTCCCTGATGTTAAATCTAATTTGGAAACCCAAGTCGTTGAGGAACTGCCTTATTTTTATGGAAATATCTCTCACTGTTTAGCTCTCTTCAGATATTTTCTGAGTTTTGATGACTTGTCCCCTATTGATATCATTGCTAACTTATGTATGAGATTCAGAGGGAGGGCCTTGAAGTGGGTAAATGGTCTTATTGATAAGGGAGATCCAGTGTTACAAGATTTGCCCGCTTTCCTCAAAGCTGTGACCGAAAGATTCTGTCCACCAACTGTCCTCACTCTCCTAGATGAGTCTATTAAGGTGTGCCCGTCTGAGAACCTGCCTTTGCAGTCTGGGGAGCACCCTCAGTTTTTCAGATGTGGGCAGGTATCTCTAGGTGTTCACACAGATTGCTCGGCAAGTTTAGCATCTACAAATTTACCATCCGCTCTTGATTCCATACAGGAAAATAAGAAGTCAGTTCTACCACTGGGTTGTGGCTCCGACTCTGAGAGTGAGCTTCTGTATGATCCTAGACTTGTTATTGATGGACCTGTATTGCCAAGTAGTGTCTTTGTGACACCTTCTAGTAGGTCTAGGCAACCCAAAAAGAAAAGAGGAAAAAAGAAGAGAAGGTGAACTTTGAGGCGTCTGGAATCCGCCTGTTTAAGGGGGGGATAATGTTACGAATATTTGTGTTTGTTTTGCCTTGCATTACCTCATTCCTGCCTCTAGGGGTCTCACTTGTTGCCTCAGGTCTGAATGGCAGTTGCACACTGCCTCTGCAGGGTAATTACCTGATTGTGTGCACCTGCAGCCCAACACCTGGGGCTGCTATTTAACTCCAGCTCACAGGCACCTAGTTGCAGATCATTGTGGTTCCGTCTGGAGTGAGACTGGGCTCTCTCCAGTAACCTTGTCCAGATTCTGCCTTATATGCATCTTGGAGACTTCCCTGCAGTTTGCCAATTCATGTGCCTTGCTTCTGGACTTCTTACCCTGCCGGTTCAGCATCTACATTCCTGGACTATTATTTGCAGTTTGTTTCCATTTCTGCCTGATCACTTCGTTTTTTGGTATGTTATTTTTTCCCCTGCTTGATTTAAACCCGGATATTTTCATGTTTATTTTGCATCTATGTTCAACCTGAAATATTCTATTTATCGTGTTTTGTTCCATGTAATCAAGGATCCAGTTTATATTTATTTTTACTATCACTTTTTCTACAATAAACTTTACTTAATTTTCACCTGGCTTCAGCTGACATCTTTCCAAGCACGCACACACAGAGAACTCTAGAAATCGTTACACTCTGTATTTAATATAACAACCCCACCACCCTTATCCACCGATTTTAATAGTTATATTTTTGTTTTTCTGAAGGTCTTTCATGGCCTTTCGTTCCCCAGGGGTCAAATTGTCCCCATATGTCTGCTTTTCTGCCCTTTCACAGATACTTCTAAAACTAGCAAGGGTAGATTTATAAAAACTTTCTACATACGGACCTTTATAGTTCAATGGGTAAAAGTCTGAACTTTTTTTGAAGGTTTTAGTTACATCGTAGATTGGGACAGTAACAGCTGCATCCTGAGTAGGACCTCCTGCCCCCTTCTGTTGTAATGATTCTAATATCTGCACAGCAATATCATCATCCCTATCCAGTACAATGGGGTTTTCATCTACTTTATGTGCTTTAAGGGTTTTAAGTGCAAAATAACGCTTATGACTTAAGGTCCGTACATATCTGTTGAATTAATTCAATGAATTACTAGGAAGGAAAATAAAATGGAAAGGGATGTTGTAGACTACCAGAGTGGAAATGCAACAAGAAAGAATTCTCCTTTAAGGCGCAGTAAAGGAGCAGCAAACGGATAATACCTGATAGATCACCAACCTATACAAACAGTAGAAAAAAAGAAAAGGTACGATCTCACTGTTTGCGCTCCAAATGTCCCTTCACTTGAGTAATCCTCACGTTGACGGTAAATGCATGAAACAAAGAAATAAAACACAATATAGTGTAATACTGTTGGTGATAAAAGTTCTTCTCCCTTGTGCAGTGGAGACAATAAGTGATGGAGAGAAAGTCCCAATATAAATCAGACGTCCACCTTCTTATGGGGTCACCCGAAATGATGTGATGATAACTTGACATGGGGTTCTTACATGTATGCTTACTTGCAAAAGTATGGTAGAAAACACGTAAAGGTTTCTTTAGAGGAGGAGTCACTTGATTTTTCTTTAGGCCATATGATGTGGATGGATGCCACTCATGGGAAATGTTTGTGTGAAATTAAAAGAGGGGAAGCCAAATTAGGTTAAGATAAAACCCCTTTTATTTAAAAAATACAGATAAACAAACAACCAATCGTACCCAGGGTGGAAAAGAGAGATGGATTTCAGCTGACAAAGTTACATCCGGATATAACAACACTGTTTTATATTGATAGACGCCGCAGTGCGCCGAAACGCGTCGACACAGTGTTATTTTGAAGTCTTTCCACCAGTGTACTCATTGAGGGGAACATATGACCTTGTTATATCCGGATGAATTATTTCTTGTTGCATTTCCACTCTGGTAGTCTACAACATCCCTTTCCATTTTATTTTCCTTCCTAGTAATTAATTGAATTAATTAATTGAACAGATATGTACGGACCTTAAGTCGTAAGCGTTATTTTGCACTTAAAACCCTTAAAGCACATAAAGTAGATGAAAACCCCATTGTACTGGATAGGGATGATGATATTGCTGTGCAGATATTAGAATCATTACAACAGAAGGGGGCAGGAGGTCCTACTCAGGATGCAGCTGTTACTGTCCCAATCTACGATGTAACTAAAACCTTCAAAAAAAGTTCAGACTTTTACCCATTGAACTATAAAGGTCCGTATGTAGAAAGTTTTTATAAATCTACCCTTGCTAGTTTTAGAAGTATCTGTGAAAGGGCAGAAAAGCAGACATATGGGGACAATTTGACCCCTGGGGAACGAAAGGCCATGAAAGACCTTCAGAAAAACAAAGATATAACAATTAAATCGGCAGATAAGGGTGGTGGGGTTGTTATATTAAATACAGAGGATTATCTGTGTGAATGTTCAAGACAACTTAGTAACATCTCGTTTTATTGTAAGCTAAAAAATAACCCCACCACTGAATTCCAAAGAGAATATATTGATTTGCTTGATGATGCCCTTGCGGGGAGTGCCATATCCAAGGAGACGTTCACTTTTTTATGTCCACATCCCATCACGGCCACATTTTATTATTTGCCCAAAGTTCATAAGACACTTGTAAATCCATCAGGGCGTCCTATTATTTCGGGAGTGGGTTGTCTCACTAGTAACTTATCATTTTTTGTAGATCATCACTTGCAGGGTTATGTGGAGAATCTGAGATCACACATTAAGGATACACAACATTTTTTGAATTTAATCAACCAAGTCACTTGGAGAGAACATTACTACCTGGTGACATGTGATGTTGAATCACTGTATTCCAATATTCCACATATAGGTGGCATAAAAGCAATAGAAGGATATCTAGTAAAAAGTGGGGTCTCGGATTCTCTTTGTGATTTTTTGTTGAAGTCTATTCACTTTATATTAACACACAATTATTTTTTGTTTGATTCACAATTTTATTTACAGACACAGGGTGTGGCCATGGGGGCCAGGTTCGCACCGAGTTTCGCGAAACTGTACATGGGGGTATTTGAAGACCAACATGTGGGGGGGGGGGGGCGGACTCGGTGGGGATCTGGTCTACTATGGCCGGTTTATAGATGATTTAATTTTTGTTTGGGGTGGGGATTTAGAATCACTTGTGACATATATGGAAGGACTTAATAATAACCAATTTGGTTTAAAATTCACTTACAGTTTTAGCAGCATGGAGATCAGTTTTTTGGATATAGCACTCTCAGTACAGAATGGCAAACTTACAACTAAAACATATATCAAATCTGTAGATCAAAATAATTATCTTCAATTTGACAGTTCACATAAAAGAAAATGGAAGGAAAATATCCCCAGGGGACAATTTGTACGTATCAGAAGAAATTGTACTTCATTACTGACTTATCAAACACAGGCAAAAACTCTTATGCTGGCATTTGAGGAACAGGGGTATCCTCGAGATCTATTAGAAAAATAATTTCATGAAGTAGAATTAATAGATAGGGAAACATTATTGGTACCAAAAAGAAAAAATAAAAGGGAAAATTTTATTCACGAGGATAACAATAAAAGGAGTATGTTGTTTACCACACAATATAATGGGTGTGCCCGCCAAATTGAACGGGTCATAAAGAAAAATATGTCTCTTCTATTGTTAGATGAAGTTCTCAAACCCCAACTGGATCCAAAGGGCCCAATGATCTTTAGGAAGGCAGATAATCTGCGTTCAATTTTGATGCCGAGCCATTTTGAAAGATCTAAAATATCCAATACACCAAAAAAAACGTGGCTTCCGGAAAGGCCACTAGGATTTCACAAGTGTGGTAAGCTGAATTGCCTGTCCTGTAAAAATGCACCGAGAAAGAGGGTGACATTCACATCTTCTAATACAGGTGAAGAATTCCAGATAAAGGAATTTCTAAACTGCAACTCTGTATATATTGTTTACTTGATCACTTGCCAATGTGGTAAACAATACATTGGGAGAACCACTCGCACCATGCATATTAGATACATGGAACATCGGCGAAATGTATCTAAGGGCGCAAAACACCCACTGTCAAGTCATATAATAATGTGTCAGAATTCTCAATTTGACAACAGTAGCATGGTAGCTATTGAACAGGTTAAGAACACTGCACGGGGAGGTGATTGGTTCAATCTTTTATGTAGGAGAGAGGCTTATTGGATCTACAAAATGGATACATTGGTGCCGGGAGGACTTAATGACATGGTGGAGCTAAACGGAGTTTAGTGGAATAGATTTTAGGGAATTGGTGATAAATATATATATTGAGAGAGCTGTTGGTTGGTTGAAAACATAAAATAGTAAATGTAAAATATAAAGGAGCCATACTGAATGATGAATTGATGGAATTATTGATAAATGATAAATGTTCATTGAGGGCTAGATTGTTGATGTAGATTAAATGGGGCATTGAAGGACTGTTTAGATTAGGGGTCTATAAATCAAAAATCCAAAAATAGAGTGTATAATATAAGGCTAGGAGGATTGGTTAATTTAATCTAAATATAAATACAATTATATAATAATAAATGGGTGGTTTTATAATATATTCTATGGGGTAGAAATGTGATCATGTGACTTATGTAATAGATTGGTCATTCTAATATAAAGGCCAATAAACTATCTGAGCCTATAAATAAAATTAATAAATAAATTAGAGATGATACAGGTTGAGGGGTGTCATATGAATATTGGCCACTAGATGGCAAGTACGTAAATGTATTATATGAATTACAACACTGATAGAAAAAAGTTTTTGTCATCTCACCGTTATAATAATATAAATTTAAAGTTAGTTGTGCATATGTATAGATATTAATTAATGAGGAGAAATGATTACTCATTAGAGGTAGATATTGTATTTGATATAATTATTTCCAGACTGAGTGAGTTCAAAAGGAGGCTTGGATTATAAGCCCGCTGACTGTACATGCCCAGTGAAGAAATTTGGAAACGAGGCTTGAATCGCGAGCGCAGTGCGCATGCCCAGTGAACAAATTTGGAAACAAGGTTTGAACCGCGAGCGCAGTGCGCATGCGCGAACCGGAAAAAACGGTATTTAGGGATCTGAGGTGACAGGCAGCTATTTTACACACTGATGAAGCCGCTGAAACGGACCCTGAGGCGGAGAAACGCGTTTGTGGGCATACCAGAGGAGTTGTGAGTCAGGAGAGCATTCTCCATCATCTGCTACAAATATTAGTGTGGCTGGGGCGTGGTCTGGCCAGCAAGCTGAATAGAAGGGTTTTTTAGGAGCTCCAGCTAACCCTCTCATCATTTTGCTTCTAATTAATATTGACCCGATCTCTCACCGGCCCTATAACATTCTGGGGCTGATCCATAGCCCACCTGCTTGGGGGGTAGCGACTACGGAGCCGGGGGACCCTTTTAAGGGTCTCTGCGGGTTGTGGCCTACCCCTCCCTGTGAAGCCGGGGACTAAAGTAGAGATCCCTACCCGGAATCGACACTCGGCCGAGTGTAGCGTCCCTGCCTGGGAGCCCGGAGTTGAAGCCCGCACCTGATTGCATCTGGAGACGGCGAAGCCAGGAGGCGGAACCTGCGGGACGGGAGGACGGTGACCCTTCAGACGGGACCCGGCGACGGAGACGGCGGCCCTGAAGGCCCGCGGACTCAGCGGAGGTGACGGCTGGTGAGTGTACCTTGCCCACTAGTCCCTCACCATCTGACGGCCTTGCAGCGCATACGGCGCCTCTCCCACCCACTAGCAGTCACCCACAGCCGCTCCCTGTGCGGGCCCAACAGCCAGGGCCTCCGCGCTCCGCATCGGTGGACCGGGGACTGGAGCTCAGAAGAGGCCTGGCCGCGAGTTCCGGGACCGGAACGAAGACGCGGCGGGCCCCAAGCGCTCACCCCTGAGTCTCAGCTCCACATATAAAACCCCTCTTCACCCGTGGCGGGCCTGATAGGTGGCACCTTTCCAAACACCACCTGGGGGTGATTACCGCACTATCACACAGAGATATTACTCACAGCGCACTTGATGTGAATACACCCCTCGGATGAACTCCACCATTTATTTCACCGTACCCCACTATATTTGCTGAGTCCCTTAGAGGGTGCTTTATTATTATTCTGCGGTTCTAATTTTACACTTCAATGGTCCAGTGGGCCCAACTCCTATTTTCCAGTGGCAGTGCCTCTTGAGGCTTATATCTTGATCTGGAGCTCCCCCTAGGGGCCTACCCATATACATAGTTATACATGTGCTACTTTAGCTCTCTTGCACTTGCCTGATAGAATTTACAAAAGAGGCGGATCGCCCTCTGGGGGCCGACGATGCAGATGCCTCATATCTGCTTCTACATTACCGAAGAGGAAAGATCCAACGCCCACTGCAGGCCTGATATCTTAACAGCGGTCATCAATTAATGGCGTGTTAATGCCATTCCATTGGGAGTCACCATGCTGTAGGCACTTCAGAACGTACCAAACAATGCTGAAATTATGCTTATGATATCTTTTGCAATCACGTATTCATTTACTCACTTCTAAGCATGGTCAGATCCGGGAAAAAGAAGTGTAACGCTGCACAACCTAAGGAGACCGCGACCCAACCAGGAATGAGATCATTCCTACAACCTACTCCTGCAAGGCTTTCCGGAAACCTCTCCCCCTCCAGCCCATCTTCCTGCCATTCTGCCTCCTCAGCCTCTCTGTTAATGATGGAGCAATCTACTTCACATATTCACAGCGATACCTCTCTTCAAGATATCCTGCAATTTATGAAAACACTCCCCACTAAGCAGGATCTCCAAGACACCATGCGAAGAGAGCTGGCATCAATCAAACAAGATATCTCACAGCTCTCCGATAGGGTGAACACGCTGGAAGAGCATCGTGACTCCACTGATAAATTTCTTGGATCCTTAACGGAGGTTATTAAAACCCAGTCAGATGAGATCAGATCATTGCGGACCCGTGTATTGGATTTGGATAACAGAGGTAGAAGGAACAATGTCCGGGTGAGAGGTATTCCAGAGGAGGTCCCCCAGACAGGCTTAGTAGATGCCTTGACGACAATCTTCAACACAGTTTTAGGCAATGACCCAGCTACCGTCATAACTTTCGACAGAGCACATCGCGCTCTCAAGCCGAGGGGACTATCTTCCGATCGACCCCGAGACGTCATATGTCGCCTTCATTATTATTCCCAGAAGGGAGAAATTATGAATAAAGCACGTCATACAGATGACTTGGAATTCAACGGCGACCCCATTTCCATCTTTCAGGATCTCTCCTGGCATACCCTGCAACAAAGGAAGATCCTTCGCCCCCTTACGGAAGAACTCCGCAAGCGACAGCTGAAATACAGATGGGGTTTCCCTTTCAGCCTACAGGTATCATCCTCTGGCAAGATATTCACTCTTCATACTCCATCTGACCTCCCCACCTTCTGCTCCGGTCTCGGTCTTCCACCCCTGAAGGTCCCAGATTGGGACTTCATTCTCCCGGATCTACACCCACCACTACCTACGGGGAATGGAGCGCCATGGCAAGTGGTCGGTAGCTCTCAAAAGAAATCTTCAAAACCACTTCCCACGCGCCAGGATTCCTCCCCTACCTGAAGAAACTGCTCTCCACTAATCTGCCAATTGATTTCTTTTGTTTTCTTCGGGAAGACTGATCATCCTAACTGTGATGTATCGGGTGAGGCACGTTCTATGCGGCCTTGTGCCACTTTAACCTCGTTTTACTGTGTGCCCTCCCCCCCGGTCTCATCTTCAGTTCTGGAGTTCAGTGATGGGACTCTATTAGAAGTTAGTTAACTGTTTCCATCGATTGATACTATTGATCATTATAAACCTTATTTAGTCAGTAGTGTTCTCTTACGATGTTTATGTTGCAAATAGTGCCTGTAGGGGTGACTCCCTTACCCCAGCCCCGCACACGGCCACTGTGCCTCATGGGGATGCTGGTTAACATACCTACCTGCTTCCCCATTGCGGATGTTTCTATGTTTATGATGTTTGTATTTTCTGTGACTTGCTCTTTTTTCCACTTTTCTTTCCCTTACCGTTTTTTTATTTTCCTTGGTGAACTGTCCGAGTACTATACTTTTTTGTGTTATGAGATGATGTGATGTCTCTCCCAGGTATACTTAAATTTACCTCGATTAATGCAAAAGGGCTTAACACCCCCGAGAAACGGTCCCATTTACTTCGGACGCTACGATCTGACAGAGTAGATGTGGCTCTGATTCAAGAGACACATTTTAAGATCTCTGCTCGCGGGCCTTCCTTGGTAAATCGGAATTTCCCCCTTGCTTTTTATTCCAACAATCCTGAAAGTAAATCCAAGGGGGTCGCTATAATTTTTTCCAAGGCCCTCCAAGTGTCTAATGTCTCTGTCCATAAACTAGTTTCAGGGAGATTACTGGTAGTCCAATGCAATATATTCTCCCAGGCATATACCCTTATAGCTCTCTAGGCTCCAAACCAAGGCCAACCATCCTTTTTCCGGTCCCACCTTCCCCGACTTGAAGCCCTTATGCGGGGTATAGTAGTTCTGGGAGGCGACCTAAACTGGCCCATGGACCCATCCATCGATACCTCCCCACCAGCCCTTAAATTCTCTGAACACAGACATAGGCAGGTTAAGAAGGTCTTCCATGAATTTCAATTGGCTGACTCTTGGCGGGTTACACATCCCACTGACAGAGACTTCTCTTTTTTCTCGCACCCACATCAGGTTTATTCTCGCCTAGACTACTTGTTCTTAAGCCATAAACACCTCCCCCTAATAGTGGACGCCTCCATAGGCTCCATTACATGGTCAGACCATGCCCCAGTTTTCCTGTCCCTATCGGCCCCCTCTCGAACACCTGGCGTCTTAATGAATCCCTTTTGTATGATACTCATTGCAAATCGGAACTAGATAAAGCATTATCTGACTATTTTGACATTAATGATACAGGGGAACTTTCCGAAATCATGATTTGGGAGGCACACAAATGTGTTATACGGGGTAAACTGATCCAACTAGGCTCATTTGTGAAGAACAGCCAGGCCTTAGTCACCACACTACTACATAAAATACATTCCTTGGAATCTCGCCACAAGTCCTCCCTGACCCCATCGGATTTGGTGGAGCTGTCCGCAGCCCGGACACAACTCCGATCAACCCTTAATAATAAAACCCAAGCCTCCTTGCGTAAATGCAATAGCAAATATTATAAGTGGGGGAATAAACCAGGCCGTCTGCTGGCCCAGGCACTAAGATCCCAGAGACTGGCCTCCTTTGTTCCTTCAATGAAAAATAATACAGGTTCCGTATGCTTTAAATCTCCGGAGATAGCAGCATGTTTTAAAAATTATTATAATACTCTATATAACCTAGGTGACCCTTCCCAGTCCCACGACCCTCTTTCAAACATGATGAGATCCAGGAAATATTAAACTGACGCGTTCCCTCAGCTGTCAAACTCCGACCTGGAATCCCTGGAAGCTCCTTTCACTTTGACTGAGGTGGAACATGTCATCTCTACTGCTCCCCTACGTAAAAGTCCGGGCCCAGATGGCTTCACGGCCACCTATTATAAGATATTTAAGGAAGTTCTCGCTCCTAAATAACTGCGGGCCTTTAACTCCATCTCCGCTGAAACTCACTTCACCAAACAATCACTTGAGGCCCACATTACGGTGATCCCTAAACAAGGAAAGGACCCCTCAGTATGCTCCAGTTACAGGCCCATCTCCCTGCTTAACCTAGATCTCAAATTCTTTGCGAAATTAATGGCTCTTAGATTGAACGAATTTCTCCCATCGCTCGTTCATAACGACCAGGTGGGATTCGTCCCCGGTCGTGAAGCTAAAGATAATACGACCAAACTTCTAAATCTCATCCATTTGGCGTCTAGCAGCAAGACGCCTACTGTGTTGCTGTCCACAGATGCCGAAAAGGCTTTCGACAGGGTGAACTGGGATTTCATGAGGGCAGTGCTGGAGCATATTGGGTTAGGCCCACGAGCTCTCCATAGAATATTATCACTCTATACACAACCATCGGCTAAAGTACGGGTCAACGCGACCCTCTCAGACAATTTCCCTATCAGTAATGGAACGAGGCAAGGCTGCCCCCTATCCCCCCTGATTTTCGTTCTTTGTATTGAAGCCCTGGCCAGGGCTATTAGAGCAAACGACAAGATCAGGGGCCTAAGAATAGGTGATATAGACTACAAACTTGCTCTATTTGCAGACGACCTATTGACGACGGTCACAGACCCAGCGCTCTCACTTCCTAACCTGATGAGTGAGTTGGACATCTTCAGCTCATTGTCAGGTTTTAAAATCAACACATCTAAATCCTATGCCCTTCATATCTCAACCCCCCACTCGGTCTTGACTGATCTGAAAGCCACATTCCCCTTTCAATGGAGGGACTCACATATTACATACCTGGGAGTCCAGCTGTCTAGCGACTCCTCACGTCTATTGCCCTTGAACTTCCACCCTATTCTCCAGGCCATGAGAAATGATTATTGCAGATGGCAATACCACAATCTCTCTTGGCTTGGTAGAATCAACGTTGTAAAAATGAACACGTTACCCAAATTGCTCTATCTCCTTCAGACCCTGCCAATTCAGATCCCCGACTCTTGGTTTCGGACTGTGAGATCGTTGATCCAGCAATTTATATGGCGTCGTAAAAGACCTAGGATTGGTAGATCCATCCTGACTCGACCACCTCAGAAAGGTGGGTTCATGCTCCCAGATATTAAAATTTATTACCAAGCAATCCTCTTAAATAGAGTCTTAGATTGGACCAGGAGTCGGGAGATTAAACAATGGGTGGTCTTAGAAGGTTTATGCCTACAACAGTTCCCAGAAATCTTTCCTTGGCTCCCGACCTTGCCCAAACTACTATACCCCCACCCAACTATTTCTCCTACACTTTCTTTTTGGAAGGGGACACGACGTAGATCCTGTATCTCCTCTATTATTGGCCCCCTCACCTCCTTTCTGAGCAATTCGAATTTTCCACCTGGCCTCTCACTGGGGTATTATCAAAACTGGGCATTGGAGGGACTCTTTAGAATAGGTCAGCTAGTTCACCCGTCTGGGGTTAAACAGTTCTCGGAGATACGAGAGAAATGGGAGATTCCACAAACAGATTTTTGGAAGTTCCTGCAGGTCCGACACTTTCTACACACAGATAACATGTACCGTCAGGCATCAAGGGAACTGACCGCGTTTGAAAAAATGTGCGTGACCCCCATGAATCCCCTACATACTATATCCTCCCTGCACAAGCTCCTCAGTTCGTCTGACTCCCCTACCCCTCCCCTTTTTACCCAAAAATGGGAGAGCGATTTGAACATCTCACTTTCCGACAGGGAATGGGACTCTGTCTTTCTTAAAGCCCACAAGAGCTCCATTTGTATACAGGTCAGAGAAACGCAGTATAAGATCCTGATGAGATGGTACAGACACCCCACTCTTCTACACGCCATTTCCTCATCCATCTCACCTACCTGCTGGAGATATCATAGAGATTTAGGTTCTCTACTACACATCTGGTGGACCTGCCCCCTTATTAAAAGTTTCTGGGATGATGTAATATCTATTTCCGGTGATATCCTAAGTATTTCTGTCCCATCTGATCCGGCCTTTTGGCTACTAAACCACTCCACTACCCCAATCTCTACTTATAAGACATCTTTACTACGACATCTTGGCAACGCCGCACGGGCAGTGATCCCCACAATGTGGAAATCTATCAGTCCTCCTACAAGATATACCTGGTTCTCCAGACTAGACTATTATATGAACATGGAAGATGTATTATTGAGCGCTGCAGACAGACGTTCAGAATTTACTGCTATGTGGTGGCCTTGGATAGAATACAAGACATCTGAGTCGTATAAGTCTTACATTTCCTCTGTGAAGTGAGTGAGCGGCAAGAGACACTCCCTGGTTTGGTTTGCTAAAGGCCCCGGACCAGTATGCCCAACCCCCATCTCATTACAAATATCTTACTCTCCCTTTTTCAATATACTCGGTTCAGTCACCTCACTTTTCTGTTGTTTTCTTTTTCTTGTTATTCATCTATGCTTTATCATGTTTTCTTTTAATCCAAAATGTTAATACGGACTATAACTATACTGAATAATCGGCTATTAATCTGTATATGCTTAATTTGCCACTTTAACTTGCTGACGATTGATGTTCAGATATGTTCACAAGCTGTTATAAGTCTGTATTTGTTTCAATAAAAACAGATTATACAAAAAAAAATATTAGTGTGGCTCATAAACCCTCAATACCGGCTGGTGAACTGTTTTCTCCCTACCCCAGTGCACAGGAGAAGGAGAGTGTTTTTTTATCAATCAGGCTGGCACCTGTAGCGGCCATCAAGGATAAAGTTGCTAGTGAGTGCTTCTGCTAAATGCACTCTAGTCCTTGTGGAAACGCATCACATTATAACAACTTACCTGATTATATGTGCCTCACCTAATTAACCAAAACAACTGTGCAAGAAGTGGCTGGTTAAAGGCTGTGGTTTGGTAGAGAACATTTGCCTAATGTATTTATTTCTGGACTGAATCCAACACTGCCGACCTAATTTGATTCATACCTCCCACAAGAAGGAAAGTGGTTGGAGGTTCTTGTTTGAAAAGGAGGAATCGTGCTTGCATACTACCTCTAATTAATAAATGTATGCATAAGGGACATACTGAATACAAATTAACTCATTGTGCAGTTGGAACTGGAAATATACTATTCCATTCTACAGCTTTTTAAGGGATTGCATGCATGCATAACCTACTAATCATTGGTTAATCTATTGTGAAATCTATCTGGAATCTCTTATATATTTTTTAATCATTAGATTAGTGGTGTAGATTAGTCTAAGTATATTGTGATAAAGGATAATATCAATATACAAGTAAATATATTCAGTGTAAGCAGTGATGGTTCTGATTGATTAAGGGTGATTAATGAGAATGATAGAAGATAATACAGAAGGAAACTATAGGTCAGTAAGACAATACAGAAGAAACTATAGGTCAGTAAGACAATACAGAAGAAACTATAGGTCAGTAAGACAATACAGTAGGAAACTATAGGTCAGTAAGACAATACAGTAGGAAACTATAGGTCAGTAAGACAATACAGTAGGAAACTATAGGTCACTAAGACAATACAGAAGAAAACCGTAAGACTATAAAGAAGGCAACTAGGTCAATAAGACCATACCGTAAGAAACTATATAGGACAGTAAGACATTACAGAGATAACTCGATCAGTAAAACATTACAGTAAGAAACCATAGGTCAGTAAGACAATACAGTAGGAAACTATAGGTCAGTAAGACAATACAGTAGGAAACTATAGGTCAGTAAGACAATACAGAAGGAAACTATAGGTCAGTAAGACAATACAGTAGGAAACTATAGGTCAGTAAGACAATACAGTAGGAAACTATAGGTCAGTAAGACAATACAGTAGGAAACTATAGGTCAGTAAGACAATACAGTAGGAAACTATAGGTCAGTAAGACAATACAGAAGAAACTATAGGTCAGTAAGACAATACAGAAGGAAACTATAGGTCAGTAAGACAATACAGTAAGAAACTATAGGTCAGTAAGACAATACAGTAGGAAACTATAGGTCAGTAAGACAATACAGTAGGAAACTATAGGTCAGCAAGACAATACAGAAGAAAACCGTAAGACTATAAAGAAGGCAACTAGGTCAATAAGACCATACCGTAAGAAACTATATAGGTCAGTAAGACATTACAGAGATACCTCGATCAGTAAAACAATACAGTAAGAAACCATAGGTCAGTAAGACAATACAGTACGAAACTATAGGTCAGTAAGACAATACAATAGGAAACTATAGGTCAGTAAGACAATACAGTAGGAAACTATAGGTCAGTAAAACAATACCATAGGAAACATCTAAAAAGCCTTTTTCTCTGACGTCCTAGTGGATGCTGGGAACTCCGTAAGGACCATGGGGAATAGCGGCTCCGCAGGAGACTGGGCACAAAAGTAAAGCTTTAGGACTACCTGGTGTGCACTGGCTCCTCCCCCCATGACCCTCTTCCAAGCCTCAGTTAGATTTTTGTGCCCGGCCGAGAAGGGTGCACACTAGGGGCTCCCCTGGGCTTCTTAGTGAAAGTTTAGTTTTAGGTTTTTTATTTTCAGTGAGATCTGCTGGCAACAGGCTCACTGCATCGAGGGACTAAGGGGAGAAGAAGCGAACTCACCTGCGTGCAGAGTGGATTGGGCTTCTTAGGCTACTGGACACCATTAGCTCCAGAGGGATCGAACACAGGCCCAGCCTCGGAGTCCGGTCCCAGAGCCGTGCCGCCGGCCCCCTTACAGAGCCAGAAGCAAGAAGAGGTCCGGAAAAATCGGCGGCAGAAGACATCAGTCTTCACCAAGGTACCGCACAACACTGCAGCTGTGCGCCATTGCTCCTCAGGCACACTTCACACTCCGGTCACTGAGGGTGCAGGGCGCTAGGGGGGGGCGCCTTGATCAGCAATATTAACACCTTGGCTGGCGAAAATACACCACATATAACCCCCAGGGCTATATGGATGTATTTTAACCCCTGCCAGAATTCACCAAAAAGTGGGAGAAAAGGCCGCCGAGAAGGGGGCGGAGCCTATCTCCTTAGCACACGGGCGCCATTTTCCATCACAGCTCCGCTGGAAGGACGTCTCCCTGACTCTCCCCTGCAGTCCTGCACTACAGAAAAGGGTAAAAAAAAAAAGAGAGGGGGGGCACTAATTTGGCGCAGTTTTGATAATAACAGCAGCTATAAAGGGAAAAGCACGTTATATAGTGGTATTCCTGTCTATATATAGCGCTCTGGTGTGTGCTGGCATACTCTCCCTCTGTCTCCCCAAAGGGCTAGTGGGGTCCTGTCCTCTATCAGAGCATTCCCTGTGTGTGTGCGGTGTGTCGGTACGATTGTGTCGACATGTTTGAGGAGGAAAATGAGATGGAGGCGGAACAATTGCCTATAATAGAGTTGTCACCCCCTAGGGAGTCGACACCTGAGTGGATGAGCTTATGGAAGGAATTGCATGACAATGTCAGCTCTTTACGAAAGACAGTTGACGATATGAGACAGCCGGCTACTCAGCTTGTGCCTGTCCAGGGGTCTGAAACGCCATCAGGGGCTCTAAAACGCCCGTTACCTCAGATGGCAGACACAGACACGGATACTGACTCCAGTGTCGACGATGAAGAGACGAATGTGACTTCCAGTAGAGCCACATGTTACATGATTGAGGCAATGAAAAATGTTTTGCATATTTCTGATAATACAAGTATCACTAAAAAGGGTATTATGTTTGGTGAGAAAAAACTGCCTGTAGTTTTTCCTGTATCCGAGGAATTAAATGAAGTGTGTGATGAGGCGTGGGTTTCCCCCGATAAAAAACTGATAATTCCTAAAAGGTTATTGGCATCATACCCTTTCCCGCCAGAGGATAGGGCACGTTGGGAAACACCCCCTAGGGTGGATAAAGCGCTCACACGCTTGTCTAAACAGGTGGCACTACCCTCTCCTGATACGGCCGCCCTTAAGGAACCTGCCGACAGAAAGCAGGAGAATATCCTAAAATGTATATACACTCACACGGGTGTTATATTGCGACCAGCAATCGCCTCAGCCTGGATGTGCAGTGCTGGGTTGGCTTGGTCGGATTCCCTGACTGACAATATTGATACCCTAGATAGGGACAGTATATTACTGACTATAGAGCATTTGAAAGATGCATTTCTATATATGCGTGATGCACAGAGGGATATTTGCCGACTGGCATCAAGAGTAAGTGCGCTGTCCATTTCTGCCGGAAGAGGGTTATGGACGCAGCAGTGGTCAGGTGATGCGGATTCCAAAAGGCACATAGAAGTATTGCCTTATAAGGGGGAGGAGTTATTTGGGGTAGGTCTATCAGACCTGGTAGCCACGGCAACTGCTGGAAAATCCACATTTTTACCCCAGGTAGCCTCTCAACATAAGAAGACGCCGTATTATCAGGCGCAGTCCTTTCGGCCCCATAAGGGCAAGCGGGCAAAAGGCTCCTCATTTCTGCCGCGTGGCAGAGGGAGAGGAAAAAGGCTGCAGCACACAGCCAGTTCCCAGGAACAGAAGCCCTCTCCCGCCTCCGCAAAGTCCTCAGCATGACGCTGGGGCTTTACAAGCGGACTCAGGCACGGTGGGGGCCCGTCTCAAGAAGTTCAGCGCGCAGTGGGCCCACTCGCAAGTGGACCCCTGGATCCTTCAGAGGGTATCTCAGGGGTACAAATTGGAATTCGAGACGTCTCCCCCTCGCCGTTTCCTAAAGTCTGCTTTACCGACATCTCCCTCAGACCAGGAGGCAGTATTGCAAGCCATTCACAAGCTGTATTCCCAGCAGGTGATAATCAAGGTACCCCTCCTGCAACAGGGAAAGGGGTATTATTCCACACTGTTTGTGGTACCGAAGCCGGACGGCTCGGTGAGACCAATTTTAAATCTAAAATCCTTGAACACTTACATACAGAGGTTCAAATTCAAGATGGAGTCACTCAGAGCAGTGATTGCAAACCTGGAAGAAGGGGATTATATGGTGTCTCTGGACATCAAAGATGCTTACCTACATGTCCCAATTTACCCTTCTCACCAAGGGTACCTCAGGTTTGTGATACAGAATTGTCACTATCAGTTTCAGACGCTGCCGTTTGGCTTGTCCACGGCACCCCGGGTCTTTACCAAGGTAATGGCCGAAATGATGATACTCCTTCGAAGGAAGGGAGTTTTAGTTATTGCTTACTTGGATGATCTCCTGATAAGGGCAAGATCCAGGGAACAGTTGGAAGTCGGGGTAGCACTATCTCAGATAGTGTTGCGGCAGCACGGTTGGATTCTCAATATTCCAAAATCGCAGCTGATCCCGACGACACGCCTTCTATTCCTAGGGATGATCCTGGACACAGTCCAGAAAAAGGTGTTTCTCCTGGAGGAGAAAGCCAGGGAGTTATCCGAGCTAGTCAGAAATCTCCTAAAACCAGGCCAAGTCTCAGTGCATCAATGCACAAGGGTCCTGGGAAAAATGGTGGCTTCCTACGAAGCAATCCCTTTCGGCAGATTCCACGCAAGAACCTTCCAGTGGGATCTGCTAGACAAATGGTCCGGGTCGCATCTTCAGATGCATCAGCGGATAATCTTGTCACCAAAGACAAGGGTGTCTCTCCTGTGGTGGTTGCAGAGTGCTCATCTTCTAGAGGGCCGCAGATTCGGCATTCAGGACTGGGTCCTGGTGACCACGGATGCCAGCCTGAGAGGCTGGGGAGCAGTCACACAGGGAAGAAATTTCCAGGGCTTGTGGTCAAGCCTGGAGACATCACTTCACATAAATATCCTGGAGCTAAGGGCCATCTACAATGCTCTACGCCTAGCAAGACCTCTGCTTCAAGGTCAGCCGGTGCTGATCCAGTCAGACAACATCACGGCAGTCGCCCACGTAAACAGACAAGGCGGCACAAGAAGCAGGAGGGCAATGATAGAAGCTGCAAGGATTCTTCGCTGGGCGGAAAATCATGTGATAGCACTGTCAGCAGTGTTCATTCCGGGAGTGGACAACTGGGAAGTAGACTTCCTCAGCAGGCACGACCTCCACCCGGGAGAGTGAGGACTTCATCCAGAAGTCTTCCACATGATTGTGAACCGTTGGGAAAAACCAAAGGTGGACATGATGGCGTCCCGCCTCAACAAAAAACTAGACAGGTATTGCGCCAGGTCAAGGGACCCTCAGGCAATAGCTGTGGACGCTCTGGTAACACCGTGGGTGTACCAGTCAGTGTATGTGTTCCCTCCTCTGCTTCTCATACCCAAGGTACTGAGAATTATAAGACGGAGAGGAGTAAGAACTATACTCGTGGCTCCGGATTGGCCAAGAAGGACTTGGTACCCGGAACTTCAAGAGATGCTCACAGAGGACCCGTGGCCTCTACCTCTAAGAAGGGACCTGCTCCAGCAAGGACCCTGTCTGTTCCAAGACTTACCGCGGCTGCGTTTGACGGCATGGCGGCTGAACGCCGGATCCTGAAGGAAAAAGGCATTCCGGATGAAGTCATCCCTACCCTGATCAAAGCCCGGAAGGATGTAACCGCACAACATTATCACCGTATTTGGCGTAAATATGTTGCGTGGTGCGAGGCCAGGAAGGCCCCTACAGAGGAATTTCAACTGGGTCGTTTCCTGCATTTCCTGCAAACAGGACTGTCTATGGGCCTAAAATTAGGGTCCATTAAGATTCAAATTTCGGCCCTGTCCATTTTCTTCCAGAAAGAACTGGCTTCAGTTCCTGAAGTTCAGACGTTTGTTAAGGGGGTACTGCATATACAGCCTCCTTTTGTGCCTCCAGTGGCACCTTGGGATCTCCAATGTAGTTTTGGGGTTCCTAAAATCACATTGGTTTGAACCACTCACCACTGTGGACCTAAAATATCTCACATGGAAAGTGGTAATGCTGTTGGCCCTGGCTTCGGCCAGGCGTGTGTCAGAATTGGCGGCTTTATCCTATAAAAGCCCTTACCTAATTTTTCATACGGACAGGGCAGAAATGAGGACTCGTCCTCAATTTCTCCCTAAGGTTGTTTCAGCGTTTCACCTGAACCAGCCTATTGTGGTACGTGCGGCTACTAGGGACTTGGAGGACTCCAAGTTGCTGGATGTAGTCAGGGCCCTGAAAATATATGTTTTCAGGACGGCTGGAGTCAGAAAATCTGACTCGCTGTTTATCCTGTATGCACCCAACAAGCTGGGTGCTCCTGCTTCTAAGCAGACTATTGCTCGTTGGATTTGTAGTACAATTCAGCTTGCACATTCTGTGGCAGGCCTGCCACAGCCTAAATCTGTAAAAGGCCATTCCACAATGAAGGTGGGCTCATCTTGGGCGGCTGCCCGAGGGGTCTCGGCTTTACAACTTTGCCGAGCAGCTACTTGGTCAGGGGCAAACACGTTTGCTAAATTCTACAAATTTGATACCCTGGCTGAGGAGGACCTGGAGTTCTCTCATTCGGTGCCGCAGAGTCATCCGCACTCTCCCGCCCGTTTGGGAGCTTTGGTATAATCCCCATGGTCCTTACGGAGTTCCCAGCATCCACTAGGACGTCAGAGAAAATAAGAATTTACTTACCGATAATTCTATTTCTCGTAGTCCGTAGTGGATGCTGGGCGCCCATCCCAAGTGCGGATTGTCTGCAATACTTGTACATAGTTGCTGTTACAAAAATCGGGTTATTGTTGTTGTGAGCCATCTTTTCAGAGGCTCCGCTGTTATCATGCTGTTAACTGGGTTCAGATCACAGGTTGTATGGTGTGATTGGTGTGGCTGGTATGAGTCTTACCCGGGATTCAAAATCCTTCCTTATTGTGTACGCTCGTCCGGGCACAGTATCCTAACTGAGGCTTGGAGGAGGGTCATGGGGGGAGGAGCCAGTGCACACCAGGTAGTCCTAAAGCTTTACTTTTGTGCCCAGTCTCCTGCGGAGCCGCTATTCCCCATGGTCCTTACGGAGTTCCCAGCAACCACTACGGACTACGAGAAATATAATTATCGGTAAGTAAACTCTTATTTTAAAAGAGTTCCTCCTAACACCGCTCAATGCGCAGACATTTGTGCGCAGAATTAAAATCTTGCAGTAAAACCTATGGAGAATTAGTACTAATAACTTTTTGCTGCTAATTGGTTAGGGAGTTTTTGCGATGAACTGAATCCCCCCCATAAAGTGTTTATACATACAGTATGATGTTACATTGAGATTACCGCTGGAGGAAACTCTGCCACAATATTATTGAATGTAATTTAGCCCGTTCTCGTATGGGTGTAATATATTAATATATTCTTACTGAACAGGATTACCAGCACTGAATCAGTTATCACCCAATATAATATATATGCCGATGTTTAACAACAAATACACTTGTTTTTTTATTACATTATTCACCTTTATACATTTACCTTTGTGTTTAATATATCACTGATTTATCTTACATACTTTACTGTACTTAATAAAGGTTATATATTATTTATTAGTGCGCAAACAGGACAGCACTGTCTCTTCTTTGCTGTTTTATTATTGCAAAGCCCAAGTCACCTATAGTAATCCCACATGAGCGTCATGTCACCTCTAGTAATCCCACGTGGGCGTCCATGTCACCTCTAGTGATCCCACATGAGCGTCCATGTCACCTCTAGTAATCCCACATGAGCGTCCATGTCACCTCTAGTAATCCCACATGAGCGTCTATGTCACCTCTAGTAATCCCACATGAGCGTCCGTGTCACCTCTAGTAATCCCACATGAGCGTCCATGTCACGTCTAGTAATCCCACATGAGCGTCCGTGTCACCTCTAGTAATCCCACATGAGCGTCCATGTCACCTCTAGTAATCCCACATGAGCGTCATGTCACCTCTAGTAATCCCACATGAGCGTCCCTGTCACCTCTAGTAATCCCACATGAGCGTCCCTGTCACCTCTAGTAATCCCACATGAGCGTCCCTGTCACCTCTGGTAGCATCCATGTCACCTCTGGTAATCCCACATGAGCGTCCATGTCACCTCTAGTAATCCCACATGAGCGTCCTTGTCACTTCTAGTAATCCCACGTGAGCGTCCTTGTCACTTCTAGTAATCCCACATGAGCGTCCGTGTTACCTCTAGTCATCCCACGAGCATCCGTTTCACTTCTAGTAATCGCACTCGAGCGACCGTGTCACCTCTAGTCATCCCACGTGAGCGTCTGTGTCACCTCTAGTCATCCCACGTGAGCGTCTGTGTCACCTCTAGTCATCCCACGTGAGCGTCCGTGTCCCATCTAGTCATCCCACGTGAGCGTCCGTGTCACGTCTAGTAATCGCACATGAGCGTCTATGTCACCTCTAGTAATCCCACATGAGTGTTCATTGTTGACGAAGTTCCAGTCTAAGCATCCTTGTTTTGTAATAAACATAAAAGCAATGATTACAGGTAAAAAATGTCAATTATAGAATTATATATTGCATCCTGTAACACCCTGGGTCTTGTCTGCTTTTATATTTCCATAATGTATTTTATTTCCAGCAGATGGACACACAAGCAGGAATATCTCAGAAGGACATCTAATGTTATCCCCGCATTGTGACATAAAAGATAATGGCAGTATACAGGATTCTCCAGGAGATAACCCCATTACCCGAATTATACATCCAGCTCTATCAGCTTATCCCCCTGATCCTGGGAAATGTTCTCCTGATCACTCTAAAATTGGTGCATCTGTTACAGCTCTGACAGTAGATATAGAGTTTCCCTGTTCTATAGATGCAAAATGTATTACACAGAACACAAAGCCTGTTACCCATCAGCCAGCTGAGAGGCCATTTCCATGTTCTGAGTGTGGGAACTGTTTTGCATACAAATCAGCTCTTGTTATACATCAGAGAAGTCACACAGGTGAGAGGCCATATTCCTGTTCTGAGTGTGGGAAATGTTTCGCACACACATCAGCTCTTGTTACACATCAGAGAAGTCACACAGGCGAGAAGCCATATTCCTGTTCTGAGTGTGGGAAATGTTTCTCACAGACATCACATCTTGTTACACATCAGAGAAGTCACACAGGTGAGAAGCCATATTCCTGTTCTGAGTGTGGGAAATGTTTTGCACAGACATCAGCTCTTGTTACACATCAGAGAAGTCACACAGGTGAGAACCCGTACTCCTGTTCTGAGTGTGGGAAATGTTTTGCATACAAATCATATCTTGTTCCACATCAGAGAAGTCACACAGGTGAAAAGCCGTATTCCTGTTCTGAGTGTGGTCAATGTTTTGCACAGAAATCACATCTTGTTAAACATGAGAGAAGACACACAGGTGAGAAGTCATTTTCCTGTTCCGAGTGTGGGAAATGTTTTACACAGAAATCAGATCTTGTTCCACATCAGAGAAGTCACACAGGTGAGAAGCCGTATTCCTGTTCTGAGTGTGGAAAATGTTTTGTACGGAAATCAGTTCTTGTTAGACATGAGAGAAGTCACACAGGTGAGAAGTAATTTTCCTGTTCCGAGTGTGGGAAATGTTTTGCACAGAAATCAGTTCTTGTTACACATCAGAGAAGTCACACAGGTGAGAAGCCGTATTCCTGTTCCGAGTGTGGAAAATGTTTTGTACGGAAATCAGTTCTTGTTAAACATCAGCGATTTCACAGGTGAGAAGCCATTTTCATGCTGAGAGAGAAATAAATCCGCTCTTGTTGAACATATTAGACATTACCCAAATACAGAACCATTTAAATCTTCTGGAGTATAATTATCACTGTCATGCAATGTTCCTCAAGGGTCAATCCTATCTCCT
The DNA here is from genome assembly GCF_028390025.1 of Pseudophryne corroboree. NCBI lineage: Eukaryota > Metazoa > Chordata > Amphibia > Anura > Myobatrachidae > Pseudophryne > Pseudophryne corroboree. The sequence continues at coordinate 2,069,657 of NW_026967503.1, read as the reverse complement.
AAGCTTTATAAAATATACATGCTACCACTGGGTTATATAAGCAGACATCATGGCCTGGTCTACCACTGCTATGCAGATGACCTGCTTTTTGCTCCATGTACTGAGAACCGAATACCAATCCTAAATGGTTGTCTAGCTGAGCGCCAGGGGTGGATGATGCCAGTTGGCTGTGATTCAGTCTTTGTGAAACATAATAGAAGCTCACCAGCAAAGGACAAGACTACAGCTTTACCAACCATCTGGATTTATGCTTTGGTGTTCAGAATTGCAAAATACTGAACATGTGCTGAATCTTTGTGATGTCCTGGTTTGTGGCTGACACTGACATTGGGTATCTGCCACATACAAATCCTCATTCTTCCATCTGTGGACCATAGCCAGAATCAAGCACTTGATTCCCTCAGAAGTTCATAGACTACTGCAATGCCATCTACCTGGGTCACCCAGCAAAAGAATTACAGAGCTTGCAGCTAGTACAGAATGCAGCAGCCAAGCTGTTACCTAACCAGCCCGTTCCTGCCTCATAACACCCATTGTCTGCTCCCTTCACTGGCTGCCTGTAAGATGACAAATCTATTTCATAATTGGCTAACTGACCTTCCCAGCCTAACATTACATGGTCCACGGTACTAGAAGCAGCTTCTGCCTCCTTACTGCCCTGCTTGCTGGCTTCTACAGATGAAGGACTGTTACCAGCAGTACCAAGAATCTCCTGTAATTCATTTATGGGTTGAACGTTTAGCTTTGACCATGGAACTCACTGCCTTGCACATTCCAAGAGGCCTCCACTCTAGAGACCTTCACAAGCAGACTGATGACTGTTACTCATGCTTTTCATTAATGTACCTCTATTTACTTCCTAAATAATACATCCCAAATGCTTAGGTCTTTTTTCTGCTGTTTATTTAGTATCTTGTGCTTTGTGTAAATGTGAATGTCTAATACCAGTTTGCACAATCTGTATTGCTGCATGACAGTATGGCGGCCATTGGAACGTGTTTTCACTTCTTCTAGTTTGCCTAACTTGTTGCAGACACTCATCTTGATAAGGAGTGCCGAGTGTTTTCTGATACAAGATCCTATCCATATATACCCTGTACATTACCATGTGCATTAGAGTCACCCGGGTTCCATCTGCGGTGGTTTGTTGTATGTTACATCTATATGGTGCGGATACTCCCCTGTATGATTTCATAATAAAAGCTTTTGATTGCATCTAATTATTGCATTATAGCTTTTATTTTTTTATTCTGTTTTATATTCCCGTCTGAGTAATTACGCCATAATGTCTAATCTCGGAGTGGACCCCAGAAGATGTAAAGAAACCGTGTAAGTGTTCCATCATTCTGTTACGTGTAAGCATACAGGTAAGTGATGGCACGGTGGTCACTGACCGTCACATTCCGGTGGTATAATGGAAGTGGGACTGTCTGGGCTTATTCTAGTCTACTGCAGAAATAAAAAAAAATCAGCCTTTATCCTGCTTAAAAAAATTACAAAGCCCATAAATCAAGCTTGCCCGGACAAGAAAGAAGCCACATTAATGGTGGCACATCATATAGGCTGAGGACCCATGCTTATGGTATATATGGCATAACTCACTCTTCACCCACAAAAACCTTCCCTTCACCATTCACAATGTCCACCATTGCCCCTTCAGAAGGGACACAACTTTCCTTTGCTTTTTCCACCTCCTCCTTCACAGAGCCCAGGACCACCTCCATGACCATTTCATGTTTATCTGGAGGCCAGGCATCTGGGAGGTTTGTGGCCTGAGATAGCCACAGAACCACCAGGTAGTGGGCAAAAAGAATCCACAGCCTCCTGAGGAACTGGAGAGTCCAAGGATCCACCCCGCATGAGGCAGAGAAGGGTCAACCACAAGGACTCGCTCACCAATTTCCTTCCTAAAAGCTGCTCTTTACCCAGTTTGGAACCTGTGGGATCCCACTCCAATTTCCCTTGAGAGTCCTTACCCTCACTAATCCCTTCTTGTCAGATTGTGTTTTGGCTGTGTCCCCGGAGGGGGCGCTAGTGGGTCAGTGGAGGTGGATGGGAGAAAACGAGAAGGCTAGATAACGTTTCTGCGCATGAGCGCAATGATATTTATTTAACAGATGATTAAACAGAACGGCAGCAGAAATAATAATAACAAATGTAAATGTCAATCACACAGCGTAATAGCTGAAAGTCTATGGCAACGGAATGAATGATGACTGGAGAAATAATAACCGGTAAGATGATAAACAGATGAAATGGTGCTTGTAAAGATGACTCTGGTTTGGAAACCAGTGCAGGTTTAAACATGGAACTTTGGCAGTGATGATGTTAATTGGCAAACCTGGTAGCAGAGGCAGGAGTCTGACTATCCACAGTGCAGGTGGTGAAGCACTGACAGCAAGCAAGCTGTATCACAGGTGGAGGAATGGAACACACCTGGAGTCAGTCTCAACTGCAAGGCTGAAGCACACAAGATGATGGGTGTGAAGCCTGTTGATGAATGCAGGTATTGCTGGGACTTGAAGTTCCACGGAGCTGTGTAATAACCAGGAGTACAAGTCTCAGGTAGAGAGCCAGGAGCACGGAGGAAACAGGAACAGATCCTTTCACATGGGTCGCAGGAGTGACACAAAGTCCAGGATGCCTGCAGACTGATCCTGCAGTCTCTTATGTACCCCTTGGTTAACAGGCATTGGTGGGGTGAGGGAAAGTGGGTGCGGCCAAGCACCGGATTGGCCGCTGTATGCTGACTGTTGGAAACTGTCATGGCGGCGCCCATGCCGCGGCCTAGCGGGAACGCGGCGTGCTACACGCCCGCTGTCACAGGAGCGTTCCCAGGCCCGTGATGGCGTCCAATGGCAGGGACACGGACGACAGGTGACCGCAGGGAGCCAGGACGGAGTCCGCATCGGCGGACGGATGTCAGCTTGGTGAGTCGATTCCTGACAGTACCCCCCCCTTTAAGGGTGGACACCGAACACCCACGTGGCTTGGAAGGATGAGTGCTATGGAAGACACGGACCAACCTTGGAGCATGGACATCCGACGAATTTACCCAACTTCTCTCCTCTGGGCCATAACCGGACCAATCGACAAGGTATTGAAGACGACCATACCGGCAACGGGAATCCAGAATCTTGCCAATCTCGAACTCCACGCCCCGCTGAGTTTGAATTTTGGGACCAACTGGAAGAGCTCTTTGGAAACGGTTCAAGACTAAAGGTCTGAGGAGAGAAACATGAAAAGCATTAGGTATTCGCAGAGAAGGTGGTAACTTCAGTTTGTAGGCCACAGGGTTGATGACTCTTTCGACAGGGAAAGGACCAATAAAACATGGTGCAAATTTCATGGACGGGACCCTAAGACGGAGGTTACGGGTTGACAGCCAAACCTTGTCCCCAGGTTTCAGGTTAGGAACCGCACGTCTCTTGCGGTCGGCAAAGTAATTATACCGGCTGGAGGCCTTTTTGAGAGACACGTGAATCTTTCTCCAAATTGACGAGAACTGAGTCAGAGCAGTAGTGGCAGCAGGAACATCCATATGAGGGAGTTCTTGGAAGTCTGGAACACGAGGATGTTGCCCATATACTGCAAAGAATGGTGTTGTCTCAGTAGCAGTATGATAGCGGAAGTTGTGGGCAAACTCGGCCCATGGGAGCAGATCGAACCAGTCGTCCTGAGAAGATGAAACATACAATCTTAAAAACGTCTCTAGTTCTTGATTCACCCTCTCTGTCTGCCCATTCGTCTGAGGGTGGTAAGATGACGAAAACTTCAGCTTGACCTGCATGGCAGAACAGAGAGCCCTCCAAAACCTCGCTACAAACTGTACCCCTCGGTCGGATATTATTTCTGAGGGTAGGCCATGTAAGCGGAAAATCTCCCGTAGGAAGATTTGGGCAAGTTTCGGGGCAGAAGGGAGACCCTGGAGAGGAACAAAATGGGCCATCTTGGTGAATCTGTCCACTACAACCCAGATGGTATTGTATCCTTGAGAAGGAGGAAGGTCGGTGATAAAGTCCATGGACAGGTGTGACCAGGGACGACTAGGAACAGACAATGGTTGTAACTGACCTGCTGGAGACTGACGAGGAGTCTTGTGCTGCACACACTTAGGACAGGATGCCACGAAATCCTTAATGTCAGCCTTCATCTTTGGCCACCAGTATGTCTCAGAAAGAAACTTGAAGGTCTTCAGGACACCAGGATGACCGGTGAACTTGGATTGATGGGCCCAAGATAGCAACTTGGGACGGAGTTCTGGGGAAACAAAAGTCTTACCAGGAGGAGGAGCTGGGGAGACTTGAGATGCAGCGAATACCACTGGACTCAGGATGGAATGTGGAACTGAGTCAGGCGTTTCCTCTTCGGATTCCATAGATCGGGATAAAGCGTCAGCTTTAACATTCTGCGAACCTGGGCGGAAATGAAGCTTAAAGTTAAAACGTGAGAAAAACATAGCCCACCTGGACTGGCGAGGATTAAGACACTGGGCTGCCTTTAAATATAGCAGGTTTTTATGATCCGTGTAGATGTTGAACGGATGTTTGGCCCCTTCTAGGAGGTACCTCCATTCCTCGAGAGCCAGCTTGATCGCCAGTAGTTCTTGATCTCCAACGGAGTAGTTAGCTTCTGCAGGAAGGAATTTGCGAGAATAAAATCCACAAGGGTGGATTTTCCCATCGGTTCCCTTCTGGGAGAGAACAGCTCCAACTCCAACTGTAGAGGCGTCCACTTCCAACTCGAACGGTCTGTCTACATCTGGCTGAGACAGAACTGGAGCAGACATAAAGGCCAGCTTGATCTTCTGGAAGGCTGCTAACGCTTCTTCTGACCAGTTGGAATGGTTTGCCCCTTTCCGAGTCAGGTTGGTAATAGGAGCGATGAGAGTGGAGAATCCCCGAATAAATTTCCTATAGTAGTTGGCAAATCCCAGGAACCGCTGGATAGACTTGAGAGAATTTGGAATGGACCAATTGGCAATGGCTTCCAATTTTGTTGGGTCCATCTGGAGATCCGATCCGGAAATTATATAACCCAGGAAGGGTATAGAGGAAACTTCAAAGGTGCATTTGGATAGTTTACCGTAGAGCCGGTTCTCACGAAGACGTCGGAGGACTTCACGGACTTGTAGACGATGAGATGGAAGGTCTTGAGAGAAGATGAGGATATCATCCAGATAAACAACGAGGTATTTATACAGAACGTCACGGAAGATTTCGTTTACAAAGTGTTGGAACACTGCTGGAGCATTACTCAACCCGAATGGCATTACCAGGTACTCGTAATGGCCATCTCGAGTGTTAAAAGCTGTCTTCCACTCGTCACCACTCCGGATTCTGATGAGATTGTAGGCACCGCGGAGATCTAACTTGGTGAAGATGCGGGCTCCTTTAACTCTGTCAAATAATTCGGTAATGAGTGGTAATGGATAACTATTTTTAATGGTAATGTCATTGAGACCTCGGTAGTCAATGCATGGACGCAGACCTCCATCCTTCTTTTTGACAAAGAAGAAGCCTGCACCAGCGGGTGATGATGAAGGACGGATGAATCCCTTCTGTAGATTCTCCCTGATATAATCGCTCATCGCCTCAGTTTCAGGAACAGACAACGGGTAGGTGCGCCCCCTAGGTGGCTTCTTGCCAGGAAGGAGATCGATGGGACAATCCCATTCCCTATGGGGCGGTAGGACATCTGCGGCCTTCTCACTGAAGACATCAGAGAAATCTTGATAAGCCGCAGGAAGACTTGACTGTGTCTTTACTTCAGTCGACTTTATGGGACAAACTTGGGCTAAACAGGACTGACGGCAATGTGAACCCCATGAGGTAAGTTGTAACGTTGTCCAGTCAAACTGTGGATTATGTAGCTGGAGCCAGGGCATGCCCAAGACGATCTCCTGGGTGGCTTGAGGAATAACTAAGAACTTAATCAGTTCAGAGTGTAGGAATCCAACTCCCAAGACCACTGGTACAGTTTGATGAGAAATATTCCCCTTGGAGATTCGACTACCATCCACGGCGGTAATATAAACTGGACAGGAAAGTTCACATATAGGTAAGCAAAATTTATTTACCGCAGCTTGGGTGATGAAGTTTCCTGCAGCTCCACAGTCCACTAATGCTGATGCGGACTGGAGCCCAACTGAAGTTTCTAACGTCACAGGAAGGATAAGGTCTTGATTAGAAGGAGCTTGTCTAGAAGATCCCAACTTGACTCCTCCTTTACAAGTCAGGATCTGGCGTTTCCCGAACGCACTGTGCAGGAGTTAATCTGGTGGCCTGCAGCCGCACAATACAGACAGAGTCTCTCACGAATTCTTCTTGCCCGCTCTTCAGGAGTTAGGCGGGACCTATTTATTTGCATAGGCTCGTCAGAAGAAGGAGACTGGAACTGTACTGAAGGTATCATCCTTGATCTGCGTGGCTCACTCCGAGCGCGTTCATTATTGCGTTCGCGGATGCGAGAGTCCAACTTGATGCACAAGGAAATTAATTCAGACAATTGTACAGGAAGATCGCGGGTCGCCAGTTCATCTTTGATCCGGTCAGAAAGTCCATGCCAGAAAGCTGCTACCAGGGCCTGATTGTTCCACTGAATTTCTGCGGCCAACGTCTGGAACTGAATGACATATTGTCCCATACTACGGGTACCTTGACGAAGTTGAATCAGGTCAGCAGAAGCTGATGTTGCACGACCAGGCTCGTCAAAGATCCGTCTGAAGGTTGACACGAATTCAGTGTAGTTGTTAATCAGAGGGTCAGCACGTTCCCACAGAGGAGACACCCAGCTCAGAGCAGATCCAGAAAGTAAGGAGATGATGTAGGCAACCTTGGATCTTGGCGTGGGGAAATTATGTGACAACAACTCAAACTGGATTTCACATTGGTTGAGAAACCCACGACATAGCTTTGGACTGCCATCATACTTGCTTGGCACGGGCAGGTGCAGACGTGACACTGGAGCTGATGCAGCCGGCATAGAGGAACTCACAGCACTGGCAGGTGCTGGAGTAACAGGAACGGTAGAAATGTGTACACTAGGCAGGGATTGCTGTAGTGTATCTATCCGGGAGGACATCCCTTGCAGGAACTGAAACATCTGCTGCTGCGCAGCCTCTTGACCATCCAGACGGAAGACCAGATTTTGCAAGGCCTCTGACCCCACACTCCGTCCACCATCCGAGTCCATCGATCCTGGACTTACTGTCAGATTGTGTTTTGGCTGTGTCCCCGGAGGGGGCGCTAGTGGGTCAGTGGAGGTGGATGGGAGAAAACGAGAAGGCTGGATAACGTTTCTGCGCATGAGCGCAATGATATTTATTTAACAGATGATTAAACAGAACGGCAGCAGAAATAATAATAACAAATGTAAATGTCAATCACACAGCGTAATAGCTGAAAGTCTATGGCAACGGAATGAATGATGACTGGAGAAATAATAACCGGTAAGATGATAAACAGATGAAATGGTGCTTGTAAAGATGACTCTGGTTTGGAAACCAGTGCAGGTTTAAACATGGAACTTTGGCAGTGATGATGTTAATTGGCAAACCTGGTAGCAGAGGCAGGAGTCTGACTATCCACAGTGCAGGTGGTGAAGCACTGACAGCAAGCAAGCTGTATCACAGGTGGAGGAATGGAACACACCTGGAGTCAGTCTCAACTGCAAGGCTGAAGCACACAAGATGATGGGTGTGAAGCCTGTTGATGAATGCAGGTATTGCTGGGACTTGAAGTTCCACGGAGCTGTGTAATAACCAGGAGTACAAGTCTCAGGTAGAGAGCCAGGAGCACGGAGGAAACAGGAACAGATCCTTTCACATGGGTCGCAGGAGTGACACAAAGTCCAGGATGCCTGCAGACTGATCCTGCAGTCTCTTATGTACCCCTTGGTTAACAGGCATTGGTGGGGTGAGGGAAAGTGGGTGCGGCCAAGCACCGGATTGGCCGCTGTATGCTGACTGTTGGAAACTGTCATGGCGGCGCCCATGCCGCGGCCTAGCGGGAACGCGGCGTGCTACACGCCCGCTGTCACAGGAGCGTTCCCAGGCCCGTGATGGCGTCCAATGGCAGGGACACGGACGACAGGTGACCGCAGGGAGCCAGGACGGAGTCCGCAGCGGCGGACGGATGTCAGCTTGGTGAGTCGATTCCTGACACTTCTAAACCTACTAGTTCCTTCCCCGTCCACCCACTCCTCCTTTTTAAGCTTTTCACCACCTGCTGTGTGAGTCCCATCCAACTACTCCATTCCTTGACTCATTGGTGTAGCAACCCCCTTCTCCCCACCCCCACCACACTGCTTCACTGCAGTTAAGCTGTGAGACTTGCTGCTAGCAGTACTCACTACTCTACACACACACTCACATCATGATTACACAGCTGTGCCAGAGACACTGTCTCACTGACAACCAGGACGAGACACTCCCAGAAAGGCATGTATGTATGAGTACGGAGAGAGTGGTCGCAGTGGGGCTGCATGACTGACAGCTGAGCCTGTCACGTCAGTGAGGTGACAAAATGCAAGATATAATTACCTAGCTAAATCAGGCGCTAATGCAATGTTACATGTATTAAATGAGCACCAAAGATATTGATTATTAGATAGCAGCTCCTATGCGGCAACTGGATGCCTTAGACGATATAGATTGTTTAAGTTTCAATAGAGACATAAAAGATGGTATATAAATAAAATATTTCTAATATTTATTAGAGTTCAACACAATAAAAACAGTTATGCCAATAATAACCAGATAAAATGTAGCCACAATATTTCTGATTGTATATAAACTGTATACATATTCAGCTGTAATCACTCACATTAGATCGATTGTACTTAAATGCAGCTGAATCAGCTGATATGTGCAGTACTGCGGTCCATTAATTAACATAATAGAGTGAAGGAGTCCTCCAATTTATGTATATACCAGAGGGATCCCACGGTATTAAAGTGGATAATTTGAGTAGTTCAGTATCCTCTCTTATAGGTCAGTGTTCTCATCCAATGTTGGTAATCTCCGCTGGTTCCCATCAATAGCAAAGTGCAGTGTGAGCTACAAGCGGCTGCAGGTATCCCTAACAGATGGACCAGAGGGAGATGCCGCGAGCTCCGATGATCAGTCTGCAGACGGTGTCTCACCACAGGGGCGGGCGGTAGCATTCCGTCCCGTGTGACAGCGGTGAGGATCAATGAAATTGTTTATAGCAGGGTTAAACTAAGTGGATGAATCTCCTTCAATGGACCGACAGTAGCTACAACCCTCAACGCGTTTCTCCACCACAGGCAAACAGCGGTTTTCTCAGGAGATATGAATGCCCAATGAAGAAGTAAATGGGTATTTAAACCGTTTGTATCCAATTGGCTTTTGAGTGGTGATATGCACACCTGAGTGAATGCTCGGTGTTGCTTAATTTGTATAGAGTTGATCCACATGATGTAATTAATACAGGTGCTCTTTTGTTAAAAAGAAAAAAGAACTATACAGATAATATCAAGCTTAAACAATAAAATTAGTACTTATAGTAGATAGTGGTGGGAAAACAAAGAACACACTAATCCCCATATATATGTATATACAGATAGAATTTCTAATGGACATACAGATACCTAATATGTCACTTTATTAGTTTGACATTAAATATGTCTTGCTTTCTAGAGATTATTTTTTATATATAGTTTGAATATTTATTCTCTCTATTCCTTTGAAGGGGTTTCGTGTTTCAAGTTATTCCCACCACTTTCTAAAAACATATATTCAATATAAAAAGGAATCTCTAAGGAATATAACCATTAATTTAATTAGAAAGCTCCAAGAAACAAGTAAAAACCCACCCAAAGCATATCGGACCAAACCACTGTATTCAAAAGAGTAGGAGAGAAAATATTCAAATAGATGTTCCTAAGATATACAGATGATAATAATTAAATAGAAAAATCTTTTCTGAATCATCCGTCGTTGTGACAGAGACCATCTGAGTTAGCCATGTGCATCGTCATATTCAGTGTAAATGTTATCGTTAAGACCTAGAGGGAACAAAGTATCTATCATACAAATCCAGTATGCTTCCCTCTTACAGAGGAGGTTATATCTATCCCCACCTGGGAATGTCTGTTTTATATGTTCAACTCCCCGTCTGGGCAGAACCCCACAATCACCTCCATGGAGTGAGCAAACATGTCTAGGTACACTTTGTTTAGTTGACTTTTTAAGAATTAATCTTCTATGTTCTAAAAACCTAGAGAGCGTATTGTTCTACTGACATATTGGCAACCGCAAATGCAGGAGATTACATAAACCACAAATGTTGTCTGGCAGTTTATATTGCCCACTATATCGACGTATTCTTTAGTTCTATATGATAAGAATTATGATCGTCAGTGAGGTGGATGGGGCATCCCATTCCCAGCCGGAACAGCACACTATTTGTAAGAGCCGGAGCGGTGCAGGGCTACTGGCTGACAGCCTATCATCTCGGTGCAGCCGCAGAAGTCTGTAAATGATGGGAAATAACATCTGGCCCATGGCTACTGTGAGGAAATGAGAGGTCTGTGACAATATAGCTATGCCTCATTTCTCATGTCAGATATGTACTTTTTATCCCCATATCCTTATACATTCATCTGTTTCCTCATTCTCCATAACATGTCCATTACTGCTCACCCAATATTGTGTTTAAATCAACCTTAATATTGTTAATATATCCAATTGTGTTACGTTATCTGTTACCCTTTGGATAATGTATTCATGTTAGACCTGGTTTTCTATTGTTTACTACCACCACAGTGGACACTCAAAGGGTGAGTTATATAAGGTACCATTGTCCCTTTTTGTTTACTCCCTATTGTCCAACAGTGAGCTGACCAGACATGGTTGCTCTCTGGCTGATGTACTCACCTTGATTAGAATATGTATTGTATTCCAATGCTGTAAGATCCTTAGACAAAGAAGTCACACACACTCCATGTAATATGAAGCTTCTGGGGGTATAAGTAGAGCAACCAGAGAGCTGAGAGATTCTATGCTCCTTGACTAAGAAGTGATGTTCTGTCAGGAGTTTATGGTGGGAATTGTCATGTGGAATTGGATTACAGAGGTGTGTTGAGCTGTTTATAGCCCATTCTGTTCAATAAACCACTGTTGGTTTTTCATCTACCACTGTGCCTGAGTGATTTGGAACCCAGTATCTTCACAGCTACTATCGATGGCGGGTAACTACCTGGCTCTCTGCCTTTGATGGTAAAACTAGTTATCATCAGGTATAGACCATCAATGATTCCTGATCATTAATGGTTGATGGCCAATTCTAGACCAGACCCTGAGAGACCACAGCCACCACCAGATCCACAATGTGTACCTGGAAGCTGCCACATCTGGCACTTTGTCACCCGCCATCAGATCTACCTTCTCCTACAGAGCCACCTCTCCACAGCTTTCCACATCTAAGCTGGAACTCTGCAGGTTTTCTTCACCACCAGCTTGGATCTCCTTTGCATCAGCATCCTGGATAGCCTCACACAGGTCCATGGAATCAGCATTATGATAAGTTTTTACTTTCTCTTTCATCCTCTAGGGGACACTGGAGTTCCATTTAGACATTAGGGGTGTGAAGTCTGCGATCCGGAGGTGTGGCACAATCTTAAAAATTTGCATTGTCTGCACAGCCGGCTCCTCCCCCTTCAAGCCCCTCATGCCTCAGTTTTGAAAATTGTGCTAGAGGTGAAGCACATAGGAGCAGATAGCTCCTGACTAGATTACATCTTCACAACAGGCTGCGTCAACCTAAGAAAAGGGGGACAAATCTTATGTTGATCTGAGAGACAAAGATCCCTACTGAAGGGATCCGCATCTCTCATCAGGAGATCCTCTGTTCTTCAAACGTGAGTACTGATTATAAATGGGCCAGTAATATATCTTAAGTCCCTGCATATTGGTTACATAAATGTATTTTTAACAGAAAGCGCCACTTATAATGCGGCTTAAATAGCGCCGCTAACAGAAGTGACAGTGGGGATAGCGGGTCGCGCTGCTAACAGATACGGGTACAGCGCGCCCGAGTCCCGCGTGTGCTACAGCAGAGACAGCGCCGCTGACAGACCCTTTCATAAGTGCCCGCGCGGAAGGGAGACTCGGATCGCATGGCTGGGGCAGATTGCTTGTGCAGCGCGCCCGGGTCCCGAGTGCGCTACGAACGGGGCGCGATGGCACAGCGCGGGGGTGAACTGGCGGCTCGGTTACAGGGAGCCGGAGAAAGAAGCGGGTCACAGCGTGTGAGGGGGACACAGATGGTACGGCTCTCTTGTGGGAGAGTGCAGAGGCAGCGCAGGCATTTAGATGATAGACACTAAATTATTAGACGGCGGCCATTTTAAAATACAGTACAGGCGCCAAAACTGAGGGGCAGGGAGCAGCCCTCCCCCTCTTATGCTTTATCAAATGAGGAATATTTTCAAGGGACTTCTGAAGTTCAGTTAGGCTCCCCCTGCTGGTGGAAAGATTATATAGCATGAATACTGAGGATCTCCTGAAAAAAAAACAATAACTCATTATTACTTATATTTTCAAGGGACTTCTGATCAAAAATCCTGAGGAAAATTCTGGGAGTACGTGGACAACCCTTTCATCATAGCTGATTGACAGCTGGGCTTGTGAGGGCTGCTAACCGACTGGTGTTTTAAATTTTGATTATTAATTAATTATTTTTATTATTTTATTTTATTTTTATTTGTAAGATAAGTTTTTTTATTTGCATATCTTAAACAAAAAAAAGACAAATTATTACAGCCGGTTCCAAACACTTCACTCCCGTCATATATTACAAGCTTTCTTTTCCTGAATACAGGGTGAAAGCTTTGTTTAATTGTCAACTAAAGGGTTAATCATGTCTAAGGCAGCAACCAAGACATCAAGGACCTATTACGTGTGTACGAAATGTTATAAGAAGGATATTCTTACGGAAAGAATATCCAAGGAAATGGCGGAATCACGCAAACAACAATCAGAGTGGGCTGCGGGATTCTCAAAAACGATGGAAGAGTTCCTCATTAAATTAATGCCACCCGCACAAGCAGACACAAATGTGCGCAGGGCAGTTAAAAGACCCCTTCCTGTGGTTCAGGTAACAGAGGAAGAGGATGGTATTATTATAGATACGGAGGAAGGTGAATTAATTCAATCTAACCTGGACACCGACTCTACGGAAGAGGATTCGGCAATCTCAGGTATTGACTCCTTAATTGATGCAGTTAAAGACGTCCTGGACTTTAAGGGAGAAGAGATTAAGGAACCTGAGGAATTCGATTTATTCGAATCCCAGAAACCACGTTCAGCAGTGTTTCCCATTCCTAAATCTCTCCAAACTCAAATGGAGGAGGCATGGAAACAACCTGATAAACGTTTTCAATTCCCGAAAACGATTTCAGGTAACGTACCCTAGGAAGATTATCAAAAAAGACAATTTTGCCAATACCTAATGTAATGACTTTAAAGGATATTTCAGATCGTAATGTTGACACAGCTTTAAAGTCGATTTTTGTAGCAGCAGGTGCAGCACAGAGGCCTACCCTCATCTGTGCTTGGGTTAACAAGGCCATGGGAGCATGGGCCAGTCGTATTATACAAGCTATTGAGGAGGAAAATAGCTTGGAAGAGATTATGCATCTGGCAGAACACATTCGAGAATCGGCTTCATATTTATGTCAGGCATCTAAGGATGCTAGTAGAATTGCCACTGCACATCTCTGCATCGGCCATATCGCCAAGGAGAATTTTATGGCTTAGGGAATGGCAGGGAGATTCTGACACTAAAAATGCAGTGCAAGCTATTCCCTTTGCGGGGTGATACGCTTTTCGGTCCAGAATTGGACAAGCTGGGAAGTCCACATTCCTGCCTACTCCTTATACAAGAACCACTCCACAGGTTAAAAGGGGTTATTCGGGACCAACGTTTAATTCCTTCAGATCTCAGTTCTTTCGAGGCCGAGGAAGTGGTTTTGGTGGACCAGCACATGGGGGCAGAGGTAGAGGCCGCTCACAGGCAATGACCAGAAAGCAGAATAAACCTGCTTAAAAAATGTGGCATGACGGTCTCCCATCTCACCTGGGGTCTCCCCTGGTGGGCGCAGGACTGGAGGGGTTTCAGGACACATGGACCAACACCTCTCCAGAGAGCTGGATAAACAACATAATCTCTCAGGGGTACAAGTTGGATTATCAAGAGAGACATCACAGTCAATTTTTTACAACAGGTTTCCTCGGTGCCCTCAGAAGGCAAAGGCGTTACTTACAGCAATTCAAAAATTGCTACAGTCAGAGGTAATTGTTTCAGTTCCTACCCCTCAGAGAGGAATGGGATTTTATTCCAGTCTTTTTGTCGTGCCAAAGCCAGACGGAACAGTAAAACCAATTCTAAATGTAAAAGTTTTTAAACCAATTTCTAAGAATTTACAAGAATTTACAAATTCAAGATGGAATCAATACAGTCTGTCATTGCAGGTCTAGAACACAAGGAGTTCATGATATCCATAGACATAAAGGATGTGTACCTGCATATCCCAATTTGGTCTCCCCACCAAGCTTACCTATGGTTTGCATTGGTGAAGGATCATTATCAATTCAGAGCTCTACCGTTCGGTCTATCTTCAGCCCCTCTTCACGAAGAGCATGGCGGTTATGGTGGCAGAATTGAGAGTAAGGGGAGTCACTATAATACCTTATCTAGACGATCTCCTAATCAAAGCCTCTTCTCAGGAGAAGCTGGTAAAGGATGCTCACACATCTCACCAATTTCTGATTCAACACGGATGGATAGTGAACTTCAAGAAATCCAGCCTCATTCCAACACAACGGATTCAGTTACTAGGTCTTATGTTGGACACGGTGAAATTGAGAATTTTTCTGCCAGAATCCAAGATTTAGGAATTGGATTTAGGAAGTTGGTGACTCAAGTACTAGGGGCACCGACTGTGTCTCTACATCTCTGTGTACAACTTCTAGGAAAGATGGTAGCGTCATTCAAAGCTATCCAGTATGGAAGACTTCATTCCCGATCCTTTCAGATGAATCTCATTGCTCAGGGAGCAGGTTCGCAATTGGCTACTTCATCGGAAAATCAGACTTCAACCACAAGTACGTGTCTCCCTGACATGGTGGTTGATGCACAAGAATCTCGCAGCAGGAAAGAGATTCGGCATTTGGGACTGGAGGATTCTGACAATGGACACCAGTCTCAAAGGTTGGGGTGCCGTCCTGGAAGACCATCAATTTCAGGGAAGGTGGACGCCTCAAGAGAGCAGATTACCCATAAACATTCTCGAACTAAGAGCTGTTTACAACGCACTTCTACACGGATACAGTCGGACAATGTCACGACAACGGCTTACATAAACCGTCAAGGGGGAACGAAGAGCAAGATGGCGTTGAGGTTATCAACAAAGATCCTGTTGTGGGCGGAAAGGCGAAATATCATCCTCTCTGCAATATTAATTCCAGGAGTAGAAAACTGGGAAGCAGATTATCTCAGTCGACAAGACATGCATCCGGGAGAGTGGTGTCTTCATCCGCGGATTTTCAAGATGTTAGGGAGGAGATGGGGTCTTCCGCAGATCGACCTCATGGCATCGAGGCAGAACCACCAGCTGCCCAGATATGTATCCAGGACAAGGGATACTGCAGCAGAAGGAGTAGATGCGTTGACGCTTCCTTGGGATTACGAAAGGATGTACATCTTTCCACCCTTCCCTCTCATACCAAAGATACTGAAACGGTTGAAACGAGAACGAGTGTGGGCGATTCTTATCGCACCAGATTGGCCACGCAGGAGTTGGTACTCGGACCTGCAGGGATTACTGTCAGAAAGCCTGTGGAGGTTACCTCAAAGAGAGGACTTACTATCTCAAGGACCGTTTCTTCACCCAGACCTGAACAGACTGCGTTTGACGGCGTGACTGTTGAAACCCGGATCTTAAGAAACAGAGGAATACCAAGATTGGCTATTCCTACGATGATTGCGGCTAGAAAGCCGGTTATAGCGGAGCATTACTACAGTATTTGGAAGAAATATATAGACTGGTGTCAGGAACGTGGATGGGATTCGAAAACCTTCCACTTATCCAGACTTTTACTGTTCCTTCAAGCAGGCCTGACATTAGGCCTGCGATTGGGATCTCTGAAGGTTCAGGTGTCGGCTCTTTCCATTCTTTTTCAACAACGGTTGGCATCCGTTGCCAGAGGTTCAAACTTTTTTGCAAGGGGTGCTACGGATACAGCCCCCTTTTCGTACCCCCACGGCAACGTGGGACCTGAATTTGGTATTAGATTTTTTTAAATCTCCTTTGTTTGAACCGTTAATACGGACAGACCTGAAATATCTTTCTTGGAAGGTAACATTGTTGCTAGCCTTAGCTTCGGCTAGACGGGTCTCTGAGTTGGGAGCCTTGTCGTGTAAAAGTCCCTTTTTGATTTTTCACGAGGATCGGGCGGAACTCCGTACAAGAGCTGATTTCCTTCCTAAGGTTGTTTCGGGTTTTCATGTAAACCAACCAATTGTGGTCCCATCTTTCCAGAGTCCAGCAGATGGGGATGTGTCATTGGATGTGGTACGAGCTTTAAGGGTGTACGTACAAGTTACATCATCCTTTAGGAAGTCAGATCATTTGTTCGTACTTTATGATGGGCAAAAGAAAGTTGGCAAGCTTCTAAGCAGTCCCTGTCTCGTTGTATTAGACTTGCTATTAGACAAGCGTATATTTCCAGTGGTAAACAGGTTCCATTGCGGACAAGTGCGCATACCACTAGATCAGTGGGTGCCTCCTAGGTGGCTGCCAGAGGGGTCTCCACTACCCAACTGTGCAGAGCGGCGACGTGGTCCTCAGCCCACACGTTCGCAAAATTTCTATACCTTTGCGTCCGAAGATTCTAACTTCGGACGTTTGGTTTTGCAGGTAACAGACAGTACTCCCTCCCTGGGAGATAACTTTGGGACGTCCCCTAATGTCTAAATGGAACTCCAGTGTCCCCTAGTGGATGGAAGAGAAAAGAGGATTTTGGTACTTACCGATAAATCCGTTTCTCTGAATCCTCTAGGGGACACTGGACGCCCACCTCTGTGCTGTCAATCCTGCTGTGTTCATAGTTCTTGTTCATACAGTTCGTACAAACAGCGTTGGTTTTCGTTTAAAGATGTTCTGGGATGCTGTTTCGCATGTTGCACGGTTCGGTTCCTCGCCATAGGCTCTCATACGTGTCCTCATCTCTCGGTCCAATTTTCAAAACTGAGGCATGAGGGGCGTGAAGGGGGAGGAGCCGGCTGTGCAGACAATGCAAATTTTTAAGATTGTGCCACACCTCCGGTTCGCAGACTTCACACCCCTAATGTCTAAATGGAACTCCAGTGTCCCCTAGAGGATTCAGAGAAATGGATTTATCGGTAAGTACCAAAATCCTCTTATTTGCTGCAGCTGCTGTATAGTTCCTGTGATTTCCTCCAGCTCATTAATCAGCTGCACCAGCTCCTCATTTCATGTAACTCTCTCTCTCCCAGCTGCTGCAACAGTTTTTTCTCCTGCAGGGTCCACAGGTTATCCACAGGATAACATTAGGATATGATGACGCGACAGCAGATTTGCACCAAACAGTCAAAGCTTTTGGCCTCCCAGCATGCAGTGGACCCATCCATGTATCCCCACCTCCTGGCTCAGGCAAATCAGTTTTTTGTTTAGTGTGACAGGAGCCAGACCATGGTCAGAGGGCTGCTGGTGTTTAGCAGCTATAAGCTTTCTTATTTTATTTTTATAGTCTTTTTCTTGAGTGATCTTTCTAAAAAGCATCTTATACGTACCTTAGAGTCACTCCAACAAATCCCCGCCGAGTCGTGACAATGCTTACCCACGTGTATAGTGCCTTTTTGGCGGGCGTCTGTGTCGGATATATACTAGCAAGTCCAGCAGAAGTTACCAGGCTGTGGCCGGAGCATGGGGAGAAGGTAAGACATCGGTTCTGCTTAGAGGGGGAACACGGACACAGCTGCAATGTTTTGGAGGAGACTATCAGTCACTGACGTGGCTGCCACCTAGCGTGCACCAGTACTAGGCCTTCGGGATCATAGGCTCCAGAGGTAGTATGAGGCCATGATCCCTGGGATTGATGTCAGCAGTGGAGAGTCAGACTCTCCCCTGGTCGCCCCTCCCCCCGGTTCATGACCAGTTTCCTCCGAGTCTCCCGCCATGAACGGTTTTCCGGCTTCCGTCTGAGACGCTGTGTATCTAAAAGGACCCAGTCGCAGCATAAGCGGCTGTGTGACTGGTGCGTCAGTGTTCTCTTGGGCGTCTGTGTTCACTGTAGATTCACGGGGCGAGTGTGTACACTATTAGCGTCTGGATCCACTCAGCGTTCGCTAATGTATTGATCAGTCCTGGAAGCAGGGTGAGTCTCCCTGTATCCTACTCTACTGAGCACGGGTAATACATCACTAAGTCTCTATCTACCTTTTGAGTACGAATAGTTGGATAAGTGCCGGATGCATATGAGTCTAATAATTATTACTGTTGTTTCTTTTGCTATGCGTCTGAATACGGTTAAACTCCTATATAAGGTAATAGTTACATAGTTACATAATTAGTGAGGTTGAAAAGAGGCAAAATGCCCATCGGGTTCAACCTGTATTCTGTGATCAGCTGATCATATTATAATGTACCTGCTGATGTAGTGGCTTAGTACCAATTGACAACAATGATTATTACCACCCTCAGTTTAATGTCACTGTGTTAAATGCTATAACCCTGGATACCCTTTCCAGTTAGAAATTTGTCTAATCGGTTTTTAAATGCATTTACAAAATTGAACACAATATTGTGTTTTTTGTCCCAAAATGCATAATTTTGCATTTTTCTATATTGAACCTCATTCCCCATTTAGACGCCCAGGCTTCAAGTTTAAATAAGTCATTTTGTAGAGACTCCACATCGCTATCTGAATTAATTACCTTACACAGCTTAGAATCATCCACAAAGATTGACACTGTGCTTTTCAGGACTATTCCTAGATTGTTGATACATTTATTGATCAGTAGCGGGCCAAGTATGGACCCTTATGGTATTCCGCTAACTACTGGTGCTCAGCTGGAGAACATCCCGTTGACCACTACTCATTGTGCTATGTTATCCAACCAATTAACTATCCATGTACAAATAGTATATCCTAGTCCAAGTTCCCTTAATTTGATGATCAGTCTCCTGTGAGGCACTGTTTCGAAGGCTTTTGCAAAATCTAAATACACCACATCCACGGCTTTTCGCTGATCAAGATTCTCGCTCACTTCCTCGTAGAAGCTAATTAAGTTAGTTTGACATGATCTGTCCCTTACAATCCCATGCTGACTTTTGCTAATAATCTTATTAACCTGAAGATAATCCTCTATGCTATTCCTCAAGATACCTTCCAATAATTTTCCCACTATAGAGGTTAAGCTAACTGGTCTATAATTACCAGAATTATTTTTAGTTCCCTTTTTAAATAAAGGCACTACCTCCGCTATGCGCCAATCCTTAGGTACCTTGCCTGATCTGATTGAACTGTGGAAAATCAAGTATAGGGGTCTTGCTAGCTATGACCTAAGCTCTGTAATAACCCTCGGATGAAAACCATCTGGGCCTGGTGATTTATTCTTTATTTTGCTAAGTCTCTCAAGGACAACAAGTATCCATCCAAGAGTCATTACCTTCACTATATTTAGACACTACTTTCTCCGACTGATCCTCCCTGGTGAATACTGAGGGAAAAAAATTGTTCAGTATTTCTGCTTTTATTTTATCATCGTTTATCAAAGCTCCCAATTCATCTTTTAATGGGCCTACGTTCTCCTTCTTTAACCTTTTACTGTTTATGTATTTATAAAACTTTTTAGGATTGCTTTTACTCTCTGTAGCGATTTGCTTTTCGTTTACAATTTTTGCTGCGATTATTACTTTTTGGGATTTTTTATTGCATTCCTTGTAATGCTGGAATGACTCCTCCAATAGATTTAAATGTTTTGAAAGCACACCTCTTTTTAGCCATTGCTTCTTTGACCCCCTTATTAAGCCACATTGGTTTGTATTTAGTACTCCTGTGTTTACTGCTCATGGGAATGAATTTGTGAATATGCTCATGGGAATGAATTTGTGAATATTGCTATCAAGCAACCCTTTCAAAGCATCCCACATTTCCGTTGTGTCTTTACCATGAAACAAAACTTCCCAATCACTCTCGTTTAGTGCCTGTCTCAGCATATTGAAATTAGCTTTTCTAAGGTTAAATGTTTTAGTTGTTCCTTTATAGCTGTTTCTTGAAACTGATGTTGAATGTGATCATATAGTGGTCACTGTTTCCCAAGGTCTCCCCAACTTTAGTGTTTGATATAATGTCCACATTATTGGTAATAACTAGGTCCAGAATAGTTTTACCTCTAGTTGGGTCCTAGACTAATTGAGTTAAGTGTTGATCCTTTAATGTATTTAAGAACCTGCTGCTCCTAGTTTTTACGCATGAATCGTTACTCCAATTTATATCAGGATAGTTAAAATCCCCTAACACTATGATGTCCCCCTTCCCGCAGCTTTTTCAATTTGGTGTAAGAGTTGTTCCTCGTCATGTACACTAATATCTGGTTGCTTGTAGCACGTGCCAATGACTAGTTTCTTTGCCTCTGTGCCCCCACTTGTGATCTCACCCCATAGCGACTCCACGTTATCTCCAGCCTCCCCGAAAATACCCTCTATTAAGTTTGGTTTTAGAGATGGTTTAACAAAGAGACATAACCCTCCTCCCCTTTTGGTAGCCCTATCCCTCCTGAAAAGAGAATATCCCTCCAAATTCGCAACCCAGTCGTGAGAATCGTCCCACCATGTTTCCGTAATACCTATAGTATCATACTGAGACTTTGATACAAGCCATTCCGATTCCCCCATTTTACCCGATAGGCTTCTTGCGTTCACAAGCATACATCTTAGCTTAGCCTCTCCATTGCCCGTTTGTTTTAGTGGTATCTTATCTATATTTACAAGTGTCTTTCTAGACTTCCCCTTACTGACTGTTATTCTACTCCCTCCCTTTCCACCCCCATCATGCTTAATACAGCTTTCCTCACTACTATCTCTATCTGACCTATAAGACTTTCTAAACCCCCCTCCCTGATGTTGGTATCCTCCCTTATGCTATGCACATTATTTTCTATATATCATATTGCTGAGCCATATCCGTCATTAGGTAATAAATTGGGAATATCTTGGGCAATACCTGTGTCAGTATTTCCGGTGTCAATACCCATGCAAATACCCTTGCCATCTGACCTTATGCTCCCTACTTCTCCACCCCCAAATTGTTCACTACCCCCATCCTTACTGCTCTCCCTAATTAACCCGCAGCTTCTAGCTAAACCCTCCCCCCAGGCTCCTAGTCTAAAATCTCCAACCTTCTGACCATGCAGCACCGCAGCCCCCTCCTCATTCAGTTGCTATCCATCGCAACAAACATGGCACCTGACTGAGAAGACCGCCCAGGGTTTCAGGAACACAAACCCCTCCTTCCTACACCAGTCTCTAAGCCACACAATTACCTCCCTAATCTCCCTCTGCCTCCCTAGACTAGCGCGTGGCACTGGTAATATTTCAGAGAATATTACCCTAGATATCCTTGCCTTAAGTTTCTTGCCTAAGTCCCTATAGTCTTTCTTAGGGACATCCCACCTACCACTAACTTTGTCATTGGTGCCAACATGCACCAAGTCCGCCGGGTCTTTACCGGCCCTTCCCAACAATCTATCTACCCTGTCCACGATGTGCCGTACCCGAGCACCCGGAAGACAACAGACTATGGTGATCACAGTCATGGTAGTAGATTGCCTTGTCTTCCTGATAATAGAATCCCCTACCACCACAATCTGACTAGGTACCTCACTATATTTTTTCCTATCTGCACCAGAGGGACCGCTCCTCTGGTTGCTAGAGGAAACTCTCCTCCGTTTCCGTCATTTCCTCACTGCCATCCTCAGAATCTTCGTCCAATCAGGTGAATTTATTGGGGTTTGGCAGATCGTAGATGTCCTGTCTTCCCCTCCCCCTCTTCTTCCTTCTAACCATGACCCAGCTGTCTACCTGATCTTCCTCATCTACCAGTGATCCCCCTGCAACTCCTCCACCATTTTATCTAAACTTTGCTTGAGATTGTGAATGCTCCTTAGTCGCGTAACGGTCTGCTCTAGATCAGTTACCTGGGCTTCCAGGGCGGCTGTACGCTCACACCTCGCACAGATGTACCCGCACCCGGACTGTTGTGTCAGGTGCGCATACATCATGCACGACATGCATTAAGTGAGATTCCCAATCTCGGCCACCCCCATTTTTTAATTAGTGCTAACTCCCTGCTACCTTCAGAAAATCAAAATGAGGGGGACAATCAATATAAGGAGTGTATACAGAACAATAAATAAATAAAATAAAGGAATAAGGGACAATAAATTTTATATATATATATATATATATATATATAAATAAATGGATAGGATAAGGATAAATTTAGTACAAATACAGGTAATCAACAATAAAATGCAATAAAATGGACAAAGGAAGACAATTGGTTATACAACACAGTGGGGAAAGCTAATAGGGAAAGTTAATACTTATCTGCTCCACTGATCTGTGCACAGAAGTTGTTCTCCCCGGCTGCTGGCTCCCTCCGGCCACTGCTTCCTCCTGACTGCTGGCTCTTCCTGGCTGCTGGCTTCCCCCTTGCTGACGGCTTCTGGCTCCCCCGGCTTGCGGCTCTAGCACCTTGCCGCTCCGTCCTTGTGTGCACCGTCGTGTGTGAGCGCCCAATGTCACTTCCGGTTCCAGTCGCTCGATGCTCTATCTCAGTAATAGGGTTCTCCTACATACTTGAAATGTATCTGTAGTTGATTATGTGCTCATATTGCTTACTGTACTAATGTATAACCTGTGACTGCTGAATTTACTATAATTCTGTCAGTTTTTATGTCTATTCCGATCTTCAATGCTTGTGCAAAGCAGGGTAGGGTCGGATTTTATGTCACTTTAACAAAATATTAAGTGATTACAGTCACAAATTGTGTAGTACACTGTGCAAGTGTCTGATTATTTATCATGTCTAAGAGCGGCAAGGGTGAGGAAAATACACTCACAGCAGCACCAATATTCATCATGTTTGTCAAAGCTGGGTTAACCTCTCAGGATCTGGTTCAGAAAAATTGTTTTAGCTCTCACCGAAGTCTCTTGAAAAATCCAAGGAGAACACAGGTGCAAGTTGAACCCCCATGGGCTACCTTTGTACAGACATTATCCAGTATAGCTGAGTGGATAATTCCAACTACTTTACCAGGGATAGGTTACACTATTAACCCTTACATGCAGCACTCCACCTGGGGTTTATCACATCCAGCAGGGGAGGCAGCAGCCTCTCAACAAAAACAGGCTGAAAGGCCAGTGGTAAGTAAATCACATAGACATGAAACAACATCTTCACAGTCTACACATGCTTCAGATGAGGATTCATTGGAGAATGAAGACTCATTACACTCTGGTTCTGCATATGAAGCTGAGGAGGAAGGTCTCAGCTCTGTGGACATATCTGAGTTAATTAATGCAATGAAAGCCATTCTATCCTTAGAATAATCAGCAGAGCCTGTGTTAAAATCCAAGTCACCTGTGTTTAAATGTCTCAAAACAGTCAGGACTGAGTTTCCTGGGTCAGAACAGCTGAAGAAATTATGGAAGAGGCTTGGGCTACTCCCAGTAATAAATTTAGAATTCCAAGGAAATGGAATTCCAATTATCCTCTTCTGGCTGAGGACAGTTTAAACAGGGAGGTGGTCCCCAAAGTAGATACGCATGTCATTCGGTTACTGGGAATATCTACATTACCTCTGCCTTCAACTTCATTAAATGATGTCATGGATAGGAGAGTTGATGGTTTTAAAACAAAACATTTTTTCCCTGTCTGGGGCAATCATAAGACCAGTCATGGCTTCAGCCTGGCTGGCAAAAGCAGTGGCTGCCTGGACTGATGCATTGGAAGGGGATCTTTCAATTGAATCTAGAGAGAAGAAATCTCATGTAGCACATATCAAACAGGCTGCAATGTTTTTGGAAGAAGCAGCCTTGAATATGGGTAGTATTGTCTCTCAGGCATCAGCTTCAGCAGTAGCCGCTCACAGAGCAGTTTGGCTACGTACATGGAAAGCTGATTCAGAATCCAAAAAGGTTTTGGAGTCTTTACATTTTACTGGAGATATTCTTTTTGGTAAAGAATTAATCAGTATCTTGGAGTCAGAAGCAGACTCCAAAAAAGTGCAGTTTCCTTCCACATACAAATTCAAGCCTAAAATTCCAGCTTTTCAGCTCTTTCCGTCTCAAGGGAAAACAAAAGGAAAAGGAGATGGCAAACAGTCCCAATACAAGAAGTCTGGTGTTAGAGCCGAATTATAATAATAATAAATGAGAGTTCTCCATTGTGATGATATTCAGCATATGGAATTTATTATCAAAGAGAGAACCGCAGCCAATATTCTGCGCAGAGGAGCCTGGACCAAGACAGAATTCATCAATGAGCCTGTGTCTTTAGAACACTGACTTTACATTATTTATACCATAACACTATACAATTATTCATATCTTTTTTTTTTTATAGTTTTTTTTTCTTTAAATATATTTATTGGATTTTTTCCAGAGACGACACTGAGACAGTTATCACAAAATGTACATAGGTAAACAATACAGCATCTCGTGAAAGAGGCAAAAGAGGAATTATGAATACATCAAAGTAGCATACCATAAAGCGCTGCTTCTAATACATTATATTCGTGTATCCCAGTAGGTATATTGATCCCCGTGTAACAAAAGTACATTATCTAATAAAATCCATATTTGTCTCATATCACTCTGGTTATTTTCTAATAAAAACATACAAGAACAGTAACCATACAAATACAAAAGTAATTAACAAGAATATGAAGAGAAGGAAGAAAAGAGGGGGGTGATTAAGTGCATACAATAATCATCTGATCCGGTGGTGAATAAATAATATAGGCCCTCATTCCGAGTTGTTCGCTCGCAAGGCGATTTCAGCAGAGTTACACACGCTAAGCCGCCGCCTACTGGGAGTGAATCTAAACTTCTTAAATGTGCGACCGATGTATGCGCATTATTGCGATCAAAAACGAGTTAGCAGTTTTAGAGTAACTCCAGACTTACTCTGCCTGTGCGATCAATTCAGTGCTTTTCGGTCCCGGCTGACGTCACAAACACACCCAGCGTTCGCCCAAGCACTCCCACCGTTTCCCCGGACACGCCTGCGTTTTTTCCGGAAACGGTAGCGTTTCCAGCCACACGCCCCTAAAACGCCGTACATCCGCCCAGTAACACCCATTTCCTGTCAATCACAATGCGATCGCCGGAGTGATGAAAAAGCCGTGAGTAAAAATACTTTCTTCATTGTAAAGTTACTTGGCGCATGCGCAGTGCGAACATTACGCATGCGCACTAAGAGAATTCTCACTGCGATGCGATGAAAAATACCGAGCGAACAACTCGGAATGAGGGCCATAGTCTACCTAGTAGAGGTGGAATAATACTGAGCACCATAAGTAGAACAACTCAGGTTAACTATACAAAGGAGAATCCTCACATATCCGACCCATTCAGTGTCCAGAGACATTAAGTATCAGACCCTCTATACACCGATACGCCCACCAATTTGTTTTGTCAAATAGTTTAAACATCCATGTTTGGGTAGCTTCTTCTAGGGTGTCAATATATGGACCCCATTTTCTGTAAAATGAAATAGCCCCTTTTTCTAGGTCAGGTTAAGCTGTTTGTCTATCCATATATCTAGTTTTCAAGAGCAACGTCTTAAGTTCTGCTACAAAAGGAGAAGCCTTTGTGATCCAATATGACAGAATTATTTTCTTCGCAATAGTAACTATATTGACCATTACAGGCCCCATTGTCTTTGACATGCCCTCAGCAACCCATTCAGTATAATTAGCAAAAAGTAAATGCAATGGCAATAAAGATAAATGAAGTCCAAAAGTAGTATTTCTAAAACTTAAGACTTTATTCCAAAATGTCTTTATGACGCCATATCCCCAAATCTGATGTGTATAATCAGTAGTGGATCCCTTACATTTCAGACAATGAACATCAGAGTCAGGATGGAATTTATAGTAAATAGCTTGAGAAGCATAGGGGTATATGCAATTAGCAGCGAATCGCGGCAAATTAGAGGCCGTTTTTTAATTCGACACAATTCGACCGTGCAATTTCGGCAAGTGGGTGCTGAAATTGACCATATTCAATAAAAAACAGATTCGACTGTCCCGCGGCGGAAAAATGGCCGATTTGACGGATTTTGATCCGGTTTTTTAAAAACGGGAAAAAACGGGAACCCCCCCCAAAAAATGGCATGGGGTCCCCCCTCCAAAGCATAACCAGCCTTAGGCTCTTCGAGCTGGTCCTGGTTCCACGTACTTGGAAAAAAAATAAAACGACAAACCTGTGCCAGCGGACTGAAAGGGGTCCCATGTTGACACATGGGACCCCTTTCCCCGAATGCAGAGAGACCCCTTCATGACTGCTGTCACTGAAAGGTCTCTTAAGCCAATCAGCCAGCGCAACGTCCTTGCACTCTGCTGATTGGCTGCGCTTCTGAGCTGTCAGACAGCGCATCGCAAAGCCTCTCCATTAGATTCAATGGTGGGAACTTTGCGGTTAGCGGTGAGGTTACCCGCAGTCAGCGGCTGACCGTGGGTAACCCCACCGCTGACGGCAAAGTTCCCACCATTGAAAGTAATGGAGGAAGCTGTGCGATGCGCTGTCTGACCTCAGACGCGCACAGCCAATCAGGTGAGCGCCACGAAGTAGCGCTTCCTGATTGGCTGAAGGGACCTCAGTGACAGCAGTCACGTGGGGTCCCGGCACATGGGTCCCCTTTCAGTCCGCTGGCACGGGTTTGTCATTTTATTTTTTTGCCAAGTACGTGGATTATACTCTGGACCCTGGATCAGGTAAGTCTAATTTTATTCACAGGTACCCCGGATCGTTGGAGACGAGACGTGCATGTCGGCGGGTCAACATAGGTAAGTATGTATGTGTGTCGGCATGTGTGATATAAAGTTTTACTGTCACGGTGTGTCTCCTGTTTTTATTTGTATTTTTTTTACCAGTAGAACTACAGGTACCAGCGGGCTCGTTTTTCTCCCGCATGCTGGTACTTGTGGTTCTCCAAGTACCAGCTTGCGGGGGAGGCTTGCTGGGACTTGTAGTACTACTGGGAAAAAACAATATTCAGTCATTTTTCTCAAGGCTCTCAGCCCCCCATCCGCAGCCCTTGGATGGGGGGGACAGCCTCGGGCTTCACCCCTGGCCCTTGAATGGCTGGGGGGGACCCCTTGATTTAAGGGGTCCCCACTCCCCCAGGGTGCCCTGGCCAGGGGTGACTAGTTGGATATTTAATGCCATGGCCGCAGGGCACTGTATAAAAGTGACCCCCGGCTGTGGCATTATCTGTCCAGCTAGTGGAGCCCAATGCTGGTGTATAAAATACGGGGGACCCCTACTCTTTTTGTCCCCCGTATTTTTTGCACCAGCACAAGGCGCAGAGCCCGGTGCTGGTTTTAAAAATACGGGGGATCCCCTGTCAATTTCCCCCCCGGATTTTTAGAACAAGGACCAGCTCGAAGAGCCCGAGGCTGGTTATGCTTTGGAGGGGGAACCCCACGCCATTTTTTTCAGGGATTTTACCATTCCATCTTAAATATATATATATATACATACATATAGGCTTACCTGTGCAAGCAGCCCCTCTAATATAGATTTCCTTGATGTAGCGATTTCTATTAAGGAAGGAAAATTTGAGACGTCTATCTTTAAGAAAAGTACTGATAAAAACACGGTACTATTAGCAGAAAGCTTTCACCCCAAACCATTAAAAATGGGCCTACCCTTTGCACAACTGTCACGAATAGTCAGGATAACATCCAATCCTGTTCTTTTGGATGAAGCTCTTCATAAAATGGGATCTGACTTTATCCAACGGGGCTATAATAAAAGTAATGTGGACGATGCGATACAAAAGTGTTTGACCCTGGATAGGGAAACGCTGTTGGCTGGTGGGAACAAGGATAAGCAAATCAACAGATTGATTTTTCCTAGTACGTTTTCAATAGCTTCTCGACATCTGAGAGACTCGATATTGAAGCATTGGCACATATTAGAGTCTGATCCCATCATGAGAGACTTTTGCAAAAATAGACCATTGTTTGCATACAAACGCAGCAGGAATCTAAAAGATCAATTAACATCCTCTGATATAAGTCCGACAGCAGCTAAACAGAATTGGCTATCCCTCAAGACTGGCTCATATCAATGTGGGAGATGTGTCAATTGTAGACACTTACTAACAGGAGATTCCTTTATTCATCCGAAGACTGGTGTTAGACATCTCTTACGGCAACACATGACCTGTGATAGTAAATATGTGATTTATTTAATAATTTGTCCTTGCCAATTAATATATATTGGTAAAACCATCCGGATGCTAAAGGAAAGGATCGGAATGCATTGTTCTTCCATCAAAAAAGCCATGTCTAAAATCGACCAGAGCACACCACCAGTGGCCAAACATTTTTTTTGAATCTGGCCATACACTAAAGGATTTTAAATTCATGCCCTTGGATCAAATAAGACCGCTAAAAAGGGGAGGAGACCGCAATAAACTTTTACTCCAACGGGAGTGTGAACTGATATACAAATTTGATACAGTTTACCTGGGAGGCCTTAATGAAGAATTAAATTTGAATGTTTTTCTGTAAGGTTTAGGAGAGGACTGCTTGCACAGGGGGCCGTGATTGATTGATTTATCTATATATTTATCTTTTGCATAATAATTCTTTTTGCTTTAGATTCTATCAGATGTGTATGTCCACTAGATTGTCCTTATGTGTACTTTAGCTGTTAATATTATATTAATGTCTATGAACGTTTATTCATAATACTTTAATTATGTAACAATGATAGTTTTTCCTTGTGGTTATACTACTCTGTCATATTACAATATTCTCTTCGATGGTTGCTTATCAAGTGATTTCTATTTACATAATAGCCATGTGGTGCCTGTCAGGCTTTACTGACATCCGTAACTGTGTGATGGCTCAGTAATCCAAAAACCCTGGTTGCTAACCTGAATCCTCTTCTATTATATTGTCTGGATATATAAATTAATGTCAGCAGTTGTTCAGGGGAAAATGTAATGGAACCTTGATTTGGAACCATTCCCCCGGTGTGAATGATGTAAATGCATTTGAGTCCAGTTACTGACAAGCCTCCGTGTAATGAGATCTGCTATGCAGCATTTGCTGGCGTGTTACAGTAGTGGCACGGACCATGTGATGCAGACGGCAGTGTCCCTACACGGATAATGTTGTGAGCGCCTAGACCGGAACCGGAAGTGCGTTCCAAAGCCGGATGGCGTGCGGTTCACGGCGGTGCCATGGAGAGAGATGATGGTGAGGCACGGGTGGACGGGTGAGAGAGTCGTCACATGTGTGAGGTGTCAGGGTACTGATGACGGGCGCCTTGGCTATTTAAGCAGCAACTATGTGGCTAATTGTTGTGGAGCCATTGAGGAAGGTGGTTACACACCGAAACAGCTGTCGGGCTTATCACTACAGGACAATGCATCCATGAGCTGACCAGATAAGTTCCTTGGTTTGAAGCTGCTATCATGCATTTATCGACAATATTTTTCACCAGCTGCTGCTATATGGAATCTTATTGATGTACTGCTTGAATTTTTTCACTAAAAGTATTTTTACATTTAATTGGTGTGCTGATCTCTATGTGGCTAGGCTGCTTTAAACGGTGTGCTTTACACAGGAGGACTTATATATATATATATATATATATATATATTATTTATAAAAATATATAAATAATACTTGTGCCTCCAAAAAAGACAAACCAAGTACCTAATCCCTTCTAATATAAATAGATATGCTATTACCAATAACAAAAACACCAAAAAAAACATGTTTTAAGTTTTTTTTATTAGTTTCACCCACCAAAGTGTGGCGGATTGAAAATGACGAATTTACTGTCTAAATGCACTGTTGTCGAATTTGCAAACTTCAATTGAATATAGAATATACTTTGGTCGAATTGCAGCATGTGTATCATTGCAGAAAAGTCGAATTTGACAAAAGTCGTATTTGACAAAAGTCGAATTTTGAAAGTCCGTTTTTTTAACGGAAAGTACTGAATTGCATTGACGATTTTGTTTTTGGTCGAAAAAGTCCAGTTTTTTTCGCCAATTTCGGGAATTCGACCGCAATTGCATATACCCCATAGGCTCTGTGTACCATCTTAAAATGTTTTTTAAGTGTTTCATAGTCATGTCATAGAAGAATAAAACCTGTGCATGAAAATCATTAATGGGAAGATTCTGCTTCCATGATTTTTCCAAGCTACTCCATATTTTAGGAGATTATTTTTTTAAGGAGATCCTCATATAGGTATTTTGCTTTGTATGGGACAGACTTAAGAAGATCAATAATTATCGATAACGAATCTGGGACAGATTTGGCGACAGAAGGAGTGAACATAATGCCTAATTTGGAAGTATGCAAAAGAAGTGTTGGCTGCAAGTCCATATATCTCTTTCAATTCTAGGTGGTCATACATCCTGCCCCTCGGATCAAAGACATCCGCTGTAGAGTGTATGCCTCTGTATCTAAGTCTGAGAAGTGTAGTTTCTGTCATACCAGGCAGAAACATCGGGTTTCCCCATGATGCAATATTTTTAGAATAACTTGAGTGTCTGCCAAATTTTTTGTTGATCACCTGCCATACTCTGTAAGCAGGGCCGGATTAACAATGGGGCTGATGGAGCTGCAGCTCCAGGCCCACCCTCCAAAATAGGCCCACTGCATCTGTAAATGTCTGCCGCTATAGACAGGATTTTTTCCCCCTGCTACTGCAGCCTACAGCGCCCCCTAGGGCCCGACCCCTCTGGCATCAACAACACCAGTGGAACTCCCCCT
The DNA here is from genome assembly GCF_028390025.1 of Pseudophryne corroboree. Classification (NCBI taxonomy): domain Eukaryota; kingdom Metazoa; phylum Chordata; class Amphibia; order Anura; family Myobatrachidae; genus Pseudophryne; species Pseudophryne corroboree. The sequence goes on along the minus strand of NW_026967503.1, from coordinate 2,038,572 downwards.
CACACCCCCCCCAGTGGAAGCGCCGGTCAGTGACACATGCAGGGGACCTGATATTCTCATAGAGCAAGTTTCTTTTAAGGTTCACGGCCTGGGATCGTAGCTCCGCCCCCTTGCGGCATTAGGCCACACCCCCTCATGGCATAATGCCCGTGATTTGCTTGCCTGTGGGTAGGGGAGTCCCACTGCTGGCAGGTCCCCAATGGCAGGAACGTAGAAGGAGACATAGCTGAAGGAGCTTCATCACCAGGCTTCCCAGCTGCCAGGACAGGAGCTCTATTCAGCAGCAGTGCAAACTAATTGTGGCTCTATACTTTCAGCCTCCTCATTTACTGCAAGCAGAGTGGGCAAGTCAGAACTCTAGTGACCAGGGCCGGATTGGTCATTATTAGTTCTACCAAGCAGAGCCCCGTTGGGCTGATTCGGGTGTGGGCCCGCCTGTCATCTGTGGCCCCACATGCCCCACCCACCCCACTCGTGCCTCTCTAACTTAATGTACTTTGCCTTGTGCACTGCGGCCACTGGGCGCTAACAGGAGAAGAGGTCCCGTCCCCACACCACCCGGCTGTCAGGAAGAGGAGGAGATCTGCGCGCCAAGCTCCGTTGACGTCATCGCGCAGACCTCGGAGGAATAGACGGTGCGGTGACGGTGGATCCAGCAGGAGAGGTGAGTATGAGTCTTCTCTAATCTCTCCGACATCTGCCTCTGCCTGCAAACAAAGTGCTCTTGTGATAGAACAGTTCTATCGACACCCCCACCCGCGGTGTAGTGTGAATAACGGATGCCTCTGTGCGGTGTAATGTGACACCGCTGTGCGCTGTAATGTGAATAATGTGCCGTCGCTGTGCGCTGTAATGTGAATAATGTGCCATCGCTGTACGCTGTAATGTGAATAATGTGCCGTCGCTGTACGCTGTAATGTGAATAATGTGCCGTCGCTGTACGCTGTAATGTCAATAATGTGCTGTTGCTGTACGCTGTAATGTGAATAATGTGCCGTCGCTGTACGCTGTAATGTCAATAATGTGCTGTTGCTGTACGCTGTAATGTGAATAATGTGCTGTCGCTGTGCGCTGTAATGTTAATAACGGACGATGCTGTGCACAGTGTAATGTGAATAACGGACGATGCTGTGCAGTGTAATGTGAGTAATGGACGATGCTGTGCAGTGTAATGTGAATAATGTGCCGTCGCTGTGCGCTGTAATGTTAATAACGGACGATGCTGTGCAGTGTAATGTGAATAACGGACGATGCTGTGCAGTGTAATGTGAATAATGTGCCGTCGCTGTGCGCTGTAATGTGAATAATGGACGATGCTGTGCAGTGTAATGTGAATAACGGACGATGCTGTGCAGTGTAATGTGAGTAATGGACGATGCTGTGCAGTGTAATGTGAGTAATGGACGATGCTGTGCAGTGTAATGTGAATAATGGACGATGCTGTGCAGTGTAATGTGAATAATGGACGATGCTGTGCAGTGTAATGTGAATAATGGACGATGCTGTGCAATGTAATGTGAATAATGGACGATGCTGTGCAGTGTAATGTGAATAATGGACGATGATGTGCAATGTAATGTGAATAATGGACGATGCTGTGCAGTTTAATGTGAGTAACGGATGCCACTGGATGTTATAATGTAAGTAATGGATGCCGCAGATCATTGTAATCTGAGTAACACACATCACTGGGCGCTGTAATGTGAAGTCGCTGTGCGCTGTAATGTGAATAACGGACGCCGCTGGTCATTTTAATGTGAGTAACGGATGTCGGTGGGCGTTGTAATGTGATGCTGTTGTGTGTTGTAATGTGAATAACGGATGCATTTGTGCGGTGTAATGTGAGCTAGGGATGCCGCTGGGCATTGTATTGTGAGTAACAGACGCCACTGGGCACTGTAATGTGAATAACGGACGCTGCTGTGCGCTTTAATGTGACACCACTGTGCACTGTAATGTGAATAATGTGATGCTGCTGAACGGTGTAATGTGAGTACTGAATGCCGCTGTGCACTGTAATGTGAATAATGTGATGCTGCTGAACGGTGTAATGTGAGTACTGAATGCCGATGTGCACTGTAATGTGAATAATGGACACTGCTGGGTGGTGTAACGTGAGTAACGGATGCCGCTGGGTGACGTAACGTGAATAAAGGATGCCGTAATGTGACGGCGCTGTGCGGTGTAATGTGAATAATGTGACACTACTGTGCGGTGTAATGTGAATAATGTGACACTACTGTGCTGTGTAATGTGAACCACAGATGCCGCTGTGCATTGTAATGTGAGTAACAGATGCCGTAGGGCGGTGTAATGTGAATAATAGATGCTGCTGTGTGCGGTAATGTGACAGATGTGCGCTGTAATGTGACAGATGTGCGCTGTAATTTGACAGATGTGCGCTGTAATGTGACAGATGTGTGCTGTAATGTGACTGATGTGTGCTGTAATGTGACAGATGTGCGCTGTAATGTGAATAATAGATGCTGCTGTGCGCTGTAATGTGACAGATGTGTGCTGTAATGTGACAGATGTGCGCTGTAATGTGACAGATGTGCGCTGTAATGTGAATAAAGGATGCCACTGTGTGCTGTAGTATGAATAATGGACGTTATTCTGGCCCAAATAATTATCCAGCAAAGGAGCGCAGCACACTATACTCATTTCTTTTATTTAAAACCACTCAGTCCTGACTCAGAGCCGCTGAGGTCACCATAACATGAACAGACTGAGACCTCCCGCGATCAGCGCCAGGTGAACTGGAACTATTGGTTACAAGTGGCTACCTAATCTGAATGTGACCACACAGACTGATCCTTCCTAGCAGACCTCGGTCAAGCGATCCTTATTATTTGAGCAGCTTCACACTGTTCCTGCAAGCTACTGCCCTCCATACATCAATGGCTGTGATTCTCCAATCTGTCATAACTACTGATCCACCGATCAGCGACCTATTGAGAAATCGGGGAAATGACGCATGTTAGAAATATACCTGATTTGCTCAGTGCTGATGCGCTGTGTCTCCCTGCCCGGCCGGCTCCACTATGTATGTGCGGAATCTCATACTCACGTGAGATCCCCCTACGCTATCCGGAGCTGGCACCCACCACAGCCAGGGACAGCTCTGTCCCTGCTGCGGTGAATGGGCATCGCCACCTGCAGCTGTCAGAACTGACAGCTGCAGGTATCAGAACAGTCAGCAATGCTGACTGGTCATACATTGCCCCCTCATATCGGTGTGCTATCTGTAATGGTGCCCATGCACTTGTGTGATGCCCCGCGATGCGACATCGCGCGGCATCGCACCGGCAGTTCAGGTGCGATGAAATCACACCTGTACTGCCAAAGTGATTACCATGCGATAGATCGCATGGTAATCACGTGATGGGCACGTCACCGCTGAGTGGGTGCCCATCGCGCATCGCAGTGCGATATATTGCAAGTGTTTTTTTAAATCACATGCGATCGTGCTGCGATTCGATAAATATTAAGTGCAGACGCGATATTCGAGCAGCGTGCCCAGGCATCGCGTCGCATGGTACCTAAAATGTGCATACAGTCCTTCCATTTCTCTCACAATGGAAGGATTGTACCTGATATCTCACAAGTGTATGGGCTACATTAGATAGCAGCGCCGATATGGAAAGGGACGCTATCTGAGCCAGCACCGCAACAGTAATAGAAAGGGGGAGAAGCAGCATCGGTGCGCTGATACTGCTCCCCCATAACGGAGGGTAATACATTTACCCCTATTATCTAAATTGCAGAATAAAAATGAAGCTGCCCAGTATTAGCGGAATACAACCCACTGAAATCTAACTCTCTCTGCACATGTTATATCTGCCCCACCTGCAGTGCACATGGTTTTGCCCAGTTGTGTTCTTTTTGGCTTTGCTTGCCACTCTGAATCAGGCCCTGTGTCTGTTTTTACTTCTGCCTGATTGAAAGACTGAGGGCCTAATTCAGATCTGATCGCAGCAGGATATTTGTTAGCTAATGGGCAAAACCATGTGCACTGCAGGTGGGGCAGATGTAACATGTGCAGAGAGAGTTAGATTTGGGTGGGGGGTGTTCAAACTGAAATCTAAATTGCAGTGTAAAAATAAAGCAGCCAGTATTTACACTGCACAGAAACAAAATAACCCACCCAAATCTAACTCTCTCTGCACATGTTACATATGCCCCACCTGCAGTGCGCATGGTGGGTCATTCCGACCTGATCGCACGCTGCACTTCTTCGCAGCCATGCGATCGGGTCGGCGCCGGCTGCCGCGCCGGCCCATGGCAGTCATCTTTGCCTTGCGATCGCCTCTGAGACAGGCGACCGTTGTGTGATGCTTTTGTATTTGTGCAAGGGGAGCGGCACAGACATGCGGAGCGGGCTAGCCCTGTGCTGAGCGTCCCCCCGCATGTCTGCTAAACTTAGCACAGCTACGATCAGCTCGGAATGACCCCCATGGTTTTGCCCAACTGCTAACAAATTTGCTGCTGCGATCAACTATGAGTTGGTCGAAAATGCTGTGACTGGTTTTGGCATTACTAACCTCAATAACATTACTTTATTAATATACCATAGTTTGTGTTTTTGTGTAGACAGGTATATGCTTCATATAAGCAAAGAGGAGAGGGAGATTGCATTGGGTGTAAGAAGGTGGGTAGCTATGCCCTCCTTGGTGCTAGTCACACCTCATGACACAGACCACACCCCCTTATCAGAAGCCACACCCCCTGCGGCAGCCCCTAATAGGCCCTTTATAAATTTCAGCTCCAGGCCTATCAGGACCTTTATCTGGCACTGTCTGTAGGTGTCAGAAAATAACAGATTCATCAAGGATTGAGGAGTTAGGTGAGTTCTAGGGGTGTGAAGCAAAGCATTTGGGGAGTACGGCGCTAATAATGCGCAGTCCAATTCATACAGGACAAAATGACTCCGCTCATATAACCAGTCTACAATATAGCGGAAGAAAAAGGCTTGGGAATACAACTTAAAATCTGGGAGACCTAGTCCGCCTTGTTTCCGTTTGACACACATTTTGGTTCTCGCCACTCTAGGTTTCCCTCCCCTCCATAAAAATCTACCAATCATAGATTCAAGCCGCCATACATCTGCATTACATAGCATAATCGGCAACAGCTGCATAGAATAGGAGATCTTAGGAAATATGACAGACTTAATCACTGCAACCCTGCCAAATAGTGAGAGTGGCAACAAGTGCCAGGACTCAAGTCATTTAGAAACAGCCACAATAAGCGGGGAGAAATTGACTTTATACAAAGAACACAAGGTCATCGGTATATGCATCCCAAAATATTTAAAATGAGTCCGCACTATCTTAATAGGTCCAAGATCATTTATACTGGAGAGGAAGGAAAGATTCCCAGATAGTGGCATTATCTCAGACTTATCTTTATTTATCCTATAGCCAGATAATATTCCAAACCTATCAATTATGTCAAAAACAATTGGCAGCGAGTGAGAGCGGTCAGAGGGAAAAAGCAACATATCGTCAGTCAATAAAGCTACACGCAGATCTATATCTCCTATCACTATACCTTGAAATATAGGGGATTGACGCAAAGAAAGCGTCAGAGGTTCCAACGCCAGCACGAAAAGCAGTGGGGATAGTGGGCAACCCCGTCTAGTACCCCATTTAATGATGAACGGTTGTGATAGATAACTATTGCATGATATCTGCGTACGAGGGTCAGTATATAATGTGGATATATATCCTATAAACTCAGCAGGGAATCCAAATTTCGACACGGTGTCATAGAGATGATCCCACAGCACCATGTCGAAAGCCTTCTCAGCATCCAAGGACACTATCGCTCTATCACCCTTAACATCAGGTCGGGAGGAGTTGTAAATTGCCGATAATACTCGTCTAATATTTGTTATAGAAGTTCTACCCATTATGAACCCAGTTTGGTCACTGTGTATAATTCCCGGGAGAATCTGCTTCAGGCGAGTGGCTAAAATTTTTGAGAGTAATTTATAGTCGTTATTAAGTAGGGAAATGGGCCTATACGACCCCGGATTACTGAGGTCCTGACCTGGTTTTGGCAACACTTTGATTGAGGCAGAGTTAAAGTGTAAAGGCATCTGACCGGAGCTCAATATAACATTAAACAATGTCACGAGTACTGGTGTAATACGTTCATCAAGGAGTTTGTAATATTCAGCCGTGAGGCTATCTGGGCAAGGGGCTTTTCCCAATTTTAAAAGTCTTAATTGCCTGATGGACCTCTGCTTCCGTAATTGGAGAGATTAGGGATATCACCGCCAAATCTGGTAACTGGGGAACATCCAATCCCTCCAAAAAGTCATGCACAGTTGCAATAGAGGGTCTGCTGTCTGTGCATGCATAAAGTTTCCCATAAAAGTTTTGCATGACCTCCGCAATCTGTGCACTAGAGGTAGTCTTTTTACCATCAGGCAATCTTAAAGGATGAATCACCATGGGGGGATTTTGGCCTCTTAACAAGTTGGAAAGTAGCTTACCCATTTTATTACCAAATTTAAAGTGGCTGGCATCTTTTTTGAAAGAATAAACCCCCTCCATCTTAGTAACTATTGCTACAAAATGTGTCTTTGCCACGAGATACGTTTGTTTCGTGGCAGCGGTCTGATGTGTTTGATGGGTATGGTAAGTAGACGTTAATTTCTGCTGCGCCTCAATATACTCCTGGGACAGAGCCTTCCTCTTAGCTGCTGCATAAGATATTATAGACCCCCTAAGAACTGCTTTTTATGCCTGCCAATAAATTGCCGGGTTGTCCTCTATCATGTCAGAGTTGTGCATTTTATAAGATTCCCATGCCCCCACCACATTATCCTGAAACTCTGACATAAATGATAAACCAGTGGGATATCTCCATTGTCTATATGGACCATTGTCAATCCCCGACGGCAATATAGCCCATAATAAAGCATGATCTGATAGACATATCGGTTCCATCTCCACCTGTTTCAGTTTGGGAAATAAAGAAGTAGATGCCACAATATAATCTATCCTGGAGAAGGTATGGTATGCTGCGGAAAGACAGGAAAATACCTTTTCAGTCGGATGGAAGGAGCGCCATGCATCCAATAGCTGCATCCGTCTCATGAAGGCAGAAATACCTAACCTCGTGAGGCGTCGGCATCTACTCGGCACAATCTGTCTGTCTAATGACGATGAAGAAATCAGATTGAAATCACCACAGACTAAATTAGGCTGATTGCCAAACAATTGTAGTTCTGCTGTAAGTAATTGGAAGAAGTTTACAGAATATGCATTAGGAACGTACACAGCACATAATAGATATCTAGTACCAGCTACTTTCGCATCACAGACACAATATGGACCTTCAGGATCAGCTTTAGTTGTAAACACTTCATATGAGATCTTTCTCTTAATTAATGTTGCCACTCCTCTCTTCTTTGATGTGTATGAAGCTGAGCCGAGTATCGTCCAGCCCAGCATATTAAATCGAATAACATCGTGCTCAAGTAAGTGCGTTTCCTGAAGAAACATTAAATCAATTTTTTGTTTGTTGAGATATAATAATATTTTTCTACGTTTTTGTGGAGTATTCGCTCTCCCTATGTTCCATGAACCAATTGTAAGAACTGTCATTGCAACAGAGTAAGAGTGTAATAAGGCAGTAATACATATAAAAACCTTGACAATAAATGTACGCATATCGTATCCATAAAATAATCACCACCGGATCACCAGGGATCAGTGAGAGAGGGTAGGAAAAGGAAGGAAGAAGGCCAGAAAAAATAACATGAAAAGAAAAACAAATAACAAACATAGAACCTGCATGTCTCCTGGCAGGGGCAACAGAGGGCCCATTAATGTCCAATGGAACCCCTGAAACAGCGTACAGAATTCCCGGGATCACCAGCAACATAGCTAGCAATACTCAGTGCAAAAGGCCTTTCATCCGGCCACACACCGCCAAAACATTAGAAAGAACATCAGGCCAAACCCAACCCCAAATATGTATTAAAACTCAGTCTTCCCCCGCATCAGAGGGTACGTTGTCATGACGTAATTCTTTATCAGCTTGCTGAAGGTATGCATCTGCATCCTGCACAGTGGAAAATACAACATGTGAATTTCCGTCATACAAGCGTAGACGCGCAGGATAAAGCAACGCAAACTTCTGTCCTTTTGCCACTAATTGGGAACACAACGATGAGAATTCCTTTCTAGCCCTACTCAGCTCAGCCGAATATTCCTGGAAAAGCATTATCTTTTGGCCTTGCCACATAAGGCCACGATGACGTCGAGAGGCCGACCAAATGGCATCTTTATGTAGATAGTTAAGTGTCTTAAATATGACCACTCGGGGTCTAGAATCAGGTTTTTGCTCTGGACCAATCCTGTGCGCGCGTTCTATCACCATATCAGTACAGGATTCAGCAATATTCAGAAGTGAAGGTAAGGTAACTTTTAAGAAATTTATCAACTCTGCGCCTTTAAGAGATTCTGGTTTGCCTACCAGCCTCAGACTCTCATATTATTAAGAAGTGATCGATTCTCAAGATCGTCGATCTTCATCCAAATCTGCTGCTGTGCTTTAGCTTGATTAGCATAAGAGACTTGCAAATCAGAAACATCACCAAATAAAGCACCAACTTGGCATTCAGACTTATGAATCCGCTTTGTAAGAGAATCAATCCACGTGGCTATATCAGCTGTCTGTGCAGCCAAAAGGGGGGCTATAGCAGCCCGTATTGCAGCTACCATATCTCCATATGTCACTGGCGTGGTGGGTGTTGGGAGAGTAGTGTCCGTGTGCAGGGTATGTATAGTGGGTGAAGGTGCAGCATACTCCCTGACATCTACAGCGACCTCTCTGAGCCCAGAGGGGAGGCACAGGCACTTCCAGCTTTTTCCCTGGGAGTGGGAGTCTCCGCTGCACCCAGTGTCTCTGCGGGCACTATCTTGGATTCACCTCTCCCGTTCTTTTTCTTCTTATTGCGGGGCATGGAGGCACAGAGAAACTTCTCCATGCGGTTCCCCTTGCTCAATGGGGGTTCTGCTGCAGGAGGGGCGGTTTGTGGAGGCTCTAAGAGCTGTGAAATAGCGGGTGGCGGGAATTTTTAAGCATACAGGGCCAGTGTAATGTTATTCAAACAGTAGTACCCCTATATTTTACAGCATACAGCAGTGTGCTTTTATTTGTAACAACTGCACCCCTGAATTTTTACAACATACAGGGCCAGTGTAATGTTATTTGAACAGCAACACCCCTATATTTTATAGCATACAGGAGCAATATGCTTTTATTTTTAACTGCACCCCTGAATTTTTACAACATACAGGGCCAGTGTAATGTTATTTGAACAGCAACACCCCTATATTTTATAGCATACAGTAGTAGTGTGCTTTTAATTTTTAACAACTGCACCTCTGAATTTTTACAACATACAGGGCCAGCAGCACCCCTATATTTTACAGCATACTGCAGTGTGCTTTTAATTTTTAATGACTGTAACCCTGAATTTTTATAACATGCATAGCCAGCAGCATCCCTATATTTGACAGCATGCGGGAGCAGTGTGCTTTTAATTTTTAACTGCACCCCTGAATTTTTATAGCATACAGAACCAGTGTAATGTTATTTGAACAGCGGCACCCCTATATTTCCCAACATACAGGAGGACAGTACTCCTGCACCCTGTACAACACAGTGACAGCCGGGACAGCAACACCCATGTACAGCTGCAGCAAATGAAACACCAGTGACAGCCAGGACAGCACTCCTAACACAGCACAGGTACACCACAGTGACTGCAGCAGCACCCCTACAGAGCACACAGTAACCGCACCCAATGCCACCACCCACAGAGAGAGACAGAGGTCTGTCTCCCTCACTCTCCAAGTCTGGAGTGAAAATAGCAGAGACGCGTGGCTGTTTATATGGAATCCAAATCCCGCAAAAATCTGACAGTGGGATGATGACGTTTTGCCTCATTCTGGTTTCCAAGTCTGGCTGGAAGTCCCGAATCGGACTTGGATCTGGGCTCAGAGCGTGGAGGTTGGGGGGTTCGGTTTTTAGGGAACCGAACCCGCTCATATCTAATAATAATGTGTAATGAACATTACAGTGTGTAATAACGTGTAATGGGCATTACGGTGTGTAATAATGTGTAATGGGCAGTACGGTGTGTAATAATGTGTAATAAGCATTACGGTATGTAATAATGTGTAATGGGCATTACGGTGTGTAATAATGTGTAATGGGCACTACAGTGTGTAATAATGTGTAATGGGCATTACGGTGTGTAATAATGTGTAATGAACAGTACGGTATGTAATAATGTGTAATAGGTATTAGTGTGTGCAGCATAATGTGTAATAGGCATAACGGTGTATAATAATGTGTAATGAACAATGTGTAATTGGCATTACATTGTGTAATAATGTGTAATGGGCATAACAGTGTGTAATAATGGGTAATGGCACTGCAGATTTGTTTTAATTTTCAGCTGTGTGCATAAATGAAGTTGCTTTTTGTGCGTTACTGTACAGGTTGTATGACACAGGTGTGTACATTACACTTATACTTTGTAGATAAATTGTGTATAATATTTTCCCACAGATATGTCAGCAGAAAAAAATCACAAATTCTGGTCTGGATTCATTGAATTGTATCACGAGAAAAAGTGCCCGTGGCATGTTAATAGCGCGGACTATGCCAACAGCACAAAGAGGAATCGGGCATAAGACCAGCTGATCAGATACAGTAGAGCCAGGAACAGCGTTATTACACACCGTAATGCCCATTACACATTATTACACACCGTAATGCCCAATACACATTATTACACACCGTAATGCCCAATACACATTATTACACATCCGTAATGCCCATTACACATTATTACACACCGTAATGCCCATTACACATTATTACACACTGTAATGCCCATTACACATTATTACACACTTATGCCCATTACACATTATACCACACACCGTAATGCCCATTACACAATATTACCTACAACCATATCTTACACAAGACACAGCAAAAACTCCAATCCATGCTTTCATTATTTCCCGCATTGATTATTGTAATTAGTCTTGCAGCTGCAAGGCTAATCTACCTCGCTAGACATTCATCGTCTACAGATCAGCACTGCCAGTCCCTCCATTGGTTACCGGTATTCTAACGCATTAAATATAAAAAGGAGATTTATGGTAGATGTACCATAGTTAAATCTCTTTCTGCAAGGTACACTGTATTCCTCAGGGAATAACATTGGGGTGTAGAGCTGGATCTTGATCCGAGGCACCAACAGGCTAAAGCTTTGACTGTTCCCAGGATGCACCGCACCGCCTCCTCTATATAGCCCCGCCTCCAGGCACTGGAGCTCAGTTTTGTTAACCAGTAGCAGGTAAGAGATGGTAGATGTTAGTCACATAGAACCACATTCTGATGACAGGAGAAGGGACCAGTGACTAATGTCCTATAAACCCAAAGAAGCTATGTGCGTCAGGGTGGACGCTCTGCGGAACCCAGTGTACCTCACAGAAAGAGATTTAACCATGGTAAGTCTACCATAAATCTCCTTTTCTGCAGCCGGGTACACTGGTATTCCACAGGGAATAACATTGGGGATGTCCTAAAGCAGTTCCTCATGGGAGGGGACATACTGTAGCGGGCACAAGAACCCGGCATCCAAAGGAAGCATCCTGGGAGGTGGAAGTATCAAAGGAATAGAACCTGATGAATATGTTAACAGAGGACCACGTAGCCACCTGGCACAATTGTTCAGTGGAAGTGCCACGAAGGGCCGCCCAAGAAGGTCCAACATACCAAGTAGAATTAAGTTCCTCAATAGGGGTAATTCCAAGTTGATTGCAGCAGGAAATTTTTTAGCAGTTGGGCAAAACCATGTGCACTGTAGGGAGGCAGATATAACATGTGCAGAGAGAGTTAGATTTGGGTGGGTTATATTGTTTCTGTGCAGGGTAAATACTGGCTGCTTTATTTTTACACTGCAATTAAGATTGCAGATTGAACACACCACACCCAAATCTATCTCTCTCTGCACATGTTATATCTGCCCCCCTGCAGTGCACATGGTTTTGGCCAACTGCTAAAAAATTTCCTGCTGCGATCAACTTGGAATTACCCCCAATGTTTGTTGATGTATGTGACTGCCGTCATGTTGTCTGACTGAACCTGGACAGTCTGAGACTGGAGCATGTGCATTGCCTGGTGCAGTGCTTTGTAAATTTCCTTGAGTTCCAGGAAATTTATCGACAGTAATCTTTCTCATTTGACCACAGACCCTGAAGCTGACAATTGAGGACCACTATTCCCCAAGCTCTGAGACTTGCATCTATTGTCAGAATTATCCAACTCCAGACTCCAAACATGTCTGCGGTGAGATTGTGTATGTGGAGCCACCAGAGTAGGGCTACATCTGGCCCTTTGAGACAACTGCACCAACTGATGGATTTGTAGATGCGAGCCTGACCACTGTGCGAGAAGATGCAGTTGAAAAGGACATAAGTGAAACCTTCTGAACTGGAGTGCTTCGAAAGATGTCACCATGTTTCCTAACAGTCGAATGCACAGATGCACCGAGACTGTCCGTGCATCAGCTGCACCAGATGATGAATACTTTGTACTTTCTGTTCTGGCAGGTAAATTCGTTGATCCACCATATGCAGAATCATTCCTAGGAATTGAAGTCTTTGAGATGGGACCAGGCTTGATTTGTTGACAATCCAACTGTGCCGAACCAGTACATTGTACGTTAGTAAGGTATTTTGAAGGAGTACTTGTTGAGACGGAGCCTTGATGAGAAGATTGTCTAAGTACGGAACTATTATCACTACCAGGGATCTGAGATGAGCTATTATCACAGACATCACCTTTATCAACACCCGAGGTGCTGACGAGATGCCAAACGGTAGTGCTTAAGTACACCTGATGCAGTGGCCAAATCGGAATGTGTAAGTATGCATCCTTGATATCCAGCGAAATCATGAATTCCTGTGGTTCTAAACCTGCAATCACTGACCGCAGGGATTCCATATTGAATCTGTAGTGAGACGTACTGATTGAGCTCCTTCAGGTTCAATATTGGTCTGACCAAGCTGTCTGGCTTTGGTACTACATAAAGATTGGAATAATAACCTTGACCCTGTTGAACTGGAACCTGAATCAAAACTGCTGCATCTACGAGAGACTGAATCGTGGTCTGCAGAACCACCTTCTTGTCTCCTGACACAGACTGGCCTGTCTTGAAAAACCGCATTGGTGGTAGACAATCAAACGCTAGTTTGTAACCTTTGAACACTAAATTGTGGATCCACCAATCTGTGGATGTCTGAAACCACACCAAGTGAAACGTCTGAAGGGGTGCTCCCACAACAGAAGATCCGAGATTGGCTGGAATCCCATCATGCCACTGGCTTGTCAGCAACCTTTGTGTCCTGATGACTGTTAGCGGTTTGTTGAAAACCACGTCCCCTACCACGTCTACTCTGTGTGGTTGTTCCTCTAGCATGGCCTTCAAAGGCCTGAGTTCTAAAGGATTTGAACGCTGGTCCAGCGTATTTTTGTTGTTGAACTGGTGTGGGCAATGACAGGAAAACAGACTTTCCCCCAGTGGCCTGAGATATCCATTTGTCTACTTCAGGACCAAACAATATATTGCCAGTGTAAGGCAATGCTTCTATTCCTCGTTTTGACTCTTCCACCGCCTGGCAAGAATGTAGCCAAAGGGCCCGGCAGGCCGCAACTAGAGACGCAGAAAGGTGAGAACTTGGCCGACGTACCTAAATACTCAGCAGATTCACAAATGTGATAAGCAAGAAATATAAGCTGGTCTAAGGGGAGATACTGTTATAGGCCAACTTGAGCTGTGTTGCCCATGCAACTACAGCCTTGTTAACCCAAATACCAACTAAAGCAGGTCTAAGCAACACTCCTACTGCTATATACATTGACTTCGAGCTTACGCTCTGACGGGTCCTTAAGCGTCGTAGCAGCCTGGACTGGAATGGCTAACTTCTTGGAAAGTTTGGACACTGAGGAGTCCACCGTCGGTGGAACTAGACATGGAATGTTGTAAACCCTGCAAAGTCCTTGGCATCTCCTGAGCCCACTTCAGCAGCTGAGATGGTAGCAATCTAACCTCAGCTCTAGCCATCTCACGCTCCTGACATGCAGCAGCCAACTCTGATTGTAGCCAGTCATCACACCTGTCATCATTGCCCAAGGAGGGTTCGTATTTGTAGCCGTATTTGCAAGACACACTGTGCAAGTGGTAGTTCCCTCAGGCAACACACTCTGACAGACCTTGCAGCCAAGCTGCTTTTTTGCTTTTGCATGAGCTTTACTCATTATGTACATAGACGGACAGGTATACAAAGACAGACAAACAAGTCCCACGACTCAATAAAAATGTAACTAAAGTGTGTATAACTAAAAGTGCTGTGCACTGAGGACACACTAAATCAGTTAAACATGTGCTGTTCTGAAAATTCCTAATAACATTACTGCTCCTCCAGTGGCTGAGTGTTGTAGTACCGGCACCAAACTTCCTGCAAGAAGAACCAGGAAGTGAGGTTACAATGGCGTCCTGACATGTGCTTGCCTATACACATGTATAATAAAGCATGCAAGATGAGACTTATTACAGTATTAGCTGAAATATCTATCTATCTATGTATATATATATATATATATATACACCTCCATCTGCAACACAGGCTTAAGAGCCTGATAGTGTATTTGCCCAGCAGACATTAAAATAACTGAGACACCCATAATTGACACAGGCTTAATAGCCTGAGAGCTGCTTGCTGCATAAAAATGCAACTTAGTTATGGGGCCTCCTGCTGCTATGCAGGCATAATCGTTCCCTCTCCCCCGCGATCTCCCCCTTCACTGACAGACCACAGCAACAGTGAGAGCTGTCCACGGTCAGCCTCCCCCTCTAAAGACAGAGCTGCGGCAGCCACCGTTTGTGGCTCCGGAGCTCTGGAGGGTAGCGGTTAGCAGGAGCTAACTGTGGGAGGGAGGGGGCAGCAGAGGTGGGCAGGAGGCAGGGGAGCGGTGGCGGCTTAGTGCCCAGTGGCAGCTGCTGGGCAGGGCAGCAGGGACACACACATGTAAAATAAAATAAAAACATAGTCCCCACATGGCGGGCAGCAGCGTGAGCTGACCGCCCCTCAGCCCCCAGCAAGACAAAGCAAGGGAGCAGCGGCAGTGAGAGCTGCCTGCCCACTCATTACCGGAGATTAGTGGAGGCTATGATGGGGCTTCTCTTCACAAGCTCTGTCCAGCTCCTTTGGCAGCCCCAGGCTGCAATCAGCTCAGCTGAGTTTGGTCTATGGCGGTGCTCCTCTCCTGAGTGCCAACAAGCCAATTGCTGCAGGCAGCAGCACCAACAATCCCGGACCCAAGCTTCTTAATAAACTGGGAAGGGATTGAGTGTAAAAAAGAAAAAATCTTTCAAAAATAGAAGAAACTTGTGGAGAATCCTCCACGTGTGCTGTTACCTGTGAGGCACAAAAAACACACTGGTACCTTTGGGAGTATGGAGGGGGTGGAGGATTACTAATTTAAATATTTAAATGTAACAGTCCCTACTAACGCCCCATCCATATCCCAAGAGTACTCCAGTGACCCCTAGTGGATGAAAAATAAATTAAAAATAAGGTTTAAACATTAAAAAAGCATGTAAATATTTAATCAACACCAGTAGTGTTTTTCTTGTCAATATGTGGTAATGTGTTTATTGACACTTTTTTGTGTGTTTTTATTTTAAAATGTTGCATATATTTTTTTGTTATCATGCATTCATGTGTCTTAAGATATTATTTTTATAACAAAAATAAAAACACACTTATACAACAATCGTGCAATGTTTAGCTGAAGGAAGAGCAGATCATTTTGATAAGTTTGTTTGCAAAAGCTCCAGTAGCGACTTCCGGTGGGCGGGCCTTAGGAACTGGCCGCATTTTAAGTGAGCTCTCCGTCCCCCTTAGTGAGAGGCTCCCTATTCTCACTTTTCCACCCGGGGAAGAGCCCCCCCCCCACCAACGGGGCAGTTATAGGAGATACTTGTGGGCAAGTGGACGCTAGTCCCGGCTCCCCACCACCCACCTACTGCCAGAACGAGGGCGATTGTTGGACGCCGACTGCATTCACCGGCCGCCATCTTGGATCCCTCCAGCTTACAGCGCCTGAGAGCCTGAACAGGAAGCTCCCGATAGAGAACACATGGCCCCCTTCAGCGGCTGGCTGCATCCCCACCAATGGAGCGCCGGGCAGCCTGACCCTCTAGCAGCATGCATCAGCTTCTGTGCTCACCCGCCTTCCAGGAGCGGTGGTGGGTGACGTGACTTGTGAGGTCCCTGGCTGATAGAATCTGGCACACATAGTGCACGGTGTCTCACGCCTAGCCCCCACCTCCCTCTCTGATATAGAGCCCTCTCCTCTCAGCCTGCAGGAAAAGCACCATCAATCCCCTCCACTTCCACGGGTCAGTGCACAGAGCCAGGCAACTGCTCCAACTGCCAGGATTCTAAGGGGAGCCACGTGCTTACACCACTCACCTCTGCCTGGGACTCCTGCCTCCTGCTCCCAACTCACTGCAGCAGCACTGGGCCACATAAAGCTGCAGCTACCAGCACACAACCCCTCCAATCACCTGGGGCACTGCAACCTATACCTGCGCCCTAGTGAGTGTTA
The DNA here is from genome assembly GCF_028390025.1 of Pseudophryne corroboree. Classification (NCBI taxonomy): domain Eukaryota; kingdom Metazoa; phylum Chordata; class Amphibia; order Anura; family Myobatrachidae; genus Pseudophryne; species Pseudophryne corroboree. Next base: position 2,021,853 of record NW_026967503.1, on the reverse strand, counting down.
TCATTGATCCCCACTACAGCAGGTACCGCGCTGGTCACTGCATGCTTGACGGAGACACCACGCTTAAATACGAGGACCACATTACCCTCTGCCTGCTTTATATCAACTCACCTCAGGGTGGGCCTGCATTGCTGGACAGCCTGTGCTGGGCGACCCCCCATCCTGCAGTACTACAGCCACACAGCTCTGCCACGGTGTGATATGTGAATAGTGGCTCATCTCCTCCCCTGAAATCACCTATCATACTTGATAACTATTTACCAGCTCATTGTAGACAACCCATTGCAACCTACCTTATTACTTTACATTACTACCCTTCCTCACCATGGAGAAATATGTGGCTAAAATGCCCAGAAGCACCAAAAATTCACAGTCTCAATCTCAGAAACAGAAAGAGAAGTTTCCCGCAGTCACGTCCTCTCCTCTCTGATCATCTCCCTCTAGGGATGATTCCTTAAACCTCCCTGACCTGACTCCTGCCTATTCTGACGCAGCTAAAAGAGCCAAGGAAGGTTCAGATATACTATCTCCACTGCTCGATGCTAAACTAGCCGCACTCACTGAAGCAGTGACCTCTGCAACCGCACTTCTGAAACAGCACACCTCCCGCTTAATAGAAGCTGAAGATAGGATCTCTACTGTGAAAGAAGAATTAACGAATGTAAAGGCTTTGCTACATACACAGGACACTAACATACTGGCGTTTCAAGAAAAACTAGAGGAACTTGAAAAATCGGAATCGCCGGAATAATTAGCGCCTTATCGATTTGCTGGAATCAGTGAAACCTAAAAAATTGCTTTATATTGCGTCCTCCTGGCTACCTGAAGCCCTAGGTCTACCGTCATCAGCCAGGCTGCTCCAGGTGGAGAGGGCACACCGTATCGGCCCTGACTGGCACGATAAACAACCACAGCGCCCCCGTCCTGTCATATTTCGCCTATTGAATTACCTTGACAAGATTTCAATCCTAGACGCATACCGAAAGCTGAAAGATCTCAAATATGAGGACGCTAGGCTCTTATTATTCCAAGACTTTTCTTTCCAAGTCTCCACTAAATGCTGAGAATTCTCCCCAGTATGCACGGAACTGTACTCCAAGGGAATTAGTTTTGCGCTTTTATATCCCACTAAGCTCCGAGTGCACTACAATGGTACCGCCATCTTTCTTGATACTCCACACGCTGCAAGAAACTTTGTGGCCTCATTGGACTCAGTTTCACTGCGGTCCTCTGATGCTGATGCAGATTGATATCTGAGTTTGATAAGTATCGATGTTATTGTTTTAACACACTGTTGATCTTAATCTTGTTCTTTATTGATTTTGTGATATCAGGGAGGTTCTGCATTTACTGCAAAGGACCGCATTCCCTTAGCCTATTTGGCAGAGTTGGGGCCTAGTGCTCCTTTTTCTTTTTCTCTTTTTCCATGCCTTTTCATCTTCTCTTTTCTTTTTCTCCGGCCTTTTTCTCCTTTCTTATCTTGCAGTTATTATTAGTGGATATAGTGGGCCTTTCAGGCCTCCACATTGGGTTCCTAACATTTTGAAAATGATTGACAGGTTATATTTGTTGTATTTCTCATGTTCCCCTTCACACATTCCACCCTTAGATATCTATTACAAGTTTGTTCAAGGTATATTATCTACATGTTCCAGTTGGCCTACTTGCTGGGATGGGCCAATGTCCGTTATGATCTCATGTTACTGTTTGGCATTTCCCAGGAAAGGTATAGGATAGTACCATGTCGTCCTTCCCGAGTATTGCTCCCCCTCACCCTAAGACCTCTTTTAAATGTGTATCCTGGAATGTAGAAGGGCTTAACACCCCCATTAAACGTAAAAACAGGATTTTGATACCTACCAGTATATCATTTTCTCCTAGTCTGTAGAGGACGTTGGGGACCACTTCATGACCATGGGGTATAGATGGTTCTTCAGGAGCCATGGGCACTCTTAAGACTTTTCAATGGGTGTGAACTGGCTCCTCCCTCTATGCCCCTCCTCCAGACCTCAGTTTCATTCGAGGAAAGGATTTACTTTAATACTAATGGTGAGATACATACCAGCTCACACCTCAACCATGCTGTACAACATGGCATTCAACATAACACACGCCAACAGGCATGAACCAATTACAGCAAACATGCTGAAACTAATAAAACACAACATGTGTAACTCTAAAACAAAACTGCAGGTAAAGTACGCACTGGGACGGGCGCCCAGCATCCTCTACGGACTAGGAGAAAAGGATTTACCGGTAGGTATCAAAATCCTGTTTTCTCATATGTCCTAGAGGATGCTGGGATCCACTTCATGACCATGGGGTTTATACCAAAGCTCCAGTACGAGCAGGAGAGTGCGGATGACCCTGCAGCACCGATTGACCGAACTTGAGATCTTCATCGGCCAAGGTGTCAAACTTGTAGAATTTTGCAAATGTGTTTGCCCCCGACCAAGTAGTTGCTCGGCAAAGTTGCAATGCCGAGACCCCCCGGGCAGCTGCCCAGGATGAGCCCACCTTCCTAGTCGAATGGGCCTTCACCGATGACGGTAACGGCAATCCAGCCGTAGTATGAGAATGCTGAATCGTACTTCTGATCCAACGCGCAATAGTCTGCTTGGAAGCAGGACACCCAATCTTGTTGGGAGCATACAGGACAAACAAAGACTCTGTTTTCTGTATTCGAGCTGTTCTAGCGACATAAATCTTCAAAGCTCTAACCACATCTAGAGACTTTGACTCAGTGAATGTGTCAGTAACTACTGGCACCACAATAGGCTGGTTTATGTGGAAAGATGAAACCAGCCTTGGAAGAAAATGTTGACGAGTTCTCAAATCTGCCCTATCTTCATGTAAGATCAGGTAAGGGCTCTTGTGAGACAAGGCTCCCAACTCAGACACCTGCTGTGTGGATTGCCAATGCCAAAAGTATCACCATTGTCCAAGTGAGAAACTTCAACTCTATCTCTTGTAGAGGCTCAAACCAATCTGATTGAAGAAACTGCAACACTACATTAAGGTCCCATGGTGCCACTGGAGGCACAAATGGATGCTGGATGTGCAGAACCCCTTTCACGAAGGTCTGAACTTCTGAAAGAGAGGCCAATTGTTTTTGGAAGAACACTGACAAGGCCAAAATCTGGACCTTGATTGACCCCAATCGGAGGCCCGCCTCCACACCAGCCTGCAGAAAATGGAGAAAATGTCCCAACTGAAACTCTTCCGTAGGAGCCTCCTTGGATTCACACCAAGACACATATTTTCTCCAAATACGGTGGTAATGTTTCGACGTGACGCCTATCCTGGCCTGAATAAGGGTGGGGATGACTTCCTTGGGAATACCCTTACGGGCTAGGATCCGGCGCTCAACAGCCATGCTGTCAAATGTAGCCGCTGTAAGTCTTGATACACGCACGGCCCCTGCTGCAGCAGGTCCTCGCGAAGAGGAAGAGGCCGAGGATCTTCTATGAGCAACTCCTGAAGATCTGGATACCAAGCCTTCCTTGGCCAGTCTGGGGCAATGAAGATTGCTCGAACTCTTGTTCTCCTTATGATCCTTAGCACCTTTGGGATCAGCGGAAGTGGAGGGAAGACATACACCGACCGGAACACCGACTGGGCCACTAGCGCAACCACTGCTATTGCTTGGGGGTCTCTCGACCTGGAACAATATTTCTGAAGCTTCTTGTTGAGACAAGATGCCATCATGTCTACTTGAGGAACTCCCCAAAGACTTGTCACCTCTGCAAAGACTTCTTGGTGGAGGCCCCACTCTCCTGGATGGAGATCGTGTCTGCTGAGGAAGTCTGCTTCCCAGTTGTCAACTCCTGGAATAAAAATTGCCAACAGAGCCTTTACATGTCTTTCTGCCCAGAGGAGGATCTTCGTCACCTCTGCCATTGCCGCTCTGCTTTTGTTCCGCCCTGCATGTTTATGTACGCGACTGCTGTTACATTGTCCGACTGGATCTGCACGGAATGATCTTGAAGATGTACCGCTTGATTAAGGCTCTCAATTCCAGCACGTTTATTTGAAGACAGACTTCCTGACTTGACCATTTTCCTTGGAAGCTTTTCCCCTGAGTGACAGCTCCCCAACCTCGGAGACTTGCATCCGTGGTTACCAGGATCCAGTCCTGAGTCCCGAACCTGCGTCCCTCTAGTAGGTGAGAACTGTGTACCCACCACAGGAGTGAAAACCTGGCTTTTGACGACAGGATTATCTTCCGGTACATGTGTAGGTGGGATCCCGATCACTTGTCCAACAGGTCCCACTGGAATACCCTGGCATGGAACCTGCCAACTGTATGGCCTCGTAGGCCGCCACCATCTTCCCCAACAACCGAATGCACTGATGGATCGACACACTCGATGGTTTCAATATCTGTTTTACCATTTTCTGGATTTCCAGAGCCTTTTCCACCAGAAGAAATACTCTCTGAACTTCTGTGTCCAGAATCATCCCGAGAAAAGACAATCTTGTCGTCGGTTCCAACTGTGACTTTGGATAATTTATGATCCATCCGTGTTGTTGGAGTATCGACAGGGAGAGCGTGATGTTTTGTAACAACTGCTCCCTGGATCTCGCCTTTATCAGGAGGTCATCCAGATAAGGGATTATATTGACTCCTTTTTGACGCAGGAGAACCATCATCTCCGCCATCACCTTGGTGAATACCCTCAGCGCCGTGGAGAGACCGAAAGGTAACGTCTGGAATTGGTAATGGCAATCCTGAACCGCGAATCTCAGATAGGCTTGGTGAGGAGGATAAATGGGAACATGAAGGTAAACATCCTTTATGTCTACCGACACCATGTAATCCCCCTCCTCCAGACTCGAAATCACTGCACGGAGTGATTTCATCTTGAACTTGAACCGTTTCAAGTAGAGATTCAAATTTTTTAGGTTCAGGATCGGTATGACCGAGCCGTCCGGCTTCGTAACTACAAAGAGGCTTGAATAAAACCCCTCCCCTTGTTGCGGCAAAGGCACCAGGACTACGACCAGGTTCTGACATAATTTTTGGATTGCCGCTGATACTGCTTCTCTTTCTTTAAGAGAAGCTGGCAAGGTTGATTTGAAAAATCGGCATGGGGGAACATCTTGAAACTCCAGCTTGTATCCCTGGGACACTATTTGCAACACCCAGGGATACAGGCCAGACAGAATCCAACCTTGGCTGAACAGTTTGAGACGTGCCCCCACCCGAGCGGCCTCCTGCAAAGGAGCCCCAGCGTCATGCTGAAGATTTGGCAGAAGTAGGGGTAGACGTCTGCTCCTGGGAACCTGAAGCTGCTGTGGACTTCTTTCCCTTTTCCTACCCGCAAAGAAGGGGGAACCTCTCGCTTTTTTGTATTTATTGGGCCGATAGGACTGCATGTGCGGGTGATATGTCTTTTTTGCCAGTGCAGGCGCAGAGGGCAAAATGTCGACTTACCTGAGGTAGCCGCCGAGACTAACACATCCAGTCCATTGCCAAATAAAGCCTTACCTTTATACGGGAGAGCCTCCATATTTCTTTTGGAATCTGCATCCGCGTTCCACTGGCGAATCCACAACGCCCACCGAACCGATACTGCCATGGTAGCGGCTTATGAACTCAAGAGTCCAATATCTTTCATCGCTTCTAGCATGTATGCGGCAGCGTCTTTGATATACCCTAACTTAAGGAGCATCTCATCTTTATCAATCGTGTCAGTTTCTGGTGACACGCTTTCTGACCATTTTTCCACAGTGCAACTCACCCACGCGCTGTGGGCCTGAGCAGTGTACCATTGGCAACATAAATGTATTTCAATGTAGTTTCCATCTTTCGGTCTGCTGGCTCTTTTAGTGAAGCCATGCCAGGTGCAGGGAGAATTACCTTCTTTGTCAACCTGGACACTGCACTGTCTAACACAGGGGGTGACTCCCATTTTTTCCTGTCCTCTACCGGGAAAGGATAAGCCATCTGAATCCTCTTGGGAATACGAAATTTCTTTTCGGGATTCACCCACATGCCTTCAAAGAGAGTATTTAGCTCGTGAGAAAGAGGGAAAGTGACCTTAGATTTCTTTTCTTTATAGAAATAAGCCTTCTCCTGAGGTACAGGAGCTGCTTCCGTGACTTCCAGAACGTCCCTTATAGCCACAATCATATATTGTATATTTTTGCCAATTTATGATCTATTTCTCTGGAGTCACTATCGTCGACACAAGAATCAGTGTCCGTATCGGTATCAATATTCACAATATTTGCAAATGGTCTCTTATGTGACCCAGAGGGGTCGCCTGCGGATGGAAGAACAGAGCCCTGAAAAATCACATCTTCCACAGATTTTCTCCAGCACTCAGCATGAGATTCAGACTTATCTAATCTCCTATTGATATAATGCATACCATCACGTATTTCTTTCACCCATGCAGGCTCTTGGTGTGCTGGCAGCGCCACCACATTACACTTCTGTGTACCTAAAATGGTTTCCTCCGGGGAGGAACTCCCTGCCTCTGACATGTCTTACACACGTGTACAACACACACACAGACACACTGGGACTAATAGGGGACAGACCCACAGTAAAACCTGCCAGAGTGTTAGGGTCTCCTGCCCTGTGCTGCCACGTCGTCATGGCAACCGGCAGACAAGTGCTAGTGGAGTAACCTGAGCGCAGCTGATACTTCAGTTCGGGTCTTTTGCTGTGCAGTGGTTACAGGCTCTGTGCACGGCAGGGGATCCGGTGCTGGTTTTTGTGCTCACAGTCTGTGAGGTCTGAGTGGGGCGTGGACAGCACCTGCTTTATGAGGCTTCTTCTCAGGGTAAGCAGATGCTGCTGAATCTTTGTTGGTTAGTCAGTTCCTGAAAGTTAGCCAGTACTGTGTAGCTTTGTATTTGTTGTTGCTTACTGCAAATAGGCCTGGGGATTTGGTACTACACTCTGCCAATCCAGACCTAGCAGTAAGACTGGAGTCAGTCGTTTAACTTGCTGGGGTTCTTTTGCTACTCTATGAACTTAGCAAGTTTGCGGCTGTATTCTCAGACTTGCCTGCCAAAATCCTTTCTCACTGTGCAAGGTGTTCAGGTGTCAGTTTAGTGGCAGTAAGCTGAACCTGTGCACTGCAAGTGAGGATTAGGATTGTGGAGACTCTCCTTGTGTCTATTATTCCATCTCTGACCAAGGAGTTTACTGCCACACCCGTTGGTAACCCTTTAGGGTTTTGCTGTTGCCCTTAGCAACAGCATTTCGGGTTCTCTACGTATTAAAACACAACATTTTGCTTTTTCCCATCTGAGCATTCCTAATACTAGGGAGACACCCAGTTCCTTAGCCTCTGGGCTTCTCTGTTCACTTTGTGTTTATTTTGTTACCCTATCACCTTCTGTGTACCTAATGTCATATTCCCCAGTCTGTCTGTGAGTTCATTTGTTTTGCATCCCTCTCCGTTCAGACACCAGTACATTCCTGCAGGCACTGGTGTGCATAACAGTTCAGACACCAGTACATTCCTGCAGGCACTGGTGTGCATAACACAGAGGGACACAGTTTAAGAGCAGCCAGTTCACAAGCCCAGCGCCAGTATCTAATGCCTGTGAACACAGAATGCCCACTGACATGCAGCGCTTTATACACAGTAAAACACACCTGTAAAGCACCAAATTCACTTGTGCCCTCTCCTGTTTTGCACTCTGACACTTGTAGTCAGAAGTGAATGAGGACAGTGATGTCTCTGCAGCCTGAGGAGAAAATGGCACTGAGCAGTGTGCTGGCTGCCTGAGGAAGAAGCCCCGCCCTTTTTACCTCAGAGGGGGTAGGGCTGTGCCTGGGCATCCTATGCCCCCTTTTTGCCAGTTTATAGAGGTGTTTTTGCTGCCCAGGGTGCCCCCCGCGCCCTGAACCCTGCAGTGCCTGTGTGTGTGGGCAGCAATGGTGCGCTGCGCTCCCGCCAGCTGCACTGTACCCTAGCCATCACTTTTCTTGATAGAAGATCTGTCTTATTCTACTCACCTGTCTTCTGACTTCTGGCTCTGTGAGGGGGGTGACGGCGGGCTGTGGTAGTGAGCATCTAGACACGGCTAGCGTTCAGTACCCTTCAGGAGCTAATGGTGTCCTGTCAGCCAGAAGCAGAACCATGAATCTCTTTAGGAAGTTGGTTCTGCTTCTGCCCCCTCAGTCCCACGAAGCAGGGAGTCTGATGCCAGCAGTTCTCCCTGAAAATAAAAAACCTAACATGTGTTTTCAGAGAAACTCAGTAGAGCTCCTCACAGTGCATCCAGTCGACCTGGGCACATTTCTAAAACTGAGGTCTGAAGGAGGGTCTTAGAGGGAGGAGCCAGTTCACACCCATTGAAAAGTTGTAAGAGTGCCCATGGCTCCTGTGGAACCATCTATACCCCATGTTCATGAAGTGGACCCCAGCATCCTCTAGGACGTATGAAAAAAAGTACTGAGTCACCTGAAAAAATTCCACCCAGATATTGTTTTCCTCCAGGAAATTCACTGGAGGGCCTCCGATCCTAATACACTGCGGGACACTTGGATCCAGGGTTTTCACTCCACCTCTTATCATAGTAAATCCCGTGGGGTTCTAATATTGGTCAGTAAATCGGTCCGCTACGTCATACATGATGAATGGTGCGACCTAGAGGGCCGTTTTCTCTTTTTGAAAGTCGATTTAAAGGATGAATTGTATACATCAGTATGTTTATATGCCCCCACAGGCCCAAATCCATCTTTTTTTTCTGATGTTTATTCTAAATTACAGGTATGGGCAGAGGGATCCCAAATTCTGGGCGGGGACCTTAATGTAATTTTGGATCCAGCACTGGATGTCTCAGGAGTTCCGCATCACCTTACCAACAGACCCCCCCCCCCTCCCCCCACAGTCTCCCTTCTTATTGACTCCTGGAGATTTTACCATCCCATTTCCCGTGAATACACCTTCTACTCCCATCCCTACAACTCCTTCTCCCGTCTAGACTATTGGCTGGTGTCAAGTTCTCTCTTACATAAAATAGAACACATAGCCATAAAGAATATTCTATTGTCGGACCATGCCCCCATTTGGATGTCCGTTACCTTACTTCAACCTAAAACTTATTCTTATAACTGGAAATTCCCTATTTAGCATCTACAGATGATTTTAAAGCTCACTTAGCACAGTCCTTCTCTAAATATATTGTGACAATGATGTCCATAGCACAGATATTAATCTCCTCTGGCAGGCGTCTAAACCAGTCCTGAGAGGCCACATTATAGCGTATCTAGCAGCTAAAAAGAAAAAAGTTTTTCCAAGTTTCCATGGCTGTTTCAACAGCTTATTCCACCTTATTGGCCGACCCCTCAGAATCATCCCACCTTCTATACAAACAGGCTAAAGACCTATATGACACTCTCTGTTCTGAGAGCCTAATTGAATCTTAACTATCAGAAAAATCGCTATTTTCGTTGGGGAAATAAACCAGGAAATCTCCTAGCCAACATGGTGCGTGCATCCATAACAGCATCCCCTATCCTTTCTATTCAACTCCCTAATGTCTCCCTCTCCACCTCCCTCACTGATATAAGCTCAACTTTTTTATCCTACTTTGAATCTTTCTATAGCACCTCTGCAGATAACCCAGCAGCAAGAATGGACTTCCTGGCTTGCCTAAACCTCCCAGTCCTCACGGATAGTGACAGAGACTTTTTAATGTCCCCCATAAGGACACAAGAAATAGAACAGATGATTAAATCACTCCCAATAGGCAAGTCCCCTGGACCGGATGCTCTATCCGCTACATATTATAAATCCCTTTCGTCACAAGTCTCTCCACTTCTTGCCCAGCTATTTAATTCTATTCTCCAAGGCAACCCAGCCCCCCCACAGTTTAATATTGCCAGAATCATTCTACTTTTGAAACCAAAGATCCCACCCTTTCCTCCTCTTATCGGCCAATATCCCTGCTTAACCAGGACTTTAAGTTATTCACAAAAATTATTGCTACATGAGTCCAGCCCATACTCTCTAACTTAATTGACCCCACTCAAATGGGATTCATGTGCAAGAGATACACTGGGGTAAATTTACTAAGGTGGGAGATTTTTAGAACTGGTGATGTTGCCCATGGCAACCAATCAGATGCTACTTACCATTTATCTAGCTGCTTCTAGCAGATAATAGATATAATCTGATTGGTTGCTATGGGCAACATCACCAGTTCTAAAAATCTCCCACCTTAGTAAATTTACCCCAGTGTCTCTTGCACATGAATCCCATTTGAGTAAATTTACCCCACTCAGTTCGTAACATTCAAACACTTCTAGCGGCCATGACGGCGACACACCAAGCCAATTTGGTAGATAACATAGTGGTAAGTTGCGATGCCGACAAGGCATTTGACCAGGTATCCTGGGCACACCTTTCCCGAATTTTCCAGGTACAGGGCTTTGGTATCCCTTTTTAAAAGTGTTTTCTACTCTTTATGATACCCCTAACTGCCTTTCTGACTGTCAATTCTAACACACCCGCTGCTTTGATTTAGCCAGAGGAATGAGGCAGGGCTGCCCTCTCTCCCCCTTAATGTTTAACCTTGCAATAGATCCCCTATTTAGACACTTCATTAAGGAACCTCTTTGGCGAGGGATAATGATTGGGGAGGTGGAGGTGAAGTTTTCTTCTTTTGCAGATGACGTTCTCCTCTACTTCTCCAACCCCAAAATGGTTATCCCACAAGTCCTTACTTTGTTAGCGGACTTTAAAACGGTTTCAGGTTTTAAGACCAACTACCTTAAAACAGAGGCGTTAGCATTTTTACCGGAGGGGCAACGGGGATGGCGAGACTCTTTCCCATTCCGTTGGGCTCAGAATAACTGCCTCACGTATTTAGGTATACAGATACCACACCACCCGTCCCTACTACATGATTGTAATTATAACCCGCTCCTTCAAAGGACTCTCCTAGATTTTTCCAAATGGGACCACCTTCCCTTAACGTATATTGGTCGCTGCCATTTCTTTAAAATCATCGGCTTTTCCTCAATTTCTCTATGTCCTCCAAACCCTACCCATTTATCCTTCTAAAAACCTATTATCAAACTTAAATAAAGCATTTATATGGGCAAATAAACACCCCCGAATCTCCCTCTTTAAACTCTAGCAAAAGCCTGAACTGGGAGGACTTAACCTACCATGTTTGCGATCCTATGCCCTACCGGCCAATTACAGAATAGCTTCAGATTGGATCAGCGGCACCTAAACTTATTCCAATAGTCACTTAGATCAGGCTTTCACACCTGGTTGGAACTTAACGTCTCTGCTACACACGCCACCTCAGGCTCTCCTGCCATCAATTAAATCCAACTGCTTAATCTACTCTGCTTGTGTTGCCTGGCGTACTTTGCACCCTAGACTACGTTTGTTACGCTACCAATCTATATTTTTACCACCATGGGGAAACACTGACTTCCACCCCCACCTCATGTCCCCAATATTTAAGATATGGCAGAGACATGGGCCCTCATTCCGAGTTGTTCGCTCGCAAGCTGCTTTTAGCAGCTTTGCACACGCTAAGCCGCCGCCTACTGGGAGTGAATCTTAGCATAGTAAAATTGCGAACGAAAAAGTAGCAGAATTGCGAATAGACCTCTCTTAGCAGTTTCTGAGTAGCTCCAGACTTACTCTGCATCTGCGATCAGTTCAGTCAGTTTCGTTCCTGGTTTGACGTCACAAACACACCCAGTGTTCACCCAGACACTCCCCCGTTTCTCCAGCCACTCCCGCGTTTTTCCCAGAAATGGCAGCGTTTTTTCGCACACACCCATAAAATGGCCAGTCTCCGCCCAGAAACACCCACTTCCTGTCAATCACACTCCGATCATCAGAACGAAGAAAAAACCTTGTAATGCCGTGAGTAAAAAACCTAACTTAATAGCAAATTTACTTGGCGCAATCGCACTGCGGACATTGCGCATGCGCAACTAATCGCTCCATTGCAGAAAAAAAAACGAGCGAACAACTCGAAATTACCCCCCTGGTCTTTGTTATATATTCCAATTTTTACAACCAGAATCGTTCATTCGTTTAACACGTACACAACTTAAAGAAAAATTCCCGACATTGTTCATACCTTTGTTCCCCTTCTTACAGGCCTGTAGTTACATTACTTCAATTACAACTGTTTTGGGAGATAGAGGTATGTCCACAGACCTTGACAGTGTCATACGACGAAACCCGGGATCTCCACTCACTACCTCATACATCTATGACCAAGCCCGCCTAGTACCAACCCTTGAGGGAGGTTTGGGGGAACTGATGAAATGGGAGAATGATTTCCCTGGTCTCACTATGAAGTCTCTGCTTTCTGCCTACCAGACTTTGAACAAACAAATGGTTTCTAGATCATATATGGAAATGAACCACAAAATTCTACACAGGGCTTATTTTACACCCAAGCTTAAAATTTTTGATGGGCAGAGCAGACATGTCGGCTTGCTTTAAGTGTGGAGACCTGGAGGCTGATATTAAACACTGTCTATGCTCTTGTCCCCGGGTTCGATCCTTGTGGTCAGCCCTTCAAGACTACATTACTCGTGATTTACATCTAGCCTTTACCATAGAAGATATATGGGCCTTTTGGGGTATAGTCCCCGCCGAATCGAGATCTAACCTGAAATTACTTAATAAACTGGCTGCCTCAGCTAAAAAGACAATATTATCTCAGTGGATATCTCCCATTGCTCTTTTATATCCCAGGTTATCCTATCTATTTACAATGGATTGGTCTGAAGTTTCTTTGCAAAAAGAAAAATGGACTGCAACTTTTTTTGCCACCTGGTTGTCCTATTTCTTAACGCTTACCCCAAACACCAAATCACTCCTACGTCAAAGTTTTAGCCTCACCACCTGGTACAATATGACTGTGTTGGATACCGGCCACCCCTTTTAAAGCCGAATGTTCCCCAATTATTCCCTGTTCACATTCTTCTGTACATACTGTATTTTTGATCTCTGTTCATTTGAAGTGTGAAATGTTTCTCTCTGTGATTATGATCTCCTGTCAATAAAATTGTTTTTGGAAAAAAAAAGCTCCAGTAGCATACACTCACAATTGTGTTCGCAACTGAGAACACGTACCAGACTGTTAACTTGCAGTAATAGCAATAAAGTTTATCAATATATGTCAGCATCACAGCTGACGGCCAATCAACAGCAGGCAGACAGTAGAAATATTATAATTTCTGATGAATACGCCATTGGCACCATGTGAGCTGTCGCCTTTAGTATGCGGGAGCTGCGGCTCCTCACCATGGTCATGGACCGCTGCATAGGCTGCGCGGGCCCATACGTGTCTAATGCCCGAAAGTGTGTGGCCAACGCGGAGATCCACACGTGGCGCATGGGCGAAGGGCCGCACATGGCGGACCATTGTACAACTCGAGTGGCAGTGGTCTGACCTCCACCGCCGTCAGCCGCAATTGCTGGCTCAGCTGTGCCACCAAATACTTGACGGTGAGTAATGCACACTGTGGCATTTGTTGCATGAGTGTGTTTGTTTGCAGGTAAATGTATAGTAATATTTGCAGCCAGAACTATGTGTGTTGTTTGGCCTGTAGATAGTGGTAGTGTATGTACAGTACCAGTCAAAAGTTTGGACACACCTTCTTATTCAATGGTTTTTATTTAAGTATTTTCTATATTGTAGATTAATACTGAAGACATCACAACTATGAAAGAACACATATGGAATTATGTTGTAAACAAAAAAGTGTTACTGTACATCAAACTCTGTTTTCTATTTTAGATTCCTCAAAGTAGCCCCCTTTTGCTTTGATGACAGCTTTGTACACTCCTGGCATTCTCTCAATCAGCTTCATGTTGTAGTCTCCTGAAATGGTTTTCCAACAGTCTTGAAGGAGTTCCCAGAGGTGCTGAGCCCTTATTGGCTGCTTTTCCTTCACTCTGCGGTCCAACTCATCCCAAACCATCTCAGTTGGGTTTAGGTCAGGTTATTGTGGAGGCCAGGTCATCTGAAGCAGCACTCCATCACTTTCCTTCTTGGTCAAGTAGCCCTTACATAACCTGGAGGTGTGTTTGGGGTCATTGTCTTGTTGAAAAACAAATGATGGTCCAAGTAAGCGCAAACCAGATGGGATGGCATGGCGCTGCAGAATGCTGTGGTATCCATGCTGGTTAAGTGTGCTTTGAATTTTGACTAAATCACCAACAGTGTCACCAGCAAAGCACCCCCACACCATCACACCTCCTCCGCCATGCTTCACAGTTGGAACCACGCATGCAGAAACTAGAGATGAGTGGGTTAGGATGTAACACCAGAATTAACGCCAGTTTGGTTTTAACCGGATTTTTCTTATTGGCTATCCCAAATACGTGATGTCAGTGAGCCAATAAGATGGTGTTTTGAGAACAGAGTAAAACTGAACCCGCTCATCTCTAGCAGAAACAATCCGCTCACCTTCTCTGGGTCTCACAAAGTCATGGCAGTTGGAACCAAAAATATCAAATTTGGACTCAGACCAAAGTACATTTTATCACTTGTCTAATGTCCACTCCTTGTGTTTCTTGGCCCAAACAATTCTCTTCTTCTTGTTGTAAAATGTAGGTGGGAGTCTTCCTGGTGCTTCGTTTGGTACAGTGGCTGCCTCTTAATTTCACAAAAAGGACTTATCCCAACACGTCCAAATTAGAACTATAGAAACAGGGGAACGTGAATAGGATGGCGCATCTGTGTCTATATAAATGGAAGTGTGGTAAATGATACGGAAAATTATATTTAATACTTATCCTAAGTTAATTAGGACAACTGGAATTCCTTGATCCAATAGATATCCACTTTCTGTGCTGTCAGAGTGGACTCACAGGTACATAGAAGACATAATGGTAAGGAAATTATGTGTAGAAACTTCCAATGAAATATGTGGATGTATCTACCATGGGGCTAAAAAGTATTTGGACCGCCACCGATTGTGCAAGTTTACCCACTTAAAAAGATGAGGGGTCTGTAATTTCCATCATAGGTCACTTCAACTGTGAGAAACAGAATCTGTAAAAAAAAACAAAAAAACAGGAAATCACATTGTACATTTTTTAAACAATTTACTTGTATATTCCTGTGGAAAATAAATATTTGGACACCTATGAAGCAGCAAGATTTCTGGCTCTCACAGACCTGTTACTTCTATAAGAAGCTCTTCTATCCTCCACTCATTACTTGTTTTAATGGCACCTGTTTGAACTGGTTATCTGTATAAAAGACACTTGTCCACACCCTCAGTCAGACTTCTACCTCTCCACCATGGCCAAGACCAGAGAGCTGTCTAAGGACACCAGGGACAAAATTGTAGAGCTGCACAAGGCTGGGATGAGCTACTCGACAATAGGCAAGCAGCTTGGTGAGAAGAGATCAACTGTTGGCTCAATTATAAAAAAAATGGAAGAAATACAAGATCACTGACAATCTCCCTCGACCTGGGGCTCCATACAAGATCTCACCTCGTGGGGTATCAATGATCTTGAGAGCGGTGAGGAATCAGCCCAGAACTACACAGGGGGACCTGGTCAATTATCTCAAGAGAGCTGGGACCAGTCACATAGGTTACTATTAGTAACACACTATGTTGTCATGGATTAAAATCCTGCAGTGCCCGAAGGGTCCCCCTGCTTTAGCCAGCACATATCCAGGCCCGTCTAAAGTTTGCCAGTGACCTGCTGGATGATCCAGAGGAGGATTGGGAGAATGTAATGTGGTCAGATGACAGTAAAATTGAACTTGTTGGAATAAACTCCATTCGCCGTGTTTGGAGGGAGAAGAATGATGAATGGCATCCCAAGAACACCATACCCACTGTGAAGCATGGGGGTGGAAACATCATGCTTTGGGGCTGCTTTTCTGCAAATAGGACAGGACGACTGATCCGTATTAAGGAGAGGATGAATGGGGCCATGTATCGTGAAATTTTGGACAAAAATCTCCTTCCTTCAGTAAGAGCATTGAAGATGGAACGTGGCTGGGTCTTCCAGCATGACAATGACCCCAAACACACCGTCCGGGCAACTAAGGAGTGGCTCTGTAAGAAGCATTTCAATGTCCTGGAGTGGCCTAGCCAGTCTCCAGACCTCAACCCAGTAAAAATATCTGTGGGAGTTGAAAGTCCGTGTGGCCTGGCGACAGCCCCAAAACATGACAGATCTAGTGAAGATCTGCATGGTGGAAGAGAAGGCCAAAATACCTGCTACAGTGTGTACAAACCTGGTCAAGAACTACAGGAAACGTTTGACCTCTGAAATTGCCAACCGAGGTTATATTACAAAGTATTGAGTTCAACTTTTTGATTGTCCAAATATTTATTTTCTGCAAGAATATTCAAATATATTGTTTCAAAATCATACAATGTAATTTCCAGATTCTGTCTCTCACAGTTGAAGTGTATAATGGAAATTACAGACCTCTCTCATCTTTATAAGTGGGTCAACTTGCACAATCGGTGGCTGTCCAAATACTTTTTTGCTCCACTGTATGTTCAAGATTATTCCATACATGAGATTATAATGCGGTACTCCTTATGAAAGTGAATGATCTTGTTTTAGTAGAGTAGATGTGGTGTACCTCACTTACACAATATAATGTGCTATAACCTTTATAATGGTTTCTTTATATCTTAACCCCACAAATAAGATATGCAGGTGATCTTAGGAACAGCATACCTCACTTACATAGTGAGGAACAGTATAACAAGGTATCGTTATCATAAGGTACGTCTCAAGCGTACCATTACTCACAATGAATACAGCATAACTCCATGTATAAAGGTCTCTGCGTCAAATAGACTTGTACAGTGATGCAATAAAGGTACAATTTATTTAATAAATGGTTTAAAATGGTTGAAAAAATAAACATACAAGCCTTAGGGGGAGGGGGGTTGTGCGAGATCCCAGCAAGGAAGAATATATGATTTTGTTGAGCTGAGGTCCGGTAACAAAGCTCCAAATCCCAAATATAGAGAAATAAAAAGACATGAGAGACATATCCACCGCACCTGAGCAAAGACCTCCTTTGGGCAACGCGTTTCGAGTCTGGGGTGACTCTTTTTCAAGGCATGCCTTGAAAGTCACCCCATACTCGAAATGCATACAGAAAGAGTCCCTCCCCGTAATGTCATCCCACTATTCAAATGAGCTGTCAAAATCAGACATAGCCAAAATCGCAAGTATATACAGTCACTATTCGTGGTTCTGGGCTCCAGCCAGTTCAAGGGAAATTGCATAGTCACAATGGCAGTGTGTGTACCCACGAGTTATTTATACACAACAATACTGATATTATGTGGACACAAAAGTAACAATACAATGACACATTAACAGGAAATTGTTTCTGTCACCATAGCGACAATTATCTGAAAATAAGATAATACACAGACAAATAAAAAGGCTCAATGGAAATCTTTTGTTTTTAAACAACTTTATTTCATATCTTTAATACAAATTTTTGTCTATATTTTAAACTTAAAAAATACATTACTCTGCACATGGATAAAATATCCTTTAAAGCACAGAAATAATTCATGTTACGGGTTAGTATGGCAGGGAAGTAAAACAGATACATATCAGGAGAGCCAAAAGCTTATGGGGGTCATTCAGGCCCAACCGCAATAGTGGGCCACAGCAATTTGCTGGTGTTGGCAAAATGCACATGTGCGTCAGCCATGCGAACACGCACATTGCGGCCGCATACTTGAGGGGCGAATGCAGGCGGACCAGGACCATTTTCCGGGGGCTGCGTGATGTCACATGTGCGTTCATCTTTAACCCCCTATAAGCTTCCAGAGTGCACCTCATATCTCATCTTTTCCAAGTTACTACAAATGATATGAGATCGGTAGCAGCACTACTTTCAGGATTATTACACAGAACACACATAAAGGCTGACACAGCAAATAACAGTAACACATACAAGGGATGCATTAGAAATAAGGACACATAATCATCAAGTCTAATTATCAGCTGATTCTGTGTGGGATCCATACACCTCTTTACTGCTTCCAACATCCCTTGGTACTGCACTGCAGCCATCCGCCCTGTCTCCCCCCACTACCACCACCAGCCCTATCTCCCCCCGAGTCTTTCCCCCAATACTGCTAACCGCCTTGTCCTTCCCCACTACTGCCACCGTCTCCACTACTGCCAGCCACCCTGTGTACCCCCTCTTCCACCTCAGCACTACTTGGGGACAATTTTACCCACAGACAGTGCCTCCGGCAGCCCCCGCTACAGCACTAGTGCCACCAACCCTGTCTCCCCCTGATATCTCAGAATTGCTTGGGGATTCTTGGTACTGCTGGTAACAGTCCTTCATCTGCAGATGGAAGTAACGGGGCAGGTAATCTGCATAGCAGTGATAGATGAGGGCATGCCATCTGATTATTTCACCTGGCAGTAGCATGTATATTGCAAAAAGCATAGGATATAGGATAAGAACCTTGAAGAACAATGCATGGCAATAATGAGTATACTCCAGAAGATTATAATGGTTCCTCACCTGAAAGATGTCTATTGTGCTGATTTATTTTTCAGAGTATAGAAATGGCTTCTCACCTGTGTGACTTCGCTGAAGTGTAACAAGTTGTGATTTCTGTGTAAAACATTTCACACTCAGAGCAAGAAAATGGCTTCTCACCTGTGCGACTTCTGTTATGTCTGAGAACTGATTTGTGTGCAAAACATTTCCCAATCTCAGAACATGGAAATGGATTCTCACCTGTGTGACTTCTCCGATGTGTAACAAGATGTGATTTGTGTAAAACATTTCCCGCACTCATAGCAAGAAAACGGCTTCTCACCTGTGTGACTGCTCTCATGTTTAATGAGATCTGATTTGTGTGCAATACATTTCTTACACGCAAAACATGGAAATGGCTTCTCACTTGTGACTTCGCTGATGTGTAACAAGTTGTGATTTCCAGGTAAAACATTTCCCACACTCATAGCAAGAAAATGGCTTATCACCTGTGTGACTTCTCTGATGTATAACAAGATGTGATTTGTGTGCAAAACATTTCCCACACTCAGAACATGGAAATGGCTTCTCACCTGTGTGACTTCTCTGATGTCTAACAAGATGCGATTTGTTTGTAAAACCTTTCCCACACTCAGAACATGGAAATGGTTTCTCACCTGTGTGAGTTTTCTGATGTATAACAAGATGTGATTTGTATGTAAAACATTTCCCACACTCATAACATGGAAATGGCCTCTCACCTGTGTGACTTCTCTGATGTTTAACAAGATCTGATTTGTGTGCAAAACATTTCTCACACTCAGAACATGGAAATGGCTTCTCACCTGTGTGACTTCTATAATGTATAACAAGATGTGATTTACTTAAACAACATTTCCCACACTCAGAACATGGAAATGGCTTCTCACCTGTGTGACTTCTCTGATGTGTAACAAGACCTGATTTGTGTGCGAAACATTTCCCACACTCAGAACATGGAAATAGATTCTCACCTGTGTGACTTCTTTGATGTATAACAAGATGTGATTTCTGGATAAAACATTTCCCACACTCAGAACAAGAAAATGGCCTCTCACCTGTGTGACTTCTTTGATGTATAACAAGATCTGATTTGTGTGCAAAACATTTCCAACACTCAGAACACGGAAATGAATTTTCACCTGTGTGACTTCTTTGATGTATAACAAGATGTGATTTCTGGATAAAGCATTTCCCACACTCAGAGCAAGAAAATGGCCTCTCACCTGTGTGAATTCTATTATGTCTAACAAGATGTAATTTGTTTGCAAAACATTTCCCACACTCAGAACATGGAAATGGCTTCTCACCTGTATGACTTCTCTGATGTATAACAAGATCTGATTTGTGTGCAAAACATTTTCCACACTCAGAACATGGAAATGGCTTCTCACCTGTGTGACTTCGCTGATGTATCACAAGATCTGATTTGTGTGCAAAACATTTCCCACACTCAGAACATGGAAATGGCTTCTCACCTGTGTGACTTCTCTGATGTTTAACAAGATCTGATTTGTGTGCAAAACATTTCCCACACTCAGAACATGAAAATGGCTTCTCACCTGTGTGACTTCTCTGATGTATAACAATATATGATTTGTGTGCAAAACATTTCCCACAATCAGAACATAGAAATGGCTTCTCACCTGTGTGACTTCGCTGATGTTTAACCAAATCTGATTTGTGTGCAAAACATTTCCCACACACAGAACATGGAAATGGCTTCTCACCTGTGTGACTTCTCTGATGTTTATCAAGATCTGATTTGTGTGCAAAACATTTCCCACACTCAGAACATGGAAATGGCCTCTCACCTGTGTGACTTCTCTGATGTCTAACAAGAACTGATTTCCGTGCAAAACATTTCCCACATTCAGAACATAGAAATGGCCTCTCAGCTGTGTGACTTCTCTGATGTCTAATAAGATCTGATTTGCATGTAAAACATTTCACACACTCTGAACATATCAGTGGCCTCTCACCTGCCTTACCTGTCTGATGGGTAATAAGGTTTGTGTTCTGTGTAAAACATTTGGCATCTATAGAACACGGAAACACTGTATCTACTGTCAGAGCTGTAACAGATGCACCAATATCAGAGTGATCAGGAGAACATTCCCCAGGATCAGGGGGATCAGCTGATAGAGCTGGATGTATAATTGGGGTAATGGGGTTAGCTCCAGGAGAATCCTGTCTACTGTCATTATCTTTTATGTCACAATCCGGGGATAACATAAGATGTCCTTCTGAGATATTCCTGCTTGTGTGTCCATCTGCTGGAAATAAAAATACATTATGGAAATGTAACGTTTTCTGTAACAATATTAATCTTGTAAACAACAGGAGAAGACTTTCTGGGACACTTAATTGTAAATGTGTGTGTATAGTAAAACATAACTTTTAATGAAGGCTTTATAATATTGTGTCTTTATAATCATTGTGTCCACCCTCCTGAGAACACTCACAATAACAAATGTAATATTATAATAAGACTTAGATATATCTCTCTCTTGTACTGGTAACTAACCATGAAGTATAAATGGAGATGTAGTCACTCGCCAAGTCCTATGTCAGCACCAATGTAAAACAATGGATGGGGAACATATCGTATGAATTGGAGATTCTAGCTGAACAATAACATCAGTCATATGAGCTGATGGATCAGAGAAATGTCTCCTAACGTTACTCCTGGAAGCATTGGTAATGTAGCATTCCTTTATGTGTGTGTTCATACGCTGGTAAGCCTGTACATGTGTTACTCACCCGTATATAAGGTATATTGCTACAGCAGAGTAGGTGTGAAACAAGGTACTTTACATGCAATACACCATATGATACCCCTGCAATCATCATAATCATCTGCTAGGTTATAATCTACTATATCTTACGTCCTAGAGGATGCTGGAGTCCAGTTAGTACCATGGGGTATAGACGGGTCCTTTGGGAGCCACTGGCACTTCAAGAGTTTAATAGTGTGGGCTGGTCCCTCCCTCTATGCCTCTCCTACCAGACTTTTTTACAAAATGTGCCCAGAGGAGCCGGTCACTGCTAGGGGAGCTCATAGGACTTTTCTTAGTTTTTTATTTTCTAGAGTTAGCTTACAGGAAGGCTGCTGGCAACAGCCTCCCTGCTTCGTGGGACTTAGGGGGGGGGGGGGGTCAGGAATAGGAACCAACTTCCTGAAGAGTTAATGGTTCTCTACTCCGCTGACAGGACACTGAGCTCCTGATGGTGCTGATCGCAAGCCCACGAGGCGACTGCTCACTCCTGCAGCACGGCCGCCACCCCCTAACAAAGCCAGAAGAAAAGTGGTGAGCACAGCGCCGGTGTCCCGGTTAGCGGAAGGGTATGGCGGCACAAGGGTGGGAGCGCAGCTCTGACAGTCTGCACTCCAGGAAAGCTCAGCAACACACAGTGTAGGCGCTTTGAGGGGCGTCCTGAGCCAACACGGATAAACCCTACACTGGTCACACAGTTAACAGGCGCTAATCCCCCTGTTAGCACTAAAATCCTCAGGCCAGTATAAACAATTAGTGCGGGAAGTCGCTCAACATTACAAGGGGCAGGTCTTCCTCAGAGCGGATCCAGCACTCACCAGCGCCATTTTCTCCCTGCAGATCATAGGAACTAGGACACTGACCTATTAAGGTTAGTTAGTCAGTGCCAAGCTGTTATCATAATAACTGCCTACAGGGGCGCTGTGTGGCTGGCTCCTTATACTCTGTGACTCTCTGAAGGTACTCTGGGGGAAACTGTATCTGACATTTACCTGTGTGTGTGTAAGTGTGTATATCCACATTACCTTGTCTAAGGACTCTGTGTCCTGTGCTGCAGACTGTTTATCTTCTCCTGAGGAGTCTATTCCATGTACTCAGGACTGCAATGTGCTGTCTCAGCCTTCTGAATCCAAACCCCCATGGGTGGATTCTATAAGGGGAATGATATCCCAGATTTCAACAAGGATGTCACATACTGAGAAAGAGACGCAGTTTTTGAGACAATCTGTAGTGGGTTTGAAGTATTCAGCTCCCACTACTTCCTCTAAAACCCCACCTACATACCCCCAAAAATGTACACTTGCCCAGATAATGCAAGCTGACACTGATACCGACTCTGATACAGGGGACGGTGATGGGGATATGCAGGGGGGGATGCATCCATTGCTAAAGGGGTGCAGCTAATGATTGAAGCCATTAGGGATGTTTTGCATATTTCTGAGAAGGTCCAGAACAAGTAGAGGAATCTTATATTACAGTAAATAAGAAATCCTCGCTTACCTTCCCTGCTTCTGTATCTAGGCTGTCTAAAAAGGTAGTTTTACCTGTCCCTGATTCAATCGCCTTAAAGGAGCCGGCTGACCGCAAGATTGAGATCACTATACACTGCTACAGCCATGGCTTTAAGGCCCACTATTGCTTGTGTGTGGGCTTCTAAAGCCATAGTAAAGTGGTCAGGCACATTACCAGAGGACTTCGATACTATGGATAGGAGTGACATTGCCTTGTTTTTATGTCACAGACAGGATTCTGCAGGTTTCATGGTTAAGGCCATGAAGGACATTTGCCTGCTACTTCAATGGCTGTCTCGGTATGCAGAGGACTCTGGTTATGCCAATGGACTGCGGATGCAGAATCCAAGAAAAGTGTGGAGAACCTGCCATTTACAGGTCAGGCACTATTTGGGGATGCATTGGATGTGTGGATTTCCATGGCGACTGTGGGTAAGTCGACATTTCTTCCCTCTGCAGCAGCCCCAGCTAGGAAATCTTATCCTACACCTACACTGCAGTCCTTTTGGACCGCAAAATTTAAAAAATCCAAACCCCCTCCCACCATCTTTAGAGGAGGTCGAGGAAGATCCAAAAGACCTCACCAACAGGTTCCCAGGAACAGAAACCAGGTTCTGCTTCCTCCAAATACTCAGAATGATGGTGGACCTCTCAGCCTGGAGATCAGGCAGATGAGAGCGAGACTAAAAGATTTCAGTCACGTCTTGGCGTCATCATGCCTAGACCCCCTGGGTGACGGATATTGTTACCCTGGGGTACAGACTGGAGTTTCAGGAACTCCCACCTCACAGATTCTGCAAATCAGGCTTACCGGCTTCGCTGACAGAAAGTGCTATCCTACAGGAAGCCATTCAAAAATTGGTACAAACAATTGTCATTGGTCCAGTTCCACCTTACCCGAAAACCAAGGGTTATTATGCAAACCTGTTTGTGGTACCAAAACCGGACGGTTCAGTAAGGCCCATATTGAACCTGAAGTCGTTGAACCACTACTTGAGGGTTTTCCAATTCAAGATGGAGTCTCTGAGAGTGGTGATTCTCATGTCTGGAAGAGGGGGAATTCTTAGTATCCCTGAATATCAAGGATGCGTACCTTCACATTCTGAGCTGGCCACCTCACCACGCCTATCTACGGTTTGCACTACAGGACTGTGACTATCAGTTCCAGACATCTCCATTTGGCCTCTCCACAGCACCAAGGGTGGTCACCAAGGTCATGGCGGACATGATGCTCCTACGCAAAGAGGGAGTGAACATAATTCCATAACTGGATGATCTGCTGATAGAGGCATCTTACACAGAGAAGCTGTTGCAGAGTATTGCGCTCTCAACTCAACTAATCTGGGATCATGGGTGGATCCTGAATCTTCCAAAGTCACATTTGGAACCGACAAGGAAACTGCCCTTCCTGGGGATGATATTCGACACGGAAGTGCAGATGGTGTTTCTACTGTTGGAGGAAGCGTTGGTGATCCAATCAATGGTCTGGGACGTCTTGAAACCTCCCTGGGTATCGGTTCATCAGTGCATTCACCTTCTGGGGAAGATGGTATCCTCCTACGAGGCTCTACAATACGGAAGATTCCATGCACGGTTCTTCCAGCTGGATCTCCTGGACAAGTGGTCGGAATCGCATCTTCACATGCACCAGCGGATATTCCTGTCGCCGAAAGCCAGAATTTCACTACTCTGGTGGCTGCAAACTTCTCACCTGCTCAAGGGCCGCAGGTTCGGGATTCAGAATTGTATTCTTCTAACCACGGATGCAAGCCTCAAAGGTTGGGGAGTAGTCACCCAGGAGGAAAACTTCCAGGGAAAGTGGTCAAGCTAGGAATCGGTCCTTCCAATAAACATTCTGGAACTAAGGGCCATATACAATGGCCTACTACAAGCGGCTCATCTTCTGCAAGATCGAGCCATTCAGGTTTAGTCAGACAACATCACAGCAATGTTCTACATAAACAGGCAGGGTGGAATGAAGAGCAGGGCTGCAATGTCAGAGGTAACAAGAATCCTCCTCTGGGCAGAAAGACACGCGCTGGCACAGTCAGCGATCTTCATTCCGGGAGTGGACAACTGGGAAGCGGACTTCCTCAGCAGACATGATCTCCATCCAGGAGAATGGGGCCTCCACCCAGAGGTATTCACAGACGTAACACGCCAATGGGGTGTACCTCAGATAGACATGATGGCCTATCGACTCAACAAGAAGCTTCGGAGGTACTGTTCCAGCTCACGAGACCCACAGGCAGTGGCGGTGGATGCCCTGGTGACTTCGTGGGTGTTACAGTCAGTGTATGTGTTCCCTCCACTTCCACTCATCCCAAGGATTCTCAAACTAATAAAAAGATCAATAGTTCCGGCGATCCTCATTGCTCTGGACTGGCCAAGGCGGGCTTGGTACGCGGATCTTCTGGTATTACTGCTGGAGGATCCGAGGCCTCTTTCTCTTTGCGAGGACCTTCTACTGCAGGGGCTGTTTTCCTATCAAGATGTACCACGGCTACGTTTGAGGGCATGGAGGTTGAACGCAAGATCTTAGCTCGGAAGGGCATTCCAAATAAGGTTATTCCTACTCTGATCCAAGCTAGGAAGGGGGTAATGTCTAAGCATTACCATTAGATTTGGAAAAAGTATGTGTCTTGGTGTGAATACAAAAAGTTTCCTACGGTGGAGTTTCAACTGGGACATTTTCTCCTTTCTCTGCAAGCAGGTGTGGATGTTGGCCTGCACTTGGGCTCCATCAAGGTCCAGATTTTGGCCTTGTCTATTTTCTTCCAGAAACAATTGGCTGCTATCCCTGAGGTTCAGACTTTCTTGGAAGGAGTTCTGCACATCCAACCACCCTTTGTGCCTCCTATGGCACCTTGGGATCTTAATGTGGTGCTGCAGTTCCTGCAGTTGGATTGGTTAGAACCTTTACAGGAGGTGGACATAAAGTTTATTACTTGGAAGGCAGTCACGTTGTTGGCCTTGGCTTCTGCCAGACGTGTGTCAGAATAGGGGGCATTGTCGCACAAGAGCCCCTACTTGATTTTCCATGAGGATAGAGCTGAGCTCAGAATGCGTCAGCAATTATTCCCTAAGGTTGTGTTGGCTTTTCATATCAACCAACCTATTGTGGTGCCAGTGGTTACTGACACCTCAATTACCACAAAGTCCTTGGATGTCGTGTGGGCTTTGAAAATCTATGTGAAGAGAACTACTCATCACAGGAAGTCAGACGCACCATTTGTACTTTATGATCACAACAAGATACTGGGTTGGTCTTAGTTCCATGGGGAAGTTCCAAAACTCCAAACCGGGTGGGAGACTGCTGAGACCCCATCAAAACTGATTGACCAAACTGAAGGTCCTCAGTAGCCAAGGTGTTGAACCTTTAAAAGTTTACAGCGTGTTCGAACCCAACCAAGTAGCTGCCCAGCATAACTGCAAAGCTGAGACACCCCGGGCAGCCACCTAGGAAGAACTCACCTACCGTGTGGAGTGGGCCTGAACAGACCTCGGCAGCAGCAAAGCCGCTGAAGATTGAGCCTGTTGGATTGTACATGCAATAGACTGCTTCGAAGCAGGACAAGCAATCTTTGAAGCATCATAGAGAACAAAAAGCGAGTCTGATTTTCTGAAACGAGCTGGCCTCTTGACATAAATCTCCAAAGCCAAGTCCAAGTACATTGGTGTAACAGACGTGCCAGTGACAACCAGAACCACCATAGGCCAATTGATATGAAATGCTGACACCACCTTAGGCAAGAATGTCTAGTGAGTTTTAAGCACTGCTCTATCCTCATGAAACAACACAGAAGGACTCTTACAGGATAAGGCCCCTAATTTCAAAACACGCCTCACTGAGGCCAAGGCCAACAACATGATAGCCTGCCATGTCAAATACTCCATGTCCACCTTGTTGAAATGTTCAATCAAACAGATTGGAGAAAGGCCAGAACCAAATTGAGAAATCACGGCACTGTGGGAGGCACAAAGGGTGGTCGAATATGAAGGACACCTGTCAAGAACATCTGGACCACTGGGAGAACAACCAATTGTTCCCTGGAAGAAAAAGACATGGCTGAGATTTGAACTTTTATGGAGCCTAAACGTAGGCCCACATCCACAACAGCCTGCAGGAAGTGCAAGAAATGTCCCAGATAAAAATCCATAGCAGAATACTGTTGACCCTCACACCAAGAGACACATTTCTTTCATATGCGATGGTAATGTTTCTATGCGACTATCTGGCCGACTTGGAGCATAGTCGAGATAACCTTGCCCGGAATGTCTGTCCTGGCACAATTCATCCCAATATACTTCCATTACATCAAACGTAGCCGTGGTAAGTCTGGATAGACCAACAGCCCTTGTGTAAGACGATTATCCTGAATTGGCAGAGGCCAGGGGCCTACGAGTAATAAGGCTAGAATGTCTACATACCAGGCCCTGCGTGGCCAGTCTGGGGCAATCAGAATTGCCTGAACCCTGTCCCCTCAAGTCCTTTGAAAACTCTTGGAATTAGAGGAACTGGAGGGAACAAGTACACCAACCGGTAAATCGTCTGTGTCGACAGGGCGTCCACTGCTGCGGCCTATGGATTCCTCGTCCCAGAAAAGTAACGCAGAAGCTTCTTGGTGAGCTGAGAAACCAACAAGTTGATTTGCGGGTAGCCCCACCGATGAAATATCTGCTGAAACACTTGCAGGTAGAGACCCCATTCCCCCACGTGCAGATCGTGTCTACTGAGGATGTCTGCTCCCCAATTGTCTACTCACGAAATTAATATGGTGGAAATGGCCTTGGGATTTCGCTCCCCACAGAGGAGTATCTATGACACCTCCCTCATTGCAGCTCTGCTGTTTGGACCTCCTTGTTGGTTTATGTACGCCACAGTTGGTGCTTTTTCCGACCATAACCGTATGGCCTGATACTGAAGAACATAAAGAGGTCAGCAGAAGGGCATTGTAAATCGCCCTGAGTTCCAAAACATTTATCGGAAGGGAAGCCTCTTGATCAGACCACCTTCACTGGAACCGAGCCCCTAGGGTCACTGCACCCCAACCATGGAGGCTTGCATCCGTTGTCAACAGAATCCAATCCTGGATTCTGAAGTGTCGACCCTCCAGGAGGGAGATCAGCAACCACCATAAGAGGGAAATCCTGGCGTTTGGTGAAAGGCATATCATCTGGCAAATGTGCAGATATGACCCAGACCATTTGTCCAGCAGATCCAGCTGGAATGGTCATGCATGGAATCTTCCGTACCGAATTGTGTCGTAGGAGGCCATCATCTTTCCCAGTAAGCGTATGCAAAGATGTACCGAAATTTTGTTCAGCTTCAAAATGGAACGTACCATCGTCTGAATTATCTTTGCCTTGTCCATAGGAAGGAACACCTTCTGAGACACCGTGTCCAGTATCATTACCAGGAACTGAAGCCTCTGCGTAGGTCCTAGGTGGGATTTCTGCAGATTGAGACTCCACCCATGATCTGTGAGTAGTCGTGCTGGAAGGCTGATCTTTTCCATCAACTGTGCTCTGAATATAGCTATTATGAGATCGTCCAAGTATGGAACAATGTTTACTTCCTGCTTGCGGAGTTGTAGCAACATCTCTGCTATCACCCCTGATAACACCCTCAGTGCTGTTAAGAGACCGAAATTCAAGGCCTGGACCTGGTATTGACTGTCCTTAAGTGCAAACTTGAGGTAAGCCTGAAGAGGCGGCCATATTGGGATGTAAAGATACGCATCTTTAATATCCAGAGAAACCAGGAATTCCCCTTCTTCCATGTCACGCTTGGCTTGAGTTGGGGATCTGACGACTGATAATTGACTGAGGGAGCAGCTATAGGCAAAGGAAGGAAACGAGGTGGCTGAATGTAGTTCTTACTCATGGATTGAAGACTTAGGCCCAAGGATGTAGAGGGGTAGGGAATGAGGACAATGACCATGAATGATACACCGAAGAAAGAGGAATTCAGTTTTAATGAGACCTCAATCATACACAACGACTAGGAGAGAAGTCTGAGTGAATTCTGAAAGACGAAAGGTTAGTGATTTGTAAACGATGCTGAAGAACACTGACTGAAGAGATGACTTGTGATTTGTAAACGATGCTGAAGAGAGGATCGCTGTGAGCACCATCAGCAAATGGAGACCCTCTACCAGATAGAGGGCCAGTGGTTAAACCACAAGAGCAGGTGGACTTGGAGCAAAGGACTGCAATAACAGAACTGACCACCAGGCGGACACAACAGAACCAGGATACCAAGGGTTAACCTGGAAGCACAGAGTACCTTACAGCAGCAAGTAACTTGAAGTACTGACAACATAGCTAAGCATTAACCCCTTTTTTATAAGGGAAGCCTGTACCGGAGTGGCTGGATGTGAACTGGGATACCTATTGACTTGGATTGGTCTCCAACATGGTGGCTCCCTGCACAGAGGGCACATGTGGAACCAGCATCTACCTCTGGCCTCAGCCTCCCAGACGCCGCACCGGAGGACTTCGCTGCTGTAGCTCCTATCCATCGCAGCGACACCAGCCACCTAAGAGGAAGGCCACAGGGACCAGAACCAGTGGTTAAACTCTGGATGCTGACAGTACCCCCCTTTTTAGGGTAGTCTTTAAACACCCACGCTGCTTAGTGGGATTCTTGGCATGAAAGGCACAACTCAGTCTTGGAGCATGAACATCCTCTGCAGCCACCCAAGATCTTTCCTCCGGACCATATCCTCTCCAATCTATGAGATACTGGAGATGACCATACCTCTTGTGGAAGTCAAGAATGTTATGAACCTCAAATTCCTCATTTTGAGCAGCTTGAACCTTGGGAGGTTAAGGGAAAGCTGCCCGAAAATGATTTAGTACAGGAGGCTTTAGCAGAGAAATGTGAAAGGTATTGGAAATTTTCAAATAGTGAGGCAGTTTCACCTTGTAAGAAACAGGATTCAACACTCTTTTAATAGGATACGGGCTGATGAATCTTGGAGAAAACTTTTTGGTAGGAACTTTGAGTCTGAGGTTTCTGGTGGATATCCAAACACAATCTCCCACTTTGAGACTAGGAACAGCCCTATGTTTCCGATCAGAGTAGGTCTTTTATTTCTGGGAAGTCATAAGTAGCGCCTTATGAATTTGTCTCCAAATCTTAGTGAACTGACGAAGAGCAGCAGGAACCTCAAGAGGTGGGAGAGATTAGAAGTAAGGAACTCAATGAAAACTATAATTAATGAAGAAAGGAGTGGAATTGGTAGAAGAATGATATAGGTTATTGTATGGAAACTCAGCAAATGGGAGGTAATCCATCAAGTCTTCCTGAGCAGGGAACATGAACATCCGTAAGAAAGTTTCCAGATCTCGGTCGACTCTTTTAGTCTGTCCGTCAGTCTGGGTATGGTAGGCTGAAGAGAAGTTCAACTTGATTCCTAGGACAGAGCTGAGAGCTTTCCAGAACTTGGCGAGAAATTGAGGACCCTGATCAGAAACTATTTCCTGTGGAAGGCCATGCAAATTAAAAATCTATGAGGAAAACAATTTGGATAGTTGAGGAGCAAAGGGAAGACCGGTGAGGGGTATGAAGTGAGCCATCTTCTAATATCATTCTACAATAACCCAAATGGTGTCGTGGCCTCTGGAGACTGGCAAATCGGTTATGAAATCCATAGAGATGCGAGTCCAAGGCTTTTGAGGTGTTGGAAGTGGATGAAGAAGACCCGAGGGAAATGTTCATGGACTTTTATGTTGAACACACTTGGAACAAGCTGCTACAAATTCAAAGACATCCGTTTTAAGATGAGGCCACCAGTAGAATCGCTGAATGAACTTGAGAGTCTTAAGACCACCGGCATGACCCATGAAAGATGAAGAATGAACCCACATAAGCAATTTCCTGCAAAATTTTGGTGCTACAAAAGTTCTCCCCGGAGGAAGTAGAGGAACAGTACGAGTTGTAGCAAATGAAGCTGGATTTAGAATAAATTGTTTCTCAGAGGAGTTGAGTGAATCATCCATTTGAAAAGAACGAGAAAGTGCATCTGCTCTTCGATTTAAGGTTCCTGAGCGTTAAAGACTTTAAAGGAAAACCGAGAGAAGAATAGAGCCCAGCTGGCTTGCCATAGGTTTAAACAATGGGTTTAAGCCATCATGGAAGGATTTGAAGGAAAAGACGGGATGGGAGAAGATTCTGAATGATCAGGACTGGGGCTCCATGTTAGTTGATTAGGAAGAAGAAAAGGTCTCAAGTCAGTTTGAGAGGTTTCCTGTTGAGGACGAGGTTTAGCTTTCTTATGAGTTGATATTCCAGTTCTGCCCATTCTTCAGCATAACATTACGGAGATTAGAGAACAAGGGCCCTCATTCCGAGTTGATCGGTCGCAAGGCGAATTTAGCAGAGTTACACACGCTAAGCCGCCGCCTACTGGGAGTGTATCTTAGCTTCTTAAAATTGCGACCGAAGTATTCGCAATATTGCGATCACAAACTACTTAGCAGTTTTAGAGTAGCTCCACACTTACTCTGCCTGTGCGATCAGTTCAGTGCTTGTCGTTCCTGGTTTGATGTCATAAACACACCCAGCGTTCGCCCAGACACTCCCCCGTTTCTCCGGCCACTCCTGCGTTTTTTCCGGAAACGGTAGCGTTTTCAACTACACGCCCATAAAACGCCGTGTTTCCGCCCAGTAATACCCATTTCCTGTCAATCACACTACGATCGCCGGAGCGAAGAAAAAGCCGTGAGTAAAAATCCTTTCTTCATAGCAAAATACTTGGCGCAGTCGCAATGCGAACATTGCGCATGCGTACTAAGCGGATTTTCACTGCGATGAGATGAAAAAGAACGAGCGAACGACTCGGAATGAGGGCCAAGGTCAGGAGGCCAGTAGCGACATAGCAGAAGTATTGAAGTGTGGAAATAGGGAGACATCAGTGAGCATAGACCCTCAGTGGCCATCGGTTACAGAAACATTGTGAGGTCAGTTGTTTATGGGTAATAGCAAGAAGATGACATCCTTGAGCGGTAAAGTAATTTATAGGAGCCAGCAACTGGGGCCTGCTACTGTCCTGGATACATGGACTGTTACGTCATAGCTATACTGATGCCCCAAGAGCTCTAACTGGATCTTACGGGGATTGAGGGGAGCAGGAGGGAAAAAAAACCCAGCAGCAGTCAAATAGTGTGGAGGATGTAGTCAGCACAGTCTGCCACCAGAGGGAGTCGACAGAGCAGGAGTGGAGGCCAGGCAATAATAATAATAAAAGCAGTTCAGGCAACCACTTACTGGTAGGGCCGAAGTCCCTACCAGAAATCACAGAGACTGTAGTGAAGGGCACTGATCATGGGCTGGTAGTGTCTGTAGCTCCCAGAGAAGCGGCTGGTTTCAGGAGGGCATGTGGCTATATTGCCAGTTTTCAAGATGGTCACTTCTGGCAGGGAAGCCCAAATCTAAAGAAACTGTCCAGCTATGGTGGGTGAACCAGGTCAGTAATAAGGCAGGAGAGGAGAGGGTACTAGGGTGCAGTGGCACAGGGTAGCGTATCTGGCTGCATAGGAACCCCACGTGTATGTCCTCTATAATTCACAGCTCCACCAGATTCCCCCATAGCACCATGGGTTAGGAGGAGAGGGGGAGATGCCGGGACACTGCTGGAGTGATGACTGGCAAGCGCTCTGTGTATTCCCCGCTGCCACGACTCAGGGCTCCAACGGCCGGACAGTAGGAGAAGGCAGGCTGCGGGTGGGTGAGCTGAATAACCTGACGCCTCCCTGCTGAGACCACCAATCCCCGTAGTATGCGCCCCATCAGATGCCCGGAGAGCAGCTCCGCTCCGTGTCTCCCGCTGTGGTCACCGCTGATCCCCAGTCAGCCTCTCCACACGACTCCAACAGCACGGCTAGGCACAAGAATGGACAGGGCGCACAACCCTTGGTGAGTAGCAGCGCTACCTCGCTGAGGTCCGGTTCGCTGTGGGATCACTGCACAACTTTAGTCCGCGGCTTTGGATCCGGGTGTAGGCCACAACCTGCAAAAGCAAAATGAATGGCTCACCGGCTCTGCAACCTACACACTGGGGTGTCAAAACACACAGAGGGGCAAGAAAGGGTCCAAAAGAGTCCATAGGACAGCTGTAAAAATAAGATTTTACTTACCGGTAAATCTATTTCTCGTAGTTCGTAGTGGATGCTGGGGACTCCGTAAGGACCATGGGGAATAGACAGCTCCACAGGAGACATGGGCACTTTAAGAAAGAATTTAGATTCTGGTGTGCTCTGGCTCCTCCCTCTATGTCCCTCCTCCAGACCTCAGTTAGAGAAACTGTGCCCGGAAGAGCTGACAGTACAAGGAAAGGATTTTGGCAATCCAGGGCAGGATTCATACCAGCCACACCAATCACACCATATAACTTGAGATAAACATACCCAGTAAACAGTATGAACAACAAAAGAGCAACTGGTCAATCCTGATGCAACCATAACATAACCCTTATTTAAGCAATAACTATATACAAGCATTGCAGAAGAAGTCCGCACTTGGGACGGGCGCCCAGCATCCACTACGGACTACGAGAAAAAGATTTACCGGTAAGTAAAATCTTATTTTCTCTAACGTCCTAGTGGATGCTGGGGACTCCGTAAGGACCATGGGGATTATACCAAAGCTCCTAAACGGGCGGGAGAGTGCGAATGACTCTGCAGCACCGATTGAGCAAACAGGAGGTCCTCCTCAGCCAGAGTATCAAACTTGTAGAACTTTGCAAAAGTGTTTGAACCTGACCAAGTAGCCGCTCGGCAAAGATGTAATGCCGAGACCCCTCGGACAGCCGCCCAAGAAGAGCCCACCTTCCTAGTGGAATGGGCCTTAACTGATTTTGGCAGCGGCAATCCAGCCGCAGAATGAGCCTGCTGAATCGTGTTACAGATCCAGCGAGCAATAGTTTGCTTTGAAGCAGGAGCACCAAGCTTGTTGGAAGCATACATGATAAACAAAGACTCTGTTTTTCTGACCCTAGCCGTTCTGGTTACATAAACCTTCAAAGCCCTGACTACATCAAGCAACTCGGAATCCTCCAAGTCCGTAGTAGCCACAGGCACCACAGTAGGTTGGTTTATATGAAAGGATGAAACCACTTTCGGCAGAAATTGTGGACGGGTCCGCGATTCTGCTCTATCCGCATGGAAAACCAGAGAGGGGCTTTTATGTGACAAAGCCGCCAACTCTGACACACGCCTAGCCGAAGCCAAGGCTAATAGCATGACCACCTTCCACGTGAGATATTTCAACTCCACCGTTTTAAGTGGTTCAAACCAGTGGGATTTCAGGAAACTCAACACCACGTTAAGATCCCAAGGTGCCACTGGAGGCACAAAAGGGGGCTGAATATGCAGCACTCCCTTTACAAACGTCTGAACTTCAGGTAGAGAAGTCAACTCCTTTTGAAAGAAAATGGATAGGGCCGAAATCTGGACCTTAATGGACCCCAAGTTTAGGTCCAAATTCACTCCTGACCGTAGGAAGTAAAGGAAACGGCCAAGCTGGAATTCCTCTGTAGGGGCATTCCTGGCCTCACACCAAGCAACATATTTTCGCTATATACGGTGATAATGTTGAGCTGTCACGTCCTTCCTAGCCTTTATCAGCGTAGGAATGACCTCATCCGGAATGCCTTTCTCTGCTAGGTTCCGGCGTTCAACCGCCATGCCGTCAAACGCAGCCGCGGTAAGTCTTGGAACAGACAGGGCCCCTGTTGCAACAAGTCCTGTCTTAGAGGAAGAGGCCACGGCCCTTCGTGACTAACCTGGAACAATGAATATCGTTCTCACTCCTCTTTTTGCTATTATTCTCAGCACCTTGGGTATGAGAGGAAGAGGAGGAAATACAGACCGACTGGAACACCCACGGTGTCACCAGGGCATCTACAGCTATCGCCTGAGGGTCTCTTGACCTGGCGCAATACCTCTGTAGTTTTTTGTTGAGGCATGATGCCCTCATCTGTGTGAAGACTTCCTGATGAAGTCCCCACTCTCCTGGATGGAGGTCGTGTCTGCTGAGGAAGTCTGCTTCCCAGTTGTCCACTCCCGGGATGAACACTGCTGACAGTGCGCTTACGTGATTTTCCACCCAGCAAAGAATTCTGGTGGCTTCCGACATCGCTACCCTGCTCCTTGTGCCGCCTTGTCGGTTTACATGAGCCACTGCGGTGATGGTGTCTGACTGAATCAGAACCGGTTGGTCGCGAAGCAGGGCGTTGTATACGGCCCTTAGTTCCAGGATGTTGATGTCTCCTGACTTGACCACAGACCTTGGAAATTTCTTCCCTGTGTGACTGCTCCCCACCCTCGGAGGCTTGCATCCGTGGTCACCAGGACCCAGTCCTGAATGTTAAATCTAAGGCCCTCGAGAAGGTGAGCATTCTGCAGCCACCACAGGAGAGACACCCTGGCCCTGGGGAATAGGGTGATTAACCGATGCATCTGAAGATGTGATCCGGACCACTTGTCCAGTAAGTCCCATTGAAAGGTCCTCGCATGGAACCTGCCGAAGGGAATGGCCTTGTATGATGCCACCATCCTTCCCAGGATTCGAGTGCAGGGATGCACGGACACCTGTTTTGGTTTTAATAGGTTCCTGACCAGTGTCATGAGCTCCTGAGCTCTCTCTATCGGGAGATAAACCCTTTTCTGGTCTGTGTCTAGAATCATGCCTAGAAAAGGCAGACAAGCTGTAGGAACCAACTGTGACTTTGGAATATTTAGACTCCAGCCGTGTTGCCGTTACACTTCCAGAGAAAGTGCTACGCTGATCAGCAACTGCTCTCTTGATCAAGCTTTTATGAGGAGATTGTCCAAGTATGGGATAATTGTGACCCCTTGCTTCCTGCAGCAGTACCATAATTTCCGCCATTACCTTGGTAAATATTCTCGGTGCCGTGGAGAGACCAAACGGCAACGTCTGAAATTGGTAATGATAATCCTGTACCCCAAATGTGAGGTACGCCTGATGAGGTGGATAAATGGGGACATGAAGGTATGCATCCTTTATGTCCAGAGACACCATAAAATCCCCCACTTCCAGGCTTGCGACGACCGCTCTCAGCGATTCCATCCTGAACTTGAACCTTTTCAAGTATATGTTCAGGGATTTTAAATTCAATATGGGTCTGACTGAACTGTCCGGTTTCGGGACTACAACATGGTCGAATAATAACCCCCTCCTTGTTGAATTGCAGTTAACACTATTTCCCTCTCGTGGGGGGAAGCTGGCAGGGCCGTCGGTGAGGAGGCATCTCCTCGAAGTCCAGCTTGTATCCCTGAGACACAATATCTATTGCCCAGGGATCCAACAGGGAGTGAACCCACTTGTGGCTGAAATTTCGAAGAAGTGCCCCCACCGGGCCTAGCTCCGCCTGTGGAGCCCCAGCGACATGCGGTGGATTTTGTAGAGGCTGGGGAGGACTTCTGTTCCTGGGAACTAGCTGTATTGTGCAGCTTCTTTCCTCTGCCCCTCCTCTGGCAAGAAAGGACGCACCTCGGACCCGATGCTTTCATTTAACCCTCGAGGTGCTATCGTATCTAGGGCACTGATCCACCTACACTCTGTTTGCAATAATATTTTAGCCCGATTACTCCCCCGAATTCTCAAGGGGACATGGTCAATAATGATTGATCTCATGCTGGCTATACTATGTCTTGCCTCAGAACAATGTCTGGCAACAGGCTGATCGCTACTGCCAGACTCCAATGCATGCCTAATTGCTGTCCTGTGCTGCGCCATGCGCTCTTTAAATTGGCGCTGTGTTTTGCCGATATAAGCCAACCCGCAAGGGCAGGTTAGCATATATATGACAAAAGTGGTACTGCATGTTACTGGATATTTTATCTCAAACCGCTTTCCTGTATGGGGATGACAAAATGTATTACCCACTGATAGGGCTCTGCAGGTGACACATCCCAGACATCTGTAGCAGCCGTTCTTTCTGCTTAGAAAGTGTGATGTGTGTTTTTTATCCATTCCCGTGATGTCTAATTTAACTAATCGGTCTTTCAAATTCCTGCCTCTGGTGTAACTGGGCAATAATCTGGCTTGTCGTAATAATGGTAAATCCCCATCTGTGTTTACCATGGGCCACCATTTTTTGGCCTTTTTAGTGAGAAAAGGACTCTATATAGACTCACCCATGGCACTACTTCTGGACCACTATTAGGCTTTACCTGCGGCTGATATTTAAGTGTATCAGCTTGTGGGATTTTTAATACTCTGTTTTTAGTGCTTTCTAGCAACTGTTTGTCATATCCTCTTTCCAGGAATTTATCTACCATCAAATTCAAAGCTGAATCAATCATGGTAGGATCTGATGTAATTCGTCTGGCCTTCAACATCTGTGAGTAGGGCAGACTATTACGAAGAGGCAAAGGATGAAAACTGTCATTTCTTAGGATCGTATTTCTGTCAGTACTCTTAACAAATAACGAAGTGCTCAGATTATATTCATCTACTGTGATCTTGACATCCAAATAATGTACCGACTCCATACTCATATCATATGACAGTTTAACCACACTGTCAGACAGGTTATGTTCATCTAATATTTTACGAAGATCCGCTGTGGTACCTGACCAAATAATAAGCAAATCATCTATATATCTTACATATAGCTGGATATTAGACAATAATATTCCCTGTCTGTAGAGGAGTTGTTGTTCTACAGCGTACATGAATGCGTTCGCGTACGATGGGCCACTGAGGACCCCATCGCGCAACCCGCCTTCTGTAGATAAAATCTACCGTCATGTAAGAAAAAATTGCGGGTCAACACCATAAACAACAACTTCAAAAAGAAATCAACTGGTGGTCCCACATAGTGGGGATTATCCACTATGAGTGCCCTGACCGCCTCCACACCCGCATCGTGAGGTATGCAGGTGTAGAGGCTAGTCACGTCTGCACTACAAAGTGCCACCGAGTTGGGGGTAACCACTACTTCATCCAGTTTGTTCAACAATGCAGTGGTATCCTGTAAATATGAAGGTATTAGTTTAATGCAAGGATTAAGAATCAAGTCCAAAAACACAGAGATAGGTTGATATAATGAGCCACTCCCCGATACGATGGGGCGCCCCGGGTTTTTTTCAAGGTCTTTGTGTATTTTTGGGACCACATAGAATAAGGGCACAACAGGAAAGTCAACCGTTAATGCTAACCGTAATTGATCATCAATAATGTAATCTCTGACTGCCTGTAATAGCATGGTATCTAATTCCTTCTTAAACACCCCACTGGGGTCCCTAGGTAGTAATTCGTAAGTAGTAACATCCGATAATTGTCTATTGCATTCCAATCTGTAATCCTCCAGATTCTGCACCACCACCGCGCCGCATCACATCACACTTTCTAAGCAGAAAGAACGGCTGCTACAGGGGTTAAATGAAAGCCTCGGGTTACAATGCTTTCTTTAATTCATATGGTTATAACAGTACTGATTAATTGATCCGTTTACAGTGAGAATTAGCTAGATGGTGAGCATTAAAGTGTGTTTGAATAGATGTTAATATTAAGGTTATACACAATATAAACGTTTAAGGACTATTGCTGTGATATATTTGTTTTAAATGTAATTACAACATTGATTGTTGTTGTGTTGTTTAGCAACCGAGCAGCGTGCACTGTGTGCGCCGCCAGATGATGTCACGGGTCCCGTCGAGCAGAAGGTGGAAACATGGGCGGCGGG
Organism: Pseudophryne corroboree; assembly: GCF_028390025.1. Taxonomy (NCBI): domain Eukaryota; kingdom Metazoa; phylum Chordata; class Amphibia; order Anura; family Myobatrachidae; genus Pseudophryne; species Pseudophryne corroboree. The sequence continues at coordinate 1,983,342 of NW_026967503.1, read as the reverse complement.
ATGGCCCGCGATGCTGAAGGCTGGCGTCCTCCAGGTGTCACAGGTAAGACTGTTTGATTGCAGTTGGGGGAGGGTATATATGTTTGTCATATCACATTGTATTTATGTCTATGCTGTCCCTGACAACGGGGTTATTCCCGAAACGTAGGATTCAATAAAGGACCGTTTTATTAATCTATAAGAAGCCTGGTGAGTGTCGCTTATTTGCCTATATTATATATATATATATATATATATATATAAAGTACAAAGCCACGGGACGTGCACATGCATGTAGATGGTGACACTAAAACTACTGGATGATCATTGTGAATGTCTGAGGTATTGATACAATGCAAATTTGTTGAGATATTGTTTCTTTTTCAGATGAAACCATGGGTCGTGTACATGATGCGACTGGCAAAAGGGAGCCTTTGGTTTTGGCCGACACCGGCATTTGTTTGTTGGTGATCCCTTGTAGACAGTGAGCAGTATCCATCTACAGTGGAAGAAGCATGGACACCAAGAATCTCAGCGGCGGAACAGTGGCCGAAAGTAGATTATGACAAATCGGGACCATGGGCATTTGGCGCGCCTAGCAACCACCAATCATTCCAAACGTATCAGGAACTGCACCAACAGTACAATGCCGGACCCAGCCAAGCAGTCCCACAGTCCCAGATCTGGTGAATTGGAGGGCCACGTGAGATGTGGTGGCACGTCAGACTGGTGCTCTGAAAACCAATCCAAGCCTTTCAGCCACCTTTCCACCGCTGAGAGCAAACCTAAAGTTTAACACTAATGTGATAGCTGTTTTTATGGTACAGGTTGAGAATCCCTTATCCAAAATTGAAAATCACACATTTTTGGTTCCCCTACTGAGATAATGACACATATATATATGTATATTATTTGATATATCTATATATACACATAAATAATATATATGTAATTATCTCAGATGGGGAACCAAAAATGTGGGATTTTGAATTATGGATGTGGGATACTCAACCTGTAATTATTTTGAGCAATAGCGTAGGACCTGCAGTATAGGAGGTTCCCTTGACGGGGGCTGTAGGCTTAAATGCACTGAGCAATACATGAACTAATACTCCACTGTTTATTATTGTTAGTTAAAATAGTGAGTGCAAGACACACTTATGTATGTAGTAAGGCTACTGGGAGACCTTAGATTGAGCAATATTGGATGTGGCCATTACATTTCCTAAAGTCATAACCTCAGAACTGCACAGAACAGGAACTATTATTCACAAGTAATTAGGAATGTGTTCATTATGAACAAGTCCACAATTACCATCTGAAGGTTACACAATTATTTCAGGGATACACAACTGATATTTAAGGATAAAGCCTTTAACAGAAAACACCCCTGAAGAAGTCACTATTGATAAAACGCGTTGGATTTAGAGTGAATTGGAGTGGATAAGAACAAGCCCACCCATGCAAGGGTGACAACAAGTGCAAAATGCTTGTCTTATGATTATACAGATATGTACTTGTGATAAGCTTTTACTCTGTTTTACTTGAAGTTCTAGATTCAAATTTTATGTTATTTCTGAATCTTATACGAATTGTATTTGGTGAGCTCAGGTCTACTGTATAGCAGGAAATATTTCATACCTGCATCATCTAACAAAATGCATATAAATTAGGAACTCCACAAAAAACATTACTAATTATATTATATACATACATATATACAAATGTATATATAATCACTAATAATAAACTTCTGCTTGTTACGTTTAATAACATTATAGTGTTGTGTGTAATATCTCTCTACATGTGATATTTGTCATGGATAGCCTTGTGTTAGAAACACCCAACTGAGAACAGGGCTGATGGCGGAGGAGGGTGTAGGATAAGAGATTGCTGTAGTGACTGAGCAAGGAGAATATGTGACTTCTGTAATAAGTGTTTATTACTCACCTGTGCTGATATCTGTAGGGATCTCCTCCTCCTTACACTGCTGATCACCCCTCACATACGTCTCTTCTTCTCCCTCTATATCTTCTGCCTTTATATCAGTCACATACGTCTCTTCTTCTTCCTCTATATCTTCTGCCTTTATATCAGTCACATACGTCTCTTCTTCTCCCTCTATATCTTCTGCCTTTATATCAGTCACATACGTCTCTTCTTCTCCCTCTGTATCTTCTGCCTTCATATCAGTCACATACGTCTCTTCTTCTCCCTCTATATCTTCTGACTTTATATCAGTCACATACGTCACTTCTTCTCCCTCTATATCTTCTGCCTTTATATCAGTCACATACGTCTCTTCTTCTCCTTCTATATCTTCTGCCTTTATATCAGTCACATACGTCTCTTCTTCTCCTGCTGTATCTTTTGCCTTTATATCAGTCACATTCGTCTCTTTTTCTCCTTCTAAATCTTCTGTCTTTATATCAGTCACATACGTCTCTTCTTCTCCCTCTATATCTTCTGCCTTCATATCAGTCACATACGTCTCTTCTTCTTCCTTTATATCTTCTGAATTTATATCAGTCACATACATCTCTTCTTCTCCCTCTATATCTTCTGCCTTTATATCAGTCACATACGTCTCTTCTTCTCCCCCTGTATCTTCTGTTTTAATATCAGACAGACGTTCTACCTAAAAAACAAACAAACACTATAATAACATTTGCATACAGTCAGATTAAACTGAGGTGGAACAGTATAATATCAGTGCATAATACACACACAGCTTTTCTACAGATCATATAGTGACAGTCACTTTAGTATATTGGTGAGACCCTAAATCCCACCTACCTGATCCTCCTGTGGGATACTGTGATTCTCCTCTGTACAATCCTGGGAATACAGAGGACGGGGACATCTCTCTGGGGTATCTCTGTTACTGGACCCATCTGTAGGAGACACACAGTGACTGAGTACAGTGTATATATGTGATTATGAGATGATATGTGTATATAGGGGGCCCCCATACCTGCTCTCCCCTGTACAATACATGACAGTCTACTTTTACCCAGTGATGTGAGGGGCCGGTGATTCTCCATCATCACATCCTTGTACAGATCCGTGTGTTTCTCTATATACTCTGCCTCCTGCAAGGAGACATAGACAGTGACATCCTGACACCTTATAGGCATCTGACACACACAGTGATACAGTCATCACCCAGACACGTCCCCTGGTGTTACTGTATAATGCACCATTCCCAGCAGTCACCTCTCCAGTCATCACCCAGACACATTCCCTGGTGTTACTGTATAATGCCCCATTCCCAGCAGTCACCTCTCCAGTCATCACCCAGACACGTCCCCTGGTGTTACTGTATAATGCCCCATTCCCAACAGTCACCTCTTTATTCATAACCCAGTCACATCCCCTGGTGTTACTGTATAATGCCCCATTCCCAGCAGTCATCTCTCCAGTCATCAACCAGACACGTCCCCTATTGTTACTGTATAATGCACATTCCCAGCAGTCACCTCTCCAGTCATCATCCAGACACATTCCCGGTGTTACTGTATAATGCCCCATTCCCAGCAGTCATCACCCAGACACGCCCCCTGGTGTTACTGTATAATGCCCCATTCAGGCACATCCCCTGGTGTTACTGTATAATGCCCCATTCCCACCAGTCACCTCTCCAGTCATCACCCAGACACGCCCCCTGGTGTTACTGTATAATGTCCCATTCCCAGCAATCACCTCTCCAGTCATCACCCAGACACACCCCCTGGTGTTACTGTATATTGTCCCATTCCCAGCAGTAACCTCTCCAGTCATCACCCAGACACGTCTCCTGGTGTTACTGTATAATGCCCCATTCCCAGCAGTCACCTGTCCAGTCATCACCCAGACACATCCCCTAGTGTTACTGTATAATGTCCCATTCCCAGCAGTCACCTCTTCAGTCATCACCCAGACAAGTCTCCCGGTTTTACTGTATATTGTCCCATTCCCAGCAGTCACCTCTCCAGTCATCACCCAGAAACACGCGCCCGGTGTTACTGTATAATGTCCCATTCCCAGCAGCCACCTCTCCAGTCATCACCCAGACACGTCCCCCGGTGTTACTGTTTAATGCCCCATTCCCAGCAGTCACCTCTTCAGTCATCACCCAGACATGTCTTCCGGTGTTACTGTATAATGCCCCATTTCCAGCAGTCACCTCTCCAGTCATCATCGAGACACATCCCCCGGTGTTACTGTATAATGTCCTATTCCCAGCAGTCACCTCTCCAATCATCACCCAGACACAGCCCCTGGTGTTACTGTATAATGTCCAATTCCCAGCAGTCACCTCTCCAGTCATCACCCAGACACGTCCTCTGGTGTTACTGTATAATGTCCCATTCCCAGCAGTCACCTCTCCAGTCATCACCCAGACACATCCCCTGGTGTTACTGTATAATGTCCCATTCCCTGCAGTCACCTCTCCAGTCATCACCCAGACACATCCCCTGGTGTTACTGTATAATGTCCCATTCCCAGCAGTCACCTCTCCAGTCATCACCCAGACACGCCCCCTGGTGTTACTGTATAATGTCCCATTCCCAGCAGTCACCTCTCCAGTCATCACCCAGACACACCCCCTGGTGTTACTGTATATTGTCCCATTCCCAGCAGTCACCTCTCCAGTCATCACCAAGACACATCCTCTGGTGTTACTGTATAATGTCCCATTCCCAGCAGTCACCTATCCAGTCATTACCCAGACACATCCCCTGGTGTTACTGTATAATGTCCAATTCCCAGCAGTCACCGGTCCAGTCATCACCCAGACACATCCCCTGGTGTTACTGTATAATGTCCAATTCCCAGCAGTCACCTCTCCAGTCATCACCCAGACACATCCCCTGGTGTTACTGTATAATGTCAAGGGGTCAGCTTGCTGGGGGTCGCTTGCGTGGAATTTAATAAGTGTGGAATTAAGAAGTGTGTTATCCGTACAGTTAAATAAACAGTTGAACAAACATTGAGCACCATCAAGGAAAGGTAACTTACTTAAACAACTTATTCCTACACCACTTAACCCAAAATTATCTCACAAATCACCACAGCATGTTCATCAAACTACTGTTTCTTATTTCAATTCATGGAATTCTCACCAAATGTAACACATTCTACACTCACCCTAAAACTCACCCCTCTGTGCACATTACAGCTCCTATTCTCCACTCCCCTCTTCTAACCACTCATGAGCTTTATACTTACTTCTCTGCAAGTACTTTGACAACCGCAATTGGCCACCAGAATAAACACTCGCAAACATCCACCAATATTTATCTCACTCTTCTGCTTTTATTAGCTGGTGCCATATCACCAAATCCAGGCCTCCAACTACCTGTCCCTCTCACACTCAGCTATCTCAAAACAAAATAGAAATCCATCTAATCTCATAAATATCACGTGTCTCCCATCCCCCTCCAAGTCACTAAAATGTGGCTTATGGAATGCACGCTCTGTTTGCAACAAATTAACATCCATCCATGACCTCTTTATCTCTCACAACTTTAATCTGCTGACTATAACAGAAACCTGGCTCACGCAATCAGACACGGCCTCCCCTGCAGCACTGTCACACGGTGGTTTCCACTTCACACACACACACACACACACACACACACACACACACACACACACACACACACACACACACACACACACACCCAGGCCTGGTAATAGTAAAGGTGGTGGGGTTGGAATCTTACTGTTCCAATTTTTCACATACACTGTTCTACCTCAGGTTCCATCACTCGCATTCACATCATTTGAAGTTCACTCTACCAGGATTTTCACCTCTTCTCTCTGCATTTTGCAGCTATCTATCGCCCTCCTGGGCAACTCGAACAACAATTTCTAGAAGATTTTTCTGCCTGGCTTCTACGCATCTTATCCTCTGACATCTCCACCATCATTATGGGCGATTTCAATATAGCTCTTGACAGTCCACACTCTGTTCATGCCTCCAAACTCTTCTCTCTAACCTCCTCTCTTGGCCTCACCCAATGGTCTGACTCCTCTACTCACCAGGAGGGCCACTACCTTGATGTTGTGTTCACCAGGCTCTGCTCAGTTTCTGAATTCATTAACACTCCTTTCCCTTTCTCTGATCAAAACCTGATCACCTTCACAATCTCTTCTATTACTCTAACTTCTATGACACTAAAACCTAGCAAGCCTCCTCTAACCCGCAGAAATACTAACAATATAAATTTTCAACAACTTTCCACTTCTCTGCAACAACTGCTCTCACCAATCCCTACATTTACCACACGTGACACTGTTGTATCCTACCTGCACAAGACCCTAGAGAGGCTCCAGCTACCCATCACACTCTTGATGAAGTGGCTCCAGCTACCCATCACACTCTACATAGGCTTAGATGCCAACCATGGAACTCTAAATCAACAAGACACCTACAAAAACTGTCACGTAAACTAGAACGTCAGTGGCGTAAATCTCAGAATCCTCAGATATAAGACCACCTACCACTCCTATCATCAGGCCCTGGACACTGCCAAACAAACATACTTCCAATCTCTCATCTCTTCTCATGCCACCAACCCCAAGCAACTTTTTAATACATTTAAATCACTTCTTTACCCTCCCTCACCTCCCCCACTAGCTACTATCAGTGCCTACAACAGCACAAACCAGTCCAGGTGGTTACTCCATATACCGGCCCTGTTTGAACATTACCGATCAATCCATCTCAAGCCCTGCACGGGAGTCAGGAAGCTAATCCCCCTGCCTGCAGCTTATATCATCCACCACGGGACTCTCACCATATGACCTTATACAGCGGCCTTATCGATCTCGCCGTAACAGCGGTTCACATGCCGACAATACCAACAGCGCCCTTATCCCAGTGCCAATCAGCCCAATGATAAAGCTGTAGTGGCAGCACAAACAAGGTACGAGTCACCTCAAGTCCCGTATAAGAGACGGGAATCCAAACTGCCCCCAGTCTGAAAAATTGACTGTGGTTTATATATCCACCACGGGATCTTCACTATTTAGCGGCAATACCATCCCCGCTGTGGACACGGTCCACACGCCGCTTCTATCAACAGTGATAACATCTTGGGACCGTTACCCATACAATCCAGCTATAGTGGAAGAGGTGATGTAATCCTGGAGGAGAATATACATCAAGCGCATAACGGATTTTCCACCAATGGACTTGACGGTTCTCTTCTCCTCAGTTCCGTGCCGGCACCCACCTGGGCTTGGCATATAAACGTTTTTTTATCTTCCAGCAATTGTTTTTAAGCCACAACGAATATTTTCTTTCCGGGGACGCCCGGTTGGATATATTGGTCATATTACCACTGAACAATTACATTAATATATGTATTTGGTTTCTAGCTGCTTTTTATATGAATGTGTAAGTACTGTTAATTAATTATACAAGTGTTATGAAATTGCTACACAATTGTACAAGAATAGTTAATATTTAATAGCAATATATACAGATACAAAAGTATTTGTTATTTATAATAAAGTCATTTTAATAACTATTGGGACTCCATGGCTGTTATCTTGTTGGGTACAGTGTTTTGATATATAAGCGCCCCTATTATATTTCTTTCATCTAGTTATTCCTAATAGGAGCAATACACAACTCCTATATATTGGTGAACGTATACCAAGCATTGTCCCCACCATTGAATTTTTTAAAATATTTTTTCTGATTTTATTTAATTGATGCAGGCGCTGCAAATAATAGTGTTTTGTGTATCAGTGCACAAGAACTTGCCTCCTACTTCAAGGATAAGAGTGATAAAATCTGAGATGGAATGGTATGCTCTTCCTCAGCCAGTGACCTGCTCAATTCCCTACCTGAACCCTCTGGCACTTTCTCTTCATTTGATCCCAAGTGAAGATGAAGTATCAACACTCTTTTCATCCTCCTACTCCACTACCTCTCCTCTTGATCCTATACCCTCACAGGTCAGTAAAACTTTGTCTTCTGTGCTTATCCCAACCTTAACTAAAATCTGTAATCTCTCTCTCTCTACTGGTATCTTTCCTTCTCTGTTTAAGCATGCAGTGATTACTCCCATTACTAAACAAACACAACTCTGACCCAAACACACTCTCTAACTACCGTCCATGTCTCAGCTACCATATCCCTCCAAGCTACTTGAGAGACTTGCCTACACTCGCCTCACACACTTTCTTAACTCCCACATTTTATTGGACCCACTTCAGTCAGGCTTTCATGCCCAACACTCCACAGAGATGGCACTGACCAAAGTAGTGAATGATCTGGTCACTGCTAGATCTAAAGGCCATTACACATTACTCATTCTTCTAGATCTCTCTGCTGCTTTTGACACTGTTGACCACTCTCTTCTCAAATACTACAATCTCTAGGTCTTCAGGACACGGCCCTCTCCTGGTTCTCATCCTACCTATCTAATGGCTCTTTCAGTGTTTACTTCTCTGATTCTACCTCTTCTTCTCTACCTCTACCAGTTGGAGTACAGCAAGGCTCAGTCTTAAGTCCTCTGCTGTTCTCAATCTATACCTCATCGCTGGGTGATCATATCATACAACCCATTAATAAACTAGCAATCTGGTGGACCATTATGCAACAGGTAGCATCTATCCTTGTGTATCTATGCCTATTTTCTCATAGATTGTAAGTTTGCGAGCAGGGCCGTCCTACCTCTATGTCTGTCTGTTTTTACCCAGTTTTGTTCTATTACTGCTGTTCTAATTGTAAAGCGCAACAGAATATGCTGCGCTATATAAGAAACTGCTAATAAATAATAAATACAACACAGGCCGCTCCCCCTGTATACTATGACAGCACAGAAAGCTACCCCTGTACATTATGACAACACATGCCGCTCCCCCTGTATACTATGATAGCAGAGGAAGTTACCCCTGTATATTATGACAACACAGGCCGCTCCCCCTGTATACTATGACAGCACAGAAAGCTATCCCTGTGTATTATGACAACACATGCCGCTCCCCCTGTATACTATGACAGCACAGGAAGCTACCCCTGTATATTATGACAACACAGGATGCTACCCCTGTATATTATGACAGCACAGGCCGCTCCCCTGTATACTATGACAGTACAGGATGCTACCCCTGTATATTATGACAACACATGCCGCTCCCCCTGTATACTATGACAGCACAGGAAGATACCCCTGTATATTATGACAACACAGGCCGCTGCCCCTGTATATTATGACAACACAGGCCACGCCTTCTGTATAGAAAGAAAATACATTCCGCTCACCCTATATAATAATAGTAACAAGACACCATAGGTCCCTCCACTTGTATATTATGTCAACACAGGCCGCTCCCCCTGTATACTATGACAGTACAGGATGCTACCCCTGTAATATGACAACACAGGCCACTCATTCTGTATAGAAAGACAATACATGTCGCTCGCCCTATAAAATAATAGTAACAAGACACCACAGGCCACTTCCCCTGTATAAAAGGGCAACACAGGCTGCTCCCCCTGTATAGTAGGATGTCATAATCCACTACCCCTGTATAGGAGGATGCCCCAGGTCGCTCCCCCTGTACAGTAGGACAACACATGCCACTCCCCTGTATTTTAATACAGCTCCCCTGAATATTAATACAACATATGCCGCTCCACCTGTATAGTACAATGCCAGAGGACACAACACATGTAATGTCCCGTTTATAGAATAACAGTTCGGCGGGGTCTGCGCCACCTGTATCACGGTAATGGCGGGGACTGCGCCACCTGTATTACGGTTACGGCGGGGTCTGCTACACCTGTATTAAGGTAACGGCTGGGTCTTGAGCCACCTGTATTACGGTAACGGCTGGGTCTTGCGCCACCTGTATTACAGTAACGGCTGGGTCTTGCGCCACCTGTATAACGGTAACAGTGGGGTCTTGCGCCACCTCTATTAAGGTAACGGCGGGGTCTGCGCCACCTATGTTACGGTAACGACGGGGTCTGCTCCACCTGTATTACGGTAACGGCGGGGTCTGCGCCACCTGTATTACGGTAACGGCGGAGTCTGTGCCATCTGTATTACAGTAACGGCGGGGTCTGCGCCACCTGTATTACGGTAACAGCGGGGTCTGCGCCACCTGTATTACGGTAACAGCGGGGTCTGTGCCACCTGTATTACGGTTACGGCTGGGTCTACGCTACCTGTATTACGGTAACAGCGGGGTCTTGCGCCACCTCTATTACGGTGACGGCGGAGTCTGTGCCACCTCTATTACGGTAACGGTGGGGACTGCGCCACCTATGTTACGGTAACGACGGGGTCTGCTCCACCTGTATTACGGTAACGGTGGGGTCTGCGCGACCTGTATTACGGTAATGGCGGGGTCTGCGCCATCTGTATTACAGTAACGGCGGGGTCTGCGCCACCTGTATTACGGTAACGGTGGGGTCTGCGCCATCTGTATTACAGTAACGGCGGGGTCTGCTCCACCTGTATTACGGTAACGGTGGGGTCTTGCGCCACCTGTATTATGGTAACGGCGGGGTCTGCGCCACCTATGTTACGGTAACGACGGGGTCTGCTCCACCTGTATTACGGTAACGGCGGGGTCTGCGCCACCTGTATTACGGTAACGGCGGATTCTGTGCCATCTGTATTACAGTAACGGCGGGGTCTGCGCCACCTGTATTACGGTAACAGCGGGGTCTGCGCTACCTGTATTACGGTAACAGCGGGGTCTGCGCCACCTGTATTACGGTTACGGCTGGGTCTGCGCTACCTGTATTACGGTAACAGCGGGGTCTTGCGCCACCTCTATTACGGTGACGGCGGAGTCTGTGCCACCTCTATTACGGTAACGGCGGGGTCTGCGCCACCTATGTTTCGGTAAGGACGGGGTCTGCTCCACCTGTATTACGGTAACGGTGGGGTCTGCGCCACCTGTATTACGGTAATAGCGGGGTCTGCGCCATCTGTATTACAGTAACGGCGGGGTCTGCGCCACCTGTATTACGGTAACGGTGGGGTCTGCGCCATCTGTATTACAGTAACGGCGGGGTCTGCGCCACCTGTATTACGGTTACGGCTGGGTCTGCGCCACCTATGTTACGGTAACGACGGGGTCTGCTCCACCTGTATTACGGTAACGACGGGGTCTGCTCCACCTGTATTACGGTAACGGTGGGGTCTTGCGCCACCTGTTTTATGGTAACGGCGGGGTCTGCGCCACCTATGTTACGGTAACGACGGGGTCTGCTCCACCTGTATTACGGTAACGGCGGGGTCTGCGCCACCTGTATTACGGTAACGGCGGGGTCTGCGCCACCTGTATTACGGTAACGACGGGGTCTGCACCACCTGTATTACGGTAACGCGAGGTCTGCGCCACCTGTATTACAGTAACGGCGGGGTCTGCGCCACCTGTATTAAGGTAACGGCGGGGTCTGCGCCACCTGTATTACGGTAACGGCGGGGTCTGCGCCACCTGTATTACAGTAATAGGACACTAGAGTGTCAGCCACCTGTACAGGGATAATGCAGCACCAGAGGCTGCTCCAGCTGCACTATAACAAGGCACCAGAGGCTGCTCCCCCTGTAGTACAGAACCTGACACCAGAGCTGCTCAGCCTATAGAATAATAATAATAATAATAATATCATTACCTGCTGCCAGACACAGCAATGGCTGCTCTCTGCTCCTGCTGCCTTGTGGGAATGATAGAAGGAAGGCGGAGCTCAGACCAGGGGAATATGCCTTAGCCCACTTGATTCTAGCATCTACCAGGGGAATATGGCCGCCGCTCCTGACGTCACACGGCCAGGGAAATTATTGCTGCTGCCGGACTGGTCTACAAGAAAATGGCCGCCGGCCTCCTGCACTGAGGACATAAATGGTAATATTCATTACAGAGGGCGGGGGTATAGGAGGGGAGGAACCAGTCACTAGGAATCAGCTTGTGCCAATCACTCTTTACTTCCGGTATGTGCGTTCCACCTTATTTTCGGACTGTGCGTTCCACATACAGGAAGTGTGTCTTACATACTTCGCAGTGTCTGTGGAGATCAGGTAATGGTGTCTTACTATACAGGGGGAGCAGCCTGTGGTGTCCTAATATTATTATTATACGGGGGAGCAGCCTGTGGTGTCTTGTTATTATTTATATACAGTGGGAGCAGCCTGTGGTGTACTGTTATTATTATTTTTATTATTATACAGGGGGAGCAGCCTGTGGTGTCCTGTTATTATTATTCTTATTATTCTTATTATTCTTATTATTATTATTATTATTATTATACAGGGGAAGCAGCCTGTGGTGTCCTGTTACTATTATACAGGGTGAGCAACCTGTGGTGTCCTGTTGTTGTTATTATTATTATTATTATTATTATTATTATGTCAGCTGCAGAGCATTACTACACCACTGGCAGTGTGACAGCTGCAGAGCATTACTACACCACTGGCAGTGTGTCAGCTGCAGAGCATTACTACACCACTGGCAGTGTGACAGCTGCAGAGCATTACTACACCACTGGCAGTGTGACAGCTGCAGAGCATTACTACACCACTGGCAGTGTGACAGCTGCAGAGCATTACTACACCACTGGCAGTGTGTCAGCTGCAGAGCATTACTACACCACTGGCAGTGTGACAGCTGCAGAGCATTACTACACCACTGGCAGTGTGACAGCTGCAGAGCATTACTACACCACTGGCAGTGTGACAGCTGCAGGCTGAGCCCCTCATTGCCGTCCCCCCAGCAGTCACGTCACTATAATGGTGTAAAATGTGAAATGCCCGCTAGGAGGGCGCCACACATATAACGACGGTCATCTGCTGTAGAGACACCGGATTGTATAATATAATGCCAGTATCGGAAGAGACTGATACCTTTATTTATACTCATCATTTATATATCATACACCTCAGGGTAACACCCATTAGTATATGTTTTGGTCTATATTACTGTTTATATTGTTTTTATTTTCTTGTGTGTAATAAACAGTGTTTTTAATTATTTTTTGGCTGCATCATTTGGATAGAGCGCTTACCTGGCATTCCCCACATTTGTCTCTGTATGAGGAGGCCGGCTCCCCCTCTCCAGGTGGCTGCTAATCCTAAGGTGTATTCCATCACAGACCTGCCCAGCGCCAACAAACCTTGTGTTTTCATGCTGTGTGCGCTGCCAACATCTGCTCCCATGCAGCAAGTAGGGGAGGGCAGCATCTAGAAGCAGGCACAGAGAGCGGCACTTTCTCCTCCAGGGGGCTCCCAGCAGCTCATCCTTCCTAGGCTGCAGAGGGTGTGGGTAGGAGGCAGGGGGCTGCGGGTGTAGCATGGCAGGAGCCTCTGGTATGGGAGGGCCGGGTTATAGCCTGCAGGCAGCTGGCACTGTACCCCGCTCGTGGCTGGTGCTGCTGACCCTGTCCGAGCCCCATCTCATGTTACTTCATGCGGCTGCTACCCTGTCTGTCTCCTGCCGCGTTTCCCCTGCCTGTCTCCTGCTGCCTTTCCCCTGTCTGTCTCCTGCCGCCTTCCCCCTGTCTGTCTCCAGCTGCCTTTCCCCTGCCTGTCTCTGGCTGCCTCCCCCCTGCCTGTCTCCTGCCGCCTTTCCCCTGCCTGTCTCCTGCCGCCTTTCCCCTGTCTGTTTCCGGCTGCCTTTCCCCTGCCTGTCTCCGGCTGCCTTTCCCCTGCTGTCTCCTACTGCCTTCCCCTGCCTGTCTCCTACCGCCTTTCCCCTGCCTGTCTCCTGCCGCCTTTCCCTGTCTGTCTCTGGCTGCCTGTCTCCGGCTGCCTGTCTCTGGCCGCCTTACCCCTGCCTGTCTTTGGCCGCCTTTCCCCTGTCTGTCTCCTGCCGCCTTTCCCCTGCCTGTCTCCTGCTGCGTTTCCCCTGCCTGTCTCCTGTCACCTTTCCCCTGCCTGTCTCCTGCCGCCTTTCCCCTGCCTGTCTCCTGCCGCCTTTCCAGTGCCTGTCTCCTGCCGCCTTTCCAGTGCCTGTCTCCTGCCACCTTTCCCCTGCCTGTCTCCTGCCGCCTTTCCCCTGCCTGTCTCCTGCCTCTTTTCCCCTGCCTGTCTCCTGCCTCTTTTCCCCTGTCTGTATCCTGCCTCCTTTCCCCTGCCTGTCTCCTGCCTCCTTTCCCCTTCCTGTCTCCTGCCTCCTTTCCCCTGCCTGTCTCCTGCCTCCTTTCCCCTGCCTGTCTCCGGCCGCCTTTCCCCTGCCTGTCTCCGGCCGCCTTTCCCCTGCCTGTCTCCTGCCTCTTTCCCCCTGCCTGTCTCCTGCCTCTTTTCCCCTGCCTGTCTCCTGCCTCCTTTCCCCTGCCTGTCTCCTGCCTCTTTTCCCCTGTCTGTATCCTGCCTCTTTTCCCCTGTCTGTATCCTGCCTCCTTTCCCCTGCCTGTCTCCTGCCTCCTTTCCCCTTCCTGTCTCCTGCCTCCTTTCCCCTGCCTGTCTCCTGCCTCCTTTCCCCTGCCTGTCTCCTGCCGCCTTTCCCCTGCCTGTCTCCGGCCGCCTTTCCCCTGCCTGTCTCCTGCCGCCTTTCCCCTCTCTGTTTCCTGCAGCCTTTATCCTCTCTGTCTCCTGTCGCCTTTCCCCTGCATGTCTCCTGCCACCACCTACCCTACAGCCTCATGCCAGTTTACTGCCACCCCCACCCTGCCGCCCCCCTGCCTGTCTCCAGCCGCCTTCCCCCTGCCTGTCTCCTGCCTCTTTCCCCTGCCTGTCTCCTACTGCCTTCCCCCTGCCTAGCTCCTGCCGCCTTTCCCCTGCCTGTCTCCTGACGCCTTTCCCCTGCCTGTCTCCTGCCGCCTTTCCCCTGCCTGTCTCCTGACGCTTTTCCCCTGCCTGTCTCCTGCCGCCTTTCCCTGTCTGTCTCCTGCCACCCCTTATACTAACAGAACAAAATGTAAGTTGCTCAAATCAATTAGGAAGTACAATTCAGGTGCATGAAAGGGAGGGGGTAGTCTGGCTAGAAATACATTGGGGATAAACCCCTGGTGTCCCCCAGCACACCGAGCTGTACCTGTACCAAGACATGAAAGACTATATATATATATATAATAGAAATCCAGAGGTCTTAGTTACATACAGTTTGGGTCTGGGGTGCGGTTCCCCCTGGATTGGTGGGGCTGGGCTGCTCTGGGGTAGCACACTGCGAGATCTTATTTAGCACCCCCGTAACACATTTATTAATCCTTCTGGTCTTTTAATTACACTCTCACTAGTATATTAATTTTTGTATATAGATTTTGTTTTCCTTTTATTAACACATACTAACACTTTACCTTCTCGCGTTGTGATGCCCTGGGGTAGCTGGCCTTTGCCGGTTTGTGGGGTTCTGCACCCTGGGCCCAGACCTAGAATTAGGGACCACCAGCATCAGAAGAGCCTTGTCGGGGCCTGGTGGCTTATCATACGTTTGCAAACTGTATGTAACTAAGACCTCTAGATTTCGATTATATGTATATATATATAGTATTTCATGTCTTGGTACAGGTACAGCTCGGTGTGCTGGGGGACACCAGGGGTTTATCCCCAATGTATTCCTTCCACCCCTTGCCTGTCTCCTGCCGCCATTCCCTTGCCTGTCTCCGGCCGCCATTCCCTTGCCTGTCTCCGGCCGCCATTCCCTTGCCTGTCTCCTGCCGCCTTTCCACTGCCTTTCTTCTGCAACCTTTCCCCTGCCTGGCTTCTGCCGCTTTTCCAGGAGACCCTGTCCCTTCACAATGTACTGAACATCAGCTCATTGTGACTGCACCCACAGTAGTGCTACAATCTAGATCAGGCCCACTATGCAGTACAGCCTTATGGGGCTGGGTCACAGGAACCTCGGAGACACTGACCAGGACTCTATAGCTATGAGGGAATAGGAGACTTAATGGCCGCTCTATTCCACATTTACTATGTTACATGTGCAATATGTTTTATGTATTATGTTTATTCCAAGGAACTCCAGCTGTGAGGAACAGAGTCTTTATTACACATCACACGTTCTGTATTCTCTCTGATTCACCGAGGATGGACAAGGACAGGAGTCACAGGACTGAGAGGATAATAAATATCACCCTGGAGATCATCTACCTGCTGACTGGGGAGGTGAGTGGATCTGGGAGCGTCACAGTGACCTTATATCTATAGTAATAATACAGGGACATGACTGGGGAGGTGAGGGGAACTGGGAGCATCACTGTGACTACTTATATCTATAGTAATAATACAGGGACATGACTGGGGAGGTGAGGGGATCTGGAAGCGTCACAGTGAACTCATATCTATAGTAATAATACAGGGACATGACTGGGGAGGTGAGAGGATCTGGGAGTGTCACAGTGACATTACTTATATCTATAGTAATAATACAAGGACATGACTGGGGAGGTGAGAGGATCTGGGAGTGTCACAGTTACATCACTTATATCTATAGTAATAATACAGGGACATGACTGGGGAGGTGAGAGGATCTGGGAGTGTCACAGTGACATCACTTATATCTATTGTAATAATACAGTGACATGACTGGGGAGGTGAGGGTATCTGGGAGTGTTACAGGGACATCACTTATATCTATAGTAATAATACAGGGACATGACTGGGGAGGTGAGAGGACCTGGGAACATCACTGTGACCTTATATCTATAGCAATAATACAGGGACATGACTGGGAAGGTGAGTGTATCTGGGAGCGTCGCAGTTACATCACTTATATCTATAGTAATAATACAGGGACATGACTAGGGAGGTGAGAGGATCTGGGAGCATCACTGTGACCTTATATTTCTAGTAATAATACCGGGACATGACTGTGTAGGTGAGAGGATCTGGGAGCATCACTGTGATATCACTTATATCTATATTAATAATACGTATATGACTGGAGAGGTGAGGGGATCTGGGAGTGTTACAGTGACATCACTAATATCTATAGCAATACAAGGACATGACTGGGGATGTGAGGGGATCTAGGAGAGGCACAGTGACGTCACTTATATATAGTAATAATACAGGGACATGACTGGGGAGGAGAGGGGATCTGGGAGCATCACAGAGACATCACTTATATCTATAGTAATAATGCAGGAACATGACTGGGGAGGTGAGGTGATCTGGGAGCGTCACAGTGACATCACATATCTATCGTACTAATACAGGGACATGAATGGGGAGGTGAAGGGATCTGGGAGTGTCACAGTAACATCACTTATATCTATAATAATAATACAGGGACCTGACTTGGGAGATGAGGGGATTTGGCAGCCTCACTGTGACATCACTTATATCTATAGTAATAATACAGGTATATTACTGGGGAGGTGAGGGAATCTGGGAGCATCACAGTGACATCACTTATATCTATAGCAATAATACAGGGACATGACTGGGGAGGTTAGGGGATCTGGAAGTGTCACAGTGACATCACATATATCTCTAGTAATAATACAGGGACATGACTGGGGAGGTGAGGGGATCTGGGAGCGTCACAGTGACATCACTAATATCTAGAGTCATAATAGAGGGACATGACATGGGAGGTCAGGGAATCTGGGAGCGTCACAGTGATCTAACTTATATCTATAGTAATAATACAGGGATGTGACTGGGGAAGTGATGGAATCTGGGAGCGTCACAGTAACCTAACTTATATCTATAATAATAAGGGGACATGACTGGGGAGGTGAGTGAATATGGAAGCGTCACTGTGATGTCACATATATCTATAGTAATAATTCAGGGACATGACTGGGGAGGTGAGGGGGATCTGGGAGCGTCACAGTGATATCACTTTTATCTATAGTAATAATTCAGGGACATGACTGGGGAGGTGAGGGTATCTGGGAGTGTCACAGTGACATCACTTATATCTATAGTAATAATACATGGACATGACTGGGGAGGTGAGGGGATCTGGGAGCATCACAGTGACTTCACTTATATCTATAATAACAGGATTTTAATACCTACCGGTAAATCCTTTTCTATAAGTCCATAGAGGATGTTGGGGACACCAAAAGAAACGTGGGATATAGACGGATCCGCAGGAGACATGGGCACTTTAAGACTTTTAAAGGGGCGTGACCTGGGTCCTCCCTCTATATCCCTCCCCAGACTCAGTTTGGAACTGTGCCCGGAGAAATGGACATTTTGAGGAAATTACTTAAAAAACAAGGTGAGCATCATACCAGCTCACGCCATAAACATGCCGAATAACATGGCATTCAACTGAACACATTTCAACGGACATGAACAAAATTCAGCAACAAGCTGAAGAAACCATAACACAGTATGTGTGTAACCAGAACTAAACTGCAGATACAGTATGCACTGGGACGGGCGCCCAACATCCTCTATAGACTTATAGAAAAGGATTTACCGGTATGTATTAAAATCCCATTTTTTATTACGTCCTTGAGGATGTTGGGGACACCAAAAGAACCATGGGATCATACCAAAGCTCTATAACGGGCGGGAGAGTGCGGACAACTCTGCAGCACAGATTGACCAAACTTTAGGACTTCATCGGCCAAGGTATCAAACTTGTAAAACTTAGCAAACATGTTTGACCCCGACCAAGTAGCTGCTCGGCAAAGTTGTAATGCCGAGACACCCCGGGCAGCCACCCAGGACGAGCCCACCTTTCTAGTGGAATGGGCTTTTACCGATTTAGGTAACAACAAACTTGCCGTGGAATGAGCCTGCTGAATCGTGTGACATATCCAGCGGGCAATAGTCTGCTTGGAAGCAGGATACCCAAGTTTATTGGGAGCATATAGCACAGACAGAGACTCTGTTTTTCTAACTGGAGCTGTTCTGGCAACGTAAATTTTCAAAGCTCTTACGACATCCAGAGACTTTTCCTCAGCCAAAGTGCCAGTTGGTTAATATGAAAAGAGGAAACCACCTTTGGCAGAAATTGTTGCTGAGTTCTCAATTCTGCCAGTTTCGAAGAAGATGCTTCGCTTGTAGAAGGCCGTTGTAAATAGCCCTCAACTCCAGCACGTTTATGTGAAGAAGAGTTTCCTGACTTGACCATCTTCCTTGGAAGGTCACCCCTTGTGTGACTTCTCCCCAACCTCAGAGACTTGCATCCGTGGTCACTAGGATCCAGTCTTGGATCCCAAATCTGCGTCCTTCTAAGAGGTGAGAGCTGTGGAGCCAGCACAGGAGTGAGATCCTGGTGTTGGGGGATAGAACTCTCCTCCGGTGCATATGGAGGTGGGATCCAGACGATTTGTCTAACAGGTCCCACTGAAATACTCTGGCATGGAACCTCCCAAATTGGAGGGCCTCGTATGCCACCACCATTTTCCCTAGCAACCGAATGCATTGATGAATGGAGACTGTTGGTGGTTTCAGAATGAGTTTTACCAAACTCTGAATTTCCAGTGCTTTCTCCAGAGAGAGGAACACTCTCAGCTGGACCGTGTCCAGAAACATATCCAAAAATGACAACCGAGTTGTTGGAACTAATTGTGATTTCGGCAGGTTCAAGAGCCAGCCGTGCTGTTGTAGAAGCGACAGAAACAGTGTAATGTCCTGTACCAGTTTTTCCTTGGCCCTCGCCATTATCAGGAGATCGTCCAAGTACGGGATAATTGTAATCTTTTTCTGAGGAGAACCATAATTTCTATCATGACTTTTGTGAAAATCCTCGGAGCCGTGGACAGGCCAAATGGCAACGTTTGAAATTGGTAGTAAGTATCCTGGATTGCACACCTGAGATAACTCTGATGAGGGGGATACATGGGAACATGAAGGTAGGCATCCTTTATGTCCAACGACACCATGAATTCCCCCTCCTCCAGGCTGGAGAACACCGCTCGGAGAGACTCCATCTTGAATTTGAATTTCTTCAGGAAAAAATCTAGAGATTTTAGGTTGAAGATTGGTCGTACCGAGCCATACGGCTTTGGCACTACAAATAGGCTTGAATAAAAACCTTCCCCTTTTTGCTCCCGGGGGACCGGGATCACAACCTGATTTTGACATAATTTTTGTATTGCTCCACAGACTAGAGCTCTGTCTGGAAGCGAAACTGGTAAGGGTGATTTGAAAAAACGACGGGGGGGGGGACGTCTTGAAATTCCAGTTTGTACCCTTGGGTCACAATTTGTAACACCCAAAGGTCCAGGTCCGAGCGAACCCAAACCTGACTGAAAAGCCTTAGACGTGTCCCCACCCGGCGTCATGCTGTTGATTTGGCGAAAGCCGAGGAGGACTTCTGTGAACTCGAGGAAGCGGGAGTTCTCTTGCCCCTTCCTCTACCTCTGGTAGCGAGGAAGAAGTTACCTCGGCCTTTTCTATATTTGTTGGGCCGAAAGCACTGAATTTGATAGTGTGGTTTCTTCTGTTGCGCAGGAGCATTAGGTAAATAAGTAGACTTACCTGCAGTGGCCGCTGATACTAAATCAGTAAGGCCATCACCAAACAGTTCCCCACCCTTAAAGGGAAGGGACTCCATGTTTGTCTTGGAATCCGCGTTAGCATTCCATTGATTAGTCCATAGCGCACGCCTAGCCGCAGTAGACATAGCATTAGCCTTAACCCCCAGGAGGCAGCATCTCTTGCAGCCTCTTTCAAGTACGCAGCCGCGTCCCTGATATAACCAAGCGTCACTAGGATGCTATCTCTATCCAGAGTATCCAAATCAGCAGATAAACTTTCAGCCCATTTTTCAATGGCGCTACTAACCCACGCTGACGCAATAAGCGGTCTAAGCTGCGTCCCCGTGGTAGTAAATATAGCTTTTAAAGTAGCCTCCTGCTTACGATCAGCCGGCTCCTTAAGAGCCGTCGACTGAGCTGCAGGGAGCGCTACCTGTTTTGACAAGCGTGCTAGGGCTTTGTCTACTGTGGGCGGTGTTTCCCACTTATCCCTATCTGCTGCGGGAAAGGGGTACGCCACCTTGGTCCTATTAGGAATGAGAAATTTCTTATCAGGTGTATTCCAAATGCCATAAAAAAGGTCATTTAGTTCAAAACAAGGAGGAAAAGAAACCGAGCGTCTCTTTTCTTTGTAAATAAGGACCCTCGTTTCTGGTGTAAAGGGGTCCTCATCAATACGTAATATGTCTTTGACAGCCACAATCATATATTGAATACTTTAGCCAATTTAGGATCTAATCTAGAATCAGCATAATCGGCACCGGTATCGGAGTCAGTGTCGGTATCTGTGTCATCTAATTGGTCAACACTACGTTTCAGTGACCCTTGTAATAAAGCGTCATCTACTGATCTCTTCCAAATCTGCAGTTGAGAGTCAGATTCAGTAAACTTTTGATTTAACAGTGTAACATTAGCATTTAAAGCATTTAACCAATCAGCTGTCGGCGGTCCCGACAGGACCCCTAAAACATTTGGTGTCTCCAATAAATTATCCCCCTGAGAGGAAAATTCGGCCTCAGACATGTTGTCTCCCTAACAGCACCCAAAGAAAAGCCTGTGAGGGAACAAAAGGAAAGGAGCCAGCTCACACCCCAGCGCCAAAGTGCAGGTCTGAAAACACCCTCAAGTGTCACAGAGCTGCAACGCTATATATCTGTATAGAAATAATCTGCCCCCCTCATTTTTATAGCCCCTGGTACTTGTCTGCTGTGAGGAATGACAATGCTAAATTCCTTTGTCGTATAAACAACCCTTTATGAAGCTAAGAACACTGTACGCTGTTTGCTTAAGAAGCACCGTAATGGTACGCTATCTGCGTAACGATCGCTCAGCCGTAGGCGAGACGCTCAAGCGTCACGTTCGCTCGCGGCCCAGAGATCACAGGACACGTTATTGGTTATGTCTAGGGGAATGATTCGCTGTAGCGTAGCGTACGCTCGAGACCACGAGGAGGTCACCAGCGATGCAGACGCTCACAGCACTATACCTTGATATTTAAACCTTTTAACAATGATATACACAGAATACCTTAATGTGAGTACGGGGTGTAAGTGCAACCTTGTGTAACCTGACTAACTACAAAGCTGCTTGTGCGTCACCGACGCTCAAGTGAACACTTAACGCTATAGAAAATACACAGATACTGGTTTAGGTTCCAAAGCCTATTAACTGTATTATATCTAATATACTTGTAAAAAGGGGATAACAGTACAAATGATACACTACAATATAACCGAGACTTCCTAACCACAGAACTAAACAATAAATACAAAAAGACAATACTACACTGACCTAAATGCAATACAATACAATACTATAATACTATGAGATATATAAGAGAAAAGAGGAGAGAGAGAGATAGAGAGAGAGAGAGAGAAATTGGCTCACAGAAAGACAATGATTACGGAGAGAAAACTTACGCACAAAGGGTAACGATCGCATGCGCCTCGATATCCAGCTCCCGGCTATCAGCAGATAACCGTTGATGAGAGTGAGTGAAGTTGGATATGGTCGGCCTGCCTATTTATGCCCCACACACAATGCAATCTCATAGTCCCTACAATCCCATTGTTCATTGGCCGAAGGAATTCGGCCCTGCATCATAACAAAAGGTCATAGGGTGATTCATACAGGTGGGCTGTGACGATTTCCAACAGCTCAGGTGGGTGGGAAACTGGGTTTCCCGCCGCATACCTGAGTATGAGTAAATAATAGAAATGGACATAAACTTCTTATGTCCATAACTATTCGCACAAGCGATTAATACGCTCCAAACCAACACCGGAATATTGCTAATTAAATACTCTTCCGATGGGTACCAAACACTGCTGTATGATTCCTGTTAGACCCTTCGTACGATATAAAGAGGGATTCCTCAGCTCTGGGACATTATATTTTAACCAAACTTTCAGAATCTATCAAAGGGACCATGATCTATAAACTACATTAATCGTGAAAATATGTAACGAATGAGTCGCACGCTACGACTACGTAAACTCTACCGTAAATACGCATACCGCGCCTGCGAGTGCACGCTATTGCGGGTATGCGCCTCCACGGGAGAGCGTACGCACGCGCAGCACGGACCATTGTGCGGTGCAAATATGGCAGTGTGCATAGAGACATTTTTCTGACTTCGACAGTCCACCCTTTGGCAGTCAATAATAACTGCCACAAAACATTTAAGGAGAAAAAAATGTAAGTCAGGGGTTAATTGATTTCCATGGTGGGGTAAGGAAGAAGAGAGGAGTAGGTGTGAAAAGGGTATGACCTAGTGAGAAAGTAGAAGCATGTGTGTATGAGTCCATGTTTGGAGGGTCATGTATCATCGTGCCGTACGTGTGGTAAATCAAGCTTCGAGGTATTGCGAAGTATACATTTGAATTCCTTCTTATCCCGTACTAAGGGTCTGTGGATGGGCTGTCAAACTCTACCGAGCTCATTTCGGCTATGGTTGTAACAAAATGGGGATGCACATTTTAGTTGATGATACATGAATGGGGGAGGTATGTGGTTGCTGATATCTGTGCCTGTATTCCCTATCGTCTATGTGTGTTATTACCTGAGGGTTGTAGAGATGAAGATAAAGAACACTTATGGAAAATGCAATGATATTCTATGTCAGGGAAATGTACATCTGTCGTCGAAGTTGTGTTCGGTATCTGTTGAGAGTCGTCTTCTTTGCGCTGTATTGCTCCTTAGGCATGAGCAAATAGCTTTGTCTGAGCCATCAGATTTACAAAAAAATGTTGGGCTAGCGTGAGTTTAAAAGTACTAGGGAAACTGGGGATCCATGGCAAAGTTCATCAAGTGTCCATTTCTCAAGTGGTCAAAAGCTTCATCTTTGGTCTGGTCTGTTGTCTTGTCTGTATACCGTCTCGTCAACTTCCTCGTCCAAGGGGTCTTTGTATCTTGGAGAAAAGCAGAAAAACAGGTGAAAGAAACGGACCGTATAATCGCATTTTCATCACATTCTGGTTTCTATCATTGGGTCATAAATCAAATCCAGGTTAATTACAGTTTCCTCACTCCTCAAGCTCATCACTTTTGTACTTTGTTTGCACCTTATTAAAGCCTGCCCGCATCTAAATATCAATCCAATTGATATAATAACACCTAAGATACACAGTAGAAACTTTCCAACATCCATTATGACTCCTTGAGCCCATTCTCCCAAACCGGAGAACCAATTTCGCGGGTTCAACCATGACACCCAACCAGTCAGCTCATTACCTACAGCAGCAAGGGTGAGATTGTGTTTCCAACGAAATTCCCACTTCAATTGGAGAATATCATCCATCTTTTGGTCTATGACCTCTACCGGATCCTCGGTGCTATTTGTGATATACGTGCAACACTTTATGCCGTACTGTGTTGCCAATGTAACACAATATCCGCCTGTTACTGCTGTAAGATAATTAAGAACCATCCTATGCTGAACTAGTTCTGTTTTGTAAGCTTGAAGTTCTCTTCCAGTGTATCTAAACGTGTCATCATACATTTCAGTGATATTATCTAACAAATTGGCGAGTGCGGAAATGTATCTATAATTCATCACTCCCCGAGCGGTACGAGTGAAATCTAACGCTACCAGAACCTGAATCCCGGTGGATTCATGGATAAGATCAGAGGCCGGATGCTCTAACCTTTCTGACAGTTGTCTTTTAACTCGGTGCTCGTAATGAGTGTGAGTATAAGGAGCTTGGGCACCACGGTGTATGTCCTTCATTTTGTCATGTGTAACAGTCATCACTTCAGGCAATACTTTTCCAATATAACACAATCCTTCAGAGTTTGGGGCAAGCCACTTGTACGCCTTTCTCCCGCATATGAAATATGCATCATCGGGGAGAACATAAGGGACGGAGAAGGACATGACCATGTTACAAACCTTCCAGGTGAAATCTCCTGACCCTAATTCTTCCATCTGCCTAATGCACGTATCGGTTTGTACGATATGTGCACAGTATCCTGGTGATACCTCTCCAACTCTAGTAATCCTATTTCCTAAGGTATATCGATACCGGAAAGATTTTCCTCTACTGGCTATGTGGCGTACCAGCTCTGTATCTGTAGGCATTCTATCTGCTCTGTGTGAAAAGGTCATGGTAAGGTTGCTCCATGACACTTCCCAATTTCCCGGTTTTCTGGGATTGGAGATGTTAAAACATATGAGGGACCTATCCACATGGTATTGGTGGAGCTTCAAACTAGGAGGGCTGGAGATATTAAACCTCCGGTCCACCGGTCTCCCACCACTTAGCCCAAGTACCTCCCCTAACGTTAAAGGAAATGGTACTAGCCCTGATTTGCTGTGACCCTGAGGTACTTGAGAGCATACCCAACAATCTGTTTGGTTTAACACGTTACCCACTAGAGAGTGATAGTCACTCAATGGATGCCGGTCCATATGGATATTAAAACTGGATTGGCATTTCTTTATGCATCCATCTTCAACCAGATTATCACAGAGCCTACAGATACAATTTTCTTCAGCTAACAATCCATCACAATTTCTTCTATCGGATCGTTTTCTGATACTCGCCTTTGCTTGTTGGTTTGGTTGATCTTGGAAAACTACGCCTCCATCATCATAATCGGAACCCATTCCAGAACCTCTCTCGACCTCTATGGTACTCTCGCCGGAACAGACTGCTCTGGTCAACATCATGGTTAACATCAAAATCCGGATCACAGTCTCTTGGGGCAAGTCCATCTTTGAGGAGGAAATAGAGAAGAATGAGAAGGGGGAAAAATAAATTTTAAGGGAGAGGGGATGGGAAGTGGAGAAAAACAATAAAAGGGAGAGGGGAGTCGACAACTGCTTCCGGTCTTCAAGGCTCAGGTGCCGCCTCAGTCCTCCTGGAACAGACACTCCAGTGATACAACCTCTACCGTCTGTTCCTTATCACGGGACTTCTCTGGATCAGCAACCTTTTTGCAGTGGGATGAATGGACCCAAGTCTCTCTCTCAGCAACCTTCAATGCTGTGGTGCTAGTCAATAAGACCTGGTATGGTCCTTCCCATCTATCAATAAGACAACCTGAGCGTAGAAAATTTCGTATCATTACATAATCCCCAGGTTCAATGTCATGACAATTACTATCTGGTAAATCAGGAATCACCAACTTCAGATTATCATTTTGATTCCTCAACTGCTTACTCATATTAATCAAGTACTTTACAGTTACTTCATTGTTACATTTCAAATCATCCTGAGGGTTAATCATGACATGCGGTTGTCGACCAAACAGAATTTCAAAAGGAGACAGATTAAGAGGGGACCTGGGAGTGGTTCTGATGCTATACAAAACAATGGGTAAAGCTTCTGGCCACGTCAATCCTGTCTCTGCCATTACTTTACTCAATTTATTTTTAATAGTGCTGTTCACTCTTTCGACCTTCGCACTCGCCTGTGGACGGTACGGAGTGTGCAGCTTGCTATCAATACCCATCAGTTTACACATTCCTTGAAAGACATCACCTGTAAAATGGGTACCCCTATCACTTTCAATGATTCTAGGGATACCATATCTACATACAAATTCCTGTACAATTTTCTTAGCTGTAAACATAGCGGTATTTGTAGCTGCTGGAAAAGCTTCGACCCAATTCGAGAAAACATCTATACAAACAAGTACATACTTCAAATTTCTACATGGGGGTAATTGAATGAAGTCAATTTGTATTACTTGGAAAGGGCCGCCGGCAGGTGGGATATGGGATGGTTCTGTAGGTATTGCTTTTCCAATATTCTTTCTCAGACAGGTAAGGCATGACATTGCTCTTTTACCCGCATGAGAGGAGAATCCTGGGGCGCACCAGTATGCTCTTACCAATTTGCACATCCCCTCCTTGCCTAGATGAGTCAGCCCGTGAGCTGCTTCAGCCAGACATGGAAGGTATGCCCTGGGGGCCACTGGTTTACCATGTCCATCCGTCCAGAGCCCTGAGGACTCCTGGCCATATCCCTTTGCCTTCCAGACTGCTCTTTCCTGTGTGGAACACAAATTCTGCATCTCACGCAACTTTTGTGTGTTGATGGTATTAAATACCATCAATTGTGTGGTGTCTGTCCGTATGGGGGTAGCAGCTGCAAGCTTTGCGGCTTCGTCTGCTCGGCTGTTACCAAGGGATACTGGGTCTTGGCTATATGTATGTGCTTTACATTTGATAACAGCCACTCTGTCGGGTTCCTGTATCGCTGTTAGAAGCCTTTTTATGTGAGCTGCATGCGCTATCGGTGTACCAGCTGCCGTCATGAAATTTCTGAGCCGCCATAGGGCTCCGAAATCATGTACTACCCCGAACGCGTATCTGGAATCGGTGTAGATATTGGCAGACTTACCCTTAGCCAATTCACATGCTCTGGTTAGGGCGACCAGTTCAGCAACCTGGGCTGAGTGAGGTGGGCCTAGCGGTTCCGCTTCTATGGTGTCTTGGTCATCTACGACTGCGTATCCAGTACACAAGTCTCCCGAGTCTGACTGTCTGTGACAACTACCATCCGTGTAGAACGTGAGTTCTGCATCTTCCAGTGGATTGTCACTGATGTCAGGCCTTGCGGTAAAATTTTGGGTCAAATATTCCATACAATCATGTGTATCTTCCTTTGCATTAAATCCTCCTTCCCCATCACTCTCACCTTCCACCCTTTGTGCCTGACCAGGCACACCTGGGAGAAATGTTGCAGGGTTTAATGCGCTGCATCTCCTTATGGTGATGTTTACGGGGGCCATTAATGCCAATTCCCATCTTGTAAACCTTGCTGATGAGACGTGTCTGGTTTGGGCAGAATTCAATAAGGCAGATACCGCATGTGGTGTATGGATTGTGAGGTTGTGGCCTAGCACGACATCTTCGCTTTTCGTCACTAGCAATGCTATCGCCGCAACGCTACGCAAGCATGTGGGGAGGGATCGCGCTACCGTATCTAGCTGAGCGCTGTAATATGCAACTGGTCTGCTGGCATCACCGTGTTTTTGTGTTAGTACACCTGCTGCGCACCCAGCACTTTCTGTTCCGTATAGTTCAAAGGGTTTCCCATAGTCTGGCATACCTAGTGCTGGTGCCTGCGTTAGACACTGTTTGAGTCTCTCAAATGCTGTTTCGGATTCGTCTGTATGCGAAATCCGATCAGGTTTGTTTGAGGAGACCATTTCCTGCAAAGGTAGCGCCAATATGGAAAACCCTGGGATCCAATTACGGCAATACCCACACATTCCTAAAAACGTCCTTATCTGTTGCTGGGTTTGTGGCAGTGTCATGTCTCTAATGGCTTGGATTCTATCAGCGGTCAGGTGTCTCAGTCCTTGTGTTAGACAGTGTCCCAAATATTTTACCTTAGTTTGGCATAATTGCAACTTGTCTTTGGAAACCTTGTGACCCGTGTCTGAAAGATGAAACAGGAGCTGTTTCGTATCCTTCAGGGAAGCTTCCAGTGAATCTGAACACAGCAGTAAATCATCCACATACTGTATCAATACTGATCCACTCTCTGGTTGGAAAGACTGTAAACAATCATGCAGAGCCTGAGAAAATATACTTGGACTGTCTATGAAACCTTGGGGTAATCGAGTCCACGTGTATTGGACTCCTCTGTATGTGAATGCAAACAAATATTGGCTGTCAGGGTGCAGAGGTACCGAAAAGAAAGCGGAGCAGAGGTCAATAACAGTGAAGAATTTGGCAGTGGGAGGAATTTGCATTAGGATGACAGTGTCAGATCAGGTCTTGTCTGTGTCCCCAGAGGGGGCGCTAGTGGGTCAGTGGAGGTAGAAGGGAGAAAACTAGGAGGCTGGATGATGTTTCTGCGCATGGCGCAATGATATTTATTGGCAGATGATATTAAACAGCAAGTTCACAAAACGGCAGTAAATAATAACAGGGAGAAAGTGCAATGTCAATAGTACAGCGTGGGAGCTGAAAGTCTATGGTAACTGAAGCATGGTAAATGGATGAATGATAACTGAAGAAATGGTAACCGGTGGTGATGATAACAGAAGAACAGGTGCTTGTGAAAATGGTTCTGGTTTGGCAACCAGTGCAGATATTTAAAACAGGAACTTAGGCAGTAAGATGTGAAATGGCAAACCTGGTAGCAGAGGCAGGAGTCTGACTTCACAGTGCAGGTATTGAAGCACTGGCAGCAGCAAGCTGTATCACAGGTGTTGGAATGAGACACACCTGGAGTCAGTCTCAACTGCAGCTGAAGCACACAAGGTGGTGATGAGTGTGAAGCCTGTTTGCAGGTATTGCTGGGCCTTGAAGTTCCACGGAGCTTGTGCAGATAACCAGAAGTACAAGTCTTTAGCCAGAGAGCCAGGAACACAGGAGTAACGGAACAGATCCTTACACATGGGTCGCAGGAGTGACACAAAGTCCAGGATAAGAAAGAATTCTCCCTCACGGCGCAAAAAGGAGCAGCAAACGGATAATACCTGATAGATCACCAACCTATACAAACAATATACAAAAGAAAAGTTACAATCTCACTGTTTGCGCTCCAAATGTCTCTTCACTTGAATAATCCTCACGTTGGTGGATATTACATGAAATGAAAAGCAAACAAAACACGAAATAGTGTAATACTGTTGGTAATAAAAAGTTCTTCTCCCTTGTGTGGTGGAGATGGTAAGTGATGGAAAGAAAGTCCCAATATAGGTCAAACGTCCACCTTCTTTATAGGGTCACCCGAAATGATGTGATGATGACTTGACAAAAGGGGTTCTTACATGTATGCTTACTTGCAAGAGTGTGGTAGAAAGCACATAAAGGTTTCTTTCGGAGAAGGAATCTCTTGTTTGTCCTTTAGACCATGTGGTATGGGTAGATGCCACTCATGGAAAATATTTTATGTGAAATTAAGAGAGGGGAAGCCAAATTAGGGCAGGAAAACCCCTTTAATTTTTGTTTAAAACAAACAAACAAACAACAAAACGTACCCAGAGTGGGAAACAGAGATGGATTTCAGCTGACAAGGTTACATCCGGATATAACAAGGTCATATGTTCCCCTCAATGGGTGCACTTGTATAAAATCTTTAAAATAAACACTGTTTCGACGCGTTTCGACGCACTGCGGCGTCTTTTTCAAGATAAAACAGTGTATTTAACGTTCTGCCAAATAAACAAGCGGTCTGTCCAATGTGCGCCGAGACAGATCAGTCAGTAATGGTCAGCCTTTGTTCTTCCAAGGAAGACTTCATATGGTGGTTGACAGAAAGATATCCTTTCTCAACACGCAGAGAACAACAATTTCCCAACATTCCACGCAGGACTGACTACTGCAGACTGATCCTGCAGTCTCTTATGTACCCCTTGGTGCACAGGGATTGGGTAAGTGAGGGAAAGTGGGTGCGACCAAGCACCGGATTGGCCGCTGTATGCTGGCTGTTTGTAGACTGTCATGGCGGTGCCCACGCCGCGGCCTAGCGGGAACGCGGCGCGCTACACGCCCGCTGTCACAGGAGCGCTCCCAGGCCCGCGATGGTGTCCCATGGCAGGGACACAGGTGACAGGTGACCGCAGGGAGCCAGGACGGAGTCCGCAGCGGCGGACGGATGTCAGCGTGGTAAGTCGATTCCTGACAGTACCCCCTCCTTTAGGGGTGGACACCGAACACCCACGTGGCTTGGAGGGATGAGTGCTGTGGAAGACACGGACCAACCTTGGAGCATGGACATCAGATGAGTTTACCCAACTCCTCTCCTCTGAGCCATAACCGGACCAATCGACCAGGTACTGGAGACGTCCATACCGGCAACGGGAGTCCAGAATTTTGCCGATCTCGAATTCCACGCCCCGCTGAGTTCGAATTTTGGGGCCAACTGGAAGAGAACTCTGAAAACGGTTCAGGACTAGAGGTCTGAGGAGAGAAACATGAAAAGCGTTAGGTATACGAAGAGAAGGTGGTAACTTCAGTTTATAGGCCACAGGGTTGATGACTCTTTCAACAGGGAAAGGACCAATGAAACGGGGTGCAAACTTCATGGACAGAACCCTAAGACGGAGGTTACGGGTTGATAGCCAAACCTTGTCCCCAGGTTTCAGGTGAGGAACCGCACGTCTCTTGCGGTCGGCAAAGTATTTGTACCGGCTGGAGGCCTTTTTGAGAGATACGTGAATTTTTCTCCAAATTGATGAGAACTGAGACAGAGCAGTAGTGGCAGCAGGAACATCCATATGAGGGAGTTCTTGGAAGTCAGGAACACGGGGATGTTGCCCATATACTGCAAAGAATGGTGTTGTTTCAGTAGCAGTATGGTATCGGAAGTTGTGGGCAAACTCGGCCCATGGGAGCAGATCGAACCAGTCATCCTGGGAAGATGAAACATATAATCTTAAAAACGTCTCTAGTTCTTGATTAACTCTCTCTGTCTGCCCATTCGTCTGAGGATGGTATGATGACGAAAACTTCAGTTTGACCTGCATGGCAGCACAGAGGGCCCTCCAAAACCTCGCTACAAACTGTACCCCCCGATCAGATATTATTTCTGAGGGTAGACCATGTAAGCGGAAAATCTCCCGTAGGAAGATTTGGGCAAGTTTCGGGGCAGACGGGAGACCCTGGAGAGGGACAAAATGAGCCATCTTGGTAAATCTGTCCACTACAACCCAGATGGTATTATATCCTTGGGAAGGAGGAAGGTCGGTGACAAAATCCATGGACAGGTGTGACCAGGGACGACTAGGAACAGACAATGGTTGTAACTGACCTGCTGGAGACTGACGAGGAGTCTTATGCTGCACACACTTAGGACAGGATGCCACGAAATCCTTGATGTCAGCCTTCATCTTTGGCCACCAGTACGTCTCAGAGAGAAACTTGAAGGTCTTCAGAACACCAGGATGACCGGTGAACTTGGATTGATGAGCCCAAGATAGCAACTTGGGACGGAGCTCTGGGGAAACAAAAGTCTTACCAGGAGGAGGAGCCGGGGAGACTTGGGATGCAGCGAATACCACTGGACTCAGGATGGAATGAGGCACTGAGTCAGGCGTTTCCTCTTCGGATTCCATGGATCGGGATAGAGCGTCAGCTTTAACATTCTGCGAACCTGGGCGGAAATGAAGCTTAAAATTAAACCGTGAGAAAAACATAGCCCACCTGGACTGGCGAGGGTTAAGGCACTGAGCTGCCTTTAGATATAGCAGGTTTTTATGATCCGTGTAGATGTTAAACGGATGTTTGGCCCCTTCTAGGAGATATCTCCATTCCTCGAGAGCCAGCTTGATCGCCAGTAGTTCTTGATCTCCCACGGAGTAATTAGCTTCTGCAGGGAGAAACTTGCGGGAATAAAATCCACAAGGGTGGACTTTCCCATCGGATCCCTTCTGGGAGAGGACAGCTCCAACCCCAACTGTAGAGGCATCTACCTCCAACTCGAACGGCCTGTTGACATCTGGCTGAGACAGAACTGGAGCAGACATAAAGGCCAGCTTGATCTTCCGGAAGGCTGCTAAGGCTTCTTCTGACCAGTTGGAATGGTTTGCCCCTTTCCGAGTCAGGTTGGTAATAGGAGCGATGAGAGTGGAGAATCCCCGAATAAATTTTCTATAGTAGTTGGCGAAACCCAGGAATCGCTGGATAGACTTGAGAGAATTTGGAATGGACCAATTGGCAATAGCTTCCAATTTTGTCGGGTCCATCTGAAGATCCGATCCGGAAATTATATAACCCAGGAAGGGTATAGAGGGTACTTCAAAGGTGCATTTAGATAGTTTTCCGTAAAGACGGTTCTCACGAAGACGTCGGAGAACTTCTCGGACTTGTAGACGATGAGATGGAAGATCTTGGGAGAAGATGAGGATATCATCCAAGTAAACAACGAGGTATTTATACAGGACATCACGAAAAATTTCGTTCACAAAGTGCTGGAACACTGCTGGAGCGTTACTCAACCCGAATGGCATTACCAGGTATTCGTAATGGCCATCACGAGTGTTAAAAGCTGTCTT
This sequence comes from Pseudophryne corroboree, assembly GCF_028390025.1. NCBI lineage: Eukaryota > Metazoa > Chordata > Amphibia > Anura > Myobatrachidae > Pseudophryne > Pseudophryne corroboree. Next base: position 1,950,560 of record NW_026967503.1, on the reverse strand, counting down.
CCACTCGTCACCACTCCGGATTCTGATGAGATTGTAAGCACCGCGGAGATCTAACTTGGTGAAGATGCGGGCTCCTTTAACTCTGTCAAATAATTCGGTAATGAGTGGTAACGGATAACTGTTTTTGATGGTAATGTCATTGAGACCCCGGTAGTCAATGCATGGTCGCAGACCTCCATCCTTCTTTTTAACAAAGAAGAAACCTGCACCAGCGGGTGATGAAGAAGGACGGATGAATCCCTTCTGTAGATTCTCCCTGATATAGTCGCTCATCGCCTCAGTTTCAGGAACAGACAACGGGTAGGTGCGCCCCCTAGGTGGCTTCTTGCCAGGAAGGAGATCGATGGGACAATCCCATTCCCTATGGGGCGGTAGGACATCAGCAGCTTTCTCACTGAAAACATCTGAGAAATCTTGATAAGCTGCTGGGAGACTTGACTGTGTCTTAACTTCGGTAGACTTTATGGGACACACTTGGGCTAAACAGGATTGATGACACTGTGAACCCCAAGAGGTAAGCTGCAACATTGACCAGTTAAACTGTGGATTATGTAGCTGGAGCCAGGGCATGCCCAAGACGATCTCCTGGGTGGCTTGAGGGATGACCAAGAACTTAATCAGTTCAGAGTGTAGGAATCCAACTCCCAAGACCACTGGGGCAGTTTGATGGGAAATATTCCCCTTGGAGATTCGACTTCCATCCACAGCGGTAATATAAACTGGACAGGAAAGTTCACAAGTAGATAAGCAGAATTTATTTACCGCAGCTTGGGTGATGAAATTTCCTGCAGCTCCACAGTCCACTAATGCTGATGCGGACTGGAGCCCAACTGAAGTCTCTAACGTCACTGGAAGGATAAGGTCTGGATTAGAAGGAGTTTGACAAAAAGATCCCAACTTGACTCCTCCCTTGCAAGTCAGGATCTGGCGTTTCCCGAACGCACTGTGCAGGAGTTAATCTGGTGGCCCGCAGCCGCACAATACAGACAGAGTCTCTCACGTATTCTTCTTGCCCGCTCTTCAGGAGTTAGGCGGGACCTATTTATCTGCATAGGCTCGTCAGAAGAGGGAGACTGGAACTGTACAGAAGGTATTATCCTTGATCTGCGTGGCTCACTCCGAGCGCGTTCATTATTGCGTTCGCGGATGCGAGAGTCCAACTTAATGCACAAGGAGATCAGGTCAGATAATTGAACAGGAAGGTCGCGGGTCGCCAGTTCATCCTTGATCCGGTCAGAAAGTCCATGCCAGAAGGCTGCTACCAGGGCCTGATTATTCCACTGAACCTCAGCGGCCAACGTCTGGAACAGAATAACATATTGTCCCATACTACGGGTACCTTGGCAGAGTTGAATCAGGTCAGCGGAAGCTGATGTTGCACGACCAGGCTCGTCAAAGATCCGTCTGAAAGTTGACACGAAGTCTGTGTAGTTGTTAATCAGAGGGTCAGCACGTTCCCACAGAGGAGACACCCAGTTCAGAGCAGATCCAGAAAGTAAGGAGATGATGTAGGCAACCTTGGATCTTGGCGTGGGGAAATTATGTGGCAACAACTCAACTGGATTTCACATTGGTTGAGAAACCCGCGACATAACTTTGGACTGCCATCATACTTGCTCGGCACGGGCAGGTGCAGACGTGACACTGGAGCTGATGCAGTCGGCATAGAGGAATTCACAGCACTGGCAGGTGCTGGAGTAACAGAAACAATAGGAGTGAGTACACTAGGCAGAGATTGCTGTAGTGTATCTATCCGGGAGGACATCCCTTGCAGAAATTGAAACATCTGCTGCTGCGCAGCCTCTTGACCATCCAGACGGGAGACCAGGTTTTGCAAGGCCTCTGACCCCACACTCCGTCCACCATCTGAGTCCATCGATCCTGGACTTACTGTCAGATCAGGTCTTGTCTGTGTCCCCAGAGGGGGCGCTAGTGGGTCAGTGGAGGTAGAAGGGAGAAAACTAGGAGGCTGGATGATGTTTCTGCGCATGGCGCAATGATATTTATTGGCAGATGATATTAAACAGCAAGTTCACAAAACGGCAGTAAATAATAACAGGGAGAAAGTGCAATGTCAATAGTACAGCGTGGGAGCTGAAAGTCTATGGTAACTGAAGCATGGTAAATGGATGAATGATAACTGAAGAAATGGTAACCGGTGGTGATGATAACAGAAGAACAGGTGCTTGTGAAAATGGTTCTGGTTTGGCAACCAGTGCAGATATTTAAAACAGGAACTTAGGCAGTAAGATGTGAAATGGCAAACCTGGTAGCAGAGGCAGGAGTCTGACTTCACAGTGCAGGTATTGAAGCACTGGCAGCAGCAAGCTGTATCACAGGTGTTGGAATGAGACACACCTGGAGTCAGTCTCAACTGCAGGCTGAAGCACACAAGGTGGTGATGAGTGTGAAGCCTGTTTGCAGGTATTGCTGGGCCTTGAAGTTCCACGGAGCTTGTGCAGATAACCAGAAGTACAAGTCTTTAGCCAGAGAGCCAGGAACACAGGAGTAACGGAACAGATCCTTACACATGGGTCGCAGGAGTGACACAAAGTCCAGGATCCCTGCAGACTGATCCTGCAGTCTCTTATGTACCCCTTGGTGCACAGGGATTGGGTAAGTGAGGGAAAGTGGGTGCGGCCAAGCACCGGATTGGCCGCTGTATGCTGGCTGTTTGTAGACTGTCATGGCGGTGCCCACGCCGCGGCCTAGCGGGAACGCGGCGCGCTACACGCCCGCTGTCACAGGAGCGCTCCCAGGCCCGCGATGGTGTCCCATGGCAGGGACACAGGTGACAGGTGACCGCAGGGAGCCAGGACGGAGTCCGCAGCGGCGGACGGATGTCAGCGTGGTAAGTCGATTCCTGACAGACAGCTGGATTAGGCACTACGGGGAACTGACTCTCGACTATTTTGTTAATCCCCCTTAGATCCTGCACTAGTCTGTAACCCCTCCCCCCACTCTTTTTAACAGGGAAGATGGGACTATTGGCTGTGCTGGACGTTCTTACCAGAATGCCCTGTTGTAGCAAGCGCTCTATTACTGGGAAAACTCCTAACTCCACCTCTGGCTTCAGAGGATACTGTGGGATTTTTGGAGCTATCCTACCATCTTTTACTTGTACTACTACTGGAGCTACATTTGCCATTAATCCAGTGTCCTGTCCATCTTTTGTCCAAAGCGACTCTGGTATCTGAGATGTCATCTCTTCTACTTGGGATGGATTCCTATTTGTCATAATGGAATGTGACATTAATTTTGATGGGGATTCTAACATGTCTCGTACCTCCTGAGCGTGATTCTCAGGTATGTCCAAGAATACACCTTCAGGAGTACAATAAATGACGCAACCCATTTTACATAGTAAGTCTCTACCCAGGAGATTAGTTGGTGCCGATGCAGCCAGCAAAAAGGAATGCTTGGTATGCAAAGGCCCTATTGTAATCTCGGCTGGTTTGCTAACAGGGTAGTGCTGGACTACTCCTGTTACTCCCATGGCTGGAATTGTCCTACCAGTGGTTCTCATGCCCACTGTCGAATTTATCACTGACTTGGCCGCCCCTGTGTCTACAAGAAAGTTTAAAGTTTTACCAGCCACATTGATTGCAATCTCTGGTTCGCTTCCAAGACTGGCAATCAATTTAACTGGCTGCAGATTACAGGTATGGCCACACCCCTATTGGGTATGCTGTCCTCCCTGAATCCCATTGGCAGCAACTACTTGTGGGGGAGTTAGCTGGGAACTACCAGAGGCATGCCAATCTCTGTTCGGGGGATATCTTTTTGTTTCCCCTGTATGTGGCTCAAAACTCCGCCTCTGTGGACCCTGCTCCCAATGTCGTGTGTTGTGTTGTTGTCTAGGGGGTTGAAAAGATCTTTGTACACTCTTTGTTCTACATTCTCGTGCAAAGTGTCCCGGTCTGTTACAAGAAAAACATGTTATTACACTTGCCTTACCCACAGGATTCGGTGGTACATACGCAGGCTGCCTTGTGGTCAGCGCCTGTATACTTACGGACATCAACTTATCACTTTGCGACTCCCTGTGCCTAGTGATGTTTCTGTCATGATCAATAGCAGCCTCTCTCAATGTGGACACTGACAGACCTCGCCAGCATGGTTGCGTGGTCTGTACCCTAGCTTTTAATGTTTCTTTCAAACCATCCATCAGTACAGATACTGCTACTTCTCGATGGTTTGGGTTGGTCTTTATGTCTTCTATACCAGTGTACTTTGCCATTTCTAGTAGTGCCCGGTGAAAATATTCTATTGCCGTTTCGGACTCCTTTTGCTTAATGGAGAATATCTTGTTCCATTTAACAACGGCTGGGAAATACTCCTTTAGCTGCAGATTTATCCTTTTTACATTATCCTTGTTGTACACGTCTGTAAGCGGTACATCTTTATCCAATGCACAGTCAGCTAAAAATTGAGTTGCGTCAACATTGGAAGGTAAACAAGCTCTTAGCAGTATCTGCCAATCCTTGTTGTTGGGTTCTACAGTGTTACCTAGATCCCTGATGTATTTTTGGCTAGCAACTAAGTCCTTCCTGGGGTCAGGAAATTCGGACACTATTGTTCTTAATTCCATTCTGGAAAATGGAGTGTACATGGCAATGTTCCTTATGGGAGTGGCTCCAGACACATCTGTTTTTCCATTGGGAACTGCTATTACCCTTACAGGAGCAATTCTAACAGCCTCTTCCTGTGTAGATTCTACAGCTTGTTGTGGTACAATTGTTTCAGTGTAGTGCATGGTGCCGTACTTACCCGTTGACACGACCTCACCTATCCCTCCGCTAGGGGCTTTCACTAATCTCGTGGGTGTCGCTGTGCCTACTGTGGTCTCTGCTATGGTGGCCGCAAGAGAGAGAGCTGAAATTGTTGCCGAATCTTCTTCTTGATCACACTCCTGAGGAAGGTTCAAAACAGGGTACAACTTGCACGGGTTAATACTTGCATGAGTTATTTGGTTAACATCATTAACATTTACAGTGTTACTAAGAGTTTGTGTTTTACAACCCAGTGCGTTTCTCTCCGCAATCAACCTCTCTCCTGCAATGTATGGTGGAGGAGGAGCTGTGGCAATCAACTTCCTGACTGCCCCAGATCCTGCCGCCAGAGCCAAACCTCTCTGTATCTCACCTTCCTGGTGCCATAACTGTAAATAATCATGATGCTGAATTCGTCTCTTTGATGATTTTACGAGACATATCCTCCTCCTTAAATTTTGTAACACTTCTGGACTAAAGCTACCTATTCTTGGGAATTTGTCCCTGTCTTGTACAGTCATTCTCTCCCATTCATCACATAAAGATTCGGTGTGACTTCCATATTTTTCACACATTACATATCGTGCCGACCCAACTGGTCGGTTCTCTGAATCAACCCGAACCGAGGTTGATCGCCCCCTACCTGAACAAATGGCCCCCATAATCTGCAGGCGTTGCTTATTCCTCCTTGGATCTTTATCTCAAGGTTTTCAGCGAACCCTTACAAACAAACCAAGATGTCCTTGGGCAGGCCGGCGGTGGTGGTTTATCAAGTACCCCACTTACTTCTCGCCCACGTTGGCCTGTGCTGCAATCACTGTAACCAGAGCTGCTGTACCCAACCCAGGGCACCTGTGAACCTTTATTTACTGGGGCGCGTTCCCCAGCAAGTATCGGTTGTTGGATAGTTCCTGAGTGACCAGCGAACTTCCCTTCCAAAAATAAAAAATTACACAAATCACGTCAGAATGTACAAATAGCGTTTGTGACCACTTTACTCTAATGGTATTAGGTCAGATTACTAACTACTGCACACAATTACGTGCGGTCCAATCGTTCAGTACACGAGCACTACTTGTCATGTACTGAAAGATCAATGGAATCTATGTTTCCGGCCGCGATTCCTTCAGCAAGAGCTTGTATGGCCTATATGGGTTCTGCACCAACACCCCAGGCGTTGTGCCACTGGACTTTTATAGCGGACCTCTTTGTCTATTTTACCTGTTACCTTATGACCTCCTGGTCTGTTACCTTATGATCCGCTATACTCTAATGCTCAAATATTATTTAACCAGGGATGCCTCCCTAGCCACCGTATATGTCACTTACACGTATGTCCCTTGACGAGTACTCGGCTTTCCTTGTGGTTCCACCTTTAAAATTGTATAAACACACTCACTCAACACATGTACACTTTGTTTCTATGTCTATTTCTGCGCAGAAATTGTCTTTAGGCCAAAGGTGTTACCAATTAGGAGCAGGATCTGTTAAACTAAATTTCAGATTTTCCAAAAATAGATTTGCGTTATTTACCGCGTCGCGTTATCTACCGCTGTGCGTTAATTATCGCCTTTGCGTTACTTCACTTTATCACAACTTGAGCTACGTGGGCGTAACCGGACGCTACGTTGCGTAATGTACGCTGCGTGCGTCTGCCTTTTGGATTGCGTACGCTAGTCTTTGTTAGCGACACGTGTACGCAATGCAAAGGATCCACCGTAACACAATATATACTTTTATCAATGTAAATGATCCCTGATCATCTACCGCAATCCACACTGACTGCCTTGTATCTCAGACAAACCGTGTGTTGTTCTATACTTTAACTATTACCTCTACTATGAAATAACAGCAAATCTCTTTTAGCACTTTCTATCAACTATAAAATTGGCAAACAGGAATAGTGATATACGAAAATGAAACAGAAAATGCAGATATATGTATGCGTGCGTGTATACGCAAGACAGAAGGGGAATAAAACAGTTTTAAAAAGACACAAGCGTTTTGTTCTTACTTCCGGTTACCGGGTTCCTTCAGCACTCTTTATCTAAGCGAAGCAGACGCTTATCCCGTCAGCAACTGCGAGACAACCTCCCACCCTTTTGCTGGAGGGATAATGTCTGCTGATCTACCTAGTGCAGATATGAGAAGGATCGGACGAGTCCCCAATTGACAATGCTAAATTCCTTTGTCGTATAAACAACCCTTTATGAAGCTAAGAACACTGTACGCTGTTTGCTTAAGAAGCACCGTAATGGTACGCTATCTGCGTAACGATCGCTCAGCCGTAGGCGAGACGCTCAAGCGTCACGTTCGCTCGCGGCCCAGAGATCACAGGACACGTTATTGGTTATGTCTAGGGGAATGATTCGCTGTAGCGTAGCGTACGCTCGAGACCACGAGGAGGTCACCAGCGATGCAGACGCTCACAGCACTATACCTTGATATTTAAACCTTTTAACAATGATATACACAGAATACCTTAATGTGAGTACGGGGTGTAAGTGCAACCTTGTGTAACCTGACTAACTACAAAGCTGCTTGTGCGTCACCGACGCTCAAGTGAACACTTAACGCTATAGAAAATACACAGATACTGGTTTAGGTTCCAAAGCCTATTAACTGTATTATATCTAATATACTTGTAAAAAGGGGATAACAGTACAAATGATACACTACAATATAACCGAGACTTCCTAACCACAGAACTAAACAATAAATACAAAAAGACAATACTACACTGACCTAAATGCAATACAATACAATACTATAATACTATGAGATATATAAGAGAAAAGAGGAGAGAGAGAGATAGAGAGAGAGAGAGAGAAATTGGCTCACAGAAAGACAATGATTACGGAGAGAAAACTTACGCACAAAGGGTAACGATCGCATGCGCCTCGATATCCAGCTCCCGGCTATCAGCAGATAACCGTTGATGAGAGTGAGTGAAGTTGGATATGGTCGGCCTGCCTATTTATGCCCCACACACAATGCAATCTTATAGTCCCTACAATCCCATTGTTCATTGGCCGAAGGAATTCGGCCCTGCATCATAACAAAAGGTCATAGGGTGATTCATACAGGTGGGCTGTGACGATTTCCAACAGCTCAGGTGGGTGGGAAACTGGGTTTCCCGCCGCATACCTGAGTATGAGTAAATAATAGAAATGGACATAAACTTCTTATGTCCATAACTATTCGCACGAGCGATTAATACGCTCCAAACCAACACCGGAATATTGCTAATTAAATACTCTTCCGATGGGTACCAAACACTGCTGTATGATTCCTGTTAGACCCTTCGTACGATATAAAGAGGGATTCCTCAGCTCTGGGACATTATATTTTAACCAAACTTTCAGAATCTATCAAAGGGACCATGATCTATAAACTACATTAATCGTGAAAATATGTAACGAATGAGTCGCACGCTACGACTACGTAAACTCTACCGTAAATACGCATACCGCGCCTGCGAGTGCACGCTATTGCGGGTATGCGCCTCCACGGGAGAGCGTACGCACGCGCAGCACGGACCATTGTGCGGTGCAAATATGGCAGTGTGCATAGAGACATTTTTCTGACTTCGACAGGAAGGACCAGCGCTGCTGCTTGGAGGAGGAAATGGTGCCGAGTGAGCCTGGAGGAAGAAGCCCCGCCCCCAACATGGCGCGCTTCTTCCCGCTTATTTTTACATGTTTATCCTGGCGGGGGTTTGCGGGCAGTGCCAGGGCACTGTACAGATTTGCCAGCCTTATTTATGAGGTATTTCTCTTACATTCTAGAGGATGCTGGGGACTCCGTAAGGACCATGGGGATAGACGGGCTCCGCAGAAGACATGGGCACTTTAAGAAAGACTTTAGGTATGGGTGTGCACTGGCTCCTCTATGCCCCTCCTCCAGACCCCAGTTTGATACTGTGCCCAGAGGAGACTGGGTGCATTACAGGGGAGCTCTCCTGAGCTTCCTGTCAGAAAGTATATTTGTTAGGTTTTTTATTTTCAGGGAGTCTGCTGGCAACAGACTCCCTGCATCGAGGGACTGAGGAGAGAGAAACAGACCTACTTCTGTGAGTTTCAAGGCTTTGTTTCTTAGGCTACTGGACACCATTAGCTCCAGAGGGAGTCGGAACACAGGTCTCACCCTGGAGTTCGTCCCGGAGCCGCGCCGCCGTCCTCCTCACAGAGTCGGAAGATAGAAGCCGGGTGAGCATGAGAAGAAGACTTCAGAGGCGGCAGAAGACTTCAGATCTTCACTGAGGTAATGCACAGCAGTAAAGCTATGCGCCATTGCTCCCACACACCTCACACACGGCAGTCACTGTAAGGGTGCAGGGAGCAGGGGGGGCGCCCTGGGCAGCAATATAACCTCATTTTCTGGCAAAAGTAGACATATACAGCTAGGCACTGTATATATAAAGAGCCCCCGCCAGTTTTTTATATATTTTAGCGGGACAGAAGCCCGCCGCTGAGGGGGCGGGGCTTCTTCCTCAGCACTCACCAGCGCCATTTTCTCCACAGCACAGCGCTGAGAGGAAGCTCCCCGGACTCTCCCCTGCTTATCCACAGTGAAAGAGGGTTTTAAAGAAGGGGGGGGCACATAATTTGGCGCAAAAATAAAGTTAGAGCGCTATCTGGGCAAACATATTGTGTGTTTTTCCCTGGGTCATTAGCGCTGGGTGTGTGCTGGCATACTCTCTCTGTCTCTCCAAAGGGCCTTGTGGGGGAACTGTCTTCAGATAAAAGGATTCCCTGAATGTGTGGTGTGTCGGTACGCGTGTGTCGGCATGTCTGAGGTAGAAGGCTCTTATAGGGAGGAGGTGGAGTAAATGACTGTGGTGTCTCCGTCGGCAACGCCGACACCTGACTGGTTGGATATGTGGAATGTTTTAGTGCTAATGTAAATTTATTGCACGGCGTCTTGGGAATGTACAGGCGTCAAACCCTGCCTTTCCCCTATGTCACAGGCACCTCCGGGGGCTCAAAAGCGCCCACTATCCAAAATAGTAGACACTGACACGGACACGGATTCTGACTCCAGTGTCGACTAAGATGATGCAAAGTTACAGCCACAATTGGCAAATAGTATGCAATATGGACTTTCCAATGGGACCTACTGGACAAGTGGTCCGGGTCACATCTAAAAATGTATCAGTTGATCACTCTGTCCCCCAGAGCCAGGGTATCTCTCCTGTGGAGGCAACAGAGTGCTCACCTTCTAGAAGGCCGCAGGTTCGGCATTCAGGACTGGATCCTGGTGACCACGGACGCGAGCCTCCGAGGTTGGGGAACAGTCACACAGGGAAGAAACTTTGGTCAAGTCAAGAGACTTGTCTTCACATCAATATCCTGGAACTGAGGGTCATATACAACGCCCTACATCAAACGAAGACCTTACTTCGCGACCAACCAGTTCTGATCCAGTCAGATAACAAAATTGCAGTGGCTCATGTAAACCGCCAAGGCGGCACAAGGAGCAGAGTGGCAATGGCGGAAGCCACCAGGATCTGTGCGGAAAATCATGTAAGCGCACTGTCGGCAGTGTTCATTCCGAGAGTGGACAACTGGGAAGCAGACTTCCTCAGCAGAAACGACCTGCATCCAGGAGAGTGGGGACTTCATCAGGAAGTCTTCGTACAGATTGCAGGTCAGGGGGGGACTGCCCCAGATAGACAGGATGACATCCCACCTCAACAAAAAGCTACAGAGGTATTGCGCCAGATCAAAAGACCCTCAGGCAGTAGCTGTAGATGCCCTAGTGACACCGTGGGTGTTCCAGTCGGTCTATGTGTTTCCTTCTCTTCCTCTCTTACCCAAGGGTTGAGAATAATAAGGAAAAAAGGGGAGTGCAGACAATTCTCATTGTACCAGATTGGCCGCAAGGGGCCTGGTATCCTGATCTGCAGAAGATACTCACAGAAGATCCGTGGCCTCTTCCTCTAAGGCAGGACTTGTTACAACAGGGGCCCTGTCTGTTCCAAGACTTACCGCGGCTGCGTTTGACGGCATGGCGGTTGAACGCCGGATCCTAGCGGAAAAAGGTATTCCGGATGAGGTCATTCCTACTCTGATAAAAGCTAGGAAGGACGTGACAGCTAAACATTATCACCGTATATGGCGAAAGTATGTTTCTTGGTGTGAGGCTGGGAATGCTCCTACGGAAGAATTCTATCTGGGCCGTTTCCTTCACTTCTTACAAACTGGAGTGAATTTGGGCCTAAAAGTAGGCTCCATTAAGGTTCAGATTTCGGCCTTATCCATTTTCTTTCAGAAAGAATTCGCTTCTCTCCCAGAAGTACAGACTTTTGTCAACCAGTTCAAACGGTGGAGTTAAAATATCTCACTTAGAAAGTGGTCATGTTGTTAGCCTTGGCTTCGGCTAGGCGAGTGTCAGAATTGGTGGCTTTGTCTCATAAAAGCCCCTATCTGGTTTTCCATATGGATAGAGCGGAATTGCGGACCCGTCCTCAATTTTTACCTATCTTTTCATATGAACCAACTTATTGTGGTGCCTGTGGCTACACATGACTTGGAGGATTCCGAGTCCCTTGATGTGGCCAGAACGGCTAGAGTCAGAAAAACAGAAGCACTGTTTGTCCTGTATGCTGCCAACAAGGGTGGCGCTCCTGCTTCAAAGCAGACTATTGCTCGCTGGATCTGTAACACGATTCAGCAGACTCATTCTACGGCTGGATTGCCGTTACCGAAATCGGTCAAGGCCCATTCCACGAAGAAGGTGGGCCCTTCTTGGGCGGCTGCCCGAGGGGTCTCGGCATTACAGCTGTGCCGAGCTGCTGCTTGGTCGGGTTCAAACACCTTTGCAAAATTCTATAAGTTTAATACCATGGCTGAGGAGGACCTCCTGTTTGCTCAATCTGTGCTGCAGAGTCACCCGCACTCTCCCGCCCGTTTGGGAGCTTTGGTATAATCCCCATGGTCCTTACGGAGTCCCAGCATCCTCTAGGACGTAAGAGATAATAAGATTTTAAACCTACCGGTAAATCTTTTTCTCGTAGTCCATAGAGGATGCTGGGCGCCTGTCCCAAGGGTGGACTACTTCTGCAAGACTTGTATATGGTTTTGCTTACTAAAGGGTTATGTTATAGTTTAATCGGTCTCGGACTGATGCTACGTTGTTTTCATACTGTTAACTGGTTAGTATATACACAAGTTATACGGTGTGATTGGTGTGGCTGGTATGAATCTTGCCCTTGGATTAACAAAAATCCTTTCCTCGTACTGTCTGTCTCCCCATGGCACAGTTTCTCTAACCTAAAGTCTTTCTTAAAGTGCCCATGTCTCCTGCGGAGCCCGTCTATCCCCATGGTCCTTACGGAGTCCCCAGCATCCCCTACAGACTACAAGAAAAAGATTTACCGGTAGGTTTAAAATCTTATTTTTTTACCTCCCCAGGGCGCCCCCCAGCGCCCTGCACCCAGCGGTGTGTACAGTCCAGGAGCCTGGCGCGCACTGAGCAAATCATGCTGCGCGGTACCTCTATATGCCGTCTTTGTTGAAGAGAAGATGTCTTTTCCTCACATACTCACCGGTCTTCTGGCTTGAAGAGGGGGGACGGCAAGCTGTGGGAGCGTGCATCCAAGAGAGCCTGGCGTTCATCTCCCCTCAGGAGCTGAAGGCATCCTGTCAGCAGCAGCAGAGCCCTGAAACTCATTAGAAGTGGGTCTAGACTGCTCTCGCCTCTTTCCCTCGAAGCAGGGAGTCTGTAGCCAGCAGACCTCCCCAAAATAAAAACCTAACATTAAGTCTTTTCAGAGAAACTCTAGGAGGGCACATTTTCTAAACTGAGTCTGGGAAGGCATATAGAGGGAGGAGCCAGGTCACGCCCCTTTGAAAGTCTTAAAGTGCCCATATTTCCTGCGGATCCGTCTATATCCCATGGTTCTTTTGGTGTCCCCAACATCCTCAAGGACGTAATAGAAAATAATAATAATTATAATAATAATAATACAGGGACATGACTGGGGAGGTGAGTGGATCTGGGAGTGTCACACTGACATCACTTATATCTGTAGTAATAATACAGGGACATGACTGGGGAGGTGAGGGAATCTGGGAATGTCACAATGATGTCACATATAGCTATAGAAATACACAGGGACCTAACTGGGGAGGTAAGGGGATCTGGGAGTGTCACAGTAACATCACATATCTATAGTAATAATACAGCGACCTGACTGGGAGCGTCATAGTAACAACTTATATCTATAGTAATAATACAGAAACATGACTGGAGAGGTGAGGGGATATGGAAGCGTCCCTGTGATGTCACATATGTCTATAGTGATGATACAGGGACATGACTGGGGAGGTGAGGGGATGTGGAAGCGTCACTGTGATGTAACTTATATCTATAGTAATAATACAGTGACATTACTGGGGAGGTGAGGGGATCTGGGAGCGTCACTTTGACATAGCATATTTATAGTAAAAATTCAGGGACGTGACTAGGGAGGTGAGGGGATCTGGGAGAATCACAGTGATGTCACTTTTATCTATAGTAATCAGGCACATGATTGGGGAGTTGAGGGTGTCTGTGACTGTCACAGTGACATCACTTATATCTAAAGTAATAACACAGGGACATGACTGGGAAGGTGAGGCGATCTGGGAGCGTCACTGTGACATCACATCTATCGTACTAATACAGGGACATGACTGGGGAGGTGAGGGGTTCTGGGAGCACTACAGTGACATCACTTTTATCTATAGTAATAATACTGGGACATGACTGGGGAGGTGGGATCTGGGAGCGTCACAGTGACATCACTAATATCTGTAATCATAAGAGAGGGACGTGACTTGGGAGATGAGGGAATCTGGGAGCGTCACAATGACCTAACTTTTATCTATAGTAATAATACAGGGACATTAATGGGGAGGTGAGGGAATATGGTAGTGTAACTGTAACATCACTTATTTTTAGTAATAATACAGGGACATGACTGGGGAGGGTGAGGGGATCTGGGAGTGTCACAGTTACATCACTTATATCTATAGTAATTATACAGGGACATGACTGGGGAGGTGAGGGGATCTGGGAGTGTCACAGTTACATCACTTATATCTATAGCAATAATACAGGGACATGACTGGGGAGGTGAGGGGATCTGAGAGTATCACAGTGACTCACATCTATAGTAATAATACAGGGACATGACTGGGGAGTTGAGGGGATCTGGGATTGTCACTGTGACATCACTTATATCTATTGTAATAATACGAGGCCATGACTGGGGAGGTGAGGGGATCTGGGAGCGTCACTGTGAAGTCACATATCTATAGTAATAATACAGGGACATGACTGGGGAGGTGAGAGGATCTTGGAGAGGGGCAATGATGTCACATATCTATAGTAATAATACAAGGACATGACTGGGGAGGTAAGGTGATCTGGGAGTGGCACAGTGATGTCACTTATATCTATTGTAATAATACAGAGACGACTGGGGAGGTGAGGGGATCTGGAAGCGTCACTGTGAAGTCATATATCTATAGTAATAATACAAGGACATGACTGGGGAGGTGAGGAGATCTGGGAGCGTCACAATGACCTCACTTATATCTGTAGCAATAATACAGAGATGTGACTGGGTGGGGTGAGGGGATCTGAGAGTGTCACAGTAATGTCCCTTTTATCTATAGTAATAATAGAGGGATATGACTGGGGAGGTGAGGGAATCTGTGAGTGTCACAGTGACATCACTTATATCTATAGTAATAATTCAGAAACATGACTGGGGAGGTGAGGGGATCTGGGAGCTATACAGTGACATTACTTTTATCTATAGTAGTAATACAGGGACATGACTAAGAAGGTGAAGGGATCCGAGAGCATTACAGTGACGTCACTAATATCTATAGTCATAATACAGGGACATGACTGGGGAGGTGAAGGGATTTTGGAGCTTCATAGTGACGTCACTCATATCTATAGAAATAATACAGGGACATGACTGGGGAGGTATGGGGATCTGGGAGCATCACTGTGACATCACTTATATCTATAGTAATAATACAGGGACATTAATGGGGAGGTGAGGGAATATGGTAGTGTAACTGTAACATCACTTATTTTTAGTAATAATACAGGGACATGACTGGGGAGGGTGAGGGGATCTGGGAGTGTCACAGTTACATCACTTATATCTATAGTAATAATACAGGGACATGACTGGGGAGGTGAGGGGATCTGGGAGTGTCACAGTTACATCACTTATATCTATAGCAATAATACAGGGACATGACTGGGGAGGTGAGGGGATCTGAGAGTATCACAGTGACTCACATCTATAGTAATAATACAGGGACATGACTGGGGAGTTGAGGGGATCTGGGATTGTCACTGTGACATCACTTATATCTATTGTAATAATACGAGGCCATGACTGGGGAGGTGAGGGGATCTGGGAGCGTCACTGTGAAGTCACATATCTATAGTAATAATACAGGGACATGACTGGGGAGGTGAGAGGATCTTGGAGAGGGGCAATGATGTCACATATCTATAGTAATAATACAAGGACATGACTGGGGAGGTAAGGTGATCTGGGAGTGGCACAGTGATGTCACTTATATCTATTGTAATAATACAGAGACGACTGGGGAGGTGAGGGGATCTGGAAGCGTCACTGTGAAGTCATATATCTATAGTAATAATACAAGGACATGACTGGGGAGGTGAGGAGATCTGGGAGCGTCACAATGACCTCACTTATATCTGTAGCAATAATACAGAGATGTGACTGGGTGGGGTGAGGGGATCTGAGAGTGTCACAGTAATGTCCCTTTTATCTATAGTAATAATAGAGGGATATGACTGGGGAGGTGAGGGAATCTGTGAGTGTCACAGTGACATCACTTATATCTATAGTAATAATTCAGAAACATGACTGGGGAGGTGAGGGGATCTGGGAGCTATACAGTGACATTACTTTTATCTATAGTAGTAATACAGGGACATGACTAAGAAGGTGAAGGGATCCGAGAGCATTACAGTGACGTCACTAATATCTATAGTCATAATACAGGGACATGACTGGGGAGGTGAAGGGATTTTGGAGCTTCATAGTGACGTCACTCATATCTATAGAAATAATACAGGGACATGACTGGGGAGGGTGAGGGGATCTGGGAGTGTCACAGTGACATCACTTATATCTAGTAATAATACAGGGACATGAATGGGGATGTGAGGGAGTGTAGTAGCATAACTGTAACATCACTTATTTTTAGTAATACAGGGACATGACTGGGGAGGTGAGGGGATCTGGGAGGGTCACTGTGACTCACATCTATAGTAATAATACAGGGACGTGACTGGGGAGTTGAGGGGATCTGGGATTGTCACTGTGACATCACATATCTATTGTAATAATATGAGAACATGACTGGGGAGGTAAGGGGATCTGGTAGAGGCGCAATGATGTCACATATCTATAGTTATAATACAAGGACATGACTGGGGAGGTAAGGTGATCTAGGAGCGTCACAGTGACGTCACTCACATCTATAGTAATAATACAGAGACGTGACTGGGGAGGTGAGGGGATCTGGGAGCGTCACAGTAATGTCACTTTTATCTATAGTAATAATACACGGATATGACTGGGGAGGTGAGGGAATCTGTGAGTGTCACAGTGACATCACTTATATCAATAGTATTAATACAGGGACATGACTGGGGAGGTGAGGGGATCTGGGAGCGTCATTGTGACATCACATATCTATAGTAGTAATACAGGGACATGACTGAGAAGGTTAGAGGATCCGAGAGCATTTCAGTGACGTCACTAATATCTAAAGTCATAATACAGGGACATGACTGGGGAGGTGAGATCATTTAGAAGCGTCACTGAAGTCACTTATATCTATAGTAATAACAAAGGGACATGACTGGGGAGGTGAGGGGGGTCTGGGAGTGTATATATTGATATTTGATATCTCCTCCATTACTCAGGATTACACAGTAGTGAAGAAGACATCCATTGAGTGTGAGATACTCAACAGCCATCCCCGTGTGTCAGGAGGACTGAGTAGAAGCCAGAGCCCCATCCCAGTGCCTCCACCTGACTCACTAATACATGAGAGACCCAATGACCAAAAGATCCTGGAGCTCACCAACAAGATCATTCAGCTGCTGACTGGAGAGGTGACTGCTGGGAATGGGGCATTATACAGTAACACCAGGGGATGTGTCTGGGTGATGACTGGAGAGATGACTGCTGGGAATGGGGCATTATACAGTAACACCAGGGGATGTGTCTGGGTGATGACTGGAGAGGTGGCTGCTGGGAATGGGGCATTATACAGTAACACCAGAGGAAGTGTCTGGGTGATAACTGGAGAGGTGACTGCTGGGAATGGGACATTATACAGTAACACTAGGGGATGTGTGTGGGTGATGACTGGAGAGGTGACTGCTGGGAATGGTACATTATACAGTAACACCAGGGGACGTATCTGGGTGATGACTGGAGAGGTGACTGCTGGGAATGAGGCATTATACAGTAACACCAGGGGATGTGTCTTGGTGATGACTGTGTCACTCTGTGTCAGGTTCCTATAAGGTGTCAGGATGTCACTGTCTATGTCTCCATGCAGGAGGAGGAGTATATAGAGGAACACAGGGGTCTGTACAAGGACGCGATGATGGAGAATCACCGGCCCCTCACATCTCTGGGTAAGAGGAGACTGTCATGTATTGTACAGGGGAGAGCAGGTATGGGGCCCCCTATATACACACATCATCTGATAATCACATATATACACTGTACTAAGTCACTATGTGTCTCCTTCAGAAGGATCCAGTAACAGAGATCCCCCAGGGAGATGTCCCCATCCTCTGTATTCCCAGGATTGTACAGAGGAGAATCACAGGACCCCACAGGAGGATCAGGTAGGTGGGCTCTAGGGTCTCCCCAATAAACCAAAGTGACTGTCACTATATTTGTGTAGAGGAGCTGTGTGTCATTATATTTGTCTTGTTTACATAGGATGAAGCCCAATTAAATAATATTAAAATCAAAGATACGGAGGGAGAAGAAGAGACGTATGTGACTGATAAGGAGGCAGAAGATATAGAGGGAGAAGAAGATACGTATGTGACTGATATAAAGGCAGAAGATGTAGAGGGAGAAGAAGAGACGTATGTGACTGATATGAAGGCAGAAGATATAGCGGGAGAAGAAGAGACGTATGTGACTGATATGAAGGCAGAAGATATAGCGGGAGAAGAAGAGACGTATGTGACTGATATAAAGGCAGAAGATATAGATATAGAAGGAGAAGAAGAGACGTACATTACTGATATGAAGGCAGAAGAAGAGACGTGTGTAACTGATATAAAGGCAGAAGGTATAGATGGAGAAGAAGAGACATATGTGACTGATATGAAGGCAGAAGATATAGATGGAGAAAAAGAGACATATGTGACTGATATAAAGGCAGAAGATATAGAGGGAGAAGAAGAGACATATGTGAGGGGTGATCAGCAGTGTAAGGAGGAGGAGATCCCTACAGATATCAGCACAGGTGAGTAATAAACACTTATTACAGAAAAGAGTCACATATTCTCCTTCCTCAGTCACTACAGCAATCTCTTATCCTACACCCTCCTCTGTCAGTACAAACTAATGAGGAATTTGTTTTTTTCCCAGTATGGAGTCAGGAGCCATCACCTCTATTATACTCCTGCTCTCCCACCTCACATCATGTCACTGTGTGTTACCAGCCCAGAGATCTGACCATTCTCTTCCCCACACTCTCTGGGGTATATTGTACATCAGTAGCCATCAGCCCCTATTATACTCCTGCTCTCCTCCTCACATCATGTCACTGTGTGTTACCAGCCCAGATATATGACCAGTCTCCTCCCCACACTCTATGGCAGCCATTCCCAACCACGGTCCTCAACAGTGCAGGTTTTAGTGATATCCAGGCTTCAGCACAGACGGTTAAATCAAAATAACTGAGGTACTAATTAAGTCACCTGTGTTCAAACCTGGATATCACTAAAACCAGGACTGTTAGTGTGCCTTGAGGACCGAGGTTGGGAAACACTGCTCTATGGTGTATCTCATACATCAGAAGACTTCAGACCCTATTATACTCCAACTCTCCCCTTCACATCATGTCACTGTGTGTTACCAGCCCTGAGATCTGACCAGTCTCCTCCCCACACTCTCTGGTGTATCTCATACATCAGGAGCCTTCAACCCCTATTCTACTCCTGCTCTCCCCTCACATCATGTCACTGTGTGTTACCATCCCAGAGATCTGACCAGTCTCCTCCCCACACTCTCTGGTGTATCTCATACATCAGGAGCCTTCAACCCCTATTATACTCCTGTTCTCCCCTTCACATCATGTCACTGTGTTACCAGCCCAGAGATCTGACCAGTCTCCTCCTCACACTCTCTGGTGTATCTCATACATCAGGAGCCTTCAACCCCTATTCTACTCCTGCTCTCCCCTCACATCATGTCACTGTGTGTTACCAGCCCAGAGATCTGACCAGTCTCTTCCCCACACTCTCTGGTGTATCTCATACATCAGGAGCCTTCAACCCCTATTATACTCCTGTTCTCCCCTTCACATCATGTCACTGTGTTACCAGCCCAGAGATCTGACCAGTCTCCTCCCCACACTCTCTGGTGTATCTCATACATCAGGAGCCTTCAACCCCTATTATACTCCTGCTCTCCCCTTCACATCATGTCACTGTGTTACCAGCCCAGAGATCTGACCAGTCTCCTCCCCACACTCTCTGGTGTATCTCATACATCAGGAGCCATCAGCCCCTATTATACTCCTGCTCTCCCTCTCTCATCATGTCACTGTGTGTTACCAGCCCAGAGATCTGACCAGTCTCCTCCCCACACTCTCTGGTGTATCTCATACATCAGGAGCCATCAGCCCCTATTATACTCCTGCTCTCCCCCTTACATCATGTCACTGTGTGTTACCAGCCCAGAGATCTGACCAGTCTCCTCCCCACACTCTCTGGTGTATCTCATACATCAGTAGCCATCAGCCCCTATTATACTCCTGCTCTCTTCCTCACTGTGTTACTAGCCCAGAGATCTGACCAGTCTCCTCCCCACACTCTCTGGTATATCTCATACATCAGGAGCCATCAGCCCCTATTATACTCCTGCTCTCCCCCACACATCATGTCTGTGTGTTACCAGCCCAGAGATCTGACCAGTCTCCTCTCCACACTCTCTGGTGTATCTCATACATCAGGAGCCATCAGCCCCTATTATACTCCTGCTCTCTCCCTCACATTATTTCACTGTGTTACTAGCCCAGATATCTGACCAGTCTCCTCCCCACACTCTCTGGCATATCTCATACATCAGGAGCCATCAGCCCATATTAATCCCATAGTCTTCTTATCATGTCACTGAGGTCAGGTAGGATTTGTTTTCTGTAACTAACACGGTGTTGAGTCTCAGCAATAAGAAGGCAAGCTGAGAACTGAACACTCTGCCCTAGAACTCCAGTCTCCTTTTTCGAGTAGGCCGTGACATTGGTCTTCAGCACACGGATGAGTAATGCATAATAGGAGGTCACTGGATTCAGTGGACCATGCTTTAATTAAGAATTGGAACCTCCTAATAGTTCTTATTTTCTAAAGCAGAGTAATGGGAAGTGTATGTGACAGGATGGTCTTCATTCCTTAATATAGGTACTCCATTCCTAGTATGTCTGCAAGTAGAGACCTCATAGATAGAAAAGTTCATCCTTCATGAGCAAACAGATTGATTATGGGGAGTGATATTCTGTACAGATGTCCTGGAGAAGGTATCTAGACAATCCCTGTTATACAGAGTGGAGATCATGTAAAGAGGGATAGACACCTTGATATAAGAACGGTCTGGTTATGCCCCTTGGCTAGAGGATCGTTCCGGTATTGCCCCTGCGCTAGAGTATCGGTCCGGTTTTGCCCTTGGCTAGAGTATCGGTCCGGTTTTGCCCTTGGCTAGAGGAACAGTTCGGTTTTGCCCCTGGCTAGAGGAACGATCCGGTCAGGCCCCTGGGCAGCTGTTGATCACTAAAAAAGCCTAGTTAATCTCCCATTTATAGCGGATCTTTCTCCTGGAGAAAAATGAAATGATACTAAAATTCTCAGGTGAAAATGACTGTGTATTCTCATTATCTATAACGTCCGCAATTTAAAGACCTAAGAAACTGTAGGTTAGTAAGACATTACAACAGGAGACTACGTAGAAAGCCCTTTCGAATGTGTTCTTCTAGCACCACACAACTGCACAGTACGCAGACATTTGGCCGCTTTATCAGAAATCAGTGAGAAATGGATAAAGTATTGAATTCCATCAGTATTCAAAGGGAAAAGTCTTTATACAGGACTCCATCAATCCTAGATTAGAGTTAAAGTCTATGCACGGTTGTCGACTGAATAAGTCTTCTCTACATCCTACAGATCAGAAAGGCTGAAAAAATACTCTCTCTAATATCCATTATGGGATATTGGGGAATTAGTACGATGGGGTATAGATGGGGTCCAAAGGAGCCAGTGCACTTTACATTTCTTCCACTGGGTGTGCTGGCTCCTCCTCTCTATGCCCCCTCCCACAGCCAGTTTAGAAAAATGTGCCCTCAGGAGAGGATGCCACTCTGGAGCTCCAGAGGATTTTCTTCCTTTTTATTTTGAACTTTATTTTCGGGATGCTGTTTGGGCGTCAGTATACCTGCACCGTGTGAGTTGGGGGGAAGGGAGGTTTCCAGTCTCTTCAAGCGTCAGAGTTGCCTCCCCGCTGCAGGACACTGTCCTGAGAGGTTGTTGGTACCGCAGGGCATTGCGCCTTGTTGGTCGCAATTGCAGCATGCCGCACACCCCTAACGTCGCCTGAAGGTCAGAAGAGTGGTGAGTACAAACCGGGGGCCCCGTTAGGTGGGGGTCCCCTGGTTCTCGGTGCGGCACTATGGCAGGGGAGACATACGGGACCCTCCCTTAGGGGGACCTGCTATAGCCCCCCTGTGTACACTGGCAGCGGTGGTGAAATCAATGTGATGTTTTACACTTATAAGGAGACTTTGCCAGTATAAATATCTACATAGCTACGGCGCCATTACACGGTTCAGAGCTACCCCAGAGCGGGACGAGCGGCGTTTTGGCGCCTTCCTCTGCTCACTGCTGCAGCAGCAAGGACACACAGTTCCTCCAGACACGGCAGGATATGCAGGAAACCTGTACAGGGGTGTAAATATGGGGGAGAGCCGCTGTTATTACACAATTAGAGTCCTGAAAAGGACAAGACTCCGGTGTTCACCGTGATATAAACACAGCCTGCAATCTTACTGAGTCTGACAGGCTTGGGTGTGCTGTCCCTCTCACTCTCTGTCTCCTTCTCACATACAGTAAGGGCAGGCTT
Source organism: Pseudophryne corroboree (assembly GCF_028390025.1). Taxonomy (NCBI): domain Eukaryota; kingdom Metazoa; phylum Chordata; class Amphibia; order Anura; family Myobatrachidae; genus Pseudophryne; species Pseudophryne corroboree. The sequence continues at coordinate 1,928,369 of NW_026967503.1, read as the reverse complement.
GCTATGTAATAACGTGTGTGTGTATGTGAGTGTTATTTACTCTAAACATGGTAAAACACCAATTATGCAGTGTATGTCACACCAGATTATCTCCCTCTACACATGGTTCCCTATCATGTGAACAATGCAGTCAGTCTTCCCAAGTTAGTGAGGAGACTGGGGGGGAAGGTCAGGCGTCATCCTGGCTCGGTGCCATAAAGACTACGATGGCAGACATGCCATCCCAGCTCACTGCTAATACTCAGAAGACACAACTGCAGCAGGCTGTAACAGACCTGATGCAAAGACCCCCCTCCCTAATTCAGGGCCACATAAACGTGGGCTGCCTGAGTTACTCAGAATCTGAGGAAGTGGTACAGGAGGAGGGGGAGGAATTAGATCCTACTACTGAGGATTCTACTTCTGCACAGGGTATTGAACCCCTCATTGCTATCAGGAATGTATTAAAAATCCCTTTGGATGATGCTGCAGTACCGCAGTCGTTTTTCCTAGCACAGAAAAAGCCACCTTCCCTGATTCTCCGGAACTAGATGACATATTTAAGCAAGCCTGGAAAAACCCTGATAAAAAAAAAAAAAAATATCAGGTTACAAAACGGTTTTTGCACACTTCCCCCATTTACACCTGAAGGTAGGAAGAATTGGGAAGAACCCCCAGCTGTAGACATATCAGTCTCCCGTTTCTTAAAAAAGGTGGTACTACCAGCATCTGGCTCCTTTACATTATAGAACCCTGGGGATAGGAAAATATAAACTACACTAAAGTCTATTTACACAGCGGCTGGTGTATCACAAAGACCCGTGCTTGTGGGTTCCTGGATGACACATGCCAGTCATACATGGGCAACTCAAATTCAAGAGGGCCTTGCGGGGGATATGTCCCTGGTCACTACGGTGACCCTCATAAAACACATTCAAGAGACTGCACGCGTCCTGTGTGACTCTCTCAAGCAGATAGGCGCTATTAATACTAGGACTACTGCATGGCAGTGTCAGCGCGCAGAGCTTTGTGGCTGCGTCACTGGATAGTGGATGCAGATTCCAAGCACAGTGTGGAGTCTCTTCCTTAGGGGAGTTGGATACATGGATTTCTAAGGTTACTGCAGGAAAATCCACATTTCTCTTTTCTGGGGCCGTCTAACCAGTCCTTTTGGACAACAAGGTTTAGATCTAGAGTCAGAGGCACCTGCACTGCAGCGAGAGGCACCAGAAGTAAGGCAAGAAAACCAGCCGCTGCATGTTCTCAGGAACAAAGCACCAGTTCAGCTTCCACTAAGGCCTCAGCATGACGCCCCCCCCCCCCCCCACACACACACACACACACACACACACACATACACATACACACCGAGGGGATCTCAAGGTGGGACCTCGACTGCGTCACTTCAGCTGCATCTGGGAAAGCTCATGCCAGGATACCTGGGTACATGACCTCATTGCTCATGGCTACAAGCTGGAGTTCAGCAGTGCTCCTCCCCAACGATTTTTCAAATCAAGCTTACCAGCTTTGGAGGATACACGAGTTACGATGCAACAGGCCATCCTAAAGCTGGCCCAGTCCCAAGTCATTGTTCCAGTGCCACTACAACAACAAGGAAAGGGTTACTACTCCAACCTGTTTGTGGTACCAAAACCGGACGGTTCGGTAAGGCCCATTTTGAATCTAAAATCCTTAAACCCTTACCTAAAGGTTTTCAAGTTCAAGATGGAATCCTTGCGAGCAGTGATTGCGGGTCTGGAAGAATGGGAGTTCATGGTCTTGTTGGATATAAAGGATGATTATGTCCATATCCCGATTTGGCCACCTCATCAGGCCTGTGGTTTGCCCTGTTGAACGATCACGACCAGTAACAGGCACTACCCTTCGGCCTGTCCACAGCTCCGAGGGTCTTCACGAAGGTGATGGCGGAGATGCTGTTCCAGCTACGAATCCAGGGTGTCAATATTGTCCCTTACCAGGGAACTTCTAGTGCTCAATATAGACTGCACTATTCAGCTTCTGTCACAACATGGGTGGATCCTCAATTTACAGTCCCACCTGGAGCTTACTCAGCGGCTCCTATTCCTGGGAATGTTTCTAGACACCGTGGCTCAGAAAGTGTTCCTCCCAGAGGACAAAGCAAGGACACTCCAGGAGATGTTCCGAGTGGTCCTACGGCCTACTCTGATATCCATCCATCTTTGCATAAGATTGTTGGGAAAGATGGTAGCCTCATACAATGCCATCCAGTATGGAAAGTTCCATGCCAGAACATTTCAATTGGTTCTCCTGAGCAAGCGATCCAGATCACATCTTCAGATGCACCGGATAATACATCTGTCGCCTCATGCCAGGATCTCCCTCTTGTGGTGTCTACAGTTCTCAAACCTGCTGGAAGGTTGAAGTTTCGGGACTCAGGATAGGAGTCTGAGAGGATGGGGAGCTGTCACCCAAGGGGCTCAGTTCCATGGCAGGTGGTCAGCCCACTAAGCCCTACTTCCAATCAACATTATGGAACTTTGAGTGATCTACAATTCTCTGATTCAGGCCTCTCTCTACTCAGGGATCGAGCGATCCAGGTTCAGTCATACAAAGCCATGGCTGTGGCTTAAATAAATCGCCAAGGAGGGACAAAAAGCAGAGCCTGCATGCGAGAAGTGTCAAAGATACTCCTCTGGGAAGAAAGAAATGCAATGTCCACCATCTTCATTCTGGGGGTGGACAACTGGGAAGCGAACTTCCTGAGTCGTCACGATCTCCACCCGGGAGAGTGGGGTCTCCACCAACAGGTGTTTTAACAGATCATCGACCTGTGGGGCTGCCCACAGATGGACATGATGGCTTCTCTACTCAACAAGAAGCTTCGCTGGTATTGCTCAAAAACCAAAGACCCTCAGGCGAGAGCAATAGATGCGCTGACGTCCCCTTGGACTTACCAGATGGTCTACCTGTTTCCTCGATTCCATTGCTCCCGAGGCTGCTAAAGCGATTCAGGAATCAAGGAGTCCAGGTAATTCTGATTGCCCTGGATTGGCCTCTAAGGACGTGGTATGCAGATCTTCTGGACATGTCCGTCGCAGACCCTTGGCCTCTGCCAATTTTAAGAGATCTTCTGCAATAAAGACCGTTCGTCTACCCGGACTTACGGCGATTTCGTTTGACGACTTGGAGGTTGAACGGAACATCCTAGCTCACAAAGGCCTTTCCAAAAAGTTTACTGTAACTATGGCTCAGGCCAGAAAGCCTGTGACATAAAAACACTATCATCATATCTGGAGAATATATCTTTTAGTACGAGGAACGCACGTATCCACCTGCAGAATTCTTACGTTTCCTGCAGGCTGGTGTGAATAAGCTCTCTCAATTTTCTTTCAGAAGAAGTTGACAGTGTTGCCAGAAGTTCAGACCTACTTGCACGGGGTACTACACATACAACCTCCGTTTGTGCCGCCCACGGCACCTTGGAAATTGAATGTGGTGTTGGAATTTCTACAGTCCTCCTGACTTGAACCTCTGATGATGGTAGAAGACTAGTACCTCGCGTGGTTACTTGCCCAGGCTTCTGCTAGGCGTCTCTCAGAATTCTGGGCCCTATTGTGTAAAAGTCCCTACTTGGTCTTTTATGAAGACAGAGCGGAGCTCAGGACTAGTCAACAGTTCCTACCGAAGGTTGTCTCTAAGTTCCACCTGAATCAACTGATTGTTGTCCCATCAAGTTCTGGTGCTGCTGCTCCTCCGGAGAAATTGGATGCTGTGCGAGCCTTGAAGATCTATATCAAGAGAACGGCTCTAGCCAGAAAGACAGATTCACTGCTTGTGCTCTATGATGTGCAGAAAAAGGGTTGCCCTGCTTCCAAGCTGTCCATTGCTCATTGGATTAGGCAGACTATCCAACAGGCCTATGTGCCGGCAGCCTTACCTGTTCCACAGTCTTTGAAGACCCACTCTACAAGATTGGTGGGGTACTTTTGGGCGGCTGCCCGTGGAGTCTCGGCCCTGCAACTTTGCCGAGCCGCTACCTGGTTCGGGAAGAACACCTTTGTGAAGTTCTACAAGTTTGATACACTGGCAAAAGAGGTTACCCAGTTTGGGCAGGTGGTGCTGCAGACGTCTCCACACATTCCTACCCTTTCTAGAAGCTTTGGGACGTCCCCATCGTACTAATTCCCCAATATCCCTTATGGATGTTAGAGAAAAGAGGATTTTTACACCTATCGGTAAATCCTTTTCTCGTAGTCCATAAGAGATATTGGGTGCCCGCTTCAGTGCGTGGACTTGTCTGCAGGTTTCTCTTCATAGTTACCTGTTCATCTGTTGCTGTTTTTGTTACCAGCCATTGCTAGTCATTTTATGTTGATGGTGTGCTGGTGTGACCGCGGGTAACCCCACCGCTGACCGCAAAGTTCCCACCATTGAAACTAATGGAGGTGCTGTGCGTTGCGCTGTCTGCCAGCTCAGACGCGCATAGGGAATCGGGAAAGTGCTAGGATGTGGCGCTCCCTGATTGCCCGAAGAGACTCTCTGTGACAGGAGTCACAGGGGGTCTCAGCATTCGGAGAAAGGGGTCCCATGTGTAAACATGGGACCCCTTTCAGTCCGTGTGGAGCGGGTATGCGTTTTTTTTGTTTTGCCAAGTACGTGGATTACAATAAAAGAACAGGACACTGGATCAGGTAAGTATATAATTTTATTTTCAGGTACCACGGACGTCGACAGACGGAGACGTGGCCATAGTCGGCGTGTCAACATAGGTAAGTATGTATGTGTCGGCATGTATGTAATAAAGTTTTACTTTCAAGGTGTGTGTGTCCTGTTTTTATTTGGGTATTTTTTTTTGCAGTAGAACTACAGGTACCAGCGGGCCCGTTTCCCCCCGCATGCTGGTACTTGTGGTTCTCCAAGTACCAGCTTGCGGGGGAGGCTTGCTAGGACTTGTCGTTCTTCGGCAAAAAACAATATTCTTTCATTTTTACACATGGCTATCAGCCCTCCATCCGCATCACTTGGATGGGGGGACAGCCTCGGGCTTCACCCCTGCCCTTGGGTGGCTGGGGGGGACCCCTTGATTGAAGGGGTCCCCACTCCTCCAGGGTACCCCGGCCAGGGGTGACTAGTTGGATATTTAATGCCACGGCCGCAGGGAGCGGTATAAAAGTGTCCCTTGGCTGTGGCATTATCTGTCCAGCTAGTGGAGCCCGGTGCTGGTACAAAAAATACGGGGGACCCCTACTCTTTTTGTCCCCCGTATTTTTTGGACCAGGCGCAGAGCCTGGTGCTGGTTGTTAAAATATGGGGGATCCCCTGTAATTTTTTTACCCATATTTTGGCAACCAGGACCGGCTTGAGCCCGAGGCTGGTTATGCTTAGGAGGGGGGGACCCCATGCATTATTATTTTTTTGGTTTTTAACCCATTCCATAAAAAAATATATATATTTTAAAAAATATATAAATAATACTTGTGCCTCCTAAAGAGCCAACCCAAGTACCTAATCCCTTCTAATATAAGTAGATATGCTATTAACAAAAAAAAACATGTTTTTTAAAATTTGTATTACATTCTGCCAGCAAAGTGAGGCGGATTGAAAATGAAGAATGTACTATCAAAAAGCACTGTTGTTGAATTTACATTCTTCAATTGAATATACTTTTGTCGAAAAGCCGCGTTTGTACCATTGCAGAAATGTCGAATTTGTCAAATGTCGAATTTTAAAAAGTCGAATTTTAAAAGCCCTTTTTTTTTTCTGACGAAAAGTACTGTATTGCATTGTCTAATTGTTTTTTTGGGGGGGGGCAAAAATTCCAGTTTTTCGACATTTTCGGGAATTCGACCGCAATTGCATATACCCCTAAGTGTCCCAGAGAGTCGTCTTCTCCTCTTGTTTACAAGATTAATATTGTTACAGAAAATGTCACATTTCCATAATGTATTTTATTTCCAGCAGATGGACACACAAGCAGGAATATCTCAGAAGGACATCTAATGTTATCCCCGGATTGTGACATAAAAGATAATGACAGTAGACAGGATTCTCCAGGAGATAACGCCATTACCCCAATTATACATCCAGCTCTATCAGCTGGTCCCACTGATACCTGGGAAATGTTCTCCTGATCACTCTGATATTGGTGCATCTGTTCCAGCTCTGACAGTAGATACAGAGTTTTTCTGTTCTATAGATGCCAAATGTTTTACACAGAACACAAAACCTATTACCGCACACACAGGTAAGGCAGGTGAGAGGCCACTGAAATGTTCAGAGTGTGGGAAATGTTTTACATACAAATCACAACTTGTTATACATCAGAGAAGTCACACAGGTGAGAGGCCATTTTCTTGCTCTGAGTGTGGGAAATGTTTTATCCTGAAATCACAACTTGTTACACATCAGAGAGGTCACACAGGTGAGAGGCCATTTCCATGTTCTGAGTGTGGGAAATGTTTTGTATGCAAATCAGATCTTATTCTACATTACAGAAGTCACACAGGTGAGAAGCCATTTTCTTGCACTGAATGCGGGAAATGTTTTGCACAAAAATCACCTCTTGTTACACATCAGCGAAGTCACACAGGTGAGAAGCCATTTTCTTGCTCTGAGTGTGGGAAATGTTTTATCCAGAAATCACAACTTGTTAAACATCAGAGAAGTCACACAGGTGAGAAGCCATTAGCATGTTCTGAGTGTGGGAAATGTTTTGCATGCAAATCAGATCTTGTTCTACATCAGAGAAGTCACACAGGTGAGAAGCCATTTTCTTGCACTGAATGCGGGAAATGTTTTGCACAGAAATCATCTCTTGTTCTACATCAGCGAACTCACACAGGTGAGAAGCCATTTTCTTGCTCTGAGTGCGGGAAATGTTTTATACGGAAATCACAACTTGTTCCACATCAGAGAAGTCACACAGGTGAGAGGCCATTTCCATGTTCTGAGTGTGTGAAAAGTTTTGCACACAAATCAGCTCTTGTTACACATCGGCGAAGTCACACAGGTGCGAAGCCATTTTCTTGCTCTGAGGGCGGGAAATGTTTAGAATTCACAACTTGTCACACAGGTGAGAAGCCATTTCCTTGTTCTGAGAAATAAATCAGCTCTTGTTGCACGCAATAGACATCACTCAGGTGAGAAACCATTTTAGTCTTCTGGAGTATACTAATTGCCATGCATTCAAGGTTCTTCTCCTATCTCCTATGCTTTTTGCAATATACATGCTACCACTGCTATGTCGATGACCTGTCTCTTGCTCCGGGTACTGAGAACCCACTACCAATCCTAAATGGTTGTCTAGCTGAGCTCCATCTGTGGGTGATGCCAGTTGGCTGTGACTCAGTCCTGGTGAAACAGGTCTTTATGGTAGAAGCTCACCAACAAACGGCAGGGCTACAGCTCAGCTTTGTTACCAACCATACTTAAACTTGAGCGTTCAGAGTTACAAAATGCTGATCCTTTGTGGAATCTTGGTGTCCTGGTTAGTGGAGTGACACTTAGACATCAGTATCTGCCAAAATCAGATCCTCATCTGAGGAACATAGCCAGACTCCAGCACTTATTTCCCTCAGAAGATCTACCTACAGTCATACATGTACTTGTATCATCACACATAGACTACTGCAATGTCCTCTACCTGGGTCTCCCAGCAATAGAATTGCACCGCTTGTAGCTTGTACAGAATGCAGCAGCCAGGCTGTTACCTAACCAGCCCGTTCCTGCCACATAACACCCATTCTCTGCTCCCTCCACCGGCTGCCTGTAAGATGGTGACTCTGGGCCTAATTCAGGTTGGATTGCAGTGTGTGATCCAAACAGAATCATTGAGAAAAAGTTGCGGACGCAGAAAATGTGATTGGTTCTTGTTAATCAGGCAGAGGCGGTCCAGGGTAAGGCGGCAATGCTCCATTTCCATGGAGAAGATGGATCATTGCAAGTGCAGTGTGGCGCAAACAGGTGTGATTACGGTGGCTGCATGACATCACAATCGAGAAGAACGCAGTGGGGATCCTGCGGGCCGCAGAAGGATAGTTCAGTAGTTTCTAAAATGAAGAAGAAATTGTGAAGTGATCGCAATTTCTGCATCAAGGGGGAGGCGCCGTTCAGCATACTGGACGGCCTTGCCCTGCGATAGACGGCCTCCAGTCTGCTAGAAAAAGGATTGCTAATTAGCAGCATCTGCCTCCTTACTGACTTACTGTAGGCCCCTATTACACAATCTTACTGACTCTCCCAGCCCTACATGACCAGGGTCCATGTACCAGAAGCAGCTTCTGCCTCCTTACTGACTTACTGTAGGGTCCTATTACAGAATCTTACTGACTCTCCCAGCCCTACATGACCAGGGTCCATGTACCAGAAGCAGCTTCTGCCTCCTTACTGACTTACTGTAGGCCCCTATTACACAATCTTACTGACTCTCCCAGCCCTACATGACCAGGGTCCATGTACCAGAAGCAGCTTCTGCCTACTTACTGACTTACTGTAGGCCCCTATTACATAATCTTACTGACTCTCCCAGCCCTACATGACCTGGGTCCATGTACCAGAAGCAGCTTCTGCCTCCTTACTGACTTACTGTAGGCCCCTATTACATAATCTTACTGACTCTCCCAGCCCTACATGACCAGGGTCCATGTACCAGAAGCAGCTTCTGCCTCCTTACTGACTTACTGTAGGCCCCTATTACATAATCTTACTGACTCTCCCAGCCCTACATGACCAGGGTCCATGTACCAGAAGCAGCTTCTGCCTCCTTACTGACTTACTGTAGGCCCTATTACATAATCTTACTGACTCTCCCAGCCCTACATGACCAGGGTCCATGTACCAGATGCATCTTCTGCCTCCTTACTGACTTACTGTAGGCCCCTATTACAGAATCTTACTGACTTTCCCAGCCCTACATGACCAGGGTCCATGTACCAGAAGCAGCTTCTGCCTCCTTACTGACTTACTGTAGTTCCCTATTACAGAATCTTACTGACTCTCCCAGCCCAACATGACCAGGGTCCATGTACCAGAAGCAGCTTCTGCCTCCTTACTGACTTACTGTAGGCCCCTATTACATAATCTTACTGACTCTCCCAGCCCTACATGATCAGGGTCCATGTACCAGAAGCAGCTTCTGCCTCCTTACTGACTTACTGTAGGCCCCTATTACACAATCTTACTGACTCTCCCAGCCCTACATGACCAGGGTCCATGTACCAGAAGCAGCTTCTGCCTCCTTTCTGACTTACTGTAGGCCCCTATTACATAATCTTACTGACTCTCCCAGCCCTACATGACCAGGGTCCATGTACCAGAAGCAGCTTCTGCCTCCTTACTGACTTACTGTAGTTCCCTATTACAGAATCTTACTGACTCTCCCAGCCCTACATGACCAGGGTCCATGTACCAGAAGCAGCTTCTGCCTCCTTACTGACTTACTGTAGGACCCTATTACAGAATCTTACTGACTCTCCCAGCCCTACATGACCAGGGTCCATGTACCAGAAGCAGCTTCTGCCTCCTTACTGACTTACTGTAGGCCCCTATTACATAATCTTACTGACTCTCCCAGCCCTACATGACCAGGGTCCATGTACCAGAAGCAGCTTCTGCCTCCTTACTGACTTACAGTAGGCCCCTATTACACAATCTTACTGACTCTCCCAGCCCTACATGACCAGGGTCCATGTACCAGAAGCAGCTTCTGCCTCCTTACTGACTTACTGTAGGCCCCTATTACATAATCTTACTGACTCTCCCAGCCCTACATGACCAGGGTCCATGTACCAGAAGCAGCTTCTGCCTCCTTACTGACTTACTGTAGGCCCCTATTACATAATTTTACTGACTCTCCCAGCCCTACATGACCAGGGTCCATGTACCAGAAGCAGCTTCTGCCTCCTTACTGACTTACCGTAGGCCCCTATTACATAATCTTACTGACTCTCCCAGCCCTACATGACCAGGGTCCATGTACCAGAAGCAGCTTCTGCCTCCTTACTGACTTACTGTAGGCCCCTATTACATAATCTTACTGACTCTCCCAGCCCTACATGACCAGGGTCCATGTACCAGAAGCAGCTTCTGCCTACTTACTGACTTACTGTAGGCCCCTATTACATAATCTTACTGACTCTCCCAGCCCTACATGACCTGGGTCCATGTACCAGAAGCAGCTTCTGCCTCCTTACTGACTTACTGTAGGCCCCTATTACATAATCTTACTGACTCTCCCAGCCCTACATGACCAGGGTCCATGTACCAGAAGCAGCTTCTGCCTCCTTACTGACTTGTTGGTCGCAATTGCAGCATGCCGCACACCCCTAACGTCGCCTGAAGGTCAGAAGAGTGGTGAGTACAAACCGGGGGCCCCGTTAGGTGGGGGTCCCCTGGTTCTCGGTGCGGCACTATGGCAGGGGAGACATACGGGACCCTCCCTTAGGGGGACCTGCTATAGCCCCCCTGTGTACACTGGCAGCGGTGGTGAAATCAATGTGATGTTTTACACTTATAAGGAGACTTTGCCAGTATAAATATCTACATAGCTACGGCGCCATTACACGGTTCAGAGCTACCCCAGAGCGGGACGAGCGGCGTTTTGGCGCCTTCCTCTGCTCACTGCTGCAGCAGCAAGGACACACAGTTCCTCCAGACACGGCAGGATATGCAGGAAACCTGTACAGGGGTGTAAATATGGGGGAGAGCCGCTGTTATTACACAATTAGAGTCCTGAAAAGGACAAGACTCCGGTGTTCACCGTGATATAAACACAGCCTGCAATCTTACTGAGTCTGACAGGCTTGGGTGTGCTGTCCCTCTCACTCTCTGTCTCCTTCTCACATACAGTAAGGGCAGGCTTGCTATGTAATAACGTGTGTGTGTATGTGAGTGTTATTTACTCTAAACATGGTAAAACACCAATTATGCAGTGTATGTCACACCAGATTATCTCCCTCTACACATGGTTCCCTATCATGTGAACAATGCAGTCAGTCTTCCCAAGTTAGTGAGGAGACTGGGGGGGAAGGTCAGGCGTCATCCTGGCTCGGTGCCATAAAGACTACGATGGCAGACATGCCATCCCAGCTCACTGCTAATACTCAGAAGACACAACTGCAGCAGGCTGTAACAGACCTGATGCAAAGACCCCCCTCCCTAATTCAGGGCCACATAAACGTGGGCTGCCTGAGTTACTCAGAATCTGAGGAAGTGGTACAGGAGGAGGGGGAGGAATTAGATCCTACTACTGAGGATTCTACTTCTGCACAGGGTATTGAACCCCTCATTGCTATCAGGAATGTATTAAAAAATCCCTTTGGATGATGCTGCAGTACCGGCAGGTCGTTTTTCCTAGCACAGAAAAAGCCACCTTCCCTGATTCTCCGGAACTAGATGACATATTTAAGCAAGCCTGGAAAAACCCTGTATAAAAAAAAAAAAAAAATATCAGGTTACAAAACGGTTTTTGCACACTTCCCCCATTTACAACCTGAAGGTAGGAAGAATTGGGAAGAACCCCCAGCTGTAGACATATCAGTCTCCCGTTTCTTAAAAAAGGTGGTACTACCAGCATCTGGCTCCTTTACATTATAGAACCCTGGGGATAGGAAAATATAAACTACACTAAAGTCTATTTACACAGCGGCTGGTGTATCACAAAGACCCGTGCTTGTGGGTTCCTGGATGACACATGCCAGTCAAACATGGGCAACTCAAATTCAAGAGGGCCTTGCTGGGAATATGTCCCTGGTCACTAACGGTGACCCTCATAAAACACATTCAAAGAAATGTGTGACTCTCAAAGAAATAGGCGTCCTGTGTGACTCTCAAAGAAATAGGCGCTATTAACTACTAGGGACTACTGCCATGGCAGTGTCAGCGCATCAGAGCTTTGTGGCTGCGTCACTGGATAGTGGATGCAGATTCCAAGCACAGTGTGGAGTCTCTTCCTTAGGGGAGTTGGGATACATGGATTTCTAAGGTTACTGCAGGAAAATCCACATTTCTCTTTTCTGGGGGCCGTCTAACCAGTCCTTTTGGGACAACAAGGTTTAGATCTAGAGTCAGAGGCACCCTGCACTGCAGCGAGAGGCACCAGAAGTAAGGCAAGAAAAACAGCCCGCTGCATGTTCTCAGGAACAAAGCACCAGTTCAGCTTCCACTAAGGCCTCAGCATGGACGCGCCCCCCCCCCCCCCCCCACCACACACACACACACACACACATACACATCACACACCGAGGGGATCTCAAGGTGGGACCTCGACTGCGTCACTTCAGCTGCATCTGGGAAAGCTCATGCCAGGATACCTGGGTACATGACCTCATTGCTCATGGCTACAAGCTGGAGTTCAGCAGTGCTCCTCCCCAACGATTTTTCAAATCAAGCTTACCAGCTTTGTGAGGATACACGAGTTACGATGCAACAGGCCATCCTAAAGCTGGCCCAGTCCCAAGTCATTGTTCCAGTGCCACTACAACAACAAGGAAAGGGTTACTACTCCAACCTGTTTGTGGTACCAAAACCGGACGGTTCGGTAAGGCCCATTTTGAATCTAAAATCCTTAAACCCTTACCTAAAGGTTTTCAAGTTCAAGATGGAATCCTTGCGGGTCTGGAAGAATGGGAGTTCATGGTCTTGTTGGATATAAAGGATGATTATGTCCATATCCCGATTTGGCCACCTCATCAGGCCTGTGGTTTGCCCTGTTGAACGATCACGACCAGTAACAGGCACTACCCTTCGGCCTGTCCACAGCTCCGAGGGTCTTCACGAAGGTGATGGCGGAGATGCTGTTCCAGCTACGAATCCAGGGTGTCAATATTGTCCCTTACCAGGGAACTTCTAGTGCTCAATATAGACTGCACTATTCAGCTTCTGTCACAACATGGGTGGATCCTCAATTTACAGTCCCACCTGGAGCTTACTCAGCGGCTCCTATTCCTGGGAATGTTTCTAGACACCGTGGCTCAGAAAGTGTTCCTCCCAGAGGACAAAGCAAGGACACTCCAGGAGATGTTCCGAGTGGTCCTACGGCCTACTCTGATATCCATCCATCTTTGCATAAGATTGTTGGGAAAGATGGTAGCCTCATACAATGCCATCCAGTATGGAAAGTTCCATGCCAGAACATTTCAATTGGTTCTCCTGAGCAAGCGATCCAGATCACATCTTCAGATGCACCGGATAATACATCTGTCGCCTCATGCCAGGATCTCCCTCTTGTGGTGTCTACAGTTCTCAAACCTGCTGGAAGGTTGACGTTTCGGGACTCAGGATAGGAGTCTGAGAGGATGGGGAGCTGTCACCCAAGGGGCTCAGTTCCATGGCAGGTGGTCAGCCCACTAAGCCCTACTTCCAATCAACATTATGGAACTTTGAGTGATCTACAATTCTCTGATTCAGGCCTCTCTCTACTCAGGGATCGAGCGATCCAGGTTCAGTCATACAAAGCCATGGCTGTGGCTTAAATAAATCGCCAAGGAGGGACAAAAAGCAGAGCCTGCATGCGAGAAGTGTCAAAGATACTCCTCTGGGAAGAAAGAAATGCAATGTCCACCATCTTCATTCTGGGGGTGGACAACTGGGAAGCGAACTTCCTGAGTCGTCACGATCTCCACCCGGGAGAGTGGGGTCTCCACCAACAGGTGTTTTAACAGATCATCGACCTGTGGGGCTGCCCACAGATGGACATGATGGCTTCTCTACTCAACAAGAAGCTTCGCTGGTATTGCTCAAAAACCAAAGACCCTCAGGCGAGAGCAATAGATGCGCTGACGTCCCCTTGGACTTACCAGATGGTCTACCTGTTTCCTCGATTCCATTGCTCCCGAGGCTGCTAAAGCGATTCAGGAATCAAGGAGTCCAGGTAATTCTGATTGCCCTGGATTGGCCTCTAAGGACGTGGTATGCAGATCTTCTGGACATGTCCGTCGCAGACCCTTGGCCTCTGCCAATTTTAAGAGATCTTCTGCAATAAAGACCGTTCGTCTACCCGGACTTACGGCGATTTCGTTTGACGACTTGGAGGTTGAACGGAACATCCTAGCTCACAAAGGCCTTTCCAAAAAGTTTACTGTAACTATGGCTCAGGCCAGAAAGCCTGTGACATAAAAACACTATCATCATATCTGGAGAATATATCTTTTAGTACGAGGAACGCACGTATCCACCTGCAGAATTCTTACGTTTCCTGCAGGCTGGTGTGAATAAGCTCTCTCAATTTTCTTTCAGAAGAAGTTGACAGTGTTGCCAGAAGTTCAGACCTACTTGCACGGGGTACTACACATACAACCTCCGTTTGTGCCGCCCACGGCACCTTGGAAATTGAATGTGGTGTTGGAATTTCTACAGTCCTCCTGACTTGAACCTCTGATGATGGTAGAAGACTAGTACCTCGCGTGGTTACTTGCCCAGGCTTCTGCTAGGCGTCTCTCAGAATTCTGGGCCCTATTGTGTAAAAGTCCCTACTTGGTCTTTTATGAAGACAGAGCGGAGCTCAGGACTAGTCAACAGTTCCTACCGAAGGTTGTCTCTAAGTTCCACCTGAATCAACTGATTGTTGTCCCATCAAGTTCTGGTGCTGCTGCTCCTCCGGAGAAATTGGATGCTGTGCGAGCCTTGAAGATCTATATCAAGAGAACGGCTCTAGCCAGAAAGACAGATTCACTGCTTGTGCTCTATGATGTGCAGAAAAAGGGTTGCCCTGCTTCCAAGCTGTCCATTGCTCATTGGATTAGGCAGACTATCCAACAGGCCTATGTGCCGGCAGCCTTACCTGTTCCACAGTCTTTGAAGACCCACTCTACAAGATTGGTGGGGTACTTTTGGGCGGCTGCCCGTGGAGTCTCGGCCCTGCAACTTTGCCGAGCCGCTACCTGGTTCGGGAAGAACACCTTTGTGAAGTTCTACAAGTTTGATACACTGGCAAAAGAGGTTACCCAGTTTGGGCAGGTGGTGCTGCAGACGTCTCCACACATTCCTACCCTTTCTAGAAGCTTTGGGACGTCCCCATCGTACTAATTCCCCAATATCCCTTATGGATGTTAGAGAAAAGAGGATTTTTACACCTATCGGTAAATCCTTTTCTCGTAGTCCATAAGAGATATTGGGTGCCCGCTTCAGTGCGTGGACTTGTCTGCAGGTTTCTCTTCATAGTTACCTGTTCATCTGTTGCTGTTTTTGTTACCAGCCATTGCTAGTCATTTTATGTTGATGGTGTGCTGGTGTGACCGCGGGTAACCCCACCACTGACCGCAAAGTTCCCACCATTGAAACTAATGGAGGTGCTGTGCGTTGCGCTGTCTGCCAGCTCAGACGCGCATAGGGAATCGGGAAAGTGCTAGGATGTGGCGCTCCCTGATTGCCCGAAGAGACTCTCTGTGACAGGAGTCACAGGGGGTCTCAGCATTCGGAGAAAGGGGTCCCATGTGTAAACATGGGACCCCTTTCAGTCCGTGTGGAGCGGGTATGCGTTTTTTTGTTTTGCCAAGTACGTGGATTACAATAAAAGAACAGGACACTGGATCAGGTAAGTATATAATTTTATTTTCAGGTACCACGGACGTCGACAGACGGAGACGTGGCCATAGTCGGCGTGTCAACATAGGTAAGTATGTATGTGTCGGCATGTATGTAATAAAGTTTTACTTTCAAGGTGTGTGTGTCCTGTTTTTATTTGGGTATTTTTTTTTGCAGTAGAACTACAGGTACCAGCGGGCCCGTTTCCCCCCGCATGCTGGTACTTGTGGTTCTCCAAGTACCAGCTTGCGGGGGAGGCTTGCTAGGACTTGTCGTTCTTCGGCAAAAAACAATATTCTTTCATTTTTACACATGGCTATCAGCCCTCCATCCGCATCACTTGGATGGGGGGACAGCCTCGGGCTTCACCCCTGCCCTTGGGTGGCTGGGGGGGACCCCTTGATTGAAGGGGTCCCCACTCCTCCAGGGTACCCCGGCCAGGGGTGACTAGTTGGATATTTAATGCCACGGCCGCAGGGAGCGGTATAAAAGTGTCCCTTGGCTGTGGCATTATCTGTCCAGCTAGTGGAGCCCGGTGCTGGTACAAAAAATACGGGGGACCCCTACTCTTTTTGTCCCCCGTATTTTTTGGACCAGGCGCAGAGCCTGGTGCTGGTTGTTAAAATATGGGGGATCCCCTGTAATTTTTTTACCCATATTTTGGCAACCAGGACCGGCTTGAGCCCGAGGCTGGTTATGCTTAGGAGGGGGGACCCCATGCATTATTATTTTTTTGGTTTTTAACCCATTCCATAAAAAAATATATATATTTTAAAAAATATATAAATAATACTTGTGCCTCCTAAAGAGCCAACCCAAGTACCTAATCCCTTCTAATATAAGTAGATATGCTATTAACAAAAAAAAACATGTTTTTTAAAATTTGTATTACATTCTGCCAGCAAAGTGAGGCGGATTGAAAATGAAGAATGTACTATCAAAAAGCACTGTTGTTGAATTTACATTCTTCAATTGAATATACTTTTGTCGAAAAGCCGCGTTTGTACCATTGCAGAAATGTCGAATTTGTCAAATGTCGAATTTTAAAAAGTCGAATTTTAAAAGCCCTTTTTTTTTTCTGACGAAAAGTACTGTATTGCATTGTCTAATTGTTTTTTTGGGGGGGGGGCAAAAATTCCAGTTTTTCGACATTTTCGGGAATTCGACCGCAATTGCATATACCCCTAAGTGTCCCAGAGAGTCGTCTTCTCCTCTTGTTTACAAGATTAATATTGTTACAGAAAATGTCACATTTCCATAATGTATTTTATTTCCAGCAGATGGACACACAAGCAGGAATATCTCAGAAGGACATCTAATGTTATCCCCGGATTGTGACATAAAAGATAATGACAGTAGACAGGATTCTCCAGGAGATAACGCCATTACCCCAATTATACATCCAGCTCTATCAGCTGGTCCCACTGATCCTGGGAAATGTTCTCCTGATCACTCTGATATTGGTGCATCTGTTCCAGCTCTGACAGTAGATACAGAGTTTTTCTGTTCTATAGATGCCAAATGTTTTACACAGAACACAAAACCTATTACCGCACACACAGGTAAGGCAGGTGAGAGGCCACTGAAATGTTCAGAGTGTGGGAAATGTTTTACATACAAATCACAACTTGTTATACATCAGAGAAGTCACACAGGTGAGAGGCCATTTTCTTGCTCTGAGTGTGGGAAATGTTTTATCCTGAAATCACAACTTGTTACACATCAGAGAGGTCACACAGGTGAGAGGCCATTTCCATGTTCTGAGTGTGGGAAATGTTTTGTATGCAAATCAGATCTTATTCTACATTACAGAAGTCACACAGGTGAGAAGCCATTTTCTTGCACTGAATGCGGGAAATGTTTTGCACAAAAATCACCTCTTGTTACACATCAGCGAAGTCACACAGGTGAGAAGCCATTTTCTTGCTCTGAGTGTGGGAAATGTTTTATCCAGAAATCACAACTTGTTAAACATCAGAGAAGTCACACAGGTGAGAAGCCATTAGCATGTTCTGAGTGTGGGAAATGTTTTGCATGCAAATCAGATCTTGTTCTACATCAGAGAAGTCACACAGGTGAGAAGCCATTTTCTTGCACTGAATGCGGGAAATGTTTTGCACAGAAATCATCTCTTGTTCTACATCAGCGAACTCACACAGGTGAGAAGCCATTTTCTTGCTCTGAGTGCGGGAAATGTTTTATACGGAAATCACAACTTGTTCCACATCAGAGAAGTCACACAGGTGAGAGGCCATTTCCATGTTCTGAGTGTGTGAAAAGTTTTGCACACAAATCAGCTCTTGTTACACATCGGCGAAGTCACACAGGTGCGAAGCCATTTTCTTGCTCTGAGGGCGGGAAATGTTTAGAATTCACAACTTGTCACACAGGTGAGAAGCCATTTCCTTGTTCTGAGAAATAAATCAGCTCTTGTTGCACGCAATAGACATCACTCAGGTGAGAAACCATTTTAGTCTTCTGGAGTATACTAATTGCCATGCATTCAAGGTTCTTCTCCTATCTCCTATGCTTTTTGCAATATACATGCTACCACTGCTATGTCGATGACCTGTCTCTTGCTCCGGGTACTGAGAACCCACTACCAATCCTAAATGGTTGTCTAGCTGAGCTCCATCTGTGGGTGATGCCAGTTGGCTGTGACTCAGTCCTGGTGAAACAGGTCTTTATGGTAGAAGCTCACCAACAAACGGCAGGGCTACAGCTCAGCTTTGTTACCAACCATACTTAAACTTGAGCGTTCAGAGTTACAAAATGCTGATCCTTTGTGGAATCTTGGTGTCCTGGTTAGTGGAGTGACACTTAGACATCAGTATCTGCCAAAATCAGATCCTCATCTGAGGAACATAGCCAGACTCCAGCACTTATTTCCCTCAGAAGATCTACCTACAGTCATACATGTACTTGTATCATCACACATAGACTACTGCAATGTCCTCTACCTGGGTCTCCCAGCAATAGAATTGCACCGCTTGTAGCTTGTACAGAATGCAGCAGCCAGGCTATTACCTAACCAGCCCGTTCCTGCCACATAACACCCATTCTCTGCTCCCTCCACCGGCTGCCTGTAAGATGGTGACTCTGGGCCTAATTCAGGTTGGATTGCAGTGTGTGATCCAAACAGAATCATTGAGAAAAAGTTGCGGACGCAGAAAATGTGATTGGTTCTTGTTAATCAGGCAGAGGCGGTCCAGGGTAAGGCGGCAATGCTCCATTTCCATGGAGAAGATGGATCATTGCAAGTGCAGTGTGGCGCAAACAGGTGTGATTACGGTGGCTGCATGACATCACAATCGAGAAGAACGCAGTGGGGATCCTGCGGGCCGCAGAAGGATAGTTCAGTAGTTTCTAAAATGAAGAAGAAATTGTGAAGTGATCGCAATTTCTGCATCAAGGGGGAGGCGCCGTTCAGCATACTGGACGGCCTTGCCCTGCGATAGACGGCCTCCAGTCTGCTAGAAAAAGGATTGCTAATTAGCAGCATCTGCCTCCTTACTGACTTACTGTAGGCCCCTATTACACAATCTTACTGACTCTCCCAGCCCTACATGACCAGGGTCCATGTACCAGAAGCAGCTTCTGCCTCCTTACTGACTTACTGTAGGGTCCTATTACAGAATCTTACTGACTCTCCCAGCCCTACATGACCAGGGTCCATGTACCAGAAGCAGCTTCTGCCTCCTTACTGACTTACTGTAGGCCCCTATTACACAATCTTACTGACTCTCCCAGCCCTACATGACCAGGATCCATGTACCAGAAGCAGCTTCTGCCTACTTACTGACTTACTGTAGGCCCCTATTACATAATCTTACTGACTCTCCCAGCCCTACATGACCTGGGTCCATGTACCAGAAGCAGCTTCTGCCTCCTTACTGACTTACTGTAGGCCCCTATTACATAATCTTACTGACTCTCCCAGCCCTACATGACCAGGGTCCATGTACCAGAAGCAGCTTCTGCCTCCTTACTGACTTACTGTAGGCCCCTATTACATAATCTTACTGACTCTCCCAGCCCTACATGACCAGGGTCCATGTACCAGAAGCAGCTTCTGCCTCCTTACTGACTTACTGTAGGCCCTATTACATAATCTTACTGACTCTCCCAGCCCTACATGACCAGGGTCCATGTACCAGATGCATCTTCTGCCTCCTTACTGACTTACTGTAGGCCCCTATTACAGAATCTTACTGACTTTCCCAGCCCTACATGACCAGGGTCCATGTACCAGAAGCAGCTTCTGCCTCCTTACTGACTTACTGTAGTTCCCTATTACAGAATCTTACTGACTCTCCCAGCCCTACATGACCAGGGTCCATGTACCAGAAGCAGCTTCTGCCTCCTTACTGACTTACTGTAGGCCCCTATTACATAATCTTACTGACTCTCCCAGCCCTACATGATCAGGGTCCATGTACCAGAAGCAGCTTCTGCCTCCTTACTGACTTACTGTAGGCCCCTATTACACAATCTTACTGACTCTCCCAGCCCTACATGACCAGGGTCCATGTACCAGAAGCAGCTTCTGCCTCCTTTCTGACTTACTGTAGGCCCCTATTACATAATCTTACTGACTCTCCCAGCCCTACATGACCAGGGTCCATGTACCAGAAGCAGCTTCTGCCTCCTTACTGACTTACTGTAGTTCCCTATTACAGAATCTTACTGACTCTCCCAGCCCTACATGACCAGGGTCCATGTACCAGAAGCAGCTTCTGCCTCCTTACTGACTTACTGTAGGACCCTATTACAGAATCTTACTGACTCTCCCAGCCCTACATGACCAGGGTCCATGTACCAGAAGCAGCTTCTGCCTCCTTACTGACTTACTGTAGGCCCCTATTACATAATCTTACTGACTCTCCCAGCCCTACATGACCAGGGTCCATGTACCAGAAGCAGCTTCTGCCTCCTTACTGACTTACAGTAGGCCCCTATTACACAATCTTACTGACTCTCCCAGCCCTACATGACCAGGGTCCATGTACCAGAAGCAGCTTCTGCCTCCTTACTGACTTACTGTAGGCCCCTATTACATAATCTTACTGACTCTCCCAGCCCTACATGACCAGGGTCCATGTACCAGAAGCAGCTTCTGCCTCCTTACTGACTTACTGTAGGCCCCTATTACATAATTTTACTGACTCTCCCAGCCCTACATGACCAGGGTCCATGTACCAGAAGCAGCTTCTGCCTCCTTACTGACTTACCGTAGGCCCCTATTACATAATCTTACTGACTCTCCCAGCCCTACATGACCAGGGTCCATGTACCAGAAGCAGCTTCTGCCTCCTTACTGACTTACTGTAGGCCCCTATTACATAATCTTACTGACTCTCCCTGCCCTACATGACCAGGGTCCATGTACCAGAAGCAGCTTCTGCCTACTTACTGACTTACTGTAGGCCCCTATTACATAATCTTACTGACTCTCCCAGCCCTACATGACCTGGGTCCATGTACCAGAAGCAGCTTCTGCCTCCTTACTGACTTACTGTAGGCCCCTATTACATAATCTTACTGACTCTCCCAGCCCTACATGACCAGGGTCCATGTACCAGAAGCAGCTTCTGCCTCCTTACTGACTTACTGTAGGCCCCTATTACATAATCTTACTGACTCTCCCAGCCCTACATGACCAGGGTCCATGTACCAGAAGCAGCTTCTGCCTCCTTACTGACTTACTGTAGGCCCTATTACATAATCTTACTGACTCTCCCAGCCCTACATGACCAGGGTCCATGTACCAGATGCATCTTCTGCCTCCTTACTGACTTACTGTAGGCCCCTATTACAGAATCTTACTGACTTTCCCAGCCCTACATGACCAGGGTCCATGTACCAGAAGCAGCTTCTGCCTCCTTACTGACTTACTGTAGTTCCCTATTACAGAATCTTACTGACTCTCCCAGCCCTACATGACCAGGGTCCATGTACCAGAAGCAGCTTCTGCCTCCTTACTGACTTACTGTAGGCCCCTATTACATAATCTTACTGACTCTCCCAGCCCTACATGATCAGGGTCCATGTACCAGAAGCAGCTTCTGCCTCCTTACTGACTTACTGTAGGCCCCTATTACACAATCTTACTGACTCTCCCAGCCCTACATGACCAGGGTCCATGTACCAGAAGCAGCTTCTGCCTCCTTTCTGACTTACTGTAGGCCCCTATTACATAATCTTACTGACTCTCCCAGCCCTACATGACCAGGGTCCATGTACCAGAAGCAGCTTCTGCCTCCTTACTGACTTACTGTAGTTCCCTATTACAGAATCTTACTGACTCTCCCAGCCCTACATGACCAGGGTCCATGTACCAGAAGCAGCTTCTGCCTCCTTACTGACTTACTGTAGGACCCTATTACAGAATCTTACTGACTCTCCCAGCCCTACATGACCAGGGTCCATGTACCAGAAGCAGCTTCTGCCTCCTTACTGACTTACTGTAGGCCCCTATTACATAATCTTACTGACTCTCCCAGCCCTACATGACCAGGGTCCATGTACCAGAAGCAGCTTCTGCCTCCTTACTGACTTACAGTAGGCCCCTATTACACAATCTTACTGACTCTCCCAGCCCTACATGACCAGGGTCCATGTACCAGAAGCAGCTTCTGCCTCCTTACTGACTTACTGTAGGCCCCTATTACATAATCTTACTGACTCTCCCAGCCCTACATGACCAGGGTCCATGTACCAGAAGCAGCTTCTGCCTCCTTACTGACTTACTGTAGGCCCCTATTACATAATTTTACTGACTCTCCCAGCCCTACATGACCAGGGTCCATGTACCAGAAGCAGCTTCTGCCTCCTTACTGACTTACCGTAGGCCCCTATTACATAATCTTACTGACTCTCCCAGCCCTACATGACCAGGGTCCATGTACCAGAAGCAGCTTCTGCCTCCTTACTGACTTACTGTAGGCCCCTATTACATAATCTTACTGACTCTCCCAGCCCTACATGACCAGGGTCCATGTACCAGAAGCAGCTTCTGCCTCCTTACTGACTTACTGTAGTCCCCTATTACATAATCTTACTGACTCTCCCAACCCTACATGACCAGGGTCCATGTACCAGAAGCAGCTTCTGCCTCCTTACTGACTTACTGTAGGCCCCTATTACATAATCTTACTGACTCTCCCAGCCCTACATGACCAGGGTCCATGTACCAGAAGCAGCTTCTGCCTCCTTACTGACTTACTGTAGGCACCTATTACATAATCTTACTGACTCTCCCAGCCCTACATGACCAGGGTCCATGTACCAGAAGCAGCTTCTGCCTCCTTACTGACTTACTGTAGGAACCCTATTACATAATCTTACTGACTCTCCCTGCCCTACATGACCAGGGTCCATGTACCAGAAGCAGTTTCTGCCTCCTTACTGACTTACTGTAGGCCCCTATTACATAATCTTACTGACTCTCCCAGCCCTACATGACCAGGGTCCATGTACCAGAAGCAGCTTCTGCCTCCTTACTGACTTACTGTAGGAACTCTATTACATAATCTTACTGACTCTCCCTGCCCTACATGACCAGGGTCCATGTACCAGAAGCAGCTTCTGCCTCCTTACTGACTTACTGTAGGCACCTATTACATAATCTTACTGACTCTTCCAGCCCTACATGACCAGGGTCCATGTACCAGAAGCAGCTTCTGCCTCCTTACTGACTTACTGTAGGAACCCTATTACATAATCTTACTGACTCTCCCAGCCCTACATGACCAGGGTCCATGTACCAGAAGCAGCTTCTGCCTCCTTACTGACTTACTGTAGGCACCTATTACATAATCTTACTGACTCTCCCAGCCCTACATGACCAGGGTCCATGTACCAGAAGCAGCTTCTGCCTCCTTACTGAGTTACTGTAGGCCCCTATTACATAATCTTACTGACTCTCCCAGCCCTACATGACCAGGGTCCATGTACCAGAAGCAGCTTCTGCCTCCTTACTGACTTACTGTAGGCACCTATTACATAATCTTACTGACTCTCCCAGCCCTACATGACCAGGGTCCATGTACCAGAAGCAGCATCTGCCTCCTTACTGACTTACTGTAGGCCCCTATTACATAATCTTACTGACTCTCCCAGCCCTACATGACCAGGGTCCATGTGCCAAAAGCAGCTTCTGCCTCCTTACTGACTTACTGTAGTCCCTATTACACAATCTTACTGACTCTCCCAGCCCTACATGACCAGGGTCCATGTACCAAAAGCAGCTTCTGCCTCCTTACTGACTTACTGTAGTCCCTATTACACAATCTTACTGACTCTCCCAGCCCTACATGACCAGGGTCCATGTACCAGAAGCAGCTTCTGCCTCCTTACTGACTTACTGTAGGCCCCTATTACAGAATCTTACTGACTTTCCCAGCCCTACATGACCAGGGTCCATGTACCAGAAGCAGCTTCTGCCTCCTTACTGACTTACTGTAGGCCCCTATTACATAATCTTACTGACTCTCCCAGCCCTACATGACCAGGGTCCATGTACCAGAAGCAGCTTCTGCCTCCTTACTGACTTACTGTAGGCCCCTATTACAGAATCTTACTGACTCTCCCAGCCCTACATGACCAGGGTCCATGTACCAGAAGCAGCTTCTGCCTCCTTACTGACTTACTGTAGGCCCCTATTACATAATCTTACTGACTCTCCCAGCCCTACATGACCAGGGTCCATGTACCAGAAGCAGCTTCTGCCTCCTTACTGACTTACTGTAGGCCTCTATTACAGAATCTTACTGACTCTCCCATCCCTACATGACCAGGGTCCATGTACCAGAAGCAGCTTCTGCCTTCTTACTGACTTACTGTAGGCCCCTATTACATAATCTTACTGACTCTCCCAGCCCTACATGACCAGGGTCCATGTACCAGAAGCAGCTTCTGCCTCCTTACTGACTTACTGTAGGCCCCTATTACATAATCTTACTGACTCCCAGCCCTACATGACCAGGGTCCATGTACCAGAAGCAGCTTCTGCCTCCTTACTGACTTACTGTAGTCCCCTATTACATAATCTTACTGACTCTCCCAGCCCTACATGACCAGGGTCCATGTACCAGAAGCAGCTTCTGCCTCTTTACTGACCTAGTTAATTCCATATGTTGATGAAGGACTGTTAGTAGTACCATAAATCCCCAAGCAGTGCTTGGATGTGGTAAAAAGGTGGGTGGCAGTGGGGAGTCAGGGTGATGGCAGCAGTGGGGGAGAGATGGTGGGTGGAAGGAGACGGCGGGTGGCAGTAGTGGAAGGAGATGGTGGGTGGCAGCAGTGGGGGGAGACAGAGCGGTGGCAGTAGTGGAAGGAGACAGGATGCGTGGCAGTAGTGGGGGGGAAACAGGGCGATGGCAGTAGTGGGGGGAGTCCAAACAAACAAAATGAGGGTGTGGCACTGCGCTAATGGAGAAATCTGTAATTCGCTATACCTAAATTGCTGCTGTAGGGAAATGTGGAATCACTACCTAATCCCACTCTATAAACACAGGGTACAGAAAGGATATCCCCAGCGCAAGCTAGAGCAAATAAAAATAATAAATACCACTATATATATATATATATATATATATATAGTAAATATTCTTTATTGAAAAAGGTAAGTAATGCAAATCTGGTATATAATAAAAGGGTCTTTATATATCTCTAAAAATGGTTTGGCTTGAATTAAATTCTACTAGCAGAGTATATGGGAAAGTTGACTTGCCTATTACCGGTAAACATACAGACAAATTAACACACAACATGAAACATAAAACATGATAAAATAATGCCCGGAATGGATATATGTGGAAAAAGCTCAAAGGATTCGTTCCTGAGGTTCTGTGTCCAGATGGGAGCTATTAATTAATATAGATAGATAAAAATATGTGAATTAAAGATATGAAATAAAGTAGTTTAAAAGCAAAAGATTTCCGGTGTGATTTTGGCTCTTGTCCCATTTTGACAAATCATTTGAATAGTGGGATGATATTACTGGGAAGGGGGGGGGTCTCTTTCTGTGTAAAGAAAGTTTTATTTGTTGGTTTTACATAAATTGTCTGTTCAAATGTTTTTTACTTGTATGTGAATTAGGGTTGTTGTATTTGAAAAAATAAACTTACCTGACCCTTGCCTGGAAATGTCCATGTATGAAGGTATGGGAGATACCTGCTGCAGTCCCTTCTACTTACATTTGGGAGGTCCGGTTGTTTTGAGGGAATTAGTAGCAAATAGTAAATAATACATTGGCTCCATAACGTCTCGCTGACCCTCTGATTTTTACAAACGTTACATAAAATGACATTTGCATTAACCATTAATTAAACAAGAAAAACACTTTTTTTTTTTACCAAAAAACCTTTATATATAAAAAAATAGAAGAAAATCACCAATTCTGGTCTGGATTCAATGCTAGTCCTATCAGGAGAACAAGTGTCTTTTTTGAAAGGACTAGGCCAACAGTAACCAGTAGAGGAATCAGGCGTATCCCACAGAATATCAGTGCTGCCACCATACATTGGGTATAGAAGATAAAGGGCAGATTTCTGAACAGTGCTTTTAGAAGGAACACAAGAAGTGCATAGATCACAATGATCAGAAGTCCGGGACAATGAGGTGAAGAAACCAACGCTGTGGTTCTAATGACATATTTACATATTCATCACAGATAACGAAATGCATACCAACACGTTCAACAAACCAGTGGACGTCAATAGCTTCATACTAGCCTCCAGCTGTCACCACCCAAACTGGTTGAACAGTTCCCAGTAGGCCAATTCAAAAGACTCAGGAATAACTGCTCCCGAGTCAGCGATTATGAGACACAAGGACAAGAACTAAGTTTAAAGTTTAGTGAAAAACAGTACGATACAGAAAAGGTACAGACAGCATATACCATGGTTAATGGAAATGATAGGCCTCCCCTGCTACAATTAAAAGAGACGAGAACATAAAACAGAAGAAGAGATCCTTTTCATAACAATACACGAAACAAGCAAATCAGATTAAAAAGATAAACAAACACTTGCCGATACTTCAAGATGAAACACTAGCAGATATCATACCTCCAAAAGTAGTGTTCCGGAAAGCGCCAGACTTTAAGAAGAAGCTGGTACACAGCCACGTACCACACAAAAAACAAACTACTATGGCAGAACACATAAAAAGGGGGGCTTCTACCACTATGGGAACTGCATGGGAGCAAGACAACAAAAGCTAGAAGCACCACACCTACCCAAACAGTAATGTCTGTTTCTCTTTCATCCACTAGGGGACACTGGAACAGCATTATACAGTAGGGCAGTGGTTCTCAAACTCGGTCCTCAGGACCCCACACAGTGCATGTTTTGCAGGTCACCCAGCAGGTGCACAGGTATATTAATTACTGGCACATTTTTAAAGGTTCGCAGGTGGAACTAATGATTTCACTTGTGATTCTGTGAGGAGATCTGCAAAACATGCACCGTGTGGGGTCCTGAGGACTGAGTTTGAGAACCTGTGCAGTAGGGTGTGAAGCTTGCAACCAGAGGTGTGGCACAATCTAAAAATTAGCATTGTCTGCACAGCCGGCTCCTCCCCCTTCATGCCCCACATCCCTCAGTTTGAAAAATTGTGCTAGGAGGAAAGACGCACAGAAGGGAGCTCCTGCTCCACAAAGATTTTTTTTAAGATTGGCCCAATCCCACCTACATAAAAGTAGGGTTCAGGAATTCACTGAGGGAAGACAGGACCAATCCATCCTAAATCAAAGGAGGGTGCAGGCTTCCCCAGAAGAAGGAAGACAGGCTGCGTCCACCTAACAAAAGAGGGACAATAGTCTTAAGTATAGAGAGACAAGGATCCCTGCTAAAGGGATCTATCTCCACAGGAAGAATCCAACGCATCATTACTATGAGTAGATAGTTTGCATATCTGAAGGAAAAGTTATACAGAAGCTGCGCTGCTGCTTACGACTCTTCACTTTTTATAGCCAGGCAGACTAGCAGCGCAGCATCCCCCGCTACCCCACCCTCCTCCGGATCCAGACAGGCTAGCCTGGCGGCGTACTCCGCTCCCACTCTCCACCCTCCGGCTCCGTGTCAGACTGATATAGGCGTGCTGCGGCTGCCAGCCGCAGCACCCACAGTTTCTTGCTCAGCCTCTCAAACAGTGCACGGCTGGATCCCTTCACAGTGCTGCTTACTTCCACCAGCAGTCACGTGGAGGGTCCAGCAAGACGCGGCGGGGAACTCGGCTTGAGGGGCAGTGCTCAGTTGGGAGTGGAGAGCCTGAGCGCTGACAGGTATGCTCAGTGGCTCAAGTGTAGATTGACTCAATATAGGGACCCGGGTGTGTGTCTCCAGTGCTCCAATGTTATTTAAGGAGTCTGGGACCAGGACAGGAGGCGCAGGAAGGCGCTGGGGGTTAAATATAATGATCTGTATGTAATATTTCAGTGGTCGCAATCTTTTAAAAAAGTGAAGAGGCGCCAAGATGCAAAACAGGGGAAGCTATACACCCCCCATAGTGGAGCCATATTTCTTGACCAGTTAGAGCAGGGGGAGGGGTCAGTATAGAAATACACTCCCTCTAATGGATGCTTGTAGATAGGCGTCTGATGCAGAGGATTCCATGTCATTTTAAATCAAGCATGTTTATACTTTATATATTTTCAAAGGACTTCTAAAACAAAGATCCTGGGAAAATACAGGGAACGGCTGGATATCAGCCCCGACCTCAGATCTGAATCACATCTGGGCATGCGGGGGTTGCAATGAGGCTGTTGTCTAACATAACTGTTTTTGGTTTTCTCTCTTTCTTGCTATCTCTCAGGGAATCCAGCTAGATGAATCCACTGGACGTTTGTTCCGGTCATCTACTACGATATTCCGTTGCCTATTATAAAGATGACATGCGAGGTATTGTGTGGAAGTTGTATTTTCAGCATCCAATGCACAAACCAAGAACGCTAAGACTTACTACCAGCAGGATAACTCCAGTTACCTTTGTGTCCATCTAATTATATGTTCGTGTATGTATGTGTACATACATATATATATATATATATATATATATGTATGTATACATATTGTCGAAGTCGAAAAAAATATTGCAGTACACACATCACATACAAACTACACACAGATGGCCTCCGTGGTATGGGTATTTACGGTAAAGTTTGTGAACGCATGGAAAAGCTATCAAAACACATTACATATTTAATCCAAATAGTGCACAATGTACACATAGGGGTAAATTTACTAAGATTCGTAGTTTCCAAAATCATGTCCAAGTTCAATCACGAATGACATCGACAGTGCAAAATTGCAACTTTTTGAATTGATTACGACTAATTTACTAAGCTGTCGTATTCGTATTTTCCGTATCTTCCGATGTCGATGTCATTCGTGCTTTTCTGCTGTAGATTGCGGCCGCGTTTGCTATTTCGCGGCCGCGTTGTTGTGTTTTTTTTACGACTGCGTCACAAGTCTGTGACGGCAGTGATTTGGAAATTGCTGCCGCGTTTTTACTCCTAAGTTTCGTTTACGTCACGCGGCCGTGATTGGTTGTATTCGTGAAGGAGGAGTGTCTGTGCATATTACTATAAAAACGCCCCAAACACTCCGCACCTCGTGGGTTTAGCTAGTGGAGAGGAGAGAGGAAGGTGTATTTGGAGTTGGTGAGTTTGGTGGAGTTTTTGGTGGATTTGGAGAGGAGTTTGGTGATTGTTGAGTGCTGTACTGTGTGTGTTAGTAGTCTTGTGATCTTTGTAGTATTGTTTTTTCACAGTTTGTCATTTTTTTTGTCCTTGTTTTTTTTTTACAGTCTTTTGTCATTGTTTGTGAGTGAGTGAGTGAGCGTGTGTGTTGGCTGTGTGGTGTGTAGTAGGAGTAGTGGAGGAGTGTGTTTTGTGTTTTGATTTTTCAGTGTTTTTTGTTGTTTGTCATGTCCGACTCAGAGGTCAGTGTGGTGGCGGAGGTTAGTGAGGTGGAGGCTGGTAGTGAGGTGGAGGCTGGTAGTGAGGTGAAGGCTGGTAGTGAGGTGGAGGGGGGTAGTGAGAGGGAGGAGGTTAGTGAGGAGGAGGAGGAGGGGGTGCCTGTTGCTGTATTTTCCAGTGATAGTGATGGTGTTGTGGCTCCGCAGCCACGCACCACTACCAAGACTGGCAGGAATATAAAGTTCAGCTATGCTGAAAACATGGCTTTGGTGCGTGAGCTGATGAAGCACCATCGCCAATTGTTTGGTCAGGATGCTGGCAAGGTGTCCTCCCGCAGGAAGTCTGTCCTGTGGGGGCAAGTAATACTTGCTGTGAATAGTGAGGGTGTGGTGAGGCGGACTGAGGACACGTGCCGCAAGCGATTTTATGATATTAAGCGGCGTGTCAAGGCCAAGATGGCCAAAGAGGCCAAATCGGCATGGAAAACCGGAGGTGGGCCACCTTTCCGTGCAAGCTATCGGGACTGGGAGGAGCCTGTGCGGGCATTGATTCCTGTAGAAGTGGTGTCTGCTACTCATGTCCGGGATTCGGACCGACCCACGCAGGATTGATTTGTTATATTGTTTTTAAAATGTCCGTAAAATGTAGATAATGTCATTTTTAAAGGGTAAAGGATGCATATTTTTTTAATAAACATATTGCAGGCCTATGCTCCCTTAAGGTGTGTTTGTGTTTAGAATGTGCTTTTTTCACCTTGCCTAGGCTATTTGTTCAATTAAATTTAGTGCAAAAACATGTGCAGTGTTTTTTATAAATTAAAGCAATATTTTGTTTTTTTTGGCGATAATGCTTGAACATGTGTGTTGTCTGTTTTTTTAAAAATG
The DNA here is from genome assembly GCF_028390025.1 of Pseudophryne corroboree. Classification (NCBI taxonomy): domain Eukaryota; kingdom Metazoa; phylum Chordata; class Amphibia; order Anura; family Myobatrachidae; genus Pseudophryne; species Pseudophryne corroboree. Next base: position 1,898,081 of record NW_026967503.1, on the reverse strand, counting down.
GTATTTTTTTAAAAATAACAGAAAAGCGGTGCAATTTTTGAAACATTACATTTTTAAAACATTTGCAAGTAGTCAATCTCTGCAATATCTGAGTCAAAATTCAAAAATGTAACATATTTATTGTGTGCCACATCATGTACATTTGGATATTCAACTCAAAATCATGAAGCTAGAAGCTCTTAAGCTGAAATAATTTGTTTAAACAATACCTAATAGATGGTTACAGTACAATAATGCTTTGCAGTGGTTGTTTTTACCCAAAGCATGGTAATAATGTTTGGGTCACTTTTTCAACAGTCACACAGACCAGCCGCCCAGACAGGCCTCAGACAAGTCAGGATGAGGCTGGGATTGCAGGTAAGTCTTCACTGTAGTCACATATTCTGAAAACACATAGAAGTTCAAAATATTAATTATTTTATTTGCACATAGGTTTTGCTTCTGGAAGCCGACCTCCTGTAAGGCGCCCATCACAGGGCTTGGGCCACTTACCCAGGAGGCCAAGTAAGACACGGCGTCTTGGCTCGGATTCTGCGGCTCCATCATCCCCACCCAGGCGAAGACTTTCGGCAGTGTCACCCCAGCCACCACTGGCACTATTGGCGAGTTCTCAGAGTGATGAGCCCCGATCACCTCAGTTATCTGGTGAGTAAAATCAGAAATTAAACACATAAGCAATAATATACACAGTACAGTTAATATGTTGTTAGTTGGTTTGGAGTTTACATGTTTTCTAGAACAAGCAATGTGTTGTTCCGTCTTCAATTGCTAAAGGTGCTTTAAAAATATTATATAAGGTCTTAGTGGATGTTCTTGACAACATCTTTTTTAGAAAAGTTTTTTTTTTTTTTTAAATTAAGCACACACACGTGCACATTTTTCAAAAATATGAATACAATTAAATATTAAAAAAAATATCCACAACATTATAGTGTTCACACATCGCCCCTGTCCAGTATGTAGATGGCTTACTTGCTCGGCTCCTCTGGACTATACAGGTAAGTAGTCTATATCGTGGTCAGGGGAGGGAATCTAACAGTGTAATGGTGTGGAGGGGAGTTAGTTAGGTGAGGATTATGCAAATCTGTCTATGTTTGCGCCTGTGTTGGTATATATTTTTAAATAGCTACAAAACATTATAAGTTGGTAAAATCAAGTGTAAAACATTTAAAAATGGAGTATTATGAATGTAGTAATGTGTAGCATTAGCCTTGATAAAAATTACACAATAAAACATTGCATGTTGCCCACCCCATACAGAGCACAGCTTGATGGCCGACGTGGACCAGCAGGGCCAAGACCAACAGCCAACCATCACACTGCAACTTACACCTGTTGACCCAAGCCAGCCAATACAGTTGCAGGATATCCCCCAAGCATCCATCAGTCCCCAACTGGCACAAGCTCCGCCCCCAAGCCAAATTCCTGATGATTTTTGGGCCAGTTGGACAAGCCAACAGGCCCAAAGCAATGCCAGCCTGACCGCACATACACAACACCTTGCCAGTCTGCCCCATCATCTACCGCGTATTAGTCGCAACCTCGGGCAGACTGATAGTACAAGTAGGGCGAATGGCTACCTCAATGGAGCAAATTAGGGCTGACAACAGCCAAATGCTTGCACATTTATCCCGCATCATAGATGAGCAACAGCGCCATCAGCAGGCACTCGTTCAGCTCATTCAACACAATCAAGTGGTGAATGAGACCTTATCCAGGATTGTAGCCAGCCACACTGCTACTAACACTCAGCTGATTGCCAGCCTAAATAATTTAAGCAGCAATATTTCTTTGATGGGAGCTCAGCAAGTAACCTCCAGCTCGGGGACCACGACCCCTATCCAAACGTCAGTAACCTCCCCTGTTCGGCGTTCCTCAAGAGCACGTGCCAGTGATCCAGCACCCAGCACACACAAGCGCAAAAAGTAACAACAATGTTAATTAACAAATAAAATTTGGTATTTGACAAACACACAACTTCCTGTGTCCGTCTCCAACATTGTCGAAGCAGCTCGGTATGTATGTATGTTTTGCATGGGAAATGACAGAAAATGTTTTTTTAGCATAAACTAAGCACAATGTACACTCCACTCTAAACACCAAACAGTAAGTTACAAAACACACAATAGAAAGTAGTGCAAAGTGTTTAGTCAAGGATAATTACAGCCTAATAAAACTGACCTGTAAAATATCGCAGGATCACTTCTTGCCGTACCTGCCTCCCTACATTTGTACTCACACTGTCACCAGATGGATCTAACTCCTCTGCTTGCTGACTGCTTTCTCCCTCATCATGTGCAAGATGTTGACTTAAACACAGATTATGGAGAAAACAGCAGCAGAACACAATTCTAGTCACCTTTGAGGGACTATACAACAAAAGGCCCGCAGATTTATCCAGACACCGAAACCGTGACTTCAGCACACCAAAACATCTTTCTATCACATTCCGCGTAACCTTATGTGCATGATTGTAACTGTGTTCAGCAGGAGAATCAGGTTGGGACAATGGAGTAAGGAGCCAAGAGTAGCAGCCGTAACCCCCATCACCTGAAAAACAGATATAGTCAACATTAGTACATATGTAAGATTATTCTTTCACCTCATCCAAACTCTAGTTTGTGGTTAAAAGACATACACACAAAACATTTAAAACATACCCAACAGCCAGCCATCAGGCATTTGTCCGTCCTCAAATTTATCAAAGAGCGATGACTGACTGAGGATGAAGGAGTCATGGCAGCCACCAGGGTAACCTGCAACAACACTCATAATTTTCATGTTTGCATCACAGACCACCTGGACATTAGTTGATTGTGCCAGATGCCTATTAGTATATATATATATTGGCGGCCCTTAGGTGATCTCAGCTGAACGTGTGTGCAATCTATGGCCCCCAGCACATTGGGCATGCCAGCAAGCTCATAGAAAGCTACCCTGACAGCACTCCACTCCGACTCCTCGGTAGGGAAGCAGATTGAGGCTTTAATGTGTGGCTCCAACACATCCAAAACCTGAGTGGACATTAAAGAAGCTAAGGTGAGTGTCATGTTAGGTATTCTCTACAATACTGTGTTGTTTCAACTTCCAGAAGCAACACTTAGACATAACCGCATATGTATTTTTAGACTCACCTGCATCAAATATCTAGAAAAGGTGGGCTGTGAGATACCAATGACGTCGCCTGCCACAGCCTGGAAGCTCCCAGTAGCCATAAAGTGTAACACAGCCAGGAGTTTGTGCAGGCCTGAGACAGAGCGTGAGCGTGCTGTCTCAGGGTCTATGCCCAGTTTGACAAGGTCATACAGGTGGAAAATGTTGTTTCTATTTAGGCGGAACATCTGTATGACCCTATCATCGGACAATGCATTTAAGTTTAAACGCCCTCTAAAAAAACGAGGCTGGCGCAGCCTCCGCGGTACCTGGACAACCTGTTGACCATGTTCACTTACCTGGGCCTGATTCCTGGTAGCCTCATGGAGCAGTCTAAGGTATCCCACAGCAAACCAAAAAACAGTTGCATACACCACAGCAGCCATTTCAGAGTGAGAGAAGTTCAGAATGTGCCTGAAACACTTTTATAGGGCCAAACATTCAGGTGTGAGTAATGGCTAATTGAGTACACATGTAAACGCGGTTTTCAAAGGCTGTCGCGTTTTTTTTTTAGTAAAAAAATACGAATTGTAATTTTTCGCGGCCGCGAATGCATTTTCGCGGCAGCAATTACAATTACGAATGGATAGTAAATGACCGAGATTCATATCTAAACAGGCGTAATTTGACCGATGGTGTATTGATTCGTAATTTTGAACTTGGACTTGCAAAAAATTACGATTGCCATCATCACTGCCGTGATTAGTGTTTAGTAAATTACCGAGATGACACTTTGAAGAAAAAACGCAATCTCGGTCAAAATCGGGAGCTTAGTAAATTTACCCCATAGTCCTTTCTCCCATGACGCAGCAGGAGCAGCCCCACCGACACATAGTCCTTTCTTCCATGAAACAGCAGGAGCAGCCCCACCGACACATAGTCCTTTCTCCCATTAAAACAGAAGGAGCAGCCCCACAGACACATAGTCCTTTCTCCCATGATACAGCAGGAGCAGCCCCACCGACACATAGTCCTTTCTCCTATGAAACAGCAGGAGCAGCCCCACCGACACATAGTCCTTTCTCCCATTAAAACAGGAGCAGCCCCACAGACACATAGTCCTTTCTCCCATGAAACAGCAGGAGCAGCCCCACCGACACATAGTCCTTTCTCCCATGAAGCAGCAGGAGCAGCCCCACCGACACATAGTCCTTTCTCCCATGAAACAGTAGGAGCAACTCCACCGACACATAGTCCTTTCTCGCATGAAACAGCAGGAGCAGCCCCACCGACACATAGTCCATTCTCTCATGAAACAGCAAGAGCAGCCCCACCGACACATAGTTTTTTCTCCCATGAAACAGCAGGAGCAGCCCCACCGACACATAGTCCTTTCTCCCATGAAACAGCAGGAGCAGCCCCACCGACACATAGTCCTTTCTCCCATGAAACAGCAGGAGCAGCCCCACCGACACATAGTCCTTTCTCGCATGAAACAGCAGGAGCAGCCCCACCGACACATAGTCCTTTCTCCCATGAAACAGCAGGAGCAGCCCCACAGACACATAGTCCTTTCTCCCATGAAGCAGCAGGAGCAGCCTCAGAGACACATAGTCCTTTCTCCCATGAAACAGCAGGAGCAGCCCCACCGACACATAGTCATTTTTCCCATGACGCAGCAGGAGCAGCCCCACCGACACATAGTCCTTTCTCCCATGATACTGCAGGAGCAGCCCCACCGACACATAGTCCTTTCTCGCATGAAACAGCAGGAGCAGCCCCACCGACACATAGTCCATTCTCTCATGAAACAGCAAGAGCAGCCCCACCGACACATAGTTTTTTCTCCCATGAAACAGCAGGAGCAGCCCCACCGACACATAGTCCTTTCTCCCATGAAACAGCAGGAGCAGCCCCACCGACACATAGTCCTTTCTCCCATGAAACAGCAGGAGCAGCCCCACCGACACATAGTCCTTTCTCGCATGAAACAGCAGGAGCAGCCCCACCGACACATAGTCCTTTCTCCCATGAAACAGCAGGAGCAGCCCCACCGACACATAGTCCTTTCTCCCATGAAACAGCAGGAGCAGCCCCACCGACACATAGTCCTTTCTCCCATGAAACAGCAGGAGCAGCCCCACCGACACATAGTCCTTTCTCGCATGAAACAGCAGGAGCAGCCCCACCGACACATAGTCCTTTCTCCCATGAAACAGCAGGAGCAGCCCCACCGACACATAGTCCTTTCTCGCATGAAACAGCAGGAGCAGCCCCACCGACACATAGTCCTTTCTCCCATGAAACAGAAGGAGCAGCCCCACCGACACATAGTCCTTTCTCCCATGAAGCAGCAGGAGCAGCCCCACCGACACATAGTCCTTTCTCCCATGAAGCAGCAGGAGCAGCCTCAGAGACACATAGTCCTTTCTCCCATGAAACAGCAGGAGCAGCCCCACCGACACATAGTCATTTCTCCCATGACGCAGCAGGAGCAGCCCCACCGACACATAGTCCTTTCTCCCATGATACTGCAGGAGCAGCCCCACCGACACATAGTCCTTTCTCCCATGAAACAGCAGGAGCAGCCCCACCGACACATAGTCCTTTCTCCCATGAAACAGCAGGAGCATCCCCACCGACACATAGTCCTTTCTCGTATGGGCTCCGGCGGTGGCGCCTGTCCCGCCGGAGCCGGGATATGCTGCTGCTGGCTTGCACGCCCCAACATGTATGGGTACGTGCTATACATGTCCAGGGATGCGGGGGGTGTACCTGCGGGCTCCGGCGGTGTGGCCTGTCCCACCGGAGCCGCAATCTGCTGCTGCCGCCGCTGGTTTGCACGCCCCATCATGTGTGGGTCCGTGCCGGTGCCTGGGGATGCGGGGGAGGGAGTCTGTGTGTGCTCCGGCGGTGGGGCCAGCACCGCCGAAGCCGGGGTTCCTGGCTGCCGCTGCTGTAGAGCGGCGCCGAGCGTGACGCGCTCGCTCGGCGCCGGAAGGGGAGGGGCTTGCGCGCCGAGCGACGGGATGTGCTGTATCACATCCCGCGGCGGGCTGTGCGTTGGCGCGCCGGAGCCCGCCAGCCAAGTATGGAGGGGGGAAGCGGGTGGAGGTCTCGCCGACCCCGGCCGGGGCCCGCGGCAGCGTGCAGTACCGCGCGCTGGCGTGGACTTGGGTGCGTCTGTTTGTATGAGACGCCGGGGGGGGGGCTGCATTTCTCTTAGGCCTGGGCATGCTGCACGTGTGTGCTGGATGTGCAGCGATGGGGCTGAATTGAACTTGATCTAACGGTGTGTGAATGTTTGACTGTGGACTGCAGTGTGTGTATGTACCTGCAGTTTGGGAGAGGGGGAGCGCAGGGAGGATTAGTAATGTAAAGTGTACTTATTCCTTTCCTTGATTCCAGGAGCTGCGAGCTGGGTGCCTTCTTGGATCCTTGATCAGCAATGAAAGAGGGAGCCTGCCTGGTCTTCCTGGTCTTTTGTACCTCCCAGGTAACTCTCCTCCCCTTTTTCCTATAGGACCCTACTGTGCTACCTGCTCTACCCCCCCCCCCCCCCTCCCCCTCCCCCTTTCCCTTAATCCCTGCCCCAGGCTCCTTCTTTTAAAAAACCCAGGACGCTTATTTATTCTCGGGCCTAATTTGTCCCTCGAATTCTTTTAAAACAGAAGGAGCAGCCCCACAGACACATAGTCCTTTCTCCCATGAAACAGCAGGAGCAGCCCCACCGACACATAGTCCTTTCTCCCATGAAACAGCAGGAGCAGCCCCACCGACACATAGTCCTTTCTCCCATGAAACAGCAGGAGCAGCCCCACAGACACATAGTCCTTTCTCCCATGAAACAGCAGGAGCAGCCCCACCGACACATAGTCCTTTCTCCCATGAAGCAGCAGGAGCAGCCCCACCGACACATAGTCCTTTCTCCCATGAAACAGCAGGAGCAGCCCCACCGACACATAGTCCTTTCTCCCATGAAGCAGCAGGAGCAGCCCAACCGACACATAGTCCTTTCTCCCATGAAGCAGCAGGAGCAGCCCCACCGACACATAGTCCTTTCTCCCATGAAACAGCAGGAGCAGCCCCACAGACACATAGTCCTTTCTCCCATGAAACAGCAGGAGCAGCCCCACAGACACATAGTCCTTTCTCCCATGACGCAGCAGGAGCAGCCCCACCGACACATAGTCTTTCTCCCCTGAAACAGCAGAAGCAGCCCCACAGACACATAGTCCTTTCTCCCATTAAAACAGAAGGAGCAGCCCCACAGACACATAGTCCTTTCTCCCATGAAACAGCAGGAGCAGCCCCACCGACACATAGTCCTTTCTCCCATGAAGCAGCAGGAGCAGCCCCACTGACACATAGTCCTTCTCCCATGAAGCAGCAGGAGCAGCCCCACTGACACATAGTCCTTTCTCCCATGAAACAGCAGGAGCAGCCCCACCGACACATAGTCCTTTCTCCCATGAAGCAGCAGGAGCAGCCCCACTGACACATAGTCCTTTCTCCCATGAAACAGCAGGAGCAGCCCCACCGACACATAGTCCTTTCTCCCATGAAACAGCAGGAGCAGCCCCACCGACACATAGTCCTTTCTCCCATGAAACAGCAGGAGCAGCCCCACAGACACATAGTCCTTTCTCCCATGAAGCAGCAGGAGCAGCCCCACCGACACATAGTCCTTTCTCCCATGAAACAGCAGGAGCAGCCCCACCGACACATAGTCCTTTCTCCCATTAAAACAGAAGGAGCAGCCCCACAGACACATAGTCCTTTCTCCCATGAAACAGCAGGAGCAGCCCCACCGACACATAGTCCTTTCTCCCATGAAGCAGCAGGAGCAGCCCCACTGACACATAGTCCTTTCTCCTATGAAACAGCAGGAGCAGCCCCACCGACACATAGTCCTTTCTCCCATTAAAACAGAAGGAGCAGCCCCACAGACACATAGTCCTTTCTCCCATGAAACAGCAGGAGCAGCCCCACCGACACATAGTCCTTTCTCCCATGAAGCAGCAGGAGCAGCCCCACCGACACATAGTCCTTTCTCCCATGAAACAGCAGGAGCAGCCCCACCGACACATAGTCCTTTCTCCCATGAAGCAGCAGGAGCAGCCTCAGAGACACATAGTCCTTTCTCCCATGAAATAGCAGGAGCAGCCCCGCCGACACATAGTCCTTTCTCCCATGAAGCAGCAGGAGCAACCCCACTGACACGTAGGCCCTCATTCCGAGTTGTTCGCTTGGTAAATTTCATCGCATTGCAGCGATTTTCCGCTTAGTGCGCATGTGCAATGTCCGCACTGCGACTGCGCCAAGTAAATTTGCTATGAAGTTAGGATTTTTATTTACGGCTTTTTCTTCGCTCAGGCGATCGTAGTGTGATTGACAGGAAAAGGGTGTTTCTGGGCGGAAACAGGCCGTTTTATGGGCGTGTGGGGAAAAACGCTACCGTTTCCGGGAAAAACGCAGGAGTGGCTGGAGAAACGGGGGAGTGCCTGGGCGAACGCTGGGTGTGTTTATGACATCAAACCAGGAACGACAAGCACTTAACTGATCGCAGATGCCGAGTAAGTCTGAAGCTACTCTGAAACTGCTAAGAAGTTTGTAATCGCAAAATTGCGAATACGTCGTTCGCAATTTTAAGATGCTAAGATTCACTCCCAGTAGGTGGCGGCTTAGCGTGAGCAACTCTGCTAAAATCGCCTTGCGAGCGAACAACTCGGAATGACCTCCATAGTCCTTTCTCCCATGAAGCAGCAGAAGCAGCCCCACCGACACATAGTCCTTTCTCCCATGAAACAGCAGGAGCAGCCCCACCGACACATAGTCCTTTCTCCCATGAAACAGCAGGAGCAGCCCCACCGACACATAGTCCTTTTTCCCATGAAACAGCAGGAGCAGCCCCACCGACACATAGTCCTTTCTCCCATGAAACAGCAGGAGCAGCCCCACCGATACATAGTCCTTTCTCCCATGAAACAGCAGGAGCAGCCCCACCGACACATAGTCCTTTCTCCCATGATACAGCAGGAGCAGCCCCACCGACACATAGTCCTTTCTCCCGTGAGCAGCCCCACCGACACATAGTCCTTTCTCCCATGAAGCAGCAGGAGCAGCCCCACCGACACATAGTCCTTTCTCCCATGAAACAGCAGGAGCAGCCCCACCGACACATAGTCCTTTCTCCCATGATACAGCAGGAGCAGCCCCACCGACACATAGTCCTTTCTCCCGTGAGCAGCCCCACCGACACATAGTCCTTTCTCCCATGAAACTGCAGGAGCAGCCCCACAGACGCATAGTCCTTTCTCCCATGAAGCAGCAGGAGCATATCCACAGACACATAGTCCTTTCTCCCATGAAGCAGCAGGAGCAGCCCCACCGACACATAGTCCTTTCTCCCATGAAACAGCAGGAGCAGCCCCACCGACACATAGTCCTTTCTCCCATGATACAGCAGGAGCAGCCCCACCGACACATAGTCCTTTCTCCCATGAGCAGCCCCACCGACACATAGTCCTTTCTCCCATGAAGCAGCAGGAGCAGCTCCACCGACACATAGTCCTTTCTCCCATGAAACAGCAGGAGCAGCCCCACCGACACATAGTCCTTTCTCCCATGAAACAGCAGGAGCAGCCCCACCGACACATAGTCCTTTCTCCCATGATACAGCAGGAGCAGCCCCACCGACACATAGTCCTTTCTCCCATGAAACAACAGGAGCAGCCCCACCGACACATAGTCCTTTCTCCCATGAAGCAGCAGGAGCAGCCCCACCGACACATAGTCCTTTCTCCCATGAAACAGCAGGAGCAGCCCCACCGACACATAGTCCTTTCTCCCATGAAGCAGCAGGAGCAGCCCCACCGACACATAGTCCTTTCTCCCATGAAGCAGCAGGAGCAGCCCCACCGACACATAGTCCTTTCTCCCATGAAACAGCAGGAGCAGCCCCACAGACACATAGTCCTTTCTCCCATGAAGCAGCAGGAGCAGCCCCAGAGACACATAGTCCTTTCTCCCATGAAACAGCAGGAGCAGCCCCGCTGACACATAGTCCTTTCTCCCATGAAACAGCAGGAGCAGCCCCACCGACATATAGTCCTTTCTCCCATGAAACAGCAGGAGCAGCCCCACCGACACATAGTCCTTTCTCCCACGAAGCAGCAGGAGCAGCCCCACCGACACATAGTCCTTTCTCCCATGAAACAGCAGGAGCAGCCCCACAGACACATAGTCCTTTCTCCCATGAAGCAGCAGGAGCAGCCCCACAGACACATAGTCCTTTCTCCCATGAAACAGCAGGAGCAGCCCCACCGACACATAGTCCTTTCTCCCATGAAACAGCAGGAGCAGCCCCACAGACGCATAGTCCTTTCTCCCATGAAACAGCAGGAGCAGATCCACAGACACATAATCCTTTCTCCCATGATACAGCAGGAGCAGCCCCACAGACACACAGTCCTTTCTCCCATGAAACAGCAGGAGCAGCCCCACCGACACATAGTCCTTTCTCCCATGATACAGCAGGAGCAGCCCCACAGACACACAGTCCTTTCTCCCATGATAAAGCAGGAGCAGCCCCACCGACACATAGTCCTTTCTCCCATGAAACAGCAGGAGCAGCCCCACCGACACACAGTCCTTTCTCCCATGAAACTGCAGGAGCAGCCCCACAGACGCATAGTCCTTTCTCCCATGAAGCAGCAGGAGCATATCCACAGACACATAGTCCTTTCTCCCATGAAGCAGCAGGAGCAGCCCCACTGACACATAGTCCTTTCTCCCATGAAGCAGCAGGAGCAGCCCCACCGACACATAGTCCTTTCTCCCATGAAGCAGCAGGAGCAGCCCCAGAGACACACAGTCCTTTCTCCCATGAAACAGCAAGAGCAGCCCCACCGACACATAGTACTTTCTCCCATGATACAGCAGGAGCAGCCCCACCGTCACATAGTCCTTTCTCCCATGATACAGCAGGAGCAGCCCCACAGACACACAATCCTTTCTCCCATGATACAGCAGGAGCAGCCCCACGGACACATAGTCCTTTCTCCAATGAAGCAGCAGGAGCAGCCCCACAGACACATAGTCCTTTCTCCCATGAAGCAGCAGGAGCAGCCCCACCGACACATAGTCCTTTCTCCCATGAAGCAGCAGGAGCAGCCCCACCGACACATAGTCCTTTCTCCCATGAAGCAGCAGGAGCAGCACCACCGACACATAGTCCTTTCTCCCATGAAGCAGCATGACAGCCCCACCGACACATAGTCCTTTCTCCCATGAAACAGCAGGAGCAGCCCCACCGACACATAGTCCTTTCACCCATGAAACAGCAGGAGCAGCCCCACCGACACATAGTCCTTTCTCCCATGAAACAGCAGGAGCAGCCCCACCGACACATAGTCTTTCTCCGCTGAAACAGCAGGAGCAGCCCCACCGACACATAGTCCTTTCTCCCATGAAACAGCAGGAGCAGCCCCACCGACACATAGTCCTTTCTCCCATGAAGCAGCAGGAGCAGCCCCACAGACACATAGTCCTTTCTCCCATGAAGCAGCAGGAGCAGCCCCACCGACACATAGTCCTTTCTCCTATGAAACAGCAGGAGCAGCCCCACCGACACATAGTCCTTTCTCCCATTAAAACAGAAGTAGCAGCCCCACAGACACATAGTCCTTTCTCCCATGAAACAGCAGGAGCAGCCCCACCGACACATAGTCCTTTCTCCCATGAAGCAGCAGGAGCAGCCCCACCGACACATAGTCCTTTCTCCTATGAAACAGCAGGAGCAGCCCCACCGACACATAGTCCTTTCTCCCATTAAAACAGAAGGAGCAGCCCCACAGACACATAGTCCTTTCTCCCATGAAACAGCAGGAGCAGCCCCACCGACACATAGTCCTTTCTCCCATGAAGCAGCAGGAGCAGCCCCACCGACACATAGTCCTTTCTCCCATGAAACAGCAGGAGCAACTCCACCGACACATAGTCCTTTCTCCCATGAAACAGCAGGAGCAGCCCCACAGACACATAGTCCTTTCTCTCATGAAACAGCAAGAGCAGCCCCACCGACACATAGTCCTTTCTCCCATGAAGCAGCAGGAGCAGCCCCACCGACACATAGTCCTTTCTCCCATGAAACAGCAGGAGCAGCCCCACCGACACATAGTCCTTTCTCCCATGAAGCAGCAGGAGCAGCCTCAGAGACACATAGTCCTTTCTCCCATGAAATAGCAGGAGCAGCCCCGCCGACACATAGTCCTTTCTCCCATGAAGCAGCAGGAGCAACCCCACCGACACGTAGGCCCTCATTCCGAGTTGTTCGCTTGGTAAATTTCATCGCATTGCAGCGATTTTCCGCTTAGTGCGCATGTGCAATGTCCGCACTGCGACTGCGCCAAGTAAATTTGCTATGAAGTTAGGATTTTTATTTACGGCTTTTTCTTCGCTCAGGCGATCGTAGTGTGATTGACAGGAAAAGGGTGTTTCTGGGCGGAAACAGGCCGTTTTATGGGCGTGTGGGGAAAAACGCTACCGTTTCCGGAAAAAACGCAGGAGTGGCTGGAGAAACGGGGGAGTGCCTTGGCGAACGCTGGGTGTGTTTATGACATCAAACCAGGAACGACAAGCACTTAACTGATCGCAGATGCCGAGTAAGTCTGAAGCTACTCTGAAACTGCTAAGAAGTTTGTAATCGCAAAATTGCGAATACGTCGTTCGCAATTTTAAGATGCTAAGATTCACTCCCAGTAGGTGGCGGCTTAGCGTGAGCAACTCTGCTAAAATCGCCTTGCGAGCGAACAACTCGGAATGACCTCCATAGTCCTTTCTCCCATGAAGCAGCAGAAGCAGCCCCACCGACACATAGTCCTTTCTCCCATGAAACAGCAGGAGCAGCCCCACCGACACATAGTCCTTTCTCCCATGAAACAGCAGGAGCAGCCACACCCACACATAGTCCTTTTTCCCATGAAACAGCAGGAGCAGCCCCACCGACACATAGTCCTTTCTCCCATGAAACAGCAGGAGCAGCCCCACCGATACATAGTCCTTTCTCCCATGAAACAGCAGGAGCAGCCCCACCGACACATAGTCCTTTCTCCCATGATACAGCAGGAGCAGCCCCACCGACACATAGTCCTTTCTCCCGTGAGCAGCCCCACCGACACATAGTCCTTTCTCCCATGAAGCAGCAGGAGCAGCCCCACCGACACATAGTCCTTTCTCCCATGAAACAGCAGGAGCAGCCCCACCGACACATAGTCCTTTCTCCCATGAAACTGCAGAGGCAGCCCCACAGACGCATAGTCCTTTCTCCCATGAAGCAGCAGGAGCATATCCACAGACACATAGTCCTTTCTCCCATGAAGCAGCAGGAGCAGCCCCACCGACACATAGTCCTTTCTCCCATGAAACAGCAGGAGTAGCCCCACCGACACATAGTCCTTTCTCCCATGATACAGCAGGAGCAGCCCCACCGACACATAGTCCTTTCTCCCGTGAGCAGCCCCACCGACACATAGTCCTTTCTCCCATGAAGCAGCAGGAGCAGCCCCACCGACACATAGTCCTTTCTCCCATGAAACAGCAGGAGCAGCCCCACCGACACATAGTCCTTTCTCCCATGAAACAGCAGGAGCAGCCCCACCGACACATAGTCCTTTCTCCCATGATACAGCAGGAGCAGCCCCACCGACACATAGTCCTTTCTCCCATGAAACAGCAGGAGCAGCCCCACCGACACATAGTCCTTTCTCCCATGAAGCAGCAGGAGCAGCCCCACCGACACATAGTCCTTTCTCCCATGAAACAGCAGGAGCAGCCCCACCGACACATAGTCCTTTCTCCCATGAAGCAGCAGGAGCAGCCCCACCGACACATAGTCCTTTCTCCCATGAAGCAGCAGGAGCAGCCCCACCGACACATAGTCCTTTCTCCCATGAAACAGCAGGAGCAGCCCCACAGACACATAGTCCTTTCTCCCATGAAGCAGCAGGAGCAGCCCCAGAGACACATAGTCCTTTCTCCCATGAAACAGCAGGAGCAGCCCCGCTGACACATAGTCCTTTCTCCCATGAAACAGCAGGAGCAGCCCCACCGACATATAGTCCTTTCTCCCATGAAACAGCAGGAGCAGCCCCACCGACACATAGTCCTTTCTCCCATGAAGCAGCAGGAGCAGCCCCACCGACACATAGTCCTTTCTCCCATGAAACAGCAGGAGCAGCCCCACATACACATAGTCCTTTCTCCCATGAAGCAGCAGGAGCAGCCCCACAGACACATAGTCCTTTCTCCCATGAAACAGCAGGAGCAGCCCCACCGACACATAGTCCTTTCTCCCATGAAACAGCAGGAGCAGCCCCACAGACGCATAGTCCTTTCTCCCATGAAACAGCAGGAGCAGATCCACAGACACATAATCCTTTCTCCCATGATACAGCAGGAGCAGCCCCACAGACACACAGTCCTTTCTCCCATGAAACAGCAGGAGCAGCCCCACCGACACATAGTCCTTTCTCCCATGATACAGCAGGAGCAGCCCCACAGACACACAGTCCTTTCTCCCATGATAAAGCAGGAGCAGCCCCACCGACACATAGTCCTTTCTCCCATGAAACAGCAGGAGCAGCCCCACCGACACACAGTCCTTTCTCCCATGAAACTGCAGGAGCAGCCCCACTGACACATAGTCCTTTCTCCCATGAAGCAGCAGGAGCAGCCCCACTGACACATAGTCCTTTCTCCCATGAAGCAGCAGGAGCAGCCCCACTGACACATAGTCCTTTCTCCCATGAAGCAGCAGGAGCAGCCCCACCGACACATAGTCCTTTCTCCCATTAAACAGAAGGAGCAGCCCCACAGACACATAGTCCTTTCTCCCATGAAACAGCAAGAGCAGCCCCACCGACACATAGTCCTTTCTCCCATGAAGCAGCAGGAGCAGCCCCACAGACACATAGTACTTTCTCCCATGATACAGCAGGAGCAGCCCCACCGTCACATAGTCCTTTCTCCCATGATACAGCAGGAGCAGCCCCACCGTCACATAGTCCTTTCTCCCATGATACAGCAGGAGCAGCCCCACAGACACACAATCCTTTCTCCCATGATACAGCAGGAGCAGCCCCACGGACACATAGTCCTTTCTCCCATGATACAGCAGGAGCAGCCCCACGGACACATAGTCCTTTCTCCAATGAAGCAGCAGGAGCAGCCCCACCGACACATAGTCCTTTCTCCCATGAAGCAGCAGGAGCAGCCCCACCGACACATAGTCCTTTCTCCCATGAAGCAGCAGGAGCAGCCCCACTGACACATAGTCCTTTCTCCCATGAAACAGCAGGAGCAGCCCCACCGACACATAGTCCTTTCTCCCATGAAACAGCAGGAGCAGCCCCACCGACACATAGTCCTTTCTCCCATGAAGCAGCAGGAGCAGCCCCACTGACACATAGTCCTTTCTCCCATGAAGCAGCAGGAGCAGCCCCACCGACACATAGTCCTTTCTCCCATGAAACAGCAGGAGCAGCCCCACCGACACATAGTCCTTTCTCCCATGAAGCAGCAGGAGCAGCCCCACGGACACATAGTCCTTTCTCCCATGATACAGCAGGAGCAGCCCCACGGACACATAGTCCTTTCTCCAATGAAGCAGCAGGAGCAGCCCCACCGACACATAGTCCTTTCTCCCATGAAGCAGCAGGAGCAGCCCCACCGACACATAGTCCTTTCTCCCATGAAGCAGCAGGAGCAGCCCCACTGACACATAGTCCTTTCTCCCATGAAACAGCAGGAGCAGCCCCACCGACACATAGTCCTTTCTCCCATGAAACAGCAGGAGCAGCCCCACCGACACATAGTCCTTTCTCACATGATACAGCAGGAGCAGCCCCACCGACACATAGTCCTTCTCCCATGAAACAGCAGGAGCAGCCCCACCGGCACATAGTCCTTTCTCCCATGAAACAGCAGGAGCAGCCCCACCGACACATAGTCCTTTCTCCCATGAAACAGCAGGAGCAGCCCCACCGACACATAGTCTTTCTCCCCTGAAACAGCAGAAGCAGCCCCACCGACACATATTCCTTTCTCCCATGAAACAGCAGGAGCAGCCCCACCGACACATAGTCCTTTCTCCCATGAAGCAGCAGGAGCAGCCCCACCGACACATAGTAATTTCTTCCATGAAACAGCAGGAGCAGCCCCACCGACACATAGTCCTTTCTCCCATGAAACAGCAGGAGCAGCCCCACCGACACATAGTCCTTTCTCCCATGAAACAGCAGGAGCAGCCCCACCGACACATAGTCCTTTCTCACATGATACAGCAGGAGCAGCCCCACCGACACATAGTCCTTCTCCCATGAAACAGCAGGAGCAGCCCCACCGGCACATAGTCCTTTCTCCCATGAAACAGCAGGAGCAGCCCCACCGACACATAGTCCTTTCTCCCATGAAACAGCAGGAGCAGCCCCACCGACACATAGTCTTTCTCCCCTGAAACAGCAGAAGCAGCCCCACCGACACATATTCCTTTCTCCCATGAAACAGCAGGAGCAGCCCCACCGACACATAGTCCTTTCTCCCATGAAGCAGCAGGAGCAGCCCCACCGACACATAGTAATTTCTTCCATGAAACAGCAGGAGCAGCCCCACCGACACATAGTCCTTTCTCCCATGAAACAGCAGGAGCAGCCCCACCGACACATAGTCCTTTCTCCCATGAAACAGCAGGAGCAGCCCCACCGACACATAGTCCTTTCTCACATGATACAGCAGGAGCAGCCCCACCGACACATAGTCCTTCTCCCATGAAACAGCAGGAGCAGCCCCACCGGCACATAGTCCTTTCTCCCATGAAACAGCAGGAGCAGCCCCACCGACACATAGTCCTTTCTCCCATGAAACAGCAGGAGCAGCCCCACCGACACATAGTCTTTCTCCCCTGAAACAGCAGAAGCAGCCCCACCGACACATATTCCTTTCTCCCATGAAACAGCAGGAGCAGCCCCACCGACACATAGTCCTTTCTCCCATGAAGCAGCAGGAGCAGCCCCACCGACACATAGTAATTTCTTCCATGAAACAGCAGGAGCAGCCCCACCGACACATAGTCCTTTCTCCCATGAAACAGCAGGAGCAGCCCCACCGACACATAGTCCTTTCTCCCATGAAACAGCAGGAGCAGCCCCACCGACATATAATCCTTTCTCCCATGAAACAGCAGGAGCAGCCCCACCGACACATAGTCCTTTCTCCCATGAAACAGCAGGAGCAGCCCCACCGACACATAGTCCTTTCTCCCATGAAACAGCAGGAGCAGCCCCACCGACACATAGTCCTTTCTCCCATGAAACAGCAGGATCAGCCCCACCGACACATAGTCCTTTCTCCCATGAAACAGCAGGAGCAGCCCCACAGACACATAGTCCTTTCTCCCATGAAGCAGCAGGAGCAGCCCCACCGACACATAGTACTTTCTCCCATGAAGCAGCAGGAGCAGCCCCACCGACACATAGTACTTTCTCCCATGATACAGCAGGAGCAGCCCCACAGACACATTGGCCCTCATTCCGAGTTGTTCGCTCGGTATTTTTCATCGCATCGCAGTGAGAATCCGCTTAGTGCGCATGCGCAATGTTCGCACTGCGACTGCGCCAAGTAACTTTACTATGAAGAAAGTAAGTTTACTCACGGCTTTTTCATCGCTCCGGCGATCGTAATGTGTGACAATGCCAAATACTTTTGTCGTAATTATAACCCTTTATGAAGTCTAAGAACACTGTACGCTGTTTACTTAAGAAGTACCGTAATGGTACGCTATTTGCGTAACGATCGCTCAGCAGTAAGCGAGACGCTCAAGCGTCACGTTCGCTCACGGCCCAGTGATCACAGGACACGTTATTGGTTATGACTAGGGGAATGATTTGCTGTAGCGTAGCGTACGTTCGAGACCACGAGGAGGTCACCAGCGATGCAGACGCTCACAGCACTATACCTCGATATTAAACCTTTCAACAATGATATACACAGAATACCTTAATGTGAGTACAGGGTGTAAGTGCAACCTTGTGTAACCTGACTAACTACAAAGCTGCTTGTGCGTCACCGACGCTCAAGTGAACACTTAACACTATAGAAAATACACAGATACTGGTGTCAAAGTCAGAAAAATGTCTCTATGCACGTTGCCATATTTGCACCGCACACTGGTCTGCGCTGCGCGTGCGTACGCTCTCCCGTGAAGGTGCATACCCGCAATAGCGTGCACCCGCGGGCGCACGGTATGCGTATTTACGGTAGAGTTTATGTAGTCGTAGCGTGCGACTCATTCGTTACAAATGTTCACAATTAATGTAGTTTATAGATCATGATCCCTTTGATAGTTTCTGAAAGTTTGGTTAAAATAGAATATCCCTGAGCTGAGGAATCCCTCTTTGCATCGTACGAAGGGTCTAACAGGAATCATACAGCAGTGTTTGGTACCCATCGGAAGAGTATTTAATCAGCAATATTCCGGTGTTGGTTTGGAGCGTATTAGTCGCTCGTGCGAATAGTTATGGACATAAGAAGTTTATGTCCATTTCTATAATTTGCACATACTCAGGTATGCGGCGGGAAACCCAGTTTCCCACCCACCTGAGCTGTTGGAAATCGTCACAGCCCACCTGTATGAATCACCCTATGACCTTTTGTTATGATGCAGGGCCGAATTCCTTCGGCCAATGGACAATGGGATTGTAGGGACTATGAGATTGCATTGTGTGTGGGGCATAAATAGGCAGGCCGACCATATCCAACTTCACTCACTCTCATCAACGGTTATCTGCTGATAGCCGGGAGCTGGATATCGAGGCGCAGGCGATCATACCCTTTGTGCGTAAGTTTCTCTCCGTAATCATTGTCTTTCTGTGAGCCAATTTCTCTCCATCTCTCTCCGTCTCTCTCTCTCCTCTTTTCTCTTATATCTCTCATAGTATTGTATTGTATTGCATTTAGGTCAGTGTAGTATTGTCTTTTTGTACTTATTGTTTAGATCTGTGGTTAGAAGTCTCTGTTATATTGTAGTGTATCATTTGTACTGTTATCCCCTTTTTACAAGTATATTAGATATAATACAGTTAATAGGCTTTGGAACCTAAACTAGTATCTGTGTATTTTCTATATTGTTAAGTGTTCACTTGAGCGTCGGTGACGCACAAGCAGCTTTGTAGTTAGTCAGGTTACACAAGGTTGCACTTACACCCTGTACTCACATTAAGGTATTCTGTGTATATCATTGTTAAAAGGTTTAATATCAAGGTATAGTGCTGTGAGCGTCTGCATCGCTGGTGACCTCCTCGTGGTCTCGAGCGTACGCTACGCTACAGCGAATCATTCCCCTAGTGATAACCAATAACGTGTCCTGTGATCACTGGGCCGCGAGCGAACGTGACGCTTGAGCGTCTCGTCTTCGGCTGAGCGATCGTTACGCAAATAGCGTACCATTACGGTACTTCTTAAGTAAACAGCGTACAGTGTTCTTAGACTTCATAAAGGGTTATAATTACGACAAAAGTATTTGGCATTGTCAATTGGGGACTCGTCCGATCCTTCTCACATCTGCACTAGGTAGATCAGCAGACATTATCCCTCAGCAAAGGGTGGGAGATTGTCTCACAGTTGCTGACGGGATAAGCGTCTGCTTCGCTTAGATAAAGAGTGCTGAAGGAATCCGGGAACCGGAAGTAAGAACAAAACGCTTGTGTCTTTTAAAACTGTTTTATTTCTCTTCTGTCTTGCGTATACACGTACGCATACATATATCTGCATTTTCTGTTTCATTTTCGTATATCACTATTCCTGTTTGCCAATTTTATAGTTGATAGAAAGTGCTAAAAGAGATTTGCTGTTATTTCATAGTAGAGGTGATAGTTAAAGTATAGAACAACACACGGTTTGCCTGGGAGATAAGGCAGTCAGTGTGGATTGCGGTAGATGATCAGGGATCATTTACATTGATAAAAGTATATATTGTGTTACGGTGGATCTTTGCATTGCATACACGTGTTGCTAACAAAGACTAGCGTACGCAATCCAAAAGGCAGACGCACGCAGCGTACATTACGCAACGTAGCGTCCGGTTACGCCCACGTAGCTCAAGTCACGAAAAGTTGAATTAGCGCAAAGCGATAATTAGCGCAAAGGCGATAGATAACGCACAGCGGTAGATAACGCGAAGCGGTAAATAACGCAAATCTATTTTTGGAAAAATCTGAAATTTAGTTTAACAGATCCTGCTCCTAATTAGTAACACAATTGGGCTAAAGACAAATTTCTGCGCAGAAATAGATATAGAAACAAAGTGTACATGTGTTGAGTGAGTGTGGTTTTGTATACATAAGTTTATACAACTTTAAGGTGGAACCAAAAGGAAAGCCGGGTACTCGTCAAGGGACATACGTGTAAGTGACATATACGGTGGCTAGGGAGGCATCCCTGGTTAAATAATATTTGAGCATTAGAATATAGCGGACCATAAGGTAATAAGACCAGGAGGTCATAAGGTAACAAGACCAGGAGGTCGTAAGGTAAAAGGTCCGCTATAAAAGTCCAGTGGCACAACGCCTGGGGTGTTGGTGCAGAACCCATATAGGCCATAAGCTCTTGCTGAAGGAATCGCGGCCGGAAACATCGATTCCATTGATCTCTCAGTACATGACAAATAGTGCTTGTGTACTGAACGATTGGACCACACGTAATTGTGTGCAGTAGTTAGTAATCTGACCTAATACCATTAGAGTAAAGTGGTCACAAACGCTATTTGTACATTCTGACGTGATTTGTGTAATTTTTTATTTTTGGAAGGGAAGTTCGCTGGTCACTCAGGAACTATCTAACAACCCCAACTTTACTGGAAAGAGTAAGTGTCCTGCGGGTAACCCTCATATGTTCCAGTAAACTGAAGGTTCCATAGGGGCCCTGTATCGAGTACGCTGGCATCATAACGGTGTTTACAGGTCGTATTGGTCGAGGTGGGCGAGTGAGTGGGGTACTCGGTAAACCGCCACCGCCGGCCTACTGTGGAGTAATTTGGTTGTCTGTAAAGGCTTGCTGAAAACCTTGATACAGAAATCCAAGGAGGACTAAGCAACACCTGCAGACTATGGGGGCCAGTTGCTCAGGTAGGGGGCGATCAACCCTGGTTCAGGTTGATTCTGTGAACCGACCAGTTGGGTCGGCACGATATGTAATGTGTGAAAAATATGGAAGTCACACCGAATCTTTATGTGATGAATGGGAGAGAATGACTGTACAAGACAGGGACAAATTCCCAAGAATAGGTAGCTTCAGCCCAGAAGTGTTACAAAATTTAAGGAGGAGGATATGTCTCGTAAAATCAACAAAGAGACGAATTCAGCATCATGATTATTTACAGTTATGGCACCAGGAAGGTGAGATACAGAGAGGTTTGGCTCTGGCGGCGGGATCTGGGGCAGTCAGGAAGCTGATAGCCACAGCTCCTCCTCCACCATACATTGCAGGAGAGAAGTTGATTGCGGAGAGAAACGCACTGGGTTGTAAAACACAAACTCTTAGTAACCCTGTAAATGTTAATGATGTTAACCAAATAACTCATGCAAGTATTAACCCGTGCAAGATGTACCCTGTTTTGAACCTTCCTCAGGAGTGTGATCAAGAAGAAGATTCGGCAACAATTTCAGCTCTCTCTCTTGCGGCCACCATAGCAGAGACCACAGTAGGCACAGCGACACCCACGAGATTAGCGAAAGCCCCTAGCGGAGGGATAGGTGAGGTCGTGTCAACGGGTAAGTACGGCACCATGCACTACACTGAAACAATTGTACCACAACAAGCTGTAGAATCTACACAGGAAGAGGCTGTTAGAATTGCTCCTGTAAGGGTAATAGCAGTTCCCAATGGAAAAACAGATGTGTCTGGAGCCACTCCCATAAGGAACATTGCCATGTACACTCCATTTTCCAGAATGGAATTAAGAACAATAGTGTCCGAATTTCCTGACCCCAGGAAGGACTTAGTTGCTAGCCAAAAATACATCAGGGATCTAGGTAACACTGTAGAACCCAACAACAAGGATTGGCAGATACTGCTAAGAGCTTGTTTACCTTCCAATGTTGACGCAACTCAATTTTTAGCTGACTGTGCATTGGATAAAGATGTACCGCTTACAGACGTGTACAACAAGGATAATGTAAAAAGGATAAATTTGCAGCTAAAGGAGTATTTCCCAGCCGTTGTTAAATGGAACAAGATATTCTCCATTAAGCAAAAGGAGTCCGAAACGGCAATAGAATATTTTCACCGGGCACTATTAGAAATGGCAAAGTACACTGGTATAGAAGACATAAAGACCAACCCAAACCATCGAGAAGTAGCAGTATCTGTACTGATGGATGGTTTGAAAGAAACATTAAAAGCTAGGGTACAGACCACGCAACCATGCTGGCGAGGTCTGTCAGTATCCACATTGAGAGAGGCTGCTATTGATCACGACAGAAATATCACTAGGCACAGGGAGTCGCAAAGTGATAAGTTGATGTCCGTAAGTATACAGGCGCTGACCACAAGGCAGCCTGCGTATGTACCACCAAATCCTGTGGGTAAGGCAAGTGTAATAACATGTTTTTCTTGTAACAGACCGGGACACTTTGCACGAGAATGTAGAACAAAGAATGTACAAAGATCTTTTCAACCCCCTAGACAACAACACAACACACGACATTGGGAGCAGGGTCCACAGAGGCGGAGTTTTGAGCCACATACAGGGGAAACAAAAAGATATCCCCCGAACAGAGACTGGCATGCCTCTGGTAGTCCCCAGCTAACTCCCTCACAAGTAGTTGCTGCCAGCGGGATTCAGGGAGGTCAGCATACCCAATAGGGGTGTGGCCATACCTGTAATCTGCAGCCAGTTAAGTTGATTGCCAGTCTTGGAAGCGAACCAGAGATTGCAATCAATGTAGCCGGTAAAACTTTAAACTTTCTTGTAGACACAGGGGCGGCCAAGTCAGTGATAAATTCGACAGTGGGCATGAGAACCACTGGTAGGACAATTCCAGCCATGGGAGTAACAGGAGTAGTCCAGCACTACCCTGTTAGCAAACCAGCCGAGATTACAATAGGGCCTTTGCATACCAAGCATTCCTTTTTGCTGGCTGCATCGGCACCAACTAATCTCCTGGGTAGAGACTTACTATGTAAAATGGGTTGCGTCATCTATTGTACTCCTGAAGGTGTATTCTTGGACATACCTGAGAATCACGCTCAGGAAGTACGAGACATGTTAGACTCCCCATCAAAATTAATGTCACACACCATTATGACAAATAGGAATCCATCCCAAGTAGAAGAGATGACATCTCAGATACCAGAGTCGCATTGGACAAAAGATGGACAGGACACTGGATTAATGGCAAACGTAGCTCCAGTAGTAGTACAAGTAAAAGATGGTAGGATAGCTCCAAAAATCCCACAGTATCCTCTGAAGCCAGAGGTGGAGTTAGGAGTTTTCCCAGTAATAGAGCGCTTGCTACAACAGGGCATTCTAGTAAGAACGTCCAGCACAGCAAATAGTCCCATCTTCCCTGTTAAAAAGAGTGGGGGGAGGGGTTACAGACTAGTGCAGGATCTAAGGGGGATTAACAAAATAGTCGAGAGTCAGTTCCCCGTAGTGCCTAATCCAGCTGTCATCCTAATGCAAATTCCCCCCACTGCCAAATTCTTCACTGTTATTGACCTCTGCTCCGCTTTCTTTTCGGTACCTCTGCACCCTGACAGCCAATATTTGTTTGCATTCACATACAGAGGAGTCCAATACACGTGGACTCGATTACCCCAAGGTTTCATAGATAGTCCAAGTATATTTTCTCAGGCTTTGCATGATTGTTTACAATCTTTCCAACCAGAGAGTGGATCAGTATTGATACAGTATGTGGATGATTTACTACTGTGTTCAGATTCACTGGAAGCCTCCCTGAAGGATACGAAACAGCTCCTGTTTCATCTTTCAGACACAGGTCACAAGGTTTCCAAAGACAAGTTACAATTATGCCAGACTAAGGTAAAATATTTGGGACACTGTCTAACACAAGGACTGAGACACCTGACCGCTGATAGAATCCAAGCCATTAGAGACATGACACTGCCACAAACCCAGCAACAGATCAGGACGTTTTTAGGAATGTGTGGGTATTGCCGTAATTGGATCCCAGGGTTTTCCATATTGGCGTTACCTTTGCAGGAAATGGTCTCCTCAAACAAACCTGATCGGATTTCGCATACAGACGAATCTGAAACAGCATTTGAGAGACTCAAACAGTGCCTAACGCAGGCACCAGCACTAGGTATGCCAGACTATGGGAAACCCTTTGAACTATACGGAACAGAAAGTGCTGGGTGCGCAGCAGGTCTAACACAAAAACACGGTGATGCCAGCAGGCCAGTTGCATACTACAGCGCTCAGCTAGATACGGTAGCGCGGTCCCTCCCCACATGCTTGCGTAGCGTTGCGGCGATAGCATTGCTAGTGACGAAAAGCGAAGATGTCGTGCTAGGCCACAACCTCACAATCCATACACCACATGCGGTATCTGCCTTATTGAATTCTGCCCAAACCAGACACGTCTCATCAGCAAGGTTTACGAGATGGGAATTGGCATTAATGGCCCCAGTAAACATCACCATAAGGAGATGCAGTGCATTAAACCCTGCAACATTTCTCCCAGGTGTGCCTGGTCAGGCACAAAGGGTGGAAGGTGAGAGTGATGGGGAAGGAGGATTTAATGCAAAGGAAGATACACATGATTGTATGGAATATTTGACCCAAAATTTTACCGCAAGGCCTGACATCAGTGACAATCCACTGGAAGATGCAGAACTCACGTTCTACACGGACGGTAGTTGTCACAGACAGTCAGACTCGGGAGACTTGTGTACTGGATACGCAGTCGTAGATGACCAAGACACCATAGAAGCGGAACCGCTAGGCCCACCTCACTCAGCCCAGGTTGCTGAACTGGTTGCCCTAACCAGAGCATGTGAATTGGCTAAGGGTAAGTCTGCCAATATCTACACCGATTCCAGATACGCGTTCGGGGTAGTCCATGATTTCGGAGCCCTATGGCGGCTCAGAAATTTCATGACGGCAGCTGGTACACCGATAGCGCATGCAGCTTATATAAAAAGGCTTCTAACAGCGATACAGGAACCCGACAGAGTGGCTGTTATCAAATGTAAAGCACATACATATAGCCAAGACCCAGTATCCCTTGGTAACAGCCGAGCAGACGAAGCCGCAAAGCTTGCAGCTGCTACCCCCATACGGACAGACACCACACAACTGATGGTATTTAATACCATCAACACACAAAAATTGTGTGAGATGCAGAATTTGTGTTCCACACAGGAAAGAGCAGTCTGGAAGGCAAAGGGATATGGCCAGGGGTCCTCAGGACTCTGGACGGATGGACATGGTAAACCAGTGGCCCCCAGGGCATACCTTCCATGTCTGGCTGAAGCAGCTCACGGGCTGACTCATCTAGGCAGGGAGGGGATGTGCAAATTGGTAAGAGCATACTGGTGCGCCCCAGGATTCTCCTCTCATGCGAGTAAAAGAGCAATGTCATGCCTTACCTGTCTGAGAAAGAATATTGGAAAAGCAATACCTACAGAACCATCCCATATCCCACCTGCCGGCGGCCCTTTCCAAGTAATACAAATTGACTTCATTCAATTACCCCCATGTCGAAATTTGAAATATGTACTTGTCTGTATAGATGTTTTCTCGAATTGGGTCGAAGCATTTCCAGCAGCTACAAATACTGCTATGTTTACAGCTAAGAAAATTGTGCAGGAATTTGTATGTAGATATGGTATCCCTAGAATTATTGAAAGTGATAGGGGTACCCATTTTACAGGTGATGTCTTTCAAGGAATGTGTAAGTTGATGGGAATTGATAGCAAGCTGCACACTCCGTACCGTCCACAGGCGAGTGCGAAGGTCGAAAGAGTGAACAGCACTATTAAAAATAAATTGAGTAAAGTAATGGCAGAGACAGGATTGACGTGGCCAGAAGCTTTACCCATTGTTTTGTATAGCATCAGAACCACTCCCAGGTCCCCTCTTAATCTGTCTCCTTTTGAAATTCTGTTTGGTCGACAACCGCATGTCATGATTAACCCTCAGGATGATTTGAAATGCAACAATGAAGTAACGGTAAAATACTTGATTAACATGAGTAAGCAGTTGAGGAATCAAAATGATAATCTGAAGTTGGTGATTCCTGATTTACCAGATAGTAATTGTCATGACATTGAACCTGGGGATTATGTAATGATACGAAATTTTCTACGCTCAGGTTGTCTTATTGATAGATGGGAAGGACCATACCAGGTCTTATTGACTAGCACCACAGCATTGAAGGTTGCTGAGAGAGAGACTTGGGTCCATTCATCCCACTGCAAGAAGGTTGCTGATCCCGAGAAGTCCCGTGATAAGGAACAGACGGTAGAGGTTGTATCACTGGAGTGTCTGTTCCAGGAGGACTGAGGCGGCACCTGAGCCTTGAAGACCGAAAGCAGTTGTCGACATCCCTCTCCCTTTTATTGTTTTTCTCCACTTCCCATCCCCTCGTCCTTAAAATTTCTTTTTCCCCCTTCTCATTCTTCTCTATTTCCCCCTCAAAGATGGACTTGCCCCAAGAGACTGTAATCCGGAGTTTGATGTTAACCATGATGTTGACCAGAGCAGTCTGTTCCGGCGAGAGTACCATAGAGGTCGAGAGAGGTTCTGGAATGGGTTCCGATTATGATGATGGAGGCGTAGTTTTCCAAGATCAACCAAACCAACGAGCAAAGGCGAGTATCAGAAAACGATCCGATAGAAGAAATTGTGATGGATTGTTAGCTGAAGAAAATTGTATCTGTAGGCTCTGTGATAATCTGGTTGAAGATGGATGCATAAAGAAATGCCAATCCAGTTTTAATATCCATATGGACCGGCATCCTTTGAGTGACTATCACTCTCTAGTGGGTAACGTGTTAAACCAAACAGATTGTTGGGTATGCTCTCAAGTACCTCAGGGTCACAGCAAATCAGGGCTAGTACCATTTCCTTTAACGTTAGGGGAGGTACTTGGGCTAAGTGGTGGGAGACCGGTGGACCGGAGGTTTAATATCTCCAGCCCTCCTAGTTTGAAGCTCCACCAATACCATGTGGATAGGTCCCTCATATGTTTTAACATCTCCAATCCCAGAAAACCGGGAAATTGGGAAGTGTCATGGAGTAACCACACCATGACCTTTTCACACAGAGCAGATAGAATGCCTACAGATACAGAGCTCGTACGCCACATAGCTAGTAGAGGAAAATCTTTCCGGTATCGATATACCTTAGGAAATAGGATTACTAGAGTTGGAGAGGTATCACCAGGATACTGTGCACATATCGTACAAACTGATACGTGCATTAAGCAGATGGAAGAATTAGGGTCAGGAGATTTCACCTGGAAGGTTTGTAATATGGTCATGTCCTTCTCCGTCCCTTATGTTCTCCCCGATGATGCATATTTCATATGCGGGAGAAAGGCGTACAAATGGCTTGCCCCAAACTCTGAAGGATTGTGTTATATTGGAAAAGTATTGCCTGAAGTGATGACTGTTACACATGACAAAATGAAGGACATACACCGTGGTGCCCAAGCTCCTTATACTCACACTCATTACGAGCACCGAGTTAAAAGACAACTGTCAGAAAGGTTAGAGCATCCGGCCTCTGATCTTATCCATGAATCCACCGGGATTCAGGTTCTGGTAGCGTTAGATTTCACTCGTACCGCTCGAGGAGTGATGAATTATAGATACATTTCCGCACTCGCCAATTTGTTAGATAATATCACTGAAATGTATGATGACACGTT
Organism: Pseudophryne corroboree; assembly: GCF_028390025.1. Classification (NCBI taxonomy): domain Eukaryota; kingdom Metazoa; phylum Chordata; class Amphibia; order Anura; family Myobatrachidae; genus Pseudophryne; species Pseudophryne corroboree. Next base: position 1,870,035 of record NW_026967503.1, on the reverse strand, counting down.
TAGATACACTGGAAGAGAACTTCAAGCTTATAAAACAGAACTGGTACAGCATAGAATGGTTCTTAATTATCTCACAGCAGTAACAGGCGGATATTGTGTTACCTTGGCAACACAGTACGGCATAAAGTGTTGCACGTATATCACGAATAGCACTGAGGATCCGGTAGAGGTCATAGACCAAAAGATGGACGATATTCTCCAATTGAAGTGGGAATTCCGTCGAAAACACAATCTCACCCTTGCTGCTGTAGGTAAAGAGCTGACTGGTTGGGTGTCATGGTTGAACCCGCGAAATTGGTTCTCCGGTTTGGGAGAATGGGCTCAAGGAGTCATAATGGATGTTGGAAAGTTTCTACTTTGTATCTTGGGTGTCATTATATCGATTGGATTGATATTTAGATGCGGGCAGGCTTTAATGAGGTGCAAACAAAGTACAAAAGTGATGAGCTTGAGGAGTGAGGAAACTGTAATTAACCTGGATTTGATTTATGACCCAATGATAGAAACCAGAATGTGATGAAAATGCGATTATACGGTCCGTTTCTTTCACCTGTTTTTCTGCTTTTCTCCAAGATACAAAGACCCCTTGGACGAGGAAGTTGACGAGACGGTATACAGACAAGACAACAGACCAGACCAAAGATGAAGCTTTTGACCACTTGAGAAATGGACACTTGATGAACTTTGCCATGGATCCCCAGTTTCCCTAGTACTTTTAAACTCACGCTAGCCCAACATTTTTTGTAAATCTGATGGCTCAGACAAAGCTATTTGCTCATGCCCAAGGAGCAATACAGCGCAAAGAAGACGACTCTCAACAGATACCGAACACAACTTCGACGACAGATGTACATTTCCCTGACATAGAATATCATTGCATTTTCCATAAGTGTTCTTTATCTTCATCTCTACAACCCTCAGGTAATAACACACATAGTCGATAGGGAATACAGGCACAGATATCAGCAACCACATACCTCCCCCATTCATGTATCATCAACTAAAATGTGCATCCCCATTTTGTTACAACCATAGCCGAAATGAGCTCGGTAGAGTTTGACAGCCCATCCACAGACCCTTAGTACGGGATAAGAAGGAATTCAAATGTATACTTCGCAATACCTCGAAGCTTGATTTACCACACGTACGGCACGATGATACATGACCCTCCAAACATGGACTCATACACACATGCTTCTGCTTTCTCACTAGGTCATACCCTCTTCACACCTACTCCACTCTTCTTCCTTTCCCCACCATGGAAATCAATTAACCCCTGACTTACATTTTTCTCCTTAAATATTTTAGAAGGTGGCAGTTATTATTGACTGCCAAAGGGTGGACTGTCAAAGTCAGAAAAATGTCTCTATGCACGTTGCCATATTTGCACCGCACACTGGTCTGCGCTGCGCGTGCGTACGCTCTCCCGTGAAGGTGCATACCCGCAATAGCGTGCACCCGCGGGCGCACGGTATGCGTATTTACGGTAGAGTTTATGTAGTCGTAGCGTGCGACTCATTCGTTACAAATGTTCACAATTAATGTAGTTTATAGATCATGATCCCTTTGATAGTTTCTGAAAGTTTGGTTAAAATAGAATATCCCTGAGCTGAGGAATCCCTCTTTGCATCGTACGAAGGGTCTAACAGGAATCATACAGCAGTGTTTGGTACCCATCGGAAGAGTATTTAATCAGCAATATTCCGGTGTTGGTTTGGAGCGTATTAGTCGCTCGTGCAAATAGTTATGGACATAAGAAGTTTATGTCCATTTCTATAATTTGCACATACTCAGGTATGCGGCGGGAAACCCAGTTTCCCACCCACCTGAGCTGTTGGAAATCGTCACAGCCCACCTGTATGAATCACCCTATGACCTTTTGTTATGATGCAGGGCCGAATTCCTTCGGCCAATGGACAATGGGATTGTAGGGACTATGAGATTGCATTGTGTGTGGGGCATAAATAGGCAGGCCGACCATATCCAACTTCACTCACTCTCATCAACGGTTATCTGCTGATAGCCGGGAGCTGGATATCGAGGCGCAGGCGATCATACCCTTTGTGCGTAAGTTTCTCTCCGTAATCATTGTCTTTCTGTGAGCCAATTTCTCTCCATCTCTCTCCGTCTCTCTCTCTCCTCTTTTCTCTTATATCTCTCATAGTATTGTATTGTATTGCATTTAGGTCAGTGTAGTATTGTCTTTTTGTACTTATTGTTTAGATCTGTGGTTAGGAAGTCTCTGTTATATTGTAGTGTATCATTTGTACTGTTATCCCCTTTTTACAAGTATATTAGATATAATACAGTTAATAGGCTTTGGAACCTAAACTAGTATCTGTGTATTTTCTATAGTGTTAAGTGTTCACTTGAGCGTCGGTGACGCACAAGCAGCTTTGTAGTTAGTCAGGTTACACAAGGTTGCACTTACACCCTGTACTCACATTAAGGTATTCTGTGTATATCATTGTTAAAAGGTTTAATATCAAGGTATAGTGCTGTGAGCGTCTGCATCGCTGGTGACCTCCTCGTGGTCTCGAGCGTACGCTACGCTACAGCGAATCATTCCCCTAGTGATAACCAATAACGTGTCCTGTGATCACTGGGCCGTGAGCGAACGTGACGCTTGAGCGTCTCGCCTTCGGCTGAGCGATCGTTACGCAAATAGCGTACCATTACGGTACTTCTTAAGTAAACAGCGTACAGTGTTCTTAGACTTCATAAAGGGTTATAATTACGACAAAAGTATTTGGCATTGTCATTGGTTTAGGGTCCAAAGCCTATTAACTGTATTATATCTAATATACTTGTAAAAAGGGGATAACAGTACAAATGATACACTACAATATAACAGAGACTTCCTAACCACAGAACTAAACAATAAATACAAAAAAAGACAATACTACACTGACCTAAATGCAATACAATACAATACTATAATACTATGAGAGATATAAGAGAAAAGAGGAGAGAGAGAGTGAGAGAGATGAGAGAAATTGGCTCACAGAAAGACAATGATTACGGAGAGAAACTTACGCACAAAGGGTATGATCGCCTGCGCCTCGATATCCAGCTCCCGATTATCAGCAGATAACCGTTGATGAGAGTGAGAGAGTTGGATATGGTCGGCCTGCCTATTTATGCCCCACACACAATGCAATCTCATAGTCCCTACAATCCCATTGTCCATTGGCCGAAGGAATTCGGCCCTGCATCATAACAAAAGGTCATAGGGTGATTCATACAGGTGGGCTGTGACGATTTCCAACAGCTCAGGTGGGTGGGAAACTGGGTTTCCCGCCGCATACCTGAGTATGTGTAAATCATAGAAATGGACATAAACTTCTTATGTCCATAACTATTCGCACGAGCGATTAATACGCTCCAAACAAACACCGGAATATTGCTGATTAAATACTCTTCCGATGGGTACCAAACACTGCAGTATGATTCCTGTTAGACCCTTCGTACGATGCAAAGAGGGATTCCTCAGCTCAGGGACCTTCTATGTTAACCAAACTTTCAGAAACTATCAAAGGGATCATGATCTATAAACTACATTAATTGTGAACATTTGTAACGAATGAGTCGCACGCTACGACTACATACTCTTTACCGTAAATACGCATACATTGCGAGCGGGTGCACACAATAGCGGGTATGCGCAGTCACGGGAAAGCGCACGCATGCGCAGCACGGACCAATGTGCGGTGCAAATATGGCAACGTGCATAGAGACATTTTTCTGACTTTGACAGTCCACCCTTTGGCAGTCAATAATAACTGCCACCTTCTAAAATATTTAAGGAGAAAAATGTAAGTCAGGGGTTAATTGATTTCCATGGTGGGGAAAGGAAGAAGAGTGGAGTAGGTGTGAAGAGGGTAAGACCTAGTGAGAAAGCAGAAGCATGTGTGTATGAGTCCATGTTTGGAGGGTCATGTATCATCGTGCCGTACGTGTGGTAAATCAAGCTTCGAGGTATTGCGAAGTATACATTTGAATTCCTTCTTATCCCGTACTAAGGGTCTGTGGATGGGCTGTCAAACTCTACCGAGCTCATTTCGGCTATGGTTGTAACAAAATGGGGATGCACATTTTAGTTGATGATACATGAATGGGGGAGGTATGTGGTTGCTGATATCTGTGCCTGTATTCCCTATCGACTATGTGTGTCATTACCTGAGGGTTGTAGAGATGAAGATAAAGAACACTTATGGAAAATGCAATGATATTCTATGTCAGGGAAATGTACATCTGTCGTCGAAGTTGTGTTCGGTATCTGTTGAGAGTCGTCTTCTTTGCGCTGTATTGCTCCTTGGGCATGAGCAAATAGCTTTGTCTAAGCCATCAGATTTACAAAAAAATGTTGGGCTAGCGTGAGTTTAAAAGTACTAGGGAAACTGGGGATCCATGGCAAAGTTCATCAAGTGTCCATTTCTCAAGTGGTCAAAAGCTTCATCTTTGGTCTTGTCTGTTGTCTTGTCTGTATACCGTCTCGTCAACTTCCTCGTCCAAGGGGTCTTTGTATCTTGGAGAGAAGCAGAAAAACAGGTGAAAGAAACGGACCGTATAATCGCATTTTCATCACATTCTGGTTTCTATCATTGGGTCATAAATCAAATCCAGGTTAATTACAGTTTCCTCACTCCTCAAGCTCATCACTTTTGTACTTTGTTTGCACCTCATTAAAGCCTGCCCGCATCTAAATATCAATCCAATTGATATAATGACACCCAAGATACACAGTAGAAACTTTCCAACATCCATTATGACTCCTTGAGCCCATTCTCCCAAACCGGAGAACCAATTTCGCGGGTTCAACCATGACACCCAACCAGTCAGCTCATTACCTACAGCAGCAAGGGTGAGATTGTGTTTTCGACGAAATTCCCACTTTAATTGCAGAATATCGTCCATCTTTTGGTCTATGACCTCTACCGGATCCTCGGTGCTATTTGTGATATACGTGCAACACTTTATGCCGTACTGTGTTGCCAATGTAACACAATATCCGCCTGTTACTGCTGTAAGATAATTAAGAACCATCCTATGCTGAACTAGTTCTGTTTTGTAAGCTTGAAGTTCTCTTCCAGTGTATCTAAACGTGTCATCATACATTTCAGTGATATTATCTAACAAATTGGCGAGTGCGGAAATGTACTTATAATTCATCACACCTCGAGCGGTGCGCGTGAAATCTAACGCAACCAGAACCTGAATCCCGGTGGATTCATGGATAAGATCAGAGGCCGGATGCTCTAACCTTTCTGACAGTTGTCTTTTAACTCGGTGCTCGTAATGAGTGTGAGTATAAGGAGCTTGGGCACCACGGTGTATGTCCTTCATTTTGTCATGTGTAACAGTCATCACTTCAGGCAATACTTTTCCAATATAACACAATCCTTCAGAGTTTGGGGCAAGCCACTTGTACGCCTTTCTCCCGCATATGAAATATGCGTCATCGGGGAGAACATAAGGGACGGAGAAGGACATGACCATATTACAAACCTTCCAGGTGAAATCTCCTGACCCTAATTCTTCCATCTGCTTAATGCACGTATCAGTTTGTACTATATGTGCACAGTATCCTGGTGATACTTCTCCAACTCTAGTAATCCTATTTCCTAAGGTATATCGTTACCGGAAAGATTTTCCTCTACTAGCTATGTGGCGTACGAGCTCTGTATCTGTAGGCATTCTATCTGCTCTGTGTGAAAAGGTCATGGTGTGGTTACTCCATGACACTTCCCAATTTCCCGGTTTTCTTGGATTGGAGATGTTAAAACATATGAGGGACCTATCCACATGGTATTGGTGGAGCTTCAAACTAGGAGGGCTGGAGATATTAAACCTCCGGTCCACCGGTCTCCCACCACTTAGCCCAAGTACCTCCCCTAACGTTAAAGGAAATGGTACTAGCCCTGATTTGCTGTGACCCTGAGGTACTTGAGAGCATACCCAACAATCTGTTTGGTTTAGCACGTTACCCACTAGAGAGTGATAGTCACTCAATGGATGCCGGTCCATATGGATATTAAAACTAGATTGGCATTTCTTTATGCATCCATCTTCAACCAGATTATCACAGAGCCTACAGATACAATTTTCTTCAGCTAACAATCCATCACAATTTCTTCTATCGGATCGTTTTCTGATACTCGCCTTTGCTCGTTGGTTTGGTTGATCTTGGAAAACTACGCCTCCATCATCATAATCGGAACCCATTCCAGAACCTCTCTCGACCTCTATGGTACTCTCGCCGGAACAGACTGTTCTGGTCAACATCATGGTTAACATCAAAATCCGGATTACAGTCTCTTGGGGCAAGTCCATCTTCGAGGAGGAAATAGAGAAGAATGAGAAGGGGGAAAAAGAAATTTCAAGGGAGAGGGGATGGGAAGTGGAGAAAAACAACAAAAGGGAGAGGGGAGTCGACAACTGCTTCCGGTCTTCAAGGCTCAGGTGCCGCCTCAGTCCTCCTGGAACAGACACTCCAGTGATACAACCTCTACCGTCTGTTCCTTATCACGGGACTTCTCTGGGTCAGCAACCTTCTTGCAGTGGGATGAATGGACCCAAGTCTCTCTCTCAGCAACCTTCAATGCTGTGGTGCTAGTCAATAAGACCTGGTATGGTCCTTCCCATCTATCAATAAGACAACCTGAGCGTAGAAAATTTCGTATCATTACATAATCCCCAGGTTCAATGTCATGACAATTACTATCTGGTAAATCAGGAATCACCAACTTCAGATTATCATTTTGATTCCTCAACTGCTTACTCATGTTAATCAAGTATTTTACCGTTACTTCATTGTTGCATTTCAAATCATCCTGAGGGTTAATCATGACATGCGGTTGTCGACCAAACAGAATTTCAAAAGGAGACAGATTAAGAGGGGACCTGGGAGTGGTTCTGATGCTATACAAAACAATGGGTAAAGCTTCTGGCCATGTCAATCCTGTCTCTGCCATTACTTTACTCAATTTATTTTTAATAGTGCTGTTCACTCTTTCGACCTTCGCACTCGCCTGTGGACGGTACGGAGTGTGCAGCTTGCTATCAATTCCCATCAACTTACACATTCCTTGAAAGACATCACCTGTAAAATGGGTACCCCTATCACTTTCAATAATTCTAGGGATACCATATCTACATACAAATTCCTGTACAATTTTCTTAGCTGTAAACATAGCAGTATTTGTAGCTGCTGGAAATGCTTCGACCCAATTCGAGAAAACATCTATACAGACAAGTACATATTTCAAATTTCGACATGGGGGTAATTGAATGAAGTCAATTTGTATTACCTGGAAAGGGCCGCCAGCAGGTGGGATATGGGATGGTTCTGTAGGTATTGCTTTTCCAATATTCTTTCTCAGACAGTTAAGGCATGACATTGCTCTTTTACCCGCATGAGAGGAGAATCCTGGGGCGCACCAGTATGCTCTTACCAATTTGCACATCCCCTCCTTGCCTAGATGAGTCAGCCCGTGAGCTGCTTCAGCCAGACATGGAAGGTATGCCCTGGGGGCCACTGGTTTACCATGTCCATCCGTCCAGAGCCCTGAGGACTCCTGGCCATATCCCTTTGCCTTCCAGACTGCTCTTTCCTGTGTGGAACACAAATTCTGCATCTCACACAACTTTTGTGTGTTGATGGTATTAAATACCATCAGTTGTGTGGTATCTGTCCGTATGGGGGTAGCAGCTGCAAGCTTTGCAGCTTCGTCTGCTCGGCTGTTACCAAGGGATACTGGGTCTTGGCTATATGTATGTGCTTTACATTTGATAACAGCCACTCTGTCAGGTTCCTGTATCGCTGTTAGAAGCCTTTTTATATACGCTGCATGCGCTATCGGTGTACCAGCTGCCGTCATGAAATTTCTGAGCCGCCATAGGGCTCCGAAATCATGTACTACCCCGAACGCGTATCTGGAATCGGTGTAGATATTGGCAGACTTACCCTTAGCCAATTCACATGCTCTGGTTAGGGCGACCAGTTCAGCAACCTGGGCTGAGTGAGGTGGGCCTAGCGGTTCCGCTTCTATGGTGTCTTGGTCATCTACGACTGCGTATCCAGTACACAAGTCTCCCGAGTCTGACTGTCTGTGACAACTACCGTCCATGTAGAACGTGAGCTCTGCATCTTCCAGTGGATTGTCACTGATGTCAGGCCTTGCGGTAAAATTTTGGGTCAAATATTCCATACAATCATGTGTATCTTCCTTTGCATTAAATCCTCCTTCCCCATCACTCTCACCTTCCACCCTTTGTGCCTGACCAGGCACACCTGGGAGAAATGTTGCAGGGTTTAATGCGCTGCATCTCCTTATGGTGATGTTTACGGGGGCCATTAATGCCAAATCCCATCTCGTAAACCTTGCTGATGAGACGTGTCTGGTTTGGGCAGAATTCAATAAGGCAGATACCGCATGTGGTGTATGGATTGTGAGGTTGTGGCCTAGCACGACATCTTCGCTTTTTGTCACTAGCAATGCTATCGCCGCAACGCTACGCAAGCATGTGGGGAGGGACCGCGCTACCGTATCTAGCTGAGCGCTGTAGTATGCAACTGGCCTGCTGGCATCACCGTGTTTTTGTGTTAGTACACCTGCTGCGCACCCAGCACTTTCTGTTCCGTATAGTTCAAAGGGTTTCCCATAGTCTGGCATACCTAGTGCTGGTGCCTGCGTTAGGCACTGTTTGAGTCTCTCAAATGCTGTTTCAGATTCGTCTGTATGCGAAATCCGATCAGGTTTGTTTGAGGAGACCATTTCCTGCAAAGGTAACGCCAATATGGAAAACCCTGGGATCCAATTACGGCAATACCCACACATTCCTAAAAACGTTCTGATCTGTTGCTGGGTTTGTGGCAGTGTCATGTCTCTAATGGCTTGGATTCTATCAGCGGTCAGGTGTCTCAGTCCTTGTGTTAGACAGTGTCCCAAATATTTTACCTTAGTCTGGCATAATTGTAACTTGTCTTTGGAAACCTTGTGACCTGTGTCTGAAAGATGAAACAGGAGCTGTTTCGTACCCTTCAGGGAAGCTTCCAGTGAATCTGAACACAGTAGTAAATCATCCACATACTGTATCAATACTGATCCACTCTCTGGTTGGAAAGACTGTAAACAATCATGCAAAGCCTGAGAAAATATACTTGGACTATCTATGAAACCTTGGGGTAATCGAGTCCACGTGTATTGGACTCCTCTGTATGTGAATGCAAACAAATATTGGCTGTCAGGGTGCAGAGGTACCGAAAAGAAAGCGGAGCAGAGGTCAATAACAGTGAAGAATTTGGCAGTGGGAGGAATTTGCATTAGGATGACAGCTGGATTAGGCACTACGGGGAACTGACTCTCGACTATTTTGTTAATCCCCCTTAGATCCTGCACTAGTCTGTAACCCCTCCCCCCACTCTTTTTAACAGGGAAGATGGGACTATTTGCTGTGCTGGACGTTCTTACTAGAATGCCCTGTTGTAGCAAGCGCTCTATTACTGGGAAAACTCCTAACTCCACCTCTGGCTTCAGAGGATACTGTGGGATTTTTGGAGCTATCCTACCATCTTTTACTTGCACAACTACTGGAGCTACGTTTGCCATTAATCCAGTGTCCTGTCCATCTTTTGTCCAAAGTGACTCTGGTATCTGAGATGTCATCTCTTCTACTTGGGATGGATTCCTATTTGTCATAATGGAATGTGACATTAATTTTGATGGGGAGTCTAACATGTCTCGTACTTCCTGAGCGTGATTCTCAGGAATGTCCAAGAATACACCTTCAGGAGTACAATAAATGACGCACCCCATTTTACATAGTAAGTCTCTACCCAGGAGATTGGTTGGTGCCGATGCAGCCAGCAAAAAGGAATGCTTGGTATGCAAAGGTCCTATTGTAATCTCGGCTGGTTTGCTAACAGGGTAGTGCTGGACTACTCCTGTTACTCCCATGGCTGGAATTGTCCTACCAGTGGTTCTCATGCCCACTGTCGAATTTATCACTGACTTGGCCGCCCCTGTGTCTACAAGAAAGTTTAAAGTTTTACCGGCTACATTGATTGCAATCTCTGGTTCGCTTCCAAGACTGGCAATCAACTTAACTGGCTGCAGATTACAGGTATGGCCACACCCCTATTGGGTATGCTGACCTCCCTGAATCCCGCTGGCAGCAACTACTTGTGAGGGAGTTAGCTGGGAACTACCAGAGGCATGCCAGTCTCTGTTCGGGGGATATCTTTTTGTTTCCCCTGTATGTGGCTCAAAACTCCGCCTCTGTGGACCCTATGTCCCAATGTCGTGTGTTGTGTTGTTGTCTAGGGGGTTGAAAAGATCTTTGTACATTCTTTGTTCTACATTCTCGTGCAAAGTGTCCCGGTCTGTTACAAGAAAAACATGTTATTACACTTGCCTTACCCACAGGATTCGGTGGTACATACGCAGGCTGCCTTGTGGTCAGCGCCTGTATACTTACGGACATCAACTTATCACTTTGCGACTCCCTGTGCCTAGTGATATTTCTGTCGTGATCAATAGCAGCCTCTCTCAATGTGGATACTGACAGACCTCGCCAGCATGGTTGCGTGGTCTGTACCCTAGCTTTTAATGTTTCTTTCAAACCATCCATCAGTACAGATACTGCTACTTCTCGATGGTTTGGGTTGGTCTTTATGTCTTCTATACCAGTGTACTTTGCCATTTCTAATAGTGCCCGGTGAAAATATTCTATTGCCGTTTCGGACTCCTTTTGCTTAATGGAGAATATCTTGTTCCATTTAACAACGGCTGGGAAATACTCCTTTAGCTGCAAATTTATCCTTTTTACATTATCCTTGTTGTACACGTCTGTAAGCGGTACATCTTTATCCAATGCACAGTCAGCTAAAAATTGAGTTGCGTCAACATTGGAAGGTAAACAAGCTCTTAGCAGTATCTGCCAATCCTTGTTGTTGGGTTCTACAGTGTTACCTAGATCCCTGATGTATTTTTGGCTAGCAACTAAGTCCTTCCTGGGGTCAGGAAATTCGGACACTATTGTTCTTAATTCCATTCTGGAAAATGGAGTGTACATGGCAATGTTCCTTATGGGAGTGGCTCCAGACACATCTGTTTTTCCATTGGGAACTGCTATTACCCTTACAGGAGCAATTCTAACAGCCTCTTCCTGTGTAGATTCTACAGCTTGTTGTGGTACAATTGTTTCAGTGTAGTGCATGGTGCCGTACTTACCCGTTGACACGACCTCACCTATCCCTCCGCTAGGGGCTTTCGCTAATCTCGTGGGTGTTGCAGTGCCTACTGTAGTCTCTGCTATGGTGGCCGCAAGAGAGAGAGCTGAAATTGTTGCCGAATCGTCTTCTTGTTCACACTCCTGAGGAAGGTTCAAAACAGGGTACAACTTGCACGGGTTAATACTTGCATGAGTTATTTGGTTAACATCATTAACATTTACAAGGTTACTAAGAGTTTTTGTTTTATAACCCAGTGCGTCTTTCTCCGTAATCAACTTCTCTCCTGGTATATATGGTGGGGGCGGGGCTGTGGATATCAGCTTCCTGACTGCCCCAGATCCCGCCGCCAGAGCCAAACCTCTCTGTATCTCACCTTCCTGGTGCCATAACTGTAAGTAATCATGATGCTGAATTCGTCTCTTTGTTGATTTTACGAGACATATCCTCCTCCTTAAATTTTGTAACACTTCTGGGCTGAAGCTACCTATTCTTGGGAATTTGTCCCTGTCTTGTACAGTCATTCTTTCCCATTCATCACATAAAGATTCGGTGTGACTTCCATATTTTTCACACATTACATATCGTGCCGACCCAACTGGTCGGTTCACAGAATCAACCTGAACCAGGGTTGATCGCCCCCTACCTGAGCAACTGGCCCCCATAGTCTGCAGGTGTTGCTTACTACTCCTTGGATTTCTGTATCAAGGTTTTCAGCAAGCCTTTACAGACAACCAAATTACTCCACAGTAGGCCGGCGGTGGCGGTTTACCGAGTACCCCACTCACTCGCCCACCTCGACCAATACGACCTGTAAACACCGTTATGATGCCAGCGTACTCGATACAGGGCCCCTATGGAACCTTCAGTTTACTGGAACATATGAGGGTTACCCGCAGGACACTTACTCTTTCCAGTAAAGTTGGGGTTGTTAGATAGTTCCTGAGTGACCAGCGAACTTCCCTTCCAAAAATAAAAAATTACACAAATCACGTCAGAATGTACAAATAGCGTTTGTGACCACTTTACTCTAATGGTATTAGGTCAGATTACTAACTACTGCACACAATTACGTGTGGTCCAATCGTTCAGTACACAAGCACTACTTGTCATGTACTGAGAGATCAATGGAATCGATGTTTCCGGCCGCGATTCCTTCAGCAAGAGCTTATGGCCTATATGGGTTCTGCACCAACACCCCAGGCGTTGTGCCACTGGACTTTTATAGCGGACCTTTTACCTTACGACCTCCTGGTCTTGATACCTTATGACCTCCTGGTCTTATTACCTTATGGTCCGCTATACTCTAATGCTCAAATATTATTTAACCAGGGATGCCTCCCTAGCCACCGTATATGTCACTTACACGTATGTCCCTTGACGAGTACCCGGCTTTCCTTTTGGTTCCACCTTAAAGTTGTATAAACTTATGTATACAAAACCACACTCACTCAACACATGTACACTTTGTTTCTATATCTATTTCTGCGCAGAAATTTGTCTTTAGCCCAATTGTGTTACTAATTAGGAGCAGGATCTGTTAAACTAAATTTCAGATTTTCCAAAAATAGATTTGCGTTATTTACCGCGTCGCGTTATCTACCGCTGTGCGTTAATTATCACCTTTGCGTTACTTCACTTTATCACCGCTTGAGCTACGTGGGCGTAACCGGACGCTACGTTGCGTAATGTACGCTGCGTGCGTCTGCCTTTGGATTGCGTACGCAAGTCTTTGTTAGCGACACGTGTACGCAATGCAAAGGATCCACCGTAACACAATATATACTTTTATCAATGTAAATGATCCTTGATCATCTACCGCAATCCACACTGACTGCCTCGTATCTCAGACAAGCCGTGTGTTGTTCTATACTTTAACTATCACCTCTACTATGAAATAACAGCAAATCTCTTTTAGCACTTTCTATCAACTATAAAATTGGCAAACAGGAATAGTGATATACGAAATTTGAAAAAGAAATGCAGATATATGTATGCGTGCGTGTATATGCAAGACAGAAGAGAAATAAAACAGTTTTAAAAGACACAAGCGTTTTGTTCTTACTTCCGGTTCCCGGATTCCTTCAGCACTCTTTATCTAAGCGAAGCAGACGCTTATCCCGTCAGCACTGCGAGACAACCTCCCACCCTTTGCTGGAGGGATAATGTCTGCTGATCTACCTAGTGCAGATATGAGAAGGATCGGACGAGTCCCCAATTGACAATGCCAAATACTTTTGTCGTAATTATAACCCTTTATGAAGTCTAAGAACACTGTACGCTGTTTACTTAAGAAGTACCGTAATGGTACGCTATTTGCGTAACGATCGCTCAGCAGTAAGCGAGACGCTCAAGCGTCACGTACGCTCACGGCCCAGTGATCACAGGACACGTTATTGGTTATGACTAGGGGAATGATTCGCTGTAGCGTAGCGTACGTTCGAGACCACGAGGAGGTCACCAGCGATGCAGACGCTCACAGCACTATACCTCGATATTAAACCTTTCAACAATGATATACACAGAATACCTTAATGTGAGTACAGGGTGTAAGTGCAACCTTGTGTAACCTGACTAACTACAAAGCTGCTTGTGCGTCACCGACGCTCAAGTGAACACTTAACACTATAGAAAATACACAGATACTGGTTTAGGGTCCAAAGCCTATTAACTGTATTATATCTAATATACTTGTAAAAAGGGGATAACAGTACAAATGATACACTACAATATAACAGAGACTTCCTAACCACAGAACTAAACAATAAATACAAAAAAAGACAATACTACACTGACCTAAATGCAATACAATACAATACTATAATACTATGAGAGATATAAGAGAAAAGAGGAGAGAGAGAGTGAGAGAGATGAGAGAAATTGGCTCACAGAAAGACAATGATTACGGAGAGAAACTTACGCACAAAGGGTATGATCGCCTGCGCCTCGATATCCAGCTCCCGATTATCAGCAGATAACCGTTGATGAGAGTGAGAGAGTTGGATATGGTCGGCCTGCCTATTTATGCCCCACACACAATGCAATCTCATAGTCCCTACAATCCCATTGTCCATTGGCCGAAGGAATTCGGCCCTGCATCATAACAAAAGGTCATAGGGTGATTCATACAGGTGGGCTGTGACGATTTCCAACAGCTCAGGTGGGTGGGAAACTGGGTTTCCCGCCGCATACCTGAGTATGTGTAAATCATAGAAATGGACATAAACTTCTTATGTCCATAACTATTCGCACGAGCGATTAATACGCTCCAAACAAACACCGGAATATTGCTGATTAAATACTCTTCCGATGGGTACCAAACACTGCAGTATGATTCCTGTTAGACCCTTCGTACGATGCAAAGAGGGATTCCTCAGCTCAGGGACCTTCTATGTTAACCAAACTTTCAGAAACTATCAAAGGGATCATGATCTATAAACTACATTAATTGTGAACATTTGTAACGAATGAGTCGCACGCTACGACTACATACTCTTTATCGTAAATACGCATACATTGCGAGCGGGTGCACGCAATAGCGGGTATGCGCAGTCACGGGAAAGCGCACGCATGCGCAGCACGGACCAATGTGCGGTGCAAATATGGCAACGTGCATAGAGACATTTTTCTGACTTTGACATGTGATTGACAGGAAATGGGTGTTACTGGGCGGATGCACGGCGTTTTAGGGGCGTGTGGCTGAAAACGCTACCGTTTCCGAAAAAAACGCAGGAGTGGCCGGGGAAACGGTGGGTGTGCCTGGGCGAACGCT
Source organism: Pseudophryne corroboree (assembly GCF_028390025.1). NCBI lineage: Eukaryota > Metazoa > Chordata > Amphibia > Anura > Myobatrachidae > Pseudophryne > Pseudophryne corroboree. The sequence continues at coordinate 1,855,030 of NW_026967503.1, read as the reverse complement.
GGGTGTGTTTATGACGTCAGCCAGGAACGACAAGCACTGAACTGATCGCACAGGCAGAGTAAGTCTGAAGCTACTCAAAAACTGCTAACTCGTTTGTAATCGCAATATTGCGCATACGTCGGTCGCAATTTTAAGAAGCTAAGATTCACTCCCAGTAGGCGGCGGCTTAGCGTGTGTAACTCTGCTACATTCGCCTTGCGAGCGAACAACTCGGAATGAGGGCCATAGTCCTTTCTCCCATGAAGCAGCAGGAGCAGCCCCACCGACACATAGTAATTTCTCCAATGAAACAGCAGGAGCAGCCCCACCGACACATAGTCCTTTCTCCCATGAAACAGCAGGAGCAGCCCCACCGACACATAGTCCTTTCTCCCATGAAACAGCAGGAGCAGCCCCACCGACACATAGTCCTTTCTCCCATGAAATAGCAGGAGCAGCCACACCGACACATAGTCCTTTTTCCCATGAAACAGCAGGAGCAGCCCCACCGACACATAGTCCTTTCTCCCATGAAACAGCAGGAGCAGCCCCACAGACACACAGTCCTTTCTCCCATGATACAGCAGGAGCAGCCCCACCGACACATAGTCCTTTCTCCCATGAAACAGCAGGAGCAACCCCACAGACACATAGTCCTTTCTCCCATGATACAGCAGGAGCAGCCCCACCGACACATAGTACTTTCTCCCATGAAGCAGCAGGAGCAGCCCCACCGACACATAGTACTTTCTCCCATGAAGCAGCAGGAGCAGCCCCACCGACACATAGTACTTTCTCCCATGATACAGCAGGAGCAGCCCCACAGACACATAGTCCTTTCTCCCATGAAACAGCAGGAGCAGCCCCGCCGACACAGGAGCAGCCCCGCCGACACATAGTCCTTTCTCCCATGAAACAGCAGGAGCAGCCCCACCGACATATAGTCCTTTCTCACATGAAGCAGCAGGAGCAGCCCCACCGACACATAGTCCTTTCTCCCATGAAACAGCAGGAGCAGCCCCACCGACACATAGTCCTTTCTCCCATGAAGCAGCAGGAGCAGCCCCACCGACACATAGTCCTTTCTCCCATGAAGCAGCAGGAGCAGCCCCACAGACACATAGTCCTTTCTCCCATTAAACAGAAGGAGCAGCCCCACAGACACACAGTCCTTTCTCCCATGAAACAGCAAGAGCAGCCCCACCGTCACATAGTCCTTTCTCCCATGATAGAGCAGGAGCAGCCCCACAGACCCACAGTCCTTTCTCCCATGATACAGCAGGAGCAGCCCCACCGACACATAGTCCTTTCTCCAATGAAGCAGCAGGAGCAGCCCCACAGACACATAGTCCTTTCTCCCATGAAGCAGCAGGAGCAGCCCCACCGACACATAGTCCTTTCTCCCATGAAGCAGCAGGACAGCCCCACAGACACATAGTCCTTTCTCCCATTAAACAGCAGGAGCAGCCCCACCGACACATAGTCCTTTCTCCCATTAAAACAGAAGGAGCAGCCCCACAGACACATAGTCCTTTCTCCCATGAAGCAGCAGGAGCAGCCCCACCGACACATAGTCCTTTCTCCCATGAAGCAGCAGGACAGCCCCACCGACACATAGTCCTTTCTCCCATGAAACAGCAGGAGCAGCCCCACAGAAACATAGTCCTTTCTCCCATGAAGCAGCAGGAGCAGCCCCACAGACACATAGTCCTTTCTCCCATGAAGCAGCAGGAGCAGCCCCACTGACACATAGTCCTTTCTCCCATGAAACAGCAGGAGCAGCCCCACCGACACATAGTCCTTTCTCCCATGAAACAGCAGGAGCAGCCCCACCGACACGTAGTCCTTCTCCCATGAAACAGCAAGAGCAGCCCCACCGACACATAGTCCTTTCTCCCATGAAACAGCAGGAGCAGCCCCACCGACACATAGTCTTTCTCCCCTGAAACAGCAGGAGCAGCCCCACCGACACATAGTCCTTTCTCCCATGAAACAGCAGGAGCAGCCCCACCGACACATAGTCCTTTCTCCCATGAAGCAGCAGGAGCAGCCCCACCGACACATAGTCCTTTCTCCCATGAAACAGCAGGAGCAGCCCCACCGACACATAGTCCTTTCTCCCATGAAACAGCAGGAGCAGCCCCACAGACACATAGTCCTTTCTCCCATGAAGCAGCAGGAGCAGCCCCACCGACACATAGTCTTTTCTCCCATGAAGCAGCAGGAGCAGCCCCACCGACACATAGTACTTTCTCCCATGATACAGCAGGAGCATCCCCACAGACACATAGTCCTTTCTTCCATAAAACAGCAGGAGCAACCCCACCGACACATAGTCCTTTCTCCCATGAAACAGCAGGAGCAGCCCCACCGACACATAGTCCTTTCTCCCATGAAGCAGCAGGAGCAGCCCCACCGACACATAGTCCTTTCTCCCATGAAGCAGCAGGAGCAGCCCCACAGACACATAGTCCTTTCTCCCATTAAACAGAAGGAGCAGCCCCACAGACACACAGTCCTTTCTCCCATGAAACAGCAAGAGCAGCCCCACCGTCACATAGTCCTTTCTCCCATGATACAGCAGGAGCAGCCCCACAGACACACAGTCCTTTCTCCCATGATACAGCAGGAGCAGCCCCACCGACACATAGTCCTTTCTCCAATGAAGCAGCAGGAGCAGCCCCACAGACACATAGTCCTTTCTCCCATGAAGCAGCAGGAGCAGCCCCACCGACACATAGTCCTTTCTCCCATGAAGCAGCAGGACAGCCCCACAGACACATAGTCCTTTCACCCATTAAACAGCAGGAGCAGCCCCACCGACACATAGTCCTTTCTCCCATTAAAACAGAAGGAGCAGCCCCACAGACACATAGTCCTTTCTCCCATGAAGCAGCAGGAGCAGCCCCACTGACACATAGTCCTTTCTCCCATGAAACAGCAGGAGCAGCCCCACCGACACATAGTCCTTTCTCCCATGAAACAGCAGGAGCAGCCCCACCGACACATAGTCCTTTCTCACATGATACAGCAGGAGCAGCCCCACCGACACATAGTCCTTCTCCCATGAAACAGCAAGAGCAGCCCCACCGACACATAGTCCTTTCTCCCATGAAACAGCAGGAGCAGCCCCACCGACACATAGTCTTTCTCCCCTGAAACAGCAGGAGCAGCCCCACCGACACATAGTCCTTTCTCCCATGAAACAGCAGGAGCAGCCCCACCGACACATAGTCCTTTCTCCCATGAAGCAGCAGGAGCAGCCCCACCGACACATAGTCCTTTCTCCCATGAAACAGCAGGAGCAGCCCCACCGACACATAGTCCTTTCTCCCATGAAACAGCAGGAGCAGCCCCACAGACACATAGTCCTTTCTCCCATGAAGCAGCAGGAGCAGCCCCACCGACACATAGTCCTTTCTCCCATGAAGCAGCAGGAGCAGCCCCACCGACACATAGTACTTTCTCCCATGATACAGCAGGAGCATCCCCACAGACACATAGTCCTTTCTTCCATGAAACAGCAGGAGCAACCCCACCGACACATAGTCCTTTCTCCCATGAAACAGCAGGAGCAGCCCCACCGACACATAGTCCTTTCTCCCATGAAACAGCAGGAGCAGCCCCACCGACACATAGTCTTTCTCCCCTGAAACAGCAGGAGCAGCCCCACCGACACATAGTCCTTTCTCCCATGAAGCAGCAGGAGCAGCCCCACCGACTCATAGTCCTTTCTCCCATGAAGCAGCAGGAGCAGCCCCACCGACACATAGTCCTTTCTCCCATGAAACAGCAGGAGCAGCCCCACCGACACATAGTCCTTTCTCCCATGAAACAGCAGGAGCAGCCCCACCGACACATAGTCCTTTCTCCCATGAAACAGCAGGAGCAGCCCCACCGACACATAGTCCTTTCTCCCATGAAACAGCAGGAGCAGCCCCGCCGACACATAGTCCTTTCTCCCATGAAACAGCAGGAGCAGCCCCACCGACACACGGTCCTTTCTCACATGAAACAGCAGGAGCAGCCCCACAGACACATAGTCCTTTCTCCCATGAAGCAGCAGGAGCAGCCCCACCGACACATAGTACTTTCTCCCATGAAGCAGCAGGAGCAGCCCCACCGACACATAGTCCTTTCTCCCATGAAACAGCAGGAGCAGCCCCAGAGACACATAGTCCTTTCTCGCCATGAAGCAGCAGGAGCAGCCCCACCGACACATAGTCCTTTCTCCCATGAAACAGCAGGAGCAGCCCCAGAGACACATAGTCCTTTCTCCCATGAAGCAGCAGGAGCAGCCCCACCGACACATAGTACTTTCTCCCATGATACAGCAGGAGCAGCCCCACAGACACATAGTCCTTTCTTCCATGAAACAGCAGGAGCAACCCCACCGACACATAGTCCTTTCTCCCATGAAACAGCAGGAGCAGCCCCGCCGACACAGGAGCAGCCCCGCCGACACATAGTCCTTTCTCCCATGAAACAGCAGGAGCAGCCCCACCGACATATAGTCCTTTCTCCCATGAAACAGCAGGAGCAGCCCCACCGACACATAGTCCTTTCTCCCATGAGACAGCAGGAGCAGCCCCACCGACACATAGTCCTTTCTCCCATGAAGCAGCAGGAGCAGCCCCACCGACACATAGTCCTTTCTCCCATGAAACAGCAGGAGCAGCCCCACCGACATATAGTCCTTTCTCCCATGAAACAGCAGGAGCAGCCCCACCTACACATAGTCCTTTCTCCCATGATACAGCAGGAGCAGCCCCACAGACACAGTCCTTTCTCCCATGAAGCAGCAGGAGCAGCCCCACCGACACATAGTCCTTTCTCCCATGAAACAGCAGGAGCAGCCCCACCGACATATAGTCCTTTCTCCCATGAAACAGCAGCAGCAGCCCCACTGACACATAGTCCTTTCTCCCATAAAGCAGCAGGAGCAGCCCCACCGACACATAGTCCTTTCTCCCATAAAGCAGCAGGAGCAGCCCCACCGACACATAGTCCTTTCTCCCATGAAGCAGCAGGAGCAGCCCCACCGACACATAGTCCTTTCTCCCATGATACAGCAGGAGCAGCCCCACAGACACATAGTCCTTTCTCCCATGAAGAAGCAGGAGCAGCCCCACCGACACATAGTCTTTTCTCCCATGATACAGCAGGAGCAGCCTCACCGACACATAGTCCTTTCTCCCATGAAGCAGCAGGAGCAGCCCCACCGACACATAGTCCTTTCTCCCATGAAACAGCAGGAGCAGCCCCACAGACACATAGTCCTTTCTCCCATGAAGCAGCAGGAGCAGCCCCACCGACACATAGTCCTTTCTCCCATGAAACAGCAGGAGCAGCCCCACAGACACATAGTCCTTTCTCCCATGAAGCAGCAGGAGCAACCCCACCAACACATAGTCCTTTCTCCCATGAAGCAGCAGGAGCAGCCCCACCGACACATAGTCTTTTCTCCCATGATACAGCAGGAGCAGCCTCACCGACACATAGTCCTTTCTCCTATGAAGCAGCAGGAGCAGCCCCACCGACACATAGTCCTTTCTCCCATGAAACAGCAGTAGCAGCCCCACAGACACATAGTCCTTTCTCCCATAAAGCAGCAGGAGCAACCCCACCAACACATAGTCCTTTCTCCCATGAAGCAGCAGGAGCAGCCCCACCGACACATAGTCCTTTCTCCCATGAAGCAGCAGGAGCAGCCCCACAGCCCCACAGTCCTTTCTCCTATGAAGCAGCAGGAGCAGCCCCACAGACACATAGGAATATATTTACTAAGGTCCCGATTTTGACTGAGATGCCGTTTTTTCTTCAAAGTGTCATCTCGGTAATTTACGAAGCAAAAATCACGGCAGTGATAAGGGCATTCGTAATATTTTGGAAGTCCTAGGAAAAAATTACGAATCAATACACCATCGGTCAAATACGCCTGCAGTTTGGTAGAAATCGGTCATTTACTAAAAAGTGCAAATCATAAAATAACCAAACACTGCCGTGAAAAATTACAAATCATAATAAAGTGCTAAATAAACAGACCTGCTTTTTTTTACCGTGATTGGATAGGCATGCACGGATCCATGAGATCGGTGCATGTATATCAGTGGGAATGGGTGAGAAAGTGTTATTTTTATTAAAAAAAATTGCGTTGGGTCCCCCCCTCCTAATCCTAACCAGCCTCGGGCTCTTTGAGCTGGTCCTGGTTGCAAAAATATGGGGGGAAAAATTACATGGGTTCCCCCATATTTAATCAACCAGCACCGGGCTCTGTGCCTGGTCCTGGTTCCAAAAATACGGGGGACAAAAAGCGTAGGGGTCCCCCGTATTTTTGAAACCAGCACCGGGCTCCACTAGCTGGACAGATAATACCACAGTCGGGGGTCACTTTTATACAGTTCCCTGCGGCCGTGGCATTAAATACCCAACTAGTCACCCCTGACCGGGATACCCTGGGGGAGTGGGGACCCCTTCAATCAAAGGGTCCCCCCCAGCCACCCAAGGGCCAGGGGTGAAGCCCGAGGTTGTCCCCCCCATCCAAGGGCTGCGGATGGGGGGCTGATAGCCTTAGTGAAAAGTGTTTGATATTGTTTTTAGTAGCAGTACTACAAGGCCCAGCAAGCCTCCCCCGCAAGCTGGTACTTGGAGAACCACAAGTACCAGCATGCGGCGGAAAACGGGTCCGCGCCTTGAGTCCTGTTGGAGAAAGAGCGCTATATAAATAAAATTATTATTATTATTATTATTACTAAAAAAAATACCCCAATAAAGACATAACACACACACCTTGAAAGTATAACTTTAATACATACATCCACACCAACATACATACATAGGCCCTCATTCCGAGTTGTTCGCTCGGAGTTTTTCATCGCATCGCAGTGAATTTTAGCTTAGTGCGCATGCGCAATGTTCGCACTGCGACTGCGCCAAGTAACTTTACTAAGAAGTTAGTATTTTTACTCACGGTGTTTTCATCGCTCCGGCGATCGTAATGTGATTGACAGGAAATTGGTGTTACTGGGCGGAAACACAGCGTTTTAGGGGCGTGTGGCTGAAAACGCTACCGTTTCCGGAAAAAACGCAGGAGTGGCCGGGGAAACGGTGGGAGTGCCTGGGCGAACGCTGGGTGTGTTTATGACGTCAGCCAGGAACGACAAGCACTGAACTGATCGCACAGGCAGAGTAAGTCTGAAGCTACTCAAAAACTGCTAACTCGTTTGTGATCGCAATATTGCGCATACATCGGTCGCAATTTTAAGAAGCTAAGATTCACTCCCAGTAGGCGGCGGCTTAGCGTGTGTAACTCTGCTACATTCGCCTTGCGAGCGATCAACTTGGAATGAGGGCCATACTTACCTATGTTCCCACGCAGGTCGGTCCTCTTCTCCAGTAGAATCCATGGTGTACCTGTTGAAAAAATTATACTCACATAATCCAGGGTAGAAGGCTCCTCGTGTAATCCATTTGTAATCCACGTACTTGTCAAAATAAAAAAACGGATACCCGACCTCGAACTGAAAGGGGCCCCATGTTTTCACATGGGACCCCTTTCCCCGAATGCCAGGAACCCCCTCTGACTTATATCTAAGAGGGTTCCATCAGCCAATCAGGGAGCGCCACGTTGTGGCACCCTCCTGATTGGCTGTGTGCTCCTGTACTGTATGACAGGCGGCACACGGCAGTGTTACAATGTAGCGCCTATGCGCTCCATTGTAACCAATGGTGGGAACTTTGAGGTCAGCGGTGAGGTTACTTTCGGTCACAGCTACAGCCTGTTTATGTTGTAAATCCCACAGGGAAGTCACAAAAGCTGGTTCCGTATGGACAAAGTACTAGTATGAAAATCCAGAATATTGCAAAATCAGAATAGATAATTGATATATCAAAGTTTATTGTGATAGTAATATTATCAATTATAATCTGTTATTCTATGTACTTTGTAAATATACAGGTCGGGGATGCCAGGATATCGGATACTTACTAAGTGATGGAGCCAGTGTCTAGATTTTCGTGCACAAACTGCACTGCATATGTTGTAATTCCACATAGAAGTCACATATATGATATTGTTAATTTTTTCCCCTTTCCTTGTATTTGATACTACATCAACCAACATAATTTACATATTTTTCCTACCACAAGGTCCTCATACTGCTGTTTTTTTCCTCTAAATATTATGTTTTTAGACTTTTCTGGTCTTTATTTTATGATCCCGTAGTAATCCAAGGGTTATTTGCCCATATAACAAACAATTCTGTTTTGTGACAATGTTGTCACAAGGGGGGAGAGTAGAATATATTTGTTATAGGCAAAGATATTGTTACTATAAATAGCTGCACGGCGCATATTCCAGTGCATTTTATTTTTTAGGAAAGATATGCAAGTGAAGAAAGGTAAAGTATGTAGGATAATAGATAGATCATAAAGAGAGAGGTGATTGGAAAAGAAAAGTTGAGAAACAATATGAAGGTCGCATGAAAGTTTGAAGACTAAAAGAAAGTCTGTTTTAAGAAAGACAAAAGAGAGAGACTATTGTAGTAATGAAGATAATGAGATGACACCGAGTCATCCTACACGGAACGATGATATTTCAAAGGCCCAAGAAAAACTAGTCACAAAAGACAATGAAGATATTGATTCCATGTTACTTGACAATGAGCCACTATGAGAAATCTAGAAAGTATCCTGTTCCAGAGAAGAAAATATTGTGTAATAGAGAAATGTAAACCTATGAGAAATTAATACAATTGTACCAGTCTTGTTTATAACAGGAAATATCCTTGTGGAAGGGAAATGGATGTGTACCGGATAATAATGATATCTGGTGAGAGCAAAGGTAAGACCACTGCACTGACATCACTATTACCGTACCTGGCCTGACGGAGAAAGCCCATAGGCTTACTCACATTGGTAAGGGGAGTATGGTGACAACAGTTCAGCTTTCTTTTCCTATGAATGGAAGAGGATGCAGTCATGCCTTCCCTGTCTAAAGAGAGAATACCCCATGTAACGGACGCAGCCCAGCTGGCTCATGAGGAGTACTTTTTGCCAGCCTGTTTCTGGATTCAGTGCGTTAGTGTAAAGAGACAGGACAGAACTCACCTATACAGCATGCTGCCTGGATTCCCAATAGAAATGGACATCACATATTATTGTGACACATCATCCCTCTGTTATATGTGTTTGTGTTTATCAGGGAATAATATGTCTAGCCTGATGTTTTGTACAGAATGCATATGAAGATGGATATATATATGATTGCATTGTATTGTGTTGTGTTATTATATTGTACAGTTATATTTATCTGTTATATTGGAAACATGTATTTTATTTGGTTATACTGTGTTCAATGTGTGTAATTATTAACAGGAATAAGTCTATGCCAGAGTGTTATTTAACATGGTAAACAAGTCATTGTAATGTAAGTCCCCTAGCTGTACACTCAGATGTGATTAGGAGGAGCAGGTAAGTAGTAACCAGGTTATGTATGGGGCTGCAGGTAATCTGATCCTATACACCCCATTGTGTAATGTAAGTCCCCTAGCTGTACAGTCACATGTGATTAGGAGGAGCAGGTAAGTAGTAATCAGGTTATGTATGGGGCTGCAGGTAATATGATCCTATACACCCCATTGTGTAATGTAAGTCCCCTAGCTGTACAGTCAGATGTGATTAGGAGGAGCAGGTAAGTAGTAACCAGGTTATGTATGGGGCTGCAGGTAATATGATCCTATACACCCCATTGTGTAATGTAAGTCCCCTAGCTGTACAATCAGATGTGATTAGGAGGAGCAGGTAAGTAGTAACCAGGTTATGTATGGAGCTGCAGGTAATATGATCCTATACACCCCATTGTGTAATGTAAGTCCCCTAGCTGTACAATCAGATGTGATTAGGAGGAGCAGGTAAGTAGTAACCAGGTTATGTATGGAGCTGCAGGTAATATGATCCTATACACCCCATTGTGTAATGTAAGTCCCCTAGCTGTACAATCAGATGTGATTAGGAGGAGCAGGTAAGTAGTAACCAGGTTATGTATGGAGCTGCAGGTAATATGATCCTATACACCCCATTGTGTAATGTAAGTCCCCTAGCTGTACAATCAGATGTGATTAGGAGGAGCAGATAAGTAGTAACCAGGTTATGTATGGGGCTGCAGGTAATATGATCCTATACACCCCATTGTGTAATGTAAGTCCCCTAGCTGTACAGTCAGATGTGATTAGGAGGAGCAGGTAAGTAGTAACCAGGTTATGTATGGGGCTGCAGGTAATATGATCCTATACACCCCATTGTGTAATGTAAGTCCCCTAGCTGTACACTCAGATGTGATTAGGAGGAGCAGGTAAGTAGTAACCAGGTTATGTATGGAGCTGCAGGTAATATGATCCTATACACCCCATTGTGTAATGTAAGTCCCCTAGCTGTACAGTCAGATGTGATTAGGAGGAGCAGGTAAGTAGTAACCAGGTTATGTATGGGGCTGCAGGTAATATGATCCTATACACCCCATTGTGTAATGTTAGTCCCCTAGCTGTACAGTCACATGTGATTAGGAGGAGCAGGTAAGTAGTAACCAGGTTATGTATGGAGCTGCAGGTAATATGATCCTATACACCCCATTGTGTAATGTAAGTCCCCTAGCTGTACACTCAGATGTGATTAGGAGGAGCAGGTAAGTAGTAACCAGGTTATGTATGGAGCTGCAGGTAATATGATCCTATACACCCCATTGTGTAATGTAAGTCCCCTAGCTGTACAATCAGATGTGATTAGGAGGAGCAGGTAAGTAGTAACCAGGTTATGTATGGGGCTGCAGGTAATATGATCCTATACACCCCATTGTGTAATGTAAGTCCCCTAGCTGTACAATCAGATGTGATTAGGAGGAGCAGGTAAGTAGTAACCAGGTTATGTATGGGGCTGCAGGTAATCTGATCCTATACACCCCATTGTGTAATGTAAGTCCCCTAGCTGTACACTCAGATGTGATTAGGAGGAGCAGGTAAGTAGTAACCAGGTTATGTATGGGGCTGCAGGTAATATGATCCTATACACCCCATTGTGTAATGTAAGTCCCCTAGCTGTACAATCAGATGTGATTAGGAGGAGCAGGTAAGTAGTAACCAGGTTATGTATGGAGCTGCAGGTAATATGATCCTATACACCCCATTGTGTAATGTAAGTCCCCTAGCTGTACAATCAGATGTGATTAGGAGGAGCAGGTAAGTAGTAACCAGGTTATGTATGGAGCTGCAGGTAATATGATCCTATACACCCCATTGTGTAATGTAAGTCCCCTAGCTGTACACTCAGATGTGATTAGGAGGAGCAGGTAAGTAGTAACCAGGTTATGTATGGAGCTGCAGGTAATATGATCCTATACACCCCATTGTGTAATGTAAGTCCCCTAGCTGTACAGTCAGATGTGATTAGGAGGAGCAGGTAAGTAGTAACCAGGTTATGTATGGGGCTGCAGGTAATCTGATCCTATACACCCCATTGTGTAATGTAAGTCCCCTAGCTGTACACTCAGATGTGATTAGGAGGAGCAGGTAAGTAGTAACCAGGTTATGTATGGGGCTGCAGGTAATATGATCCTATACACCCCATTGTGTAATGTAAGTCCCCTAGCTGTACAGTCAGATGTGATTAGGAGGAGCAGGTAAGTAGTAACCAGGTTATGTATGGGGCTGCAGGTAATATGATCCTATACACCCCATTGTGTAATGTAAGTCCCCTAGCTGTACAATCAGATGTGATTAGGAGGAGCAGGTAAGTAGTAACCAGGTTATGTATGGGGCTGCAGGTAATATGATCCTATACACCCCATTGTGTAATGTAAGTCCCCTAGCTGTACAGTCAGATGTGATTAGGAGGAGCAGGTAAGTAGTAACCAGGGTATGTATGGAGCTGCAGGTAATATGATCCTATACACCCCATTGTGTAATGTAAGTCCCCTAGCTGTACACTCAGATGTGATTAGGAGGAGCAGGTAAGTAGTAACCAGGTTATGTATGGAGCTGCAGGTAATATGATCCTATACACCCCATTGTGTAATGTAAGTCCCCTAGCTGTACAATCAGATGTGATTAGGAGGAGCAGGTAAGTAGTAACCAGGTTATGTATGGGGCTGCAGGTAATATGATCCTATACACCCCATTGTGTAATGTAAGTCCCCTAGCTGTACAGTCAGATGTGATTAGGAGGAGCAGGTAAGTAGTAACCAGGTTATGTATGGGGCTGCAGGTAATATGATCCTATACACCCCATTGTGTAATGAAAGTCCCCTAGCTGTACACTCAGATGTGATTAGGAGGAGCAGGTAAGTAGTAACCAGGTTATGTATGGGGCTGCAGGTAATCTGACCCTATACACCCCATTGTGTAATGTAAGTCCCCTAGCTGTACACTCAGATGTGATTAGGAGGAGCAGGTAAGTAGTAACCAGGTTATGTATGGGGCTGCAGGTAATATGATCCTATACACCCCATTGTGTAATGTAAGTCCCCTAGCTGTACAATCAGATGTGATTAGGAGGAGCAGGTAAGTAGTAACCAGGTTATGTATGGAGCTGCAGGTAATATGATCCTATACACCCCATTGTGTAATGTAACTCCCCTAGCTGTACAATCAGATGTGATTAGGAGGAGCAGGTAAGTAGTAACCAGGTTATGTATGGGGCTGCAGGTAATATGATCCTATACACCCCATTGTGTAATGTAAGTCCCCTAGCTGTACAATCAGATGTGATTAGGAGGAGCAGGTAAGTAGTAACCAGGTTATGTATGGAGCTGCAGGTAATATGATCCTATACACCCCATTGTGTAATGTAAGTCCCCTAGCTGTACAATCAGATGTGATTAGGAGGAGCAGGTAAGTAGTAACCAGGTTATGTATGGAGCTGCAGGTAATATGATCCTATACACCCCATTGTGTAATGTAAGTCCCCTAGCTGTACAGTCAGATGTGATTAGGAGGAGCAGGTAAGTAGTAACCAGGTTATGTATGGGGCTGCAGGTAATATGATTCTATACACCCCATTGTGTAATGTAAGTCCCCTAGCTGTACAGTCAGATGTGATTAGGAGGAGCAGGTAAGTAGTAACCAGGTTATGTATGGGGCTGCAGGTAATCTGATCCTATACACCCCATTGTGTAATGTAAGTCCCCTAGCTGTACACTCAGATGTGATTAGGAGGAGCAGGTAAGTAGTAACCAGGTTATGTATGGGGCTGCAGGTAATATGATCCTATACACCCCATTGTGTAATGTAAGTCCCCTAGCTGTACAGTCAGATGTGATTAGGAGGAGCAGGTAAGTAGTAACCATGTTATGTATGGGGCTGCAGGTAATATGATCCTATACACCCCATTGTGTAATGTAAGTCCCCTAGCTGTACAATCAGATGTGATTAGGAGGAGCAGGTAAGTAGTAACCAGGTTATGTATGGGGCTGCAGGTAATATGATCCTATACACCCCATTGTGTAATGTAAGTCCCCTAGCTGTACAGTCAGATGTGATTAGGAGGAGCAGGTAAGTAGTAACCAGGGTATGTATGGAGCTGCAGGTAATATGATCCTATACACCCCATTGTGTAATGTAAGTCCCCTAGCTGTACACTCAGATGTGATTAGGAGGAGCAGGTAAGTAGTAACCAGGTTATGTATGGAGCTGCAGGTAATATGATCCTATACACCCCATTGTGTAATGTAAGTCCCCTAGCTGTACAATCAGATGTGATTAGGAAGAGCAGGTAAGTAGTAACCAGGTTATGTATGGGGCTGCAGGTAATATGATCCTATACACCCCATTGTGTAATGTAAGTCCCCTAGCTGTACAGTCAGATGTGATTAGGAGGAGCAGGTAAGTAGTAACCAGGTTATGTATGGGGCTGCAGGTAATATGATCCTATACACCCCATTGTGTAATGAAAGTCCCCTAGCTGTACACTCAGATGTGATTAGGAGGAGCAGGTAAGTAGTAACCAGGTTATGTATGGGGCTGCAGGTAATCTGACCCTATACACCCCATTGTGTAATGTAAGTCCCCTAGCTGTACACTCAGATGTGATTAGGAGGAGCAGGTAAGTAGTAACCAGGTTATGTATGGAGCTGCAGGTAATATGATCCTATACACCCCATTGTGTAATGTAAGTCCCCTAGCTGTACAATCAGATGTGATTAGGAGGAGCAGGTAAGTAGTAACCAGGTTATGTATGGGGCTGCAGGTAATATGATCCTATACACCCCATTGTGTAATGTAAGTCCCCTAGCTGTACAATCAGATGTGATTAGGAGGAGCAGGTAAGTAGTAACCAGGTTATGTATGGAGCTGCAGGTAATATGATCCTATACACCCCATTGTGTAATGTAAGTCCCCTAGCTGTACAATCAGATGTGATTAGGAGGAGCAGGTAAGTAGTAACCAGGTTATGTATGGAGCTGCAGGTAATATGATCCTATACACCCCATTGTGTAATGTAAGTCCCCTAGCTGTACAGTCAGATGTGATTAGGAGGAGCAGGTAAGTAGTAACCAGGTTATGTATGGGGCTGCAGGTAATATGATCCTATACACCCCATTGTGTAATGTAAGTCCCCTAGCTATACAATCAGATGTGATTAGGAGGAGCAGGTAAGTAGTAACCAGGTTATGTATGGGGCTGCAGGTAATATGATCCTATACACCCCATTGTGTAATGTAAGTCCCCTAGCTGTACACTCAGATGTGATTAGGAGGAGCAGGTAAGTAGTAACCAGGTTATGTATGGGGCTGCAGGTAATATGATCCTATACACCCCATTGTGTAATGTAAGTCCCCTAGCTGTACACTCAGATGTGATTAGGAGGAGCAGGTAAGTAGTAACCAGGTTATGTATGGAGCTGCAGGTAATATGATCCTATACACCCCATTGTGTAATGTAAGTCCCCTAGCTGTACACTCAGATGTGATTAGGAGGAGCAGGTAAGTAGTAACCAGGTTATGTATGGGGCTGCAGGTAATATGATCCTATACACCCCATTGTGTAATGTAAGTCCCCTAGCTGTACAATCAGATGTGATTAGGAGGAGCAGGTAAGTAGTAACCAGGTTATGTATGGGGCTGCAGGTAATATGATCCTATACACCCCATTGTGTAATGTAAGTCCCCTAGCTGTACAATCAGATGTGATTAGGTGGAGCAGGTAAGTAGTAACCAGGTTATGTATGGGGCTGCAGGTAATATGATCCTATACACCCCATTGTGTAATGTAAGTCCCCTAGCTGTACAGTCAGATGTGATTAGGAGGAGCAGGTAAGTAGTAACCAGGTTATGTATGGGGCTGCAGGTAATATGATCCTATACACCCCATTGTGTAATGTAAGTCCCCTAGCTGTACACTCAGATGTGATTAGGAGGAGCAGGTAAGTAGTAACCAGGTTATGTATGGAGCTGCAGGTAATATGATCCTATATACCCCATTGTGTAATGTAAGTCCCCTAGCTGTACACTCAGATGTGATTAGGAGGAGCAGGTAAGTAGTAACCAGGTTATGTATGGGGCTGCAGGTAATATGATCCTATACACCCCATTGTGTAATGTAAGTCCCCTAGCTGTACACTCAGATGTGATTAGGAGGAGCAGGTAAGTAGTAACCAGGTTATGTATGGAGCTGCAGGTAATATGATCCTATACACGCCATTGTGTAATGTAAGTCCCCTAGCTGTACAGTCAGATGTGATTAGGAGGAGCAGGTAAGTAGTAACCAGGTTATGTATGGGGCTGCAGGTAATCTGATCCTATACACCCCATTGTGTAATGTAAGTCCCCTAGCTGTACAATCAGATGTGATTAGGAGGAGCAGGTAAGTAGTAACCAGGTTATGTATGGGGCTGCAGGTAATATGATCCTATACACCCCATTGTGTAATGTAAGTCCCCTAGCTGTACAATCAGATGTGATTAGGAGGAGCAGGTAAGTAGTAACCAGGTTATGTATGGGGCTGCAGGTAATATGATCCTATACACCCCATTGTGTAATGTAAGTCCCCTAGCTGTACAGTCAGATGTGATTAGGAGGAGCAGGTAAGTAGTAACCAGGTTATGTATGGGGCTGCAGGTAATATGATCCTATACACCCCATTGTGTAATGTAAGTCCCCTAGCTGTACAATCAGATGTGATTAGGAGGAGCAGGTAAGTAGTAACCAGGTTATGTATGGGGCTGCAGGTAATATGATCCTATACACCCCATTGTGTAATGTAAGTCCCCTAGCTGTACAGTCAGATGTGATTAGGAGGAGCAGGTAAGTAGTAACCAGGGTATGTATGGAGCTGCAGGTAATATGATCCTATACACCCCATTGTGTAATGAAAGTCCCCTAGCTGTACAGTCAGATGTGATTAGGAGGAGCAGGTAAGTAGTAACCAGGTTATGTATGGGGCTGCAGGTAATATGATCCTATACACCCCATTGTGTAATGTAAGTCCCCTAGCTGTACACTCAGATGTGATTAGGAGGAGCAGGTAAGTAGTAACCAGGTTATGTATGGAGCTGCAGGTAATATGATCCTATATACCCCATTGTGTAATGTAAGTCCCCTAGCTGTACACTCAGATGTGATTAGGAGGAGCAGGTAAGTAGTAACCAGGTTATGTATGGGGCTGCAGGTAATATGATCCTATACACCCCATTGTGTAATGTAAGTCCCCTAGCTGTACACTCAGATGTGATTAGGAGGAGCAGGTAAGTAGTAACCAGGTTATGTATGGGGCTGCAGGTAATCTGATCCTATACACCCCATTGTGTAATGTAAGTCCCCTAGCTGTACAATCAGATGTGATTAGGAGGAGCAGGTAAGTAGTAACCAGGTTATGTATGGGGCTGCAGGTAATATGATCCTATACACCCCATTGTGTAATGTAAGTCCCCTAGCTGTACAATCAGATGTGATTAGGAGGAGCAGGTAAGTAGTAACCAGGTTATGTATGGGGCTGCAGGTAATATGATCCTATACACCCCATTGTGTAATGTAAGTCCCCTAGCTGTACAGTCAGATGTGATTAGGAGGAGCAGGTAAGTAGTAACCAGGTTATGTATGGGGCTGCAGGTAATATGATCCTATACACCCCATTGTGTAATGTAAGTCCCCTAGCTGTACAATCAGATGTGATTAGGAGGAGCAGGTAAGTAGTAACCAGGTTATGTATGGGGCTGCAGGTAATATGATCCTATACACCCCATTGTGTAATGTAAGTCCCCTAGCTGTACAGTCAGATGTGATTAGGAGGAGCAGGTAAGTAGTAACCAGGGTATGTATGGAGCTGCAGGTAATATGATCCTATACACCCCATTGTGTAATGTAAGTCCCCTAGCTGTACAATCAGATGTGATTAGGAGGAGCAGGTAAGTAGTAACCAGGTTATGTATGGAGCTGCAGGTAATATGATCCTATACACCCCATTGTGTAATGTAAGTCCCCTAGCTGTACACTCAGATGTGATTAGGAGGAGCAGGTAAGTAGTAACCAGGTTATGTATGGAGCTGCAGGTAATATGATCCTATACACCCCATTGTGTAATGTAAGTCCCCTAGCTGTACAATCAGATGTGATTAGGAGGAGCAGGTAAGTAGTAACCAGGTTATGTATGGGGCTGCAGGTAATATGATCCTATACACCCCATTGTGTAATGTAAGTCCCCTAGCTGTACAATCAGATGTGATTAGGAGGAGCAGGTAAGTAGTAACCAGGTTATGTATGGGGCTGCAGGTAATATGATCCTATACACCCCATTGTGTAATGTAAGTCCCCTAGCTGTACAATCAGATGTGATTAGGTGGAGCAGGTAAGTAGTAACCAGGTTATGTATGGGGCTGCAGGTAATATGATCCTATACACCCCATTGTGTAATGTAAGTCCCCTAGCTGTACAGTCAGATGTGATTAGGAGGAGCAGGTAAGTAGTAACCAGGTTATGTATGGGGCTGCAGGTAATATGATCCTATACACCCCATTGTGTAATGTAAGTCCCCTAGCTGTACACTCAGATGTGATTAGGAGGAGCAGGTAAGTAGTAACCAGGTTATGTATGGAGCTGCAGGTAATATGATCCTATATACCCCATTGTGTAATGTAAGTCCCCTAGCTGTACACTCAGATGTGATTAGGAGGAGCAGGTAAGTAGTAACCAGGTTATGTATGGGGCTGCAGGTAATATGATCCTATACACCCCATTGTGTAATGTAAGTCCCCTAGCTGTACACTCAGATGTGATTAGGAGGAGCAGGTAAGTAGTAACCAGGTTATGTATGGAGCTGCAGGTAATATGATCCTATACACGCCATTGTGTAATGTAAGTCCCCTAGCTGTACAGTCAGATGTGATTAGGAGGAGCAGGTAAGTAGTAACCAGGTTATGTATGGGGCTGCAGGTAATCTGATCCTATACACCCCATTGTGTAATGTAAGTCCCCTAGCTGTACAATCAGATGTGATTAGGAGGAGCAGGTAAGTAGTAACCAGGTTATGTATGGGGCTGCAGGTAATATGATCCTATACACCCCATTGTGTAATGTAAGTCCCCTAGCTGTACAATCAGATGTGATTAGGAGGAGCAGGTAAGTAGTAACCAGGTTATGTATGGGGCTGCAGGTAATATGATCCTATACACCCCATTGTGTAATGTAAGTCCCCTAGCTGTACAGTCAGATGTGATTAGGAGGAGCAGGTAAGTAGTAACCAGGTTATGTATGGGGCTGCAGGTAATATGATCCTATACACCCCATTGTGTAATGTAAGTCCCCTAGCTGTACAATCAGATGTGATTAGGAGGAGCAGGTAAGTAGTAACCAGGTTATGTATGGGGCTGCAGGTAATATGATCCTATACACCCCATTGTGTAATGTAAGTCCCCTAGCTGTACAGTCAGATGTGATTAGGAGGAGCAGGTAAGTAGTAACCAGGGTATGTATGGAGCTGCAGGTAATATGATCCTATACACCCCATTGTGTAATGTAAGTCCCCTAGCTGTACAATCAGATGTGATTAGGAGGAGCAGGTAAGTAGTAACCAGGTTATGTATGGAGCTGCAGGTAATATGATCCTATACACCCCATTGTGTAATGTAAGTCCCCTAGCTGTACAATCAGATGTGATTAGGAGGAGCAGGTAAGTAGTAACCAGGTTATGTATGGGGCTGCAGGTAATATGATCCTATACACCCCATTGTGTAATGTAAGTCCCCTAGCTGTACAGTCAGATGTGATTAGGAGGAGCAGGTAAGTAGTAACCAGGTTATGTATGGGGCTGCAGGTAATATGATCCTATACACCCCATTGTGTAATGAAAGTCCCCTAGCTGTACACTCAGATGTGATTAGGAGGAGCAGGTAAGTAGTAACCAGGTTATGTATGGGGCTGCAGGTAATCTGACCCTATACACCCCATTGTGTAATGTAAGTCCCCTAGCTGTACAATCAGATGTGATTAGGAGGAGCAGGTAAGTAGTAACCAGGTTATGTATGGGGCTGCAGGTAATATGATCCTATACACCCCATTGTGTAATGTAACTCCCCTAGCTGTACAATCAGATGTGATTAGGAGGAGCAGGTAAGTAGTAACCAGGTTATGTATGGAGCTGCAGGTAATATGATCCTATACACCCCATTGTGTAATGTAAGTCCCCTAGCTGTACAGTCAGATGTGATTAGGAGGAGCAGGTAAGTAGTAACCAGGTTATGTATGGGGCTGCAGGTAATATGATCCTATACACCCCATTGTGTAATGTAAGTCCCCTAGCTATACAATCAGATGTGATTAGGAGGAGCAGGTAAGTAGTAACCAGGTTATGTATGGGGCTGCAGGTAATATGATCCTATACACCCCATTGTGTAATGTAAGTCCCCTAGCTGTACACTCAGATGTGATTAGGAGGAGCAGGTAAGTAGTAACCAGGTTATGTATGGGGCTGCAGGTAATATGATCCTATACACCCCATTGTGTAATGTAAGTCCCCTAGCTGTACACTCAGATGTGATTAGGAGGAGCAGGTAAGTAGTAACCAGGTTATGTATGGAGCTGCAGGTAATCTGACCCTATACACCCCATTGTGTAATGTAAGTCCCCTAGCTGTACAATCAGATGTGATTAGGAGGAGCAGGTAAGTAGTAACCAGGTTATGTATGGGGCTGCAGGTAATATGATCCTATACACCCCATTGTGTAATGTAAGTCCCCTAGCTGTACACTCAGATGTGATTAGGAGGAGCAGGTAAGTAGTAACCAGGTTATGTATGGAGCTGCAGGTAATATGATCCTATACACCCCATTGTGTAATGTAAGTCCCCTAGCTGTACAATCAGATGTGATTAGGAGGAGCAGGTAAGTAGTAACCAGGTTATGTATGGGGCTGCAGGTAATATGATCCTATACACCCCATTGTGTAATGTAAGTCCCCTAGCTGTACACTCAGATGTGATTAGGAGGAGCAGGTAAGTAGTAACCAGGTTATGTATGGGGCTGCAGGTAATATGATCCTATACACCCCATTGTGTAATGTAAGTCCCCTAGCTGTACAATCAGATGTGATTAGGAGGAGCAGGTAAGTAGTAACCAGGTTATGTATGGGGCTGCAGGTAATATGATCCTATACACCCCATTGTGTAATGTAAGTCCCCTAGCTGTACAATCAGATGTGATTAGGAGGAGCAGGTAAGTAGTAACCAGGTTATGTATGGGGCTGCAGGTAATATGATCCTATACACCCCATTGTGTAATGTAAGTCCCCTAGCTGTACAGTCAGATGTGATTAGGAGGAGCAGGTAAGTAGTAACCAGGTTATGTATGGGGCTGCAGGTAATATGATCCTATACACCCCATTGTGTAATGTAAGTCCCCTAGCTGTACAGTCAGATGTGATTAGGAGGAGCAGGTAAGTAGTAACCAGGTTATGTATGGAGCTGCAGGTAATATGATCCTATACACCCCATTGTGTAATGTAAGTCCCCTAGCTGTACAGTCAGATGTGATTAGGAGTAGCAGGTAAGTAGTAACCAGGTTATGTATGGAGCTGCAGGTAATATGATCCTATACACCCCATTGTGTAATGTAAGTCCCCTAGCTGTACAGTCAGATGTGATTAGGAGGAGCAGGTAAGTAGTAACCAGGTTATGTATGGGGCTGCAGGTAATATCCTATACACCCCATTGTGTAATGTAAGTCCCCTAGCTGTACACTCAGATGTGATTAGGAGGAGCAGGTAAGTAGTAACCAGGTTATGTATGGGGCTGCAGGTAATATGATCCTATACACCCCATTGTGTAATGTAAGTCCCCTAGCTGTACAATCAGATGTGATTAGGAGGAGCAGGTAAGTAGTAACCAGGTTATGTATGGGGCTGCAGGTAATATGATCCTATACACCCCATTGTGTAATGTAAGTCCCCTAGCTGTACAATCAGATGTGATTAGGAGGAGTAGGTAAGTAGTAACCAGGTTATGTATGGGGCTGCAGGTAATATGATCCTATACACCCCATTGTGTAATGTAAGTCCCCTAGCTGTACACTCAGATGTGATTAGGAGGAGCAGGTAAGTAGTAACCAGGTTATGTATGGAGCTGTAGGTAATATGATCCTATACACCCCATTGTGTAATGTAAGTCCCCTAGCTGTACAGTCAGATGTGATTAGGAGGAGCAGGTAAGTAGTAACCAGGTTATGTATGGAGCTACAGGTAATATGATCCTATACACCCCATTGTGTAATGTAAGTCCCCTAGCTGTACAGTCAGATGTGATTAGGAGGAGCAGGTAAGTAGTAACCAGGTTATGTATGGAGCTGCAGGTAATCTGACCCTATACACCCCATTGTGTAATGTAAGTCCCCTAGCTGTACAATCAGATGTGATTAGGAGGAGCAGGTAAGTAGTAACCAGGTTATGTATGGAGCTGCAGGTAATATGATCCTATACACCCCATTGTGTAATGTAAGTCCCCTAGCTGTACAGTCAGATGTGATTAGGAGGAGCAGGTAAGTAGTAACCAGGTTATGTATGGAGCTGCAGGTAATCTGACCCTATACACCCCATTGTGTAATGTAAGTCCCCTAGCTGTACACTCAGATGTTATTAGGAGGAGCAGGTAAGTAGTAACCAGGTTATGTATGGAGCTCAGGTAATATGATCCTATACACCCCATTGTGTAATGTAAGTCCCCTAGCTGTACAATCAGATGTGATTAGGAGGAGCAGGTAAGTAGTAACCAGGTTATGTATGGGGCTGCAGGTAATCTGACCCTATACACCCCATTGTGTAATGTAACTCCCCTAGCTGTACAATCAGATGTGATTAGGAGGAGCAGGTAAGTAGTAACCAGGTTATGTATGGGGCTGCAGGTAATATGATCCTATACACCCCATTGTGTAATGAAAGTCCCCTAGCTGTACACTCAGATGTGATTAGGAGGAGCAGGTAAGTAGTAACCAGGTTATGTATGGGGCTGCAGGTAATATGATCCTATACACCCCATTGTGTAATGTAAGTCCCCTAGCTGTACAATCAGATGTGATTAGGAGGAGCAGGTAAGTAGTAACCAGGTTATGTATGGGGCTGCAGGTAATATGATCCTATACACCCCATTGTGTAATGTAAGTCCCCTAGCTGTACAATCAGATGTGATTAGGAGGAGCAGGTAAGTAGTAACCAGGTTATGTATGGGGCTGCAGGTAATATGATCCTATACACCCCATTGTGTAATGTAAGTCCCCTAGCTGTACACTCAGATGTGATTAGGAGGAGCAGGTAAGTAGTAACCAGGTTATGTATGGAGCTGCAGGTAATATGATCCTATACACCCCATTGTGTAATGTAAGTCCCCTAGCTGTACAGTCAGATGTGATTAGGAGGAGCAGGTAAGTAGTAACCAGGTTATGTATGGAGCTACAGGTAATATGATCCTATACACCCCATTGTGTAATGTAAGTCCCCTAGCTGTACAGTCAGATGTGATTAGGAGGAGCAGGTAAGTAGTAACCAGGTTATGTATGGAGCTGCAGGTAATCTGACCCTATACACCCCATTGTGTAATGTAAGTCCCCTAGCTGTACAATCAGATGTGATTAGGAGGAGCAGGTAAGTAGTAACCAGGTTATGTATGGAGCTGCAGGTAATATGATCCTATACACCCCATTGTGTAATGTAAGTCCCCTAGCTGTACAGTCAGATGTGATTAGGAGGAGCAGGTAAGTAGTAACCAGGTTATGTATGGAGCTGCAGGTAATCTGACCCTATACACCCCATTGTGTAATGTAAGTCCCCTAGCTGTACACTCAGATGTTATTAGGAGGAGCAGGTAAGTAGTAACCAGGTTATGTATGGAGCTCAGGTAATATGATCCTATACACCCCATTGTGTAATGTAAGTCCCCTAGCTGTACAATCAGATGTGATTAGGAGGAGCAGGTAAGTAGTAACCAGGTTATGTATGGGGCTGCAGGTAATATGATCCTATACACCCCATTGTGTAATGTAAGTCCCCTAGCTGTACAATCAGATGTGATTAGGAGGAGCAGGTAAGTAGTAACCAGGTTATGTATGGGGCTGCAGGTAATATGATCCTATACACCCCATTGTGTAATGAAAGTCCCCTAGCTGTACTCTCAGATGTGATTAGGAGGAGCAGGTAAGTAGTAACCAGGTTATGTATGGGGCTGCAGGTAATCTGACCCTATACACCCCATTGTGTAATGTAAGTCCCCTAGCTGTACACTCAGATGTGATTAGGAGGAGCAGGTAAGTAGTAACCAGGTTATGTATGGGGCTGCAGGTAATATGATCCTATACACCCCATTGTGTAATGTAACTCCCCTAGCTGTACAGTCAGATGTGATTAGGAGGAGCAGGTAAGTAGTAACCAGGTTATGTATGGAGCTGCAGGTAATATGATCCTATATACCCCATTGTGTAATGTAAGTCCCCTAGCTGTACAGTCAGATGTGATTAGGAGGAGCAGGTAAGTAGTAACCAGGTTATGTATGGAGCTGCAGGTAATATGATCCTATACACCCCATTGTGTAATGTAAGTCCCCTAGCTGTACACTCAGATGTGATTAGGAGGAGCAGGTAAGTAGTAACCAGGTTATGTATGGAGCTGCAGGTAATATGACCCTATACACCCCATTGTGTAATGTAACTCCCCTAGCTGTACACTCAGATGTGATTAGGAGGAGCAGGTAAGTAGTAACCAGGTTATGTATGGGGCTGCAGGTAATATGATCCTATACACCCCATTGTGTAATGTTAGTCCCCTAGCTGTACACTCAGATGTGATTAGGAGGAGCAGGTAAGTAGTAACCAGGTTATGTATGGAGCTGCAGGTAATATGATCCTATACACCCCATTGTGTAATGTAAGTCCCCTAGCTGTACAATCAGATGTGATTAGGAGGAGCAGGTAAGTAGTAACCAGGTTATGTATGGGGCTGCAGGTAATATGATCCTATACACCCCATTGTGTAATGTAAGTCCCCTAGCTGTACAGTCAGATGTGATTAGGAGGAGCAGGTAAGTTGTAACCAGGGTATGTATGGAGCTGCAGGTAATCTGATCCTATACACCCCATTGTGTAATGTAAGTCCCCTAGCTGTACAGTCAGATGTGATTAGGAGGAGCAGGTAAGTAGTAACCAGGTTATGTATGGGGCTGCAGGTAATATGATCCTATACACCCCATTGTGTAATGTTAGTCCCCTAGCTGTACAATCAGATGTGATTAGGAGGAGCAGGTAAGTAGTAACCAGGTTATGTATGGGGCTGCAGGTAATATGATCCTATACACCCCATTGTGTAATGTAAGTCCCCTAGCTGTACAATCAGATGTGATTAGGAGGAGCAGGTAAGTAGTAACCAGGTTATGTATGGAGCTGCAGGTAATATGATCCTATACACCCCATTGTGTAATGTAAGTCCCCTAGCTGTACAATCAGATGTGATTAGGAGGAGCAGGTAAGTAGTAACCAGGTTATGTATGGGGCTGCAGGTAATATGATCCTATACACCCCATTGTGTAATGTAAGTCCCCTAGCTGTACAATCAGATGTGATTAGGAGGAGCAGGTAAGTAGTAACCAGGTTATGTATGGAGCTGCAGGTAATATGATCCTATACACCCCATTGTGTAATGTAAGTCCCCTAGCTGTACAATCAGATGTGATTAGGAGGAGCAGGTAAGTAGTAACCAGGTTATGTATGGAGCTGCAGGTAATATGATCCTATACACCCCATTGTGTAATGTAAGTCCCCTAGCTGTACACTCAGATGTGATTAGGAGGAGCAGGTAAGTAGTAACCAGGTTATGTATGGGGCTGCAGGTAATATGATCCTATACACCCCATTGTGTAATGTAAGTCCCCTAGCTGTACACTCAGATGTGATTAGGAGGAGCAGGTAAGTAGTAACCAGGTTATGTATGGGGCTGCAGGTAATATGATCCTATACACCCCATTGTGTAATGTAAGTCCCCTAGCTGTACAATCAGATGTGATTAGGAGGAGCAGGTAAGTAGTAACCAGGTTATGTATGGAGCTGCAGGTAATATGATCCTATACACCCCATTGTGTAATGTAAGTCCCCTAGCTGTACACTCAGATGTGATTAGGAGGAGCAGGTAAGTAGTGACCAGGTTATGTATGGAGCTGCAGGTAATATGATCCTATACACCCCATTGTGTAATGTAAGTCCCCTAGCTGTACACTCAGATGTGATTAGGAGGAGCAGGTAAGTAGTAACCAGGTTATGTAGGAGCTGCAGGTAATCTGATCCTATACACACCATTGTGTAATGTAAGTCCCCTAGCTGTACACTCAGATGTGATTAGGAGGAGCAGGTAAGTAGTAACCAGGTTATGTATGGAGCTGCAGGTAATATGATCCTATACACCCCATTGTGTAATGTAAGTCCCCTAGCTGTACAATCAGATGTGATTAGGAGGAGCAGGTAAGTAGTAACCAGGTTATGTATGGGGCTGCAGGTAATATGATCCTATACACCCCATTGTGTAATGTAAGTCCCCTAGCTGTACACTCAGATGTGATTAGGAGGAGCAGGTAAATAGTAACCAGGTTATGTATGGGGCTGCAGGTAATATGATCCTATACACCCCATTGTGTAATGTAAGTCCCCTAGCTGTACAATCAGATGTGATTAGGAGGAGCAGGTAAGTAGTAACCAGGTTATGTATGGGGCTGCAGGTAATATGATCCTATACACCCCATTGTGTAATGTAAGTCCCCTAGCTGTACACTCAGATGTGATTAGGAGGAGCAGGTAAGTAGTAATCAGGTTATGTATGGGGCTGCAGGTAATATGATCCTATACACCCCATTGTGTAATGTAAGTCCCCTAGCTGTACACTCAGATGTGATTAGGAGGAGCAGGTAAGTAGTAACCAGGTTATGTATGGAGCTGCAGGTAATCTGATCCTATACACCCCATTGTGTAATGTAAGTCCCCTAGCTATACAATCAGATGTGATTAGGAGGAGCAGGTAAGTAGTAACCAGGGTATGTATGGAGCTGCAGGTAATATGATCCTATACACCCCATTGTGTAATGTAAGTCCCCTAGCTGTACACTCAGATGTGATTAGGAGGAGCAGGTAAGTAGTAACCAGGTTATGTATGGGGCTGCAGGTAATATGATCCTATACACCCCATTGTGTAATGTAAGTCCCCTAGCTGTACACTCAGATGTGATTAGGAGGAGCAGGTAAGTAGTAACCAGGTTATGTATGGAGCTGCAGGTAATATGATCCTATACACCCCATTGTGTAATGTAAGTCCCCTAGCTGTACAATCAGATGTGATTAGGAGGAGCAGGTAAGTAGTAACCAGGTTATGTATGGGGCTGCAGGTAATATGATCCTATACACCCCATTGTGTAATGTAAGTCCCCTAGCTGTACACTCAGATGTGATTAGGAGGAGCAGGTAAGTAGTAATCAGGTTATGTATGGGGCTGCAGGTAATATGATCCTATACACCCCATTGTGTAATGTAAGTCCCCTAGCTGTACACTCAGATGTGATTAGGAGGAGCAGGTAAGTAGTAACCAGGTTATGTATGGAGCTGCAGGTAATCTGATCCTATACACCCCATTGTGTAATGTAAGTCCCCTAGCTGTACAATCAGATGTGATTAGGAGGAGCAGGTAAGTAGTAACCAGGTTATGTATGGAGCTGCATGTAATATGATCCTATACACCCCATTGTGTAATGTAAGTCCCCTAGCTGTACACTCAGATGTGATTAGGAGGAGCAGGTAAGTAGTAACCAGGTTATGTATGGGGCTGCAGGTAATATGATCCTATACACCCCATTGTGTAATGTAAGTCCCCTAGCTGTACAATCAGATGTGATTAGGAGGAGCAGGTAAGTAGTAACCAGGTTATGTATGGAGCTGCAGGTAATATGATCCTATACACCCCATTGTGTAATGTAAGTCCCCTAGCTGTACAGTCAGATGTGATTAGGAGGAGCAGGTAAGTAGTAACCAGGTTATGTATGGGGCTGCAGGTAATATGATCCTATACACCCCATTGTGTAATGTAAGTCCCCTAGCTGTACACTCAGATGTGATTAGGAGGAGCAGGTAAGTAGTAACCAGGTTATGTATGGAGCTGCAGGTAATATGATCCTATACACCCCATTGTGTAATGTAACTCCCCTAGCTGTACAATCAGATGTGATTAGGAGGAGCAGGTAAGTAGTAACCAGGTTATGTATGGGGCTGCAGGTAATATGATCCTATACACCCCATTGTGTAATGTAAGTCCCCTAGCTGTACACTCAGATGTGATTAGGAGGAGCAGGTAAGTAGTAACCAGGTTATGTATGGGGCTGCAGGTAATATGATCCTATACACCCCATTGTGTAATGTAAGTCCCCTAGCTGTACAGTCAGATGTGATTAGGAGGAGCAGGTAAGTAGTAACCAGGTTATTTATGGAGCTGCAGGTAATATGATCCTATACACCCCATTGTGTAATGTAAGTCCCCTAGCTGTACACTCAGATGTGATTAGGAGGAGCAGGTAAGTAGTAACCAGGTTATGTATGGGGCTGCAGGTAATCTGATCCTATACACCCCATTGTGTAATGTAAGTCCCCTAGCTGTACAATCAGATGTGATTAGGAGGAGCAGGTAAGTAGTAACCAGGTTATGTATGGAGCTGCAGGTAATATGATCCTATACACCCCATTGTGTAATGTAAGTCCCCTAGCTGTACAGTCAGATGTGATTAGGAGGAGCAGGTAAGTAGTAACCAGGTTTTGTATGGGGCTGCAGGTAATATGATCCTATACACCCCATTGTGTAATGTAAGTCCCCTAGCTGTACACTCAGATGTGATTAGGAGGAGCAGGTAAGTAGTAACCACGTTATGTATGGGGCTGCAGGTAATATGATCCTATACACCCCATTGTGTAATGTAAGTCCCCTAGCTGTACACTCAGATGTGATTAGGAGGAGCAGGTAAGTAGTAACCAGGTTATGTATGGAGCTGCAGGTAATATGATCCTATACACCCCATTGTGTAATGTAAGTCCCCTAGCTGTACAATCAGATGTGATTAGGAGGAGCAGGTAAGTAGTAACCAGGTTATGTATGGAGCTGCAGGTAATCTGACCCTATACACCCCATTGTGTAATGTAAGTCCCCTAGCTGTACAATCAGATGTGATTAGGAGGAGCAGGTAAGTAGTAACCAGGTTATGTATGGGGCTGCAGGTAATATGATCCTATACACCCCATTGTGTAATGTAAGTCCCCTAGCTGTACACTCAGATGTGATTAGGAGGAGCAGGTAAGTAGTAACCAGGTTATGTATGGAGCTGCAGGTAATATGATCCTATACACCCCATTGTGTAATGTAAGTCCCCTAGCTGTACACTCAGATGTGATTAGGAGGAGCAGGTAAGTAGTAACCAGGTTATGTATGGAGCTGCAGGTAATATGATCCTATACACCCCATTGTGTAATGTAAGTCCCCTAGCTGTACAATCAGATGTGATTAGGAGGAGCAGGTAAGTAGTAACCAGGTTATGTATGGAGCTGCAGGTAATATGATCCTATACACCCCATTGTGTAATGTAAGTCCCCTAGCTGTACACTCAGATGTGATTAGGAGGAGCAGGTAAGTAGTAACCAGGTTATGTATGGGGCTGCAGGTAATATGATCCTATACACCCCATTGTGTAATGTAAGTCCCCTAGCTGTACACTCAGATGTGATTAGGAGGAGCAGGTAAGTAGTAACCAGGTTATGTATGGAGCTGCAGGTAATATGATCCTATACACCCCATTGTGTAATGTAAGTCCCCTAGCTGTACACTCAGATGTGATTAGGAGGAGCAGGTAAGTAGTAACCAGGTTATGTATGGAGCTGCAGGTAATATGATCCTATACACCCCATTGTGTAATGTAAGTCCCCTAGCTGTACAATCAGATGTGATTAGGAGGAGCAGGTAAGTAGTAACCAGGTTATGTATGGAGCTGCAGGTAATATGATCCTATACACCCCATTGTGTAATGTAAGTCCCCTAGCTGTACACTCAGATGTGATTAGGAGGAGCAGGTAAGTAGTAACCAGGTTATGTATGGAGCTGCAGGTAATATGATCCTATACACCCCATTGTGTAATGTAAGTCCCCTAGCTGTACAGTCAGATGTGATTAGGAGGAGCAGGTAAGTTGTAACCAGGGTATGTATGGAGCTGCAGGTAATATGATCCTATACACCCCATTGTGTAATGTAACTCCCCTAGCTGTACAGTCAGATGTGATTAGGAGGAGCAGGTAAGTAGTAACCAGGTTATGTATGGGGCTGCAGGTAATATGATCCTATACACCCCATTGTGTAATGTAACTCCCCTAGCTGTACAGTCAGATGTGATTAGGAGGAGCAGGTAAGTAGTAACCAGGTTATGTATGGGGCTGCAGGTAATATGATCCTATACACCCCATTGTGTAATGTAAGTCCCCTAGCTGTACAATCAGATGTGATTAGGAGGAGCAGGTAAGTAGTAACCAGGTTATGTATGGAGCTGCAGGTAATATGATCCTATACACCCCATTGTGTAATGTAAGTCCCCTAGCTGTACAGTCAGATGTGATTAGGAGGAGCAGGTAAGTAGTAACCAGGTTATGTATGGGGCTGCAGGTAATATGATCCTATACACCCCATTGTGTAATGTAAGTCCCCTAGCTGTACACTCAGATGTGATTAGGAGGAGCAGGTAAGTAGTAATCAGGTTATGTATGGGGCTGCAGGTAATATGATCCTATACACCCCATTGTGTAATGTAAGTCCCCTAGCTGTACACTCAGATGTGATTAGGAGGAGCAGGTAAGTAGTAACCAGGTTATGTATGGAGCTGCAGGTAATCTGATCCTATACACCCCATTGTGTAATGTAAGTCCCCTAGCTGTACAATCAGATGTGATTAGGAGGAGCAGGTAAGTAGTAACCAGGTTATGTATGGAGCTGCAGG
This sequence comes from Pseudophryne corroboree, assembly GCF_028390025.1. Lineage (NCBI taxonomy): Eukaryota > Metazoa > Chordata > Amphibia > Anura > Myobatrachidae > Pseudophryne > Pseudophryne corroboree. The sequence continues at coordinate 1,824,541 of NW_026967503.1, read as the reverse complement.
TAATCTGACCCTATACACCCCATTGTGTAATGTAACTCCCCTAGCTGTACAGTCAGATGTGATTAGGAGGAGCAGGTAAGTAGTAACCAGGTTATGTATGGAGCTGCAGGTAATATGATCCTATATACCCCATTGTGTAATGTAAGTCCCCTAGCTGTACAGTCAGATGTGATTAGGAGGAGCAGGTAAGTAGTAACCAGGTTATGTATGGAGCTGCAGGTAATATGATCCTATACACCCCATTGTGTAATGTAAGTCCCCTAGCTGTACACTCAGATGTGATTAGGAGGAGCAGGTAAGTAGTAACCAGGTTATGTATGGAGCTGCAGGTAATATGACCCTATACACCCCATTGTGTAATGTAACTCCCCTAGCTGTACAGTCAGATGTGATTAGGAGGAGCAGGTAAGTAGTAACCAGGTTATGTATGGGGCTGCAGGTAATATGATCCTATACACCCCATTGTGTAATGTAAGTCCCCTAGCTGTACAATCAGATGTGATTAGGAGGAGCAGGTAAGTAGTAACCAGGTTATGTATGGGGCTGCAGGTAATATGATCCTATACACCCCATTGTGTAATGTTAGTCCCCTAGCTGTACACTCAGATGTGATTAGGAGGAGCAGGTAAGTAGTAACCAGGTTATATATGGAGCTGCAGGTAATCTGACACTATACACCCCATTGTGTAATGTAAGTCCCCTAGCTGTACAATCAGATGTGATTAGGAGGAGCAGGTAAGTAGTAACCAGGTTATGTATGGGGCTGCAGGTAATATGATCCTATACACCCCATTGTGTAATGTAAGTCCCCTAGCTGTACACTCAGATGTGATTAGGAGGAGCAGGTAAGTAGTAACCAGGTTATGTATGGGGCTGCAGGTAATATGATCCTATACACCCCATTGTGTAATGTAAGTCCCCTAGCTGTACAGTCAGATGTGATTAGGAGGAGCAGGTAAGTTGTAACCAGGGTATGTATGGAGCTGCAGGTAATCTGATCCTATACACCCCATTGTGTAATGTAAGTCCCCTAGCTGTACAGTCAGATGTGATTAGGAGGAGCAGGTAAGTAGTAACCAGGTTATGTATGGGGCTGCAGGTAATATGATCCTATACACCCCATTGTGTAATGTTAGTCCCCTAGCTGTACAATCAGATGTGATTAGGAGGAGCAGGTAAGTAGTAACCAGGTTATGTATGGGGCTGCAGGTAATATGATCCTATACACCCCATTGTGTAATGTAAGTCCCCTAGCTGTACAATCAGATGTGATTAGGAGGAGCAGGTAAGTAGTAACCAGGTTATGTATGGGGCTGCAGGTAATATGATCCTATACACCCCATTGTGTAATGTAAGTCCCCTAGCTGTACAATCAGATGTGATTAGGAGGAGCAGGTAAGTAGTAACCAGGTTATGTATGGGGCTGCAGGTAATATGATCCTATACACCCCATTGTGTAATGTAAGTCCCCTAGCTGTACAATCAGATGTGATTAGGAGGAGCAGGTAAGTAGTAACCAGGTTATGTATGGGGCTGCAGGTAATATGATCCTATACACCCCATTGTGTAATGTAAGTCCCCTAGCTGTACACTCAGATGTGATTAGGAGGAGCAGGTAAGTAGTAACCAGGTTATGTATGGAGCTGCAGGTAATATGATCCTATACACCCCATTGTGTAATGTAAGTCCCCTAGCTGTACAGTCAGATGTGATTAGGAGGAGCAGGTAAGTAGTAACCAGGTTATGTATGGAGCTACAGGTAATATGATCCTATACACCCCATTGTGTAATGTAAGTCCCCTAGCTGTACAGTCAGATGTGATTAGGAGGAGCAGGTAAGTAGTAACCAGGTTATGTATGGAGCTGCAGGTAATCTGACCCTATACACCCCATTGTGTAATGTAAGTCCCCTAGCTGTACAATCAGATGTGATTAGGAGGAGCAGGTAAGTAGTAACCAGGTTATGTATGGAGCTGCAGGTAATATGATCCTATACACCCCATTGTGTAATGTAAGTCCCCTAGCTGTACAGTCAGATGTGATTAGGAGGAGCAGGTAAGTAGTAACCAGGTTATGTATGGAGCTGCAGGTAATCTGACCCTATACACCCCATTGTGTAATGTAAGTCCCCTAGCTGTACACTCAGATGTTATTAGGAGGAGCAGGTAAGTAGTAACCAGGTTATGTATGGAGCTCAGGTAATATGATCCTATACACCCCATTGTGTAATGTAAGTCCCCTAGCTGTACAATCAGATGTGATTAGGAGGAGCAGGTAAGTAGTAACCAGGTTATGTATGGGGCTGCAGGTAATATGATCCTATACACCCCATTGTGTAATGTAACTCCCCTAGCTGTACAATCAGATGTGATTAGGAGGAGCAGGTAAGTAGTAACCAGGTTATGTATGGGGCTGCAGGTAATATGATCCTATACACCCCATTGTGTAATGAAAGTCCCCTAGCTGTACTCTCAGATGTGATTAGGAGGAGCAGGTAAGTAGTAACCAGGTTATGTATGGGGCTGCAGGTAATCTGACCCTATACACCCCATTGTGTAATGTAAGTCCCCTAGCTGTACACTCAGATGTGATTAGGAGGAGCAGGTAAGTAGTAACCAGGTTATGTATGGGGCTGCAGGTAATATGATCCTATACACCCCATTGTGTAATGTAACTCCCCTAGCTGTACAGTCAGATGTGATTAGGAGGAGCAGGTAAGTAGTAACCAGGTTATGTATGGAGCTGCAGGTAATATGATCCTATATACCCCATTGTGTAATGTAAGTCCCCTAGCTGTACAGTCAGATGTGATTAGGAGGAGCAGGTAAGTAGTAACCAGGTTATGTATGGAGCTGCAGGTAATATGATCCTATACACCCCATTGTGTAATGTAAGTCCCCTAGCTGTACACTCAGATGTGATTAGGAGGAGCAGGTAAGTAGTAACCAGGTTATGTATGGAGCTGCAGGTAATATGACCCTATACACCCCATTGTGTAATGTAACTCCCCTAGCTGTACACTCAGATGTGATTAGGAGGAGCAGGTAAGTAGTAACCAGGTTATGTATGGGGCTGCAGGTAATATGATCCTATACACCCCATTGTGTAATGTTAGTCCCCTAGCTGTACACTCAGATGTGATTAGGAGGAGCAGGTAAGTAGTAACCAGGTTATGTATGGAGCTGCAGGTAATATGATCCTATACACCCCATTGTGTAATGTAAGTCCCCTAGCTGTACAATCAGATGTGATTAGGAGGAGCAGGTAAGTAGTAACCAGGTTATGTATGGGGCTGCAGGTAATATGATCCTATACACCCCATTGTGTAATGTAAGTCCCCTAGCTGTACAGTCAGATGTGATTAGGAGGAGCAGGTAAGTTGTAACCAGGGTATGTATGGAGCTGCAGGTAATCTGATCCTATACACCCCATTGTGTAATGTAAGTCCCCTAGCTGTACAGTCAGATGTGATTAGGAGGAGCAGGTAAGTAGTAACCAGGTTATGTATGGGGCTGCAGGTAATATGATCCTATACACCCCATTGTGTAATGTTAGTCCCCTAGCTGTACAATCAGATGTGATTAGGAGGAGCAGGTAAGTAGTAACCAGGTTATGTATGGGGCTGCAGGTAATATGATCCTATACACCCCATTGTGTAATGTAAGTCCCCTAGCTGTACAATCAGATGTGATTAGGAGGAGCAGGTAAGTAGTAACCAGGTTATGTATGGAGCTGCAGGTAATATGATCCTATACACCCCATTGTGTAATGTAAGTCCCCTAGCTGTACAATCAGATGTGATTAGGAGGAGCAGGTAAGTAGTAACCAGGTTATGTATGGAGCTGCAGGTAATATGATCCTATACACCCCATTGTGTAATGTAAGTCCCCTAGCTGTACACTCAGATGTGATTAGGAGGAGCAGGTAAGTAGTGACCAGGTTATGTATGGAGCTGCAGGTAATATGATCCTATACACCCCATTGTGTAATGTAAGTCCCCTAGCTGTACACTCAGATGTGATTAGGAGGAGCAGGTAAGTAGTAACCAGGTTATGTAGGAGCTGCAGGTAATCTGATCCTATACACACCATTGTGTAATGTAAGTCCCCTAGCTGTACACTCAGATGTGATTAGGAGGAGCAGGTAAGTAGTAACCAGGTTATGTATGGAGCTGCAGGTAATATGATCCTATACACCCCATTGTGTAATGTAATTCCCCTAGCTGTACACTCAGATGTGATTAGGAGGAGCAGGTAAGTAGTAACCAGGTTATGTATGGGGCTGCAGGTAATATGATCCTATACACCCCATTGTGTAATGTAAGTCCCCTAGCTGTACAATCAGATGTGATTAGGAGGAGCAGGTAAGTAGTAACCAGGTTATGTATGGAGCTGCAGGTAATATGATCCTATACACCCCATTGTGTAATGTAAGTCCCCTAGCTGTACAATCAGATGTGATTAGGAGGAGCAGGTAAGTAGTAACCAGGTTATGTATGGGGCTGCAGGTAATATGATCCTATACACCCCATTGTGTAATGTAAGTCCCCTAGCTGTACACTCAGATGTGATTAGGAGGAGCAGGTAAGTAGTAATCAGGTTATGTATGGGGCTGCAGGTAATATGATCCTATACACCCCATTGTGTAATGTAAGTCCCCTAGCTGTACACTCAGATGTGATTAGGAGGAGCAGGTAAGTAGTAACCAGGTTATGTATGGAGCTGCAGGTAATCTGATCCTATACACCCCATTGTGTAATGTAAGTCCCCTAGCTGTACAATCAGATGTGATTAGGAGGAGCAGGTAAGTAGTAACCAGGTTATGTATGGAGCTGCAGGTAATATGATCCTATACACCCCATTGTGTAATGTAAGTCCCCTAGCTGTACACTCAGATGTGATTAGGAGGAGCAGGTAAGTAGTAATCAGGTTATGTATGGGGCTGCAGGTAATATGATCCTATACACCCCATTGTGTAATGTAAGTCCCCTAGCTGTACAGTCAGATGTGATTAGGAGGAGCAGGTAAGTAGTAACCAGGTTATGTATGGGGCTGCAGGTAATATGATCCTATACACCCCATTGTGTAATGTAAGTCCCCTAGCTGTACAATCAGATGTGATTAGGAGGAGCAGGTAAGTAGTAACCAGGTTATGTATGGAGCTGCAGGTAATATGATCCTATACACCCCATTGTGTAATGTAACTCCCCTAGCTGTACAGTCAGATGTGATTAGGAGGAGCAGGTAAGTAGTAACCAGGTTATGTATGGGGCTGCAGGTAATATGATCCTATACACCCCATTGTGTAATGTAAGTCCCCTAGCTGTACAATCAGATGTGATTAGGAGGAGCAGGTAAGTAGTAACCAGGTTATGTATGGGGCTGCAGGTAATATGATCCTATACACCCCATTGTGTAATGTAAGTCCCCTAGCTGTACAATCAGATGTGATTAGGAGGAGCAGGTAAGTAGTAACCAGGTTATGTATGGAGCTGCAGGTAATATGATCCTATACACCCCATTGTGTAATGTAAGTCCCCTAGCTGTACAATCAGATGTGATTAGGAGGAGCAGGTAAGTAGTAATCAGGTTATGTATGGGGCTGCAGGTAATATGATCCTATACACCCCATTGTGTAATGTAAGTCCCCTAGCTGTACACTCAGATGTGATTAGGAGGAGCAGGTAAGTAGTAACCAGGTTATGTATGGAGCTGCAGGTAATATGATCCTATACACCCCATTGTGTAATGTAACTCCCCTAGCTGTACAATCAGATGTGATTAGGAGGAGCAGGTAAGTAGTAACCAGGTTATGTATGGGGCTGCAGGTAATATGATCCTATACACCCCATTGTGTAATGTAAGTCCCCTAGCTGTACACTCAGATGTGATTAGGAGGAGCAGGTAAGTAGTAACCAGGTTATGTATGGGGCTGCAGGTAATATGATCCTATACACCCCATTGTGTAATGTAAGTCCCCTAGCTGTACAGTCAGATGTGATTAGGAGGAGCAGGTAAGTAGTAACCAGGTTATTTATGGAGCTGCAGGTAATATGATCCTATACACCCCATTGTGTAATGTAAGTCCCCTAGCTGTACACTCAGATGTGATTAGGAGGAGCAGGTAAGTAGTAACCAGGTTATGTATGGGGCTGCAGGTAATCTGATCCTATACACCCCATTGTGTAATGTAAGTCCCCTAGCTGTACAATCAGATGTGATTAGGAGGAGCAGGTAAGTAGTAACCAGGTTATGTATGGGGCTGCAGGTAATATGATCCTATACACCCCATTGTGTAATGTAACTCCCCTAGCTGTACAGTCAGATGTGATTAGGAGGAGCAGGTAAGTAGTAACCAGGTTATGTATGGGGCTGCAGGTAATATGATCCTATACACCCCATTGTGTAATGTAAGTCCCCTAGCTGTACAATCAGATGTGATTAGGAGGAGCAGGTAAGTAGTAACCAGGTTATGTATGGAGCTGCAGGTAATATGATCCTATACACCCCATTGTGTAATGTAAGTCCCCTAGCTGTACAGTCAGATGTGATTAGGAGGAGCAGGTAAGTAGTAACCAGGTTATGTATGGGGCTGCAGGTAATATGATCCTATACACCCCATTGTGTAATGTAAGTCCCCTAGCTGTACAGTCAGATGTGATTAGGAGGAGCAGGTAAGTAGTAATCAGGTTATGTATGGGGCTGCAGGTAATATGATCCTATACACCCCATTGTGTAATGTAAGTCCCCTAGCTGTACACTCAGATGTGATTAGGAGGAGCAGGTAAGTAGTAACCAGGTTATGTATGGAGCTGCAGGTAATCTGATCCTATACACCCCATTGTGTAATGTAAGTCCCCTAGCTGTACAATCAGATGTGATTAGGAGGAGCAGGTAAGTAGTAACCAGGTTATGTATGGAGCTGCAGGTAATATGATCCTATACACCCCATTGTGTAATGTAAGTCCCCTAGCTGTACACTCAGATGTGATTAGGAGGAGCAGGTAAGTAGTAATCAGGTTATGTATGGGGCTGCAGGTAATATGATCCTATACACCCCATTGTGTAATGTAAGTCCCCTAGCTGTACACTCAGATGTGATTAGGAGGAGCAGGTAAGTAGTAACCAGGTTATGTATGGAGCTGCAGGTAATATGATCCTATACACCCCATTGTGTAATGTAAGTCCCCTAGCTGTACAATCAGATGTGATTAGGAGGAGCAGGTAAGTAGTAACCAGGTTATGTATGGAGCTGCAGGTAATATGATCCTATACACCCCATTGTGTAATGTAAGTCCCCTAGCTGTACACTCAGATGTGATTAGGAGGAGCAGGTAAGTAGTAACCAGGTTATGTATGGAGCTGCAGGTAATATGATCCTATACACCCCATTGTGTAATGTAAGTCCCCTAGCTGTACAGTCAGATGTGATTAGGAGGAGCAGGTAAGTAGTAACCAGGTTATGTATGGGGCTGCAGGTAATATGATCCTATACACCCCATTGTGTAATGTAAGTCCCCTAGCTGTACACTCAGATGTGATTAGGATGAGTAGGTTATGTAGTAACCAGGTTATGTATGGAGCTGCAGGTAATATGATCCTATACACCCCATTGTGTAATGTAAGTCCCCTAGCTGTACACTCAGATGTGATTAGGAGGAGCAGGTAAGTAGTAACCAGGTTATGTATGGAGCTGCAGGTAATATGATCCTATACCCCCCATTGTGTAATGTAAGTCCCCTAGCTGTACAATCAGATGTGATTAGGAGGAGCAGGTAAGTAGTAACCAGGTTATGTATGGAGCTGCAGGTAATATGATCCTATACAACCCATTGTGTAATGTAAGTCCCCTAGCTGTACAATCAGATGTGATTAGGAGGAGCAGGTAAGTAGTAACCAGGTTATGTATGGAGCTGCAGGTAATATGATCCTATACACCCCATTGTGTAATGTAAGTCCCCTAGCTGTACAATCAGATGTGATTAGGAGGAGCAGGTAAGTAGTAACCAGGTTATGTATGGGGCTGCAGGTAATATGATCCTATACATCCCATTGTGTAATGTAAGTCCCCTAGCTGTACACTCAGATGTGATTAGGAGGAGCAGGTAAGTAGTAACCAGGTTATGTATGGAGCTGCAGGTAATATGATCCTATACACCCCATTGTGTAATGTAACTCCCCTAGCTGTACAGTCAGATGTGATTAGGAGGAGCAGGTAAGTAGTAACCAGGTTATGTATGGAGCTGCAGGTAATATGATCCTATACACCCCATTGTGTAATGTAAGTCCCCTAGCTGTACAATCAGATGTGATTAGGAGGAGCAGGTAAGTAGTAACCAGGTTATGTATGGAGCTGCAGGTAATATGATCCTATACACCCCATTGTGTAATGTAAGTCCCCTAGCTGTACAGTCAGATGTGATTAGGAGGAGCAGGTAAGTAGTAACCAGGTTATGTATGGGGCTGCAGGTAATATGATCCTATACACCCCATTGTGTAATGTAAGTCCCCTAGCTGTACAATCAGATGTGATTAGGAGGAGCAGGTAAGTAGTAACCAGGTTATGTATGGAGCTGCAGGTAATATGATCCTATACACCCCATTGTGTAATGTAAGTCCCCTAGCTGTACACTCAGATGTGATTAGGAGGAGCAGGTAAGTAGTGACCAGGTTATGTATGGAGCTGCAGGTAATATGATCCTATACACCCCATTGTGTAATGTAAGTCCCCTAGCTGTACAATCAGATGTGATTAGGAGGAGCAGGTAAGTAGTAACCAGGTTATGTATGGGGCTGCAGGTAATATGATCCTATACACCCCATTGAGTAATGTAAGTCCCCTAGCTGTACACTCAGATGTGATTAGGAGGAGCAGGTAAGTAGTAACCAGGTTATGTATGGGGCTGCAGGTAATATGATCCTATACACCCCATTGTGTAATGTAAGTCCCCTAGCTGTACAATCAGATGTGATTAGGAGGAGCAGGTAAGTAGTAACCAGGTTATGTATGGAGCTGCAGGTAATATGATCCTATACACCCCATTGTGTAATGTAAGTCCCCTAGCTGTACACTCAGATGTGATTAGGAGGAGCAGGTAAGTAGTAATCAGGTTATGTATGGGGCTGCAGGTAATATGATCCTATACACCCCATTGTGTAATGTAAGTCCCCTAGCTGTACACTCAGATGTGATTAGGATGAGCAGGTAAGTAGTAACCAGGTTATGTATGGGGCTGCAGGTAATATGATCCTATACACCCCATTGTGTAATGTAAGTCCCCTAGCTGTACAATCAGATGTGATTAGGAGGAGCAGGTAAGTAGTAACCAGGTTATGTATGGAGCTGCAGGTAATATGATCCTATACACCCCATTGTGTAATGTAAGTCCCCTAGCTGTACACTCAGATGTGATTAGGAGGAGCAGGTAAGTAGTAATCAGGTTATGTATGGGGCTGCAGATAATCTGATCCTATACACCCCATTGTGTAATGTAAGTCCCCTAGCTGTACAGTCACATGTGATTAGGAGGAGCAGGTAAGTAGTAACCAGGTTATGTAGGAGCTTCAGGTAATATGATCCTATACACCCCATTGTGTAATGTAAGTCTCCTAGCTGTACAGTCAGATGTGATTAGGAGGAGCAGGTAAGTAGTAACCAGGTTATGTATGGGGCTGCAGGTAATATGATCCTATACACCCCATTGTGTAATGTAAGTCCCCTAGCTGTACAGTCAGATGTGATTAGGAGGAGCAGGTAAGTAGTAACCAGGTTATGTATGGAGCTGCAGGTTATCTGATCCTATACACCCCATTGTGTAATGTAAGTCCCCTAGCTGTACAATCAGATGTGATTAGGAGGAGCAGGTAAGTAGTAACCAGGTTATGTATGGGGCTGCAGGTAATATGATCCTATACACCCCATTGTGTAATGTAAGTCCCCTAGCTGTACAATCAGATGTGATTAGGAGGAGCAGGTAAGTAGTAACCAGGTTATGTATGGAGCTGCAGGTAATATGATCCTATACACCCCATTGTGTAATGTAAGTCCCCTAGCTGTACACTCAGATGTGATTAGGAGGAGCAGGTAAGTAGTAACCAGGTTATGTATGGGGCTGCAGGTAATATGATCCTATACACCCCATTGTGTAATGTAAGTCCCCTAGCTGTACACTCAGATGTGATTAGGAGGAGCAGGTAAGTAGTAACCAGGTTATGTATGGAGCTGCAGGTAATCTGATCCTATACACCCCATTGTGTAATGTAAGTCCCCTAGCTGTACAATCAGATGTGATTAGGAGGAGCAGGTAAGTAGTAACCAGGTTATGTATGGAGCTGCAGGTAATATGATCCTATACACCCCATTGTGTAATGTAAGTCCCCTAGCTGTACAATCAGATGTGATTAGGAGGAGCAGGTAAGTAGTAACCAGGTTATGTATGGAGCTGCAGGTAATATGATCCTATACACCCCATTGTGTAATGTAAGTCCCCTAGCTGTACAGTCAGATGTGATTAGGAGGAGCAGGTAAGTAGTAACCAGGTTATGTATGGGGCTGCAGGTAATATGATCCTATACACCCCATTGTGTAATGTAAGTCCCCTAGCTGTACAATCAGATGTGATTAGGAGGAGCAGGTAAGTAGTAACCAGGTTATGTATGGAGCTGCAGGTAATATGATCCTATACACCCCATTGTGTAATGTAAGTCCCCTAGCTGTACACTCAGATGTGATTAGGAGGAGCAGGTAAGTAGTAACCAGGTTATGTATGGAGCTGCAGGTAATATGATCCTATACACCCCATTGTGTAATGTAACTCCCCTAGCTGTACAATCAGATGTGATTAGGAGGAGCAGGTAAGTAGTAACCAGGTTATGTATGGGGCTGCAGGTAATATGATCCTATACACCCCATTGTGTAATGTAAGTCCCCTAGCTGTACACTCAGATGTGATTAGGAGGAGCAGGTAAGTAGTAACCAGGTTATGTATGGGGCTGCAGGTAATATGATCCTATACACCCCATTGTGTAATGTAAGTCCCCTAGCTGTACAGTCAGATGTGATTAGGAGGAGCAGGTAAGTAGTAACCAGGTTATTTATGGAGCTGCAGGTAATATGATCCTATACACCCCATTGTGTAATGTAAGTCCCCTAGCTGTACACTCAGATGTGATTAGGAGGAGCAGGTAAGTAGTAACCAGGTTATGTATGGGGCTGCAGGTAATCTGATCCTATACACCCCATTGTGTAATGTAAGTCCCCTAGCTGTACAATCAGATGTGATTAGGAGGAGCAGGTAAGTAGTAACCAGGTTATGTATGGGGCTGCAGGTAATATGATCCTATACACCCCATTGTGTAATGTAACTCCCCTAGCTGTACAGTCAGATGTGATTAGGAGGAGCAGGTAAGTAGTAACCAGGTTATGTATGGGGCTGCAGGTAATATGATCCTATACACCCCATTGTGTAATGTAAGTCCCCTAGCTGTACAATCAGATGTGATTAGGAGGAGCAGGTAAGTAGTAACCAGGTTATGTATGGAGCTGCAGGTAATATGATCCTATACACCCCATTGTGTAATGTAAGTCCCCTAGCTGTACAGTCAGATGTGATTAGGAGGAGCAGGTAAGTAGTAACCAGGTTATGTATGGGGCTGCAGGTAATATGATCCTATACACCCCATTGTGTAATGTAAGTCCCCTAGCTGTACAGTCAGATGTGATTAGGAGGAGCAGGTAAGTAGTAATCAGGTTATGTATGGGGCTGCAGGTAATATGATCCTATACACCCCATTGTGTAATGTAAGTCCCCTAGCTGTACACTCAGATGTGATTAGGAGGAGCAGGTAAGTAGTAACCAGGTTATGTATGGAGCTGCAGGTAATCTGATCCTATACACCCCATTGTGTAATGTAAGTCCCCTAGCTGTACAATCAGATGTGATTAGGAGGAGCAGGTAAGTAGTAACCAGGTTATGTATGGAGCTGCAGGTAATATGATCCTATACACCCCATTGTGTAATGTAAGTCCCCTAGCTGTACACTCAGATGTGATTAGGAGGAGCAGGTAAGTAGTAATCAGGTTATGTATGGGGCTGCAGGTAATATGATCCTATACACCCCATTGTGTAATGTAAGTCCCCTAGCTGTACACTCAGATGTGATTAGGAGGAGCAGGTAAGTAGTAACCAGGTTATGTATGGAGCTGCAGGTAATATGATCCTATACACCCCATTGTGTAATGTAAGTCCCCTAGCTGTACAATCAGATGTGATTAGGAGGAGCAGGTAAGTAGTAACCAGGTTATGTATGGAGCTGCAGGTAATATGATCCTATACACCCCATTGTGTAATGTAAGTCCCCTAGCTGTACACTCAGATGTGATTAGGAGGAGCAGGTAAGTAGTAACCAGGTTATGTATGGAGCTGCAGGTAATATGATCCTATACACCCCATTGTGTAATGTAAGTCCCCTAGCTGTACAGTCAGATGTGATTAGGAGGAGCAGGTAAGTAGTAACCAGGTTATGTATGGGGCTGCAGGTAATATGATCCTATACACCCCATTGTGTAATGTAAGTCCCCTAGCTGTACACTCAGATGTGATTAGGATGAGTAGGTTATGTAGTAACCAGGTTATGTATGGAGCTGCAGGTAATATGATCCTATACACCCCATTGTGTAATGTAAGTCCCCTAGCTGTACACTCAGATGTGATTAGGAGGAGCAGGTAAGTAGTAACCAGGTTATGTATGGAGCTGCAGGTAATATGATCCTATACACCCCATTGTGTAATGTAAGTCCCCTAGCTGTACAATCAGATGTGATTAGGAGGAGCAGGTAAGTAGTAACCAGGTTATGTATGGAGCTGCAGGTAATATGATCCTATACAACCCATTGTGTAATGTAAGTCCCCTAGCTGTACAATCAGATGTGATTAGGAGGAGCAGGTAAGTAGTAACCAGGTTATGTATGGAGCTGCAGGTAATATGATCCTATACACCCCATTGTGTAATGTAAGTCCCCTAGCTGTACAATCAGATGTGATTAGGAGGAGCAGGTAAGTAGTAACCAGGTTATGTATGGGGCTGCAGGTAATATGATCCTATACATCCCATTGTGTAATGTAAGTCCCCTAGCTGTACACTCAGATGTGATTAGGAGGAGCAGGTAAGTAGTAACCAGGTTATGTATGGAGCTGCAGGTAATATGATCCTATACACCCCATTGTGTAATGTAACTCCCCTAGCTGTACAGTCAGATGTGATTAGGAGGAGCAGGTAAGTAGTAACCAGGTTATGTATGGAGCTGCAGGTAATATGATCCTATACACCCCATTGTGTAATGTAAGTCCCCTAGCTGTACAATCAGATGTGATTAGGAGGAGCAGGTAAGTAGTAACCAGGTTATGTATGGAGCTGCAGGTAATATGATCCTATACACCCCATTGTGTAATGTAAGTCCCCTAGCTGTACAGTCAGATGTGATTAGGAGGAGCAGGTAAGTAGTAACCAGGTTATGTATGGGGCTGCAGGTAATATGATCCTATACACCCCATTGTGTAATGTAAGTCCCCTAGCTGTACAATCAGATGTGATTAGGAGGAGCAGGTAAGTAGTAACCAGGTTATGTATGGAGCTGCAGGTAATATGATCCTATACACCCCATTGTGTAATGTAAGTCCCCTAGCTGTACACTCAGATGTGATTAGGAGGAGCAGGTAAGTAGTGACCAGGTTATGTATGGAGCTGCAGGTAATATGATCCTATACACCCCATTGTGTAATGTAAGTCCCCTAGCTGTACAATCAGATGTGATTAGGAGGAGCAGGTAAGTAGTAACCAGGTTATGTATGGGGCTGCAGGTAATATGATCCTATACACCCCATTGAGTAATGTAAGTCCCCTAGCTGTACACTCAGATGTGATTAGGAGGAGCAGGTAAGTAGTAACCAGGTTATGTATGGGGCTGCAGGTAATATGATCCTATACACCCCATTGTGTAATGTAAGTCCCCTAGCTGTACAATCAGATGTGATTAGGAGGAGCAGGTAAGTAGTAACCAGGTTATGTATGGAGCTGCAGGTAATATGATCCTATACACCCCCATTGTGTAATGTAAGTCCCCTAGCTGTACACTCAGATGTGATTAGGAGGAGCAGGTAAGTAGTAATCAGGTTATGTATGGGGCTGCAGGTAATATGATCCTATACACCCCATTGTGTAATGTAAGTTCCCCTAGCTGTACACTCAGATGTGATTAGGATGAGCAGGTAAGTAGTAACCAGGTTATGTATGGGGCTGCAGGTAATATGATCCTATACACCCCATTGTGTAATGTAAGTCCCCTAGCTGTACAATCAGATGTGATTAGGAGGAGCAGGTAAGTAGTAACCAGGTTATGTATGGAGCTGCAGGTAATATGATCCTATACACCCCATTGTGTAATGTAAGTCCCCTAGCTGTACACTCAGATGTGATTAGGAGGAGCAGGTAAGTAGTAATCAGGTTATGTATGGGGCTGCAGATAATCTGATCCTATACACCCCATTGTGTAATGTAAGGTCCCCTAGCTGTACAGTCACATGTGATTAGGAGGAGCAGGTAAGTAGTAACCAGGTTATGTAGGAGCTTCAGGTAATATGATCCTATACACCCCATTGTGTAATGTAAGTCTCCTAGCTGTACAGTCAGATGTGATTAGGAGGAGCAGGTAAGTAGTAACCAGGTTATGTATGGGGCTGCAGGTAATATGATCCTATACACCCCATTGTGTAATGTAAGTCCCCTAGCTGTACAGTCAGATGTGATTAGGAGGAGCAGGTAAGTAGTAACCAGGTTATGTATGGAGCTGCAGGTTATCTGATCCTATACACCCCATTGTGTAATGTAAGTCCCCTAGCTGTACAATCAGATGTGATTAGGAGGAGCAGGTAAGTAGTAACCAGGTTATGTATGGGGCTGCAGGTAATATGATCCTATACACCCCATTGTGTAATGTAAGTCCCCTAGCTGTACAATCAGATGTGATTAGGAGGAGCAGGTAAGTAGTAACCAGGTTATGTATGGAGCTGCAGGTAATATGATCCTATACACCCCATTGTGTAATGTAAGTCCCCTAGCTGTACACTCAGATGTGATTAGGAGGAGCAGGTAAGTAGTAACCAGGTTATGTATGGGGCTGCAGGTAATATGATCCTATACACCCCATTGTGTAATGTAAGTCCCCTAGCTGTACACTCAGATGTGATTAGGAGGAGCAGGTAAGTAGTAACCAGGTTATGTATGGAGCTGCAGGTAATCTGATCCTATACACCCCATTGTGTAATGTAAGTCCCCTAGCTGTACAATCAGATGTGATTAGGAGGAGCAGGTAAGTAGTAACCAGGTTATGTATGGAGCTGGAGGTAATATGATCCTATACACCCCATTGTGTAATGTAAGTCCCCTAGCTGTACAATCAGATGTGATTAGGAGGAGCAGGTAAGTAGTAACCAGGTTATGTATGGAGCTGCAGGTAATATGATCCTATACACCCCATTGTGTAATGTAAGTCCCCTAGCTGTACAGTCAGATGTGATTAGGAGGAGCAGGTAAGTAGTAACCAGGTTATGTATGGGGCTGCAGGTAATATGATCCTATACACCCCATTGTGTAATGTAAGTCCCCTAGCTGTACAATCAGATGTGATTAGGAGGAGCAGGTAAGTAGTAACCAGGTTATGTATGGAGCTGCAGGTAATATGATCCTATACACCCCATTGTGTAATGTAAGTCCCCTAGCTGTACAATCAGATGTGATTAGGAGGAGCAGGTAAGTAGTAACCAGGTTATGTATGGAGCTGCAGGTAATCTGACCCTATACACCCCATTGTGTAATGTAAGTCCCCTAGCTGTACAATCAGATGTGATTAGGAGGAGCAGGTAAGTAGTAACCAGGTTATGTATGGGGCTGCAGGTAATATGATCCTATACACCCCATTGTGTAATGTAAGTCCCCTAGCTGTACACTCAGATGTGATTAGGAGGAGCAGGTAAGTAGTAACCAGGTTATGTATGGGGCTGCAGGTAATATGATCCTATACACCCCATTGTGTAATGTAAGTCCCCTAGCTGTACAGTCAGATGTGATTAGGAGGAGCAGGTAAGTAGTAACCAGGTTATGTATGGAGCTGCAGGTAATATGATCCTATACACCCCATTGTGTAATGTAAGTCCCCTAGCTGTACAATCAGATGTGATTAGGAGGAGCAGGTAAGTAGTAACCAGGTTATGTATGGAGCTGCAGGTAATATGATCCTATACACCCCATTGTGTAATGTAAGTCCCCTAGCTGTACACTCAGATGTGATTAGGAGGAGCAGGTAAGTAGTAACCAGGTTATGTATGGGGCTGCAGGTAATATGATCCTATACACCCCATTGTGTAATGTAAGTCCCCTAGCTGTACACTCAGATGTGATTAGGAGGAGCAGGTAAGTAGTAACCAGGTTATGTATGGAGCTGCAGGTAATATGATCCTATACACCCCATTGTGTAATGTAAGTCCCCTAGCTGTACACTCAGATGTGATTAGGAGGAGCAGGTAAGTAGTAACCAGGTTATGTATGGAGCTGCAGGTAATATGATCCTATACACCCCATTGTGTAATGTAAGTCCCCTAGCTGTACAATCAGATGTGATTAGGAGGAGCAGGTAAGTAGTAACCAGGTTATGTATGGAGCTGCAGGTAATATGATCCTATACACCCCATTGTGTAATGTAAGTCCCCTAGCTGTACACTCAGATGTGATTAGGAGGAGCAGGTAAGTAGTAACCAGGTTATGTATGGAGCTGCAGGTAATATGATCCTATACACCCCATTGTGTAATGTAAGTCCCCTAGCTGTACAGTCAGATGTGATTAGGAGGAGCAGGTAAGTTGTAACCAGGGTATGTATGGAGCTGCAGGTAATATGATCCTATACACCCCATTGTGTAATGTAACTCCCCTAGCTGTACAATCAGATGTGATTAGGAGGAGCAGGTAAGTAGTAACCAGGTTATGTATGGAGCTGCAGGTAATATGATTCTATACACCCCATTGTGTAATGTAAGTCCCCTAGCTGTACAGTCAGATGTGATTAGGAGGAGCAGGTAAGTAGTAACCAGGTTATGTATGGAGCTGCAGGTAATATGATCCTATACACCCCATTGTGTAATGTAAGTCCACTAGCTGTACACTCAGATGTGATTAGGAGGAGCAGGTAAGTAGTAACCAGGTTATGTATGGGGCTGCAGGTAATATGATCCTATACACCCCATTGTGTAATGTAAGTCCCCTAGCTGTACACTCAGATGTGATTAGGAGGAGCAGGTAAGTAGTAACCAGGTTATGTATGGGGCTGCAGGTAATATGATCCTATACACCCCATTGTGTAATGTAAGTCCCCTAGCTGTACAGTCAGATGTGATTAGGAGGAGCAGGTAAGTAGTAACCAGGTTATGTATGGGGCTGCAGGTAATATGATCCTATACACCCCATTGTGTAATGTAAGTCCCCTAGCTGTACACTCAGATGTGATTAGGAGGAGCAGGTAAGTAGTAACCAGGTTATGTATGGGGCTGCAGGTAATATGATCCTATACACCCCATTGTGTAATGTAAGTCCCCTAGCTGTACACTCAGATGTGATTAGGAGGAGCAGGTAAGTAGTAACCAGGTTATGTATGGGGCTGCAGGTAATATGATCCTATACACCCCATTGTGTAATGTAAGTCCCCTAGCTGTACACTCAGATGTGATTAGGAGGAGCAGGTAAGTAGTAACCAGGTTATGTATGGAGCTGCAGGTAATCTGACACTATACACCCCATTGTGTAATGTAAGTCCCCTAGCTGTACAATCAGATGTGATTAGGAGGAGCAGGTAAGTAGTAACCAGGTTATGTATGGGGCTGCAGGTAATATGATCCTATACACCCCATTGTGTAATGTAAGTCCCCTAGCTGTACAGTCAGATGTGATTAGGAGGAGCAGGTAAGTTGTAACCAGGGTATGTATGGAGCTGCAGGTAATCTGATCCTATACACCCCATTGTGTAATGTAAGTCCCCTAGCTGTACACTCAGATGTGATTAGGAGGAGCAGGTAAGTAGTAACCAGGTTATGTATGGGGCTGCAGGTAATATGATCCTATACACCCCATTGTGTAATGTAACTCCCCTAGCTGTACAATCAGATGTGATTAGGAGGAGCAGGTTAGTAGTAACCAGGTTATGTATGGGGCTGCAGGTAATATGATCCTATACACCCCATTGTGTAATGTAAGTCCCCTAGCTGTACAATCAGATGTGATTAGGAGGAGCAGGTAAGTAGTAACCAGGTTATGTATGGGGCTGCAGGTAATATGATCCTATACACCCCATTGTGTAATGTAAGTCCCCTAGCTGTACACTCAGATGTGATTAGGAGGAGCAGGTAAGTAGTAACCAGGTTATGTATGGAGCTGCAGGTAATATGACCCTATACACCCCATTGTGTAATGTAAGTCCCCTAGCTGTACAGTCAGATGTGATTAGGAGGAGCAGGTAAGTAGTAACCAGGTTATGTATGGGGCTGCAGGTAATATGATCCTATACACCCCATTGTGTAATGTAAGTCCCCTAGCTGTACAGTCAGATGTGATTAGGAGGAGCAGGTAAGTAGTAACCAGGTTATGTATGGAGCTGCAGGTAATATGATCCTATACACCCCATTGTGTAATGTAAGTCCCCTAGCTGTACAATCAGATGTGATTAGGAGGAGCAGGTAAGTAGTAACCAGGTTATGTATGGAGCTGCAGGTAATATGATCCTATACACCCCATTGTGTAATGTAAGTCCCCTAGCTGTACACTCAGATGTGATTAGGAGGAGCAGGTAAGTAGTAATCAGGTTATGTATGGGGCTGCAGGTAATATGATCCTATACACCCCATTGTGTAATGTAAGTCCCCTAGCTGTACACTCACATGTGATTAGGAGGAGCAGGTAAGTAGTAACCAGGTTATGTATGGAGCTGCAGGTAATATGATCCTATACACCCCATTGTGTAATGTAAGTCCCCTAGCTGTACACTCAGATGTGATTAGGAGGAGCAGGTAAGTAGTAATCAGGTTATGTATGGAGCTGCAGGTAATATGATCCTATACACCCCATTGTGTAATGTAAGTCCCCTAGCTGTACAGTCAGATGTGATTAGGAGGAGCAGGTAAGTAGTAACCAGGTTATGTATGGGGCTGCAGGTAATATGACCCTATACACCCCATTGTGTAATGTAAGTCCCCTAGCTGTACAGTCAGATGTGATTAGGAGGAGCAGGTAAGTAGTAACCAGGTTATGTATGGGGCTGCAGGTAATATGATCCTATACACCCCATTGTGTAATGTTAGTCCCCTAGCTGTACAATCAGATGTGATTAGGAGGAGCAGGTAAGTAGTAACCAGGTTATGTATGGGGCTGCAGGTAATATGATCCTATACACCCCATTGTGTAATGTAACTCCCCTAGCTGTACAGTCAGATGTGATTAGGAGGAGCAGGTAAGTAGTAACCAGGTTATGTATGGAGCTGCAGGTAATCTGACACTATACACCCCATTGTGTAATGTAAGTCCCCTAGCTGTACACTCAGATGTGATTAGGAGGAGCAGGTAAGTAGTAATCAGGTTATGTATTGGGCTGCAGGTAATATGATCCTATACACCCCATTGTGTAATGTAAGTCCCCTAGCTGTACACTCAGATGTGATTAGGAGGAGCAGGTAAGTAGTAACCAGGTTATGTATGGAGCTGCAGGTAATATGATCCTATACACCCCATTGTGTAATGAAAGTCCCCTAGCTGTACAATCAGATGTGATTAGGAGGAGCAGGTAAGTAGTAACCAGGTTATGTATGGAGCTGCAGGTAATCTGATCCTATACACCCCATTGTGTAATGTAAGTCCCCTAGCTGTACACTCAGATGTGATTAGGAGGAGCAGGTAAGTAGTAACCAGGTTATGTATGGGGCTGCAGGTAATATGATCCTATACACCCCATTGTGTAATGTAAGTCCCCTAGCTGTACAATCAGATGTGATTAGGAGGAGCAGGTAAGTAGTAACCAGGGTATGTATGGGGCTGCAGGTAATATGATCCTATACACCCCATTGTGTAATGTAAGTCCCCTAGCTGTACAGTCAGATGTGATTAGGAGGAGCAGGTAAGTAGTAACCAGGTTATGTATGGGGCTGCAGGTAATATGATCCTATACACCCCATTGTGTAATGTAACTCCCCTAGCTGTACAATCAGATGTGATTAGGAGGAGCAGGTAAGTAGTAACCAGGTTATGTATGGGGCTGCAGGTAATCTGATCCTATACACCCCATTGTGTAATGTAAGTCCCCTAGCTGTACACTCAGATGTGATTAGGAGGAGCAGGTAAGTAGTAACCAGGTTATGTATGGAGCTGCAGGTAATATGATCCTATACACCCCATTGTGTAATGTAAGTCCCCTAGCTGTACAATCAGATGTGATTAGGAGGAGCAGGTAAGTAGTAACCAGGTTATGTATGGAGCTGCAGGTAATATGATCCTATACACCCCATTGTGTAATGTAAGTCCCCTAGCTGTACACTCAGATGTGATTAGGAGGAGCAGGTAAGTAGTAATCAGGTTATGTATGGGGCTGCAGGTAATATGATCCTATACACCCCATTGTGTAATGTAAGTCCCCTAGCTGTACAGTCAGATGTGATTAGGAGGAGCAGGTAAGTAGTAACCAGGTTATGTATGGAGCTGCAGGTTATCTGATCCTATACACCCCATTGTGTAATGTAAGTCCCCTAGCTGTACACTCAGATGTGATTAGGAGGAGCAGGTAAGTAGTAACCAGGTTATGTATGGGGCTGCAGGTAATATGATCCTATACACCCCATTGTGTAATGTAAGTCCCCTAGCTGTACACTCAGATGTGATTAGGAGGAGCAGGTAAGTAGTAACCAGGTTATGTATGGAGCTGCAGGTAATCTGATCCTATACACCCCATTGTGTAATGTAAGTCCCCTAGCTGTACAATCAGATGTGATTAGGAGGAGCAGGTAAGTAGTAACCAGGTTATGTATGGAGCTGCAGGTAATCTGACCCTATACACCCCATTGTGTAATGTAAGTCCCCTAGCTGTACAATCAGATGTGATTAGGAGGAGCAGGTAAGTAGTAACCAGGTTATGTATGGGGCTGCAGGTAATATGATCCTATACACCCCATTGTGTAATGTAAGTCCCCTAGCTGTACACTCAGATGTGATTAGGAGGAGCAGGTAAGTAGTAACCAGGTTATGTATGGAGCTGCAGGTAATATGATCCTATACACCCCATTGTGTAATGTAAGTCCCCTAGCTGTACACTCAGATGTGATTAGGAGGAGCAGGTAAGTAGTAACCAGGTTATGTATGGAGCTGCAGGTAATATGATCCTATACACCCCATTGTGTAATGTAAGTCCCCTAGCTGTACAATCAGATGTGATTAGGAGGAGCAGGTAAGTAGTAACCAGGTTATGTATGGAGCTGCAGGTAATATGATCCTATACACCCCATTGTGTAATGTAAGTCCCCTAGCTGTACACTCAGATGTGATTAGGAGGAGCAGGTAAGTAGTAACCAGGTTATGTATGGGGCTGCAGGTAATATGATCCTATACACCCCATTGTGTAATGTAAGTCCCCTAGCTGTACACTCAGATGTGATTAGGAGGAGCAGGTAAGTAGTAACCAGGTTATGTATGGAGCTGCAGGTAATATGATCCTATACACCCCATTGTGTAATGTAAGTCCCCTAGCTGTACACTCAGATGTGATTAGGAGGAGCAGGTAAGTAGTAACCAGGTTATGTATGGAGCTGCAGGTAATATGATCCTATACACCCCATTGTGTAATGTAAGTCCCCTAGCTGTACAATCAGATGTGATTAGGAGGAGCAGGTAAGTAGTAACCAGGGTATGTATGGGGCTGCAGGTAATATGATCCTATACACCCCATTGTGTAATGTAAGTCCCCTAGCTGTACAGTCAGATGTGATTAGGAGGAGCAGGTAAGTAGTAACCAGGTTATGTATGGGGCTGCAGGTAATATGATCCTATACACCCCATTGTGTAATGTAACTCCCCTAGCTGTACAATCAGATGTGATTAGGAGGAGCAGGTAAGTAGTAACCAGGTTATGTATGGGGCTGCAGGTAATCTGATCCTATACACCCCATTGTGTAATGTAAGTCCCCTAGCTGTACACTCAGATGTGATTAGGAGGAGCAGGTAAGTAGTAACCAGGTTATGTATGGAGCTGCAGGTAATATGATCCTATACACCCCATTGTGTAATGTAAGTCCCCTAGCTGTACAATCAGATGTGATTAGGAGGAGCAGGTAAGTAGTAACCAGGTTATGTATGGAGCTGCAGGTAATATGATCCTATACACCCCATTGTGTAATGTAAGTCCCCTAGCTGTACACTCAGATGTGATTAGGAGGAGCAGGTAAGTAGTAATCAGGTTATGTATGGGGCTGCAGGTAATATGATCCTATACACCCCATTGTGTAATGTAAGTCCCCTAGCTGTACAGTCAGATGTGATTAGGAGGAGCAGGTAAGTAGTAACCAGGTTATGTATGGAGCTGCAGGTTATCTGATCCTATACACCCCATTGTGTAATGTAAGTCCCCTAGCTGTACACTCAGATGTGATTAGGAGGAGCAGGTAAGTAGTAACCAGGTTATGTATGGGGCTGCAGGTAATATGATCCTATACACCCCATTGTGTAATGTAAGTCCCCTAGCTGTACACTCAGATGTGATTAGGAGGAGCAGGTAAGTAGTAACCAGGTTATGTATGGAGCTGCAGGTAATCTGATCCTATACACCCCATTGTGTAATGTAAGTCCCCTAGCTGTACAATCAGATGTGATTAGGAGGAGCAGGTAAGTAGTAACCAGGTTATGTATGGAGCTGCAGGTAATCTGACCCTATACACCCCATTGTGTAATGTAAGTCCCCTAGCTGTACAATCAGATGTGATTAGGAGGAGCAGGTAAGTAGTAACCAGGTTATGTATGGGGCTGCAGGTAATATGATCCTATACACCCCATTGTGTAATGTAAGTCCCCTAGCTGTACACTCAGATGTGATTAGGAGGAGCAGGTAAGTAGTAACCAGGTTATGTATGGAGCTGCAGGTAATATGATCCTATACACCCCATTGTGTAATGTAAGTCCCCTAGCTGTACACTCAGATGTGATTAGGAGGAGCAGGTAAGTAGTAACCAGGTTATGTATGGAGCTGCAGGTAATATGATCCTATACACCCCATTGTGTAATGTAAGTCCCCTAGCTGTACAATCAGATGTGATTAGGAGGAGCAGGTAAGTAGTAACCAGGTTATGTATGGAGCTGCAGGTAATATGATCCTATACACCCCATTGTGTAATGTAAGTCCCCTAGCTGTACACTCAGATGTGATTAGGAGGAGCAGGTAAGTAGTAACCAGGTTATGTATGGGGCTGCAGGTAATATGATCCTATACACCCCATTGTGTAATGTAAGTCCCCTAGCTGTACACTCAGATGTGATTAGGAGGAGCAGGTAAGTAGTAACCAGGTTATGTATGGAGCTGCAGGTAATATGATCCTATACACCCCATTGTGTAATGTAAGTCCCCTAGCTGTACACTCAGATGTGATTAGGAGGAGCAGGTAAGTAGTAACCAGGTTATGTATGGAGCTGCAGGTAATATGATCCTATACACCCCATTGTGTAATGTAAGTCCCCTAGCTGTACAATCAGATGTGATTAGGAGGAGCAGGTAAGTAGTAACCAGGTTATGTATGGAGCTGCAGGTAATATGATCCTATACACCCCATTGTGTAATGTAAGTCCCCTAGCTGTACACTCAGATGTGATTAGGAGGAGCAGGTAAGTAGTAACCAGGTTATGTATGGAGCTGCAGGTAATATGATCCTATACACCCCATTGTGTAATGTAAGTCCCCTAGCTGTACAGTCAGATGTGATTAGGAGGAGCAGGTAAGTAGTAACCAGGTTATGTATGGGGCTGCAGGTAATATGATCCTATACACCCCATTGTGTAATGTTAGTCCCCTAGCTGTACAATCAGATGTGATTAGGAGGAGCAGGTAAGTAGTAACCAGGTTATGTATGGGGCTGCAGGTAATATGATCCTATACACCCCATTGTGTAATGTAAGTCCCCTAGCTGTACACTCAGATGTGATTAGGAGGAGCAGGTAAGTAGTAACCAGGTTATGTATGGGGCTGCAGGTAATATGATCCTATACACCCCATTGTGTAATGTAAGTCCCCTAGCTGTACACTCAGATGTGATTAGGAGGAGCAGGTAAGTAGTAACCAGGTTATGTATGGGGCTGCAGGTAATATGATCCTATACACCCCATTGTGTAATGTAAGTCCCCTAGCTGTACACTCAGATGTGATTAGGAGGAGCAGGTAAGTAGTAACCAGGTTATGTATGGAGCTGCAGGTAATATGATCCTATACACCCCATTGTGTAATGTAAGTCCCCTAGCTGTACAATCAGATGTGATTAGGAGGAGCAGGTAAGTAGTAACCAGGTTATGTATGGAGCTGCAGGTAATATGATCCTATACACCCCATTGTGTAATGTAAGTCCCCTAGCTGTACAATCAGATGTGATTAGGAGGAGCAGGTAAGTAGTAACCAGGTTATGTATGGAGCTGCAGGTAATCTGACCCTATACACCCCATTGTGTAATGTAAGTCCCCTAGCTGTACAATCAGATGTGATTAGGAGGAGCAGGTAAGTAGTAACCAGGTTATGTATGGAGCTGCAGGTAATATGATCCTATACACCCCATTGTGTAATGTAAGTCCCCTAGCTGTACACTCAGATGTGATTAGGAGGAGCAGGTAAGTAGTAACAAGGTTATGTATGGGGCTGCAGGTAATATGATCCTATACACCCCATTGTGTAATGTAACTCCCCTAGCTGTACAGTCAGATGTGATTAGGAGGAGCAGGTAAGTAGTAACCAGGTTATGTATGGAGCTGCAGGTAATATGATCCTATACACCCCATTGTGTAATGTAAGTCCCCTAGCTGTACAATCAGATGTGATTAGGAGGAGCAGGTAAGTAGTAACCAGGTTATGTATGGGGCTGCAGGTAATATGATCCTATACACCCCATTGTGTAATGTAACTCCCCTAGCTGTACAGTCAGATGTGATTAGGAGGAGCAGGTAAGTAGTAACCAGGTTATGTATGGAGCTGCAGGTAATATGATCCTATATACCCCATTGTGTAATGTAAGTCCCCTAGCTGTACAGTCAGATGTGATTAGGAGGAGCAGGTAAGTAGTAACCAGGTTATGTATGGAGCTGCAGGTAATATGATTCTATACACCCCATTGTGTAATGTAAGTCCCCTAGCTGTACAATCAGATGTGATTAGGAGGAGTAGGTTCAGTAGTAAACAATTTATGTATGGAGCTGCAGGTAATATGATCCTATACACCCCATTGTGTAATGTAAGTCCCCTAGCTGTACAATCAGATGTGATTAGGAGGAGCAGGTAAGTAGTAACCAGGTTATGTATGGAGCTGCAGGTAATATGATCCTATACACCCCATTGTGTAATGTAAGTCCCCTAGCTGTACAGTCAGATGTGATTAGGAGGAGCAGGCAAGTAGTAACCAGGTTATGTATGGGGCTGCAGGTAATATGATCCTATACACCCCATTGTGTAATGTAAGTCCCCTAGCTGTACAATCAGATGTGATTAGGAGGAGTAGGTTCAGTAGTAAACAATTTATGTATGGAGCTGCAGGCAATCTGATCACATACACCCCATTGTGTGCAGGAGCCCAGACACCTCATCTCCTCTGTGACCTCCTGATGGACCAGCTTGTGTGACGAATAGACAGGGGTGGATATAACAAGAGTGAGCTCTTCTGGGGAGGGTGAGATCTACACAGAAGGTTAGAGAGAGTGGATGTACCTCTGGAGTGGAAACACTGACTAGGCATTGCGGTGCCGTCAATGGCAAAGGGCACTGTGTGAGCTGGTATCCCAGACCAGGGGACACAGAACTACTGCTGGCAGTGACATCAGGAGACTGTAATTCTAAACTACTGTGGGGACTTAGTAAGTAAGATACCATCCTGGCATGTAATAGTTACTGTTTTGTGTACTGTGTGTGTATTTTTACAATAAAGGGCATTTGCCACTTTACTAAACTGTTTACCTGAGTGATCAGAGAATCCGTATCCTCACACCCTGCTCTACACAAGGACCTTTCCCAGGCAATACAGAATGAATCAATCCACCCTGTAGGAAAAATGTCTTAGTATGTTGTAAAGTGTTTAGCAGTCAGCCAAAAGCACTGGTTAGCCACATTGTATAGAACAAAAGTATCCATGCCTGAAAGGGGAAAAAAAAAGTTGTTCAGGAAGATCCACCAGGGCACAGTCTCCTCACAGGCAAACAGCAGTGTTGGGAGCAGCTGGCATGATATGAAGCCTGGTGAGTTTATGAATGGTCCTCAATTCTCTTTTCAGGTCTCCTTATAGATAATTGGGGAAGGACCATGCCAAAGACTACCTCCATCTGCAGAACTTGTTGCTGAGAGAAGCCCACCTGGAGAGGCTAATAGCGCCAACGAGGGGGGATGATCTCACCATAAATTTGGAGGCACTGTTTAAGGGACAGTAAATAGTTCCATGCCTTGTTTGGTATGGATGGTAAAGTGGAAGAATTGCAAATCCCTATAAGGTGTATGTTTAAGAATAGACCTGCTCATAGTAGATTGGATGGCAGATATTATATACTGTATACACTTCATACTTGGTCGAACAAGGGGGGGGGGACAGGACGGGGAGCTGAATTAGGTTCCTGGTACTGTGGCAAGTAAGGTAACAATTCACCTGTGGGTTCTATGTGACTGATGACATTTCTCCCTACACCCATGATCCATAAAGGCTTAAGGAAAATAACATAAACATATAGTATGTTCCCCACACTGACCATGGCATATGAAGATATAATGACACTAGGAATATGTACAAAATTATGTTTTGATAAGATACTGATGAATATGTACTTGAGCAGAAGAAGAAATATATCACTTATCAATTGAGACATGCTTACCAAAAGTATTTATTTATATCTCGTGGTTATAGAGCTAAAATACTATGATTTACAATTAATTTACTATAAAAAAAATACCCTTACTGATATGCCTTTTGGCTTACTATATAGACTTGTGATAGACCTAGGAAGTTTTACTTTTATGGACTAGCTAAAAATATAAAGGCTACAAGCACCTCTATAGGACTCATTAATGAAGAACTGAGAGACATTAGAGAAGGTATGATTCAATATCCAGTAGCCATCGATTAGTTACTGCTCAGAGAAGGTAGCGGAGGGGAACAATTTAAAGGAATGTGTTTTAATATCTCAGATAATTACAATCCCATTGAACAGAATAACCTTCTGTTCAATGGGATTGTAATTATCTGAGATATTAAAAAATTACTACAAGATTTACAGGAACACATGAACCAATCGGCTGATTGGGATCTTTTTGGATGGATGGGAGCTAGTATTTCTAAGTGGCTATATCAAGTGTTACATTATGTCATGATCATAATTCTTATAATTCTCATAATCTATGTGAGCATCAAATGTCTGCTGGCCCTTGGTCGACAGTGTGGCAAAATACTAACCACCCAAAGAAAGCCAAAAACTAATCTTATGGTGATGACCCCGGTTACCTACACTGCGGTAGCCCACACATGATCACACTGACAGAAATATACACTTAACAGGTGCGTACATGCTTTTGCTTCATACACACACACAGCAAGAAGAACCTCAACCTATAGCCAGGGTAAAGAAACAACATGTTCTGTCGCTACCTCTTCCATTTCTCTTATCTACACAAGTTTTCGGGAGGGTTGAGGCTTTTCGCATCGATACTCAGTGGACTAGTGCCAGCGATTGCATCCAGAGAACGGGTTTTCCTTATTCTATCTCACATCTCACACTACTCCACTCATCACCAGACAAATAATTTAAACATGGTGAATATTTGATTTATTATATGATAGTTGTTTAGAGATTAAACAAAACAGTGGAATGTTGAAGTTAAGTCAAATATCCTGTATTGTCTCATTAATTGTGCTATGAGTCTTGATATTCTAATGTTCCCTTAAACAGTGTCTTCTTTTAGTATAGAGTTACTATGCACAGAGTAATATTCTCCCACAACCCTTGAGCATCATTTGATTAGGTGTTTATGTGGCTAGTAGCAAGGCCTGTGTGTAGATAACGAGTGCTCAATGATATTGTATGAGACTTTGTGGCAGAACAAGGACATATCATGGAATATCTGATGGACCTTCACTTTAGACAACACGTTATTATGAACAAGAATGACCTTTATGACAACGAAGCCTATTAGAGAACCTAATTGTTATGTATAGGAGATTCAAGCTTCATGGACAAGTCTGCCATCTTATGGATAAAACCACTCTCTTTAATTAGCTAATCTGACCATATTTGGCATTTCATCAACCAATGTATCTCCATGATTTAATCTATATGTACGCCTTGTTTGTAAATAAGCTATGAATAATTGTATAATGTCATGGTATAAATAATGTAAAGTCAGTGTTCTAAAGACACAGGCTCATTGATGAATTCTGTCTTGGTCCAGGCTCCTCTGTGCAGAATATTGGGAGTGGTTCCCTCTTTGATAATAAATTCTATATGCTGAATATCATCCAGTGGCGTAACTACTGCCCCCACTGCCCTCGCGGTGGCTTGGGGGCGAGGGCTGCGGGGGCGCCACTGATTTAGTGCAGACTGACATGCGGACGAGCGTCCGCATGTCAGTCTGCGGTCTCGTTTCCTCCCCTGCTGTTAGGAGGGACACGGAGGGCACAGTGCGCGCCTCCCTGTGTCCCTCCTGGGTCTCCGGCGGCCGCAGGTCTCATAAAGGAAGTGCCGTTCGTGAGCACTTCCTTTATTACAGTGACCCGCAGCCACCGGAGACACAGGAGGGACACAGGAGAGGCGCGCACTGTGCCCTCCGTGTCCCTCCTAACAGCGGGGGAGCGGCGGCGGAGGAAGGGGGACGACGACGCACTGATGGGGCATATCTGGCACTGGGGGGATATATAGCACTGGGGGCATATCTGGCACTGGGGGAATATCTGGCACTGGGGACATTTATGGCACTGGGGGGAATATCTGGCACTGGGGACATTTATGGCACTGGGGGGAATATCTGGCACTGGGGGCATATTTGGCAGGGAGGGGGGGGGAATATCTGGCACTGGGGACATTTACGGCACTGGGGGGAATATCTGGCACTGGGGACATATGTGGCACGGGGGGGATATCTGGCACTGGGGCAAATGTGGCACTGGGGGGAATATCTGGCACTGGGGGCATATATGGCACAGGGGGGGCAATATCTGGCACTGGGGGCATATATAGCACTGGGGGGGAATATCTGGCACTGGGGGCATATGTGGCACTGTGGGGGAATATCTGGCACTGGGGAGGCATATGTGTACCTGGCACATGGGGGGGGGGTCTATATTTGGCACTGGGGGCATGTGAGTACCTGGCACCGTGGGGGAATATCTGGCACTGGGGACATATGTGACACTGGGAGCACAGCCCTAGCAACAAGGACTACCTCCTAGCAACGAGCATGACACCCAGTGCATGAAGCCCCTGGCAACGAGCATGACACCCAGTGCATGAAACCCCTGGCAACGAGCATGACACCCTGAGCATGAAAACCCCTGGCACCGTGCATGGAACCAAGAGCATGAAACCCATGGCAACGAGCATGACACCCAGTGCATGAAACCCCTGACAACGAGCAGGTAATTGAAAAGTAATTAGAAGCCTTACTGTAGGACTTAATGTGTAATGGGCATTACGGTGTGTGGCATAATGTACCACGGACATTGCGGTGTGTGTCATAATGTGTCACAGGCATTACGGTGTATGGTATACTATATCGCGGGCATTGTGATATGTGGTATAATGTCTCAGGGTCATTGCAGTGTGTGGCATAATGTATCACGGACATTGCGGTGTGTGTCATAATGTGTCAGGCATTACGGTGTGTGGTATACTATATCACGGGCATTGTGGTATGTGGTATAATGTCTCAGGGTCATTGCAGTGTGGCATAATATATAACGGGCATTGCGGTGTGTGGCATAGGGTATAATGGGCATTGCGATGTGTCACAGGCATTACGGTGTATGGTATACTATATCACG
Source organism: Pseudophryne corroboree (assembly GCF_028390025.1). Taxonomy (NCBI): domain Eukaryota; kingdom Metazoa; phylum Chordata; class Amphibia; order Anura; family Myobatrachidae; genus Pseudophryne; species Pseudophryne corroboree. Next base: position 1,794,212 of record NW_026967503.1, on the reverse strand, counting down.
GGCATTGTGGTATAATGTCTCAAGGTCATTGCAGTGTGTGGCATAATGTGTCACAGGCATTGTATGTGCTATAATGTATCGGGCATTGCAGTGTGTGGTATAATGTATCACGGACATTGCAGTGTGTGTCATAATGTGTCACAGACATTGTATGTGCTATAATGTATCAGGGGCAGTGCAGTGTGTAGCATAATGTATAATGGGCATTGCGATTCCTGTCATAATGTGTCACAGGCATTACGGTGTGTGGCATAATGTGTCAGGGGCATTATGGTGTGTGCATACTGTGTCATGTGCATTATTGTGTGTGGCATAATGTCTAAGGGCCATTGCAGTATGTGACATAATGTATACTGGGCATTACTATAAGGAGGAAAAATTACAATGTAAGGGGCATGAATCAGGATTATTTTTCTTTCCTGTGGTGGCAAACGTCTGGGCATGCAGGTTGCAAAACTGGGGTATAAGGTAGTTTTTTCCTGCAATGCCACGCCCATTCCAATGAAACCACGCCCACTCCAACGAAGCCACACCCCTTTTTTGCTGCGCGCATATTGACCCCTTTATTGCTCCAAATGATGGGGGGGGGGGGGGGGGGGCGCCGAATAATTTTTTGGCTTGGGGGAGATAAATTTCTAGTTACGCCACTGATATCATCACAATGGAGAACTCTCTATTATTATTATAATTCGGCTTTAACACCAGACTTGTTGTATTGGGACTGTTTTCTTTTGTTTTCACTTGAGACGGAAAGGGCTGAAAAGCCAGAACTTTAGGCTTGAATTTGTATGTGGAAGGAAACTTCACTTTTTTGGAGTCTGCTTCTGACTCCAAGATACTGGATAAGTCTTTACCAAAAAGAATATCTCCAGTAAAAGGTAAAGACTCCAAAACCTTTTTGGATTCTGAATAAGCTTTCTATGGCCCTCATTCCGAGTTGTTCGCTCAGTAATTTTCTTCGCATCGCAGCGATTTTCCGCTAATTGCGCATGCGCAATGTTCGCACTGCGACTGCGCCAAGTAAATTTGCTATGAAGATTGGTATTTTACTCACGGCATTACAAGATTTTTTCATCGTTCTGGAGATCGGAGTGTGATTGACAGGAAGTGGGTGTTTCTGGGCGGAAACTGGACGTTTTATGGGAGTGTTTGAAAAAACGCTACAATTTCTGGGAAAACGCGGGAGTGGCTGGAGAAACGGAGGAGTGTGTGGGCGAACACTGGGTGTGTTTGTGACGTCAAACCAGGAACGACAAGCACTGAACTGATCGCACTGGCAGAGTAAGTCTCGAGCTACTCAGAAACTGCACAGAGAAGTCTTTTCGCAATATTGCAAATCTTTTGTTCGCAAATTTGATAAGCTAAGATTCACTCCCAGTAGGCACGGCTTAGCGTGTGCAAAACTGCTAAAAGCAGCTTCCGAGTGAACAACTCGGAATGACCACCCATATACGTAGCGAAACTGCTCTGCGAGTGGCTACTGCTAAAGCTGATACCCGAGAGGCAATAGTACCCATATTCAAGGCTGCTTCTTCCAAAAACATTGCAGCCTGTTTGATATGTGCTACATGAGATTTTTGCTCTCTATATGCAATTGAAAGATCCATTTCCAATGCATCAGCCCAGGCAGCCACTGCTTTTTGCCAGCCAGGCTGAAGCCATGACTGGTCTTCTGATTGCCCCAGACAGGGAAAAAAATGTTTTTTTTAGAAAACCATCAACTCTCCTATCCATGACATTTAATGATGTTGAAGGCAGAGGTAATGTAGATATTCCCAGTAACCGAATGACATGCAGATCTACTTTGGGGGCCACCTCCCTGTTTAAAAAGTCCTCAGCCAGAAGAGGATAATTGGAATTCCATTTCCTTGGAATTCTACATTTCTTACTGAGAGTAGCCCAAGCCTCTTCCATAATTTCCTTCAGCTGTTCTGACCCAGGAAACTCAGTCCTGACTGTTTTGGGACATTTAGACACAGTTGACTTGGATTTTAACACAGGCTCTGCTGATTCTTATAATGATAACATGGCTTTCATCACATTAATTAACTCAGATATGTCCACTGAGCTGAGACCTTCCTCCTCATCTTCGTATGCAGAACCAGAGTGTAATGAGTCTTCTTTCTCCAAAGAATCCTCATCTGAAGCATGTGTAGACTGTGAAGATGTTGTTTCATGTCTATGTCTTTTACTTACCACTGGCCTTTCAGCCTGTTTTGTTGAGAGGCTGCTGCCTCCCTGCTGGATGTGATAAACCCCAGGTGGAATGCTGCATGTAAGGGTTAATAGTGTAACCTATCCCTGGTACAGAAGTTGGAATTATCCACTCAGCTACACTGGATAAAGGTCTGCACAAAGGTAGCCCATGGGGGTTCAACTTGCAGAGAGAGACTTTGGTGAAAGCTAAAAAAAAATTCTGAACCAGATCCTGAGAGGTTAACCAGCTTTGACAAACATGATATGAGTATTGGTGCTGCTGTGAGTGTATTTTCCTCATCCTTGCCGCTCTTAGACATGATAAATAATCAAACACTTGCACAGTGTACTACACAATTTGCGACTGTAATAACTTTAAATTTTGTTAAAGTGACATAAAATCCGACTCTAACCTGCTTTGTACAAGTATTGAAGATCGGAATAGACAGAAAAAAACGGATAGAATTATAGTAAATTCAGCAGTCACAGGTTATACATTAGTATAATAATCAATATGAGCACGTAATCAACTACAAATACATTTCAAGTATGTATGAGAAATCTATTACTGAGATAGAGCATCGAGCGACTGGAACCGGAAGTGACATTGGGCACGCACACACAAGGGTGCACACAAGGACGGAGCGGCGAGGTGCTAGAGCCGCAAGCCAGGGGAGCCAGAAGCCGGCAGCAAGGGGGAAGCCAGCAGCCAGGGAGAGCCAGCAGCCAGGAGGAAGCAGCGGCCGGAGGGAGCCAACAGCCGGTGGGGAAGGGAGCCTGCAGCCGGGGAGAACAACTTCTGTGCACAGATCAGTGGAGCAGATGAGTAGTAACTTTCCCTATTAGCTTTTCCCACTGTGCTGTATAACTGATTGTCTTCCTTTGTCCATTACTGTATTTTATTGTTGAGTCCCTGTATTTGTACTAAATGTATACTTATCCTATCCCTTTATTTATATATATATTTATTTATTTAGTGTCCCTTATTCCTTTATTTTATTTATTTATTGTTCCTTATATATTCCTTATATATTAATTTTCCCCCTCTTTTTGATTTTCTGAAGGTAACAGGGAGTTAGCACTAATAAAAAAATGGGTGTGGCCGAGATTGGGAATCTCACTCAGTGCGTGTCGTGCAGGATGTATGAGCACCTGACACAACAGTCCAAGTGCGGGTACATCTGTGCGAGATGTGACCGTACGGCCGTCCTGGAAGCCCAGGTAACTGATCTAGAGCGGATCGTTATGCGACCGAGGAGCATTCACAATCTCGAGCAAAGTTTACACAGAATGGTGGAGGAGTTGCAGGGGGATCACTGGTAGACGAGGAAGATCAGGTAGACAGCTGGGTCATGGTTAGAAGGAAGAAGAAGAGGGGGAGGGGAAGACAGGACATCTCCGATCTGCCAAACCCCAATAAATTCACCCGATTGGATGAAGATTCTGAGGATGGCAGTGAGGAAATGACGGAACCAGAGGAGACAGTTTCCTCTGGCAACCAGAAGAGCTGTCCCCCCGGAACAGATGGGAAAAAAGATAGTAAGGTAGCTAGTCAGATTGTGGTGGTAGGGGATTCTATTATCAGGAAGACAGGGCAATCTGCTACTGGGACCGTGATCGCCGTACAGTCTGCTGTCTTCTGGGTGCTCGGGTACGGCACATCGCGGACAGGGTAGATAGATTGTTGGGAAGGTCTGGTAAAGACTCGGCGGTCTTGGTGCATGTTGGCACCAATGACAAAGTTAGTGGCAGGTAGGATGTCCTTACGAAAGACTATAGGGACTTAGGCAAGAAACTTAAGGCAAGGACATCTAGGGTAATATTCTCTGAAATAATAAGAATTTACTCACCGGTAATTCTATTTCTAGTAGTCCGTAGTGGATGCTGGGAACTCCATAAGGACCATGGGGAATAGCGGGCTCCGAAGGAGGCTGGGCACTCTAGAAAGATCTTAGACTACCTGGTGTGCACTGGCTCCTCCCACTATGACCCTCCTCCAAGCCTCAGTTAGGATACTGTGCCCGGACGAGCTGACATAATAAGGAAGGATTTTGAATCCCGGGTAAGACTCATACCAGCCACACCAATCACACCGTACAACTCGTGATATGAAACCCAGGTAACAGTATGAAACAACAGAGCCTCTCAACAGATGGCTCAACAATAACCTGATTTAGTTAACAATAACTATGTACAAGTATTGCAGATAAACCGCACCTGGGATGGGCGCCCAGCATCCACTACGGACTACGAGAAATAGAATTACCGGTGAGTAAATTCTTATTTTCTCTGACGTCCTAGTGGATGCTGGGAACTCCGTAAGGACCATGGGGATTATACCAAAGCTCCCAAACGGGCGGGAGAGTGCGGATGACTCTGCAACACCGAATGAGAGAACTCCAGGTCCTCCTCAGCCAGGGTATCAAATTTATAGAATTTTGCAAATGTGTTTGCCCCTGACCAAGTAGCAGCTCGGCAAAGTTGTAAAGCCGAGACCCCTCGGGCAGCCGCCCAAGATGAGCCCACCTTCCTTGTGGAATGGGCATTGACAGATTTTGGCTGTGGCAGGCCTGCCACAGAATGTGCAAGCTGAATTGTATTACAAATCCAACGAGCAATAGTCTGCTTAGAAGCAGGAGCACCCAGCTTGTTGGGTGCATATAGGATAAACAGCGAGTCAGATTTTCTGACTCTAGCCGTTCTGGAAACATATATTTTCAGTGCCCTGACAACGTCTAGCAACTTGGAGTCCTCCAAGTCCCTAGTAGCCGCAGGCACCACAATAGGCTGGTTCAGGTGAAACGCTGACACCACCTTTGGGAGAAACTGGGGACGAGTCCTCAATTCTGCCCTATCCATATGGAAAATCAGATAAGGGCTTTTACAAGACAAAGCCGCCAATTCTGATACTCGCCTGGCAGAAGCCAAGGCCAATAACATAACCACCTTCCACGTGAGATATTTCAGATCCACGGTTTTTAGTGGTTCAAACCAATGTGATTTTAAGAAACTCAACACCACGTTGAGATCCCAAGGTGCCACAGGGGGCACAAACGGGGGCTGAATATGCAGCACTCCTTTAACAAACGTCTGAACTTCAGGTACTGAAGCTAGTTCTTTTTTAAAGAAAATCGACAGAGCCGAGATCTGTACCTTAATGGAGCCCAGTTTTAGGCCCATATTTACTCCTGCTTGCAGGAAATGCAGAAATCGACCTAGTTGAAATTCCTCCGTTGGGGCCTTTTCGGCCTCACACCATGCAACATACTTCCACCATATGCGGTGATAATGAGTTGCTGTGACCTCTTTCCTGGCTTTAATAAGCGTAGGAATGACTTCCTCCGGAATGCCCTTTTCCTTCAGGATCCGGCGTTCAACCGCCATGCCGTCAAACGCAGCCGCGGTAAGTCTTGGAACAGACAGGGCCCCTGCTGTAGCAGGTCTTGTCTGAGCGGCAGAGACCACGGGTCCTCTGAGATCATCTCTTGAAGTTCCGGGTACCACGCTCTTCTTGGCCAATCCGGAACCACGAGAATTGTGTTTACTCCTCGCTTTCTTATTATTCTCAATACTTTTGGTATGAGAGGTAGAGGAGGGAACACATAAACTGACCGGTACACCCACGGTGTCACTAGAGCGTCCACAGCTACTGCCTGAGGGTCTCTTGACCTGGCGCAATACCTCTCTAGTTTTTTGTTTAGGCGGGACGCCATCATGTCCACCTGTGGACAACCCCATTGATTTACAATCATTTGGAAGACTTCTGGATGAAGTCCCCACTCTCCCGGGTGGAGGTCGTGCCTGCTGAGAAAGTCTGCTTCCCAGTTGTCCACTCCCGGGATGAACACTGCTGACAGTGCTAGTACATGATTCTCCGCCCATCGGAGAATTCTTGTGGCTTCTGCCATTGCCATCCTGCTTCTTGTGCCGCCCTGTCGATTCACATGGCGACTGCCGTGATGTTGTCTGACTGGATCAGCACCGGCTGGTGTAGGAGCAGGGATTTTGCTTGACTTAGGGCATTGTAAATGGCCCTTAGTTCCAGAATATTTATGTGAAGGGCAGTCTCCTGACTTGACCATAGTCCTTGGAAGTTTCTTCCCTTTGTGACTGCCCCCCAGCCTCGTAGGCTGGCATCCGTGGTCACCAGGACCCAGTCCTGTATGCCGAATCTGTGGCCCTCCAGAAGATGAGCACTCTGCAGCCACCACAGAAGAGACACCCTGGTTCTTGGGGACAGGGTTATCAAGCGATGCATCTGAAGATGCGATCCGGACCACTTGTCCAACAGGTCCCACTGAAAAATTCTGGCATGGAACCTGCCGAATGGAATTGCTTCGTAAGAAGCTACCATCTTTCCCAGGACGCACGTGCGGTGATGCACCGATACCTGTTTTGGTTTTAGGAGGTCTCTGACTAGAGAAGACAACTCCCTGGCTTTCTCCTCCGGGAGAAACACTTTTTTCTGGACTGTGTCCAGAATCATTCCCAGGAACATTAGACGTGTCGTGGGGACCAGCTGTGACTTTGGGATATTCAGAATCCAGCCGTGCTGGCGCAGCACTTCCTGAGATAGTGCTACTCCCACTAACAACTATTCCTTGGATCGTGCCTTTATTAGGAGATCGTCCAAGTATGGGATAATTAAAACTCCCTTTTTTCGAAGGAGTATCATCATTTCCGCCATAACCTTGGTAAATACCCTCGGTGCCGTGGAGAGTCCAAACGGCAGCGTCTGGAATTGGTAATGGCAATCCTGTACCACAAATCTGAGGTACTCCTGGTGAGGATGGTAAATGGGGACATGCAGGTAAGCATCCTTGATGTCCAGGGATACCATGTAATCCCCCTCGTCCAGGCTTGCAATAACTGCCCTGAGCGATTCCATCTTGAACTTGAATTTTTTTATGTATGTGTTCAAGGATTTCAAATTTAAAATGGGTCTCACCGAACCGTCCGGTTTCGGCACCACAAATAGTGTGGAATAGTAACCCCGGCCTTGTTGAAGTAAGGGTACCCTGATTATCACCTGCTGGGAATACAGCTTGTGAATCGCTGCTAGCACCGCATCCCTGTCTGAGGGAGCAATCGGCAAGGCGGATTTTAGGAACCGGTGGGGTGGAGCCGCCTCGAATTCCAGCTTGTATCCCTGAGATACTATTTGAAGGATCCAGGGATCCACCTGTGAGCGAGCCCACTGATCGCTGAAATTCATGAGGCGGGCCCCCACCGTACCTGGCTCCGCCTGTGGAGCCCCACCGTCATGCGGCGGACTTGGAAGAGGAAGCGGGGGGAGGACTTTTGTTCCTGGGAACCTGCTGTTTGCTGCAGCCTTTTTCCCCTGCCTCTGCTTCTTGACAGAAAAGACCCTCCTTTTCCACGCTTGTTTTTCTGGGTCCGAAAGGACTGAACCTGATAAAATGGCGCCTTCTTAGGCTGTGAGGGGACATGGGGTAGAAATGCTGACTTCCCAGACGTTGCTGTGGAAACTAGGTCGGAGAGACCATCCCCAAATAATTCCTCCCCTTTATAAGGCAAAACTTCCATGTGCCTCTTGGAATCTGCATCTCCTGTCCACTGGCGAGTCCATAAGCATCTCCTAGCAGAGATGGATAATGCACTTACTTTAGATGCCAGCCAGCAGATTTCCCTCTGTGCATCTCTCATGTATAAGACTGAGTCTTTGATATGGTCAATTGTTAGCAGAATCGTGTCTCTGTCTACTGTGTCAATATTTTCTGACAATTTATCTGACCACGCAGCGGCAGCACTGCACATCCATGCTGACGCAATAGCTGGTCTGAGTATAATGCCTGAGTGTGTATATACAGACTTCAGGATCGCCTCCTGCTTTCTATCAGCAGGTTCCTTAAGGGCGGCCGTATCCTGGGACGGTAGTGCCACCTTTTTAGACAAACGTGTGAGCGCTTTATCCACCCTAGGGGGTGTTTCCCAACGTAACCTATCCTCTGGCGGGAAAGGGAACGCCATTAGTATCTTCTTAGGAATTACCAATTTCTTATCAGGGGAAGCCCACGCTTCTTCACACACTTCATTTAATTCATCTGACGGGGGAAAAACTACAGGTAGTTTTTTCTCCCCAAACATAATACCCTTTTTTGTGGTACCTGGATGTAAATCAGAAATATTTAACACCTCTTTCATTGCCTCAATCATGCAGTGAATGGCCTTAACGGGCATTAAATTTGACTCATCGTCGTCGACACTGGTGTCAGTATCCGTGTCGACATCTACTTGTGCCATCTGAGATAGCGGGCGTTTCAGAGCCCCTGATTACTTTTGAGACACCTGGACAGGCACGAGCTGAAGACTCGGCTGTCCCACAGTCGGCATGTCGTCAAATTCTTTATGTAAGGAGTCTATACGTGCACTCATTTCCTGCCATAAACTCATCCACTCAGGTGTCTGCCCCCCAGGGGATGACATCCCTGCTAAAGGCATCTGCTCCCCCTCCACATCATTATCCTCCTCAAACATGTCGACACAGCTGTACCGACACACTCCACACACACAGGGAATGCTCAAACAGAGGACAGGACCCACAAAAAGCCCTTTGGGGGGACAGAGTAAGAGTATGCCAGCACACACCAGAGCGCTATATATATACAGGGACTAACTGAGTTATGTCCCTAATAGCTGCTTTTCAATAAAATATAATGTATATACTGCCAAATTTAATGCCCCCCTCTCTTTTCCCTCTTACTGGTACTGTAGATTGCAGGGAAGAGCCAGGGAGCTTCCTTCCAGCGGAGCTGTGAGGGAAAAATGGCGCCAGTGTGCTGAGGAGATAGGCTCCGCCCCTTTATCGCGGCCTATTCTCCCGCTTTTTATGGAATTTTGGCAGGGGTATTTACCTCATATATAGCCCCTGGGGCTATATATTGAGGTATTTTAGCCAGCCAAGGTGTTTTTATTGCTGCCTCAGGGCGCCCCCCCCCCAGCGCCCTGCACCCTCAGTGACCGGAGTGTGAAGTGTGAGAGAGGAGCAATGGCGCACAGCTGCAGTGCTGTGCGCTACCTTGGTGAAGACAGAGTCTTCATGCCGCCGATTTTCCGGACCATCTTCTTGCTTCTGGCTCTGTAAGGGGGACGGCGGCGTGGCTCCGGGACCGAACATCAAGGCTGGGCCTGCGGTCGATCCCTCTGGAGCTAATGGTGTCCAGTAGCCTAAGAAGCCCAATCCGGCTGCAAGCAGGCGAGTTTGCTTCTTCTCCCCTTAGTCCCTCGTTGCAGTGAGCCTGTTGCCAGCAGGTCTCACTGAAAATAAAAAAATCTAAGACTATTACTTTCTAAGAGCTCAGGAGAGCCCCTAGTGTGCATCCAACCTCGGCCGGGCACGAAATCTAACTGAGGCTTGGAGGAGGGTCATAGTGGGAGGAGCCAGTGCACACCAGGTAGTCTAAGATATTTCTAGAGTGCCCAGCCTCCTTCGGAGCCTGCTATTCCCCATGGTCCTTACGGAGTTCCCAGCATCCACTAGGACGTCAGAGAAATTACCATTGCCATGTGCTAGCCCAGGGAGGCAGAGGGAGATCACGGAGGTAAATGTGTGGCTTAGAGACTGGTGTAGGAAGGAGGGGTTTATGTTCCTGGAACACTGGGTGGACTTCTCAGTCAGGCGTCATCTATTGTCTATTCATTTGGGGGCTGACCTCCCCCATACTGGCTGCCGCTGACAGCGCACTCATACTTTATTCTTCTTGCGATGGATTGCACCTGAATTCAGAGGGGGCTGCGGTGCTGGGGGGGCAGGATGGTTAGAAGATTGGAGGAACTTTTAAACTAGGAGCCTGGGGGGAATATTTAGCTAGAAGCTATGGGTTAATTAGGGAGAGCAGTAAGGATGGGGGTAGTGAACTATTTGGGGGTGGAGAAGGGGGGAGCGTAAGGAACAGATCATGTCAAACTAACTTAATTAGCTTCTACGAGGAAGTGAGTGAGAATCTTCATCAGGGAAAAGCAGTGGATGTGGTGTATTTAGATTTTGCAAAAGCCTTCGATACAGTGCCTCACAGGAGACTGATCATCAAATTAAGGGAACTTGGTCTAGGATATACTATTTGTACATGGATAGGTAATTGGCTTGATAACATGGCACAATGAGTTGTGGTCAATGGGATGTTCTCCAGCTGGGCACTAGTAGTTAGTGGAATACCACAAGGGTCCGTACTTGGCATGCTACTGTTCAATATATTTATCAACGATCTAGGAATAGTCCTGGAAAGCACAGTGTTAATCTTTGTGGATGATACTAAGCTGTGTAAGGTAATTCAGACAGCGATGTGGAGTCTCTACAAAATGACTTATGTAAACTTGAAGCCTGGGCGTCTAAATGGGGAATGCGGTTCAATATAAAAAAATGCTAAATTATGCATTTTGGGACAAAAAACACACAAACATCGTACACTCTAAATGGGGATATTACAGGGGTAACTGTAGTGGAAAAAGATTTGGGGGTGCTCATGGATAATAGGCTTATCAGTACACAATGCAAAACTGCAGCAAAGAAGGCAAGTAAAGTGACGTCACCGCTGAGCAGAAAGTTCCCATCATTGGTTACAATGTAGCGCATAGGCGCTACATTGTAACACTGCCGCGTGCTGCCTGTCAGTGAGGACAGGAGCACACAGCTGATCAGGAGAGTGCTACAACGTGGCGCTCCCTGATTGGCTGAAGAAACCCACTTAGACAGAAGTCAAAGTGGGTTTCTGGCATTCGTGGAAAGGTGACCCATGTGCAAACATGGGTCCCCTTTCAGTTCGTGGTCGGGACACCGTTTTTTTATTTTTTGCAAGTACGTGGATTAACCCTGGATTTGCCGAGGAGCCTGGACCCCTGGATCTGGTGAGTATAATTTCTTCAACAGGTACCCCTTGGATTCTACTGGAGAAGAGGACCGACCTGCGTGGGAACTTAAGGTAAGTATGTATGTATGTGTGTATGTATGTAATAAAATTATACTTTCACGGTGTGTGTGTCTTGTCTTTTTTTGGGTATTTTTTTAGTAATAGTACTACAGGTACCAGCGGGCCAGTTTTTCCGCCGCATGCTGGTACTTGTGGTTCTCCAAGTACCAGCATGCGGGGGAGGCTTGCTGGGACTTGTAGTACTGCTACTAAAAACAATATCTTTTCTTTTACAACAAAGGCTATCAGCCCCCCCATCCGCAGCCCATTGGATGGGGGGGGACAGCCTTGGGCTTCACCCCTGGCCCTTGGGTGGCTGGGGGGGGGGGACCCCTTGATTGAAGGGGTCCCCACTCCCCCAGGGTACCCCGGCCAGGGGTGACTAGTTGGATTTTTGATGCCACGGCCGCAGGGCACTATATAAAAGTGACCCCCGGCTGTGGCATTATCTGTCCAGCTAGTGGAGCCCGGTGCTGGTTTTAAAAATACGGGGGACCCCTACTCTTTTTGTCCCCCGTATTTTTGGGACCAGGACCAGAGCCCGATGCTGGTTGCTTAAATATGGGGGAACCCCTGTCATTTTTCCCCCAATATTTTTGCAACCAGGATCGGCTCAAAGAGCCCGAGGCTGGTTATGCTTAGGAGGGGGGACCCCACGCATTTTTTTATGAAAAAATAAGCACTTTCCCACCCCTTCCCACTGATATACATGCACGGATCTCATGGATCCGTGCATGCCTATCTAATCACGGGAAGAAAAAAAAAGGTCTGTTTTTTTTTAGCACTTTTTTACGAGTTGTAATTTTTCACGGCAGTGTTTGTATTTTTTTTGCTTTGCACTTCTTAGTAAATGACCGAGATTCATACTTAAACAGCCGCGTTTTGACCGATGGTGTATTCATTCGTAATTTTTTACTTGGACTTGCAAAAAATTACGAATGCCCTCATCTCTGCCGTGATTAGTGTTTAGTAAATTACCGAGATGACACTTTGATGAAAAAACGGCATCTCGGTCAAAATCGGGAGCTTAGTAAATTTCCCCCAAGGATTCTGCGTCCATTATCAATTCTAATGCTGTATGACACCCATACAGCATTAAAACACTCTGTGTCCCCCTTCCTTCTTAGTATACAGCAAGTCCCGGTGGGGAACTTTGGAAAATGGCGCTGACCCCTCTGTGAGGTCTAAGCTCCGCCCCTTCCCGGCGCACTTAAGCCCGCTCGACAAAAAAATAATAATAACCCTATATTGAGCCGGGGGACCTTATACACAGGGAGATTACACCTCTGGGAGGGCAACACAGTCCAAACATTGCGTTCCCCACTGTTGGTTCTTGGCGGGGACAGCAGGGAAAAATGGCGCTGACTTAGTGTGTGAGGCTAAGCTCCGCCCCTCTCGGTGCGCTATAGCCCCCCTGGATCTGAAAGCCAAATAGGCCGAGTACTAAATATAGGGTATATATATATATATATATATATATACTCAGCACCATGCTGCTCAGGGCGCCCCCCTGCGCGCCGTGCACCCCAGACAACGTTCGGGAAGCGGGAGTTCCGGCGCATCGCGCACCTGCCGCTCTCAGGTGGGTCCCCGTATGCGGCGCCCGGGAGCTCTAACTATCTATGCTGCCCCGGGCGCCACCACATCCCGGCGCCCTGTACCCATGGCGCCCGACGGGGACCACGGCATAACGCGCCTGTGGGGGTCTGTATATGGAGCCCCCGGCAGCGAGAGTAAGAACTGTTAAAACTGACTCGCTGCCCAGGGCGCTCCCCCCCGCACGCCCTGCACCCGTATAAGCGGTGGCGGGGAAATAATCAAAGTATACTGGCGGGGGATGAACCACGGTGCCTCGGCACCTAAATGCTTTTTTTTTTTGCCAGTTGTTCACATTAAGCAGACCAGTAACATGCGCCCAGGGCGCTCCCCCCCCAGCGCCCTGCACCCTGTGAGTTCCGTTGGTGTGTGGGAGCATGAAGAGCAGCACTACCACTGTACCCCCGTTACTGAAGTCTTCTGCCGTCTGAAGTCTTCTTTTCTTCCAATACTCACCCGACTTCTTTCTTCTGGCTTCTGTGAGGGGGTGACGGCGCGGCTCCGGGAACAAGCAGCTAGGCGCACCAAGTGATCGAACCCTCTGGAGCTAATGGTGTCCAGTAGCCGAGAAGCAGAGCCTTGAAACTCACAGAAGTAGGTCTGCTTCTCCCCCCTCACTCCCACGCTGCAGGGAGCCTGTAGCCAGCAGGTCTCCCTGAAAATAAAAAACCTAACATAAAGTCTTTCAGAGAAACTCAGTAGAGCTCCCCTAGTGTGTGACCCATCACTCCTGGGCACAAAGTCTAACTGAGGTCTGGAGGAGGGGCATAGAGGGAGGAGCCAGTTGTCACGAACCGGTCTCTCACCTTTGCGGGTTCTGGGGTTCATCCGTTGCCAGTGCGGTTGCTCGCGGTGCTGTGCGCCCGTGTGGGGACACGGCGTGATCAATGACACAGGTAATGCAGAGTCTGGGAACTGTGAGTGCGGGGACCAAATGGCCTAAGGCACTGCGGTGTGTCTGCTGTATAGGAGGTGGCCATGTTGGAGACCAAATAGCTAATACTGAGCACTTGTGAAAACACCTGTGGGCAGGTGTAAGCCAATCCCGTGCTTGTGCTGCCTTTAAGTAGGCTGGGATTATGTCACTCTGGGCCAGTGCTTTGTTGTATCAAAGCTGTGCTCTAGCTCTGAGCTCTCTCCGTGCATTCCTGTGTGATTCCCGTGGTCCAGATATCGCCTCCGTTCCCAGAGGTCCGTCTGCAGCCTTCACTGCTGAAAGATCCACCGGCTCTCTGCTGTGCTGTCAGTTAATTGCACTCCTATTGGAAATAGTTGGATTCCCAGTGTCCTGCATGAGGTTACCTTGTCAGTCTGCCTATCATTCAAAGTCTGGAGGATTCGTTTCTCTCAGCTGTTCGTTTGTTCAACTCTGCATTTAACCCATTCATCACCTTGTCTTCTACTACAGTTTCACAGTGATCTCCGGAACCCGCAAGTAACCCAATTCAGTACTTTTTATTTGCTATGTTGTCATTACAAGGATAATTCATCACAGTCTCTCAGTTAACCCTCAAAACTCCATTGCAAATTCTTACAGTTAATTCACCATGTCTGCATTAACCAGTTAAACACAATCTGCAGTTCTGCATCAAAGCTTGTTTATATTTGGACAATCCAACATTTATTCTTCAGCTTGCTTTTGCATATGTTTCCATGAACATTTCTTTTATTTATTTTTGAGTTTTCTCTTGCATATTATTTCTGCCATTCTTGCAATACTTCAGTATAATGATGATTAACAACTAGTCATTTAACTCCTTACTGAATTGTTATTTAATAAATATATGAAATGGAACTTTCTTTGTCCTCCCTGCTTTCTTCATACCCCAGCACCTACACCTGTGGTTGGTTCCGGGTTAACGGATTCACAAAAACACCCGGGCCTGACAGTAAGCACTGGCCACATGGATCCGTCAAGTGACCAATTCGCAGGAGGCGGTGCTACGTCAGATATCCTTTCCCGTCTGGAAAACCAGGAGTCTATACAGACACAAATAGTGCAGTTTATGCAAACTATGGCAGACCGTTTAGAGACTCTTCATACAGCTATTAAAACGTCTCAAGTTCAGATTCCAACTCCGGTTGTCCCAGTTACCACTACAGCTTCTCCTGTGATGCTGCCTACGTCCCGCTTGCAGTTACCCTCTCCAAGTAAGTTTGACGGGACTCCAAAACTTTGCAGAGGATTCCTGAATCAATGCGAGATCCAGTTCGAACTGATGTCCGCCAGTTTCCCATCAGCTCGTTCTAAGGTCGCATATATTATTGCCCTCCTCTCTGGTCAGGCTCTGGAGTGGGCATCACCATTATGGGAGAGAGGTGATCCTATCCTCTCTAATTACAAAGAGTTCGTATCTTCCTTCCGGAGAATCTTTGATGAACCAGGCAGGACCACCTCAGCATCCTTGGAGATTCTCCGTCTACGTCAAGGTTTACGTCCTGTCAGTCAATATATTATTCAGTTTCGCACGTTGTCTTCAGAGTTAAACTGGAATGAGAAGGCCCTGATTGCCGCGTTTTGGAATGGACTTTCAGAGAGAATCAAGGATGATTTAACTATCCGGGACGTGCCAACTAAACTGGATGGATTGATTTCTCTCTGTAACAAACTTGACCTACGCTACAGGGAGCGATGTTTAGAGAAATCCAGGGCAGAGCGATCCAGTCCACGTTATCATCCTAGGCCTCGACAAGACTCTTCTTCACAGTCTCCGGTAACGACAGAAGAACCTATGCAGATTGGGCGCTCTCGCCTCACAGAAGAGGAACGACTTCGTCGTCGACAGGGTAACCTCTGCATGTACTATGGGTCCTCCGAACACTTAGTTAAATTCTGCAAACTCCGACCGGGAAACTCTCGCTCCTAGCTTATTCAAGAGAGGAGACAATTTGGAAGCTGCTCAATCATACCTGGAGATAACTACACATCAGGTGCTGGAAAGGGGAGGGGTCATAGACAGACAAACAAAGAGGAAGGGGGGTGCAAATCCCCACCCCCAAATTCCCTTCCGCACACTGAAAATTACCTGTAACCATCCCTGAATCTATCTGGTAATAAAATTCAGAGAATTTGTCACAAATGTTTGCAAACACATGTTTAAGCTGCTGGCCACTTCACGGCTTCTCTGATACAGCAGTCCTAACTACTTAATAGCAGTGCCCACATTGGGCCATGTAATTTGTCACAGTACGCCTCATGATAAAGGCCATTACTAAAACATTTCCAGACAGAGAGCTAACTTACCAGGGAGCCACCCCCAGGATCTCCCATTGGCACTACAAGGAACAGCATGCCTTCCAAATGCTGCTCCCATTCAATGCCTCATGCACACAAGCAGACAATTTGGAAGCTGCTCAATCATACCTGGAGATAACTACACATCAGGTGCTGGAAGGGGGAGGGGTCATAGACAGACAAGCAAAGAGGAAGGGGGGTGCAAATCCCCACCCCCAAATTCCCTTCCGCACACTGAAAATTACCTGTAACCATCCCTGAATCTATCTGGTAATGAAATTCAGAGAATTTGTCACAAATGTTTGCAAACACATGTTTAAGCTGCTGGCCACTTCACGGCTTCTCTGATACAGCAGTCCTAACTACTTAATAGCAGTGCCCACATTGGGCCATGTAATTTGTCACAGTACGCCTCATGATAAAGGCCATTACTAAAACATTTCCAGACAGAGAGCTAACTTACCAGGGAGCCACCCCCAGGATCTCCCATTGGCACTACAAGGAACAGCATGCCTTCCAAATGCTGCTCCCATTCAATGCCTCATGCACACAAGCAGACAATTTGGAAGCTGCTCAATCATACCTGGAGATAACTACACATCAGGTGCTGGAAGGGGGAGGGGTCATAGACAGACAAACAAAGAGGAAGGGGGGTGCAAATCCCCACCCCCAAATTCCCTTCCGCACACTGAAAATTACCTGTAACCATCCCTGAATCTATCTGGTAATAAAATTCAGAGAATTTGTCACAAATGTTTGCAAACACATGTTTAAGCTGCTGGCCACTTCACGGCTTCTCTGATACAGCAGTCCTAACTACTTAATAGCAGTGCCCACATTGGGCCATGTAATTTGTCACAGTACGCCTCATGATAAAGGCCATTACTAAAACATTTCCAGACAGAGAGCTAACTTACCAGGGAGCCACCCCCAGGATCTCCCATTGGCACTACAAGGAACAGCATGCCTTCCAAATGCTGCTCCCATTCAATGCCTCATGCACACAAGCAGACAATTTGGAAGCTGCTCAATCATACCTGGAGATAACTACACATCAGGTGCTGGAAGGGGGAGGGGTCATAGACAGACAAACAAAGAGGAAGGGGGGTGCAAATCCCCACCCCCAAATTCCCTTCCGCACACTGAAAATTACCTGTAACCATCCCTGAATCTATCTGGTAATAAAATTCAGAGAATTTGTCACAAATGTTTGCAAACACATGTTTAAGCTGCTGGCCACTTCACGGCTTCTCTGATACAGCAGTCCTAACTACTTAATAGCAGTGCCCACATTGGGCCATGTAATTTGTCACAGTACGCCTCATGATAAAGGCCATTACTAAAACATTTCCAGACAGAGAGCTAACTTACCAAGGAGCCACCCCCAGGATCTCCCATTGGCACTACAAGGAACAGCATGCCTTCCAAATGCTGCTCCCATTCAATGCCTCATGCACACAAGCAGACAATTTGGAAGCTGCTCAATCATACCTGGAGATAACTACACATCAGGTGCTGGAAGGGGGAGGGGTCATAGACAGACAAACAAAGAGGAAGGGGGGTGCAAATCCCCACCCCCAAATTCCCTTCCGCACACTGAAAATTACCTGTAACCATCCCTGAATCTATCTGGTAATAAAATTCAGAGAATTTGTCACAAATGTTTGCAAACACATGTTTAAGCTGCTGGCCACTTCACGGCTTCTCTGATACAGCAGTCCTAACTACTTAATAGCAGTGCCCACATTGGGCCATGTAATTTGTCACAGTATGGACAAATTCTCTGAATTTTATTACCAGATAGATTCAGGGATGGTTACAGGTAATTTTCAGTGTGCGGAAGGGAATTTGGGGGTGGGGATTTGCACCCCCCTTCCTCTTTGTTTGTCTGTCTATGACCCCTCCCCCTTCCAGCACCTGATGTGTAGTTATCTCCAGGTATGATTGAGCAGCTTCCAAATTGTCTGCTTGTGTGCATGAGGCATTGAATGGGAGCAGCATTTGGAAGGCATGCTGTTCCTTGTAGTGCCAATGGGAGATCCTGGGGGTGGCTCCCTGGTAAGTTAGCTCTCTGTCTGGAAATGTTTTAGTAATGGCCTTTATCATGAGGCGTACTGTGACAAATTACATGGCCCAATGTGGGCACTGCTATTAAGTAGTTAGGACTGCTGTATCAGAGAAGCCGTGAAGTGGCCAGCAGCTTAAACATGTGTTTGCAAACATTTGTGACAAATTCTCTGAATTTTATTACCAGATAGATTCAGGGATGGTTACAGGTAATTTTCAGTGTGCGGAAGGGAATTTGGGGGTGGGGATTTGCACCCCCCTTCCTCTTTGTTTGTCTGTCTATGACCCCTCCCCCTTCCAGCACCTGATGTGTAGTTATCTCCAGGTATGATTGAGCAGCTTCCAAATTGTCTGCTTGTGTGCATGAGGCATTGAATGGGAGCAGCATTTGGAAGGCATGCTGTTCCTTGTAGTGCCAATGGGAGATCCTGGGGGTGGCTCCCTTGTAAGTTAGCTCTCTGTCTGGAAATGTTTTAGTAATGGCCTTTATCATGAGGCGTACTGTGACAAATTACATGGCCCAATGTGGGCACTGCTATTAAGTAGTTAGGACTGCTGTATCAGAGAAGCCGTGAAGTGGCCAGCAGCTTAAACATGTGTTTGCAAACATTTGTGACAAATTCTCTGAATTTTATTACCAGATAGATTCAGGGATGGTTACAGGTAATTTTCAGTGTGCGGAAGGGAATTTGGGGGTGGGGATTTGCACCCCCCTTCCTCTTTGTTTGTCTGTCTATGACCCCTCCCCCTTCCAGCACCTGATGTGTAGTTATCTCCAGGTATGATTGAGCAGCTTCCAAATTGTCTGCTTGTGTGCATGAGGCATTGAATGGGAGCAGCATTTGGAAGGCATGCTGTTCCTTGTAGTGCCAATGGGAGATCCTGGGGGTGGCTCCCTGGTAAGTTAGCTCTCTGTCTGGAAATGTTTTAGTAATGGCCTTTATCATGAGGCGTACTGTGACAAATTACATGGCCCAATGTGGGCACTGCTATTAAGTAGTTAGGACTGCTGTATCAGAGAAGCCGTGAAGTGGCCAGCAGCTTAAACATGTGTTTGCAAACATTTGTGACAAATTCTCTGAATTTTATTACCAGATAGATTCAGGGATGGTTACAGGTAATTTTCAGTGTGCGGAAGGGAATTTGGGGGTGGGGATTTGCACCCCCCTTCCTCTTTGTTTGTCTGTCTATGACCCCTCCCCCTTCCAGCACCTGATGTGTAGTTATCTCCAGGTATGATTGAGCAGCTTCCAAATTGTCTGCTTGTGTGCATGAGGCATTGAATGGGAGCAGCATTTGGAAGGCATGCTGTTCCTTGTAGTGCCAATGGGAGATCCTGGGGGTGGCTCCCTGGTAAGTTAGCTCTCTGTCTGGAAATGTTTTAGTAATGGCCTTTATCATGAGGCGTACTGTGACAAATTACATGGCCCAATGTGGGCACTGCTATTAAGTAGTTAGGACTGCTGTATCAGAGAAGCCGTGAAGTGGCCAGCAGCTTAAACATGTGTTTGCAAACATTTGTGACAAATTCTCTGAATTTCATTACCAGATAGATTCAGGGATGGTTACAGGTAATTTTCAGTGTGCGGAAGGGAATTTGGGGGTGGGGATTTGCACCCCCCTTCCTCTTTGTTTGTTTATTCAAGAGAGGTTAAGCTAGGAGTTACTCTAGAATCACGTTCTGGGAAAGAGCCGACCTTGTCTATTCAATTAGAAGTTCCAAGTTCTACAGTGAAAGTTTCAGCTCTCCTAGATTCCGGGGCAGCCGAGAACTTCATCTCCTCAGCCTTTGTCATGCGGTCTAAAGTTCAAACCATGCCTCTGGAAGCAGCAGTTGCCGTTACAGCAGTGGATGGAAGTCGAATTCCAGATGGTATAATTACTCATCGAACCGTATGTCTCAAGATGAAAGTTGGTGTGCTCCATTCCGAATACCTCTCCTTCTACGTGATTCCCAAAGCCTCTCAAGATGTGATACTTGGTTTACCTTGGCTGCAGAAACATAATCCTCAACTCAATTGGCAAACCATGGAAGTCCTTTCGTGGGGTAAATCTTGTACCAAGGACTGTTTAGCCTCAATTGTACCTCTCCGGTCAATTAGCCTTCCCGACTGTCAAAGTCAGAAAAATGTCTCTATGCACACTGCCATATTTGCACCTCACCCTGGTACGCGCTGCGCATGCGTGCGCTTTCCCGTGATAGCGCATACCCGCAATAGCGTGCACCCGCTCGCACTCGGTATGCGTATTTACGGTAAAGAGTATGTAGTCGTAGCGTGCGACTTATTCGTTACACATTTTCACAATTAATGTAGTTTATAGATCATGGTCCCTTTGATAGATTCTGAAAGTTTGGTTAATATAGAATGTCCCTGAACGGAGGAATCCCTCTTTGTATTGTACGAAGGGTCTAACAGGAGTCATACAGCAGTGTTTGGTACCCATCGGAAGAGTATTTAATTAGCAATATTCCGGTGTTGGTTTGGAGCGTATTAATCGCTCGTGCGAATAGTTATGGACATAAGAAGTTTATGTCCATTTCTATTATTTACTCATACTCAGGTATGCGGCGGGAAACCCAGTGTCCCACCCACCTGAGCTGTTGGAAATCGTCACAGCCCACCTGTATGAATCAACCTATGACCTTTTGTTATGATGCAGGGCCGAATTCCTTCGTCCAATGGACAATGGGATTATAGGGACCATGAGATTGCATTGTGTGTGGGGCATAAATAGGCAGGCCGACCATATCCAACTTCTCTCTCATCAACGGTTCTCATTGCTGATAATCGGGAGCTGGATATCGAGGCGCATGCGATCATACCCTTTGTGCGTAAGTTTCTCTCCGTAATCATATTGTCTTACTGTGAGCCAATTTCTCTCATCTCTCTCCGTCTCTCTCTTACTCTCTCCCTTCCCTTTCTCTCATATAATTCTCGTAAGTAAATTGTATTGTATTTCGTAGTTAGTTATCTGGTTAGGAAGTCTCTGTTATACTGTAGTGTATCAATTGTACTGTGATTCCTTTTGCAAGTATATTAGTTATAATACATATAATAGGCTTTGGACCCTAAACCAGTATCTGTGTATTTCCTATAGTGTTAAGTGTTCACTTGAGCGTCGGTGACGCTCAAGCAGCTTTGTAGTTAGTCAGGTTACACAAGGTTGCACTTACACCCTGTCTTCACATTAAGGTATACTGTGTATTTCATTGTTAAAAGGTATAGATATAAAGGTATAGCGCTGTGAGCGTCTGCACCGCTGGTGACCTCCTCGTGGTCTCGAGCGTCCGCTACGCTACAGCGAATCATTACTCTAGTCATAGCCAATAGCGTGCTTGCCTGTGATCTCTGGGCCGTGAGCGAACGTGACGCTTGAGCGTCTCGCCTACGGCTAAGCGATCGTTACGCAACTAGCGTACCCTTACGGTACTTCTTAAGTAAACAGCGTACAGTGTTCTTAGACTTCATAAAGGGTTGTTTATACGATAAAAGAATTCAGCTTTATCACGACCTACCTCCGGTGTATCAATCTTTTGCAGATGTTTTCAGTAAACAAGCAGCAGACTCTCTACCTCCTCACCGCGAATGGGACTGCCCAATCGTCCTGGTTCCAGGCAAAACCCCTCCTAGGGGACGAATTTATCCGCTATCCATCCCAGAGACGCAAGCTATGTCTGACTATATACAGGAAAATCTAATCAAAGGATTTATCAGACCATCTTCTTCACCTGCAGGAGCCGGATTCTTTTTCGTTAAGAAGAAGGACGGTGGGTTACGACCATGCATAGATTACCGTGGACTCAATGAGATCACTGTGAAAAACAAGTATCCATTACCCTTAATTCCAGAATTATTTGACCGGGTAAAGGGAGCTACTGTGTTTACAAAACTGGATCTCCGAGGGGCCTACAATTTAATCCGCATCCGTGCAGGGGACGAGTGGAAGACTGCTTTTAATACCCGGGATGGGCATTACGAATACCTCGTAATGCCCTTTGGTCTTTGTAATGCACCTGCAGTTTTTCAAAGCTATGTGAATGAACTTTTTCGTGATCTTCTCTACAAGTGTCTAGTAGTGTACCTGGATGATATCCTAATATTCTCTAAGGATCTAAAGTCTCACCGTCACCAAGTTAAAGAGGTACTGACACGTCTGAGGAAAAATCAACTTTATTGTAAGTTAGAGAAGTGCACTTTTGAAGTATCTTCCATACCGTTCCTTGGTTACATCATTTCTGGATCAGAGCTATGTATGGATCCAGGTAAGGTACAAGCTATCCGAGATTGGTCCACTCCTTCAACTCTCAAGGGGATTCAGCGATTTCTTGGCTTTGCGAATTTCTATAGGAGATTCATCAAGAATTATTCTACGTTAGCTGCTCCCATCACAGCCCTAACTCGCAAGGGAGCAAATCCTACGAACTGGTCTTCTGAAGCAATCAAAGCCTTCTCTGATTTAAAGCAAGCCTTTGTGTCAGCCCCCATTCTTCGACAGCCTGATTTGAATCGTCCCTTTCTACTAGAGGTGGATGCATCTACAGAAGCAGTAGGAGCTGTGTTGTCACAAGTCTTTGAAGATAAAAAGGTTCATCCCTGTGGATATTTCTCCCGTAAGTTCCTCCCGGCAGAACGTAATTATGCAATCGGTGAGCAAGAGTTACTTGCCATCAAGTTGGCATTTGAGGAGTGGAGATACCTTCTAGAAGGAGCTCAACATCGCATTACAGTTTATACTGATCATAAGAATCTTCTGTATCTGCAGTCAGCTCAGTGTTTGAATCCACGACAAGCTCGATGGGCGCTTTTCTTCTCACGATTTGATTTCAAACTCACCTATCGTCCAGGGTCTCAGAACAAAAAGGCAGATGCCCTTTCCCGGTCCTTTGCTTCTTCTGAATTAAATTATGCTACCACGAATCAAGCCATTGTGAATCCTACGTCCTTTTTAATGACTCGAACCTCTCCAGTTCCTCCGCTTGGCAAGACCTTTGTCGCCACAAGTCTTCGAAAACGGCTGCTTACCTGGGCTCACTCCTCTTCCTTCATGGGTCATCCTGGGGTTCTAAAGACTCTCAAATTTATTCAACAGTCTTATTGGTGGCCACGTCTCAAAGCCGATGTCCAAGAGTTTATAGCAGCATGTCCTAAATGTGCCCAACATAAGAGTCCAAGAAGTTCTCCACCAGGTCTACTACATCCACTATCCATACCCAAACAACCATGGACTCATATCTCAATGGATTTCGTGACCGATCTACCTCCATCAAAAGGGCGAAATACCATTTGGGTGATAGTGGATCGATTTTCGAAAATGGCACATTTCATTTCATTAACTGGGTTACCATCAGCCCCTTTACTAGCCAGATTGTTCATCTCTGAAATCTTCAAGTTGCATGGCCTTCCTCGAGAAATTATCTCTGATCGGGGAACACAGTTTGTGGCCAAGTTTTGGAGGTCGCTTTGTTCATCTTTAAATGTCAAGTTGAACTTTTCTTCTGCATATCATCCTCAGACAGATGGACAAACTGAGAGAATCAACCAACACCTTGAAACATTTCTCCGGCTATATATATCGTCCTCACAGGATGACTGGGTTGACTACCTTCCATTGGCAGAATTTGCTCATAATAATCTCTTCCATTCATCTTCAGAATCTACGCCCTTTTATATTAACTTCGGCTTTCATCCTCGTGTGCCAGAGTTTCATCCATTGCCAGCCCTAGAGGTCCCAGCGGCAGATCAAGAGCTTCAACGTCTATCTAGCATCTGGAGTTGTGTACGTAAGTCCTTGGTCAAAACTTCCGCTCGTTATAAATCTTTTGCAGATAGAAAACGTAAAGCTGTACCGAATTACAAAGTGGGAGACCAAGTTTGGATTTCTACGCGCAATCTCAAGTTCAAAGTTCCTTCTAAGAAATTTGCTCCCAGGTTTATTGGTCCATTTCCCATTGTAAAGGTACTCAACCATGTGTCATACAAAGTCAAGCTGCCACCGTCTTTGAGAATTCCTAACGCCTTTCATACATCTTTACTGAAGCCTTTGATTCTCACTAAGAACGAAAGGGAAAAGGTCGCACAGACTAAATAAATTTATTTATACATCAGTTGTGTGTATTTGATAATACCCCGCTTATCAATCAGCTTTAAATATTGCAATATTATAAATCGGGGGAGGTGCTCCTGGAATAAGGTTTGGCATATATAAACTAACAAGAAAGAAAGTATTCCATATAAGGGCACACTCTAGGCAAATGCACTAGTATATCCTAAAAGCCCACGCCCCATTAGGGGGGAGGACCACAAGTTTATTAAAATCTAACTTTTATTGGTATATGTAAAAGCTTACGAAATATGTGCAAGTGAAAAAATAATAAATGAAAACAAAAACAATTTCTTAATATAAATAATGAAAAATAATGAAAAATAAAAAACAATTGTGCAAATTAATGTGATATTAAAAAGCTGAACCACTGTATTGATGTGTGTATTGTTACTTCTTCCAATAAGAAAGGTGTGTGTCTTTTTATCCTGTGGTTACATTAAGCGTTGCTACAGTTATTACAATATTGTAGCTGTTTATGACAGAAATGATTTTTGTATCAATTTCAACGTGAAGGTCTTGTTTTTTTGTTTTTTTATATTATTTTTTCTTCATACCTTCCACATAAATGTTTAATCTATCTGACAATGTACCACATTCCAATATTATATTGATAAATGCATGGAGACACACACACATATAGCAATATCACTAATATGTTGCTGAATAAATCTCTTCCTAGGAAGTGATATAATTACTATACACAATAGTCCTTTATATATATCTCTCTCTCATTTTATATACTCCCCTCAGTATTCATGATTCATATCTATGTAGGAGGTATATAAGCATTAACCCTATATGTGCACTTATCCCGTGAGTAAAATTATCCTGTGTGCTCATAGCGGGTAATAAGAGTCTCATTGAGCATAATGAATATAGATATTACACCCACGCTTTGAAACTGTATTAATATGCCCGGACCAATGGTCTAATGGTGAAGCCGCAATGTTAAGCATCCAATAATTAGTGTGTTTAAATATCAGATGTTAATAAATAATATCCGGCATCTCAGGGCATTAATAGTTTCAATATGTCACAGTGCCCAATACCAGATTAAATTGTGGCAATCATTTCCCTGCTATATCTATGATGTATACACGTGACAGAGGGTTATGTGATACCGTTATCTACGTTTTCCAATATGCACGGTCAGACCAATAAGTTATGGCTGACAATAATCAGGATCTCTGATTTCCTATCAGTGTTTTAAACGAGAGGTGTATACACTAACCCTATGTTATGCACTTGTCTCATGGGCTGAATCGTCTTGTGTACATATAGCGGGTGGCAGTGGTCTCATAAGCATAATGAATATTAATCTTACACCCACGTTTATAAGTGAATCTGTATTAATATGCCCAGACCAATGATCAAATATTAAAGCCGCAGCATTAACCATCCAATAGACAGTGTGTTTGAATATCGGATGTTAATTGGTAATCGCCGGCATCTCAGGGCATAGGTAGTTTCAGTGTGTCACAACGTTCAATACCAAATCAAGTTGTAACAATCATCTCCCTGCTATATCTATGATGTATACCAGTGACAGAGGGTTATACGATACCGCTAATGGCGTTTTACAATACCCGTGGTCAGACCAATTAATTGCAGCTGACAGTGATCGGGATTTCCCGACTAATGCGGTCAAAGGGTTAATGCTAGACTGAGTGTACTTAGTGATTGCAGACAAACGCTCGATGGATCATGTTCTCATATATCTATCAGCGGTATAAATACGTCTGCTGTTCAGCCGTTGGTAGTGTGCCCGTGCTGCTAGCATGCACGTCACACTCAAATTGGCTAACGTAATCGGTACAGCAATATAATATGGAAGGACACACACATCAACATATATATATAAACTTAGTAATAGGCTTAAATATCCATATTTGCAGTGGTAAAGCTAACAGAAAGACGGACACGTTCTGAACGTGACCCGCCCTGCCTAACGATCGTTTCGCATTACAGCTTAATCATAGGGACCGTCTTTGAGAATTCCTAACGCCTTTCATACATCTTTACTGAAGCCTTTGATTCTCAATAAGTTCCGTACTACCCAGTCCAAATCTCCTAAAGTTCACTCTTTGCAGTATGAGGAATTTGAAGTTAAAGAGATTGTGGACTCATGTTCCCGATATGGACGTTTACAGTTTCTGGTCGACTGGAAGGGTTACGGTCCGGAGGAGAGATCCTGGGTTTTCTCTGAAGATGTTCATGCTCCAAGACTGGTACAGAAATACTTCTCCAAAAATCCTGACAAGGTTCAAAGGTGTTCGGAGACCACCCGTAGAAGAGGGGGTACTGTCACGAACCGGTCTCTCACCTTTGCGGGTTCTGGGGTTCATCCGTTGCCAGTGCGGTTGCTCGCGGTGCTGTGCGCCCGTGTGGGGACACGGCGTGATCAATGGCACAGGTAATGCAGAGTCTGGGATCTGTGAGTGTGGGGACCAAATGGCCTAAGGCACTGCGGTGTGTCTGCTGTATAGGAGGTGGCCATGTTGGAGACCAAATAGCTAATACTGAGCACTTGTGAAAACACCTGTGGGCAGGTGTAAGCCAATCCCGTGCTTGTGCTGCCTTTAAGTAGGCTGGGATTATGTCACTCTGGGCCAGTGCTTTGTTGTATCAAAGCTGTGCTCTAGCTCTGAGCTCTCTCCGTGCATTCCTGTGTGATTCCCGTGGTCCAGATATCGCCTCCGTTCCCAGAGGTCCGTCTGCAGCCTTCACTGCTGAAAGATCCACCGGCTCTCTGCTGTGCTGTCAGTTAATTGCACTCCTATTGGAAATAGTTGGATTCCCAGTGTCCTGCATGAGGTTACCTTGTCAGTCTGCCTATCATTCAAAGTCTGGAGGATTCTGTTTCTCTCAGCTGTTCGTTTGTTCAACTCTGCATTTAACCCATTCATCACCTTGTCTTCTACTACAGTTTCACAGTGATCTCCGGAACCCGCAAGTAACCCAATTCAGTACTTTTTATTTGCTATGTTGTCATTACAAGGATAATTCATCACAGTCTCTCAGTTAACCCTCAAAACTCCATTGCAAATTCTTACAGTTAATTCACCATGTCTGCATTAACCAGTTAAACACAATCTGCAGTTCTGCATCAAAGCTTGTTTATATTTGGACAATCCAACATTTATTCTTCAGCTTGCTTTTGCATATGTTTCCATGAACATTTCTTTTATTTATTTTTGAGTTTTCTCTTGCATATTATTTCTGCCATTCTTGCAATACTTCAGTATAATGATGATTAACAACTAGTCATTTAACTCCTTACTGAATTGTTATTTAATAAATATATGAAGCGGAACTTTCTTTGTCCTCCCTGCTTTCTTCATACCCCAGCACCTACACCTGTGGTTGGTTCCGGGTTAACGGATTCACAAAAACACCTGGGCCTGACACCAGTTCACACCCAGTTTAAGTCTTTACAGTGTGCCCAAGCTCCTGCGGATGCGTCTATACCCCATGGTCCTTTTGGAATCCCCAGCATCCTCTAGGACGTATGAGAAATAGAGGTACATTAATGAAAAGCGTGAGTAACAGTCATCAGTCTGCTTGTGAAGGTCTCTAGAGTGCAGGCCTCTTGGACTGTGCAAGGCAGTGAGTTCCATGGTCAGGGCTACAAAGCTAAACATTCAACCCATAAATGAATGACAGGAGATTCTTGGTACTGCTGGTAACAGTCCATCTGTAGAAGCAAGCAAGCAGGGCAGTAAGGAGGCAGAAGCTGCTTCTAGTACCTTGGACCATGTAATGTTGAGCTGGGAAAGTCAGTTAGCCAATTATGAAATAGATTTGTCATCTTACAGGCAGCCAGTGAAGGGAGTAGAGAATGGGTGTTATGAGGCAGGAACGGGCTGGTTAGGTAACAGCTTTGCTGCTGCATTCTGTACTAGCTGCAAGCTCTGTAATTCTTTTGCTGGGAGACCCAGGTAGATGGCATTGCAGTAGTCTATAAACTTCTGAGGGAATCAAGTGCTTGATTCTGGCTATGGTCCACAGATGGAAGAATGAGGATTTGTATGTGGCAGATACCTGATGTCTGTGTCAGCCACATACCAGGACAACACAAAGATTCAGCACATGTTCAGTATTTTCAATTCTGTACACCAAAGCATAAATCCAGATGGTTGGTAAAGTCTTGTCCTTTGTTGGTGAGCTTCTATTATGTTTCACAAAGATTGAGTCACAGCCAACTGGCATCATCCACCCATGGCGCTCAGCTAGACAACCATTTAGGATTGGTATTAGGTTCTCAGTACATGGAGCAAAAAGCAGGTCATATGCATAGCAGTGGTAGACCAGGCCAAGACGTCTGATTATATCACCCAGTGGTAGCATTTATATTGCATAAAGCATAGGAGATAAGGTTGACCCTTGAGGAACATAGCATGACAGTGATAATTATTCTCCAGAAGATGTAAATGGTTCCGTATTTGGGTAATGTCTAATATGTTCAACAAGAGCGGATTTATTTCTCTCACAGCATGAAAATGGCTTTTCACCTGTGTGACTCCTCTGATGTGTAACAAGATTTGATTTACATGCAAAACATTTCCCACACACAGAACAGGAATACGGCTTCTCACCTGTATGACTTCTCTGATGTAGAACAAGATGTGATTTCTGTGCAAAACATTTCCCACACTCAGAACAGAAGTATGGCTTCTCACCTGTGTGACTTCTCTGATGTCTAACAAGAGCTGATTTCTGTGTAAAACATTTCCCACACTCATAACATGGAAATGGCCTCTCACCTGTGTGACTTCTCTGATGTGCAACAAGATCTGATTTCCGTGGAAAACATTTCCTACACTCAGAACAGGAAAATGGCTTCTCACCTGTGTGACTACTCTGATGTGTAACAAGAACTGATTTCTGTGTAAAACATTTCCCACACTCAGAACAGGAATACGGCTTCTCACCTGTGTGACTTCTCTGATGTTTAACAAGATCTGATTTCCCTGCAAAACATTTCCCACACTCAGAACATGGAAATGGCTTCTCACCTGTGTGAGTATGCTGATGAATAACAAAATGTGATTTGAATGCAAAACATTTCCCACACTCAGAACAGGAAAACGGCTTCTCACCTGTGTGACTTCTCTGATGTGTAACAAGATCTGATTTCCGTGGAAAACATTTCCTACACTCAGAACAGGAATACGGCTTCTCATCTGTGTGAGTATGCTGATGAATATCAAAATGTGATTTGAATGCAAAACATTTCCCACACTCAGAACAGGAAAACGGCTTCTCACCTGTGTGACTTCTCTGATGTGTAACAAGATCTGATTTCCGTGCAAAACATTTCCTACACTCAGAACAGGAAAACGGCTTCTCACCTGAGTGACTTCTCTGATGTGCAACAAGAGCTGATTTCCGTGGAAAACATTTCCTACACTCAGAACAGGAAAATGGCTTCTCACCTGTGTGACTACTCTGATGTGTAACAAGAGCTGATTTCTGTGTAAAACATTTCCCACACTCAGAACAGGAAAACGGCTTCTCACCTGTGTGACTTCTCTGATGTGTAACAAGATCTGATTTCCGTGCAAAACATTTCCTACACTCAGAACAGGAAAACGGCTTCTCACCTGAGTGACTTCTCTGATGTGTAACAAGAGCTGAATTCTGTGTAAAACATTTCCCACACTCAGAACAGGAAAACGGCTTCTCACCTGTGTGACTTCTCTGATGTGTAACAAGAACTGATTTAAATGCGAAACATTTCCCACACTCAGAACATATCAGTGGCCTCTCACCTGCCTTAGCTGGATGATGGGTAATAAGCTTTGTGTTCTGTGTAAAACATTTGGCATCTACAGAACAGGGAAACTCTGTATCTACTGTCAGAGCTGTAACAGATGCTCCAATATCAGAGTGATCAGGAGAACATTCCCCAGGATCAGAGGGATCAGCTGATAGAGCTGGATGTATAATTGGGGTAATGGGGTTATCTCCTGGAGAATCCTGTCTACTGTCATTATCTGTTATTTCAGAATCCTGGGATACCATTAGATGTCCTTCTGAGATATTTCTGCTTGTGTGTCCATCTGCTGGAAATAAAATACATTATGGAAAAATAAAATGAGTAGACAAGACCCAGGGTGTTACAGGATACAATATATAATTCTATAACTGACATGTTTTACCTGTAATCATTGCTTTTATGTGTATAAAAAAAAAAAATAAGATAGGATGCTTAGACTGGAGCTTGATCAACACTGAACGCTCATGTGGGATAACTAGAGGGGACATTGGCGCTCATGTGGGATTACTAGAGGTGACACGGACGCTCATGTGGGATTACTAGAGGTGACATGGACGCTCATGTGGTATTACTAGAGGTGACATGGACGCTCATGTGGGATTACTAGAGGTGACATGGACGCTCATGTGGAATTACTAGAGGCGACATGGACGATCATGTGGGATTACTAGAGGTGACATGGACGCTCATGTGGGATTACTAGAGGCGGCATGGTCGCTCATGTGGGATTACTGGAGGTGACATGGACGCTCATGTGGGATTACTAGAGGTGACAAGGACGCTCGTGTGGGATTACTGGAGGAGACATGGCCGCTCATGTGGGATTAGTAGAGGTGAGACAGATGCTCACGTGGGATTACTGGAGGAGACATGGAAGCTGGTGTGGGATTACTAGAGGTGACATGGACGCTCGTGTGGGATTACTGGAGGAGACATGGACGCTCATGTGGGATTACTGGAGGAGACATGGACGCTCATGTGGGATTACTAGAGGTGACATGGACGCTCATGTGGGATTACTAGAGGTGACATGGACGCTCATGTGGAATTACTAGAGGCGACATGGACGATCATGTGGGATTACTAGAGGTGACATGGACGCTCATGTGGGATTACTAGAGGCGGCATGGTCGCTCATGTGGGATTACTGGAGGTGACATGGACGCTCATGTGGGATTACTAGAGGTGACAAGGACGCTCGTGTGGGATTACTGGAGGAGACATGGCCGCTCATGTGGGATTAGTAGAGGTGAGACAGATGCTCACGTGGGATTACTGGAGGAGACATGGAAGCTGGTGTGGGATTACTAGAGGTGACATGGACGCTCGTGTGGGATTACTGGAGGAGACATGGACGCTCATGTGGGATTACTGGAGGAGACATGGACGCTCATGTGGGATTACTAGAGGTGACATGGACGCTCATGTGGGATTACTAGAGGTGACATGGACGCTCGTGTGGGATTACTGGAGGAGACATGGACGCTCGTGTGGGATTACTAGAGGAGACATGGACGCTCATGTGGGATTACTAGAGGTGACATGGTTGTAATAATAAAACACCAAAGAAGAGAAAATGCTGTCCTGCTTGCGCACTAATAAATAATAGGATTTTAATACCTACCAGTAAATCCTTTTCTCTGAGTCCGTAGAGGATGCTGGGGTCATCAATAGAACCATGGGGTATAGACAGGATCCGCAGGAGAAATGGGCACTTTAAGACTTTAATAAGGGCGTGAACTGGCTCCTCCCTCTATGCCCCTCCTCCAGACCTCAGTTATAGGAACTGTGCCGAGGGAGACGGACATTAGGTTGGTTTATATGAAAAGAAGAAACCACATTCGGCAGAAACTGTTGACGAGTTCTCAACTCTGCTCTATCTTCATGGAAGATCA
The DNA here is from genome assembly GCF_028390025.1 of Pseudophryne corroboree. NCBI lineage: Eukaryota > Metazoa > Chordata > Amphibia > Anura > Myobatrachidae > Pseudophryne > Pseudophryne corroboree. Next base: position 1,762,412 of record NW_026967503.1, on the reverse strand, counting down.
AATAAGGGCTCTTGTGAGACTAGGCCGCCAATTCGGACACCCGCCGTGCAGATGCCAAAGCCAATAAAATGACCACTTTCCAAGTGAGGAATTTCAAATCCACCTTTTGAAAAAGGTTCAAACCAGTGAGATTAAAGGAACTGTAACATCACGTTAAGGTCCCAAGGTGCCACAGAAGGCACAAAAGGAGGTTGGATGTGTAACACCCCTTTTGCAAACGTTTGCACCTCAGGAAGTGAGGCCAATTGTTTCTGAAAGAAAACTGACAATGCAGAAATCTGTACTTAAATGGATCCTAATTTAAGGCCCGCATCCACTCCAGCTTGTAAAAAGTGGAGAAAACGTCCAAGTTAAAAAATATCCGCAGGTGCCTTCTTGGACTCGCACCAGGAAATATATTTCCTCCAAATGTGGTGATAGTGTTTAGCCTGAATAAGAGTGGGAATGACTTCACTGGGAATTCCCTTCTGGGCTAGAATCTGGCGTTCAACCGCCATGCCGTCAAACGTAGCCGCAGTAAATTTTGTAGGTAGGCATCCTTTATGTCTAAGGAGACCATAAAGTCCCCTTCCTCCAGACTGGAGATCACTGCTCTAAGAGACTCCATCTTGAATTTGAATTTCTGCAGAAAGAAATTTAGGTCTTTAAGGTTGAGGATCGGTCTGACCGAGCCGTCCGGCTTCGGAACCACGAATAAGCTGGAATAAAAGCCTTGTCCCTGTTGCGCAGGGGAACCGTGATAATGACCTGGTTCTGACACAATTTTTGTATTGCGTCGCACACTACCTCTCTGCCGGTCAGAGAAGCTGGCAAGGCTGATTTTAAAAATCGGCGAGGGGGAACGTCTTAAAATTCTAGTTTGTACCCTTCTGACACAATTTTTAAAATCCAAGGTTCCAGGCCCGAGCAAACCCAGACCTGGCTGAAGGGCTTGAGACGTGCCCCAACCGGCGAGGACTCCCGCAGGGAAACCCCAGCGTCATGCGGTGGACTTGGCAGAAGCCGGGGAGGACTTCTGTTCTTGGGAGGCAGAGAAGCCTGGGTTTCTTTTACCTCTTTCCCTGCCACTAGCAGCACGGAAGGCAGAGCATCTTCCTCTTCGGTATCTATTGGGCCGAAAGGACTGCATTTGATGATGCGTTTTCTTATGTTTTGGGGGAACATAAGGTAAAAATGACGATTTTCCAGCAGTAGCTGTAGAGACTGGGTCTGTAACCGGTAGGTATTAAAAATAAGATTTTACTCACCGGTAAATCTATTTCTCGTAGTCAGTAGTGGATGCTGGGACTCCGTAAGGACCATGGGGATTAGCGGCTCCGCAGGAGACTGGGCACAAACTAAAGAAAGCTTTAGGACTAACTGGTGTGCACTGGCTCCTCCCACTATGACCCTCCTCCAGACCCCAGTTAGGATACTGTGCCCGGAAGAGCGGACACAATTTAGGAAGGATTTTGAATCCCGGGTAAGACTCATACCAGCCACACCAATCACACCGTACAACTCGTGATACTATACCCAGTTAACAGTATGAAAACAACGAAGCCTCTCAACAGATGGCTTCTCAACAATAACCCGTTAGTTTAACAATAACTATATACAAGTATTGCAGACAATCCGCACTTGGGATGGGCGCCCAGCATCCACTACGGACTACGAGAAATAGATTTACCGGTGAGTAAAATCTTATTTTCTCTGACGTCCTAAGTGGATGCTGGAACTCCGTAAGGACCATGGGGATTATACCAAAGCTCCCAAACGGGCGGGAGAGTGCGGATGACTCTGCAGCACCGAATGAGCGAACTCTAGGTCCTCCTCAGCCAGGGTGTCAAACTTGTAGAATCTTGCAAACGTATTTGACCCCAACCAAGTAGCTGCTCGGCAAAGTTGCAAAGCCGAGACCCCTCGGGCAGCCGCCCAAGAAGAGCCCACCTTCCTCGTGGAATGGGCTTTCACAGATTTAGGATGCGGCAGTCCAGCCGCAGAATGCGCAAGCTGAATTATGTTACATATCCAGCGAGCAATAGTCTGCTTCGAAGCAGGAGCACCCAGCTTGTTGGGTGCATACAGGATAAATAGCCAGCCGTCCTGGAAACATATATTTTCAAGACCCTGACTACGTTCAGTAACTTGGAGTCCTCCAAGTCCCTAGTAGCCGCAGGCACCACAATAGGTTGGTTCATGTGAAACGCAGATACCACCTTAGGGAGAAACTGGGGACGAGTCCTCAATTCTTCCCTATCCATATGGAAAATCAGATAAGGGCTTTTACACGACAAAGCCGCCAATTCTGACACACGCCTGGCCGAGGCAAGGCCAACAGCATGACCACTTTCCACGTGAGATATTTCAAATCCACGGTCTTAAGTGGCTCGAACCAATGTGACTTCAGAAAACTCAACACCACGTTGAGATCCCAAGGTGCCACAGGGGGCACAAAAGGGGGCTGAATATGCAGCACTCCCTTAACAAAAGTCTGAACCTCAGGCAGTGAAGCCAGTTCTTTCTGGAAGAAAATCGACAGAGCCGAAATTTGGACCTTAATGGAACCCAATTTTAGGTCCATAGTCACCCCTGACTGTAAGAAGTGCAGCAATCGACCCAGGTGAAATTCCTCCGTTGGGGCCTTCCTGGCCTCACACCAAGCCACATATTTTCGCCATATGCGGTGATAATGTTTTACTGTAACATCCTTCCTAGCTTTAATCAGCGTAGGAATGACTTCCTCCGGAATGCCTTCCTCCGGAAAGCCCTTTTTCCTTTAGGATCCGGTGTTCAAACGCCATGCCGTCAAACGCAGCCGCGGTAAGTCTCGGAACAGACAGGGCCCCTGCTGCAGATGGTCCTGTCTGAGCGGCAGAGGCCAAGGGTCCTCTGATATCATCTCTTGCAGTTCTGGGTACCAAGCTCTTCTTGGCCAATCCGGAACCACGAGTATAGTTCTTACTCCTCTCCTTCATATTATTCTCAGTACCTTTGGTATGAGAGGAAGAGGAGGGAACACATAAACCGACTGGTACACCCACGGTGTCACTAGAGCGTCCACAGCTATCGCCTGAGGGTCCCTTGACCTGGCGCAATATCTTTTTAGCTTTTTGTTGAGGTGGGACGCCATCATGTCCACTTGTGGCCTTTACCAACGATTTACAATCATTTGGAAGACTTCTGGATGAAGTCCCCACTCTCCCGGGTGAAGGTCGTGCCTGCTGAGGAAGTCTGCTTCCCAGTTGTCCACTCCCGGAATGAACACTGCTGACAGTGCTAACACGTGACTTTCCGCCCAACGGAGAATCCTTGTGGCTTCTGCCATCGCCATCCTGCTTCTCGTGCCGCCCTGTCGGTTTACATGGGCGACCGCCGTGATGTTGTCTGACTGAATCAGTACCGGCTGGTCCTGAAGCAGGGGTCTTGCTTGACTTAGGGCATTGTAGATGGCCCTTAGTTCCAGGATATTTATGTGTAGGGAAGTCTCCTGACTTGACCACAGCCCTTGGAAGTTTCTTCCCTGTGTGACTGCCCCCCAGCCTCGAAGGCTGGCATCCGTGGTCACTCCAGTCCTGTATGCCGAATCTGCGCCCCCCTAGAAGATGAGCACTCTGCAGCCACCACAGCAGAGACACCCTGGTCCTTGGAGACAGGGTTATCAACTGATGCATCTGAAGATGCGATCCGGACCACTTGTCCAACAGGTCCCACTGAAAACTTCTTGCATGGAACCTGCCGAATGGAATTGCTTCGTAGGAAGCTACCATCTTTCCCAGGACTCGCGTGCAGTGATGCACCGACACCTGTCTTGGTTTCAGGAGGCCTCTGACTAGAGATGACAGCTTCTTGGCTTTCTCCTCCGGGAGAAACACTTTTTTCTGGTCCGTGTCCAGAACCATCCCCAGGAACAGTAGACGTGTCGTAGGTACCAGCTGTGACTTTGGAATATTGAGAATCCAACCGTGCTGTTGTAGCACTTCCTGAGATAGTGCCACCCCGATCAACAACTGCTCCCTGGACCTCGCCCTTATCAGGAGATCGTCCAAGTACGGGATAATTAAAACTCCCTTTTTTCGAAGGAGTATCATCATTTTGGCCATTACCTTGGTAAATACCCTCGGTGCCGTGGACCGACCGAACGGCAACGTCTGGAATTGGTAATGACAATCCTGTACCACAAATCTGAGGTACTCCTGGTGAGGATGGTAAATGGGGACATGCAGGTAAGCATCCTTGATGTCCAGTGATACCATGCAATCCCCCTCTTCCAGGCTTGCAATAACCGCCCTGAGCGATTCCATCTTGAACTTGAATTTTTTTATATATGTGTTCAAGGATTTCAAATTTAAAATGGGTCTCACCGAACCGTCCGGTTTCGGTACCACAAACATTGTGGAATAGTAACCCCATCCTTGTTGAAGGAGGGGCACCTTGACAATCACCTGCTGGGAATACAGCTTGTGTATTGCCTCTAACACAGCCTCCCTGTCTGAGGGAGTCGTTGGTAAGGCAGATTTTAAGAAACGTCGGGGGGGAGACGTCTCGAATTCCAGCTTGTACCCCAGAGATACTACTTGAAAGATCCAGGGATCCACCTGTGAGCGAGCCCACTGATCGCTGAAGTTTCTGAGACGGGCCCCCACCGCATCTGGCTCCGCCTGTGGAGCCCTAGCGTCATGCGGCGGACATGGCGGAAGCGGGGGTGGACTTTTGCTCTTGGGAACTGTATGTTGCAGCTTTTTCCCCCTACCTCTGCCTTTGGGCAGAAAGGACGCACCCTTAACCCGCTTGCCCTTATGGGGCCGAAAGGACTGTACCTGATAATACGGTGCTTTCTTTGGCTGTGAGGGAACCTGGGGTAAAAATGCTGATTTCCCAGCTGTCGCTGTGGAAACTAGGTCAGAGAGACCATCCCCGAACAACTCCTCACCCTTGTAAGGCAAAACTTCCATGTGCCTTTTTGAATCTGCATCACCTGTCCACTGCCGGGTCCATAAACCCATCCTGGCAGAAATGGACATTGCACTTATTTTAGATGCCAGCCGGCTAATTTCCCCCTGTGCATCTCTCATGTATAAGACTGCGTCTTTTATATGCTCTATGGTTAGCAATATAGTGTCCCTGTCTAAGGTATCAATATTTTCCGACAGGGAATCTGACCACGCAGCTGCAGCACTGCACATCCATGCTGAAGCAATAGCTGGTCTCAGTATAATACCTGAGTGTGTATATACAGACTTCAGGATCGCCTCCTGCTTCCTATCAGCAGGCTCCTTTAGGGCGGCCGTATCCGGAGACGGTAGTGCCACCTTTTTTGACAAGCGTGTGAGCGCTTTATCCACCCTAGGGGGTGTTTTCCAACGTGACCTATGCTCTGGCGGGAAAGGGTACGTCATTAGTAACCTTTTAGAAATTACCAATTTTTTATAAGGCGAAGCCCACGCTTCTTCACACACTTAATTTAATTCCTCAGATGAGGGAAAAACTACTGGTAGTTTCTTCTCCCCAAACATAATACCCTTTTTTGTGGTACCAGGGGTAATATCAGTAATGTGCAACACATTTTTCATTGCCTCAATCATGTAACGTGTGGCCCTATTGGAAGTTACATTTGTCTCATCGTCGTCGACACTGGAGTCAGTATCCGTATCGACATCTGTGTCTGCCATTTGAGGTAGCGGGCGTTTTAGAGCCCCTGATGGCTTTTGAGACGGCTGGGCAGGCACAGGCTGAGAAGCCGGCTGTCCCATGTCGTCAAACCTTTTATGTAAGGAGTTGACACTTTCACGTAATTCCTTCCATAAGTTCATCCACTCAGGTGTCGACCCTGGAGGGGGTGACATCACATTTACAGGCATCTGCTCCGCCTCCACGTAAGCCTCCTCATCATACATGTCGACACAGCCGTACCGACACACCGCACACACACAGGGAATGCTCTGACAGAGGACAGGACCCAACAAAGCCCTTTGGGGAGACAGAGAGAGAGTATGCCAGCACACACCAGAGCGCTATATAACACAGGGATCCCACTATAAATGAGTGTTTTTCCCTTATAGCTGCTTATATAATATATACTGCGCCTAAATTTAGTGCCCCCCCCTCTCTTTTTTACCCTTTTGTATGCAGGAATGCAGGGGAGAGAGCCAGGTAGCGATCCTTCCAGCGGAGCTGTGAGGGAAAAATGGCGCCAGTGTGCTGAGGGAGATAGCCCCGCCCCTTTTTCGGAGGACTTTCTCCCGCTTTTTCTGGAAATCTGGCAGGGGTTAATTTACACCTATATAGCCTTTTGGACTATATATGGTGTATATTTGCCAGCCAAGGTGTCTTATTGCTGCTCAGGGCGTTCCCCCCCAGCGCCCTGCACCCATCAGTGACCGGAGTGTGAGGTGTGCATGAGGAGCAATGGCGCACAGCTGCAGTGCTGTGCGCTACCTTGTTGAAGACAGTCTTCTGCCGACGATTTTCTGGACCACTTCTTGCTTCTGGCTCTGTAAGGGGGAAGGCGGCGCGGCTCCGGGACCGGACGATCGAGGTCGGGCCCTGTGTTCAATCCCTCTGGAGCGAATGGTGTCCAGTAGCCTAAGAAGCCCAAGCTAGCTGCAAGCAGGTAGGTTCGCTTCTTCTCCCCTTAGTCCCTCGTAGCAGTGAGTCTGTTGCCAGCAGATCTCACTGAAAATAAAAAGCCTAATTCTAACTTTCTTTCTAGCAGGCTCAGGAGAGCCACCTAGTGTGCATCCAGCTCAGCCGGGCACAAAAATCTAACTGAGGTCTGGAGGAGGGTCATAGTGGGAGGAGCCAGTGCACACCAGTTAGTCCTAAAGCTTTCTTTAGTTTGTGCCCAGTCTCCTGCGGAGCCGCTATTCCCCATGGTCCTTACGGAGTCCCAGCATCCACTTAGGACGTCAGAGAAATCCTATTTTCTCATAAGTCCTAAAGGAATCTGGGGATGCTTCAAAACCATGGGGTTTATACCAATGCTCTAGAAAGGGCGGGAGAGTGCAGATGACTCTGCAGCACCGACTGATCAAACAAGAGGTCCTCCTCGGCCAGGGTATCAAACTTGTAAAACTTCACAAAGGTGTTTGAACCCGACCAAGTAGCAGCTCGCCAAAGTTGTAATGCCGAAACCCCTCGGGCAGCCGCCCAGAATGAGTCCACCTTTCTGGTAGAATGAGCTTTCACCGATTTCGGTAACGGCAACCCTGCCGTAGAATAAGCCTGCTGAATCGTATTACAGATCCAGCGTGCAATAGTCTGCTTGGAAGCAGGAGCCCCAATCTTGTTGTGAGCACACAGGACAAACAGAGCCTCTGTTTTCCTAATCTGCACGGTTCTGGCGACATAGATTTACAAAGCTCTGACCACATTGAGACTTCGATTCCGCCAAGGCATCAGTAGCCACTGGCACCACAATAGGCTGGTTTACGTGAAATGAGGAAACCACTTTTGGTAGAAATTGCTGATGAGTTCTCAACTCCGCTCTATCAGCATGGAAGATTAAATAGGGTCTTTTGTGAGACAAAGCCGCCAATTCAGAAACTCACCTTTATGACGCCAAGGCCAACAACATGACTACTTTCCAAGTAAGGACTTTTAACTCAACCTTACGTAAAGGTTCAAACCAAGGAGATTGCAGGAACTGCAACACCACATTAAGATCCCATGGTGCCACTGGGGGCACAAATGGAGGTTGGATGTGCAGCACACCCGACGAAGGTCTGAACTTCCGGAAGGGAGGGCAATTCTTTCTGAAAGAAAATTGATAAGGCCGAAATTTGTTCCGCCCTGGCGGTTTACGTACGCCACTGCTGTTATGTGGTCTGATTGAATCAAGACGGGCAGACCGCGAAGATGTTCCGCTTGCAGAATACCGTTGTAAATGGCCCTTAATTCCAGAATGTTTATGTGCAGACAAGCTTCCTGGCTTGACCATTTTCCCTGAAAGTTTCACCCCTGTGTGACTGCTCCCCAGCCTCGGAGACTTGCATCTGTGGTTACCAGGATCCAATCCTGAATCCTGAACCTGCGTCCCTCCAGAAGGTGAGAACTGAGCAGCCACCACAGAAAGAAGATCCTGGTCCTGGAAGATAGGAGTATTTTCCGGTGCATGTCCAGGTGAGACTCGGACCACTTGTCCAGCAGGTCCCACTGAAGCACCCGTGGCATGGAACCTGCCATACAGAATGGCTTCGTAGGCCGACACCATCTTCCCCAGCAATCGAGTGCATTGAAGAACTGACACTTTTGCCGGTTTCAGAATCTGTTTTACCATGTTCTGTATTTCCAGAGCCTTTTCCACTGGAAGAAAAACTCTCCGTAATTCTGTATCCAGAATCATACCCAAGAACGACAGGCGTGTCGTCGGATCCCACTGCCGTCTTCTGCAGTCACTGAAGTCTTCTGATCTTCCTTTACTCACCCGGCTTCTGTCTTCTGGCTCTGTGAGGGGGGTGACGGTGCGGCTCCGGGAACAAGCAGCTAGGCGCACCAAGTGATCTGAACCTCTGGAGCTAATGGTGTCCAGTAGCCTAAGAAGCAGAGCCCTTAAACGCACAGAAGTAGGTCCTGCTTCTCCCCCCTCACTCCCACGATGCAGAGAGCCTGTAGCCAGCAGGTCTCCCTGAAAATTATAAACCTAAATAAAGTCTTTTTTCTGAGAAACTGTGGAGAGCTCCTAAGTGTATCCAGTATCGCTGGGCACAGAATCTAACTGGAGTCTGGAGGAGGGGCATAGAGGGAGGAGCTAGTTCACACCCCTTTTAAAGTCTTAAAGTGCCCATGTCTCCTGCGGATCCCGTCTTTACCCCATGGTTCTCAAAGCGTCCCCAGCATCCTCTAGGACGTATGAGAAAACTCTCTACATGTGGTATTTGTCATGGATAGCCTTGTGTTAGAAACATCCAACTGAGAACAGGGCTGATGACAGAGGAGGGTGTAGGATAAGAGATTGCTGTAGTGACTGAGCAAGGAGAATATGTGACTTCTGTAATAAGTGTTTATTAGTCACCTGTGCTGATATCTGTAGGGATCTTCTCCTCCTTACACTGCTGATCACCCCTCACATACGTCTCTTCTTCTCCATCTCTATCTTCTGCCTTTATATCAGTCACATACGTCTCTTCTTCTCCCTCTATATCTTCTGCCTTTATATCAGTCACATACGTCTCTTCTTCTCCCTCTATATCTTCTGCCTTTATATCAGTCACATACGTCTCTTCTTCTCCCTCTATATCTTCTGCCTTTATATCAGTCACATACGTCTCTTCTTCTCCCTCTATATCTTCTGCCTTTATATCAGTCACATACGTCTCTTCTTCTCCGTCTGTATCTTCTGCCTTTATATCAGTCACATACGTCTCTTCTTCTACCTCTGTACCTTCTATTTTAATATCAGACAGACGTTGTGTCTAAAAAACAAACAAACACTCTAATGACATTTGCATACAGTCAGATTAGACTGAGGTGAAACAGTATAATATCAGTATATAAGACACACACAGCTCCTCCACAGATCATATAGTGACAGTCACTTTGGTATATTGGGGAGACCCTAAATCCCACCTACCTGATCCTCCTGTGGGATCCTGTGATTCTCCTCTGTACAGTCCTGGGAATACAGAGGACGGGGACATCTCTCTGGGGTATCTCTGTTACTGGACCCATCTGTAGGAGACACACAGTGACTGAGTACAGTGTATATATGTGATTATCAGATGATGTGTGTATATAGGGGGCCCCCATACCTGCTCTCCCCTGTACAATACATGACAGTCTACTCTTACCCAGTGATGTGAGGGTCCAGTGATTCTCCATCATCACGTCCTTGTACAGATCCCTGTGTTCCTCTATATACTCCCCCTCCTGCATGGAGACATAGACAGTGACATCCTGACACCTTATAGGTACCTGACACACAGTGATACAGTCATCACCCAGACACATCCCCTGGTGTTACTGTATAATGTCCCATTACCAGCAGTCACCTCTCCAGTCATCACCCAGACACATCCCCTGGTGTTACTGTATAATGTCCCATTACCAGCAGTCACCTCTCCAGTCATCACCCAGACACGTCCCCTGGTGTTACTGTATAATGTCCCATTCCCAGCAGTCACCTCTCCAGTCATCACCCAGACACGTCCCCTGGTGTTACTGTATAATTCCCCATTCCCAGCAGTCACCTCTCCAGTCAGCAGCTGAATGATCTTGTTGGTGAGTTCCAGGATCTTCTGGTCAATGTGTCTTTCATGTGTCAGTGAGTGAGGTGGAGGCACCGAGATGAGGCTCTGGGTCCTTCTTCTTCCTGACACACGGGGATGGCTGCTCGGTGTCTCACACTCACCGGATATCTTCTTCACTACTGTATAACCTTGCGAAAATAAGATTTTACTTACCGGTAAATCTATTTCTCGTAGTCCGTAGTGGATGCTGGGGACTCCGTGAGGACCATGGGGAATAGACGGGCTCCGCAGGAGACATGGGCACTTTAAGAAAGCTTTGGATTCTGAGTGTGCACTGGCTCCTCCCTCTATGTCCCTCCTCCAGACCTCAGTTAGAGAAACTGTGCCCGGAAGAGCTGAAAGGAAAGTACAAGGAAAGGATTTTGGAATCCAGGGCAAGACTAATCCAGCCACACCAATGATACCGTATCACTTGTGATAAACTTACCCAGTTAACAGTATGAACAACAATAGAGCATCAGATCAACCCTGATGCAACTATAACATAACCCTTATGTAAGCAATAACAATACACAAGCATTGCAGAAGAAGTCCGCACTTGGGACGGGCGCCCAGCATCCACTACTGACTACAAGAAATAGATTTACCGGTAAGTAAAATCTTATTTTCTCTAACGTCCTAGTGGATGCTGGGGACTCCGTAAGGACCATGGGGATTATACCAAAGCTCCCAAACAGGCAGGAGAGTGCGGATGACTTTGCAGCACCGAATGAGAGAACTCCAGGTCCTCCTCAGCCAGGGTATCAAACCTGTAGAACTTTGCAAAAGTGTTTGAACCTGACCAAGTAGCTGCTCGGCAAAGCTGTAATGCCGAGACCCCTCGGGCAGCCGCCCAAGAAGAGCCCACTTTCCTTGTGGAATGGGCCTTTACTGATTTTGGCAGCGGCAATCCAGCCGCAGAATGAGCCTGCTAAATCGTGTTACAGATCCAGCGAGCAATAGTTTGCTTTGAAGCAGGAGCACCAAACTTGTTGGAAGCATACAGGATAAACAAAGATTCTGTTTTCCTGACTCTAGCCGTTCTGGCTACATAAACCTTCAAAGCCCGGACTACGTCTAGTAACTCGGAATCCTCCAAGTCACGAGTGGCCACAGGCACCACAATAGGTTGGTTTATATGAAAAGAGGACACCACTTTTGGCAGGAATTGTGAACGTTTCCGCAATTCCGCTCTGTCCATATGGAAACCCAGATAGGGGCTTTTATGTGACAAAGCCGCTAATTCTGACACACGCCTAGCCGAAGCCAAGGCTAATAGCAAGACCACCTTCCACGTGAGATATTTTAACTCCACGGTTTTAAGTGGTTCAAACCAATGTGACTTTAGGAAACTCAACACCACGTTAAGATCCCAAGGAGCCACAAAAGGTGGCTGAATATGCAGCACTCCGTTTACAAATGTCTGAACTTCAGTCAGAGAAGCCAGTTCTTTTTTTATAGAAAATAGACAGGGCCGAAAACCGGATCTTAATGGAACCCAATTTCAGGCCCAAGACACTCCTGACTGCAGGAAGTGAAGGAAACGGCCCAGCTGGAATTCCTCCGTGGGGGCCTTCCTAGCCTCACACCAAGCAACATATTTTCACCATATACGGTGATAATGTTTCGCTGTCACGTCCTTCCTAGCCTTGATCAGTGTAGGAATGACTTCATCCGGAATGCCTTTTTCTGTTAGGAGCCGGCGTTCAACCGCCATGCCGTCAAACGCAGCCGCGGTAAGTCTTGGAACAGACAGGGCCCCCGTTGCAACAAGTCCTGTCTTAGAGGCAGAGGCCATGGGTCCTCTGTGAGCATCTCTTGCAGATCTGGATACCAAGTCCTTCTTGGCCCATCCGGAACAAAGAGTATTGTTCTCACTCCACTTTTCCTTATAATTCTCAGCACCTTGGGTATGAGAGGAAGAGGAAAAAATACATAGACCGACGGGAACACCCACAGTGTCACCAGTGCGACCACAGCTATCGACTAAGGGTCTCTTGACCTGGCGCAATATCTCTGCAGCTTTTTGTTGAGGCGGGATGCCATCATGTCCACCTGTGGCAGTTCCCACCGACTTGCAATCAACGTGAAGACTTCTTGATGAAGTCCCCACTCTCCCGCGTGGAGGTCGTGCCTGCTGAGGAAGTCTGCTTCCCAGTTGTCCACTCCCGGAATAAACACTGCTGACAGTGCGCGTACGTGATTCTCCGCCCAGCGAAGAATTCTGGTGGCTTCTACCATCGCCACCCTGCTCCTTGTGCCGCCTTGGCGGTTTACATGAGCCACTGCGGTGATATTGTCTGACTGAATCATAACCGGTTGGTCGCGAAGCAGGGACTCCGCTTGACGTAGGGCGTTGTATATGGCCCTTAGATCCAGGATATTGATGTGAAGGCAAGTCTCCTGACTTGACCACAGCCCTTGGAAATATCTTACCTGTGTGACTGCCCCCCCCCCCTCGGAGGTTTGCATCCGTGGTCACCAGGACCCAGTCCTTAATGCCGAATCTGCACTCTACAGCCACCACAGGAGAGAGACCCTGGCCCTGGGGGATAGGGTGATTAACCGATGCATCTGAAGATGTGATCCGGACCACTTGTCCAGTAAGTCCCATTGGAAGGTCCTCGCATGGAACCTGCCGAAGGGAATGGCCTCTTATGATGCCACCATCCTTCCCAGGACTCGAGTGCATTGATGCACTAACACCTGTTTCAGTTTTAATAGATTCCTGACCAGTGTCACGAGCTCCTGAGCTCCCTCTATCGGAAGATAAACCCTTTTCTGGTCTGTGTCTAGGATCATGCCTAGGAGAGGCAGATGAGCTGTAGAAACCAACTGTGACTTTGGAATATATAGACTCCAGCCGTGTTGCCGTTATACTTCCAGAGAAAGTGATACGCTGTTCAGCAACTGCTCTCTTGATCTCGCTTTTATGAGGAGATCGTCCAAGTACGTGATAATAGTGACACCTTGCTTCCGCAGAAGCACCATCATTTCCGCCATTACCTTGGTAAATATTCTCCAGGCCGTGGAGCGACCAAACGGCAACGTCTGAAATTGGTAATGACAATCCCGTACCGCAATTCTGAGGAGGTACGCCTGACTAGGTAGATAAATAGGGACCTGAAGGTATGCATTCTTTATGTCCCGAGTCACCTTTCAGGCTTACAACGACCGCTCTTAGCGATTCCATCTTGAACTTGCACCTTTTCAGGTATACCGTATATACTCGAGTATAAGCCGACTTTTTCAGCACTTTTTTTTGTGCTGAAAAAGCCACCTCGGCTTATACTCGAGTCAGTGCACAGTGACAGGGGCAGCAGTGTGAAGGAGGGACACGAGCGCACAGCGCGCGGCTCTCCTGTGTCCCTCCTGCATCTCCGGCGGCAGCAGCGGCGGTTCTATTACAGGAAATACCCGTTCGTGACCTCTGATCACGAACTGGTACTTCCTTTAATAGACTCGCCGCGGCCGCCGGAGATGCAGGAGGGAACACAGGAGAGGCGCATGCTGTGCGCGCTCCGTGTCCCTCCAGAAGACAGCGCGGGATCGATGGAGGGGTAAGTAACAACACTGTGGGGCATACCTGGCAGCACTGTGGGGGCATATCTGGCAGCACTGTGGGGGCATACCTGGCAGCACTGTGGGGCATACCTGGCAGCACTGTGGGGGCATATCTGGCAGCACTGTGGGGGCATACCTGGCAGCACTGTGGGGGCATATCTGGCAGCACTGTGGGGGCATATCTGGCAGCACTGTGGGGGCATATCTGGCAGCACTGTGGGGGCATATCTGGCAGCACTGTGGGGGCATATCTGGCAGCACTGTGGGGGCATAACTGGCAGCACTGTGGGGGCATATCTGGCAGCACTGTGGGGCATATCTGGCAGCACTGTGGGGGCATACCTGGCAGCACTGTGGGGGCATATCTGGCAGCACTGTGGGGGCATATCTGGCAGCACTGTGGGGGCATATCTGGCAGCACTGTGGGGGCATATCTGGCAGCACTGTGGGGGCATATCTGGCAGCACTGTGGGGGCATATCTGGCAGCACTGTGGGGGCATAACTAGCAGCACTGTGGGGGCATATCTGGCAGCACTGTGGGGGCATATCTGGCAGCACTGTGGGGGCATAACTGGCAGCACTGTGGGGGCATATCTGGCAGCACTGTGGGGCATATCTGGCAGCACTGTGGGGGCATACCTGGCAGCACTGTGGGGGCATATCTGGCAGCACTGTGGGGGCATATCTGGCAGCACTGTGGGGGCATATCTGGCACTATGAGGGCATATCTGGCACTGAGGGCTGTGTACGGCTAGAGCTGCATTTCCCACCCTAGGCTTATACTCGAGTCAATAAGTTTTCCCAGGTTTTTGTGGTAGAATTAGGTGCCTCGGCTTATATTCGGGTCGACTTATACTCGAGTATATACGGTATGTTCAGGGATTTTAAATTCAATATGGGTCTGACCAAACAGTCTGGTTTCGGGACTACAACATGGTCAAATAATAACCCCCTCCTTGTTGAAGGAGGGGAACCTTGACCACCACCTGCTGAAGATACTATTTGTGAATTGCAGTTAACACTGTTTCCCTCTCGTGGGGGGAAGCCGGCAGGGCCGTCGGTGAGGTGGCATCCTCTCAAAGTCCAGCTTGTATCCCTGAGACACAATATCTATTGCCCAGGGATCTAACAGGGAGTGAACCCACTTGTGGCTGAACTTCCGAAGGCGTACCCCCATCGGGCCTAGCTCCGCCTGTGGAGCCCCAGCGACATGCGGTGGATTTTTGTAGAGGCCGGGGAGGACTTCTGTTCCTGGGAGCTAGCTGTGTTGTGCAGCTTCTTTTCTCTTCCCCCGCCTCTGGCAAGAAAGGACGCACCTCGGACTTTCTTGTCTCTATTCGAAAGGCTGCATTTGATAATGTCGTGCTTTTCTAGGCTGTGCAGGGATATAAGGCAAAACATCAGAATTATCAGCTATAGCTGTGGAGACCAGGTCCGAGAACCCTTCTCCACACAATCCTCAGCCTTCCATATGCCTCTTAAGTCGGCATCATCTGTCCATTGCATATTGTACAGGACACGTCAAGCAGAAATCGACATAGCTTTGACTCTAGGACCCACTATACTCATGTCTCTATGGGCATGCTTTATATATACATATATCTTAAGACAGCATCTTTAATATATATATATCTATATACATACTAGGGTCTCAATCTCTGCTGATAAGGTATCTGTCCACGCTTCCACAGCGCTATAAACCCATGCTGACACAATCGCCGGTCTGAGTAGTGTACCAGAATGTGCACGCTATCTGCAGGATCCCTGAGAATAGCTGTAATCTCAGGGCTGCCTTTTGTGACACCCTAGGGGAAGATTCCCATCATATCCTGGCCCTAGTGGGGAAAGGATACTGCCTGAGAATTCTTTGTGGGAAGCTGCAGTCTCACGTCTGGAGATTCCCGCTCTTTTTCCTCATGAGAGGAGGGAAATTTACCTCAGCTTTCTTCCCCTTAGACATGTGTACCCTCGTGTCAGGGACAGATGAGTCATCAGTGATATGCAAATCATCTTTTATTACAATAATCATATATTGAATACTTTTCTGCCATTCTGGCTGTAACTTTGCATTATCGTAGTCGACACTGGAGTCAAACTCCGTGTCGGTATCAGTGTCTATTATTTTGGATAGTGATCATTGAGAGACTCTGAAGGTCTCTGTGACATAGGGACAGACATGGGTAGAATTCCTGTCTTTTCTCTAATCTTTTGTGCAATAAATTCACTGTAGCACTTAATTACACATATTCAAACAGGTGTCGGCGTTGTCGACGGAGACACCCTCTCACACACACATATTTGCTCCATCTCCTCCTTATGGGAGCCTCTTACCTCAGACATGTCGACACACATGTACAGACACACCACACACTCAGGGAATGCTCATCTGAAGACAATTCCCCGATAAGGCCCTTTGGAGAGACAGAGAGAGAGTATGCCAGCACACACCCCAGTGCTATTAACCCAGGAATAACACAGTAACTTAATGTTAACCCAGTAGCTGCTGTTTATACTGATTTTTGCGCCTAATTATGTGCCCCCCCCCTCTCTTTTTACCCTCTTCTACCGTGTAACTGCAGGGGAGAGACTGGGGAGCTTCCTCTCAGCGGTGCTGTGGAGAAAAAACATGGCGCTGGCGAGTGCTGAGGAAGAAGCCCCGCCCCCTCAGTGGCGGGCTTCTGTCCCGCGATTTTGTGTAAATAATGGCGGGGGCTCATGCATATATACAGTGCCCAACTGTATATATGCCCACTTTGCCAGGAGGTACTTAATTGCTACCCAGGGCGCCCCCCCCTGCGCCCGACAGTGACCGGAGTGTGTGGGTTTATGTGGGAGCAATGGCGCACAGCTGCAGTGCTGTGTGCTACCTCATCTGAAGACAGGAGTCTTCTGCCGCCGATTTTGATGTCTTCTTGCTTCACTCGCCGGCTTCAGTCTTCTGGCTCTGCGAGGGGGACGGCGGCGCGGCTCCGGGAATGGACGACCAAGGGTGAGTTCCTGTGTTCGATCTCTCTGGAGCTAATGGTGTCTAGTAGCCTAAGAAGCGCAACCTAACCGCAGTTAGTAGGGCTGCTTCTCTCCACTCAGTCCCACGTAACAGAGAGTCTGTTGCCAGCAGAAGCTCTCTGAAAATAAAAAAACCTAACAAAATACTTTATTAGCAAGCTCAGGAGAGCTCACTAAAATGCACCCTGCTCTGTCCGGGCACAGATTCTAACTGAGGTCTGGAGGAGGGACATAGAGGGAGGAGCCAGTGCACACCCAGAATCCAAAGCTTTCTTAAAGTGCCCTTGTCTCCTGCGGAGCCCGTCTATTCCCCATGGTCCTTACGGAGTCCCCAGCATCCACTAGGACGTTAGAGAAATGGGGGAGACATCACTGTAAATACTCCCAGATCCCCTAACCTCCCCAGTCATGTCCCTGTATGATTACAATGGATATAAGTGATGTCACTGTGACGCTCCCAGACCTCCTCACCTCCCCAGTTAAGTCCCTGTATTATTACTATAGATATGTGATGTCACTGTGACGCTTCCAGATCCCCTCACCTCCCCAGTCATGTCCCTGTATTATTACTATCGTGCCAATAGACACGCTCATCCCAACCCAAACATACAGTGCACCTGTCCTGTAATGGGCACACTTACCTCTGCATTATGGTTACCTCCTTTCTACTCCGTGTACTTACTAGACATACACACCAGGGACGTGCAGTGAAGTACATTTCTAAAGAGGCACTGGCTAGTACCAGAGCCAGATTTACACACAATATATGAGCCCAAGGATTATACATAGGTGCAGCGGTATACACATGTGGGCATTACACACAGGGGTAGCGGTATACACATGTGGGCATTACACACAGTGGTAGCGGTATACACATGTGGGCATTACACACAGGGGCAGCGGTATACACATGTGGGCATTACACACAGGGGCAGCGGTATACACATGTGGGCATTATACACATGTTCAGCGGTATATACATGTGGACATTATACACAGGTGCAGCGGTATACACATCTGGGCATTATACACAGAAGGAGTAGTATAAATTTGGTGAGTGCGGGTAAGGTTGGTGGAGGGGGGGGGCACTGCCTCACCTACCATATCATTTTTACTTCTGACTACAGAAATTATTAGAATAATTCAAAGATGATATTTATATGTTCTTTGTATTTTACATATACTGTATATAGTGAAAACTGTGGTGTATACGTTAGTATGACAGGAACAGCTCCGTCTCCCCGCACGTCACTGATACATAGGAACACACAACCCCATGTGTGCGGAGCGTTCTACCCTCACTTCTGCTGTGCACACTTATCCCACCACAACCTAACTGATGTGTGCGCATCCTACCCTCACTGATGTGCCTACTGACACCTACCCCGCACCCATGCAGCCACCTGACACGCACCCCTCCCCCATGCAGCCACCGGTCACACACCCCTCCGCCATGCAGCCACCGGTCACACATCTCACCCTCACTGATGTGCCTACTGGTCACCTACCCCGCACCCATGTAGCCACCTGACACGCACCCCTCCCCCATGCAGCCACCGGTCACACACCCCTCCGCCATGCAGCCACCGGTCACACACCCCTCCCCAGTCGGGAACCATGCAACGGGTCGTAGGAGAGTAAGCGGATGTCAGGTTATGGACAGGCGGTGGTTGGAGAAGCAGGAGAGGCAGATGACAGGCAGGGGTTTGTAGAAAAGGCGGGGGAGGACAGCAGGTGACGGCTGGGGGGGGGGCGCAGGTAATGGCCAGGTGGGGGTCGGTAGGTGATGAAAAGGAGGTGGCCGGAGAGGGAGATGTGTCAGGGTACAGCCAGGGAGTGGCAAGAGATGGGTAGGGGGCTGCAGGTGAGGCAGGGTGCAAGCAGGAGAGCCAGGTGACGGGCAGGGGGGTGGTAGGAGATGCAGGTGGTGGAAGATGATAGCAGGGGGTGTTAGAAGAGGCAGGTGGTGGCAGGTGATAGACGGGGGTGGTAGGAGAGGCAGGGAGCTGCAGGTGATTGATAGGGTACAGGGAGAGGGCGGCAGGAAACAGGGAGGGGGCGGCTGGGTACAGGACTGGGTGGTAGGATACAGACTGGGGGCGGCAGCTGGTGGCAAGAGAGGTGGGTGACAGGGTACAGGCAGCGGGTGGCAGGAGAGGCGGGTGACATACAGGGAGTGGCAGATGACTTGCAGGGGATGGCATGAGAGGTGGGTGACAGACAGCGGGTGGAAGGATACAGGCAGGGGGTGGCAGGTGATGAGCAGGGGGCATTAGGAGAATGTCAGGGGCAGCAGGTGAGGGGGCATTAGGAGAATGCCCGGGGCAGCAGGTGAGAGGGCATTAGGAGAATGTCAGGGGCAACAGGTGAGGGGGTATTAGGAGAATGTCCGGGGCAGCAGACGAGGGGGCATTAGGAGAATGTCCAGGGCAGCAGACGAGAGGGCATTAGGAGAATGTCCGGGGCAGCAGGTGAGAGGGCATTAGGAGAATGTCAGGGGCAGCAGGTGAGGGGGTATTAGGAGCATATCAGGGCTAGCAGGAGAGGGGTTATTAGGAGAATGTCAGGGGCAGCAAGTGAGGGGGCATTAGGAGAATATAAGGGCAGCAGGTGAGGGGGTATTAGGAGACTGTAGGGGCAGGTGAGGGGTTATTAGGAGAATGTCAGTGGCAGGAGAGGGGGCAATAGAAGAATATAGGAACAGTAGGTGAGGGGGCATTAGGAGAGTGTCAGGGACAGGTGAGAGGGCATTAGGAGAATTAATGGGCATGTGAGAGGGCATTAGGAGAATATAGGGGCAGCAGGTGAGGGGGCATTAGGAGAATATAGGGGCAGCAGGTGAGGGGGCATTAGGAGAATATAGGGGCAGCAGGTGAGGGGGCATTAGGAGAATATAGGGGCAGCAGGTGAGGGGGCATTAGGAGAATATAGGGGCAGCAGGTGAGGGGGCATTAGGAGAATATAGGGGCAGCAGGTGAGGGGGCATTAGGAGAATATAGGGGCAGCAGGTGAGGAGGCATTAGGAGAATATAGGGGCAGCAGGTGAGGGGGCATTAGGAGAATATAGGGGCAGCAGGTGAGGGGGCATTAGGAGAATATAGGGGCAGCAGGTGAGGGGGCATTAGGAGAATATAGGGGCAGCAGGTGAGGGGGCATTAGGAGAATATAGGGGTTGGGGAGGGGGCATTAGGAAAGGTTGAGGGCAGGAGAGGGGGAGTATGTAAGTGGCAGGAGAGGGGTTATTAGGAGAATTTAAGGGGCAGCAGGTGAGGGTGTATAAAGAAAATGTCAGGGGTAGGAGTGGGGGTATTAGAATAGAGGGGCAGCAGGTGAGGGGGTATTAGGACATCAGGGGCAGCAGGTGAGGGGGCATTAGGAGAATGTCAGGGGCAGCAGGTGAGGGGCCATTAGGAGAATACAGGGGCAGCAGGTGAGGGGCCATTAGGAGAATGCAGGGGCAGCAGGTGAGGGGCCATTAGGAGAATACAGGAGCAGGTGTGGGGGTATTAGGAGAATGTCAGGGGCAGCAAGTGAGGGGGCATTAGGAGAATGTCCGGACTAGCAGGAGAGGGGGTATTAGGAGAAGGAAAGGGCAGCAGATGAGGGGGTATTAGGAGAATGTCAGGGGTAGGTGAAGGGGCATTAGGAGACTGTCAGGGGAAGGAGAGGGGGGATTAGGAAAGGTTAGGGGCAGGAAAGGGGGTATTAGGTGAGGTTGGGGGCAGGAAAGGGGGGATTAGGAGAGGTTGTGGGCAGGAGAGGGGGTATTAGGTTGAGGTTGGGGGCAGGAGAGGGGGTATTAGGAGAGGATGGGGGCAGGAGAGGGGGTATTAGGAGAGGTGGGGGCAGGAGAGGGGGTATTAGGAGAGGATGGGGCAGGAGGGGGTATTAGAAGAGGATGCGGGCAGGAGAGGGGGTATTAGGAGAGGATGGGGGCAGGAGAGGGGGTATTAGGAGAGGATGGGGGCAGGAGAGGGGGTATTAGGAGAGGTTGGGGCAGGAGAGGGGGTATTGGGAGAGGATGGGGGCAGGAGAGGGGGTATTGGGAGAGGTTGGGGGCAGGAGAGGGGGTATTAGGAGAGGATGGGGCAGAAGAGGTGGTATTAGGAGAGGATGGGGCAGGAGAGGGGGTATTTGGAGAGGATGGGGGCAGAAGAGGGGGTATTAGGAGAGGTGGGGCAGGAGAGGGGGTATTAGGAGAGGATGGGGGCAGGAGTGGGGGTATTAGAAGAGGTTGGGGGCAGGAGAGGGGGTATTAGGAGAGGATGGGGGCAGGAGAGGGGGTATTAGGAGAGGATGGGGGCAGGAGAGGGGGTATTAGGAGAGGATGGGGCAGGAGAGGGGGTATTAGGAGAGGATGGGGCAGGAGAGGGGGTATTAGGAGAGGTTGGGGCAGGAGAGGGGTATTAGGAGAGGTTGGGGGCAGGAGAGGGGGTATTAGGAGAGGATGGGGGCAGGAGTGGGGGTATTAGAAGAGGTTGGGGGCAGGAGAGGGGGTATTAGGAGAGGATGGGGGCAGGAGAGGGGGTATTAGGAGAGGATGGGGGCAGGAGAGGGGGTATTAGGAGAGGATGGGGCAGGAGAGGGGGTATTAGGAGAGGATGGGGCAGGAGAGGGGATTTTAGGAGAGGATGGGGGCAGGAGAGGAGGTATTAGGAGAGGATGGGGCAGGAGAGGGGGTATTAGGAGAGGATGGGGGCAGGAGAGGGGGTATTAGGAGAGGTGGGTGCAGGAGAGGGGGTATTAGGAGAGGATGGGGGCAGGAGGGGGTATTAGAAGAGGATGGGAGCAGGAGAGGGGGTATTAGGAGAGGATGGGGGCAGGAGAGGGGGTATTAGGAGAGGATGGGGGCAGGAGAGGGGGTATTAGGAGGGGTTGGGGCAGGAGAGGGGGTATTAGGAGGGGTTGGGGCAGGAGAGGGGGTATTAGGAGAGGATGGGGGCAGGAGAGGGGGTATTAGGAGAGGATGGGGCAGGAGAGGGGGTATTAGGAGAGGATGGGGGCAGGAGAGGAGGTATTAGGAGAGGTTGGGGGCAGGAGAGGGGGTATTAGGAGAGGTTGGGGCAGGAGAGGGGGTATTAGGAGAGGTGGGGGCAGGAGAGGGGGTATTAGGAGAGGTGGGGGCATTAGGAGAGGTGGGGGCAGGAGAGGGGGTATTAGGAGAGGATGGGGGCAGGAGAGGGGGTATTAGGAGAGGTGGGGGCAGGAGAGGGGTATTAGGAGAGGATAGGGGGTATTAGGAGAGGTTGGGGCAGGAGAGGGGGTATTAGGAGAGGATGGTAGATGCTAGAATCAAGTGGGCTAAGGGACCTTTTCCGTAAAGGGGAGGAGTTACGACGCAAGGGGGAGGAGCTAGGCCAGCGGGATAGTTCCTCTACTATCCACGCCACCAACTATTACCTTTAGTAATTAGGTGGTGAGCGAAGCGGAGCGGAGCGAGCCACCGTGCCCGAAGCGTGGCGAGGGTACTTTTCGGGTACCCTGTCCGTCCGTAGCTCCTCCCCCTGGTGACGTAGCTCCTCCCCTCAATACGTCACAAGGTCCCTTCAGCCCCTCCGATATAGAACCAACCAGGAGAGGATGGGGGCAGGAGAGGGGGTATTAGGAGAGGATGGGGGCAGGAGAGGGGGTATTAGGAGAGGATGGGGGCAGGAGAGGGGTATTAGGAGAGGATGGGGGCAGGAGAGGGGGTATTAGGAGAGGTTGGGGCAGGAGAGGGGGTATTAGGAGGGGTTGGGGCAGGAGAGGGGGTATTAGGAGAGGATGGGGGCAGGAGAGGGGGTATTAGGAGAGGATGGGGGCAGGAGAGGTTGGGGGCAGGAGAGGGGGTATTAGGAGAGGATGGGGGTAGGAGAGGGGGTATTAGGAGAGGATGGGGGCAGGTGAGGGGGTATTAGGAGAGGATGGGGGCAAGAGAGGGGGTATTAGGAGAGGATGGGGCAGGAGAGGGGTATTAGGAGAGGATGGGGGCAGGAGAGGGGGTATTAGGAGAGGATGGGGGCAGGAGAGGTTGGGGGCAGGAGAGGGGGTATTAGGAGAGGATGGGGGCAGGAGAGGGGGTATTAGGAGAGGATGGGGGCAGGAGACAGGAGGGATGAGGGGACATTACCTGGAGGATGAGGCGGCAGGAGAGATAACACCGTGGACAGAAGAATGTGTACCGGAAGTGGGCGGGGCGGTATTTCCGTGGGCTCGTCATCCTAGCGCATGGGATTATGGGTAGTGACTTCCACGGTAACTCAGCAACCAGAAGCAGCCCCGCCCACTCACTACCCATTGGGCGCCTCCAGTCACTATCACACTCAGCCACGCCCTCTCTCATTCTCATAGGCTGCAACACTCCGTCACTCATTTACCTCCAGCCCCGCCCTCTCACTGCCCATAGGACGCATCGTCTCGTCATAGAATCACACTGCCCCGCCCATTGGCTTCCGTATCCTATCACTCTCCTGACTATTCACAGAGGCCACGCCTACTCTTTCAGTCAGTCACACACACACACAGCCCCGCCCTCTCTCCCTCTCATAGGCCGCAATGCCTCGTCACTCAACTACCTCCAGCTCCGCCCACAGAACGCAGCTTCCGTCACTCAGCGATCATTAGCCCCGCCTACTCTCTAGCCCCGGCTCCCTGTATACATCTTTATCAGCGCTTGCCCAGACTAAGCCAACATGGCGGCGCCCATAGGGAGCCGGAAACATGGCGCCTGCCCCGTCCTGATGCTGTGATGTGTATAATAATAATGGGTGATGTATGGTCACAGCTGCTGTGTTACTGTCCGGGCTGCAGCCACCTAGTCTTCATATCCCAGCACACACAGTGCCAGCCATGGTGGAGAGCCAGTGTGGGACTGGGGGGTGATGGGCCCATGGGGGAAATGTAGCGACAGAGGCCCATGGGGGAGATGTAGTGACAGGGGCCCATGGGGGGGATGTAGTGATAGGGGCCCATGGGGGGAATGTAGTGACAGGGGCCCATGGGGGGAATGTAGTGACAGGGGCCCATGCAGGGAATGTAGTGACAGAGGCCCATGGGGGGAATGTAGTGACAGGGGTCCATGGGGGGAATGTAGTGACAGGGGTCCATGGGGGGAATGTAGTGACAGGGGTCCATGGGGGGAATTTAGTGACAGGGGTCCATGGGGGGGATGTATGACAGGGCCCATGGCAGCCATGGTGGAGAGCCAGTGTGGGACTGGGGGGTGATGGCCCTATGCGGGGAATGTAGTGACAGGCGCCCATGGGGGGAATGTAGCGGCATAATTATATACACGGGGCAGGACACATCATTATATACACGGGGCAGGACACATCATTATATACACGGGGCAGGACACATCATTATATACACGGGGCAGGACACATAATTATATACACGGGGCAGGACACATAATTATATACACGGGGCAGGACGCATAATTATATACACGGGGCAGGACACATCATTATATACACGGGGCAGGGCGCATAATTATATACACGGGGCAGGACACATAATTATATACACGGGGCAGGACACACAGTTATATACACGGGGCAGGACGCATAATTATATACACGGGGCAGGACACATAATTATATACACGGGGCAGGACGCATAATTATATACACGGGGCAGGACACATAATTATATACACGGGGCAGGACACATAATTATATACACGGGGCAGGACACATAATTATATACACGGGGCAGGACACATAATTATATACACGGGGCAGGACACATAATTATATACACGGTTCAGGACACATAATTATATACACGGGGCAGGACACATAATTATATACACGGGGCAGGACACATAATTATATACACGGGGCAGGACACATAATTATATACTCGGGGCAGGACACATAATTATATACACGGGGCAGGACACATAATTATATACACGGGGCAGGACACATAATTATATACACGGGGCAGGACACATAATTATATACACGGGGCAGGACACATAATTATATACACGGGGCAGGACGCATAATTATATACACGGGGCAGGACGCATAGTTATATACACGGGGCAGGACACATAATGATATACACGGGGCAGGACACATAATTATATACACGGGGCAGGACACATAATTATATACACGGGGCAGGACACATAATTATATACACGGGGCAGGACACATCATTATATACACGGGGCAGGACACATAATTATATACACGGAGCAGGACACATAATTATATACACGGGGCAGGACACACAGTTATATACACGGGGCAGGACACATAATTATATACACGGGGCAGGACACATAATGATATACACGGGGCAGGACGCATAATTATATACACGGGGCAGGACACATAATTATATACACGGGGCAGGACACATCATTATATACACGGGGCAGTACACATAAATATATACACGGGGCAGGACGCATAATTATATACACGGGGCAGGACACATAATTATATACGACGTATAGGCCGGTTGGCACACACAGGGCAGATTTTATATATATATATATATATATATATATATATATATATATATATATATATAAAATCTAGCATATGTGCAGCACTCAGGTATATCAAACTTCAAACAGCACTACTTGCAGGTATCAATGTTTACATTTTATAAAAATTGTTGTCAGGATAAACAAGAACAAACAATGTACTCACCTTATATACCTTACACATAAGAAGTTTATCGACAATGTACTAAGCATTTGGAAGGGCCAATCTAGCAGCCTGAAAGAAATCTTGGACGCACACAATGCCTCTGACAGCCATGTCAAGCTTACATATCAAATGGATGAAAGTAGCATTGACTTTTTGGATGTAAGGATCTCTATGAACAATGCTCTGATTAGTACCACAGTATTCACCAAACCCACAGATAGGAATACGTTCCTGCATGCCTCCAGTTGTCATCCAAGAGGGTTAAAATTTGGACTGCCATATTCACAAATGATCAGAATTCATAGGATCCAACAATAATATCAAGATGACCGAAACACAGATCGATGATTTGATTCAATGACTGGTTATGCGAGGGTATATCAAGCAGCTGATCGAAACCAAATATACAGTTTTACAGATGGACCGTACCAAATTACTACATAAGAGACTAAATCACAATTTCCATGGAAGAGTGATTTAATGCCACCTCAGTAATAACAAACAGAGTGACTAAGAAAAACTGGCACGTGATTCAAACGGACAATAAGTTAGATCTACAATCTACAGACATCATGCCTTGCTACAAGCGAGCCAGGAATTTGAGGGACATCTTGGTCAAGACAGACATCTCCACTAAAAATCATCCCTATGATAATCGCCTGTTAGCTCCATTAAAAGCAGGATGCTTCAGATGCTCATGTATCACCTGTAGGCATCTCATCATAGGTGACACATTCTGTCATCCGCATTTGGGCTACAAAATTAGGATACAACATCACTTGACTTGCGAATCCACCTACGTGGTATATCAGATAGTTTGCCCCTGTGGCTTGTGTTACATAGGCAATACGATAAGAAAATTCAAGGAGAGGATGACCACTCATCGCTCTACTATTAGAGCAGCCTTAACCAATGGAACCAGCGACCAGCCGGTGGCACGCCACTTTGTGGAAGCACGGCACTCGCTTGCTAGCCTCAAATATCGAATGATCGATCATGTAGCCCCCAGAATTAGGAGAGGGGACAGACATCGAGCATTGTTAAGATGTGAGACAAGATGGATCAAGAAATTGGACGTCATCACCACTCGGGGTGTGAATGAGGCCGTGTCACTAGCATGTTTTCAATAGCCTGCACTATTATGTAGCACCTGATTCATTGACCCATTAGCTATCCAGTCATGAATCTGTTTTGCCAGTGTGTTTTCCCTCTAGTCCACTCATTATTAGTACATATAATTATATAACCTTATCCCATGACCTTTGGTCACTATAAGGCATCTACTATAGGCTCACATAGTTATATAGCTGCATTATTGAGCCATCCCCCATATATAGTATTTATTTTCTAGCCATTTAGCTGCCGTGAGACTTTTTGTCCATAGGCATGTGTATCATGTGTTATAATGTGACTCCTCTCTGCTGTCCTGTGTTACATTACTGTTATTTGTATCAGGGTCACTATCTCGGGTTTCCATGGTGACGGGTCTCCGGGATGACGAGTATAACGCATGAAGTATTTACGTCATCTCCCAGCGCCTCGGCCGTTGGGCGGGTCCTGCCAGACGGGAGCCGCTGCTGTTCACAATGGGGGGGATATAAGGTGAATACATTGTTTGTTCTTGATTATCCTGATGACAATTTTCATAAAATTGAAACGTTGATACCTGCAAGTTTCATATACCTGAGTGCCGCACATCTGCTAGATTATATATATATATATATATATAATCTGCCCTGTGTGTGATGGCTGGCCTATACGCCGTATATAATTTAGGGAACACTAAAGTAACACATCCTAGATCTGAATGAAATATTCTTATTAAATACTTTGTCCTTTACATAGTTGAATGTGCTGACAACAAAATCACACACAAATTATCAATGGAAATCAAATTTATTAACCCATGGAGGTCTGGATTTGGAGTCACACTCAAAATTAAAGTGGAAAAACACACTACAGGCTGATCCAACTTTGATGTAATGTCCTTAAAACAAGTCAAAATGAGGCTCAGTAGTGTGTGTGGCCTCCATGTGCCTGTATGACCTCCCTACAATGCCTGGGCATGCTCCTGATTAGGGAAGCCAATCCTGGGCCTTTTTTTCAATCCCGGGGATTGGGATTGAAAAATGGCCAATCCCGGGATTCCCGGGATACCCGGGATTGGCTTTTAGATAAGTGGCCGCCCCCTCGCCCCACCCCGCCCCGCCCACCCGCACATATAACTTACCATATACCGAGGGCGGGCGGGCGGGGATCATCCTTTCATCGCTGCTGACGGCTTCTGACAGCGCAGCGTGACCTCTCACGCTGCGCTGGGGACCCGGAAGGAGGAAGCCAGGCAGCGTCTGAGCGTCCTGTGGACGCTCAATGCTGATCCCTCAATCCCCAGGATTGGAGCTTCCAATCCCGGGATTGAATCCCGGACATTTTTGGGCCTAAATCCCGGGATCCCGCCGATCCCGGGATTGGCCACCCTACTCCTGATGAGGTGGCGGATGGTCTCCTGAGGGATCTCCTACCAGACCTGGACTAAAGCATCCAACAACTCCTGGACAGTCTGTGCTACAACGTGGCATTGGTGGATGAAGCGAGACATGATGTCCTAGATGTGCTCAATTGGATTCAGGTCTGGGGAACGGGCGGGCCAGTCCATAGCATCAATGCCTTCGTCTTGCAGGAACTGCTGACACACTCCAGCCACATGTGGTCTAGCATTGTCTTGCATTAGGAGGAACCCAGGGCCAACCGCACCAGCATATGGTCTCACATGGGGTGTGAGGATCTCATCTCGGTACCTAATGGAAGTCAGGCTACCTCTGGCGAGCACATGGAGGGCTGTGCAGCCCCCCAAAGAAATGCCACCCCACACCATTACTGACCCACTGCCAAACCGGTAATGCTGGAGGATGTTGCAGGCAGCAGAACATTCTCCTTGGCGTCTCCAGACTCTGTCACATCTGTCACATGTGCTCAGTAAGAACCTGCTTTCATCTGTGAAGAGCACAGGGCGCCAGTGGCGCATTTGCCAATCTTGGTGTTCTCTGGCAAATGCCAAACTTCCTGCACGGTGTTGGGCGGTAAGCACAACGACCACCTGTGGACGTTGGGCCCTCATACCACCCTCATGGAGTCTGTTTCTGATCATTTGAGTAGACACATGCACATTTGTGGCTTGCTGGAGGTCATTTTGCAGGGCTCTGGCAGTGCTCCTCCTGTTCCTCCTTGCACAAAGGCGGAGGTAGCGGTCCTGCTGCTGGGTTGTTGCCCTCCTACGGCCTCCTCCACAGCTCCTGATGTACTGGCCTGTCTCCTGGTAGCGCCTCCATGCTCTGGACACTACGATGACAGACACAGCAAACCTTCTTGCCACAGCTCGCATTGCTGTGCCATCCTGGATGAGCTGCACTACCTGAGCCACTTGTGTGGGTTGTAGACTCCGTCTCATGCTACCACTAGAGTGAAAGCACCGCCAGCTTTCAAAAGTGACCAAAACATCAGCCAGAAAGCATAGGAGCTGAGAAGTGGTCTGTGGTCACCACCTGCAGAACAACTCCTTTATTGGGGGTGTCTTGCTAATTGCCTATAATTTCTACCTGTTGTCTATTCCATTTGCACAACAGCATGGGAAATTGATTGTCAATTAGTGTTGTTTCCTAAGTGGACAGTTTGAGTTCACAGAAGTGTGACTGACATGGAGTTACATTGTGTTGTTTAAGTGTTCCCTTTATTTTTTTGAGCAGTGTAATATATATATATATTGTGACAAGAACACTGGGATAGTGTTTGAGGGCAGGTATGTTTGTCCCAGGTTCTTGTCTTACATGTTTTAGAAAGTGTTAACTTCTAGGAAAAATGCTTTTGGTTTTGTCAGAACCTTTTCAGTTTGCTGTAAAAGCTGGGTATAGGCTCTAAGAGAGCGATAAGGAGAGTTCTAGACATTGGGCCCAGTTCGGGTCTTTGGCCTCACAGAGGGCTAATCAGGGTTTCAGCTGTGTAACAGTGTTATAGGGCTGCTAGCCTGATTAGTATGGGGAGACTGCCTGGGAATGCTGCAGGGTCTGTGTGAGAGGAACACGCTTTCTGATACAAGTGAGCTACACAGTATTTACTGGAGAACTCTTTGTTTTGTTTAGTGACAGTTAGGAATATCCTGTGTTAGTTAGTGCCGGACAGGCAAGGTATTTTCTTTTGGTGTTTGTTTTATTTTCTGTTTCAATAAAACTGGCCGGGGCCAGTTGTACCAGAAACTGGACTTGTGTTGTTCCTCAGCTGCTGCGTGCTGCCATATTCCCCAGGAAGAGGCGCCTTGCACCCCTACAGTGTTACAACATATATATATATATATATATATATATACAAGTGGAAGGTCCCACACTCTCACCCAACACAGACAGCGGCTGGGGTGCCAAATCAAAGTCTAACCCAGTGTTTGGGTCAGGCTCATTGGTACAGTACAGTGTATCTCCACACTTCCGTGGAGAAAGATAGCACTCTCCAGACTTAAATATTTCAGCAAAAAAAGTCATTTATTGAAAACTTGGTTCCATAATAAAAGTACAAACCAATGCACATAAACCAAAGAAAAGGGGCTCACCAACGTTTCGGTCCTGTTTTGCGGACCTTTCTCAAGGTGTCTGCCAAAATAGTCAATCAATCCAGTAAAGTCATCAGTTAGAAACAAATGAGGAAGGAACCAGGATCCTGGTTCCTTCCTCATTTGTTTCTAACTGATGACTTTACTGGATTGAGAGTGCTATCTTTCTCCACGGAAGTGTGGAGATACACTGTACTATATATATATATATATATATATTCTTTCAAAATGTTCAGGTATTGCGCAACATGAACTGTTGTGAATCAGAGTTTATGATACCACAATGAGTGCAGCTTCAGATCCACTCCAAGCCACTGGAGTAAGGGTGAAGACTGTCAAAAAAATGGAGAGCGCACTCTTGATTATATAAGAAGTAACAACTTTTACTTTGTAGCATTTGAATACATACATTGAAAGTTAAAATTCATCAGCAAGGTGTTTCCACCTCAACTTAGCCGGTATATCTCCCGAACCACAGCTCGTCTGGTCTCCGGCTCTGAATCCGGGGGTTGACGTCACGGCGTCTACGTCACTTAGCCACGCCCAACGCGTTTCGTACGTCAGGTACTTCCGTTGGGCATTAACATTCAATGTATGTATTCAAATGCTACAAAGTAAAAGTTGTTACTTCTTATATAATCAAGAGTGCGCTCTCCATTTTTTTGACAATATATATATATATATATATATATATATATACATACACACACACACACACACACACACACACACACACACACACACACACACACACCCACCCCAGAGGGGAATATGGAAACCAGAGGAAGTCACATGATGTAATTGCAGCTTCCTGACAGGCCACTGCCCCCACTCCACATAAATGCACTGATATAAAATGTCTGCCACTATTTACTTACACAGAGACTCCCCCCCCCCTGTAATGTCACCCACTATTCACATGATATGCCACAATCACACATAGCCACAATCACAAGTACATACAGTCACTACTGGTGGTTCTGGGCTCCGGCCAGTTCAAGGGAAATCGCACAATCACAATGGCAGCATGTGTACCCACCTTTACACACCAGACGGGTATTTATACACAGCAACACTGATATTATGTGGACACAAAAGTAACAATACAATGACACATTAACAGGAAATTGTTTCTGTCACCATAGCGACAATTATCTGGAAATAAGATAATACACAGACACATAAAAAGACTCAATGGAAATCTTTTGTTTTTAAACGACTTTATTTCATATCTTTAAAATATAGAGAAAAATCTGTGTATTAAACATTAAAAATACTTTACTCTGCAAAACAGTCTATGGGGGTCATTCAGACCCAGCCGCAACAGCGGGCCGCAGCAGTTTGCAGGTGGTGGCACAATGCACATGCGCAGCGGCCGTGCGGACACACACATTGCGATCACATCCCTGAGGGGTGAACGCGGGTGGGCCGGTACCATTTTCCGGGGAGGCTGCGTGATGTCACATCTGCGTTCATCTCTGATTAACCCCCTATAAGCTTCCAGAGTGCACCTCATATCTCATCTTTTCCAAGTTACTACAAATGATATGAGATCGGTAGCAGCACTACTTTCAGGATTATTACACAGAACACACATAAAGGCTGACACAGCAAATAACAGTAACACATACAAGGGATTAATTAGAAATAAGGAGGCATAATCATTATGTCTAATTATCAACTGGTTCTGTGCAGGACACATACACCTCTTTACTGCCTCCAGCAGCCCCTGGTACTGCACTGTGACCACCCGCCCTGTCTCCCCCCACTACTGCCTCCCACCATCTCACCCACTACTGCCATCCACCCTGTCTACCCCCACTACTGCCTCCCACCATCTCACCCACTACTGCCATCCACCCTGTCTCCCTGCACTACTGCCACCCGCCCTATCTCCCTATACTACTGCCGCCCACCCAGTCTCCCCCCACTACTGCCACCCACCGTCTCCCCCCACTACTGCCACCCCTCTCCCCACCACTATTGCCACACGCCCTGTCTCATCCCCCTACTGCCACCACCCTGTCTACATCCACTACTGCCACTGTCATGTCTCCCCACACAACTGCCACCCACCCCATCTCCCCCCATTAATGCCACCACCCTGTTTCCCCATCACTATTGCCACCCGCCCAGTCTCCCCCCACTACTGCCACTCACCCTGTCTTCCCCCACTACTGCCACCGCACTCTCTCCCCCAATACTGCCATGCCCTGTCTCCCCCCCACTACTGCATCCGCCCTGTCTCCCCCCACTACTGCCACCCATCTCCCCACCACTATTGCCACCCGCCCTGTCTCCCCAGACTGCCACCGCCCTGTCTTCCCCCACTACTGCCACCACCCTGTCTCCCCACACAACTGCCACCCGCCCCATCTCCCCCCAATACTGCCACCACCCTGTCTCCCACCACTATTGACACCCACCCAGTCTCCCCCCACTACTGCCACCCACCCTGTCTTTCCCCACTACTGCCACCACACTCTCTCCCCAATACTGCCACGCCCTGTTCCCCCCACTACTGCCACCCACCATCGCCCCGCCACTACTGCCACCGCCCGGTCTCCCCCTCGGACACCTTAGTGCTGCTTGGGGATAATAATAGGATTTTGGTTCTTACCAGATAAATTATTTTCTTTGAATCCAAAGGGGGCACTGGAGTACTCTTGAGATATGGACGGTGTGTTAGCAGGGACAGGCACATTTAAATATTGAAATTAGTAACCCTCCACCTCCTCCATACACCAAGGTACCTCAGTGTTTTTACTGAGCCAAACAGGAGCAATAGATAGGATGAACATTAGAGAATTACATATAACATTATAACATAACGGACAACGATAAAGTTGACACATAATGAAATGGACAACTGAACAGTTGACGCGACAATAGATAACAATCACCTTAACAATTGAGCAAGTTGGTGAGAATCCGTTACCATAAGATCTACTGAACTTACCACAGGACAGGTGAAACTGCTCTGGGTGGGCGTCCAGTGCCCCCTGTGGATTCAAAGTAAAGGATTTATCTGGTAAGTACCAATATCCTATTTTTTCATCCACTATGGGTCACTGTAGTACTCTTGGGACATACCAAAGTTTCCCCCTTGGGCGGGAGAGCTGTTTGGCACCTGTAACACTAGACGGCCAAAGCTAGATGCTGATGCCGCAAACGTATTAAACTTGTAAAAGCGCACAAACGTGTGCACTGATGACCATGTAGCCGCACTGCAAAGTTGCGTCATAAAAGCTCCATGACCTGCTCCCATGACGTTCCCACAGAATGCAAGGAATGTGCTGACACATGCAGTCGGTGTTAGACTAGCATGAAAGTGCACCTGATGAATGGTCAAGTTAATCTATCTGGCCAAGGTCTGTTTGGAAGCTGGCCAACCTACTGCATCATAGAGAACAAACAACATATCCGTTTTACGTACTGTTGATGTTTGGGCTACATAAATGCGGGGTACGCGTACCACATCCAATGTAGCTGGAGTTCCTGCACCCTCTGATAATACCGGAACTACGATTGGTTGATTGATTTGAAAAGAAGATACTACCTTTGGTAGGAAAGCGGGATTCGTCCGAAGTTCCGCTCTATCATCATGAAACACCAGATACGGTGGCTTGCAGGACAAGGGAACCCAATTCTGAAACACGCTTTGCTGAAGCTAAGGCTAGGAGAAAAACTGTATTCCAAGTCAGAAACTTAACATCCACTTGTTGCAAGGGTTCAAAATTTGAAGACTGTAAAAAATCTAAAACCAGATTCAAATCCCATGGCGCTGTAGGTGGTATAAATGGAGGTTGTACTCTGAGGACACCTTGCAGGAAAGTGTGAACAGTTGGCAAAAGGGCCAAACGCCTTTGAAAGTAAATTGACAAGGCAGAGACCTGCACCTTTAGTGTAGATAAACGCAGTTCTCCATCTAACCCAGTCTGTAAAAATAGCAAAAGACGGGATAACTTGAAAGGATAACTTGAGGTCGGAAAATTCCGAGCTTCACACCACCCTATACAGGCATGCCAAATCCTTTGATAATGAGCTGCCGTTACTGGCTTTCTCTTTCTAGCATGTAACATGGTTGGTATAACTGATTCTGGAATGCCCTCTCATCTGAAGAGAGTGGTTTCAACAGCCACCCCATCAAACGCAGCAGCGCTAAATCGAGGTACAGGAATGGATCCTGTTGTAGCAGGGCAGGACGTAGCGGGAGTGTCCACGGATTGTCTGCGAGTAGACCTCTGAGATCCGAGAACCACGCTCTCCAAGGCCAATGAGGCGCCACTAATATGACTATCATGGACTGTAATTTGATCCGCTTTAGCAACTGAGGAAGCAGTGGAAAAGGTGGAAACCGATACATGAGGCTGTACGGACACGTGATTGTGAGAGTATCCACTGCCACTGCCTTTGGATCTCTTGTTCTGGACACATACTGGGGTGTTTGATGATTTTGGCAAGATGCCATTAGATCCACCTGTGGGTAAACCCACCTCTGGAGTTAGGGCCCATTCCCCTTGATGAAAATCCTGACGGCTGAGATAATCCGCCTCCCAGTTGTCCACTCCTGGAATAAACACTGCCAACAATATCACTTAAGGATTCAAGCAACTTCCCGCATGGCCATGCGACTTTGAGTTCCTCCTTGTTTGTTGCTGTATGTGACGTCACGTTGTCTGACTGAACCTGTCGCAGCGTGTTGTAAATTGCCCTGAGTTCCAGGACATTTATTGACAGTAAACTTTCTTGTGAAAATTAAAATTAACTGCGCTTGTTATGTACCGTGCTGCACCTGGAGCCAGGAAAGAAACTACAGAGCGCACAGTCCCGCTGGACGCAGCGGGATCTGAAACGCTGCCAGCCCCGCCGGCCGCCGTGCGGCAAGAAACATCAAAGCCGCTAGCCTCGCCGGCCGCCGCACGGCAACACACATCAGAGCCACAGCGGCTTGTGAACATCCTAAGCGCAGGGAAAGGTAGGACACCTGCAAACCAGGTTAATAAAAACTCACTGTGCTGGCTACTCCACTACATATTCACTCAAAAGAGTGTAAACATTCTCGATTTAACCAAACTATTTCATTTACAGGTACCGCATATCTCTGTTAACATTTTTTCCTTTATACATAATTATTTATTTTTCATAGCGCTTTCCATTTTTTCATTTTAAAAGTAAACTTTCTTGGTCTGACCAGAGACCCTGAAACTGACAATTTTGGACCACTGCTCCCCAACCTCTGAGACTTGCGTCTGTCATCAGAATAATCCAATTCCAGACTCCAAATATTTTTCTTGCTGTGAGATTGTGTACTTGGAGCCACCAGAGTAGTGGTATTCTGGCCCTTGGAGACAGCCTCACCATCTGATGAATTTGTAAATGCGAGCCTGTCCACTGTGCGAGAACATCTAGTTGAAAAGGACGTGAGTGAAATCTTCCGAACTGGAGTGATTTGAAAGACGTCACCATCTTTCCTAACTAACTAATCCATAAAACCTTTTAGTCCGTGGACGCACGGCCAAAATACGGGTTATATTAAGTGTCATTTCACTATTTATTTTTTAATTCAGGTGATACATTGCAGCTGTATTTAATACAGTATTTTATTAAATAAATGTGTATACTTTTTACTAGGCTATATTGTGATTCATGTGGCATTTGAAACACTGTTTCATTAATAAATGTAATATTAGACTCTCCTAGCGCTCCCTTCTTTTGCTTTTTTTGATCTTATTGATAATC
Organism: Pseudophryne corroboree; assembly: GCF_028390025.1. Taxonomy (NCBI): domain Eukaryota; kingdom Metazoa; phylum Chordata; class Amphibia; order Anura; family Myobatrachidae; genus Pseudophryne; species Pseudophryne corroboree. The sequence continues at coordinate 1,726,649 of NW_026967503.1, read as the reverse complement.
TGTTGGGACAGCCCGTCCACAACTGGTGAGCAGCTATCAGAGTTTAATTGGGTTTGTGTGTGCTGTGGAGCGCCGATTCAAAACCAATTTCTATGTTGAAGGAGTATCTGTTGAGACGGAGCTTTGATGAGAAGTACAGAACTATTATCACTCCCAGGGATCTGAGATGAGCTATCATCAGAGACATCCCCTTCGTGAACACCCGAGGTACTGACGAGAGGCCAAATGGTAGTGCCTGAAATTGATAATGGTTTTGTTGTACTGCAAACCTTAAGTACACCTGATGTGGTGGCCAAATTGGAATGTGTAAGTACGCATCCCTGAGATCCAGAGAAATCATGAATTTATGTGGCTCTAAACCTGCAATCACTGAATGCAGGGATTCCATCTTGAATCTGTAGTAAGCGATGTAGTGATTGAGCCCCTTTAGGTTCAATATCGGTCTGACAGAGACATCCAGCTTTGGTACTACAAAAAGACTGGAATAGTAACCTTGACCCTGTTGGTGATCTGGGACCGGAATCAAAACTGCTGACTCTACGAGAGACTGAATCATGGTCTACAGAACCGCCTTCTTGTCTCCTGATACAGGCAGACATGTCTTGAAAAATCGCATTGGTGAAAGACAATCAAACTCTAATTTGTAACATTTGGACACTAAATTGCGGATCCACCCATCTATGGATGTCTGAAACCACGCCAAATGAAACGTCTGAAGGCGTGCTCCCACTGTCACGATCCGGGTTATTACCCCCATTATTTACCTGCTAAGTGCCTTCTGAGACTGGCCCGGCGTTCCAGGCCTGGATTCCACCTGCGCTGTCTGCGGGCAGCGCACTGCATATCTGTGTCTCAAGGTTCTCCTCTCTGATTGCCGCAGCGCTGGCATGGCAATATTACACAAAACATCCATTTGTTTAAAGTTTGGCATCTCCTGCCCTCCGCGGCCATTACTGCCGATTCCCACATGTAAAATACAGACAGACTTTCCTTCCAGTTTCAAACATGGGCGCAGCCATGTTTGTTTTTTATCACGTTGTTTTCAGCCTATCCGCTGCAGTCTGGACTCTGCCTATATTATCCAGCCAATCCAGGCTCACCAGCTGGTATAAATATCCTGCTCCAGGGTTGGGTAAGGGTCAGTGCTTTGGTTGTCAATCCTTGCATACATGTCTCTCCTGTTTGGTGAATTCTCAGCTTGACTTTCCAGGTACTCCAGCTCCTGTGATTCAGCTTCTCCAAGAGACCGGCACCAATTACCTCCCTGCGGTGCAGCCTGACTCCTGCAGTGTTCCAGCTCTGCTTCCTGGCTATCTACTTCGATCCTGACATTGGCTTCCAGCTGTGGACCTGCTCTGCTTCCAGCGGTGTCTTGGTATTGTTACTACTTCCATTATCTACAGCATCGCTCACTAGCCTCTGTGGTAAAGTGTCACTGGCTTCCAGCGCGTCACTTACATCACCCTCAGCTTCCAGCAGTGCTTGGTGTTACCATCTGCCTACAGCGGTGCTTCACGTCATCTCTAGCGGTATTCATATATCACTCTGCATCTCCTTCTACACAACATCGGACCACAGTATCCATCAATGTTCACCATCAAACTGTTGCTCCAGTGGTGAGTTCAGCACATCTTTCCTCACACCGGTTCCGTTCGGCAGTCTCTGGCAACTCTATCTACTTCACTTCAACCTCAGTGTAACAGTGCCTATCCCAGTCTCCTGTCTGCCACCTACTGGGCGGTACTTGCTGGTTCCTCATTACAGCGGTTAGCTGTGGCCACAGACTTTTCAACTCCGGATTTTGGCAAGGACTTTTGTCATCTTGTTCTGCATAGCCACAGTCTCAAATACCAGCTGCATTCCCAGGAACTGTACTGCATTTCATTCTGCACTCACTGTTGAAGATATCTCATTGCCAAGATATATACTGTGTGTTCAATAAATTGACTTTTATATTTTACTCCATTGTTGTGGTCACGCCTTTGGGTTGATGGTGTTCAAACATCCTGCATTTCTAGGAACCTAATCTTACCTCCACGGTTCACCTACACGCCAGCCCCTACATCTGAAGCTTCCCTAAGTCAGCCTCAGTTGTCACACCCACAACTGAAGATACGAGATGGGCTGGAAGCCCGTCATGCCACTGGCTTGTCGGTCGTCTTAGTGTCATGACGGTTAGTGGTTTATTGAAAACCACGTCATCTACCATGTCTACTGTGTATGGTTGTTCTTCTAGCATGGCCTCGAAAGGACTGAGGTCTATAGGATTTGAATGCTGATCCAGATAATTTACATTTAGGAACCTGTAAAGGCAATGGTAGGAAAACAGACTTTCTCCCCGTGGCCTGAGAAATCCATTTGTCCAATTCAGGACCAAACAACATCTCGCCAGCATAAGGCAATGCATCTATTCCTCATTTGGACTCTGCCTCCGCCTGCCAAGAATGCAGCCAAAGTGCACGTTGTGCTGCAACTTGTGAAGCTGAAAGGTGAGAACTAACCAGGCCGACGTCCATAAAAGCCATACCTAGATACTCAGCAGATTCACAGATGTTCTTCTTGTAGGCCCAACTTAAGCTGTGTTGCCCATGCAACTACAGCCTTGTTAATCCAAACTCCAACCAAAGCAGGTCTAAGCAACACCCCTACTGCTGTATACACTGACTTTAGCATAGCGTCTAGCTTACACTCTGATGGGCCTTTAAGCGTCATAGCAGCTGGAACTGGAATGGTTAACTTCTTAGAAAGTTTTGACACCAAGGAATCCACAGCCGGCCAATTTCACCATTTAGACGTCATAGACTCTGGGAACGGGTAACTTGACAGAAACCGTTGAGGCATAGAAAACCGTTTATCCGGATTCTTCCATGCTTCTGTTAACTGCTTATTCAGAGAATCTGAATAAGGAAAACACACCGGTGTTCTCCGTCTTTTAGCAAATAACACTTCATCATTTGAAAGAGGTTCTTCAATCTCCGTAAAATTTAGAACCTGATGTACTGACCGATGAGATTATCAATGGCCAGACTATCAGTAACCTCATTATCTGACTTCTGGCCCAATTCACCTTCCTCATGTTCCTCTTGAGCTATCAGGTCTGGCATTGAATCGTCAGAATGCAACATCGCTGAAACTGGTAAGTTATAAAACAAATGCTAACTATCTTTCGGAACTGAGCTAGACTTGGACTTTTGTAAGCCTTGCAAAGCCCTAGACATCTCCTGAGCCCCTTCTGGTATTACCCTAGCCTCAGATCTATCCGTCTCACGCTCCTATCGCGCAGCTTCCAATTTTGATTGTAACCCAGACATTACCCAAGGAGGATCTGGGTATGGGTTCGTATTTGCAGTCGTATTTGCAAGACATACTGTGCATGCAGCAGTTCCGTCAGGTAACACACTCTCACAGACCTTGCAGCTAAGCTGCTTTTTTGATTTTGCATTTACCTTACTCATTATGTACACAGACAAGTAGACAAAAAACAGACAAGTCCCACGACTCAGTAAAAATGTAACTAAAGTGTGTATAACCCAGAAGTGCAGTGTACGTGGGACACACTATAATCAGTGAAACCTGTGCTGTACCGAATTCCTACTAACACCCCAACTCCTTCAGTGGCCGAGTGTTGTAGGACAGCAGCAAACTTCCTGCAAGAAGAACCAGGAAGTAAGGTTAAAATGGCATCCTGCCATGTGCATGCCTATACTCAAGTATAATAAAGCATGCAAGATGAAACTTATTACCATATTAACCGATATATATTGTGCTCAGCCTCCCCCCTCTCCTCCTTCTAAAGACAGACTCGCGGCAGCTGCCGTACTCGTGCTCCTCTCCTGAGCACCGACAAGCCAATTGCTGCAGCAGCAGCACAAACAATCCCGGACCAAAGCTTCTTAATAATCTGGGAAGGGATTGAGTGTAAAAAAGAAAAAATCTATGAAAAATAGAAAAACTGTGGAGAACTCCCCACGTGAGGTACCTTTGGGAGTATGGAGGGGAAGGAAGGTTACTAATTTAAATGTGCCTGTTCCTGCTAACTCTCCGTTCATATCTCGAGTACTCCAGTGACCCCAAGTGGATGAAAAATAAATTACCCATAGTGCATCTGGCAACCCAATTACAGCACTAGTGCCACCCACCCTGTCTCTCCCCTCTGACACCTCAGCACCGCTTGGGGATACTAGCCACAGATAGTGCCTCCGGCAGTCCCCACCACAGCAATAGTGCCATCCAACATGTCTCCACTCTGACATCTCAGAACTTCTTGAGGATTCTTGGAACTGCTGGTAACAGTCCATCTGCAGATGGAAGCAAGCTGGGCAGTAAGGAGGAAGACGCTGCTTCTGGTACCTTGGACCCCGGTCATGTAGGGCTGGGAGAGTCAGTAAGATTAATAGTCCCCATCTTACTGGCAGCCGGTGAAGGGAGTAGAGAATGGGTGTTATGTGGCAGGAACGGGCTGGTTAGGTAACAGCCTGGCTGCTGCATTCTGTACAAGCTACAAGCGGTGCAATTCTTTTGCTGGGAGACCCAGTTAGAGGACATTGAAGTAGTCTATGCGTGATTATACAAGTGTATGTATGACTGTAGGTAGATCTTCTGAGGGAAATAAGTGGTGGAGTCTGGCTATGTTCCTCAGATGACAATCTGATTGTGGCAGATACCTGATATCTAAGTGTCACTCCAACATCCAGGATACCAAGATTCCGCACATGATCAGCATTTTGTAACTCTGAATCCCCAAGCGTAAGTCTGGTTGCTTTGCAAAGCTGAGCTGTAGCCCTGCCCTTTGGTGGTGAGCTTCTATCATAAAGACCTGTTTCCCCAGGACTGAGTCACAGCCAACTGGCATCACCAACACCTGGAGCTCAGCTAGACAACCATTTAGGATTGGTACTGGGTACCTGGAGCAAAAGACAGGTCATCTGCATAGCAGTGGTAGATGAGGGCATGACATCTGAATATTTCACCCAGTGGTAGCATGTATACTGCAAAAAGCATAGAAGATAGGATAAGAACCTTGAAGAAAAACGCATGGCAATGATGAGTATACTCCAGAAGATTAAAATGGTTCCTCACCTAAGTGATGTCTGTTGTGTGCAACAAGAGCTGATTTATTTCTCAGAGTATGGAAATGGCTTCTCACCCGTGTGACTTCTCTGATGTATAATAAGACTTGATTTCTGGGTAAAACATTTCCCACACACAGAGCAATAAAATGGCTTCTCACCTGTGTGACTTCTCTGATGTGTAACAAGACTTGATTTCTGGGTAAAACATTTCCCACACTCAGAGCAATAAAATGGCTTCTCACCTGTGTGACTTCTCTGATGTGTAACAAGATGTGATTTCTGTGCAAAACATTTCCCGCACTCAGAGCAAGAAAATGGCTTCTCACCTGTGTGACTTCTGTGATGAATAACAAGATCTGATTTGTGTGCAAAACATTTCCCACACTCAGAACATGGAAATGGCTTCTCACCTGTGTGACTTCTCTGATGTATAACAAGACATGATTTCTGGGTAAAACATTTCCCACACTCAGAGCAATAAAATGGCTTCTCACCTGTGTGACTTCTCTGATGTGTAACAAGATGTGATTTGTGTGCAAAACATTTCCCACACTCAGAACATAGATATGGATTCTCACCTCTGTGACTTCTCTGATGTATAACAAGATCTGATTTGTGTGCAAAACATTCCCCACACTCAGAACATGGAAATGGATTCTTATCTGTGTGACTTCTCTGATGTGTAACAAGATCTGATTTGCGTCCAAAACATTTCCCACACTCAGAGCAAGAAAATGGCTTCTCACCTGTGTGACTTCTCTGATGTGTAACAAGATTGGATTTCTGTGCAAAACATTTTCCACACTCAGAACATGGAAAAGGCTTCTCACCTGTGTGGCTTCTCTGATGTGTAACAAGATGTGATTTCTGTGCAAAACATTGCCCACACTCAGAACATGGAAATGGTCTCTCACCTGTATGACTACTCTTATGTTTAACAAGATTTGATTTCCGTGTAAAACATTTCTCGCACTCAGAGCAAGAAAATGGCCTCTCACCTGTGTGACTACTCTGATGTTTAACAAGATTTGATTTCCGTGCAAAACATTTCCCACACTCAGAACATGGAAATGGTTTCTCACCTGTGTGATATCTCTGATGTGTAACAAAAGCTGATTTGTATGTAAAATATTTCCCACACTCAGAACATGGAAATGGCCTCTCGCTTGCTTTAACTGGCTGATGGGTTATAAGCTTTGTGTTCTGTGTAAAATAGTTGGCATCTATAGAACAGGGAAACACTGTATCTACTGTCAGAGCTGTAACAGATGCACCAATATCAGAGTGATCAGGAGAACATTTCCCAGGATCAGAGGGCTCAGCTGATAGAGCTGGATGTATAATTGGGGTAATGGGGTTATCTCCTGGAGAATCCTGTCTACTGTCATTATCTTTTATGTCACAATCCGGGGATAACATTAGATGTCCTTCTGAGATATTCCTGCTTGTGTGTCCATCTGCTGGAAATAAAATACATTATGGAAATGTGACATTTTCTGTAACAATATTAATCTTGTAAACAATAGGAGAAGACGACTCTCTGGGACACTTAATTGTAAATGTGTGTGTATAATAAAACATAACTTTTAATGAAGGCTTTATAACATTGTGTCTCAGACTATCATTGTGTCCACCCTCCTGAGAACACTCACAATAACAAATGTATTATAATAAGACTTAGATATATCTCTCTATTGTACTGGTAACTAACCATGAAGTATAAATGGAGATGTAGTCACTCGCCAAGTCCTATGTCAGCACCAATGTAAAATAATGGATGTGGAACATATCGTATGAATTGGAGATTCTAGATGAACAATAACATCAGTCATATGAGCTGATGGATCAGAGAAATGTCTCCTAACGTTACTCCTGGAAGCATTGGTAAGGTAGCATTCCTTTATGTGTGTGCTCATACGCTGGTAAGCCTGTATATGTGTTACTCACCCTTATATAACGTATATTGCTACAGCAGAGTAGGTGTGGAACAAGGTACTTTACATGCAATACACCATATAATACCCTGTAATCCTCATCATCTGCTAGGTTATAATCCATTTTTACAAACCCCCCCCCTCCCATCATCAGTGTCTTACCTCTATACTCTCAATAGTAATAAGGATGATGTGTGTACGTTAAGTATGATACAGAGAATTACATATCAGGATCAATACAGCTGCCACCATACTTCTGCTTCTCACACGTGTGCTACTGGCAGCAGTGAACATCTGAGTGAGAGTCAGGGGAAAACAGCAGAGTCTAATGAGAAAGATTGGATCTGCCTTTGCAGGGATGTACCACACCTGTCACCCCTGTTAGTATATAAAATAATAAATAAAAGGGGCGTGATCTATCCAGACGTGCTTTCTGGAGCACTCCTCACTAAGTGGCTTCTTATCTACCCTACCTGATAGCTCTCAGCCGCCACTGGGACCAAGACCCAATCTATTAAGTCCCCCACTCCTTCTGTCCAAAATCCGTTTGCGCCGCTCACTCCGGGCACCGTTCACTGCCGCAGCCTAGTGACACCGCTGAAGCCACAGGCTGTATTCTGGGGCTAAGTGCACTCAGTCTTTCCTGCACGCTCCGGACTCCTGACTTGGAGGCGCTTTTGTCTCAGACGGGTGCACAGCTCCCACTACTGCTGGGGACAGAACGGGCTGCCCACAGTCACTGGAGCCCGGCGGTGGTATTGGGAAGTGAGATGGCTGCCAGTTTGGATCCTGGTGCCTGGCCATCGCATGCTTTGCCTTCTGCCTTCAATAAGGTGTAAAATTGATATAAGCCGCTAAATAAATGTCCTGACGGCTGGACCGGGGTCACTACACTAAATTGAAGCATTTGCCTGGAGGTGAAACTACCTTCTATTTATATGGTACCACTATAATCTACTTCCTCTCAGTCTACATGCAGAGCCCAGTATCAAGTATCGTCTGAGTACAGCTCATTAAACTCTGATTACAACCTCACAGTATATTATTTTGTGGATTTATTCACTGAATATATTTAGCCATTTGTGTCTCTCTGTGCGGAGTACTTCACGTCTGTGATCACGCTGACCTCTAGTGGAATTTTTTGGTCATTACTGTGTTATTTGAGTTGCATTACATCATGTTTACTTGAAATTTGGGCTCGGATACCCCCATCAGCCCGACTAAGACTTTAATTTTGAACTAAGTAATCTTGATGTAACCTCCTGACAGTGTACTACTGCTCCATTTATTTATAGATTGTTTGTATTTTCCTATCTCTGAGAGGTCCGTCTCTTTGTAGCCGGCTTACAATACCTCCAAAAAAGGTTAAAAAGGCCCCACCTGTCCATCTCTTTGGTACCTCGAATTCAGGTGGTCCTTCTGAGACTGCTACATCATCATCTGCTACTTCTTGCCAGATGCACAGCCCAGCTGTAATGGCTGAAGACTTCTTAAGACACTATAGATGGTCCTGCTACTCTACGCTCCCTTCAGGAAGACATGTTCTCTATATGTGATAAAGTCATTGATTTAGAAGACAGGTCTCGGAGAAATAATATCAGAATAATGGGCGTTATGGATTATGTTACAAATGCTGAGCTTTATGATTATGCCACGGTTCTCTTTTCAGAAACTTTCACTGAAGGCTTCTGCCGCAGACCTTCTTATTGATAGGATCCATAGACTCCCAAAGTCCAAACAGGCCCCTATCCAAGCACTGAGGGACACTCTGCTAAGGGTCCACTTTTTCACATTAAAGAATGCTGTTAGGCGCCGGGGTCCGCTCGGCCGTGCGGGCCGGCGCCTAGCAACCAGGGACGCCGGGCGCGTTCAGCCGCCGGCTCCCTGGCAACGCCTAGACGCCGGGCGCACGGAGCCGCTCAGACCCTAGCAACAGGGACGCTACGATCAGACCGCGTTCCCTGTTGCTGGGTCTTAATTAAATCAGTGCTTGTGTGTTTTGGCCGTGCAGCATGCAGCTGCACGGCATCATTATGTAATTACCCTGTCTGGATCAGGATTGGAGGGCTCTCAAATATAAGCACTCCCAGGACTTCTCACAGACGCCGGTGATAGCTTCCTGTTTGCCTGTGTCTGCTGCAGAGAGAGTTCCTAGTCCCGGTCCATTCGATTGTTCCTGTTGTCAGTGATCCTGTACTCGGAAGTTACCATCTGTTCCTGGAGTCTGACCCAGCACCTTAACATCTGGTGGCGTTCGTGAGTCGCGGCGCTGCCGTGTGTTGCGGCTTGTCCGCTACTGTTTATTATTTGCTTTATTGTGTTCTGGAGCTTTTGCGGAGGATTCCGCTTCCACAAGATCCACTCTGGTGTCTGGCGGTGCTGGATAGGAGTGTCGGATCAGTGGATCCTTGGTTGTCCTTTTTCCCTGGCGGCTTGTCCGCACATACCTTTTGAATTTGTTAGTTAGCTTGTAACCCCTGGCCTGGTTGTTTAGTCAGAGGGCCCCTTGTTATCACCCTGTCTCGGACTTCCCCTTGTCTCCCATTAAGACCTGCGGGGGCATCGGGGTTGGGCAGACATAATCCGCCCTTCGAACGCGGCTGCCATGGGCTCAAGCAACCATAGTCTCGCAGGGGATTTCTGATAACACGGGCGAGACAACGGAGTTAGGGCGCCAGGGGTTACTAGGCTCTCCAGCTCCCACAACCAGTATATTGTTCCTGTACTCAGATCCCTGTCATAAGATCTTCTCCAGTCGGGAGTACAGGAATCATAACATTATCACCGGCCAGACAAAAGAAAAATTTTTAACTAGAGTTAATTTTTTCACTTATTCAGTTGGGAGAATTTTGTCGGTCTCATGAATCCCACCGGTGTTGGGCCAAATCCTGGCCAGTTTTTAGTTAGTCAGATTCAAGAACTTACTCAGATGGTTCAGGATCTGTCCCTCCGGGTGAGCTCACAGGAAGATCTGTTACGGACTTCCCCGAGGGTCATCCCTGAACCAAAGATGCATCTGCCTGACCGTTTTTCTGGGGATAGAAAACAGTTTTTTAATTTTAAAGAGTCTTGTAAACTTTATTTTCGGTTAAGACCAGTCTCCTCAGGTACGGAGGCTCAGCGGGTTGGAATTATTATTTCTCTGCTTCAGGGGGATCCTCAGACCTGGGCTTTTGGTTTAAAGACAGACGATCCGGCCTTATCGTCTGTAAACGCCTTTTTAAAATCTTTGGGGCTATTGTATGATGACCCTGATAGAGAGGCGTCCGCAGAAAGTCAGTTGCGTGCTCTTAGACAGGGTAGGAATCCTGCAGAGAATTATTGTACGGAGTTTCGCCGTTGGTCGAACGACTGTGGCTGGAATGACCCTGCCCTGCGCAGTCAGTTTCACCTCGGCTTATCTGAATCTATAAAAGACAGTCTCCTTCAGTATCCCGCTCCTGAGACCCTTGATAAACTCATGGAGCTCTCTATTAAAATAGATCGTCGGCTCAGAGAGCGGAGGGCTGAAAAAGAGGCATCTGTAGTTTCTTTTCCCTGTGTTCCTTCCGTTCCTGTAGACATGGAGGAACCTATGCAGATTGGTCTCTCCAAATTGTCTCCGGAAGAAAGAACCAGGAGGCAAAATTCTGGTCTGTGTTTATACTGCGGAGGTAAGGGACATTTTGCCCGTAGTTGTCCAAACAAGTCGGGAAACTTCCTGACCAAGTGAATAGTGAGGGGGTTCACTTTGGTCTACAGCTCATCTCCTCAAATAATTCACTGTTGGTTCCAGCTAAAGTTTCTTATGACAGCCTCTGTTCCTCGGTCTCTGCTTTTGTGGACAGTGGAGCTGCAGGAAACTTTATGGACCTAACATGGGCCAAGGCCTTAGGTATTCCTCAGCTAACCTTAGGTAGGTGTATCACCATGCATGGTTTAGATGGGAGTCCCTTATCCAATGGGGTTATTTCCCTATGTACTCCTCCTGTTTTGCTCTCGGTGGGAGCTCTACATTCTGAAAAGATTGAGTTTTTTCTTACCCATTGTCCAGCAGTTCCTGTGGTTCTGGGTCACCCTTGGCTGGCCTTTCATAATCCCATCATAGATTGGCAGTCTGGGGAGATCCTACAATGGGGTACCATCTGTGATAAAGAATGTATTACGCTTCCTATCCGAGTAGCCGCTGCCGGGTCCGCACATATTCCTGGAGAATACCAGGATTTTTTGGATGTGTTTTCCAAGGGCAATGCGGATATTTTGCCTCCCCATAGGCCTTATGATTGTACCATAGAGTTAATTCCTGGTGCCACGTTGCCTAAAGGAAGGTTATATGCATTGTCTGGTCCTGAAACTGTTGCCATGAATGAGTATGTGAAAGAAAGTCTTGAGAAAGGGTTTATCAGGCCATCTAAATCCCCTTTAAGTGCAGGTTTCTTCTTCGTAGAGAAGAAAGATGGTTCCCTCAGACCCTGCATTGACTTTAGAGCGTTGAATAAGATCTCAGTAAAGAATACTTACCCCCTGCCGCTGATCTCTGTCCTCTTTGATCAGCTACGTTCGGCTGTTATTTTTTCTAAGATTGATCTTAGAGGAGCATATAACCTCATTAGAATCAGGTCAGGGGATGAGTGGAAAACGGCATTCAGTACTCAGTCAGGCCACTATGAGTATCTGGTCATGCCATTCGGCCTATCTAACGCTCCGGCAGTTTTTCAGGATCTCATTAATGATGTGCTCCGTGAGTTTCTGGGAAGATTCGTCGTGGTCTATTTAGACGACATTTTGATATATTCTGACTCTGTAGAACAACATGTTACCCAGGTGCGTCAGGTGCTAAAGAAATTACGTGAAAATCACTTATATGCCAAGCTGGAGAAGTGTGAATTTCATGTCACGGAGGTATCCTTTTTAGGGTACATTATTTCCCCTCGGGGATTCCGAATGGAACCAAAGAAGCTCCAAGCCATCCTTAGTTGGGCGCAACCCACCAACTTAAAAGCAATTCAGCGCTTTTTAGGGTTTGCAAACTATTATAGAAGGTTTATTCACTCTTTCTCTGACCTAGTTGCTCCCATTGTGGCACTTACTAAGAAGGGAGCAGATCCTACCAATTGGTCATGTGAGGCTAAAGTATCTTTTCAGGCCTTGAAACAAGCCTTTGTCTCAGCCCCTGTCCTTAGACATCCCAACCCAGAATTGCCTTTCATTGTTGAGGTTGATGCCTCGGAGGTTGGAGTAGGGGCTATCCTTTCTCAGAAGGATCCAGATTCCCTTGAGTTACATCCTTGTGCCTTTATGTCCAGGAAATTCTCATCTGCAGAATCCAACTACGATGTTGGTAACCGGGAGTTGCTGGCTATTAAATGGGCTTTTGAGGAGTGGAGACATTGGCTTGAAGGAGCGACCCATACCATTTCAGTTTTGACTGATCACAAAAATCTTCAATACATTGAATCAGCTAAGCGACTGAATGCCCGACAGGCTCGTTGGGCTTTATTTTTCACTCGTTTCAAATTCATTATCACCTTCAGACCTGGTTCCAAGAATACCAAGGCAGATGCCCTCTCACGCAGTTTTCTTCCCGTTCAAGACAACAGTCCTGTTACTCCCATACTTCCGCCTTCATTCATTCAGGCAGGTCTCACACAGGATGTTTTTTCCCAATTGAAGCTGCTTCAACATCAAGCTCCGGGAAATACTCCTGCTGGTCGTCTTTTTGTTCCTGAGTCTTTGAGGGCAACTGTTTTAGAGGAATTTCATGATAGCAAAGTTGCAGGGCATCTGGGAGTCGCTAAAACTTTGGAACTGGTATCCCGCTCAGTGTGGTGGCCTGGTCTTTCTAAAGACATTAAAGAGTTTGTTTTTTCGTGTCAGGTCTGTGCACAGCATAAAGTTCCCCGTTCTTTGCCTATTGGTCAACTTATGCCCTTGAATGTTCCTCTTAGGCCATGGTCGCATATCTCCATGGATTTTGTGGTGGATCTCCCTCTGTCAGCTGGATGCAGAGTCATATGGGTGGTAGTGGACCGTTTTAGTAAGATGGCCCATTTTATTGCTCTTCCCCGATTGCCATCTGCCCAGGGATTGGCAGTCTTGTTCCTCCGTCATGTTTTCAGACTCCATGGGTTACCCACTGATATTGTTTCTGACAGGGGTCCACAATTCATTGCACAATTTTGGAAGTCTTTTTGTGCTTCGTTTAAGATGAAATTATCATTAACCTCCGGTTATCATCCACAATCCAATGGACAGACTGAGCGAGTGAACCAATCCCTAAAACAATATTTGCGTTTGTACTCGGCCAAACTCCAAAATGACTGGTCTGAGTTTCTTCCATTGGCGGAGTTTGCTTACAATAATGCCTGTCATTCCTCCACCAATGTGTCCCCATTTTTTGCAGTTTTTGGTTTCCACCCCAGAGCTAATTCATTTTTTCAACATTCCTCTGTCTCCTCTCTGGCCCTGACCTCTCATCTTAAACTTATTTGGAAAAAAGTGCACCTGGCTCTCAAAAAAGCAGCTTTCAGGGAAAAAAGATTTTCTGACAGGCTCCGGCGGCCGTGCACTTTTAAAGTAGGAGACAGGGTGTGGTTGTCGACTCGCAATATCAAACTTCGACAAACCTCAGCCAGATTGGGTCCTAGATTTATTGGACCATTTCTCATTATCAAAAAAGTCAATCCAGTTGCTTTCCGGTTACAGTTACCAAGAACTTTGCGGATCGGAAATACCTTCCATTGCTCTTTGCTCAAACCATATGTTTCTTCTAGCAGATTTCCTCGTAAAAAATCTCAGGGGAGATCACCAGTTAATGTACAGGGTCAGCAGGAGTTCTTGGTTGAGAAGGTTCTCGATTCCAAGTTGTCCCGGGGTCGGCTTTATTTTTTGGTGCATTGGAGAGGTTATGGTCCTGAGGAAAGGTCGTGGGTCCTAGATGAGGACCTTCATGCCCCAAGGCTCAAAAGGACATTTTTTCAAGAATTTCCTCAGAAACCCGGATTTAGGGGTTCCTTGACCCCTCCTCAAGGGGGGGGTACTGTTAGGCGCCGGGGTCCGCTCGGCCGTGCGGCCCGGCGCCTAGCAACCAGGGACGCCGGGCGCGTTCAGCCGCCGGCTCCCTGGCAACGCCTAGACGCCGGGCGCACGGAGCCGCTCAGACCCTAGCAACAGGGACGCCACGATCAGACCGCGTTCCCTGTTGCTGGGTATTCCTCGTCCATAACTTAGTGCCTGGATAATCTGCAGCTATTTCTGGATATTTCTACTGTGACGCTGGACAAAAGGCGTCTATTCCACCCAAGGAAATGTACAATACAAATGGGGCTTTCCTACTAAGAATATTGTGATGCGAAACGGCGCCTTCACAGTGATACCTTCACCCGAGGATGACCCTGCTATTCTGAAAAAGTGGGACATTCCTATTGACAGTCCCTCATGACACTTTACCTAAACCAATCCCGGAGGAGTTGTCTTCCGTCTTGATGTAATATGCTAAAGGGGTAAGACTGTTAGAGACACTCAGAGTTTGTTTACTACTGTAACATGTGCCAACCGGGACTAAGTTACTCGGCATGGATCTATTTTTGGGCCAGATTTATTTGCTCTTGTTATGGGTATTAAACATATATTTTTATCTTTATTTCCTGTGCTATTTAATTGCTATATGGTCTGATATTCTATCCACTGTTACATAATACCTTTCTAGAATGTTTGGGTGTTCAGGTAAAGCATGACTGATTCATCTAACATCCTGTTGCCCTTATATCTGTGTTGGTAGAACCTAAATTGGATATCAGGCCATGTTCCTGGCCTTTACCTCCTTTGGATACATTGGTTACATTGAGATATGATATTTTTTTGTACAGTTGTTACTATGATGACTAGATTTTGCACTGTCATATGGCTACTTGGGGTAGTTGGTGGGTTTCCCTTTTAGGCCAGACTGCCACCTTTTTCTGCCTTTCTGTCACGGTACCCTAGTGACGGAATCTATAGCTCCTTTATGGACGCTATTTCTGTTTGTCTCCCATTTTAGTTCACTATTTTATTTTTTCTGTTATTTGATAGTTTGAAGTATGCACACGCCCTACAGACTCTATTGGACTTTACACAGATGATCCTAGATGTTTCATACCATGATCTGATCTCTCTCTATCACGGTGACGTTTCTAAGTCTTAATGTAAAAGGTCTCAATTCTCCCCGTAAGAGACGCCTTGCATTAAAATATTTCGCTTACCAGAAGGTGGCGGTGGTAGCCACTCAGGAATCACATGTTTCATTGCACTCTCCCCCTCAGTTTACCAATAACTACCCAACATGCTATATCTCTTGTGGCGCTGGTAACACACATGACATAATGTGAGGGGGAGAGCAGGAGTATAATAAGGGCTTATGGCTCCTGATGTAAGAGATACACCAGAGAGTGTGGGGAGGAGACTGGTCAGATCTCTGGGCTGGTAACACACAGTGACATGATGTGAGGGTGAGAGCAGGAGTATAATAGGGGCTGATGGCTCCTGATGTATGAGATACACCAGAGAGTGTGGGAAGGAGACTTGTCAGATCTCTGGGCTGGTAACACACAGTGACATGTTGTGAGGGGGAGAGCAGGAGTATAATAGGGGCTAATGGCTCCTGATGTATGAGATACACCAGGGAGTGTGGTGAGGAGACTGGTCAGATCTCTGGGCTGGTAACACACAGTGACATGATGTGAGGGGGAGAGCAGGAGTATAATAGGGGCTGATGGCTCCTGACTCCCTCACTGGGAAAATATATATTCCTCATTAGTTTGTACCGACAGAGGAGGGTGTAGGAGAAGGGATTGCTGCAGTGTCTGAGCAAGGAGAATATGTGACTCTTTTCTGTAATTAGTGTTTATTACTCACCTGTGCTGATATCTGTAGGGATCTCCTCCTCCTTACACTGCTGATCACCCCTCACATACGTCTCTTCTTCTCCCTCTATATCTTCTGCCTTTATATCAGTCACATACGTCTCTTCTTCTCCCTCTATATCTTCTGCCTTTATATCAGTCACATACGTCTCTTCTTCTCCCTCTATATCTTCTGCCTTTATATCAGTCACATACGTCTCTTCTTCTCCCTCTATATCTTCTGCCTTTATATCAGTCACATACGTCTCTTCTTCTCCCTCTATATCTTCTGCCTTTATATCAGTCACATACATCTCTTCTTCTCCCTCTATATCTTCTGCCTTCATATCAGTCACATATGTCTCTTCTTCTCCCTCTGTATCTTCTGCCTTTATATCAGTCACATACGTCTCTTCTTCTCCCTCTGTATCTTCTGCCTTTATATCAGTTACATACGTCTCTTCTTCTCCCTCTATATCTTCTGCCTTTATATCAGTCACATACGTCTCTTCTTCTCCCTCTGTATCTTCTGCCTTTATATCAGTCACATACATCTCTTCTTCTCCCTCTATATCTTCTGCCTTCATATCAGTCACATACGTCTCTTCTTCTCCCTCTGTATCTTCTATCTTATGTCAGTGAGACATTCATCCTAAATAGCCCATAAAACAATATACATTAATAATAGTATATTAAAAAGTATAACAGTGTATAAGACACACACAGCTCCTCTGCACATTATATAGTGACAGTCACTTTGTTATATTGGTGAGACCCTAAATCCCACCTACCTGATCCTCATGTGGGGTCCTGTGATTCTCCTCTGTACAATCCTGGGTATACAGTGGATGGGAACATCTCTCTGGGGTATCTCTGTTACTGGGCCCATCTGTAGGAGATGCACAGTGTCTGAGTACAGTGTATATATGTGATTATCAAATGATGTGTGTATATAGGGGTCCCCCATACCTGCTCTCCCCTGTACAATACATGAGTCTCCTCTTACCCAGTGATAAGAGGGGTCGGTGATTCTCCATCATCACGTCCTTGTACAGACCCCTGTGTTCCTCTATACACTCACCCTCCTGCATGGAGACATAGACAGTGACATCCTGACACCTTATAGGAACCTGACACACACACAGTGATACAGTCATCACCCAGACACATCCCCTGGTGTTACTGTATAATGCCCCATTCCCAGCAGTCACCTCTCCAGTCATCACCCAGACACGTCCCCTGGTGTTACTGTATAATGTCCCATTCCCAGCGGTCACCTCTCCAGTCATCACCCAGACACATCCCCTGGTGTTACTGTATAATGTCCCATTCCCAGCAGTCACCTCTCCAGTCATCACCCAGACACATCCCCTGGTGTTACTGTATAGTGTCTCATTCCCAGCAGTCACCTCTCCAGTCATCACCCAGTCACATCCCCTGGTGTTACTGTATAATGCCCCATTCCCAGCAGTCACCTTTCCAGTCACCACCCAGACACGTCCCCTGGTGTTACTGTATAATGCCCCATTCCCAGCAGTCACCTCTCCAGTCAGCAGCTGAATGATCTTGTTGGTGAATTCCTGGATCTTCTGGTCACTATGTCTCTCATGTACCAGTGAGTGAGGTGGAGGCACCGTGATGGGGCTCTGGGACCTGCTCAGTCCTCCTGTCACACGAGGATGGCTGCTGGGTGTCTCACGCTCACCAGATGTCTTCTTCACACCTCTGTGAAATGGGGGAGACATAAATATCACTGTAAATACGCCCAGATCCCCTCACCTCCACAGTCATGTCCCTGTATTATTACTACAGATAATAGGCTTTTGGTACTTACCAGATAAATCCTTTTCTTTAAATCCACAGGGGGCACTAGAGTACTCTTGGGATATGGACGGTGCGATAGCAGGGATAGGCACATTTAAAAATGTGAATGTGTAACTCTCCTTCCCTCTCCATACTCCCAAGACGCCTTAGTGTTTTTTTGTTGAGCTAAATAGGAGCGACAGAGAGGATAAACAACGGAGAATTACATATAACATTATAACATAACGGACAACTAGAAAATTGGCATGACAATAGATAACAATCACATTAACATTTGAACAAGTCGGTGAAAATGTGTTACCATAAGAACTACTGAACTTACCACCAGCCAGGAGAACCTGCTCTGGGTGGGTGTCCAGTGCCCCCTGTGGGTGCAACGAAAAGGATCTATCTGGTAAGTACCAAAATCATATTTTCTTTTTCATCCACTAGGGGTCACTGGAGTACTTTTGGGACGTACCAAAGCTTCCCTCTTGGGCAGGAGAGCTGTTTGGCACCTGTAACAGTAGACGGCCAAAGCTAGAAGCTGGTGCCGCAGAATTATCAAACTTGTAAAAGCGCATAAACTTGTGCACTGATGGCTATGTAACTGCACGGCAAGGTTGCGTCGTAGAAGCTCCATAACCTGCTGCCCATGATGTTCCCATAGAATGCACGGAATGTGCTGACACATGCAGTCGGTTTTAGACTAGCATGAAAGTGCACCTGATGAATGGTCAGGTTAATCTATCTGGCCAAGGTCTGTTTGGAAGCTGGCCAACCTATCTTGACTGCACCATAGAGAACAAACAAAGTATCCGTTATACATACAGTTAATGTTCGGGCTACATAAACGCGGCGTGTGCGTACCACATACAAGTAGCTGGAGTACCTGAATCTTCTGAAAAACAGGAACTACGATTGGTTGATTGATGTGAAAGAAGATACTACCTGTGGTAGAAAAGCGGGATTTGTCCAAAGGTCCGCTCTGTCAGTATGAAATAGCAGATACGGTGGCTTGCATGACAAGGCACCCAATTGTGCAACACACCTTGCTGAAGCTAAGGCTAGGAGAAACACAGTTTTCCAAGTTATAAACTTAACATCCACGTATTGCAAGGGTTCAAAACTTGACTGAATAAACATGCAAAACCAGATTCAAGACCCATGGAGCTGTAGGTGGAATGAATGGAGGCTGAACTCTAAGGACACCTTGCAGGAAATTGTGAACTGTTGGCAAAAGAGCCAAATGCCTTTGAAAGAAAACTGACAAGGCAGAGACCTGCACCGTTAGTGTCGCTAAACGTAATCCTCCATCTAACCACGTCTGTAAAAAGAGCAAAAGACGGGATAACGTGAAAGAAGATGTCGGAAATATCCTAGCTTCACACCAACCTATATAAGCTCGCCAAATCCTGTGATAATGAGCTGCTGAAACTGGCTTCCTAGCACGTAACATGGTTGGTATAACCAACTGTGGAATGCCCTCTCGTCTTGAGAGGTCTCAACAGCCACCCTGTAAAACGCAGCCACGCTAAATCGGGGTAAAGGAACGACCCCTACTGTAGTAGGTCTAGACGTAGCAGAATCAGCCAGGGATCATCTGCGAGTAGACCATTAAGATCCGAGAACCACACTCTCCGAGGCCAACGAGGCACCACTAGTATGACGGTCGTGGACTCTCGTTTGTTCCACTTTAGCAACTGAGGAAGCAGCGGAAATGGAAATAGATACAAGAGGCTGTACGGCCACGCTATGGTGAGAGCATCCACTGCCACTGTCTTTGGTTCTCTTGTTCTGGACACATAACTGTCTGATGATTATGGCGAGAAGCCATTAGATCCACCTTTGGGTAACTCTACCGCTGGACTAACATCTGGTACACTTCTGGATGTAAGGCCCATTCTCCTGGAGGAAAATCCTGACTACTGAGATAATCTTCTTTCCAGTTGTGCAGTCCTGGTATGAAGACCACCAACAATATCACGTGGAGATGTTCGGCCCAATTGAGGATTCGAGCAACTTCTCGCATGGCCATGCGACTTCGAGTCCCTCCTTGTTTGTTGATGTATGCGACTTCTGTCGCGTTGTCCGACTGAACCTGAACAGTCTGAAACAAGAGCACGTGAACTGCCTGACGCAGAGCGTTGTAAATTGCCCTGAGTTCCAGGACACTGATTGACAGTAATCTTTCTCGGTCTAAACATAGACCCTGAAACTGACAATGTTGGACCACTGCTCCCCAACCTTTGAGACTTGCGTCCAGCATCAGAATTATCCAATTCCAGGCTACAAATCTTTTTCCCGCAGTGAGATTGTGTATGTGGAGCTACAAGAGTAGTGATACTCTGGCCCTGGAGACAAGCGCACCATCTGATGTATTTGTAGACGAGAGCCGGATCACTATGCGAGAAGATCCAGTTGAACGGGACATGAGTGAAATCTTCAGAACTGGAGTGTTTTGAAAGATGCCCCCATCTGTCTCAACAGTTGAATGTACAAATGCACCGAGACTGTCCGTGGTTTGAGCACTAGCAGTACTAGATGATGAATAGCATGTACTTTCTGTTGTGACAGGTAAATGCATTGATCCACCGTAATCAGAATCATTCCTAAAATTGAGTTCTTTGACAATCCAACCGTATTGAACTAGTACACTGTACAACAGTAAGGCATGTTGACGAAGTATTTGTTGAGATGAAGCCTTGATGAGAAGGTCATCTAAGTACGGAACGATTATCACTCCCAGGGATCTGAGATGAACTATCATCACAGACATCACCTTTGTGAATACCCGAGGCACTTGTATTATTGCAAACTTAAGTACGCCTGATGCGGTGGCCAAATTGGAATGTGTAAGTACGCATCCTTGAGATCCCGCAAAATCATGAATTGCTGTGGTTCTTGAATGTGTAGTAAGTGACGTACCGATTGAACCCCTTTAGGTTCCATATCTGTGTGACTGAGCCATCCGGCTTTGGTACTACAAAAAAAATTGGAATAAAACCCTTGACCTTGCTGGTGTACTGGAACCTGAACCAAAACTGCTGAATGTATGACAGACTGATTAGCGGCCTGCAGACCTGCTCAAAAAACCGCATCGGTGGTAGACAATCAATCTCTATTTTGAAACCTTTGAAAACAAAATTGCGGATCCATCTGTCTGTGATGTCTGAAACCACGCAAAGTGAAACTTCTGAAGGCGTGCTCCCACAACTGAAGAGCCAAGATGGTCTGGAAACCCATCATGCCACTGGTTTGTCAGCGGCCTTTGTGTCCTGACGACGGTTAGTGGTTTGTTGAAAACCACGTCCCTCTGCATGGTTGTTCCTCCAGCCCAGCATCGAAAGGACTGATGTCTAAAAGATTTGAACGCTGGTCCAGCGCATTTCCTTTTAGGAACTGGTGCAGGCAATGGCAGGAAAACAGATTCTTCCCCTCCCCCGTTGACTGAGAATTCCATTTGTCCAATTCAGGACCAAATAACATCAGTAGAAGGCAACGCCTCTATTCCTCATTTTGACTCTGCCTCAGCCTGTCAAGAATGAAACCACAGCGTCTGACGGGACGCAAGCCGAGAACAAACTTGTCCGACATCCAATGAAGCCGTACCTAAATACTCAACCAATTCACAAATGTGATCGGTAAGAAATATAAACTGGTCTGAGGAAAAACCCTGTTGTAGGCCTAACCTGAGCTGTTTCACCCATGCAACTACAGCCTTGTTAACCCAAACTCCAACTCAAACAGGTGTAAGCATCACCCCTGTTGCTGTATACATGGACTTTAGCATGGCCTCCAGCTTACTCTCCGAGGGGTCTTTAAGCATAGCTGCACCTGGGACTGGAATAGTCAATTTTAGTGAAAGTTTAGAAACTGAAGTCTCCACCGATGGCGATTTAGTTGTCATAGCCTGTGGGAAAAGATATTTAGACAGAAATCGTGTTGTCCCAGAAAAGTGTTTAACTGGATTTAGCCATGCTTCTATGAAATGCTTATTAAGAGATATGAATAAGAAAAACACACAGTCGCCCATAGTCTGCTAGCAATAAAACCTCATATGTTTCAGTGAAACCTAGCAGCTGGCGTACCGCTCTAATGAGATCATCATAGCTCGGGCTATTAGTGACCTCACTATCTGACCCCTGACCCAATGCTGAGATATCAGACGTGGCATTGAATCGTCAGAAAGTAATTATGAGACAAACGATGACCATTCTTAGAAATTGAACTATACATGGACTTTGTAACCCAGCAAAGTTCTAGAAACATCCTGAGCCCACATTGGCTGCTCACACGGTATTAACCGTGAATCAGACTATTCCGCCTCATGGTCTTTTCGTGCAGTGGACAACTCTGACTGCAAATCAGACATTCTCACAGTTATCACAGACAAGCTGCTGTTTCTCATATTGTCATGCAGACAGACAATAATACAGTGAGACAACGTCCGCACAACTCAGTGAAAATAACTGTAGTGTCTATAATACCGCGTGCACCGCACTGTGTTATAGAGGAAATCTATGATGGTCACTGTGCCACCTACTAAACACCCCTGCCCCCTCCAGTGGCCGTGTGTTGTAGGACTGACATATTGCTGTAGGAAGAAGCAGGAAGCAGGTGCGTCACCTTTGTGTGAAAACGGCATCCCAGCATGTGCATCTGACTATAACCTATGACCCCCAAAAGCACTTATAACCTAGGCCTAATAGCCTGTTATGTCCCTTATATCCCTGGCCACCATCCCTTATATTTAGGGGGAACCGCTGAACTAGGGACCGCCATGACCTCTCCCAATGCTTAAAGCAGTGAGCCGCGCCTAGCTTCTTCCACCCCATCCCCCCCCCCGCATTGTATACCGTGCGCCAGCTATGAGCGACGGCGCCCTGCAGCAGCCTCAGCTACCCACCGTGGTCTGTGCGCTGGTGGAAGCCGGAGAGCGGGGTAGATGTGTAATGTGACGGGTGTCCAGCGGCGGCAGTGTGATCTGTCCGCTGATGGGAGCCGCGCTGCCGGGAGCCGCTTCTCTGGAGCAGTGAGGTGTAGCCTGACAGGTGCCCAGCGGCAGCATTATTTGACCGCTGCTGGAAGCCGCTTCCCAGTTGTCTAGAGGGGCAGATTGTAGAGGCCAGAAGCAGCGCTGTTTGGAGCTGCGCTGCCGGGAGCCGGGCAAGTGTGGAGCGACACAGGCGCCCAGTGGCAGTATGTGTTTGACCGCTGGTGGGAGCCGGGAAGCGGGGGAGTTTGATCCAGTAAAGCTATACCTTAGTAAGCAGCTTGTGGAAAACACGTTCCCCGCACATGGAGGGGCGGCAGCAGGAGCTAACTGCCCCACTATCACAGCAACAAACAGGCCCAATGGGGTGGCGGCATAAGCTGACTGCCCGCTCCTTACCTCAGTGTAATGGGGAGGTTCTGACGGGGCTTCTCTCTAAGCTCCGTCCAGCTCCTGCAGCCATGTCTGAATCAGCTAACACTGATGAAGGTCTATGGGGGGCTTCTCTGTCTAAGCACCAACAAGCCTTCGCTGCACAACAGCAGCACACACTCACGGACCCACACTTCTTAATAAGCTGGGAAGGGAGTGTGATTGATACAAGAAAAAATATTTAGAAAAATTAAAAGTAAACCCTGGAATGACTCCAGGATGCGACCTTCCGTGGTGAAGGCACAAAAAACACTGAGGCATCTTGGGAGTATGGAGGGGGGAAGAGGGTTACACATTTAAATATTTAAATGTGCCTATCCCTGCTATCGCACCGTCCATATCCCAAGAGTACTACAGTGCCCCCTAGTGGATGAAAAATAAATAAGTGATGTCACTGTGACACTCCCAGATCCCCTAACCTCCCCAGTCATGTCCCTGTATTATTACTATAGATACAAGTGATTTCACTGTGAAGCTCCCAGATCTCCTCACCTCGCCCTCACGTCCCTGTATTATTACTATAGATATGTGATGTTACTGTGATGCTCCCAGATCACCCTCACCTCCCCAGTCATGTCCCTGTATTATTACTACAGATATAAGTGACGTCACTGTGACACCCCCAGATCCCCTCACCTCCCCAGTCATGTCCCTGTATTATTACTATAGCTATTAGTGATGTCGCTGTGAAACTCCCAGATCCCCTCACTTCCCCAGTCATGTCCCTGTATTATTACTATAGATATTTGATGTCACTGTAACACTCCCGGACCCCCTCACCCCCCAGTCATGTCCCTGTATTATTATTATTATAATTATTATTTAAGAAATAAGTGATGTCACTATGATGCTCCCAGATCCCCTTACCTCTACAGTCATGTCCCTGTTTTATTAGTGGAGATATAAGTGATGTCACTGTGATGCTCTCAGATCCCCACACCTTCCCAGTCATGTCCCTATATTCTTACTAGAGACATACGTGGTGTCACTGTGACGCTCCCAGATCCCCTTACCTCTCCAGTCACGTCCCTGTATTATTAGTAGAGATATA
Source organism: Pseudophryne corroboree (assembly GCF_028390025.1). Taxonomy (NCBI): domain Eukaryota; kingdom Metazoa; phylum Chordata; class Amphibia; order Anura; family Myobatrachidae; genus Pseudophryne; species Pseudophryne corroboree. The sequence continues at coordinate 1,702,503 of NW_026967503.1, read as the reverse complement.
AGTGATGTCACTCTGATGCTCCCAGATCCCCTCACCTCCCCAGTCATGTCCCTATATTAATACTATAGATATAAGTGATGTCACTGTCACATTTCCAGATCCCCATACCTCCCCAGTCATGTCCCATTATTATTACTATAGATATAAGTGACGTCATTGTTATGCTCTCATATCCCCTCACCTCTCCAGTCATGTCCCTGTATTATTATTATAGATATGTGAAATCACTGTGACATTCCGAGATCCCCTCATTTCCCAGTCATGTCCCTTTATTATTACTATAGATGTAAGTGATGTCACTGATGTCCTCACCTTCCCAGTCATGTCCCAGTATTATTACTATAGATATAAGTGATATCACTGTGAAGCTCCCAGATCCCCCTCACCTGCCCAGTCATGTCCCTGTATTATTACTATAGATATTAGTGATGTCACTGTGACACTACCAGATCCCCTCACTTCCCCAGTCATGTCCCTGTAATATTACTATAGATATGTAATGTAACTGTAACACTCCAAGACCCCATCACCCCCCAGTCATGTCCCTGTATTATTATTATTATTATACATATAAATGACGTCACTGTGATGTTCTCATATCCCCTCACCCCCCCCAATCATGTCCCTGTATTATTACTATAGATATAAGTGATGTCACTGTGACTTTCCCAGACCTCCTCACCTCCCCATTCATGACCTTATATAATTACTATAGCTATAAGTGATGTCACTGTGATGTTCCCAGACCCCTTCACCCCCCCAGTCATGTCCCTGAATTATTATTACAATTATAAATATAAGTAATGTCACTATGATGCTCCCAGATCCCCTCACCTCCCCAGTCATGTCCCTGTATTATTAGTATAGATATAAGTAATGTAAATGTGACGCTTCCCCATCCCCCTCACTTCCCCAGTCATGTCACTTTATTATTGCTATAGATAAGTGATGTAATTGTTACACTCCCAGACCACCTCACCTCCCCAGTCATGCCCCTGTATTATTACTATAGAAACATAGAAACATAGAATTTGACGGCAGATAAGAACCACTTGGCCCATCTAGTCTGCCCCTTTTTTTTTTAATCCTTTAGGTAATCTCAACCCTTTTTGAACCTTAATTCTTTGTAAGGATATCCTTATGTCTATCTCATGCATGTTTAAATTGCTCTACAGTCTTAGTCTCTACCACCTCTGATGGGAGACTATTCCACTTATCCACTACCCTTTCTGTGAAGTAATTTTTCCTTAAATTTCCCCTGAACTTTAAGGAAAAATTACTTATAGATATAAGTGATGTCACTGTGACATCATTACCACTCCCAATGTATAATAATAATAATAATAATAATAATAATAATACCAGGACACCACAAGCTGCTGTCCCTGTATAATAATAACCATACACAAAAACCTGCTCCCCCCGTATTATACTAATTACAACAGGACACCCCATTCTGCTCTCCCTTTATAGCAATAATAAAATGACACCACAGGCTGCTCCCTCTGCAAAATAATAATAATAATAATAATAATAGGACACAACAGGCTGTTCCCAATGTATAATAATAATAATAATAATAAAAATAAAAGGAAACCACAGGCTGCTTCTCCTGTATAATAATAATAATAATAATAATAATAACAACAACAACAACAACAGGACACCACAGGCCGCTCCCTTCTGTATACTAATAATAACAGGACACCACAGCCTGCTGCCCCTGTATAATAATAATAAGTGGACACCAATAGCTACTCCTTTATAATATTAATAATAGGACAACAAAGGCTGCTCCTCCTGTATAATAATAATAATAATAATAATAATAACAACAACAACAACAACAGGACACCACAGGCTACTCCCCCTATTGAAATAATAATGCTTCCTCTGTATAATATTAACAGGACACCACAGGCTGCTCCTACTGTATAATAATAACTGAACACCACAGGCTGCTCCCTCTGTATAACAATAACAGGACACGACAGGCTGCTCCTCCTGTATAATAATAATAATAATAACAGGACACCACAGGCTGCTCCCTCTGTATAACAATAACAGGACACGACAGGCTGCTCCTCCTGTATAATAATAACATCAGGACACCACAGGCTGCTCCCTCTGTATAACAACAGGACACGACAGGCTGCTACTCCTGTATAATAATAACATCAGGACACCACAGGCTGCTCCACCTGTAGAGTAGGATGCCACAGGCTGCTCCTCCTGTCTATTATGACAACACATGATGCTACCCCTGTATATTATTGCAACACAGGCTGCTCCCCCTGTATATTATGACAACACAGGCCACTCCCCCTGTATACTATGACAACACAGACCACTCCCCTGTATACTATGACAGCAGAGGATGCTACCTCTGTATACTATGACAACACAGGCCACTCCCCCTGTATACTATGACAACACAGGCCACCCCCCTGTATACTATGACAGCAGAGGATGCTACCTCTGTATACTATGACAACACAGGCCACTCCTCCTGTATACTATGACAACACAGGATGCTACCCCTGTATATTATGACAACACAGGCAGCTCCCCCTGTATACTATGACAGCACAGGATGCTACCCCTGTATATTATGACAACACAGGTTGCTCCTCCTGTATAATATGACAACACAGGTCGCTCCCCCTGTACAGCACAATGCCACAGGACACAACACCTGTAATGTCCCGGGTATACAATTACGGTAAGGGTGGGTTCTGCGCCACCTGTATTACGGTAACAGCGGGGTCTGCGCCACCTGTATTACGGTAATGGCGGGGTCTGCGCCACCTGTATTACGGTAATGGCGGGGTCTGCGCCACCTGTATTATGGTAACGGCGGGGTCTGCACCACCTGTATTACGGTAACGGCGGGGTCTGCGCCACCTGTATTACGGTAATGGCGGGGTCTGCGCCACCTGTATTATGGTAACGGCGGGGTCTGCGCAACCTGTATTACGTTAACGGCGGAGTCTGCGCCTCCTGTATTACGGTAACGGCTGTGTCTGCGCCAACTCTATTACGGTAACGGCGGGGTCTGCGCCACCTGTAAAACGGTAACGACGGGGTCTACGCCACCTGTATTACAGTAATAGGACACTAGAGTGTCAGCCACCTGTACAGGGATAATGCAGCACCAGAGGCTGCTCCAGCTGCACTATAACAAGGCACCAGAGTCTGCTCCCCCTGTAGTACAGAACCTGACACCAGAGCTGCTCAGCCTATAGAATAATAATAATAATATCATTACCTGCTGCCAGACACAGCAATGGCTGCTCTCTGCTCCTGCTGCCTTGTGGGAATGATAAAAGGAAAGCGGAGCTCAGACCAGGGGAAAATGGCCGCCGCTCCTGACGTCACTACACGGCCAGGGAACCTATTGCTGCTGCCGGACTGGTCTACAAGAAAATGGCCGCCGGCCTCCTGCACTGAGGACATGTATGTTAATCTTCTTTATCAGAGAGCGGGACTGTGGGCGGGTTGAAGGAGGGGAGGGGCCAGTAACCAGTAAGCAGCTTGTGCCAATCATGCCCTACTTCCGGACTGTGCGTTCCAGCTTACTTCCGTATTGTGCGGTCCACATACAGGAAGTGAGTTTTCATCGACTGTTGCAGCCTCCCAGTGTCCGTGGAGATCAGGTAATGGCGTCTTACTATACAGGGGGAGCAGCCTGTGGTGTCCTGTTATTATTATTCAGGGAAGCAGCCTGTGGTGTCCTAATATTATTATTATACAGGGGGAGCAGCCTGTGGTGTCCTGTTATTATTATTATTATTATACAGGGGGAGCAGCCTGTGGTGTCCTGTTATTATTACTATACAGGGGGAGCAGCCTGTGGTGTCCTGTTATTATTACTATACAGGGGGAGCAGCCTGTGGTGTCCTGCTGTTATTATTATTATACAGGGGGAGCAGCCTGTGGTGTCCTGTTATTATTATTATTATACAGGGGGAGCGGCCTTAGGTGTCCTGTTGTTGTTGTTGTTATTATACAGGGGGAGCAGCATGTAGTGCCATGTTATTATTATACAGAGGGAGCGGCCTGTGGTGTCCTGTTATTATTATACAGAGGGAGCAGCCTGTGGTGTCCTGTTATTATTATTATTATTATTATTATTATACAGGTGTAGCAGCCTAAGGTGTCCTGTTGTTGTTATTATTATTATTATTATTATACAGAGGGAGCAGTCTGTGGTGTCCTGTTATTGTTATTATACAGGGGAGCAGCCTGTGGTGTCCTGTTGTTATTATTTTTATACATGGGGAGTGGCCTGTGGTGCCCTGTTGCTATTACTGTTATACAGGGGGAGCAGATTTTTGTGTACGGTTATTATTATACAGGAACAGCAGCTTGTGGTGTCCTGGTGTTATTATTATACATTGTGAGTGGTGGTGATGTCCTACAATACTGGATGAATGGCCTGAGGTGTCCTGCTTTTAAAGACATCTGTTATTATTTTTATACTGGGGTGCAGCCTTTAGTGTCATTATTATAAAATGTATTATATGTAATTGTGGGGATTGAAAATATTGCTCAGTATGAAGCAAATGTATATCACACACCTGGGAGTGTCACAGTGACATCACTTATATCTATAGTTATAATACAGGTACATGACTGGGGAGATGAGGGGATCTGGGAGCGTCACAGTGGCATCACTTATATCTATAGTAATAATACAGAGACATGACTGGGGAGGTGAGGGGATCTGGGAGCGTCACAGTGGCATTACTTATATCTGTAGTAATAATACAGAGACAAGACTGGGGAGGTGAGAGGATCTGGGGTTGTCATAGTGAGATCACTTATATCTATAGTAATAATATAGGGACATTACTGACGAGGTGAGGGGATCTGGGAGCGTCACAGTGACATCACATATCTTTAGTGATGTAACTCCTCTTTACCTGGGGGTACAGTGTATATGTGCAATGTGCCTCCACCCAAGCTATTTAGAGCCCAATACTCTAATCGCTTAGGAAATAACCTACCCCTGTAGTGGTCGCCTATAACATTAGTATGTGATGTAAGCAGATAGGACTATGCACATTTACCTATCGTACCTTTCCTTTGTGATTTCAGGCTCTTCCACAGATACGGAGACAGTTCCACCCGTAAGTATATTAGTTTTAATATGTAAGAAGTTATAGGCCACCTTATACAGTTATATCATATAATACTCAAACCATGAACCGTTCTTCTAATATACCCCACCTATACATAATAATATACCCCACTTATACATAATAATATACCCCACCTATACATAATAATATACCCCACCTATACATAATAGTATACCACACTTATACATAATAATATACTCCACCTATACATAATAATATACCCCACCTATACATAATAATATACCCCACCTATACATAATAATATACCCCACCTATACATAATAATATACCCCACCTATACATAAGGTAATGCATACAATACATAAAATATGATTCCACAAGAAAGTTGTGGGGCTGTGTTTGAAAAACCACCCGGGTTCTCTTACTATAATCGTGCACGGTTGGGGCCCTTTCGTGTCTGTGTATAAGAAGTCCTCTGGGTTATATGGGTATACACTTGGAGCAATTGTCCTCACGATTGTTGAGCAATCCCTACTTCACGGCAATGAATAGCATGGTTTCCATGGAAGATCTAATTGTAGCGCTCCTAGACAACCTGACACAGGAAGGTAGTACGTGGAGCTCTCCACCCTGGAATCCCTGACACCCGTGGTCTACTCGTTGCATATAGTGGGGTGATGATCTGTGTTACCTGTCCCAGTATAAGTATAGCCCCACTGTAGATCCGTGGGGGTGGCTCCAGAACATACAGAAGTCCCGGTTATTGGCACCTGTCTCTGATAGGTGAGGGGTGCTTAGTCTCTCTAGTGTACCATTTCCAAGTTTAGGCGACCCTGCGCCCTCTCCGAGCTGCTTTCATCATTATACACCACCGCACTCTATGACTGGTACCCGGCTGGTCATTATCTAATGGATATGGAGTCTCTAGAGGTGATATTTATACTCCTCAGATCCACCGATGCTGCTGGTCCCTGTGCTACTGTGCTGGGGGCTGGTACTTTAATAGTTAAAGGATGGTAAGGGAGTATGCAGATTAGCAGGATTTATATGGGGGCATCCTGCACTTACAATGATAGTGTGCCCGGTCTGGACCTCCCCCCGACTCCGCCTCCACCAACAACCGGGCTCTTCCTGTCTTCCTGCGGGTTGGATGGGGTGAGGGGCACAGCTCTGCCTCGGGGGGAGGGGGGGGGAACTGTCTGCTACTGCTGGAGTCCTGGTAGCTGCTGCCTGCACTGGGGTCTCCTTCCATGTACTAGCCTGCCCCGCCAGTGCTCTACCTCCCAGCACTCTCCGTGACAACCAGGCAACGGGACGTCCCTGCTCGGCGTCCACCAGGGGAAATTAACACAGCGCTTCTCACCCACAGCAGGAGACATCCAATTCCTTTCCCCCACAGGGGCTCTCTCACTCGCAGGGAACCGCCTTCCTGTAATCTCCCTTGTCTCAGCCGCCAGCCTTTTTCTCTCCCCTTAGTCAGCCCACCAACAAAACCGCCACTACACGCGCCCAGCCACCTCTCTCAGCACACGGGACCTCTGGAAGCTTCTCCGTGATCTCCCCCCGCGCACTGCGCGCTAACCAGAGTCCCCTCACCTTCAGCAGGCACAGAATAATAACATGCATAAACACACTATACATTATTGGATCACTAGAAAGATCCAAGTTATTATCACATATATGGTATACATCAGTTGGCAGCATCTCTATTACCTTATAGAGCTACACATTCATTCATTGATTTGCCCCCTCATAGTGTCCCAAGGCCTTCAGATCACTAAAGTACTACAGTAATAATGCAGGGACGTAACTGGGGAGGTGAGGGGATCTGGGAGCGTCACAATAACATCACTTATATCTATAGTAATAATACAGGGACATGACTGGGGAGGTGAGGGGATCTGGGAGCGTCACAATAACGTCACTTCTATCTATAGTAATAATACAGGGACATGACTGGGGTCTGAGGAGACTTGGGAGTACAGTAACACCAGGATATGTGTCTGGGTGATGACTGGAGAAGTGACTGCTGGGAATGGAGCATTATACAGTAACACCAGGGGATGTGTCTGGATGATGACTGGGGAGGTGACTGCTGGGAATGGGACATTATACAGTAACACCAGGGGATGTGTCTGGGTGATGACTGGAGAGGTGACTGCTGGGAATGGGACATTATACAGTAACACCAGGGGACGTGTCTGGGTGATGACTGGAGAGGTGACTGCTGGGAATGGGGCATTATACAGTAACACCAGGGGGACATGTCTGGGTGATGACTGGAGAGGTGACTGCTGGGAATGGGGCATTACACAGTAACACCAGAGGATGTGTATGGGTGATGACTGGAGAGGTGACTGCTGGGAATGGGGCATTATACAGTAACACCGGGGGATGTGTCTGGGTGATGACTGGAGAGGTGACTGCTGGGAATGGGGCATTATACAGTAACACCAGGGAATGTGTCTGGGTGATGACTGGAGAGGTGACTGCTGGGAATGGGACATTATACAGTAACACCGGGGGATGTGTCTGGGTGATGACTGGAGAGGTGACTGCTGGGAATGGGACATTATACAGTAACACCAGGGGACGTGTCTGGGTGATGACTGGAGAGATGACTGCTGGGAATGGGGCATTACACAGTAACACCAGAGGATGTGTATGGGTGATGACTGGAGAGGTGACTGCTGGGAATGGGGCATTATATAGTAACACCAGGGGATGTGTCTGGGTGATGACTGGAGAGGTGACTGCTGGGAATGGGACATTATACAGTAACACCAGGGGATGTGTCTGGGTGATGACTGGAGAGGTGACTGCTGGGAATGGGACATTATACAGTAACACCAGGGGATGTGTCTGGGTGATGACTGGAGAGGTGACTGCTGGGAATGGGACATTATACAGTAACACCAGGGGACGTGTCTGGGTGATGACTGGAGAGGTGACTGCTGGGAATGGAGATTTATACAGTAACACCAGGGGACGTGTCTGGGTGATGACTGGAGAGGTGACTGCTGGGAATGGGACATTATACAATAACACCAGGGGATGTGTCTGGGTGATGACTGGAGAGGTGACTGCTGGGAATGGGACATTATACAGTAACACCGGGGGACGTGTCTAGGTGATGACTGGAGAGGTGACTGCTGGGAATGGGGCATTATACAGTAACACCAGGGGATGTGTCTGGGTGATGACTGGAGAGGTGACTGCTGGGAATGGGACATAATACTGTAACACCAGGGGATGTGTCTGGGTGATGACTGGAGAGGTGACTGCTGGGAATGGGGCATTATACAGTAACACCAGGGGACGTGTCTGGGTGATGACTGGAGAGGTGAATGCTGGGAATGGGACATTATACAGTAACACCGGGGGACGTGTCTGGGTGATGACTGGAGAGGTGACTGCTGGGAATAGGACATTATACAGTAATACCAGGGGATGTGTCTGGGTGATGACTGGAGAGGTGACTGCTGGGAATGGGACATTATACAGTAACACCAGGGGACGTGTCTGGGTGATGACTGGAGAGGTGAATGCTGGGAATGGGACATTATACAGTAACACCGGGGGACGTGTCTGGGTGATGACTGGAGAGGTGACTGCTGGGAATGGGACATTATACAGTAACACCAGGGGATGTGTCTGTGTGATGACTGGAGAGGTTACTGCTGGGAATGGTGCATTATACAGTTACACCAGGGGACGTGTCTGGGTGATGACTGGAGAGGTGACTGCTGGGAATGGGGCATTATACAGTAACACCAGGAGATGTGTCTGGGTGATGACTGGAGAGGTGACTGCTGGGAATGGGGCATTATACAGTAACACCAGGTGACGTGTCTGGGTGATGACTGGAGAGGTGACTGCTGGGAATGTGACATTATACAGTAACACCGGGGGACGTGTCTGGGTGATGACTGGAGAGGTGACTGCTGGGAATGGGACATTATACAGTAACACCGGGGGATGTGTCTGGGTGATGACTGTATCACTGTGTGTGTCAGGTTCCTATAAGTTGTCAGGATGTCACTGTCTATGTCTCTATGCAGGAGGAGGAGTATATAGAGGAACACAGGGGTCTGTACAAGGACGTGATGATGCAGAATCACCGGCCCCTCACATCACTGGGTAAGAGAAGACTGTCATGTATTGTACAGGGAAGAGCAGGTATGGGGAACCCTATATACACACATCATCTGATAATCACATATATACACTGTACTCAGTCACTGTGTGTCTCCTACAGATGGACCCAGTAACAGAGATACCCCAGAGAGATGTCCCCGTCCTCTGTATTCCCAGGACTGTACAGAGGAGAATCACAGGACCCCACAGGAGGATCAGGTAGGTGGGCTATAGATTCTCCCCAATAAACCTAAGTGACTGTCACTATATGATCTGTAGAGGAGCTGTGTGTCTTATACACTGATATTATACTGTTTCACCTCAGTTTAATCAAACAGTATGCAAATGTCATTGTATTTTTTGGGTTATTTAGGTAGAACGTCTTTCTCGTATAAAGGCAGAAGATATAGAGGAAGAAGAAGAAGAAACGTATGTGACTGATATTAAGGTAGAAGATACAGAGGGAGAAGAAGAGACGTATGTGACTTATATGAAGACAGAAGATATAGAGGGAGAAGAAGAGACGTGTGTGACTGATATAAAGGCAGAAGATATAGAGGGAGAAGAAGAGACGTATGTGACTGATATAAAGGCAGAAGATATAGAGGGAGAAGAAGAGATGTATGTGACTGATATAAAGGCAGAAGATATAGAGGGAGAAGAAGAGACGTATGTGACTGATATAAAGGCAGAAAGTATAGAGGGAGAAGAAGAGACGTATGTGAGGGGTGATCAGCAGTGTAAGGAAGAGGAGATCCCTACAGATATCAGCACAGGTGAGTAATAAACACTTATTACAGAAAAGAGTCACATATTCTCCTTGCTCAGTCACTACAGCAATCTCTTATACTACACCCTCCTCTGTCAGTACAAACTAATGAGGAATATGTATTTTCCCAGTGGGGGAGTCAGGAGCCATCAGCCCCTATTATACTCCTGCTCGTCCCCTCACATCATGTCACTGTGTGTTACCAGCCCAGAGATCTGACCAGTCTCCTCCCCACACTCTCTGGTGTATCTCATACATCAGGAGCCATCAGCACCTATTATACTTCTGCTCTCCTCACATCATGTCACTGTGTGTTACCAGCCCAGAGATCTGACCAGTTTCCTCCCCACACTCTCTGGTGTATCTCATACATAAGGAGCCATCAGCCTCTATTATTCTCCTTCTCTCCCCCTCACATCATGTCACTGTGTGGTACCAGCCCAGAGATCTGACCAGTCTCCTCCCCACACTCTCTGGTGTATCTCATACATCAGGACCCATCAGTCCCTATTATTCTCCTGCTCTCCCCCTCACATCATGTCACTGTGTGTTACCAGCCCAGAGATCTGACCAGTCTCTTCCCCACACTCTCTGGTGTATCTCGTACATCAGGAGCCATCAGCCTCTATTATTCTCCTTCTCTCCCCCTCACATCATGTCACTGTGTGGTACCTATGTTTTCACCTGCAGGGTTCACAGTAGTATCCACAGGATATACATTGGGATATGAGTTATCGTCAGCGTATTGGCAGCAATGATCAAAAGGTTTCGGCCTCCCAGAATGCAACAGGCCAGTCTCCTATATCCCGCCTCCTGGCTCAGGGAATTCAGTTTTTTTGTTGGTGCGGCAGGAGCTAGACCACGATCTTTGGACTGCTGATTTTGGAATCCCTAAGCTCGTTATTAAATTTATTTTTGTAGTCTTAACTTTTTTGAGCGAGTTTTCTAAAAAGCGTCTTACACGCCACCTTAGAATGAGTCGCTCCAACAACTTCCCGCCCGGTCACGACAACGCTTACGCACGTGTTCAGTGCTGTTTCAGCGGGCATCTGTGTAGGATGTACTAGCAAGTCCAGCTGACGTTACCAGGCTGCGGCCGGAGAATGGGAAGGTCAGGCGTCAGTTCTGCTTAGTGGGGGAGATGCGAGACACAGCCGCACTGTTCTCGGGGTGGGGACTACTGAACAGTCGCTGATGCGGCTGCCACCTCGGGTGCACCAGCACTAGGCCCCAGGGATCATAGGCTCCAGGGATTAGTGTGAGGCCGGGTTCCCTGGGGTTGATGTCAGCAGTGGGGAGTAAGATGCTCCCCATGTCACCCCTCCCCCCCCCCTTCATGACCAGTTTCCTCTGAGTTTCCCCTCATGAACTGATTTCCCGCTTCCGTCTGAGACGCTGTGTATCTAAAAGGACCCGGTCGCAGTATAGGCGGCTGTGTGACTGGTGCATCTGTGTTCAGTGTTGTGTTCACTGGGCATTGGTGTACACTATTTGCGTCTGGATCCCCTCAGCGTTCACTAAAGTACTGATCCATCCTGGAAGCGGGGGTGAAATCTCCCTGTATCCCACTCTCCTGAGCCAGGTGATAGAGCACTAAGTCTCTACCTACCATTGGGTACGAGGAGTTAGATAAGTGCCTGATGCATATGAGTCTGTAAACTATTACTGCTGTTTCATTCACTGTGTGACTGAATACGTTAAATATCCTATACAAGGAAATGCAGTAATATGTTTCTCCTACATACTTGAAATGTGTCTGTAGTTGATTATGTGATCATATTGCTTATAATACTAATTAATAACCTGTGACTGATTGCTAGTGTGATTGCTGACTTTACTATTTCTGTCAGTTTTTGGGTATATTTCAATCCTGAATGCTGGTGCAAAGCAGGGAAGTATCAGATTGTATGTCACTTTATAGCTTGTTAAAGTGATTTCAGTCACAAATTGTGTAGTTAACACCGTACAGGTGTGTGATTTGTTTACCATTGTGATCGAACGGTGCTTACGAAAGCCCTCACCGCCTTGCGTCCCGGCCCCAGTAACAGAATGGAGTTTAGGTCACACGGGACCTGGCCAAATAGGGGATTCCCGCTTACCATCAGTAACCGCCTGTTACTGATTCCACCCACTATGCAGTGGGCGGATTCTATGCAGCCACCACCAGACTCCTATTTAGTGGGGTCTGGAACCACTGCTCTGCTCTGTATGCGTCAACACGCTGTCTTACCACCCCTGTGTGGTATTGACGAATCTCCAATAGTTGCTTGACCAAGCACGGCACGGTAGCAGGTGGAAGGCGGAGCTTGGAGATGCTGGGTGTACCCTGGAGAGCCGAAAAACGGAGCTAAGTTTCGCTTAGCCCTGCAAGTCACAAGATGAAGCAGTCGTCTTGAGGCAGAAGATGTTTTATTTACCCAGTCTTAAAAAAGACTGTTCCCTATTGCTACCGGCAACTGCAATACAGTAAGTTGTTTACAGCAGAGTGAAAATGGTCTAATCCACCTCTGAAGCTCATAGGCCTCCTTTTTTTTATCTCAAACCAACATACAGTTCAACAGGGGGTAGTCCCACCCTGAGTCTTTTTAACCAATTGTTTTAGCTTTCACCAAAGCCTCCTGAATAATCCAAGGCAGGCACAGGTTCAAGTTGAACCCTCGTGGGCTTCTTTTGCACAGACATTATACAATATAGCTGAGTGGATAATGCCAGCTCCTATACTAGGGATAGGTTACCCTGTTAACCCTTACAAGAAAAACAGGCAGAAAGGTCTGTGGAAAATAAATCACACAGACATGAAACAACATCCTCACAGTCTACACATGTTTTAGAAGGAGACACTTGGGAGGATGAGGATTCCTCACATTCTGGGTCTGCATACAGAGACGAGGATGAAGGTCCCAGCTCAGTAGTTATACCTGAGCTAATTAGTTCTATGAAAGCCATTCTATCCTTATAGGAGGCAGCAGAGCCTTTGTTAAAATCCAATGCTCCTGTGTTTAAACATCCCAAAACAGTCAGAACTGGATTTCTGGGGTCAGAACAGCTGACGGAGATTATGCAAGAGGCTTGGGTAACACCCAGTAAGAAGTTTAGAATTCCAAAGAAATGGAATTCCCATTATCCTCTTCCAGCTGGGGACTGTTTAAAAAGGGAGGTGGCTCCCAAAATAGATACGCATGTCATTCGATTAGTGTGAAAATCTACATTACTTCTGCCTTCAACATCATTAAATGATGTTACGGATAGAAAAATAGATGTTTTTTTAAAAACCATTTCTCCTTGTCTGGGGCAATTGTGAGACCAGCCATGGCTTCAGCCTGGATGGCAAAAGCAATGGCCGCTGGGCTGATGCATTGGAGGATGATTTCTCATTGGCATCTAGAGAGCAAAAATCCCATATTGCACATATTAAACATGCGGCTATGTTTATGGAAGAAGCAGCCTTGGACATGGGTACTATTGCCTCTCAAGCATCAGCCTCAGCAGTAGCCGCTCACATGTCGGTTTGGCTACGTACATAGAAGTCTGACTCAGAGTCCAAGGAGTTTCTAGAGACTTTGCCCTTTACTGGAGATATTCTTTTTGGTAAAGAATTACAGTATATTGGAGTCAGAAGCAGACTCTAAGAAAGCGAAGTTTCCTTCTACTTACAAGTCTAAGCCTAATTTTTCAGCTTTTCGGTTCTTTCGTACCCAAGGAAAAGCGAAAGGAAAAGTTTACGGCAAACAGTCCCAATCAGACAAGTCTGGAAAGACTAAAAAGCTCTGGGCTTACCAGAAGGCCTGCTTCCAAACCAGAAGATAAGCCATCAGGCTGATGGATCGGGCCTCCACCTGGAGGACCCCAGGGTGGGAGGCCGACTTCTTCATTTTGCACAGATCTGGCAGCAGTCCACCACAGATGCCTGGGAGCAAGAAGCATTATCTCACAGTTATGCGTTTGCCTTCAAGAAGCAACCTCCACAAAGTTTTTTTTGTACCAGCCAATCTTCAATAGAAACAAAGGCCAGGGCCTTACAAGAGGCAGTTCAGAGGTTGCTTCAATCAAGAGTGATAATTCCAGTTCATCCTGCGCAACAAGGACAAGGTTTCTATTCCAACCTGTTTCTAGGTCAGAAACCAAATGGGTCGTTTCGGCCTATACTCAGTCTCAAGGTGCTGAACAAGTACATTTGGGTGCCTCAATTTCATATGGAGACTTTACCTTCCATTATTTTGGCCAAGGAGCTGGAGGCTTTTATGGTATCCTTGGATATCCAGGATGCTTACCTGCATGTTCCTATAGCACTGTCCCATCAGTGCTATCTCAGGTTTACCATCCTCCAGCAACACTTTCAGTTTCAGGCCCTACCATGTGGAATGGCCACAGCTCCAAAAGTGTTCACCAAAAATATGGTGGTAATAGCGGCTTATCTCCGTTGACAGGGGATAAGGATTTTTCCATACCTCGATGACTTATTAATTCTTGCACAATCTCAGGAATTGCTTCAGTGTCATCTGCAACAGACAATAGCTTGTTTACAGAGACACGGTTGGCTCAAAAATTGGGCAAAGTCGTCCCTGGGTCCGTCACAACAGATGATGCACTTAGGGGGCTGTATTGGATTCCAGTCTTCAGAGAGTGTTTTTACCTCTGAACAAAATATCTACAATACATTTGAGGATTCAGGATCTGCTACAAAGTCAAAGGGTATTAATTTATGCAGCTATGTGTGTGAAGGGATCAATGGTGTCGACATTCAACATGGTGGAGTATGCTCAATTCCATTCAAGTCCTCCTAAATGTCTGATCCTTTCCAAATGAAATGGGTTACATCAGACAATAAAAACTCAAACTATGATCCTTCCTCTGGAAGTACGGAGGTCATTAGCCTGGTGTCCCATCTGACCAAAGGGAGACCCTATTGGATCTCAGATTGGGAGGTGCTGATTACGGATTGCAAGTTTTCAGGGCTGGGGAGCAGTGTCAGAAAAAGATAGCTTCCAGGGGCTGTGGATCAAGGAAGAAAGTTGCCTGCCGATAAATATATTGGAACTTTGGGCCGTATATAAGGCACTCACTCAGGCAAAGGACTTCCTTCAGGGGAAACCGGTTCAAATTTGTTCGGATAATGCGTCAGCAGTAGCGTACCTCAATCATCCAGGAGGAACGTGCAGTCAAAAGGCAATGAAGGAGTTAAGCCACAGATTAAGAAGGGCAGAACTTCATCATCCAGCGTTGTACGCAGTATTTGTTCCAGGCGTCCTAAACTGGGAAGCAGATTTTCTTAGTCGACACGCCATTCATGCAAGTGAATAGGCTTTACACCCCGAGGTCTTCCCGGGTCTGGTAGACAAGTGGGGGCTGCCTCAAGGCCTCTCGGCAGAATTTCAAAGTATCCGCATATGGGTCAAGAACAAAGGATCCCAAAGTGATCTTCATGGATGCTCTGTAAGATGGGACTTTCAGCTAGCTATGTGTTTCCACCAATCGCCCTGTTACCCGGGGTGATTCGGATTGTCAAACAAGGAAAGGGCACCAGGATTTTAATAGCTTCGCCATGGCCCAGAAGACATTGGAACACAGATATACAGAGGCTATCAGTGGACACTCCGTGGCTACTGCATCAATGTCCAGATCTACTGTTGCAGGGTCCTTGTTGTCACAGGCATTGGGATTTGCTGTATTTGACGGCGTGGTTCTTGAGACGTCCATCCTTAAAGCTAGAGGATTTTCTCAATAGGTAATTTAAACAATGCTTAGAACAAGGAAACCATCTTCTGCTTCTATTTATTACTGTGTGTGGCAAGAATATATCCAACTCTCTTTGTGCTCTATGGATTCCACAAGAGGGGATTGTCTGCGGACAAGCAAACGCTGGCGAGGTGGCTTCAAAATACTATCTCGGAAGGTTACTCTCGTGCTGATCTCCCTATTCCGGCTAATGTCTCATTCTACTTGTATAGTAGGTCCATCTTCGGCAGCATGCCATGGTGCCTCAGCTGAACTGATATGTAAGGCAGCCACATGGTCTTCCATCGACATATTCATTAGGCATTATGCCTTTGATACCTTTGCCTCTCAGGATGCTACATTTGGGGCAAAGGATTTTCCTGTCCAATCAGGAGCGTCCCCTCCACTAAATTTGCTTTGGGACATTCCAATGTATATCCTGTGGATACTACTGTGGACCCTGCTGGAGAAATATGTAACTATGGTAGAGTTACCATCGATAACTATTTCTCCTAAGTCCACATTATCCACATGGATTCCAACCTGACGCACCTGATTTTCTGATTCTTATACCTACTAACCTCTTCTTGTACGGAAGTGTGTGCATGTGTGTTCTTCTTCTCGCCTCGTTACGGCTGTCTATGATGCTCTTGCCTTGAGCTTTGGAAAATAACTGAATTGCCTGAACCAGGAGGTGGGGATATAGAAGACTGGCTCATTGCATTCTCGGCAGTCGAAAGCTTTTGATCGTTGGTGCCAATCCTCTGATGCTACCTCATATCCCAATGTATATCCTGTGGTTACTGTGGACTTAAGAGAAATAGAGTTATTGATGGTAAGTCTACTATAACTACGTATATTACATGCTATATTATATACACTATGGATGTGTATTATTGCATGGTGCGGCTGCTTGCTGGGGCACAGGCTCAGGGTTCCTCATGCCACGTGACGCAATGCTTAGGATATATCTGGCGCAGCCCCTGTCATGTATCCACATGCTCCTGTAACAGCCGGCCTCAGGGAATTGGCTAATGATCGGCTCCTGTTACTGAGTTGGCAGCATCTGAGTCTTGCTACCGTCGCCTTAGGTATATAATACATTTATTGAGCTTGTGTATGGGAACCAGCATTCAGAATCCTGCACATTCCCTGCTGATTACCTGTCCCCTGGCACTTGGATGACGGCCTTCTCTGGCTTCTGATCCATGGCCTTAAGGGCACACCATTGGTTCCTAATGGAAGTATCTTCAGGAGCGTTCACATCTATGTAGGAGGACAGTGCCTCTTGCAAAATTCTGGTGCCTTCAGCATCCATTAATATATAATCCTGCAATCTCCAAGGTGGTAAAGGAGGAGTAGCGGGAAAAGGCGACCAGGACCCTATCAGAGGGGTGTGATCAGACCATGAAATTACTGTCTGTAGAAAAATTCAAGTGACCAGGTTCTGGGACACAATGTGATAAATACGGAGACTGACACAGGACATATTATAAAGGATAAGCATTTATTTCTCTAAGTTACAACAATGAGAACCTGCAAATAACAAGTTATACTCAGTTACAGTAATAGCAAGAACAAATTAGAATACTCAGCTCTTATCTCAGATGTTTCATGATCTGTCCCAGATGATGGTCATCGATTACGTAGTTTAAACAATATAGTTCAGTCGCCCTCAGGGTCCCTCTTTAATAACTCTGTCTGAATTTATTAAACTGAGGTGGGTTTATAGAAGTCTATATCCGCTGCAGACAGACCTAGCTTCAATCAGAACTAACCTGCTATGTGTAAGTCTCTAGGCTTTATACCCTGCAAGGATAAGCTAACATTGTCTTACCAGATATTACATTCAGGGTCTGTGATGCTGGGTGCAGTAGTCCTTCAGTATAACATCATTTATCTTATCCTGAACAACTGTCCCCTTTCACCTACTTATGAACACATTACCCCAAACATCTTACTAGACAGTTTCCATCTGAGATGCTGATAATAGGAACATATAGCTATTATAATCAGCCAGCCTAAAAGCTGTGTATATTCTTCTCACTCACTATGTCCTTCACACTAGGTCAAAGTTGAGAGATATATATTTCTAACTGGCGTCTAAAGCACTAATCCTAATAAAATGTACATATATAGAGCAATGAGGTCATACATATACAAAATGGAGTTATACATGAACAAAATGGCATCTAAAAAGTAGTTACAAATATCACCCCATACAGAAATATATCAATGTAAGGGATCAATTGTAACGACCTAGAAGAAGGTCTATTCTCTAATGTGACCTGTGTACAGCAGAATAATAAGTATAATCATGCACACCTGGATGTCTAATTCTCCAACTATTATAGAGGTCAAATTCAGGTAATAAAGGGAGCATGAGGAAGCTGAGGAACGGGCGGCATTACTGGTCTGTTCATCAGTAGTGGAGGATCTATCAAGATGAGGGTCTGGAGAAAGAGTAACATCTCCCATAAGGAGAAGTGCAATTTCTTGTAGCTATTGAATAATAAAGATTTATGAAATCGGGGCTGTGTGGCATTAGGGGCATAGAGAGAAGTGAGGGTGACATATTTGTAATGAATCTTCCCAACTAGAATCCAATATCTACCATTGCAATCCACCCACTTGCTTTCCAGGTGAAAGTGGCAGGATCTATTAGAAAGGATGGCTACACCACAGGAGATATAGTATGCTGGGTAGTTATTGGTAAACTGAGGGGGAGAGTGCAATGGAACATGTGATTCCTGAATGGCTACCACCGCCGCCTTCTGGTCAGCTAAATATTTTAGTGCAAGACGTCTCTTACAAAGAAAATGAATACCTTTCTGCAGCAGGATGCATTGGTTTCCACAGGAAAACATTGGAGTGTAGAGTGGATCTTGATCCAGAGGCACCAACAGGCTAAAGTTTAAGGCTGTCCCAGGATGCATTGGTGCCTCCTCTATAAACCCCACCTCCAGGCACTGGAGCTTAGTTTCGAGTTGGTGTCTTCAGCAGGTCACCTAACGGGGGCTGCACTGGCAGCCCAGGAAAGCTTTCTAAGAAGACCTTAAGGGCCGCATCGCTGATATGTCAGTGTAACATTCATTGCTGCAGCTCCATCACCTCCCAAGTGGCGTCACATACTCCCGCAACTCAGTTCCCGGGTACTTGCGGCAGAGACGCTCCGGCTCTAGGCACACGGTTGCAGACGCTCTCCTGATTCACGTGAATGATACAGGAAGGAGGTAAGAGTGTTCCCTAGATGGGAGACCGGTCGCGGCGTTGGCGTGGAAACGGTCTCCCGGCAGGAATCCCACTAGACCACTGGGGTGCCTGAGTACAGGTTGGGTGTACTAACACCCCATTTAATAAGACTCACAGTACTTGGGGTGGAAGTCTAGCATAGGGGAGTCAGTGCTTGACCTGTAGCCCCTCCACCGGCTCAGGGCGCCATCTCTGAGCAGATTTTCCCACCCTGGTGCTGTCTCACACTCCCCCTCACTCTCTGACTGAGACGCTGGGCGCGATCTTCTGAGCATAGCTGCGGCTGGTCTCCGGGACTGCAGGGCAAGGTCTCCCTTGTAGAGCTGCCTGTATACAGTGCTGTGACTGTACGAACACTTCAGTATTCTGCATGTCTTTATACAGACAGCGTTAGTTAAGAAAAAGTGTACCTATTACCGAATATATTGTACGAGTATTCTAATATATACCGCCGGTCTAGAGGATGCTGGGGTGCACTAGTACCATGGGGTATAGACGGTTCCGCAGGAGCCTTCGGCACTTTAAGACTTTTCAACAGTGTGAACTGGCTCCTCCCTCTATGCCCCTCCTCCAGACTTCAGTTTAGAAAATGTGCCCGGGAGACTGGATGCACACTAGTGGAGCTCTACAGAGTTCTGCTAGAAAAAGACTTTGTTAGGTTTATTTATTTTACAGGGAAGCTGCTGGCAACGGCTTCCCTGCTTCGTGGGACTTAGGGGAGGAAGTAGGAACCAACTTCTCAATTAGTTCAATGGTTCTGCTTCCGCTGACAGGACACCATTAGCTCCTGAAGGGTACTGAACACAGCCCAAGCCTGGCTGCTGCTCACTCCCACAGCACTGCCGCCACCCCCTAACAGAGCCAGAAGTCAGAAGGCTGGTGAGTATATTACCGGTGTCCTGCAGATAGGGGTCCTCTGGTCATCGTTGGCGGCTCACAGGTACAAGCGCAGTGGCGGGACGCTGCGCAGCATGTCTCTCAGCACAATGGTGCAGAGTGCGCCGGAAGGGCGTGCTCTGAGCGCCATGTTAAAAATCCGTACTCTCACTGGCAAAACTGTACATACATGGAAGCCGCTGATGTACAACCCCGGCCAGTATAAATATTAATCCTAGCTGAGGCTGAATCGCGCCATTACAAGGGGGCGGGGCTTCTCCTCAGACTTGCCAGACCACTCACTGGGCGCCATTTTCTACTGCAGAAACGCCAGAGAGATGCTCCGGAACGCTGTTTCTCCTCAAGACAATGCTGATACAAGTACCAGTGTGTTATAGAGGGGGAGGGAAGTGTTCATTACATTAGGTCTGCAGGCCTAATATTGGATTAAGCACTGTAGTTGTGTAATTCTTATACAATTTACAAATAAGGCGCAGTGTTTGGACTGGAAAATCCCTCTGTGTTTCTCTAACAGACATTAGTGTGAGTCTGTACCCGATAGCTCTCCTGAGTGATAGTGGTGTGTGTGTGTACATGTGTGTAACGTGTCAGACAACGGGGAGAGTTCTTCCCCAGAGGAACCCATTTTAGATGCACAGGAGGGTAATGTGGTGGCCCTTCCCTCACAGAAGGAGCTGGAGTGGGTGAGAAAATCACACAGTAATATGTCTAAACTGGCAAAGAAATTTCCTGAGTCTGAACAACAGACAAAGTATTGGAGGCAGCCTGTGGAGGATGCACTATTTGCCGATCCCTCCACGTCATCCACTCAGGACCCCTCCAGTTCCCAGAAAAGGTCTCTGGCGCAGATTATGCAAGGGGACACAGACACAGATTCCGACACTGACGTCGACACTGGGGATTTGAGAGGGGTAGACCCCAAATTAGCCAAAAGCATTCAATGTATGATAGTCGCTATTAAAGAGGTGTTGGAGTTTACCGATACAACACCGGTACCTGTGGAAAAAGATTATTTTAAATTAAATAAAAAGCAGGTGGTGATTTTTCCTCCTTCAAAGGAATTGAATACATTCTTTGAAGAATCCTGGTCCAACCCAGAAAAGAAATTAATTGTTCCTTGAAGTATACGTGTATCGTACACTTTCCCTGAGGAAGACAGGCACAAATGGGAGTCACCCCCTATGGTAGACACCTCAGTTTCTAGGCTGTCTAAGAAAATAATTTTGTCTGCCCCAGGGTCAGCTTCATTAAAGGATCCAGCTGACCGTAAATTAGAGACAACCTTAAAGTCCATTTATATGTCTAACGGAACGTTGCTCAGGCCCACCATTGCTTGTGCGTGGGTGGGTAATGCTGTATAAAAATGGGCAGACAACTTGCTAGTTAATATAGACACAGTTGATAAGGATGACTTGGTCCTAATTCTCAGTCATATCAAAGATGCTGCAGGTTACTTAGTTGAGGCTATGAAGGATGTTGGGTTGCTAGGTTCAAGATCCTCTGCTATGGCAATTTCATCCCGCAGGGCACTATGGATCCGCCAATGGAATGCTGATGCGGAATCGAAGAGAAATATTGAGGCTCTCCCTTACAATGGTGAGGCCCTGTTTGGAGACAAGCTGGATGCCATGATTTCAACAACTACATCAGGCAAGTCAGCATTTCTGCCTTCTGCAGCTGCTCCAGCTAGGAAAGGGTATCACTCTCATACAATGAAGTCCTTTCAGCCCAACAAGTACAAAAAAGCAAAAGGTACCCCTTCTTCGCAGGACGAGGGCGAGGAAGAGGTAGAAAACCTACAACACCATCAGGCTCGCAAGAGCAGAAGTAAACCGTTGTTTCTGCTAAAATCACAGCATGACACTGGGGCTCCCCTGAGGGAGTACGATCGGGTGGGGGCGCGTTTTCTGTTCTTCAGCCAGGTCTGGGTTCAATCGGATCTGGATCCTTGGATATTACAGATAGTATCTCAAGGTTACAAGTTGGAATTTCAAGATCTCCCCCATGCCGATTTTTAAAATCAGCCTTACCAGTTTCTGTTCAGGACAGAACAAAAGGGCTGGACGCAATACAAAAATGTAAGTCATTTCCTTAGTTCCTGTTCTCAACAGGAAACAGGATTTTATTCAAGTCTGTTTGTGGTGCCGAAGCCGGATGGCTCGGTCAGGCCGATTTTAAACCTAAAATCTTTGAATCTTTACCTGAAATGGTTCAAATTCAAGATGGAGTCCTTGAGAGCAGTAATCTCCAGTTTGGAGAAGAAGAAATGTATGGTGTCGGTGGACATCAAGGATGCTTATTTGCATGTTCCCATTTAACCTCCACATCAAGCATACCTGAGGTTTGCGGTTCAGGATTGCCACTACCAGTTCCAGACATTGGCTCTCCACGGCTCCGAGAATATTCACCAAGGTGATAGCGGAGATGATGGTTCTCCTTCGCAAGAAAGGAGTCAACATAATTCCTTACCTGGACGATCTCCTGATAAAAGCGAGATCCAGGGAGACGTTAGTGCAGAACATTGCACTATCCCTGACGGTGCTTCAACAGCATGGTTGGATCATAAATCTTCCAAAATCACAATTGGAACCGACAATGAGATTATCATTTCTGGGAATGATACTGGACTCCGAGGTACAGAAAATATTTCTACCGGTGGAAAAGGCTCTGGAGATCCAGAAGATGGTCAAGCTACTTTTGAAACCAGCACGCGTGTCGATCCATCAGTGCATCCGCCTGCTGGGAAAGATGGTAGCGGCTTACGAGGCTCTACAATATGGCCGATTCCATGCCAGGGTGTTCCAGCGGGACCTGCTGGACAAGTGGTCCGGATCGCATCTACACATGCATCAGAGAATAATCCTATCGGCAAAATATACGTTATGGTAAGAACTTACCGTTGATAACGGTATTTCTCCTATGTCCACAGGTTTCCACAGTATAACATTGGGATATGCTTGAGCGTCAGCGGATTGGCACCAAATCGATCACGAGCTTTGTGGCCTCCCAGGATGCACCGGGCTTGTCCATATAATCCCGCCCACCGACTCAGTCAAATCAGTTGTTTCCAAAGCAATTAGGTAGGAGCATTATGTTGAACCCCATTCTGGTGAGAAGAACACACATGCACACCCTTCCACGCAAGAGGGAAGAGGTTTGTGAGTCTAAAGATTCTCAAATCAGGTGCGTCGGGGTGGGATCCCTGTGGAAACCTGTGGACATAGGAGAAATACCGTTATCACTGGTAAGTTCTTACCATAATGTATATTTCTTCGGCTGAGTCCACAGGTTATCCACAGGATTTTTAGTGGTGGGGACGCTCCTTATTGGACAGGAGAACCTCTCGCCAAAATTCAGCGTCATGAGAGGCAAAGGTATCTAAGGCATAATGTCTAATGAATGTGTTAATGGAAGACCATGTGGCTGCCTTTCATATCTGTTCTGCTGAAGCACCATGTTGTGCTGCCCATGAAGGACCTACCTTACATGTAGAGTGAGCAGAGACATTAGCCGGAACAGGGAGATCAGCACCAGAGTATGCTTCTGAAATCGTAATTCGAAGCCATCTTGCTATCATCTGTTTAGTAGCAGGCCATCCCCTCTTATGAAATCCGTAGAGATTGAAGAGAGAATCTGTCTTTCTGACGCCACTGGTACGATCTACGTAGATTCTTAATGCACGGACTACGTCCATCGACGCTTCTCCCGCAGACACCTAAAAAGCCGGGACCACAATTTCTTTATTAAGGTGAAACTTAGAGACCACCTTTGGAAGATAACCAGACTTAGTTCTTAGAACTGCTTTATCTGGATAAAAACTCAGAAAAGGAGATTTACATGATAGTGCTCCTAAATCTGATACTCTTCTAGCTGATGCCATGGTCAGAAGAAAGAGTACTTTAGCTGTCAACCATTTAAGATCCACTTTCTTAAGTGGTTCAGATGGAGCCCCTGAAGGGCTTTGAGAACCAGACTTAAATCCTAAGGTACTGCAGGAGGAACAAAAGGTGGTTGAATGCGCAGCATTCCCTGGAAAAAAGTACTCACATCCTGTAAAGTAGCAATTTTTTTTTTAAACCATACAGTTAATGCTGAAACTTGAACTCTCAAGGAAGCCACCTTCAAACCCTTATCCATCCCTGCCTGAAGGAAATCTAAGATTCTGGATACTCTGAAAGATTTTGGATCCATATTTCTTTCACTGCACCATTGAATAAAGGCTTGCCATATTTGGTGATAAATGTGAGCAGAGAAAGGTTTCCTTGCTCTAAGCATTGTTTGAATTACCTGTTGTGAAAAACCTCTTGATCTTAGGATAGAGGTTTCAACAGCCATGCCGTCAAAGACCGCCGATCCAAATGCTTGTGACAACAAGGACATTGCATTAGTAGATATGGAGGTTGAGGGAGCAGAATTGGTGCATCCAACAACATCCTCTGCAGATCTATGTACCAATGCCTCCTTGGCCAAGCCAGAGCTATTAGAATCACGGCACCCTTTGCTTGCTTTATTTTCTTCACCACCCTGGGTAGCAGGGAGATTGGAGGAAACAGATATGCCAGATGAAATTCCCATTTCACTGACAGTGTGTCCACCAGGGTCGCTCCGGGGTCTTTTGTTCTTGACCCGTATATAGTAACTTTGTTCAGATGGGACGCCATGAGATCAATCTCTGGCAACCCCCACTTGTCTACTAGAGTCTGAAAGACCTACGGGTGTAGAGCCCATTCGGTTTCCTGAATGGTGTGTCGACCTGAGAAAGTCCGCTTCCCAGTTTAGGACTCCTGGAACAAACACTGCAGATAATGCTGGAAGATGGAGTTCTGCCCACTTTAGTATGTGACTTACCTCCTCCATTGCTCTTTGGCTGCGAGTTCCTCCCTAATGGTTGAGGTACGCTACTGCCTTTGCATTGTCCGAGCGGATCTGGACTGGTTTTCCTTGCAGAATGTCCTTTGCCTGAATCGGTGCCACGTATATGGCTCGTAGTTCCAACAAATTTATTGGCAGGCAACTTTCTTTTTTGGTCCATTGTCCCTGGAACCATAATTTTCTGGACACTGCTCCCCAGCCCTGAAGACTGGCATCCGTTGGGAGGATCTCCCAATCTGATATCCAAAAGAGTCTCCCCTTGTCTAGATTGGATGTCTGTAGCCACCAGGCTAACAACCTTTTTACCCTTACCGGAAGTACCATAATTTGTTTCTTCATTATTGTCTGAAGTACTCCATTCCATCTGGTTAGAATCAGATGTTGCAAAGGTCTTGAGTGGAATTGTGCATATTCCACCATGTCGAATATCGACACCATCAACCCCATCACTCGCATAGCCGTGTGAACTGATATTGTTAAACTGCAACAATTCCTGAATCATCAACTGCATCTTGGATATTTTTACCACAGGTAGAATTATCCTCTGCAGACCTGAATCCAATACAGCCCCTAAGTGAATCATCCATTGTGACGGAATTGGAGACGACTTTGCCCAAATTATGAGCCGTCCATGTTTTTGTAGACAAGTTATTGTCTGTTGGAGATGGATCAAAAGCAATTCCTGGGACTGCGCAAGGATTAAAAGATCGTCGAGGTATGGAAAAATTCTTATCCCCTGTTTGCGGATATAAGCTGCCATAACCACCATAATCTTGGTGAATACTCTGGAGGCTAAAAAACCAAAATAGCACTTCCCTGCGCTGGACGTGTTACAGCTGCGAATATGAATATACTCCGGAGTTATCAACCGGAAGTCATCAATGTCACAATGTAAAAATTATATCATATGCGCTAAAACACTTGATGGATATAAAAACAAAATTTCAGACCGGTTTGTTTCCAAATGTCCCAAAGATCGCGGTTGCAGTCTCAATAGATTTTCTCCATAAATCGGTACATGTGGAGAAAAAACAAAACAAAGATCTCCAATGTGTAGTAGTTCCTTTCAAATATGTGAGAAATGATGTGGCGTGACTATGGGGTATCGAGTATCCACTCCTTTGTGTCTTTATGTGGTATTATGGGACCACCCGGAGAGTGTCTTGGTCAAAAAACACAAGAGTGCTCACTTTCTTGCTTACTTAGAATGCGTAAAATGACTCCTATAAAGGTTTCTTTTAATTTCTCTAAAGGACACCTCCTTCACTGGATAACTTGTTTTATAAACGTTTCTCCAGATAATGGTATATAAAGGAGAAGAGAAAAAGTTCCAATGTGTAGTGGTTCTCTTAAATCCATATATTATAGGTAAATGAGGTATATGAATTATGATATAACCCTTTTTCCTTTGTGTCTTAATGAAATATTCAAGGACCACCCGAAATGTGTGATGGGTCACCAGTACAAGATGCTTACTTTTGCTTACATCAACATAGGCAGGTAAATATATATAAAGGTATCTTTCAGACTTGTATAGAACCCACAAATTCTTGATTTTTCTGACATAACATGCTTATACGTATGCTTACTTGAAGTGTGCAGGGTATATTCCTATAGCGGTTTCTTTCAATCACCTCCGTATGGTATCTCCACCAAAAAAAGGCCGTTTTGTGATAAAAAAACGGATTTTTATTGTATGCAAAATACAAATTAAAACATAAAATAAAAAACAAAAACACTAAAAATGAGAGCGAGGGTCACCTTATTTAGGCAGATGTAATAATCCCAGTAGAAGGTGGGGAACACAATAGGGCCCAAATGTTCTCACCAATTCTGCTGGGTGCCACAAAGATGAATTCATATCCACAGGAAATGGTAATAAATATCAGATTAAGGAATTTATTACCTGCAATAGCAATAATTGTATATACTTAATTCAATGTAGCTGCAATCTACATAGTAACCTCATCACCTTTGCCGCCCTTAGACATGATAAATAATCAAATCATCCACTGTGCTACACAATCTGTGAATAAAACACTTTATATTGCATAAAAAGTGATATCAATCTGACCCCAACCCAAACACCAGCATTGAGGTTCAGGAAAAAAAACACTGACAAACATATATAAAGTCAGCAATCACACTAGCAGTCAGCCACATGATATTATTAGTCATATGAGCATATTATCAACTACAAACACATTTCAAGTATATAGGCGTACATTTACTGTTCTCTGTATTATACAGTTATTTTAGTGTATTCAGACGCAATTGCTGAGAAAACTACAGCATTGTACACAAACTCATATGCAGTAGGCACTAAACTTAACTAGTCATACTAACACAGTAGTTAGAATTTTAGTGCTGTATAACCCGTACTCCGTAGAGTGGGATACAGGGAGACTCACCCCACTTCCAGGATCGATCAATACGTTCGCAAACCGCTGAGTGGATCCAGATGCTACTAGTGTACACAGCCGCTCCAGTATCTTTATTGGACACAGACGCTCAGTGAACGTTAGTGCATGCAGACGCTTTGTCTGCGACTCAGTCTCTTAGCGGTAAACCTTAGTGTATACAGATGCAGCGCCATGCTGTGACCAAGTTCCCTCGTGGTAGCGTCTGAGACGGAAGTGAGGCAATCAGTTCATGGCGGGAGACGCTCGGAAACTGGTCATGAACTGGGGGGAGGGGCGACCAGGAGAGCTGGCATCAACCCTAGGGATCGCAGCCTCAAACTATTCCTGGCGCCTTCTGATCCCTAAAGCGTAGTGCTAGAGAACCTGTGGTGGTGGTGCGCCAGCTACTGTATGGTAGTCTCCCAAATCAGTGCGGCTGTGTCCGTATTCCCCCTCTAAGCGGAACCGATGCCTTACCTTCTCCCCGTGCTCCAGCCACAGCCTGGTCATGTCTGCTGGACCTGCTAGCAACATCCGACACAGACGCCCATCAAGACAGCACTTGTACCATGGGTAAGCGTTGTTGCAACCCGGCGGAGAGTTGTTGGAGCTACTCTTTCCAATATGCGTGTAAGACGCTGTTAGGAAAGTTCACTCAAAAAAAGGTAAGACTATAAAAATAAATTTAAAAAAAGCTCTTAGGGCGGCCAAACAGCAGCCCTGTGACCATGGTCCGACTCCTGCCGCACCAAACAAAAAAAAGATTTGACTGAGTCGGTGGGCGGGATTATATGGACGAGCCCTGTGCATCCTGGGAGGCCACAAAGCTTGTGATCGATTTGGTACAAATCCGCTGACACTCAAGCATATCTCAATGTTATCCTGTGGATAACCTGTGGACCCAGCCGGAGAAAGTCAGAATTTAGCTCCTGTGGTTGGTACACAGTACTCACCTCCTGGAGGGACGCAGGTTCGGGATTCATGCCTGGATCCAAGTGACCACGGATGCAAGTCTCCGAGGTTGGGGAGCAGTGACACAAAGGGAAAGCTTCCAAGGAAGATGGTCAAGTCAAGAAATGCTTCTTCACATAAACATTCTGGAGTTGAAAGCCGTTTACAACAGCCTTCAACAAGTGGCGCATCTTCTTCAAGATCGTCCCATACAGATCCAGTCAGACAATGTAACAGCAGTGGCTTACATAAACGGTCAGGGAGGAACGAAAAGCAGAGCGGCAATGGCAGAGGTGACAAAAATACTCCTCTGGGCAGAAAGACATGCAAAAGCTCTGTCAGCAATCTTCATTCCGGGAGTGGACAACTGGGAAGCAGACTTCCTCAGCAGACACAATCTCCATCCAGGAAAATGGGGCCTCCACCCAGAAGCTTCAGAAATATTGTTCCAGGTCGAGAGACCCACAAGCAATAGCAGTGGATGCACTGGTGACCCAGTGGTTGTTCCAGTCAGTTTATACACTTCCACTAATACCCAAAACTCTCAAGATTATAAGAAGAACAAGGGTTCAGGCGATTCTCATTGCCCCAGATTGGCCAAGGAAGGCTTGATATCCAGATCTTCAGGAGTTACTGATAGAAGATCCTCGGCCTCTTCCTCTTTGAGAGGACCTCCTTCAGCAAGGGCCGTTGGTTTATCAAGACTTACCGCTGCTACGTTTGACGGCATGGCTGTTGAACGCCAGATCCTAGCCCAAAAGGGTATTCCCAATGAAGTCATTCCCACACTTATACAGGCCAGGAAAGGAGTAACGTCTAGACATTACCATCATATTTGGGGAAAGTATGTTTCTTGGTGTGAATCCAAGAAGTCTCCTGCAATGGAGTTTCAATTAGGACGTCTTCTCCTATTTCTACAGGCTGGTGTGGAGGCAGGTTTAAGATTAGGGTCTATCAAGGTCCAAATTTCGTCTTTCTCCATTTTCTTTCAGAAACAGTTGGCTTCCCTTCCTGAGGTTCAGACGTTTGTAAAAGGGGTTCTGCGCATCCAACCACCATTTGTGCCCCCTGCAGCACCATGGGATCTTAACGTGGTGTTGCAGTTCCTAAAGTCTGACTAGTTTGAGCCTCTTTAAGAGGTGGAGTTGAAGTTTCTCACTTGGAAAGTGGTCATGCTGTTGGCCTTGGCGTCAGGCAGATGCGTGTCTGAGTTAGGGGCTTTGTCTCACAAGAGTCCTTACTTGATCTTTCATGAAGATAGGGCTGAGCTAAGAACACGTCAGCAATTTCTTATAAAGGTCGTGTCTTCTTTCCATAGTAACCAACCTGTTGTAGTGCTAGTGGCTTCTGTCACCTCAGCCCTTTCGAAGTCCTTGAATGTCATCAGAGCTTTGAGGACTTAAGTTGCGAGAACGGCTTGGTTAAGGAAAACAGAAGCTTTGTTTGTCCTCTATGACCCCAACAATATTGGGTGTCCTGCTTCTAAGCAGACTATTTCACGCTGGATTAGAGGTACCATTCAGCATGCTCATTCCACGGCAGGATTGCCGAAACCAACTTCGGTAAAGGCCCACTCTACGAGAAAAGTGGGTTCTTCCTGGGCGGCTGCCCCGGGTGTCTCGGCCTTACAGATTTGCCGAGCAGCTACTTGGTCAGGGGCAAACACGTTTGCTAAGTTTTACAGGTTTGACACCTTGGCTGTGACGACCTTCTATTTGGTCAGTCAATTCTGCAGGAACATTAGCACCTTCCCGCCCGTACTGGGAGCTTTGGTACATCCCCACGGTACTAAAATGGACCCCAGCATCCTCTACAGACTACGAGAAAAGGATTTACCGGTAGGTAATTAAAATCCTAATTTTACATCCTCATCATCAGTGTCTTTCCTCTATAATCCTAGTAATAAGGATGATAATAGGATTTTAATATACCTACCGGTAAATCCTTTTCTCATAGTCCGTAGAGGATGCTGGGCGCCCGCACAGTGCTCATTTTTCCTGCATTATCTTTTTTCTTCTTACACAAGTTCTCATGTGTTTAGCTGTTATATAGCAGTTGCTGTTTTCGTTATTCATGCTCGTTGGCATGTTTTGAGTTGTATGCCATGTTGTGTGGCATGGCTGAACGGTGTGAGCTGGTGTGAATCTCGCCACTAGCTTAATGTTAAATCCTTCTCTCGAAGTTGTCTGTCACCTCGGGCACAGTTCCTATACCGAGGTCTGGAGGAGGGGAATAGAGGGAGGAGCCAGTTCACACTGTTGAAAAGCCTTAAAGTGTCAAAGGCTCCTGCGGAACCGTCTATACCTCATGGTACTAAAATGGACCCCAGCATCCTCTACGGACTACGAGAAAAGGATTTACCAGTAGGTATATTAATATTCTATTTTCCGTGGCAGTTATTCAGACTATGCTGAAAGCCCGCTAACCGGCATCTGCCCGTATTTATTAGAGTCTGGAATTCTTAATTCATCTAGTGTGCTGACAAGAATTATGATACATATCAATTTAGAATGTCCAGAATCCTGGCTTTTCTACAACGAGGCCTTGACCTAGGTCTTCGTCTGGCCACCCTCAATGGTCACATCTCTGCGTAGTTGGTATGGTTTCAGAGGAAAATTGCATCTATACCTGACATTCATACTTTCGCTCAGGGTGTACTTAGAAGTCAGCCTCCCCATGTCCCTCCTGTGGCTCCATGGGATTTGACTGTTGTACTAAGGGTCCTGCAAGAGTCTCCATTTTAACCTTTTGAGCTAGTGGACCTTAAATGGCTCATGGCCAAGGTCCTGTTCTTCCTGGCAATTGCCTCTGCAAAAAGGGTATCGGTCTTAGGCGCTTTGTCCTGTCGTCCACCTGAATTGATTTTTCACAGTGACTAGGCAGTTCTCCGAAATAGACCAGGTTATTTGCCTAAGGTGCTGTCATCTTTTCACCTTAACCAAGAGATTGTGATTCCGGCCTTTATCTTTTAAGATTTGTCTTCCAAAGACCATT
This sequence comes from Pseudophryne corroboree, assembly GCF_028390025.1. Taxonomy (NCBI): domain Eukaryota; kingdom Metazoa; phylum Chordata; class Amphibia; order Anura; family Myobatrachidae; genus Pseudophryne; species Pseudophryne corroboree. The sequence goes on along the minus strand of NW_026967503.1, from coordinate 1,671,409 downwards.
CTTTGGATGTGGTAAGGGCTCTCTGTATTTATGTGGAAAGGACTGCCTCTATCAGGAGGTCAGATACCCTTTTTGTACTGTTTGGTTTTCACAAATGTGGCTCGCCTGCGAATAAGTAAACTTTGGCCAGATGGATTAGAATGGTGATTGCACAAGCTTATACGCAGGCTAGACTTCCAGCTCCTGCTGCTATTAAAGCCCATTCTACTCTGTTGACCTCTTGGGCGGCTCGCCGTGGCGCATCTGCAGAACAATTGTGAAGGCGGCTACATGGTCCTCAGTGAACATGTTTATTAGGTTCTATGCCTTTTATACTTCTGTCTCCCAGAATGCTTCCCTTGGATGCCACGTTCTCATGCCCGTTAAGGCGTGTCCCCTCCCTTGAGGAACGTCGCCAATGTTTTCCTGTGGAAACTAATGTATCCTGCTGCAGAAAATGAGAGTTATGGTAGACTTACCATTGTTACCGCTCTTTCTGCGAGGTACATTGGTTCCACAGGATGCGCACCCTGACGCACATAGCTTCTGTGGGTTTGTATGGCATTAGCAGCTGGTACCTTCTCCTGTTGTGAGAATGTGGTTCTATGTGACTAACATCTGCCTTCTCTTTTACCTGCTCCTGCATTTGACTGGTTAACAAAACTGAGCTCCAGTGCCTGGAGCCGGGGTCATAGAGGAGGCCCCAATGCATCCTGGGACAGCCTAAAGCTTTAGCCTGTTGATGCCTCTGGATCAAGATCCACTCTACACCCCAATATTTTCCTGTGGATACCACAATGTTTTCCTGTGGAACCAATGAACCTCGCAGAAAGAGAGTTAACAATGGTAAGTCTACCATATGAGAACCTCGGGGAAAGAGAGTTAACAATGTTAAGTCTACCATATGAAACATCTAGGATCATCTGTGTAGAGTCCAATAGAGTCTGTAGGACATGTGCATACTTCAGACTATCAAATAACAGAAAAAAAATGAATAAAATAGGGAACAAAAATGGGAGACAATCAGAAATAGTGTCCATAAAGGAGCTAGCGATTCCGTCACTAGGGTACTGTGACAGAAAGGTAGAAAAAGGTGGCCATTGGACTTAAAAGGGAAACCCACCAACTACCCCAAGTAGCCATACGAGAGGGCAAAATCTAGTCATCATAGTAACAATTGTACAAAGAAATATCAAATCTCAGTGTAACCAATGTATCCAAAGGAGGTAAAGGCCAAGAACATGGTCTGTTATCCAATGTAGGTTCTACCAACACAGTTATAAGGGCAACAGGATGTTAGACGAATTAGTCATGCTTTACCTGAACACCCAAACATTCTAGAAAGATATTATGAAACGTAACAATGGAAAGAATATCAGACCATATAGCAATTATATAGCACAGGAAATAAAGAGAAACAAACACATTTTAAACCTATAACAAGAACAAGTAAATATGGTCCAAAAATAGATCCATGCCCAGTAACTTAGTCCCTGTTGGCACATGTTACAGTAGGAAACAAACTCTGAGTGTCTCTAACAGTCTTACTCTTTTAGCATATTACTTCGAGACGGAAGACAACTCCTCCGGGATTGGTTTAGGTAAAGTGTCATGAAGGACTGTCAACAGGAATGTCCCACTTATTCAGAATAGCAGGGCCATCCTCGGGTGAAGGTATCACTGTGAAGGCACCGTTTCGCATTACAATAAGCTGAGTAGGAAAGCCCCATTTGTATTGCACATTTCCTTGGGTTGGAATAGACGCCTTTTGGCCAGTGTCACAGGAGAAATATCCAGAAATATCTGCAGATTATCCAGGCACTCAGTTGTGAATGAGGAATAGGTGGACCCTGAGCAGTGTCCCTCATTGCATGGATAGGGGCCTGGTTGGACTTTGGGAGTCTATGGATCCTATCAATAAGAAGGTCCGCGGCAGAAGCCTTCGGTGAAAGTTTCTGAAAAGAGAACCGTGGCATAATCATAAAGCTCAGCATTTGTAGCAGAATCCGGAACGCCCATTATTCTTATATTATTTCTCCGAGACCTGTCTTCTAAATCAATGACTTTATCACGAATAGAGACCGGGTCTTCCTGAAGGGTGTCATGTGCTAAAATCAGATCATTGTGAGACACAACAATCTCTTTCATCTTAGTCTGTACGAGTGCCAATCTCACTGATACCAGACCTCAAAGCTTGAATGTTAGAGCTACGTTCTGAGGTTATTTCAGTCCTTAAATCTAGATAACATAGAATGTATAGAGCGTAGAGTAACAGAATCATCTAGAGTGTCTTAAGACGTCTTCAGCCATTACAGCTGGGCTTCAGACTATCAAACTGACAAGTAGAAGCAGATGAAGTTGTAGCGGTCACAGAAGGACCACCTGAATTTGAGGTACCAAAGAGATGGACGGGTGGGGTCAATTTGGTACCTTTTAAAAAAAATTGGAGTCATGGGGGGTCATTCCAGGTTGATCGCTCGCTAGCAACTTTTTTCAGCGCTGCGATCAGGTTAAAACTCATCAAAATTGCACACGTGTATGCACCGCAGGGCGCAGGCGAGTCATACGGGTACAAAGAGGATTGGTGCTGGGCAATGGTAATTAACGTAGAATCCATTCGTACAGCCGATCGCAAGGTGATTGACAGGAAGAGGGTGTTTATGGGTGTCAACTGACTGTTTTCTTTGAGCGTTTGCATGGCGGGTGTCTGATGTCAATTCCAGGACCAAAAAGTCTGAAGAGATCGCAGCGGCTGAGTAAGTCCAGAGCTACTCAGAAATTGCAACAACCTTTTCTCTGACGTCCTAGTGGATGCTGGGAACTCCGAAAGGACCATGGGAATAGCGGCTCCGCAGGAGACTGGGCACAACTAAAGAAAGCTTTAGGTCACCTGGTGTGCACTGGCTCCTCCCACCATGACCCTCCTCCAAGCCTCAGTTAGATTTTTGTGCCCGGCCGAGGCTGGATGCACACTAGGGGCTCTCCTGAGCTTCTAAAAAGAAAGTATATATATTAGGTTTTTTATTTTACAGTGAGACCTGCTGGCAACAGGCTTACTGCACCGAGGGACTAAGGGGAGAAGAAGCGAACCTACCTGCTTGCAGCTAGCTTGGGCTTCTTAGGCTACTGGACACCATTAGCTCCAGAGGGATCGACCGCATGGAACTGGCCTTGGTGTTCGGTCCCGGAGCCGCGCCGCCTCCCCCTTACAGAGCCAGAAGAGGTCCGGAAAATCGGCGGCAGAAGACATCTGTCTTCACCAAGGTAGCGCACAGCACTGCAGCTGTGCGCCATTGCTCCTCATACACACTTCACACTCCGGTCACTGAGGGTGCAGGGCGCTGGGGGGGGGGCGCCCTGAGAAGCAATAAAAACACCTTGGCTGGCAAAACAATCACAATATATAGCCCCAAAGGCTATATATGTGATAAATACCCCTGCCAGAATCCATAAAAAAGCGCGAGAAAAGTCAGCGAAAAAGGGGCGGAGCTATCTCCATCAGCACACTGGCGACATTTTCTCTTCATAGTGCTTCTAGAAGAAAGCTCCCCAGGCTCTCCTCAGTAGTTTTCATGCTCAAAGGGTTAAAAAGAGAGGGGGGGGGGCACTAAATTTAGGCGCAATATTGTATATACAAGCAGCTATTGGGGAAAATTCACCCAGTTATAGTGTTAATCCCCACATTATATAGCGCTCTGGTGTGTGCTGGCATACTCTCTCTCTGTCTCCCCAAAGGGCTTTGTGGGGTCCTGTCCTCAGTCAGAGCATTCCTTGTGTGTGTGCGGTGTGTCGGTACGGCTGTGTCGACATGTTTGATGAGGAGGCTTATATGGTGACGGAGCAGATGCCGATAAATGTGATGTCGCCCCCTGTGGGGCCGACACCAGAGTGGATGGATAGGTGGAAGGTATTAACCGACAGTGTCAACTCCTTACATAAAAGGGTGGATGACGTATCAGCTGTGGGACAGCCGGCTTCTCAGCCCGCACCTGCCCAGGCGTATCAAAGGCCATCAGGGGCTCAAAAACGCCTGCTCCCTCAGATGGCAAACACAGATGTCGACACGGAGTCTGACTCCAGTGTCGACAAGGTTGAGACATATACACAATCCACTAGGAACATCCGTGACTTGATCTCGGCAATAAAAAATTTGTTACACATTTCTGACATTAACCCAAGTACCCCTAAAAATGGGTTTTATGTTTGGGGAGAAAAAGCAGGCAGTGTTTTGTTCCCCCATCAGATGAATGAATGAACTGTGTGAAAAGCGTGGGTTCCCCCGATAAGAAACTGGTAATTTCTAAAAAGTTACTGATGGCGTACCCTTTCCCGCCAGAGGATAAGTTACGCTGGGAGATATCACCTAGGGTGGATAAGGCGCTCACACGGTTGTCAAAAAAGGTGGCACTGCCGTCTTAGGAACGGCCACTTTGAAGGTACCTGTTGATAAAAAGCAGGAGGTATCCTGAAGTCTGTATTTACACACTCAGGTACTAGACTGAGACCTGCAGATCGTGCTGCTGCAGCGTGGTCGGTGACCCTGTCAAACATACTAGTTTGCTAACATGAGAACATATTAAAGACGTCGTCTTATATATGAGGGATGCACAGAGGGATATTTTGCCGGCTGGCATCCAAAATGAATGTAATGTCCATTCTGTCAGGAGGGTATTAGAGACCTGTCACTGGACAGGTGATGCTGACTTTAAAAGGCGCATAGAGATTCTGCCTTATAAGGGTGAGGAATTATTTGGGGATGGTCTCTGGGACCTCGTATCCACAGCAACAGCTGGGAAGAAATATTTTTACCTCAGGTTTCCTCACAGACTAAGAAAGCACTGTATTATCAGGTACAGTCCTTTCGGCTTCAGAAAAGCAAGCGGGTCAAAGGCGCTTCCTTTCTGCAAAGAGACAAGGGAAGAGGGAAAAAGCTGCACCAGTCAGCCAGTTCCCAGAATCAAAATTCTTCTCCCTCTTCCTGTGAGTCCACAGCATGACGCGGGGGCTCCACAGGTGTAGCCAGGTACAGTGGGGGGCTGCCTCAAAAATTTTAGCGATCAGTGGGCTCGCTCACAGGTGGATCCCTGTTTCATTCAAGTATTGCAGGGGTACAAGCTGGAATTCGAGATGTCTCCCCCCTGCCGTTTCCTCAAATCTGCCTTGCCGACAACTCCCTCAGGCAGGGAGGCTGTGCTAGAGGCAATTAACAAGATGTATTCCCAGCAGGTAATACTCAAGGTGCCCCTACTTTAACAAGGACGGGGTTACTATTCCACACACCTTGGGGTACCGAAACCGCATGGTTCGGTGTGACCCATTTTATATTTAAAATCCTTGAACACATACATAAAAAAATTCAAGTTCAAGATGGAATCGCTCAGGGCGGTTATTGCAAGCCTGGACGAGGGGGATTACATGGTATCCCTGGACATCAAGGATGCTTACCTGCATATCCCCATTTACCATCCTCACCAGGAGTACCTCAGATTGGTGGTACAGAATTGCCATTACCAAGTCCAGACACTGCCGTTTGGACTGTACATGGCACCGAGGGTGTTTACCAAGGTAATGGCCGAAATGATGACACTCCTTCGAAAAAAGGTAGTTTTAATTATCCCGTACTTGGACAATCTCCTTATAAAGGCGAGGTCCAAGGAGCAGTTGTTAGTCGGGGTAGCACTATTTTTGAAGGTGCTACAACAGCACGGTTGGATTCTAAACAGTCCAAAGTCACAGCTGGTTCCTACGACACGTCTACTGTTCCTGGGGATGGTTCTGGACACAGACCAGAAAAAAGTGTTTCTCCTGGAGGAGAAAGCCACGGAGCTGTCATCTCTAGTCAGAGACCTCCTGAAGCCAAAACAGGTATCGGTGCATCATTGCACGCGAGTCCTGGGAAAAATGGTAGCTTCCTACGAAGCAATCCCATTCGGCAGGTTCCATGCAAGAACTTTTCAGTGGGACCTGTTGGACAAGTGGTCCGGAGCACATCTTCAGATGCATCGGCTGCTAACCCTGTCTCCAAGGACCAGGGTATCTCTACTGTGGTGGCTGCAGAGTGCCCATCTTCAAGAGGGCCGCAGGTTCGGCATACAGAACTGGGTCCTGGTGACCATGGATGCCAGCCTTTAAGGCTGGGGGGCAGTCACACAGGGAAGAAACTTCCAGGGACTTTGGTCAAGTCAGGAGACTTCCCTACACATAAATATTCTGGAACTGAGGGCCATTTACAATGCCCTGAGTCAGGCAAGGCCTCTGCTTCAAAACCAGCCGGCACTGATCCAATCAGACAACATTACGGCAGTCGCCCATGTAAACCGACAGGGCGGCACAAGAAGCAGGATGGCGATGGCATAAGCCACAAGGATTCTCCTATGGGCGAAAAATCACGTGTTAGCACTGTCAGCAGTGTTCATTCCGGGAGTGGATAGCTGGGAAGCAGACTTCCTCAGCAGGCACGACCTTCACCCGGGAGAGTGGGGACTTCATCCAGAAGTCTTCCAACTGATGGTAAACCGTTGGGAAAGACCACAGGTGGACATGATGGCGTCCCGCTTAAACAAAAAAAAAAACTAAAGAAATATTGCGCCAGGTCAAGAGACCCTCAGGCAATAGCTGTGGACGCTCTAGTGACACCGTGGGTGTACCAGTCGGTTTATGTGTTCCCCCCTCTGCCTCTCATACCAAAGGTACTGAGAATAATAAGAAGGCGAGGAGTAAGAACGATACTCGTGGTTCCGGATTGGCCAAGAAGAGCTTGGTACCCAGAACTTCAAGAAATTATATCAGAGGACCCATGGCCTCTGCCGCTCAGACAGGACCTGCTGCAGCAGGGGCCCTGTCTGTTCCAAGACTTACCGCGGCTGCGTTTGACGGCATGGCGGTTGAACGCCGGATCCTAAAGGAAAAGGGCATTGCGGAGGAAGTCATTCCAACGCTGATTAAAGCCAGGAAAGATGTAACTGCAAAACATTATCACCGCATATGGCGGAAATATGTTGCTTGGTGTGAGGCCAGAAAGGCCCCAACAGAGGAATTTCAACTAGGTCGATTTCTGCATTTCCTACAAGCAGGAGTGACTATGGGCCTAAAATTAGGCTCCATTAAGATACAGATCTCGGCTCTGTCGATTTTCTTCCAGAAAGAACTAGCTTCTCTACTGAAGTTCAGACATTTGTAAAAGGAGTGCTGCATATTCAGCCCCGTTTGTGCCTCCAGTGGCACCTTGGGATCTCAACGTGGTGTTGAGTTTCTTAAAATCACATTGGTTTGAGCCACTAAAAACCGTGGATCTAAAATATCTCACGTGAAAAGTGGTCATGTTATTGGCCTTGGCTTCGGCCAGGCGTGTATCAGAATTGGCGGCTTTGTCATATAAAAGCCCTTATCTGATTTTCCATATGGATAGGGAAGAATTGAGTACTCGTCCCCAGTTTCTCCCTAAGGAGGTATCAGCTTTTCACTTCAACCAACCTATTGTAGTGCCTGCGGCTACTAGCGACCTGGAGGATTCCAAGTTACTGGACGTAGTCAGGGCCTTGAAAATGTATGTTTCCAGGACGGCTGGAGTCAGGAAAACTGACTCGCTGTTTATCCTATATGCACCCAACAAGCTGGGTGCTCCTGCTTCTAAGCAGACTATTGCTCGCTGGATTTGTAGCACAATTCAGCTTGCGCATTCTGTGGCTGGACTGCCGCATCCTAAATCAGTAAAAGCCCACTCCACGAGGAAAGTGGGCTCATCTTGGGCGGTCTGCCCGAGGGGTCTCGGCTTTACAACTTTGCCGAGCTGCTACTTGGTCAGGGGAGAACACGTTTGCAAAATTCTACAAATTTGATACCTTGGCTGAGGAGGACCTGGAGTTCTCTCATTTGGTGCTGCAGAGTCATCCGCACTCTCCTGCCCGTTTGGGAGCTTTGGTATAATCCCCATGGTCCTTTCGGAGTTCCCAGCATCCACTAGGACGTCAGAGAAAATAAGATTTTACTCACCGGTAAATCTATTTCTCGTAGTCCGTAGTGGATGCTGGGCGCCCATCCCAAGTGCGGATTGTCTGCAATACTTGTACATAGTTATTGTTAACTAAAGGGTTATTGTTGAGCCATCTGTTGAGAGGCTCAGTTGTATTTCATACTGTTAAACTGGGTATAGTATCACGAGTTATACGGTGTGATTGGTGTGGCTGGTATGAGTCTTACCCGGGATTCAAAATCCTTCCTTATTATGTCAGGTCGTCCGGGCACAGTATCCTAACTGAGGCTTGGAGGAGGGTCATGGTGGGAGGAGCCAGTGCACACCAGGTGACCTAAAGCTTTCTTTAGTTGTGCCCAGTCTCCTGCGGAGCCGCTATTCCCATGGTCCTTTCGGAGTTCCCAGCATCCACTACGGACTACGAGAAATAGATTTACCGGTGAGTAATCTTATTTTTTGTGCCGACTGCTGCAAAAGTGTTTGCACACTTGCAAAGCGAAAATACACTCCAACTTAGGCGGCGACTATCTGATCGCAGGACAGCAAACAGTTGCTAGCGAGCGATAATCTCAAAATTACCCCCATAAGCCAGCTCCAAAGAGACTGACCTCTCAGAGATAGGAAAATACAAATGATCTATAAATAAAAGGAGCAGTAGTACGCTGTCAGGAGGTTACATCAAGATGACTCAGTTCAAAATGACATTCTTAGTTGGGGTGACGGGGGTATCCGAGCCGAAATTTAAAGTAAACCTGATGTAATGCAACTCAAATAACACAGTAATGACCGAGAAATTCCACTAGAGGTCAGCGTGATCACAGACTGGAAGTACTCAGCACAGAGAGACACAAATGGCAAAATATATTCAGTGGATAAATCCACAAAATAATATACTGTGAGGTTGTAATCAGAGTGTAATGAGCTGTACTCAGACGATACTTGATACTGGGCACTGCATGTAGACTGAGAGGAAGTAGATTATAGTGGTACCATATAAATAGAAGGTAGTTTTACCTCCAGGCAAATGCTGCAATTTAGTGTAGTGACCCCGGTCCAGCCGTCAGGACATTTATTTAGCAGCTTATATCAATTTGAAACCTTATTGAAGCAAAGCATGCGATGGCCGGGCACCAGGATCCAAAATGGCAGCCACGTCACTTCCCAATATCACCGCCGGGCTCCGGTGACTGTGTGCAGCCCATTCTGTCCCCAGCAGAAGCAGGAGAGCAAGTGCTCCCACCTGAGGCAAAATCGCCTCCAAGTCAGGTATCCAGAGCGTGCAGGAAAGACTGGGCACACTTATTCCCAGACTACAGCCCGTGGCTTCAGCTGCGTCACTAGGCTGCGGCAGTGAACAGTACCCGGAGTGAGCGACTTTAGGGCAGTAGGAGTGGGGGACTTAATAGATTGGGTCTGGGTCCCAGCGGCGCCTGAGAGCTATCAGGTAGGGTAGATAAGAAGCCATATAGGGGGAGATGTACTAAGCAGTGATGAAAGTGAAGTGAGCCAGTAGACAAGTTGCCCATGGCAACCAATCGGCATTGATGTAACATTTATAATTTACATACTATAAAAGTATACAGAGCAGCTGATTGGTTACTATGGGCAACTTCTTTACTTTTATCACTGCTTAGTACATGTCCCCCATAGTGAGGAGAGCTCCAGGAAGCACGTCTGAATGGACCACGCCCCTCTTATTTATTAATTTATGTACTCCCAGGGGTGGCAGGTGTGGTACATCCCTGCAAAGGCAGATCCAATCTCTTTCTCATCAGACTCTGCTGTCTTCCCTGCACTCTCACTCAGATGTTCACTGCTGCCAGTAGCACACGTATGAGAAGCAGAAGTATGGCGGCAGCTGTATAGATTCTGATATGTAATTCTCTGTATCATACTTACCGTACACACATCGTTCTTATTACTATTAAGAGAATATAGAGGTAAAACTCATGATGATGGGGGTGTAAGAGTGCATTATAACCTAGCAGATGATGATGATTGCAGGGTATCATATGGTGTATTGCATGTAAAGTACCTTGTTCCACACCTACTCTGCTGTAGCAATATACCTTATATAAGGGTGAGTAACACATGTACAGGCTTACCAGCGTATGAGCACACACATAAAGGAATGCTACCTTACCAATGCTTCCAGGAGTAACGTTAGGAGACATTTCTCTGATCCATCAGCTCATATGACTGATGTTATTGTTCAGATAGAATCTCCAATTCATACGATATGTTCCCCATCCATTGTTTTACATTGGTGCTGACATAGGACTTGGCGAGTGACTACATCTCCATTTATACTTCATGGTTAGTTACCAGTACAAGAGAGAGATATATCTAAGTCTTATTATAATATTACATTTGTTATTGTGAGTGTTCTCAGGAGGGTGGACACAATGATAGTCTGAGACACAATATTATAAAGCCTTCATTATAAGTTATGTTTTATTATACACACACATTTACAATTAAGTGTCCCAGAGAGTCATCTCCTATTGTTTGCAAGATTAATATTGTTACAGAAAAGTCACATTTCTATAATGTATTTTATTTCCAGCAGATGGACACACAAGCAGGAATATCTCAGAAGGACATCTAATGTTATCCCCGGATTGTGACATAAAAGATAATGACAGTAGACAGGATTCTCCAGGAGCTAACCCCATTACCCCAATTATACATCCAGCTCTATCAGCTGGTCCCTCTGATCCTGGGAAATGTTCTCCTGATCACTCTGATATTGGTGCATCTGTTACAGCTCTGAAAGTAGATACAGAGTTTCCATGTGCTATAGATGCCAAATGTTTTACACAGAACACCAAGCGTATTAACCCACACACAGGTAAGACAGGTGAGAAGGCATTTCCATGTTCTGAGTGTGAGAAATCTTTTACATACAAATCATATCTTCTTAGACATAACAGAAGTCACACAGGTGAGAAGCCATTTCCATGTTCTGAATGTGGGAAATGTTTTACACGGAAATTAGATCTTATTACACATCAGAGAAGTCACACAGGTGAGAATCCATTTCCATGTTCTGAGTGTGGGAAATGTTTTTCACGGAAATCAAATCTTGTTAGACATAACAGGAGTCACACAGGTGAGAAGCCATTTCCATGTTCTGAATGTGGGAAATGTTTTGCACACAAATCAGATCTGGTTATACATCAGAGAAGTCATACAGGTGAGAATCCATTTCCATGTTCTGAGTGTGGGAAATGTTTTGCACACAAATCAGATCTTGTTATACATCAGAGAAGTCACACAGGTGAGAAGCCATTTCCATGTTCTGAGTGTGGAAAATGTTTTGCACACAAATCAGATCTTGTTATACATCAGAGAAGTCACACAGGTGAGAAGCCATTTCCATGTTCTGAGTGTGGGAAATGTTTTGCACAGAAATCAGATCTTGTTAGACATAACAGAAGTCACACAGGTGAGAAGCCATTTTCTTGCTCTGAGTGTGGGAAATGTTGTTTAACTAAATCACATCTTGTTAGACATCATAGAAGTCACACAGGTAAGAAGCCATTTCCATGTTCTGAGTGTGGGAAATGTTTTGCACAGAAAGCAGATATTGTTAGACATAACAGAAGTCACACAGGTGAGAAGCCATTTTCTTGCTCTGAGTGTGGGAAATGTTTTGCACACAAATCACATCTTGTTAGACATCAAAAAAGTCACACAGGTGAGAAGCCATTTCCATGTTCTGAGTGTGAGCAATGTTTTGCACACAAATCAGATCTTGTTATACATCAGAGAAGTCACACAGGTCAGAAGCCATTTTCTTGCTCTGAGTGTGGGAAATGTTGTTTAAGTAAATCACATCTTGTTATACATCACAGAAGTCACACAGGGGAGAAGCCATTTTCTTGCTCTAAGTGTGGGAAATGTTTTGCACACAAATCACATCTTGTTAGACATCAGAGAAGTCACACAGGTGAGAGGCCATTTCCATACTCTGAGAAATAAATCAGCTCTTTTTGTACAAAATAGACATCACTCAGGTGAGGAGCCAATTTTATCTTCTGGAGTTTACTTATCATTGCCATGCATTGTTCTTCAAGGTTCTTATTATATCTCCTATGCTTTTTGCAATATACATGCTACCGCAGGGTGAAATAATCAGATGTCATGTCCTCATCTACCACTGCTATACAGATAACCTGTCTGTTGCTCCGGGTACTGAGAACCCAGTACCAATCCTAAATGGTTGTCTAGCCGAGCTCCAGGTGGGGGTGATGCCAGTTGGCTGCGACTCAGTCCTAGTGAAACAGGTCCTTATGATAGAAGCTCACCAACAAAGGGCAGGGCTACAGCTCAGCTTTGTTACCAACCAGACATACGCTTGGGGGTTCAGAGTTACAAAATGCTGATCCTGTGCGGAATCTTGGTGTCCTGGATGGTGGAGTGACACTTAGACATCAGGTATCTTCCACAATCAGATCCTCATGTGAGGGAAAATAGCCAGATTCCAGCACTTATTTCCCTCAGAATGTCTACTTACAGTCATACATGCACTTGTATCATCTCACATTGACTACTGCAATGTCCTCTACCTGGGTCTCCCAGTAAAATTATTGCACCATTTGCACATGGTACAGAAGGCAGCAGACATGCTGTTACCTAACCAGCCCGTTCCTGCCACATAACACCCATTCTCTACTCCCTTCACCGGCTGCCTGTAAGATGGTGACTCTATTACATAATCTTACTGACTCTCCCAGCCCTACATGACCAGGGTCCATGGTACCAGAAGCAGCTTCTGTCACCTTACTGCCTACTTCCATCTGCAGATGAAGGACTGCTAAGTATGCCTTTTTGCAGATGACACAAAGGTATGCAACAGGGTAGACACACCAGGTGGGGTAAAACAAATGATTGAGGATCTAGGTAGACTAGAGGAATGGTCAAGAGTCTGGCAATTACAGTTTAATGCCAAAAAATGCAAAATCATGCACTTGGGTCTCAAAAATCCTAAAGCTAAATACAGTATTAATGGCACTATACTGGAAACTACTGAGGAGGAAAGGGATCTAGGAGTCACTATTTCAGATGACTTAAAGGCAGGTAAGCAATGTAACAAGGCAATGAGGAAGGCTAGTCAGATGCTTGGCTGCATTGGGAGAGGAATCAGCAGCAGAAAGAAAGAAGTAATAATGCCACTGTATAGGTCATTGGTACGGCCTCATCTAGAATACTGTATTCAGTTCTGGAGGCCATATCTTCAAAAGGATATTAATACATTAGAAACTGTACAAAGGAGGGCAACTAAAATGGTGCATGGCCTACATCACAAAACATACCCAGAAAGACTAAGAAATCTCAATATGTATAGTTTGGAGCAGAGAAGAGAAAGGGGGGACATGATAGAAACTTTCAAATATATGAAGGGTTTTAACAAAGTCCAGGAGGGAAACATTCTCCAAATGAAGAGAAGCAATAGGACACGAGGACATGCACTGAGACTGGAGGGGGGGAGGTTCAGGGGAAATTTGCGGAAAAATTATTTCACAGAAAGGGTAGTGGACAAGTGGAATAGCCTCCCATCAGAGGTGGTAGAGGCTAAGACAGTAGAGCAATTTAAACATGCATGGGATAGACATAAGGATATCCTTACAAAGAAATAAGGAACAAATAAGGTTAGTGATAAAAAAAAAATAATATATAAAAAAAAAAAAGGGGCAGACTAGATGGGCCAAGTGGTTCTTATCTGCCGACAAATTCTATGTTTCTATGTTTCTAATACCAAGAATCCCCAAGCAGTGCTGAGATATCGGGGGAGACAAGGCGGGTGGCACTATTGCTGTAGTGGAGGCTGCTGGAGGCATGGTCTGTGGGTAATATTGTCCCCAAGCAGCACTGAAGTGACGGGGTACACAGGGTGGCTGGCAGTAGTGGGGACTGCAGGAGGCAGTATCTGGGTGACAATCTTGTCCTAAAGCAGCGCTAAGGTGTCAGAGAGGGAGACAGGGCAGTGGCAGTAGTGGGCGGAGACAGGGCAGTGGCAGTAGTGGGCGGAGACAGGGTGGGTGGCAGTAGTGAAAGGAGACAGAGTGGGTGGCAGTAGTATGGGGAGGCAGGGTGGGTGGCAGTAGTGGAAGGAGACAGAGTGGATGGCAGTAGTGTGGGGAGGCAGGGTGGGTGGCAGTAGTGGAAGGAGACAGTGGGTGGCAGTAGTGTGGGGAGGCAGGGCGGGTGGCTGTAATGAGTTGTATGGGTCCTGCACAGAACCAGTTGATAATTAGACTTGATGATTATGCTTCCTTATTTCTTTTTTTTAATCAAGTAGTATTTTTATTTAGTTTTGTGATATTTATACAGTACATAAAATATACAACAACAGTAAAACTAACTGTAACAATTGCCATCAATAAAGATATATATATTAAATTCAATGTGTAATGTGTGTGTCAGATAAATTTACTAAGAGTTCCAAGGTAAATGATATCTGTAGAAGAAAAAGAAAAAAGGAAGGAAAAAGGGGAAGGCCTAGGTGTCCACTACCGGTCCCCCCAGCCTTGTGTTGCACCAGCGATCCCACTTCACTGTAAATTGAGAGGTGGAACCCCTTATCTTATACATATGTCTCTCATGTTGGATTACAGAATTTACTAGTGCCCTCCACTGCTCCACCCTAGGCATGCCAGCCGAGAACCAAACCCTAGCAATGACAACCCTCGCCAGCGTAGTGAGACACAGGACATATTTGTACAGCACGACAGAGTGTGTTTCCTCAAGGTCCAATCCAAGCAGGCATAGGCCAGGGTCTAATGCAGGGAGGGGTGGAGTAGTCAAGGTTATGTCACACCACACCCTACGCCAGAAAAGGGAAACCACAGGGCAATCCCATAGCATGTGCCAGAATCCGGCTTCGGCCTCCTGGCATCTGGGGCAGCAAGAGTTATCCCTAAGACCAGCCCTTTGCATAGTGACAGGAGTTCGGTACACCCTGTGCAGAATATAGAAAAAGACTTGCTTGTATCTTATAGATGGCGTAGTATATTTAATGGAGCCTAGAATCTGGATACACTGCTCCTGGGACAAAGGTCCCAAATCTGTCTCCCATTTAATATGAAGAGTATTCAAATGATCAGGGCCATATCTAGTATTTAAAACATTATATATGACAGATATTTTTCCCCTTCGACTAAGAGAAGTGAGCAACGATTTAACAGGTGAATCTACAATTGGAGGTGGGAGGAAACTGGGCCTGCACTGCATGTCTGAGCTGAAAATACCGAAATAAGGCAGTGTTGGGTATATCAAATTCGATTTTCAATTGCTGAAAAGACTTGAGCACTCCATCGCAGTACAGTTGATTCAAGAATATTACCCCCTTAGATATCCAAATATTATCTGAAGATATCTTGTACAACTCAGAGTACGTACTATTAAACCATAGCGGAGTACAAGCATCCTGACCCCCCCAATCATAGAGAGTGTGCGCATATCGCCAGATTAGCAAGGCTTGACGTAACAAGGGAGACAAACCAGAAGCCGAACGGCCAGAGAGAAGCAGTTGAAGAGGAGAAAAGGAAAAAACAGGAGAGCACCCCGCCCGCTCAGCCAGAAAACCCCCCATTGTTGGATCCAAGGAATCCCCAGTCCACTCACTCAAATGGGACAATTGTGCCGCTACGTAATATAGTCTTAGATTAGGGAGACTCGCACCCCCCGAAAGTTGTGACCTGCACAGCGTCTTAATGGAGACTCTTGCTGGTTTATTACCCCATATAAATGAGGACAGAATGCCCTCAATAACAGTGAAAACTTTTTTTGGGAGGTAGACCGGAGAGTTGTACAGGGCATATAGGAACTTTGGTTGCATCACCATTTTA
Organism: Pseudophryne corroboree; assembly: GCF_028390025.1. Taxonomy (NCBI): domain Eukaryota; kingdom Metazoa; phylum Chordata; class Amphibia; order Anura; family Myobatrachidae; genus Pseudophryne; species Pseudophryne corroboree. Next base: position 1,655,605 of record NW_026967503.1, on the reverse strand, counting down.
AATAAATTAACCCGACCTAGGACAGACAGTGGTAGTTTTCTCCAGCTATGAGCTTTCTCTTTAAATGTTATCAATGGGGTCAATGTTTTGGGCCACATAACTGCGTGCCATAGGCGTGATCCAGATACCCAAGTATTTGAACCGCAGCGTCCATTGTAAGGGGTGCACTCCCTGAGTATTCTCAGGGAGAAGACCAGATAAGGGAAAAATATGTGACTTATCCCAGTTGATTAGTAGACCAGAAAAAACTCTGAAATCCTCCACCACCTGTAATACAGCCTGTAAGGAGTCCTCAGAGTCCTGTAAGAAAAGGAGCATATCGTCTGCGTACAGGGCCACAATATCCTCATGGCCCCCAACCCTAATACCCCTAATCCTGCCATCAGATCGCAACAAGCCAGCCAACGGCTCCACGGCTATTGCGAACAGCGCAGGGGATAGGGGGCAACCCTGCCGAGTGCCCCTCTCCAGCGCAAAGATCTCAGACGTGAAACCATTGGCCGTCACACGGGCCACGGGCAAGGAATACAACTGTCACAATCCTGACTGTAGGTTTTATATTTGGTGACTTACCCCTGCCATCTGTCCTGGATCCTGTGTCTTTTCACTCACGGAGTTAAACAGCTTGTCAGCAGTGAGTTTTCCTGAGTTCTCTGCCTGAGAGGTAATAGTTAATTAGCTCCACCTGTGGTGATCTCCTGTGTGAGGCTGAATTCAGTAATCTGAACTTTAGGTCTAAAAGCCAGCATCCTGTGTTTTGCAGAAGTCCAGGCTTCAGTGTTCTCTCGGCCTGCTAGGCCTCATTCTACATCACAGCCTTGGCTAGAGTAGTCACATGACAGTGACTGACTGTTCACCTGACCCAGAGTTGTCCAATCCTCTGCCAGCCTGAGACTCTCTTCATCACCTAATCCTGCCCACCAATCATCAAGGACCAGGAAGTATAAATCAGGAGGCTGAGTTGGAATCTGGGCCAGTTCCTCGTGTCACATACAGCCTTGTGTGAATCTTAAAGCTGAGCTCCCTTAAGGTAACCTTTGTACCTAAGTTCCTGTGGAAACTCTGTTCTCTTGTTACCGTTTGGTTTACTTTTGTGTTGCCATTGATTTCACCATTTCCCTGAGTCTCAATGTATAGGCACAGCTACAGTGTTTCGTCTTAAAGGCACAGTACTGAATTCCGTGTTCTCCATTGAAAACCACAGCTGTCGTGTTTCAGTTTTACTACTGTTGTAGTTGTGATCTCCAGAGCTCCAGTACCCCTGTGCCTCAGCACCTCCGTGCCTCAGTACCTCCGTGCTTCCAGCACCTCCGTGACTCAGTACCTCCGTGCTTTCAGCACCTCCGTGACTCAGTACCTCAGTGCCTCAGCATCTCCGTGCTTCCAGTACCTCCGTGCCTCAGTACCTCTGTGCTTCCAGCACCTCCGTGACTCAGTACCTCAGTGCCTCAGCACCTCCGTGCTTCCAGCACCTCCGTGCTTCCAGCACCTCCGTGCCTCAGTACCTCCGTGCTTCTAGTACCTCCGTGCCTCAGTACCTCTGTGCTTCCAGCACCTCCGTGCCTCAGTACCTCCGTGCCTCAGTACCTCCGTGCTTCCAGTACCTCCGTGCCTCAGTACCTCCGTGCCTCAGCACCTCCGTGCCTCAGTACCTCCGTGCTTCCAGCACCTCCGTGCCTCAGTACCTCCGTGCCACAGCACTTCCGTGCCTCAGTACCTCCGTGCCTCAGCATCTCCGTGCTTCCAGCACCTCCGTGTCTCCAAGCACCCCAGTGTCTCTACGCACCCCAGTGTCTCCAAACACCTCAGTGTCTCCAAGCACCTCAGTGTCTCCAAGAACTCCGTGCCCTTTAGCACAGTTGAACCTGGTATTTTTCACTGATTCATCAGCGCCTTTCCAGTTCTGTCTTTCAGGAGACCTTCAGCGCCCACACGTGCTTCCTGTCTGCCGACCTAATCCTGTATGAGGAGAGCCTAGATTCGGCCATCTCTGCCGCGGTTCCTCTTCCCAGTCATCGGAAGAATCCTCGAGTCCACAACATTTCCAAACCAGGTCAGTGGTATAATTCACATAATCCTCCAGTCGCCCGCACAGACTTCACTACGCCGGGTTCACAAAACCTTAGTCATGACAGTAGGAACTGGCCCCATGGACCCGGCCGAAAGTGTTTGTCTGACGCAGGACCTCCTAAGCAATATTGCAGGACGCTTGGAAGGTCTGGAGTCGACTCAGCATCAATTGGCACAGTGTCTGCAGCGGAATTTGTCCTCCAGAGATTCTCTGACCTTCTGCTCTAAGACTCCTGACCAACTGCAGATTTTCTACCAGATGTTACTACAGTTACAAGAACTTTTGCCTAGTATTCTCTCTGTGATGCCTGATCTCTTCAGGAATACTACCAACGTTGTTGATCCTGTTTTGTCCCATCCAGTTAATAGAGTCTCTTCCTCTGCGCAAGGGAAAGTTTTTCATCAGAGCTATCCACGGCCCAAGCTCTCTGAAGCTGAACGTCAGCGGCGTAAGGAGCTACATCTCTGTCTTTACTGTGGAAATTCTGGTCATTTTGTTAAAGACTGCATTCTTCGCAAGCCAGGTAATAGTGACAAATCTCAGTATCATAGTGCTCATGTCTACAAGTCATCCACAGTATCTGATCCTTCTGCTGCTGACGGGGGTATCAAGAAGGCTACTCTTCTGAGAGAGACTCAAATTTATGACTGGGGTCCGGTGGTTAAAAAACCTTATCCCAAGTTGGGTGTCCAGAGAAGAATGTTCAAGCCATTTACAGTCACAGAGGAGTCCGTGTCCACAGCCCCAGGAGGGGCGTCTTCAGAGCGTCCAGCCCCAGGAGGGGCGTCTTCAGAGCGTCCAGCCCCAGGAGGGGCGTCTTCAGAGCGTCCAGCCCCAGTGAGGGGTTCAGAGCGTCCAGCCCCAGAGAGTCTTCAGAGTGCTGCCCAGCCAGAGAGTCTTCAGAGTGCTGCCCAGCCAGAGAGTCTTCAGAGTGCTGCCCAGCCAGAGAGTCTTCAGAGTGCTGCCCAGCCAGAGAGTCTTCAGAGTGCTGCCCAGCCAGAGATTCTACAGAGTGCTGCCCAGCCAGAGATTCTACAGAGTGCTGCCCAGCCCCGTGAAGAGGGGGCTCTTGCCTCAGCCCAGCCCCGTGAAGAGGGGGCTCTTGCCTCAGCCCAGCCCCGTGAAGAGGGGGCTCTTGCCTCAGCCCAGCCCCGTGAAGTGGGGGCTCTTGCCTCAGCCCAGCCCCGTGAAGTGGGGGCTCTTGCCTCAGCCCAGCCCCGTGAAGTGGGGGCTCTTCCCTCAGCCCAGCCCCGTGAAGTGGGGGCTCTTGCCTCAGCCCAGCCCTGTGAAGTGGGGGCTCTTGCCTCAGCCCAGCCCCGTGAAGTGGGGGCTCTTGCCTCAGCCCAGCCCCGTGAAGTGGGGGCTCCTGCCTCAGCCCAGCCCCGTGAAGAGGGGGCTCCTGCCTTAGTTCAGCCCCGTGAAGAAAGGGCTCAGTCCATCCCGGTTCCAGCCGGTCCAGCAATACTCCAGGCCCAGCCTGGTCAGTCCGTCCCGGTTTCAGCCGGTCCAGCAATACTCCAGGCCCAGCCTGGTCAGTCCGTCCCGGTTCCAGCCGGTCCAGCTATACTCCAGGCCCAGCCTGGTCAGTCCGTCCTGGTTCCAGCCGGTCCATCTATACTCCAGGCTCCGCCTGGTCAGTCCGTCCCGGTTCCAGCCGGTCCAGCAATACTCCAGGACCAGCCTGGTCTGTCTCCTTTGGCTCCAGCCAATTCAAGTATCTTCGGATCCAATCCAGTCCTACTCGTCCAGCCAAAGCTTTCTTCAGTTTCATCCTCTAAGCTTTCGTCTGATGGTTTTCCACCTATTTACTTTGATGGAGATTTATTGCAATATGCCGCTCTGGTTGAACAATTTCTCTCTCGGATGGAGTCTGATCCTTCAGGTGCAGTAACTCCTTCCAACGTTACTCGATATCTGTTCCTGGCATTCAGAGGAAGAGCTTTGGAGTGGGCCAACATGCTCTTTGAGAGTAATGATCCTGTGTTCCATGATTTACAGACTTTCAGTAACGCTGTAGTTAAAGAATTTAGTCCTAAACCTTTGGAATCTGCATCAACGAAGGTCCTAAATTCTTCTGTATGAATTTCTCAAGTTCCTCTAAGATTCAAGATGGGTGTCCGGAGTCCACCCTTGAAGAGGGGGATACTGTCACAATCCTGACTGTAGGTTTTATATTTGGTGACTTACCCCTGCCATCTGTCCTGGATCCTGTGTCTTTTCACTCACGGAGTTAAACAGCCTGTCAGCACTGAGTTTTCCTGAGTTCTCTGCCTGAGAGGTAATAGTTAATTAGCTCCACCTGTGGTGATCTCCTGTGTGAGGCTGAATTCAGTAATCTGAACTTTAGGTCTAAAAGCCAGCATCCTGTGTTTTGCAGAAGTCCAGGCTTCAGTGTTCTCTCGGCCTGCTAGGCCTCATTCTACATCACAGCCTTGGCTAGAGTAGTCACATGACAGTGACTGACTGTTCACCTGACCCAGAGTTGTCCAATCCTCTGCCAGCCTGAGACTCTCTACATCACCTAATCCTGCCCACCAATCATCAAGGACCAGGAAGTATAAATCAGGAGGCTGAGTTGGAATCTGGGCCAGTTCCTCGTGTCACATACAGCCTTGTGTGAATCTTAAAGCTGAGCTCCCTTAAGGTAACCTTTGTACCTAAGTTCCTGTGGAAACTCTGTTCCCTTGTTACCGTTTGGTTTACTTTTGTGTTGCCATTGATTTCACCATTTCCCTGAGTCTCAATGTATAGGCACAGCTACAGTGTTTCGTCTTAAAGGCACAGTACTGAATTCCGTGTTCTCCATTGAAAACCACAGCTGTCGTGTTTCAGTTTTACTACTGTTGTAGTTGTGATCTCCAGAGCTCCAGTACCCCTGTGCCTCAGCACCTCCGTGCCTCAGTACCTCCGTGCTTCCAGCACCTCCGTGACTCAGTACCTCCGTGCTTCCAGCACCTCCGTGACTCAGTACCTCAGTGCCTCAGCATCTCCGTGCTTCCAGTACCTCCGTGCCTCAGTACCTCTGTGCTTCCAGCACCTCCGTGACTCAGTACCTCAGTGCCTCAGCACCTCCGTGCCTCAGTACCTCCGTGCTTCTAGTACCTCCGTGCTTCTAGTACCTCCGTGCCTCAGTACCTCCGTGCTTCTAGTACCTCCGTGCTTCTAGTACCTCCGTGCCTCAGTACCTCTGTGCTTCCAGCACCTCCGTGCCTCAGTACCTCCGTGCCTCAGTACCTCCGTGCTTCCAGTACCTCCGTGCTTCCAGTACCTCCGTGCTTCCAGTACCTCCGTGCCTCAGCACCTCCGTGCCTCAGTACCTCCGTGCTTCCAGCACCTCCGTGCCTCAGTACCTCCGTGCCACAGCACTTCCGTGCCTCAGTACCTCCGTGCCTCAGCATCTCCGTGCTTCCAGCACCTCCGTGTCTCTACGCACCCCAGTGTCTCTACGCACCCCAGTGTCTCTACGCACCCCAGTGTCTCCAAGCACCCCAGTGTCTCCAAGCACCCCAGTGTCTCCAAGCACCTCAGTGTCTCCAAGCACCTCAGTGTCTCCAAGAACTCCGTGCCCTTTAGCACAGTTGAACCTGGTATTTTTCACTGATTCATCAGCGCCTTTCCAGTTCTGTCTTTCAGGAGACCTTCAGCGCCCCCACGTGCTTCCTGTCTGCCGACCTAATCCTGTATGAGGAGAGCCTAGATTCGGCCATCTCTGCCGCGTTTCCTCTTCCCAGTCATCGGAAGAATCCTCGAGTCCACAACATTTCCAAACCAGGTCAGTGGTATAATTCACATAATCCTCCAGTCGCCCGCACAGACTTCACTACGCCGGGTTCACAAAACCTTAGTCATGACAACAACAACTGGAGAAACCTAATAAAACGAGGGCCAAAAGCAAACTTCTCCAGGACCCCCCACAGATATGTCCATTCCACTGAGTCGAATGCTTTGGCCGCATCGAGAGACACCACCACCGCATCCAACTCCACCAGATCTCGCCTCTGCAAGTGACAAAACAGTCTACGCAAATTTTGGGCAGTGGACTTACCCGGCATAAATCCTGTCTGATCCGGGTGAATGATTGTTGTAATAACTAAATTCAATCTAGATGCCAAGATCTTTGCCAGTATCTTGACATCCGTGCTGAGAAGGGAAATGGGTCTGTAAGACTCGGGGAGGAGGGGGTCTTTCCCTGGCTTTAATAAGACAATGATATTAGCCTCAGCCATAGAGCGTGGAAGAGTCCCGCCCTCTAATAATAAGTCAAATAATTGTAACAGATAGGGGGCAAAAAATGTGCTAAATTTCTTATAGACTTCACCCGGAAGGCCATCACACCCCGGTGCCTTAGACGCCGGAAGAGACAGGATCGCAGCCTCCACCTCCTCCAAAGTAATTGGTGCATCCAAGGCCCCAGAATCTTCCTGAGACAAACAGGGCAAATCCAGCCGAGCCAGATATTCCCTCAGTTGTTCACTGGAGTAAGTGGCCCGGGACGTATACAACGAGGAGTAATAAGTACGAAAGGTCTCAGTCACCGCCGAGCCAGAGTAACACATTTGGCCGTCAGAATTCCGCACACATGGAATCATAGTTCTAGTAGATTCAGACCGAGCCAGAAAAGCCAAGTAGCTACCGTTCATCTCCGCCCGAAAATAGTGTTCATGTCCTGCAAAAAGGAGTCTACGCCTGGACTTCTCGAATAAGCAATCGGACCACTCTCCCTGCGCGTCTCGCCACAACAATTCATCAGAACGTAAACAGGTAGCTATATATTGGGATTCCAATTGCTGACATTGGGCCTCCAATCGCATTTCCTCCCTTTTACTAAAGAATTTAACCTCGGATATCCGTTTTATAAAGGAGCCCCGCATGAACGCTTTGAAAGCGTCATGTTTGAGCACCAGATCATCATAAGGTAGATTGTCAACCTGGAACCCCTCCCAGGCAGAAATCAGATCCGCACCCTCCCCTAATAAGGTTAACCAAAAGGGATTAAGTTTCCACATTTTTGCACCGCGCTCCCAACCAACACTAATCGTAAGTGATACAGGAGAGTGGTCCGATATACCTCTAGGGAGATAGTCCACTGCCAACACATCAGGTGACAGGTCAGGAGAAATCAGAATCAGATCAATACGAGAGAAGGCATGATAGGTAGTGGAGTGGCATGAGAACAGACTAGCCGTGGGGTTGCGACTCCTCCATATATCCACCAGCCCCCGCTCCCCCACCAATCGTGCAAACGGAGTAGGGGATACCGAAGGAGAGGGAGAAGTAACCGACTCTCTCCATCTATCCAGGAAATGATCCATAACATTGTTAAAATCTCCCAGGCATATTACAGGGGTAGCAGGGGACTGGGCAAGGAATCGGGCAGCATGACGGAGAACCTCATTGTTATATGGCGGGGGGACATAGACAGCTAAGACATGGAACAGTCTACGATTAATATGGGCACGCAGAAAAACGTATCTGCCATATTGATCCGCTTCACAAAGGTCTAAGTGAAATTGTATAGATTTTCTAATTAGTACCGAGACACCCCTAGCATTACCGGAAAAAGTGGAGTGGTACACATGACTAATCCAGGGTTTCTTGAGCGCCATCACCCTACCTCCAAACAAATGGGTTTCAGAGAGACAGATTATGTCTGCCTGGTATTTTTTAACCTGAGTCAAGACCAACGATCTTTTAATCCTTTCTGTCAGATTGTGTTTGGTCTGTGTCCCCGGAGGGGGCGCTAGTGGGTCAGTGGAGGTAGGAGGAAAGAGACGAGGAGGTTGTATCACGTTCTTGCGCATGAGCGCAATGGTATTTTATTTAGCAGATAAGTTTAAACAGAAATGCAGCCGAAATAATAAATCAGATGAGAAAGTCAAACACTTGGAATGATAACAAATAGTCTATGGTAATGGATGATAGGTGACTTGAGAAATCATATCCGGTAATGTAAAACAACAGAATGAATGTTAATGAAATGATACTGGTTTGGAAACCAGAGCAGGGTTTTAAAACAGAGAACTAAGGCAGTAGATGGATATTGCAAACCTGAGCATAAGCAGGAGACCAACTCACAGTGCAGGTGATGAGGCACTGGCAGCAGCAAGCTGTGTCACAGGTGGAGGAATGAACACACCTGGAGTTTAGTCTTCAACTGCAGGCTGAAGCACACAAGGTGGTGATGAGTGTGAAGCCCAATGCAGGTTGCTGGTATTGCTGAGCCTTGAAGTTCCACGGGAGCAAAGCAGAATCACCAGGAGTATAAGTTCTTAGCAGAGAACCAGGAACTCAGGAGAAACAGGAGCTGATCCTTTCATGCAGGTTGTCAGAATGACACAAAGTCCAGGATGCCTGTGAGGTGAAACTGTAGCCTCCTATATACCCCATGGTGTGCAGGGATTGGATGGAGGAAAGGACAGTGGGTGCGGCCACGCACCGGATTGGCCGCAGCATACTAGCTGATTGGAAACTGTCATGGCGGCGCCCACGCCGCGGCCCAGCGGGGACGCGGCGCGCACACGCCCGCTGGCTCAGGAGTGTTCCCAGGACCTTGATGATGTCCCATGGCAGGGGCATAGGCGACAGGTGACCGCAGGGAGCCAGGACGGAGTCCGCAGCGGCGGACGGATGCCAGTCTGGTAAGTCGATTCCTGACAGTACCCCCTCCTTTAGGGGTGGACACCGAACACCCACGTGGTTTGGAGGGATGAGTGCTGTGGAAGACACGGACCAACCTAGGAGCATGGACATCAGATGAATTCACCCAGCTTCTCTCCTCTGGGCCATAACCGAACCAATCGACCAGGTACTGGAGACGTCCATACCGGCAACGAGAGTCCAGAATCTTGTTGATCTCAAATTCCACGCCCCGCTGAGTTCGAACCTTGGGACCTGCTGGAAGAGTATTCTGAAAGCGGTTTAGGACTAGAGGTCTGAGGAGAGAAATGTGAAAGGCATTAGGAATACGAAGTGAAGGTGGTAATTTCAACTTGTAAGCCACTGGGTTGATGACACTCTCAATAGGGTATGGACCAATGAAGCGTGGTGCAAACTTCATGGATGGGACCCTGAGACGAAGGTTGCGGGTTGATAACCAAACCCTGTCCCCCGGTTTCAAATGGGGAACCGCACGTCTCTTGCGGTCGGCGTAGATCTTGTATCGACTGGAGGCTTTTTTGAGGGAAACATGAATTCTTTTCCAAATGGAGGAAAACTGAGTCAGAGCAGTAGTGGCAGCAGGAACATCCATGTGAGGGAGTTCTTGGAATTCAGGTACCCGGGGATGTTGCCCATAGACTGCAAAGAAAGGTGTCGTGTCTGTAGCAGTGTGGTAACGAAAGTTATGGGCAAACTCGGCCCATGGGAGCAGATTGAACCAATCATCCTGGGAGGATGTTACATATAGCCTTAGGAAAGTCTCAAGTTCTTGATTGACTCTCTCTGTCTGCCCGTTCGTCTGAGGATGGTATGATGACGAGAATTTCAATTTTATCTGCATGGCAGAACAGAGGGCCCTCCAAAACCTTGCTACAAACTGTACCCCCCGATCAGATATTATTTCGGAGGGTAAACCGTGTAAACGGAAGATCTCCTGTAGGAAGATCTGGGCAAGTTTCGGGGCTGAAGGGAGACCCTGGAGAGGAACGAAATGAGCCATCTTGGAAAATCTGTCCACTACAACCCAAATAGTGTTATGTCCCTGAGAAGGTGGAAGATCAGTGATAAAATCCATTGATAGGTGAGACCAAGGACGATTAGGGACAGATAAGGGTTGTAACTGACCTGCTGGAGACTGACGAGGAGTCTTGTGCTGCACACATTTAGGACAGGATGCCACGAAATCCTGGATGTCCACTTTCATCTTCGGCCACCAATATGACGCAGAAAGGAACTTGAATGTCTTCAGGACACCAGGATGACCAGTGAACTTGGATTGGTGGGCCCAAGCTAGCAACTTGGGACGGAGTTCTGGGGAAACAAAAGTCTTACCCGGAGGTGGAGCTGGAGAGACTTGAGAGGCAGCGAAAACCACGGGACTCAGGATGGAATGTGGCACAGAGTCAGATGTTCCCTCTTCTGATTCCATGGACCGGGATAATGCGTCGGCTTTCACATTCTGTGAACCTGGGCGGAAATGAAGCCTAAAATTAAAACGTGAGAAAAACATAGCCCACCTGGACTGGCGAGGGTTAAGGCACTGAGCTGCTTTTAGGTATAGCAGGTTTTTATGATCCGTGAAGATGTTAAACGGATGTTTAGCCCCTTCTAGGAGATATCTCCATTCCTCGAGAGCCAGTTTGATTGCCAGTAACTCTTGATCTCCCACGGAGTAGTTAGCTTCTGCGGGAAGAAACTTGCGAGAAAAGAATCCACAAGGGTGAACTTTCCCATCAGATCCCTTCTGGGAGAGAACAGCTCCAACCCCAACTGTAGAGGCATCTACCTCCAACTCGAACGGCCTGTTGACATCTGGCTGTGACAGCACTGGAGCAGACATAAAGGCTAGCTTGATCTTCCGGAAGGCTGCCAAGGCTTCTTCTGACCAGTTGGAATGATCTGCCCCTTTCCGAGTCAGGTTGGTAATAGGAGCGATGAGAGTGGAGAATCCTCGAATAAATTTTCTATAATAGTTGGCAAAACCCAGGAACCGCTGGATAGATTTGAGGGAGTTTGGAATGGACCAATTGGCAATGGCTTCCAATTTTGCCGGGTCCATCTGAAGATCCGATCCGGAAATTATATACCCCAGGAAGGGTATAGAGGGAACTTCGAAGGTACATTTAGATAATTTCCCGTAGAGACGGTTCTCACGAAGACGTCGGAGAACTTCACAGACTTGTAGGCGATGAGATGGAAGGTCTTGAGAAAAGATAAGAATATCATCTAAGTAAACAACAAGGTACTTATACAGGACATCACGAAAGATCTCGTTCACGAAGTGTTGGAATACCGCTGGAGCATTACTTAACCCAAATGGCATTACCAGGTATTCATAATGGCCATCTCGAGTGTTGAAGGCTGTCTTCCACTCGTCACCACTCCGGATTCTGATGAGATTATAGGCACCGCGGAGATCTAGCTTGGTAAAGATGCGAGCCCCCTTAACTCTATCAAAAAGTTCGGTAATAAGTGGTAGAGGATAACTATTCTTGATGGTAATGTCATTGAGACCCCGATAGTCAATGCATGGACGTAGTCCACCATCCTTCTTTTTGACGAAGAAGAAACCTGCACCAGCGGGTGATGATGACGGACGGATGAATCCTTTCTGAAGATTCTCTCTGATGTAATTACTCATCGCCTCTGTTTCAGGAACAGACAAAGGGTAGGTGCGCCCCCTGGGTGGCTTCTTGCCAGGAAGGAGATCGATGGGACAATCCCATTCCCTATGGGGCGGCAGGATATCAGCAGCCTTTTCACAGAAGACGTCTGCGAAGTCTTGATAAGCTGCTGGGAGTGTTAGCTGTGACTTTACTTCGGTAGACTTGATGGGACACACTTGGGCTAAGCAGGAATGATGACAGTGTGAACTCCATGAGGTAAGCTGCAACGTTGTCCAGTCGAACTGTGGGTTATGTAGTTGAAGCCAAGGCATGCCCAAGACAATCTCCTGGGTGGCTTGAGGGATGACCAGGAACTTGATCACTTCTGAATGGAGAAATCCAACTCCCAGAACCACTGGGGTAGTTTGATGTGAAATGTTCCCTTTAGAGATTCTACTACCATCCACAGCAGTAATGTATACAGGATAAGAGAGTTCACAGGTAGACAAGCAAAATTTGTTTACCGCAGCTTGGGTGATAAAATTTCCTGCAGCACCGCAGTCCACTAATGCTGACGCAGACTGGAGCCCAACGGAAGTTTCTAGCGTCACTGGAAGAATGAGATCTTGTTGAGAAGGAGCTTGACTGAATGATCCTAACTTGACTCCTCCCTTACAAGTCAGGATCTGGCGTTTCCCGAACGCATCGTGCAGGAGTTAATTTGATGACCCGCAGCAGCACAGTATAGGCAAAGCCTCTCTCGTAATCTTCTTGCCCGCTCCTCAGGGGTTAGGCGGGACCTATTTACCTGCATAGGCTCGTCAGAAGAAGGAGGCTGAAACTGTACAGAAGGTATGAACCTTACTCTGCGAGGTTCACTCCGAGCGCGTTCATTATTGCGTTCGCGGATGCGAGAGTCCAGCTTTATACACAGGGAGATCAAGTCAGACAGTTGAACAGGGATGTCACGGGTTGCCAGTTCGTCCTTGATCCGATCCGAAAGTCCGTGCCAGAAGGTTGCTACCAGAGCTTGGTTGTTCCATTGGACTTCTGCAGCCAACGTCTGGAACTGGATGACATATTGTCCCATGCTTCGGTTACCTTGACGAAGTTGGATCAGGGCTGCAGAAGCTGATGTTGCACGACCAGGCTCGTCAAAGATCCGTCTAAAGGTTGACACGAAGTCTGAGTAGTTATTGATCAGAGGGTCAGCACGTTCCCACAGAGGAGACACCCAATTCAGAGCAGATCCAGAGAGTAAGGAAATGATGTAGGCAACCTTGGACCTTGGTGTAGGAAAGTTATGTGGCAATAACTCAAACTGTATTTCGCACTGATTAAGAAACCCGCGACATAATTTAGGACTGCCATCATATTTGCTCGGCACGGGCAGGTGCAGACGAGACACTGGAGCTGATGCAGCCGACATAGAAGAACTTACAGCACTGGCAGGTGCTGGGGTAACAGTAGGTGAGAGTACACTTGGCAGGGATTGCTGCAGTGTATCCAATCGGGAGGACATCCCTTGTAGAAAGTGAAGCATCTGCTGCTGCGCAACCTCTTGACCATCCAGACGGGAGACCAGATTTTGCAAGGCCTCTGACCCCACACTCCGTCCACCATCCGAGTCCATCGATCCTGGACTTACTGTCAGATTGTGTTTGGTCTGTGTCCCCGGAGGGGGCGCTAGTGGGTCAGTGGAGGTAGGAGGAAAGAGACGAGGAGGTTGTATCACGTTCTTGCGCATGAGCGCAATGGTATTTTATTTAGCAGATAAGTTTAAACAGAAATGCAGCCGAAATAATAAATCAGATGAGAAAGTCAAACACTTGGAATGATAACAAATAGTCTATGGTAATGGATGATAGGTGACTTGAGAAATCATATCCGGTAATGTAAAACAACAGAATGAATGTTAATGAAATGATACTGGTTTGGAAACCAGAGCAGGGTTTTAAAACAGAGAACTAAGGCAGTAGATGGATATTGCAAACCTGAGCATAAGCAGGAGACCAACTCACAGTGCAGGTGATGAGGCACTGGCAGCAGCAAGCTGTGTCACAGGTGGAGGAATGAACACACCTGGAGTTTAGTCTTCAACTGCAGGCTGAAGCACACAAGGTGGTGATGAGTGTGAAGCCCAATGCAGGTTGCTGGTATTGCTGAGCCTTGAAGTTCCACGGGAGCAAAGCAGAATCACCAGGAGTATAAGTTCTTAGCAGAGAACCAGGAACTCAGGAGAAACAGGAGCCGATCCTTTCATGCAGGTTGTCAGAATGACACAAAGTCCAGGATGCCTGTGAGGTGAAACTGTAGCCTCCTATATACCCCATGGTGTGCAGGGATTGGATGGAGGAAAGGACAGTGGGTGCGGCCACGCACCGGATTGGCCGCAGCATACTAGCTGATTGGAAACTGTCATGGCGGCGCCCACGCCGCGGCCCAGCGGGGACGCGGCGCGCACACGCCCGCTGGCTCAGGAGTGTTCCCAGGACCTTGATGATGTCCCATGGCAGGGGCATAGGCGACAGGTGACCGCAGGGAGCCAGGACGGAGTCCGCAGCGGCGGACGGATGCCAGTCTGGTAAGTCGATTCCTGACACTTTCGTTCAAACCCCTGACGTTCCAGCTGAGCAGACGGAGCCCCTCAGAAACAACAGACATAAACAGTATGTAAGAAAAGGGTGTTAGGATATAAAAGAGAGACAGACATCAGGGCCCGGCGGTGCCGAGCCGCAAAGCAGTCTAGGCCGCATATAAGGACAGCCAGTCTCCCCATATCTCTGGAACCAGAGGAAATCAAAGCAATATCATTCACAAATAACGCAGTGTAGCAGAACACACACATAGGCAAAAATTGATGGCATGAAAAAAAAAAAAACTAACCCCCCCCACACCCACCCTGTATCACCTTGCGAACATAAGGTATACCTGGATCCCATAACTCCCACCAAAGTAACTAAGCTAAGGGATAGGGGCCTAACCAAGAACCCAAAGAAATGCCCCTACACTATCTTCGGCATAAACTCTCCACAGAGTACCAATAAAAGTAGTACCCTAACCCTGAAAAAAGAAAAAAACATATCTAGCAGCGTACCCCAACGTATAAAAACAAAACAAAACAAAGATTAATATCAACATTAGGCTGCCCAGCATTACCCCATTAGTACATTGCATATACACCCACAGCATGACTAGCGTAATATGATTTGAAACAGTTAGGCTTAGCCAGCAATAAGAAAGTAATAAATCAACAAGTGTATGATAATACATCAACGAGGAGGACGAGGCTGTCGTTCCAACCATGCGACAGCATCTTGAGGAGTGGAGAAGAAATGAGTGGTGTTATCGGACACCACCCTCAGTCTGGCCGGAAACAGCATAGAGTACTGTATATTACGGTCACGGAGTTGACGCTTAACATGCAGAAACTGTGATCTACTCTTTTGCACCTCCAGGGCAAAGTCAGGGAAAACGGATATATTATGTCCATCTAGTTGGATAGGGCCCTGTGTCCGGGCCATGCGGAGTATAGCGTCACGGTCCTTAAAGTGTAGGAAATGAGCAATAAATGTTCTAGCCGGAGCCCCGGTCGGTGGCAGTCTAGGCGGGAGCCTGTGCGCTCGTTCCACCGCGAATTGAGAGGTAAATGCTTCTTTGCCAAATAATTTAATAAGCCAATTTTCCAGAAAGGATTCCGGGGAGGTGCCCTCTGCCCTCTCAGGGAGCCCAACAAACCGAACGTTGTTGCGCCGTAGTCTCCCCTCGATATCGGACATTTTAGCCTGCATAGATATCACCTGGGTAGACAAATCGGCCACTTTCAATTGTAAGGGTGATGTAGTGTCTTCCAGAGCCGATATCCGATGCTCAGTTTCACCCACTCTTTCCCGGATTTTCTGTAAATCCTGTCTTAGAAGAGAGAAGTCCGCCTGGACTTGCCCAATCTTGTCCGTGACCCTCTGCTCAGACGCAAAAATGGCCTGTAGTATTTGCTGGGTAGAATGAACCTGCTCAGTGGGGTCAGGGGCAGCGACCTCAGCCGCAGGCGGGGATGGGTCAGTGTCACCCTGCTTTGCCGAATGAGATGCCTGTTGCGACCTAGCAAATTTCTCCAGTTTTGCAGCGGCGCTCGCCGCGCTCTGACCTCCTTTCACCATTGCAGCACTGGACGCGAAGTCAGGACCCCAAAGATATTACAGCAAAAAAGTCCCCAAGCAGTCTCAGGTCAGCACAGGTGCTGGAGCCGCTCGGATCAGGCAGATATGATAAACAATAATGTAGCAAAGTAGAGCAGGCTTATGAGCACACCGCAGCATAGGTTGTATGCAGAGAATAGGAGACTAGCTGATTCAGCACAAGAGCAAAACTATGTGGTTATTGCAGATTTGCAGGGAGCATTTAGGGACTGTGCTGTTTCCTTCCTTATTATTGACATCTATTCCCTTCCTCCTTCTGTATATTCAGGAACACACTTTTGAGCAGTTATTAAGCCCAGGAGGGGGACAGAGAGGCAGCCCCAGCCACAGCTCACCTCACTGTGCGGCACCACAGGATGGGGAGGACGTCAGGCGCTGGGAGACAAGCTTCACGAGGGAGAAAAAAAAAAAAAAGATGGCGGCTTCGCGGGCTTTCCTCCCCGCACTCACCCGCCCGCTGAGTCTTCAGGCAGGCACCACTGCTCCCGGCCGTCAGTCAGGGCCTCCTCCGTCTCGGATCCCCAGCCGGGGGATCACTGCAGGGCCGCCGTCAGGAGCGCTGTCACGTGTCGTTGCGCGTCTTCCCTCGAGCTCCGGCAGAGAGGCAGGGAGCCGGGCCAGCACACTGGAGGGGTCAGATACAGGGAGCGCTTCACGCTCCGGGCCAGCGCGGATGACAGCAGGGGTAGCACACCTTCCTATGCCTGCAGGCAGATCACAGGAGCCACGGGTTAGGGGAAAACGGATGTTTGAGCAGGATTTATATGGAGAGCCAGAGCTGCACACTGCTACTCCATTCCGATCCAAGCCACGCCCCATGCTTCCTTATTTCTAATAATCCCTTGTATGTGTTACTGTTATTTGCTGTGTCAGCCGTTATGTGTGTTCTGTGTAATAATCCTGAAAGTAGTGGTGCTACTGATCTCATATAATTTGCATTAACTTGCAAATCAAGATGAATGCAGATATGACATCATGCAGCCCCCGGAAAATGGTCTCAGCCCGCCCGCGTTTGCCGCTCGGGGATGCAACCGCAATGTGTTTTGTCTGTGCGGCAGCTGCGCACATGCATTTTGCCAACACCAGCAAACTGTGCTGCAGTTGCGGCTGGGTCTGAATGAGCCCCATAGGCTTTTGACTCTCCTAATATGTATCTGTTTCTCTTATGTCCTAGAGGATGCTGGGGCTCCATTTAATACCATGGGGTATAGACGGGTCCACTAGGAGCCATCGGCAGTTTAAGAGTTTAATTGTGTGGGCTGGCTCCTCCCTCTATACTGATGTTATGTTGAAGTTAAATCAAATATATCTGTTTTGTCTCATTAATTATGCTATGATTCTTAATACTGTGCTAAGTTTCCTTTAAACAGTGTCCTATTTCAACACTTTAACATCATTTGATTAGGTGTTTTACATGGCTAGTAGCAAGGCCTTTGTGTAGATAACGAGAGCTCAATGATATTGTATGAGACTTTGTGGCAGAACAAGGACATATCATGGAATATCTGATGACCTTCACTTCGGACAACAACACGCTATTATGAACAAGAATTACTTTTATGACAACGAAGCCTATTAGAGAACCTAATTGTTATGTACAGGAGATTCAAGATTCATGGACAAGTCTGCCATCTTATGGATAAAACCACTCTCTTTAATTAGCTAACCTGACTATATTTGGCATTTCCTCTTTGTGTCCATCAACCAATGTATCTCCATGATTTAATCTATATGTGCGCCTTGTTTGTAAATAAGCTCTGAATAATTGTATAGTGTTATGGTATAAATAATGTAAAGTCAGTGTTCTAAAGACACAGGCTCATTGATGAATTTTGTCTTGGTCCACGCTCCTCTGTGCAGAATATTGGGAGTGGTTCCCTCTTTTATAATAAATTCTATATGCTGAATATCATCACAATGGAGAACTCTCAATTATTATTATTACTCGACTTTAACATATGGAGGCTTCGTCCGGTTAGCTACGACCACCCATGGTACAGAAAACGCTGATTTTCCAGATTTAACAGAAAGTGGGGACATCAGCCGGCTGCACACAGGTAAATATACCTTTTATTTAAATATTCTGTGTACTCTTAATCTGCTCTGTACCTGCAAAAGTCTTCTGTGGTTGCTGGGAAGCTAGCTATAGTGAACTCGGCTGGTTGCTGGGTTCTTGTGATCTATATTCATGCATAATTAAATATTAAATAACAAATGATTATACTTTTAAGTACCGCAGTTACTTTCTATTCTCTGTCTAGCATGGCACTGTACGTATTTATATTATAAACAAATAATTGAGAGAAAGAGAAACTAAAAAGTACCTCTATCCAAACTGATGCAAGTGTGTTATCTGAAAGTAGAAGTACATTGATAAGAAGTTGTGTAAACTTTGTGAATGCTTGAAGGATGGTTTCAAGTAATATTTGAGTATACTATCCACCAAAAGGTGGGGGGGGGGGGCGAATAAAGGAGTCACTTGCCAAATATATAACTTATGGTCTTGGCATTCTAAATTATACAGAAGACGCTGTAAGAAGTCTCATTGAGATTCTTTGTGGCCACAGAGAACAGTCCAGGCTATAAATTGTAACCCTCGGCAACAGACATTGGGGGTCATTCCGAGTTGTTCGCTCGTTGCCGATTTTCGCTATGCTGCGATTTGTTGCTAATTGCGAAAGCGCAAGGCACGCAGGGTGCATGCGCTTAGTTATTTAACTAAAAACTTAGCAGATTTGCTGTGGATTCTGCGGCGCTTTTCAGTCGCTCTGATGATCGGTAAATGATTGACAGGAAAGGGGCATTTCTGGGTGGTAACTGAGCGTTTTCCGGGAGTGTGCTAAAAAATGCAGGCGTGTCAGGGAAAAACACAGGAGTGTCTGGAGAAACGGGGGAGTGGCTGGCCGAACGCAGGGCGTGTTTGTGACGTCAAACCAGAAACTAAACGGACTCAGCTGATCACAATCTGTGAGTAGGTCTGTAGCTACTCAGAAACTGCTAAGAATTATTTAGTAGCAATTCTGCTAATCTTTCATTCGCTATTCTGCTAAGATAAGATTCACTCCCAGAGGACGGCGGCCTAGCGTGTGCAATGCTGCTAAAAGCAGCTAGCGAGCGAACAACTCGGAATGACCCCCATTGTTGTGTAAAGAGAATATATTGTTTTATTATTGTTGAAAATGGGCAGTGACTCATCTAAGATTATTATGGGAACCACGGTTAGTTGTATGAGTGATTTTTATGGACAAGTGTGTGTGAAGTATGTGACGAAGTTGAATGACATCACCAAGGATGAGGAAATAAAGTTTCCTGAGACGGGTAGTTTAAAAGAAATATATAACTGGAAAATAAAGACTGTCAATGATTATAGTAACACTGTAATGGAAATAATAATAATACATGTGTTAATGTTACCAATACTCCAGAAAATATTGCTAGGTCAATAAGATCCCTACGAGAACGTCCCAGGTTTGATTACAGGATTTTAAATTACACGGGAAAGCAAATAATGTAAATAATTGTGGTAATAATGTAATAGAAAATCCGCCACTATATAATACCAATTGTGCAAATTCAATGTTAGAGACACCTAATGACATCTTCCATACTGAGGAGAATGTGCTATTCTGCCAGCACATAATCACCCATAATATGGTCCCATATGCTATAGAGCGGGCAACCCCACCAACACATAATCCTTTCTCCCATGAAGCAGCAGGAGCAGCCCCACCGACACATAGTCCTTTCTCCCATGAAGCAGCAGGAGCAGCCCCACCGACACATAGTCCTTTCTCCCATGAAACAGCAGGAGCAGCCCCACAGACACATAGTCCTTTCTCCCATGTAACAGCAGGAGCAACCCCGCAGACACATAGTCCTTTCTCCCATGAAGCAGCAGGAGCAGCCCCACCGACACATAGTCCTTTCTCCCATGAAGCAGCAGGAGCAGCCCCACCGACACATAGTCCTTTCACCCATGAAACAGCAGGAGCAGCCCCACCAACACATAATCCTTTCTCCCATGAAGCAGCAGGAGCAGCCCCACCGACACATAGTCCTTTCTCCCATGATACAGCAGGAGCAACCCCGCAGACACATAGTCCTTTCTCCCATGAAGCAGCAGGAGCAGCCTCACCGACACATAGTCCTTTCTCCCATGAAGCAGCAGGAGCAGCCCCACCGACACATAGTCCTTTCTCCCATGAAGCAGCAGGAGCAGCCCCACCGACACATAGTCCTTTCTCCCATGAAACAGCAGGAGCAGCCCCACAGACACATAGTCCTTTCTCCCATGAAACAGCAGGAGCAGCCCCACTGACACATAGTCCTTTCTCCCATGAAGCAGCAGGAGCAACCCCACCGACACATAGTCCTTTCTCCCATGATACAGCAGGATCAGCCCCACCGACACATAGTCCTTTCTCCCATGAAGCAGCAGGAGCAGCCCCACCGACACATAGTCCTTTCTCCCATGAAGCAGCAGGAGCAGCCCCAGCGACACATAGTCCTTTCTCCCATGAAGCAGCAGGAGCAGCCCCACCGACACATAGTCCTTTCTCCCATGAAGCAGCAAGAGCAGCCCCACCGACACATAGTCCTTTCTCCCATGAAACAGCAGGAACAGCCCAACCGACACATAGTCCTTTCTCCCATGAAGCAGCAAGAGCAGCCCCACCGACATAGTCCTTTCTCCCATGAAACAGCAGGAACAGCCCCACAGACACATAGTCCTTTCTCCCATGAAACAGCAGGAGCAGCCCCACAGACACATAGTCCTTTCTCCCATGAAGCAGCAGGAGCAGCCCCACCGACACATAGTCCTTTCTCCCATGAAACAGCAGGAGCAGCCCCACCGACACATAGTCCTTTCTGCTATGAAACAGCAGGAGCAACCCCGCCGACACATAGTCCTTTCTCCCATGAAGCAGCAGGAGCAGCCCCACCGACACATAGTCCTTTCTCCCATGAAGCAGCAGGAGCAGCCCCACCGACACATAGTCCTTTCTCCCATGAAACAGCAGGAGCAGCCCCACCGACACATAGTCCTTTCTCCCATGAAACAGCAGGAGCAACCCCGCCGACACATGGTCCTTTCTCCCATGAAACAGCAGGAGCAGCCCCACCGACACATAGTCCTTTCTCCCATGAAGCAGCAGGAGCAGCCCCGCAGACACATAGTCCTTTCTCCCATGAAGCAGCAGGAGCAGCCCCACCGACACATAGTCCTTTCTCCCATGAAGCAGCAGGAGCAGCCCCACCGACACATAGTCCTTTCTCCCATGAAACAGCAGGAGCAGCCCCACCGACACATAGTCCTTTCTCCCATGATACAGCAGGAGCAGCCCCACAGACACATAGTCCTTTCTCCCATGAAACAGCAGGAGCAGCCCCACAGACACATAGTCCTTTCTCCCATGAAACAGCAGGAGCAGCCCCACCGACACATAGTCCTTTCTCCCATGAAGCAGCAGGAGCAGCCCCACCGACACATAGTCCTTTCTCCCATGAAGCAGCAGGAGCAGCCCCAGCGACACATAGTCCTTTCTGCTATGAAACAGCAGGAGCAACCCCGCCGACACATAGTCCTTTCTCCCATGAAGCAGCAGGAGCAGCCCCACCGACACATAGTCCTTTCTCCCATGAAGCAGCAGGAGCAGCCCCACCGACACATAGTCCTTTCTCCCATGAAACAGCAGGAGCAGCCCCACCGACACATAGTCCTTTCTCCCATGAAACAGCAGGAGCAACCCCGCCGACACATGGTCCTTTCTCCCATGAAACAGCAGGAGCAGCCCCACCGACACATAGTCCTTTCTGCTATGAAACAGCAGGAGCAACCCCGCCGACACATAGTCCTTTCTCCCATGAAGCAGCAGGAGCAGCCCCACCGACACATAGTCCTTTCTCCCATGAAGCAGCAGGAGCAGCCCCACCGACACATAGTCCTTTCTCCCATGAAACAGCAGGAGCAGCCCCACCGACACATAGTCCTTTCTCCCATGAAACAGCAGGAGCAACCCCGCCGACACATGGTCCTTTCTCCCATGAAACAGCAGGAGCAGCCCCACCGACACATAGTCCTTTCTCCCATGAAGCAGCAGGAGCAGCCCCGCAGACACATAGTCCTTTCTCCCATGAAGCAGCAGGAGCAGCCCCACCGACACATAGTCCTTTCTCCCATGAAGCAGCAGGAGCAGCCCCACCGACACATAGTCCTTTCTCCCATGAAACAGCAGGAGCAGCCCCACCGACACATAGTCCTTTCTCCCATGATACAGCAGGAGCAGCCCCACAGACACATAGTCCTTTCTCCCATGTAACAGCAGGAGCAGCTCCACCGACACATAGTCCTTTCTCCCATGAAACAGCAGGAGCAGCCCCACAGACACATAGTCCTTTCTCCCATGAAACAGCAGGAGCAGCCCCACCGACACACAGTCCTTTCTCCCATGAAACAGCAGGAGCAGCCCTACCGACACATAGTCCTTTCTCCCATGAAGCAGCAGGAGCAGCCCCACCGACACATAGTCCTTTCTCCCATGAAGCAGCAGGAGCAGCCCCACCGACACATAGTCCTTTCTCCCATGAAGCAGCAGGAGCAGCCCCACCGACACATAGTCCTTTCTCCCATGAAACAGCAGGAGCAGCCCCGCCGACACATAGTCCTTTCTCCCATGAAGCAGCAGGAGCAGCCCCACCGACACATAGTCCTTTCTCCCATGAAACAGCCGGAGCAGCCCCACCGACACATAGTCCTTTCTCCCATGAAACAGCAGGAGCAGCCCCACAGACACATAGTCCTTTCTCCCATGAAGCAGCAGGAGCAGCCCCACAGACACACAGTCCTTTCTCCCATGTAACAGCAGGAGCAGCCCCACCGACACATAGTCCTTTCTCCCATGAAGCAGCAGGAGCAGCCCCACCGACACATAGTCCTTTCTCCCATGATACAGCAGGAGCAGCCCCACAGACACATAGTCCTTTCTCCCATGAAACAGCAGGAGCAGCCCCACAGACACATAGTCCTTTCTGCTATGAAACAGCAGGAGCAGCCCCACCGACACATAGTCCTTTCTCCCATGATACAGCAGGAGCAGCCCCACAGACACATAGTCCTTTCTCCCATGAAGCAGCAGGAGCAGCCCCACCGACACATAGTCCTTTCTCCCATGAAGCAGCAGGAGCAGCCCCACAGACACATAGTCCTTTCTCCCATGATACAGCAGGAGCAGCCCCACAGACACATAGTCCTTTCTCCCATGAAGCAGCAGGAGCAGCCCCACCGACACATAGTCCTTTCTCCCATGAAGCAGCAGGAGCAGCCCCACCGACACATAGTCCTTTCTCCCATGAAGCAGCAGGAGCAGCCCCACAGACACACAGTCCTTTCTCCCATGTAACAGCAGGAGCAGCCCCACCGACACATAGTCCTTTCTCCCATGAAGTAGCAGAAGCAGCCCCACAGACACATAGTCCTTTCTCCCATGACACAGCAGGAGCAGCCCCACCGACACATAGTTCTTTCTCCCATGAAACAGCAGGAGCAGCCCCACAGACACATAGTCCTTTCTCCCATGAAGCAGCAGGAGCAGCCCAACCGACACATAGTCCTTTCTCCCATGAAACAGACGGAGCAGCCCCACCGACACATAGTCCTTTCTCCCATGAAACAGCAGGAGCAGCCCCACCGACACATAGTCCTTTCTCCCATGATACAGCAGGAGCAGCCCCACCGACACATAGTCCTTTCTCCCATGAAGCAGCAGGAGCAGCCCAACCGACACATAGTCCTTTCTCCCATGAAACAGACGGAGCAGCCCCACCGACACATAGTCCTTTCTCCCATGAAGCAGCAGGAGCAGCCCCACCGACACATGGTCCTTTCTCCCATGAAGCAGCAGGAGCAGCCCAACCGACACATAGTCCTTTCTCCCATGAAACAGACGGAGCAGCCCCACCGACACATAGTCCTTTCTCCCATGAAACAGCAGGAGCAGCCCCACCGACACATAGTCCTTTCTCCCATGAAGCAGCAGGAGCAGCCCCACCGACACATAGTCCTTTCTCCCATGAAACAGCAGGAGCAGCCCCGCCGACACATAGTCCTTTCTCCCATGAAGCAGCAGGAGCAGCCCCGCTGACACAGTCCTTTCTCCCATGAAACAGCAGGAGCATCCCCACAGACACATAGTCCTTTCTCCCATGAAACAGCAGGAGCAGCCCCACCGACACATAGTCCTTTCTCCCATGAAACAGCAGCCCCACCGACACATAGTCCTTTCTCCCATGAAACAGCAGGAGCAGCCCCACCGACACATAGTCCTTTCTCCCATGAAGCAGCAGGAGCAGCCCCACCAACACATAGTCCTTTCTCCCATGAAACAGCAGGAGCAGCCCCACCGACATATAGTCCTTTCTCCCATGAAGCAGCAGGAGCAGCCCCACCGACACATAGTCCTTTCTCCCATGAAACAGCAGGAGCAGCCCCACCGACATATAGTCCTTTCTCCCATGATACAGCAGGAGCAGCCCCACCGACACATAGTCCTTTCTCCCATGAAACAGCAGGAGCAGCCCCACAGACACATAGTTGATAATAATGCCATATACAGTATGTTGGCAACATAATGCCCCTAGAAGGAAAACAGACGTGGTACATACATTAATTTAACAGTAGTATACTGTAGTACAGTGGCGGAACAAGCAAGCGGTGGGCCCAGGTGCGACAAAATGCTTTGGGCCCCCCCCATCCCATGCAAGTCTAGCCCAGGGGCAGTGCGCGTCGTAGGCGCGCGCAAAAATACATAGTGGCGTGGCTTTGTGGGGAAGGGGTGTGTCCACAGAATAATACCAATTCATAAAACGGTGCACAGTAGTCTACATTCTTCAAATTACGCCGCACAGTAGCACCACTACACCAGTTAGAGACCCTTTTACACCTTACAGCGAACAGATTCCCCTTTTTACACATTACGGCAGACAGCGTGCACGGTTTACACATAGCGGCAGACAGCATCCCCTTTTTACACATTATGGCAGACAGCATACACTTTTTACACATAATGGCAGACAGCGTGCCCTTGTTACACATAGCGGCAGACAGCGTGCACTTTTTACACATAGCGGCAGGCAGATTCTCCCTTTTTACACATAGCGGCAGGCAGATTCCCCATTTTTATACATAGCGGCAGGCAGATTCCCCATTTTTACAGATTGCGGCAGACAGCGTGCACGGTTTACACATAGCGGCAGACAGCATCCCCTTTTTACACATTATGGCAGACAGCATACACTTTTTACACATAATGGCAGACAGCGTGCCCTTGTTACACATAGCGGCAGACAGCGTGCACTTTTTACACATTACGGCAGACAGCGTCCCCATTTAACACATTACGGCAGACAGCATACACTTTTTACACATAACAGCAGACAGCGTGCCCTTTTTACACATTAAGGCAGACAGCGTGCCCTTTTTACACATAGCGGCAGGCAGATTCTCCCTTTTTACACATAGCGGCAGGCAGATTCCCCATTTTTATACATAGCGGCAGGCAGATTCCCCATTTTTACAGATTGCGGCAGGCTGATTCCCCCTTTTTACACATTGCGGCAGGCAGATTCCCCATTTTTACATTGCGGCAGGCAGATTCCCCCATTTTACACAATGCGGCAGGCAGATTCCCCATTTTTATACATAGCAGCAGGCAGATTTCCCATTTTTATACATAGCGGCAGGCAGTCCCCCCTTTTTACACATTGCTGCAGGCAGTCCCAACAAATAAAAAAAGAAAGAGACAGAAAGAAAGAAAGGAAGAAAGAAAGAGAAGAATTATACTTACCCTCTCTGTTGGCTCAGGCTCCTTGTGCAGCTTCCCGGGCAGTAGAGAAGGAGGAGGGAGGTGGAGGGAGCCGCAGCAGTGCTGTGTTATTGGTGGAGGCGCTGCTGCGCCTCTGCTTCACTATAGGCTGTTCTCAGAGACAGCCTATAGTGAAGCAGAGGGGCAGCAGCAGCAGTGCCTCCACCAGTAATAAAGCGCTGCTGCGGCTCCCCCCTCCGCCTCCCTCCTCCTCCTTACCCCGTACTGCTGCAGTGCGCGCCGCTCCTCTCCTCTACGGGTGGCTGTGCACTGCGGGCAGCGGTTGCCCGCAGTGCACAGCGGCATGTAATGAGTCAGTTTGACTCATTACATGCTTGGCCCCTGGACAGAGGCGGGCCCCAGTGCAACGCACTGCTTGCACTGCCGGTAGTTCCGCCTCTGCTGTAGTACTATGCTTATATTATGCTTCTAGACATTCCTCAGATTTTACTCATTACTACTGTACTGTGTGATTATCTGAGATACTAGAAGTTTCTGTAACACCGTTACGCAGCAATGGAGCGGTATCTCTAACACTAGTATTTTCTCTCTCTCACGCTGTAAGTCACGGATGACCTAGTGAAGCTCCTGAGGTGCTGTATGTAGAGGATAAAAAGAAGGAAAGATCATATTACTTACAGACATCTTCCCTTCAGACAGTGACTGGGAGTTATTTGACTCTTTGAACATATACTTAAAAATGTTTTATTTCAGAAACATATATGTCATAACTTTATATACAAGTTATATGTTTTATTTTGTTTGCGCAGCATTTTAAAGTACAGTATTAAATTACTTACTCTTTTTTAGATTATTTTTACTTTTTTTTAAAGATTTTTCCTACAAGCATTTGTATGGGTATGTATGTGTATTTATGTAGATGTACATATGTGAATGAAGTTTTCTTTGATTTTTTAAACGTGATCAAAAGCCGTTTCCTGTTATTATGAATTTCAAGCATGATATTAACATTACGATTTATTTCCACAGTGTATGAGGCACAAGTTACAGGATGGAAATGAACCAAGAGAGATTGTCAAAATTGTAATGTTCCTTGGTCTGAAAAATGCAGAACTAATAAGTCTGGGGAACCGTCCACAGCACGTAGTACTAGAAGCTGTGATAAGGAAAGGTTAAGGGTTACTCCCTATAAGCAAGGTTCCTGGAAATGTCAATGTTCTCAGACTAAGTAACGCATGACAATACGTCGTCTAGATTGTAATAGCAAAAAGAAAGGAACCAACAGGCAAAGTAATCATACAGAACCACAGCTACAGCCCGTTTATGCTGTAAGTCCCACAGGAAAGTCACAAAAGTTGGTTCTGTATGGACAAAGTACTAGTATGAAAATCCAGAATATTGCAAAATCAGAAGAATAGATAATTGATATATCAAAGCTTATTGTGATAGAATAACAGATTATAATTGATAATATTACTATGTACTTTGTAAATATACAGGTCGGGGATTCCAGGATATTGGATACTTACTAAGTGATGGAGCCAGTGACTATATTTTCGTGCACACATTGCACTGCATATGTTGTAATTCCACATACTAGTCACATATATGATATTGGAAATATCCTTGTGGAAGGGAAAATGGATGTGTCTTTGTGATACACCAGCCACTGTGTAAATAGATTGTAGCGTAGTTTCTATTTTCCTATCCCCAGGGTCCTTGAGCTGAAAAGACCCAGGGGCCGGATATACCGCCTTCTTAGAGAGGCAGGGGACAGAAACATCAACAGCTGGGGGTTCTTCCCAATAATTTCTACCCTTCTTACACGTCAGCCCCTACATCTGAGGCTTCCCCAGATCAGCCTCAGCCCTCAGTTGTGACAAATGGTTGTTAATGCAAATGTCATTTTGTGTAACATATTTTTGTAAAAATCAGAGGGTCAGCGAGACGTTATGGAGCCAATGTATCATTTACTATTTGCTAATTCCCCCCAAAAACCGGACCCCCCCAAATGTAAGTAGAAGGGACTGCAGCAGGTATCTCCCATACCTTCATACATGGACATTTCCAGGCAAGGGGCAGGTAAGTTTATTTTTATTTTTTTAAATACAACCCTAATTCACCTACAAGTAAAAAAAAAAAGCCCAGAACATTTGAGTACACATTTATTTAAAACCAACAAATGATAAAACTATTTAATTACACAGAGATCCCCCGTAATATCATCCCACTATTCAAATGCGCTGTCAGCATGGGACATAGCCAAAATTGCACCGGAAATCTTTTGATTTTAAATGACTTTATTTCATATCTTTAATACACAGATTTTTGTCTATATTTTAAACAAAAAAAATACTTTACTCTGCACAACAGCCTATGGGGGTCATTCAGACCCAGCTACAATAGCGGCCCACAGCCGTTTACTGGTGGTGGCAAAATGCACATGCACAGCAGCCACACAGACACACACATTGCGGTTGCATCCCTGAGGGGTGAACGCGGGAGGGCCGGAACAATTCTCCAGGGGCTGCATGATGTCACATCTGCGTTCATCTCTGTTTAACCCCCTATAAGCTTCCAGAGTGCTTCTCATATCTCATCTTTTCCAAGTTACTACAAATGATATGAGATCGGTAGCAGCACTACTTTCAGGATTATTACACAGAACACACATAAAGGCTGACACAGCAAATAACAGTAACACATACAAGGGATTAATTAGAAATAAGGAAGCATAATCATCATTAATTCTAATTATCAACTGGTTCTGTGTGGGACCCATACACCTCTTTACCGCCTCTAGCAGCCCCTGGTACTGCACTGCGGCCATACGCCCTGTCTTCCCCCACTACTGCCACCAGTCTCCCCCCACTACTGCCACCACCCTGTCTCCCCCATCTACTGCCATCCGCCCTGTCTCCCCCCCACTACTGCCACCCACCCTGTCTCCCTCTACTACTGACAACCGCCCTGTCTCCTTCTACTACTGCAACCCGCCCCGTATCCCCCCCACTACTGCCACCCGCCCCATCTCCTCCCAGTAGTTCCAAAGCCCCCGCCTCCCCCCACTTCTGCCACCCACACTGTTTTCCCCCCACTACTGCCAGCCACTCTGTCTCCCCCTGACACCTCAGCACTGCTTGAGGACAATATTACCCACTGATAGTGCCTTCGGCAGGCCCCACTACAGCAATAGTGCCACCACTCTGTCTCCCCTCTGACATCTCAGCACTGCTTGGGGATTCTTGGTACTGATGGTAACAGTCCTTCATCTTCATATGGAAGTAAGGAGGCAGAAGCTGCTTCTGGTACCATGGACCATGGTCATGTAGGGCTGGGAGAGTAAGAAAGATTATGTAATAGAGTCACCATCTTACAGGTAGCCAGTGAAGGGAGCAGAGAATGGGTGTTATGTGGCAGGAACAGGTTGGTTAGGTAACAGCCTGGCTGCAGCATTCTGTACAAGCTACAACCGGTGCAATTCTTTTGCTGGGAGACCCAGGTAGAGGACATTACAGTAGTCTATGTGTGATGATGCAATGCATGTATGACTGTAGGTAGATCTTCTGAGGGAAATAAGTGCTGGAGTCTAGTTATGTTCCTCAGCTGAGGATCTGATTGTGGCTGATACCTGATGTCTAAGTGTCACTCCACAATCCAGGACACCAAGATTCCACACAGGATCAGCATTTTGTAACTCTGAACATCCAAGTACAAGTCTGGTTAGTTTGCAAAGCTGAGCTGTAGCCCTGCCCTTTGTTGGTGAGCTTCTATCATAAGGACGATTCACCAGGTCTGAGTCACAGCGAACGTGCATCACCCACACCTGGAGCTCAGCTAGACATTAAGGATTGGTATTGGGTTCTCAGTACTTGGAGCAAAAGACAGGTCATCAGCATAGCAGTGCTAGATGAGGGCATGACACCTGATTATTTCACCCTGTGGGAGCATGTATTTGCAAAAAGCATAGGAGATAGGATAAGAACCTTGAAGAACAACATATAGCAATGATAAGTATACTCCAGAAGATTAAAATGGCTTCTCACCTGTGTGACTTCTCTGGTGTTTAACAAGATGTGATTTCTGTGTAAAACATTTCCCACACTCAGAGCAACAATATGGCTTCTCACCTGTGTGACTTCTCTGATGTATAATAAGAACTGATTTGTGTGCAAAACCTTTCCCACACTCAGAACATGGAAATGGCTTCTCACCTGTGTGACTTCTCTGATGTATAATAAGAACTGATTTGTGTGCAAAACCTTTCCCACACTCAGAACATGGAAATGGCTTCTCACCTGTGTGACTTCGCTGATGTCTAACAAGATGTGATTTCAGTGTAAAAAATTTCCCACACTCAGAGCAAGAAAATGGCTTCTCACCTGTGTGACCTCTGCGATGTATAACAAGAGTCGATTTGAGTGCAAAACATTTCTCACACTCCGAACATGGAAATGGCTTCTCACCTGTGTGACTTCGCTGATGTCTAACAAGTTGTGATTTCCGGGCAACACATTTCCCACACTCAGGGCAAGAAAATGGCTTCTCACCTGTGTGACTTCTGTGATGTATAACAAGTTGTGATTTCCGTGTAAAACATTTCCCACACTCAGAGCAAGAAATTGGATTCTCACCTGTGTGACTTCTGTTATGACTAACAAGATCTGATTTCTGTGGAAAACATTTCCCACACTCAGGACATTGAAATGGCCTCTCACCTGTGTGACTTCGCTGATGTGTAATAAGTTGTGATTTATGGGTAAAACATTTCCCACATTCAGAACAGGAATATGGTTTCTCACCTGTATGTATTCTCTTATGTATTACAAGAAGTGATTTGTATGTAAAACATTTTCCACACTCAGAACATGGAAATGGCCTCTCACCTGCCTTAGCTGCCTGATGGGTAATAAGCTTTGTGTTCTGTGTAAAACATTTGGCATCTATAGAACATGGAAACACTGTATCTACTGTCAGAGCTGTAACAGATGCACCAATATCAGAGTGATCAGGAGAACATTTCCCAGGATCAGAGGGATCAGCTGATAGAGCTGGATGTATAATTGGGGTAATGGAGTTATCTCCTGGAGAATCCTGTCTACTGTCATTATCTTTTATGTCACAATCCGGGGATAACATTAGATGTCCTTCTGAGATATTCCTGCTTGTGTGTCCATCTGCTGGAAATAAAATACATTATGGAAATGTGAAATTTTCTGTAACAATATTAATCTTGTAAACAATAGGAGAAGACGACTCTCTGGGACACTTAATTGTAAATGTGTGTATATAATAAAACATAACTTTTAAAGAAGGCTTTATAGTATTGCGTCTCAGACTATCATTGTGTCCACCCTCCTGAGAACACTCACAATAACAAATGTAATATTATAATAAGACTTAGATATATCTCTCTTGTACTGGTAACTAACCATGAAGTATAAATGGAGATGTAGTCACTCGCCAAGTCCTATGTCAGCACCAATGTAAAACAATGGATGGGGAACATATCTTATGAATTGGAGATTCTAGATGAACAATAACATCAGTCATATGAGCTGATGGATCAGAGAAAAGTCTCCTAACGTTACTCCTGGAAGCATTGGTAAGGTAGCATTCCTTTATGTGTGTGTGCTCATACGCTGGTAGGCCTGTACATGTGTTACTCACCCATATATAAGGTGTATTGCTACAGCAGAGTAGGTGTGGAACAAAGTACTTTACATGCAATACACCATATAATACACTGTAATCATCATCATCATCTGCTAGGTTATAATCCACTGTTACACCCCCATCATCAGTGTCTTACCTCTATTCTCACAATAGTAATAAGGATGATGTCTGTACGGTAAGTATGATAGAGAATTACATATCAGAATCTATACAGCTGCCACCATACTTCTGCTTCTCATACGTGTGCTACTGGCAGCAGTGAACATCTGAGTGAGAGTGCAGGGAAGACAGCGGAGTCTAATGAGAAAGAGATTGCAGGGATGTACCACACCTGTCACCCCTGTTAGTATATAAAATAATAAATAAGAGGAGCGTGGTCCATCCAGACGTGCTTTCTGGACCTCTCCTCACTAAGTGGCTTCTTATCTACCCTACCTGATAGCTCTCAGTCGCCGCTGGGACCAAGACCCAATCTATTAAATCCACTACTCTTACTGCCCTAAAGCCGCTCGCTCCGCTCACCGTTCACTGCTGCAGCCTAGCGCTGCAGCTGAAGCCATAGGCCGTATTCTGGGGCTAAGTGTGCCCAGTCTTTCCTGCACACTCCAGATACCTGACTTGGAGGCGCTTCTGCCTCAGGTGGGTGCACTGGCTCTTCCGCTACTGCTGTGGACAGAACGGGCTGCGCATAGTCACCGGAGCCCAGCAGTGATATTGGAAAGTGAGGTGATGATCAAGCACTCTTGCTCCGTTGCCCTTTCTCCTAATTCCACTAGCCGATCTGCTAAGGTATCCATGTCGCCTCCCGGGACGTTGGACCTCCGGCCCTGCTAGGTATGAAACATGGCTGCTGCTAGTAGAGATGGTGAAGATTGTGGGTCTCACCGGTTCTGTACGAAGGTCCACTGGTAGACCGACCTCTTCGATGCCAACGCCCTTAGCACTCTCTACCTCCACCCGGCGGGACTCCTGCGCTGCAGTTACTCCTCTCCTAACTCTGCTTCTCCAGTCAGGTGACCGAAAAGCCACCTGGGATTATCCCACCGCTATGCCAGCAATTTCTGTGACCGGATGGTTCTGTATGAAAGCCATTACCCTGCTTTGGATCCCGCCCAGTCACAGAATGGATGTTTAGGTCACACAGGATCTGGCCAAATAGAGGATTCCCACTTACCATCAGTAACCGCCTACTACTGACTCAATGACGAATCACCACTAGTCACTGGACTGGGCCTCTGCACGGTAGCTGGTGGGAGGCGGAGCTTGGAGATGCTGAGTGCACCCTGGACAGCCGGAAAACAGAACTATGGCATAGCACTGCAGGTCACAAGATGAAGCAGTCGTCTTGAGGCAGATGATTATTCACCCAGTCTTAAAAAAGACTCTTCCCTATTGCTAGGGGCAACAGCAATACAGCAAGATGTTTACAGCAGCGTGAAAATGGTATAATAGCTCTGGAGGCTCACAGGCCTCCTCTTTTTATCTTACTCCAATACACATACCACAGAGGGTAAGTCCACCGTGCTGTTCTCAACCAATCATTGTTTACCCATGTGATGTGCATGCCTTGGCCACATGCACAGCTATCATTTTCCTCTATGGATGGTGGGGATAGTCACTCTCCTTTGACCGTCCCATCCTGGAGGGTTGGTATCCGCCCTGGTGATGTTCAGTCTAGACTGGGGGAAGTTTTCCCATCTAAACTACTTCCAGGAATCTGCCCAGGTACCCAGCTCATCATCTCCAGCCTAAACTTGGGCTCAAGAGATGGGCAGCCTAGATCCCCGATCAAGGTTTCCTGCCCACCGAGAGTTATCCCTATGGAGCTCCAGAAAACCAGCTTGTTTTAAAGCTGGGCTGCTCCTCTCTCTCCCCATGATACTTCCATGTGGGAGGCAAGAGAGGAAGGAATTCCATTTTGGGGGAAAAGTACTGGGGGAATCCAACAGCCTACACCAGGAATGTCTTTTTGGAGCCGAAATTGACGTCAGACACAACCCCGCAAATGCCTGCGTTTTTCCAAACACAACCAGAAAACGGTCAGTTGCCACCCACAAACGTCCTCTTCCTGTCACTCACCTTGTGATCGCCGTTGCAAATGGATTCTTCGTTAAATCCATCGCTCAGCAATGATTCGCTATGTACCCATGCGACACGCTTGCGTATTGCGGTGCATACGCATGCGCAGTAGTAATGTGTTCGCATTCGCTGCAAAAAACTGCAGCGAGCGATCAACTCGGAATGAACCCCTAAATCCAGTCTGGGGCTTCTATTATAGCAGCACCATAAACCCATTACATATATAAAATGTGTATAACGTGCTCTACCTGGCGCAATGTGTATAACGTGCTCTACCTGCTGCAATGTGTATAACGTGCTCTACCTGGTGCAATGTGTATGACGTGCTCTACCTGCTGCAATGTGTATAACGTGCTCTATCTGCTGCAATGTGTATAACGTGCTCTACCTGCTGCAATGTGTATAACGTGCTCTACCTGCTGCAATGTGTATAATGTGCTCTACCTGCTGCAATGTGTATAACGTGCTCTACCTGCTGCAATGTGTATAACGTGTTCTACCTGCTGCAATGTGTATAACGTACTCTACCTGCTGCAATGTGTATAACGTGCTCTACCTGCTGCAATGTGTATAACGTGCTCTACCTGCTGCAATGTGTGTAACGTGCTCTACCTGGTGCAATGTGTATAACGTGCTCTACCTGCTGCAATGTGTATAACGTGCTCTACCTGCTGCAATGTGTATAACGTGCTCTGCCTACTACAATGTGTATAACGTGCTCTACCTGGTGCAATGTGTATAACGTGCTCTACCTGGTGCAATGTGTATAACGTGCTCTACCTGCTGCAATGTGTATAACGCGCTCTACCTGCTGCAATGTGTATAACGCGCTCTACCTGGTGCAATGTGTATAACGTGCTCTACCTGCTGCAATGTGTATAACGTGCTCTACCTGCTGCAATGTGTATAACGTGCTCTACCTGCTGCAATGTGTATAACGTGCTCTACCTGCTGCAATGTGTATAACGTGCTCTACCTGCTGCAATGTGTATAACGTGCTCTACCTGCTGCAATGTGTATAACGTGCTCTACCTGCTGCAATGTGTATAACGTGCTCTACCTGGTGCAATGTGTATAACGTACTCTACCTGCTGCAATGTGTATAACGTGCTCTACCTGCTGCAATGTGTATAACGTGCTCTACCTGCTGCAATGTGTATAACGTGCTCTACCTGCTGCAATGTGTATAACCTGCTCTACCTGGTGCAATGTGTATAACGCACTCTACCTGGTGCAATGTGTATAACGTGCTCTACCTGCTGCAATGTGTATAACGTGCTCTACCTGGTGCAATGTGTATAACGCGCTCTACCTGCTGCAATGTGTATAACCTGCTCTACCTGGTGCAATGTGTATAACGCACTCTACCTGGTGCAATGTGTATAACGTGCTCTACCTGGTGCAATGTGTATAACGTGCTCTACCTGGCGCAATGTGTATAACGTGCTCTACCTGGTGCAATGTGTATAACGTGCTCTACCTGCTGCAATGTGTATAACGTGCTCTACCTGCTGCAATGTGTATAACATTCTCTACCTGCTGCAATGTGTATAACGTGCTCT
This sequence comes from Pseudophryne corroboree, assembly GCF_028390025.1. Taxonomy (NCBI): domain Eukaryota; kingdom Metazoa; phylum Chordata; class Amphibia; order Anura; family Myobatrachidae; genus Pseudophryne; species Pseudophryne corroboree. The sequence continues at coordinate 1,620,934 of NW_026967503.1, read as the reverse complement.
ATCTGCTGCAATGTGTATAACGTGCTCTACCTGGCGCAAAGTGTATAACGAGCTCTACCTGCTGCAATGTGTATAACGTGCTCTACCTGCTGCAATGTGTATAACGTGCTCTACCTGCTGCAATGTGTATAACGTGCTCTACCTGCTGCAATGTGTATAACGAGCTCTACCTGCTGCAATGTGTATAACGCGCTCTACCTGCTGCAATGTGTATAACGCGCTCTACCTGCTGCAATGTGTATAACGCGCTCTACCTGCTGCAGTGTGTATAACGTGCTCTACCTGCTGCAATGTGTATAACGTGCTCTACCTGGCGCAAAGTGTATAACGAGCTCTACCTGCTGCAATGTGTATAACATTCTCTACCTGGCGCAAAGTGTATAACGAGCTCTACCTGCTGCAATGTGTATAACGTGCTCTACCTGGCGCAAAGTGTATAACGAGCTCTACCTGCTGCAATGTGTATAACGTGCTCTACCTGCTGCAATGTGTATAACGTGCTTTACCTGGCGCAATGTGTATAACGTGCTCTACCTGGCGCAATGTGTATAACGTGCTCTACCTGCTGCAATGTGTATAACGTGCTCTACCTGCTGCAATGTGTATAACGTGCTCTACCTGCTGCAATGTGTATAACGTGCTCTACCTGCTGCAATGTGTATAACGTGCTCTACCTGGCGCAATGTGTATAACGTGCTCTACCTGGCGCAATGTGTATAACGTGCTCTACCTGGCGCAATGTGTATAACGTGCACTACCTGCTGCAATGTGTATAATACGCTCTACCTGGTACAATGTGTATAATGTGCTCTACCTGCTGCAATGTGATAACGTGCTCTACCTGGCGCAATGTGTATAACGTGCTCTACCTGGCGCAATGTGTATAACGTGCTCTACCTGGTGCAATGTGTATAACGTGCTCTACCTGGCGCAAAGTGTATAACGAGCTCTACCTGCTGCAATGTGTATAACGTGCTCTACCTGCTGCAATGTGTATAACGTGCTTTACCTGGCGCAATGTGTATAACGTGCTCTACCTGGCGCAATGTGTATAACGTGCTCTACCTGCTGCAATGTGTATAACGTGCTCTACCTGCTGCAATGTGTATAACGTGCTCTACCTGCTGCAATGTGTATAACGTGCTCTACCTGCTGCAATGTGTATAACGTGCTCTACCTGGCGCAATGTGTATAACGTGCTCTACCTGGCGCAATGTGTATAACGTGCTCTACCTGGCGCAATGTGTATAACGTGCACTACCTGCTGCAATGTGTATAATACGCTCTACCTGGTACAATGTGTATAATGTGCTCTACCTGCTGCAATGTGTATAACGTGCTCTACCTGGCGCAATGTGTATAACGTGCTCTACCTGGCGCAATGTGTATAACGTGCTCTACCTGGCGCAATGTGTATAACGTGCACTACCTGCTGCAATGTGTATAATACGCTCTACCTGGTACAATGTGTATAATGTGCTCTACCTGGTGCAATGTGTATAACGTGCTCTACCTGGCGCAATGTGTATAACTTGCTCTACCTGGCACAATGTGTATAACGTGCACTATCTGCTGCAATGTGTATAATGCACTCTACCTGGTGCAATGTGTATAACGTGCTCTACCTGGCGCAATGTGTATAACGTGCTCTACCTGGCGCAATGTGTATAACGTGCACTACCTGCTGCAATGTGTGTAATGCACTCTACCTGGTGCAATGTGTGTAATGCACTCCACCTGGTGCAATGTGTATAACGCGCTCTGCCTGGTGCAATGTGTATAATGAGCTCTACCTGGTGCAATGTGTATAACGAGCTCTACCTGCTGCAATGTGTATAACGTGCTCTACCTGCTGCAATGTGTATAACATGCTCTACCTGCTGCAATGTGTATAATTTACTCTACCTGGTGCAATGTGTATAACGTGCTCTACCTGCTGCAATGTGTATAACGTGCTCTACATGGCGCAATGTGTATAACATGCTCTACCTGCTGCAATGTGTATAATGTACTCTACCTGCTGCAATGTGTATAACGTGCTCTACCTGGTGCAATGTGTATAAGGTGTTCTACCTGGCGCAATGTGTATAACGTGCTCTACCTGGGGCAATGTGTATAACGTGCTCTACCTGGTGCAATGTGTATAACGTGCTCTACCTGGTGCAATGTGTATAACGTGCTCTACCTGCTGCAATGTGTATAACGTGCTCTACCTGGTGCAATGTGTATAATGCGCTCTACCTGGTGCAATGTGTATAAGCAGCACTACTGAGTGGTGCAATGTGTATAACGTGCTCTACCTGGTGCAATGTGTATAACGCACTCTACCTGGTGCAATGTGTATAAGCAGCACTACTGAGTGGTGCAATGTGAATTGGTACTATGATGTGGCCACGCCCCTTCTCCACAAACTCATGCTCCTAAATTTTTGCATTACACTATGGGAGGGGGAGCACCAATTCACTTTCTGACAAAATGTCTAGTTACATTTCTGGTGCAAAGTGTCCAGTATAGCTACACAGCCCAACAGCACTGTCACCCCCTCCCTCTCCCTTGCTGCACTGTCACCCCCTCCCTCCCCCTTGCAGTACTGTCACCCCCTCCCTCCCCCTTGCAGCACTGTCACCCTCCCTCCCCCTTGCAGCACTGTCACCCCCTCCCTCCCCCTTGCAGCACTGTCACCCCCTCCCTCTCCCTTGCAGCACTGTCACCCCCTCCCTCCCCCTTGCAGTACTGTCACCACCTCCCTCCCCCTTGCAGCACTGTCACCCCCTCCCTCCCCCTTGCAGCACTTTTGTAGTGTCCAAATCAAGTCTGAGTTTTTATATTTAAATCATTAATAATAACCTTAATTCCAATGGAACCCAGAAGGGGACAGGTAGGACTCCAATTTTGAAAAGTGAGGGGTCCCTGGGACCCACTTTTTTTGGGATCATTGCGATCACTCCCTGGAGTGCTGAGGTGCCAGGAGTATAGCTCCTGGACCCCAGCGCCCTACTACTACCTGCCGCATAGGGAGGGGGGGTTTCCCTCACTGCCGCGGTCGCCGGAAAGGTCTATACATTTTAAAGATGGCACCTAGCGCCAGTATACACCACCGTTCAAAAGTTTGGGGTCATCCAATTTTGTGTTTTCCATGAAAACTCACTTATTTAGCAAATGAGTTGCACAATGAATAGAACATATAGTCAAGACATTGCAAAGGTTAAAAATAATTATTTTTATTTGAAATAATAATTTTCTCCTTCAAACTTTGTTCCTTTGCAGCAATTACAGCATTGCAGACCTTTGGCATTGTAGCTGTTAATTTGTTGAGGTATCTGAAGAAATTTCACCCCACGCTTCCTGAAGCTCCTCCCACCAGTTGGATTGGCTTGATGGGCACTTCTTGCGTACCATATGGTCAAGCTGCTCCCACAACAGCTCAGTGGGGTTGAGATCTGGTGACTGCACTGACCACTCCATTACAGACAGAATACCAGCTGTCGGCTTCTTCCATAAATAGGTCTTGCATTATTTGGAGGTGTGCTTTGGGTCATTGTCCTGTTGTAGGAGGAAACTGGCTCCAGTCAAGCGCTGTCCACAGGGTATGGCATGGCATTGCAAAATGGAGTGATAGCCTTCCTTACTCAAAATCCCTTTTACCTTGTACAAATCTCCCACTTTACCAGCACCAAAGCAGCTCCAGACCATCACATTACCTCCACCATGCTTGACAGATGGCGTCAGGCACTCTTCCAGCATCTTTTCACTTGTTCTGCGTCTCACAAATGTTCTTCTGTGTGATCCAAACAATTTGATTCGTCTATCCATAAGACTTTTTTCCTATCTTCCTCTCTCCAATGTCTGTGTTCTTTTGCCCATATTAATCTTTTCCTTTTATTGGCCAGTCCTTTTACTGCCCATATTAATATTTTCCTTTTATTGGCATTTTCTTTGCCACTCTGCCTAGAAGGCCAGCATCCCAGAGCCGCCTCTTCACTGTAAACATTGACAATGGCGTTTTGTGGGTACCATTTAATGAAGCAGTTAGGACCTGTGAGGCATCTGCTGCCAGTTGAGGACCTGTGAGGCGTCTATTTCTCAAACTAGAGACTCTAATGTACTTGTCTTCTTGCTCAGTTGTGCACCAGGGCCTCCCACTTCTCTTTCTACTCTGGTTAGAGCCTGTTTGTGCTGTTCCCTGAAGGGAGTAGTACACACAGTTGTAGGAAATGTTCAGTTTCTCAGCAAGTTCTCGCATGGAATAGCCTTCATTTCTAAGAACAAGCAAAGACTGTCGAGTTTCACATGAAAGGTCTCTTTTTCTTGCCACTTTCAGAGTATAATCGAACCCACAAATGTGATGCTCCAGACACTCAACTAACTCAAAGATAGCCCAGTGTTATAGCTTCTCTAACGAGCAAACCCATTTTCAGCTGTGCTAACATAACTGCACAAGGGCTTTCTAATCATCCATTAGTCTTCTACCGCGATTAGCAAACACAATGTACCATTAGAACACTGGAGTGATGGTTGCTGGAAATGGGCCTCTATACACCAATGTAGATATTCCATTAAAAACCAGACGTTTGCAGCTAGTACAGTCATTTACCACATCAACAATGTAAAGAGTGTATTTCTGATTGTTTTAATGTTATCTTTATTGAAAAGAAAAGTGCTTTTCCTTATAAAATAAATGTCTAAGTGACCCCAAGCTTTTGAACAGTAGTGTATGATCTGGTGCATCTGAAGATGTGAACCGGACCACTAGCTCAGGAGATCCAATTGAAATGTTCTGGCATGGAACCTTCAGTACTGGATCGCCTCGTATGAGGCTAACATCTTTCCCAACAATCTTATGCAAAGATGGATGGAGACCCGATTCGGTCGTATAACTGCTCGGACCACATCCTGGAGCGTCCTTGCCTTGTCCTCTGGGAGGAACACTTTCTGAGCCACTGTATCCAGAAACATTCCCAGGAACTGGAGCTACTGAGTAGGCTCCTGTTACTGGGAATGTTTCTCAGAAGTAGGGACTTTGTAAATTGAGGATCCACCCATGATGTGACAGAAGCTGAATAGTGCGGCCTATATTGAGCAATAGAAGCTCACTGGATCTCGCTTTTTATCAAGAGATCATCTAGGTAAGGGACAATATTGATCCCTTGGACTCGGAGCTGGAACATCATCTCCACCATCACCTTTGTGAAGACCCTTGGAGCTGTGGTCAGGCCAAAGGGTGGCACCTGGAACTGGTAGCGACCGTTCAACAGGGCAAACCGTAGGTAAGCCTGGTGAGACGGCCATATCAGTAAATGGAGATGAGCATCATTTATATCAAACAAAACCATGAACTCCTGTTCTTCCAAACCCGGAATCACTGCTCGCAAGGATTCCATCTTGAACTTGAAAAACCTTTAGTGAAGGATTCAAGGATTTTAGATTCAAAATGGCCCTTAGCGAACCGTCCGGTTTTGGTACCACAAACAGGTTGGAGTAGTAACCCTTTCCCTGTTGTTGTAGTGGCACTGGAACAATGACTTGGGACTGGGCCAGCTTTAGGATGGCCTGTTGCAGCGTAACTCGTGTATCCTCCAAAACTAGTAAACTTGATTAGAAAAATCGTTGGGGAGCAGCACTGCTGAACTCCAGCTTGTAGCCAAGAAATTAGGTCCTTTACCCAGGCATCCTGGCAGGAGCTTTCCCAGATGCGGCTGAAGTGACGCATGTCGGTGTCCGGAGCCTTAACTCCGGTGCGGTATCCTTGGTGATGCGATCCCGGTGGTTGGCCCAGTTGCGGTGGCGCGGAGCTGCTTGCAGTGGGTCCTTGGGCACATGTGCGGCTTCCGGAGGTCAGGGTCCGGTGACCCAGATGCTGCGGCGGGTAGTTGCTGCAGCAGAGCCCTCTGGTGGTGAATCTGTCTCAGGAAATCAAGGCCGGAGCTGGGTTAGCTTAAGTGCTGCACCTGAGAATGTCCCCAGTGCTGGGGGTGGCCATGTTGGAGACTTGAGATCTGCCAATTGAATCCACACTCTGTGTCCAGCCAATCTGGTATAGTCTTCCCTTATAAAAGGGGACTGGCTCAGGGAGAGAGTGCCAGTGCTTCAAGTTACTTTCCTGTGAAAGGTGCTCCAGCTCTGTGCTCCCAGGCTGCTCCTGGTTCTGGTTGCCATCATCTGTCATGACCTATCACTGCTGCAGCCCTGGCGTTTAACCCATCGCCACTCGTTGAGGCGATCACGGGGCTCCCGGTCGTAAAGGAGCTTTGGGTGCTAAATATTGGTTCCTGCGAGCGTCTCGCAAGCTCAAGCCACAGTCTTCGCTTCTTCCAGATCTGAGTTCTTCAGCCGCTGTTCTTTCCAAGCCCAAGCCAGTCTTCATTTCTTCAAAGTCAGAGTTTCTCAGCCTCATCTACCAGTCACAAGCCACAGTCTTCTACTTCTTCAAAAACCCAGTCTCCTTCAGCCTTGTCTACCAACCGCAAACCACAGTCTTTCAGTTTCGCAATACCGGTGATCTTGAGCTCCATTCCTCAACTTGTTTAATCATAGACTTCAGTTCATTATTCCATGTATTTCAATTACTCAAGTATCGGTGTACAGTTGTTTGTTCATTAAAAACACAGTTATCCTTCTACAGAGTTCTCATTCTCCAGCCAACTCTAACACCCACTAGTCCTCCACTTCATGAGGAAAAACTACATTCAACCTCCTTGTCTACTTCCTACACAGTAAGCTGTCCTCCCAGCCCAAGTTTGATTGTCGGAACCCCAATCTCCGCCGAGCATGACAACACAGTCGAAATCCCACCTCGAGATCCCCTCAGGGTGGGGGGGCACCATCATGCTGAGGCCCTAGTGGAAGCTGAACTGGTGCTTTGTTACCAAGAACCTGTGGCAGCTGGTCTGGTCTCTGGTGCCTCTCGCCGTGTTTGAGGTGCCTCCGGCTCTTGATCTGAACCTGGCAGTCCGAAAGGGGTAGGAACACCTAGCCAGTGGGGCCCCAGAAGGCAGAAAACTGGATTTACCTGCAGTAACCTTTGAAATCCATGTATCCAACTCAACCCCGAATAGCCACTCCCCTGAGAAAGGAAGATACTCCACACTCTGCGCTTAGAATCTGCGTCCGCTATCCACTGACGCAGCCACAAAGTTCTGCGTGCCGACACTGCCATGGCAGTAGTCCTAGCGTTAATAGCGCCTTTCCCCTTGAGAGAGTCACTCAGGAGGCGTGCAGTGTCCTGAATGTGCTTTATAAGAGTCACCAGCGACGTATCTCCCACAAGGCTTTCTTGAATTTGGGCCGCCCATGTATGAATGGCATGTGTCATCCGGCAACCCGCTATCACAGGTCTTTGTGATACACCAGCCGCTGTGTAAATAGACTTTAATGTAGTCTCTATTTTCCTATCCCCAGGGTCCTTTAATGCAGAGGAGCCAGGGACTGGTAATAGCACTTTCTTTGATAGGCGAGAGACTGATACGTCTACTGCCGGGGGCTCTCCCCAGTGTTTCCTGCCTTCTGGAGCAAATGGGAAAGTGTGCAGAAACCGATTTGTCACTTGGTATTTTTTCATCAGGATTTTTCCAGGTTAACTTAAACATGTCATCTAGTTCTTTAGAATCAGGGAAAGTGACACTAGTTTCTTTTTCTGTGCTAAGAAAAATGACTGCTGTACTGCAGCGTCTTCCAAAGGGACTTTTATCACATCCCTGATAGTAAGTATAAGGGAATTAATACCCTGTGCAGAAGGTGAGTCCTCTGTAATAGGATCCCATTCCTCCCCCTCCTCCTGTACCTCGTCCTCAGATTCTGAGAGTAAATCAGGCAGCCCACACTTATGTGGCCCTGAACTAGGGAGGGGGGGCTGTTTATCATCTGCCCTTGCAGCTAGGTCTGCTACAGCCTGCTGCCGTTGTTGTGTCTTTTGATTATTAGCAGTGAGCTGGGATGACATGTCCGCCATCATGGTTTTTATGGCACTGAGCCAGGATGGCTCCTGACCCTCCCCCCAGTCTCCTCACTAACTTGAGTGGACTGACTGCATTGTTCACATGAGAGGGAACCAGCCTCAGAGGGAGAGAATCTGGTGTGACATACACTGTATAATTGGTTTTACCATTTACAGTATACAAACACACAAACGTGTATATATAGCAAAGCCTGCCCTTACTGTATGTGAGAAGGAGACACAGAAAGAGGAACAGCACACCCAGGCCCAGCAGACTCAGTGAGACTGCAGGCTGTCTGTATCACGGTGTAACACTGGAGTTCTTGTCCTTTTCAGGACACTAAAGCGTGTATAATAGCGTCTCTCCCCCATATTGACACCCCTGTACCAGTTTCCTGTGTATCCCGAGTGTCTGCAGGAGCTGTGTGTACTTGCTGCTGCAGCTGTAAGCAGAGGAAGTGTGCCGCGACCAGTTGCAAGGTGTTCCGCGGAGCCAGGGCAGTTTCCTGCACCTTCAGAGTGAACTGTTGGCCCGGGCTCTTCTTAGAGGATCAGTCATGCTCCGCTCGTGACGTATGCCTTGAAGATGCGGTGGTGTGATATCATAGGTCACGGCCGACGCTTCTCACCACCCTGCCAGCCCACCCGCCTGCATACACATCTGTCCAGTTCCTGCCTGCATACACAGCTTTCCTTGTGCTCCCACATCCACACCTGCCCGACCACCCACTGCTCAGTATTCGCAGCACACCACTATGAACAATCCCCACCACGGAGGGACCTGGAGGAGGGCTAATATTTGTTTTTTTTTCCTCTAGTGGGGAACAATAGGATTTATGTGGGGAGAATAAGGATTTATGGGGGGAACAATGTGAATAATTTATGTGGGGAGCAACAGGATTTATGTAGGGAGCAATATGATTTATGTGGGGAGCAATGTTTTTTCTGTGTAGACCAATTTTTTTACTACGAGGGCCAATGTGTGTTTTTTGTTTTTTTCTGTGGGGAACTGATGGTGTGCTTTGGCAATTTTAAAATATTGTTTGGTGTGCCGCAAGTAAAAAAAGGTTGAAAATCACTGCCGTAGAGGATGCTGGGGTCCACTTCATGACCATGGTGTATAGACTGTTCTGCAGGAGCCATGGGCACTCTTAAGACTTTTCAATGGGTGTGAACTGGCTTCTCCGTCTCTGCCCCTACTCCAGACCTCAGTTGTAGGAACTGTGCCCAGGGAGACTGACATTTCGAGGAAAGGAATTACTAATTGTGAGATATCTACCAACTCACACCCTCAACCATGCCGCACACATGGCATTTAACATAACACATACCAATAGGCATGAACCAATTACAGCAACAAGCTGAAACTAACAAAACACAACTTGTGTAACTAATAACAAAACTGCAGGTAAAAGTACGCACTGGGACGGGCACCTAGCATCCTCTACGGACTAGGAGAAAAGGATTTACCGGTAGGTATCAAAAACGAGTTATATGGTAAGAACTTACCTTTGTTAAAACTCTTTCTGCGAGGTACACTATGGGAGGGGATGCACTGTAGCGGGCACAAGAACCCAGCGTCCAAAGGAAGCATCCTGGGAAGCGGCAGTATCGAAGGCATAGAACCTTAGGAACGTGATCCCGGAGGCCCACGTAGCTGCCTTGCACAATTGATCAAGGGTCATACCACGTTGGGACGCCCAAGAAGATCCAACAGACCGAGTAGAATGGGCAGTAATGTGATCAGGAGCTGACAGACCAGCCCTCACATAAGCATTCTAATCCATCTGGCCAGGGTCCGCTTGTGAGCAGGCCAGCCACATTTGTGAAATCAAAACAAAACAAAGAGAGAATCAGATTTTCGAATTGAAGCAGTTCTCTTCACATAGATACGGAGAGCCCATACCACATCCAAAGACTGCTCTTTGGGAGACAAATCAGGAGAGACAAAGGCCGGAACCACAATCTCCTGATTAAGGTGGAACGAAGAAACCACCTTAGGTAAATATCTGGGACGAGTACTAAGAACCGCCCGGTCACAGTGAAAAATCAGATATGGGGAACAACAAGACAAGGCACCCAGATCCGACACTCTACTAGCAGAGGCATTAGCCAGCAAGAACACCACCTTAAAGGAAAGCCACTTAAGGTCAGCTGAACCAAGGGGTTCAAATGGAGGTTCCTGCAACGCCTCCAAAACCACGACAATTCCCAAGGAGCCACAGGCAGGACATAGTGAGGTTGGATACACCCTGAGTGAAAGTATGAACATCAGGTAAAGTCGCAATTTTTCTCTGAAACCACACCGACAAGGCAGAAATATGAACCTTTAGGGAGGCCAGATGCAGGCCTAACTCTAGGCCTTACTGCAGAAAAGCCAAAAGCTTGGCTGTACTAAACTTGGAAGCGTCATAATTGTTAGATGCGCATTAAACAAAGTAGGCATGCCAGACCCTATGGTAAATCCGAGCAGAAGCCGGTTTCCGGGCCCGCAACATAGTTTTAATGACTTCTTCAGAAAAACTCTTATCCCTCAAGACGGAAGCTTCAAGAGCCACGCCGTCAAAGACAGCCGGGCTAGGTCCTGGTAGACACAGGGGCCCTGAACGAGGAGGTCTGGGCGTTGTGGAAGTAGAACTGGACGCTCTGATGACAGGCCCTGCAGGTCTGAGAACCAGTGCCGTCTGGGCCACGCCAGAGCTATGAGAAGCAGATTTCCTTTTTCTTGCTTGAACTTCCGAATTACCCTGGGCAGGAGTGACAACGGAGGGAACACGTACGGCAGCCGAAACCTCCACAGCACCTCTAGCCATCCACGAATGCTGCTTGAGAATCCCTTGTCCTTGCTCCGAAGACCGGAACCTTGTGATTGTGTCGAGACGCCATCAGATCCACATCTGGAAGACCCCACTTTTCCACGAGTAGTTGAAACACTTCTGGATGGAGGCCCCCACTCGCCGGAATGCACGTCCTGACGACTGAGAAAGTCCGCTTCCCAATTCAGGACTCCCGGAATGAATATTGCCGATTTGGCCAGTAGATGGCATTCCGCCCAACGAAGAATCCGTGAGACTTCCTTCATTGCCAAACGGCTTTCTAGTGCCTCCTTGATGATTTTATGTAAGCCACTGTGGTGGCGTTGTCCGACTGTACTTGAACAGGATGGTTCTGAATTAAATGCTGGGCCAGGTTCAACGCATTGAAGACCGCCCGCAATTCCAGAATGTTGATCGAGAGGAGAGATTCCTCCTTGGTCCACCGACCCTGAAGGGAGTGCTGCTCCAGCACCGCCCCCCAACCTCTTAGACTGGCATCTGTCGTCAACAGGACCCAGTTGGATATCCAGGATGGACGACCCCTGCACAATTGTTGGTCCTGGAGCCACTAAAACAACGACAGACAGACCTCTGGAGTCAATAAGATCAATTCAGATCTGATCCGGTGAGGCAGGCCGTCCCACTTGGCTAGAATCAGCCTCTGGAGGGGGCGGGAATGGAATTGAGCATACTCCACCATGTCAAATGCTGATACCATGAGGCCCAGCACCTGCATTGCCGAATGTATCGACACTTGCGGACGAGAAAGGAAGCAACAAATCCTGTCCTGAAGCTTCAGGACTTTCTCCTGAGACAAGAACAACCTTTGGTTGTGAGTGTCCAACAGCGCTCCCAGGTGCACCATGCTCTGAGCAGGGACCAGAGAGGATTTCTTCCAGTTGATGAGCCACCTGTGGGCTTGTAGAAACCGGACCGTCATATCCAGATGACGTAGGAGAAGATCTGGGGAATTTGCCAGGATTAACAAGTCATCCAGATACGGCAGTATCCTGACCCCTTGACGGCGGAGTACCACCATCATCACCGCCATGACTTTGGTGAAGACTCGCAGAGCCGTTGTTAAACCAAAACGTAACGTCCGAAACTGGTAATGGAGGTTGCCAATAGCAAACCTCAGGTATTGTTGATGTGACACTGCTATAGGAATATGCAGGTAAGCATCATGTATGTCCAGGGAGACCATGTAGTCCCCAAGTTCCAAGGCCAGAACTATAGAGCGAAGGGTTTCCATACGGAACTTGGAAACCTTCACAAACCTGTTCAATGCCTTGAGGTTAAGAATGGGCCGGGAGGACCCATTCGGTTTCAGGACTAGAAACAGCGGAGAATAGTATCCCCGTCCCCTCTGAGCAAGAGGCAACTGTACTACGACTCCTGTATCCAGGAGGGTCTGTATCACCGAGTGTAGAGTTTTTGCCTTTGTCTGGTCCAAAGGGACGTCTGTCTGGCAAAATCGATGAGGGGGTCAGTTTTTATAGGTTATGGCATAACCTCGAGTGACGACTTCCCGTACCCAGGCATTTGAAGTGGTCTTCAACCATTCCTGGGTATACCCTAGAAGCCGGCCCCCCACCCTGTGATCCCCCAGGGTAAGTCCCGCCCCGTCATGCGGCAAGCTTATCGATCTTGGCAGCTGGCTGACGGGCAGCCCAGGCTCTTTTGGGCTTCAGCTTACCAGGTTTGGAAGTGCGGGCCTGCTTTTAGTACGCCTGACCTTTTGCTTTACCTGAAGGATGAAAAGAGCGAAAGATGGTACCTTTAGCCTTCGACACAGAAGGAGCTGTATTAGGCAGACAGGCAGTTTTGGCAGTACAACTAATATGGTTTGATCTGCGCTAAAATGTATAAAGTGGCAGCTAATGTGGTACAAATGAGACTTCACCAAGACCCCCAACAAGAACCAAAGACAAAATATAGTGACCACACCCGGCGCTACTTATTTCACCCAAATAAAAAGGATTCTCATTGGTAGCTTACTTTTTCAGTAATATTCATGTTTACATTGGTGTCATAACGGACTTATTTCAAAGATGACAAATATCTGAAAAATGAAGATACACAAAACATAGTGCAACCAATTTTGGTGATGAATTTATTTGTTCAACTCACATAAATATGAGTCAATATGGCATATCATCCACCAGATGGCGTTGGTCCTTAGTTTTCACAGGGATTTCAAAACAATGTGGCAGAGAAACTCCAATGGATGGTACAAAACATCAATCCCCGCAGAGTGTACTGGGAACTCAAAGAAATACATATATATGGTGCAATAGAGCTTAGCCATAAAAAGGTCATTTCCGGTGACGCACTTCCGCATTAGACGGCAATGCACATCAGGATCAAGATTGTCTGCAGGAGGGGGGCAATGAAGAGGGTATTTAAACGGCGCCTGGTGAGTAGAACCTTATGCTTCTGAGGAAGATCGTTTGGACCGAAAGCGAGCTTAAGCACAAGGTTCCTACTACCCGGAAACCCGTCCATTACACAGTTACAGCTGGCTCTGTTTGGAATTCGGTCTCCGGTGTTGATCCCAGATGGGTGATATATGCTTTTAAATATTTGTTTGATGTAAGTGTGTCTTTGTCAGAATAAAACGTTTTTATGGCTAAGCTCTATTGCACCATATATATATATATTTATTTGAGTTCCCAGTACACTCTGCGGGGACTGATGTTTTGTGCCATCCATTGGAGTTTCTCTGCCACATTGTTTTGAAATCCCTGTGAAAACTAAGAACCAACGCCATCTGGTGGATGATATGCCATATTGACTCATATTTATGTGAGTTGAACAAATAAATACTCCTTTAATTCATCACCAAAATTGGTTGCACTATGTTTTGTGTATCTTCATTTTCAGATATTTGTCATCTTTGAAATAAGTCCGTTATGACACCAATGTAAACATGAATATTACTGAAAAAGTAAGCTACCAATGAGAATCCTTTTAATTTGGGTGAAATAAGTAGCGCCGGGTGTGGTCACTATAGTTTGTCTTCAGTTTTGGCAGTAGCCAAGTCAGCCACAATTTTATTTAAGTCCTCCCCAAACAGAATATCTCCCTTGAAAGGGAGTACCTCCAGGGTTTTTCTAGAGTCCAGATCCACAGACCAGGATCTCAGCCACAATATCCGGCGAGCCAGGACTGACGTAGCAGAGGCCTTGGCTGCTAGGATACCGGCATCAGAAGCCGCCTCTTTAATATATTGAGAAGCTGTGACAATATATGACCAGCATTGTCTAGCATGGTGAGAGGAGATTTCAGCTTCTAACTCCAAGGCCCATGCTTCAATAGCCGCTGCAGCCCATGTAGCTGCAATAGTGGGCCTTTGTGCAGCACCCGTGAGGGGGTAAATTGCTTTCAGACAACCCTCCACACGTTTATCTGTAGGCTCTTTTAGAGACATGACGGTAGTGACAGGTAGAGCGGAGGAAACCCCCATCCTAGCCACATGTGAGTCCACTGGAGGAGGTGTTTCCCAATTCTTAGACAGCTCTGGCGCGAGGGTATAGCGAGCCAGCATCTTCTTTTGAGGCACAAACTTCGTACCCGGGTTTTCCCAGGATTCCTGACATATATCCACTAGGTGATCAGAGTGAGGTAAAACCTGTTTAACCACCTTCTGACGCTTGAACCTATCTGGTTTCTTAGGAGGGACGGATGGCTCGGGATCATCAGTAATCTGCAGAATTAACTTAATAGCCTCCAAAAGATCAGGAACATCCACATGTGAACTACCCTCCCCATCAGCCGTATCTGAGTCAGAACCTGTGGGGTCAGTATATGTGCCGTCTTCATCCGACGAGGCGTCAGTGACAGCAGTGGATTGTGAGGAGACAAGGGCTCGCTTAGAGGACCTCTTGGACTTAGGCGAGCATTGGTCAGCCTTTTTAGTAGTCAAGGACTGGTTCAACTTCTTCAATTGAGCAGATAAATCGTCTGCCCACGGCGGGTTAGCTGCAGGCACCACTTACAGTTGTACCGGCATTGGGGGTTCCACAGGGGGTGTTAGTTTATGAACTGGCATATGCAGAAGCGTGGAAAAAGCAGCCCACGGTGGGTCAGTATGTGCCTCCGCTGCCACAGTCCCACTGGGGGGCAAGGAGCCCCCGAAACCAGAGCCCACAGCTGCTATATTCTCCTTATATGTGGTTGTGGCTTCAGCAACACCGGCAGTGTGTTCTGCCCCAGAACCGTTACCCTCAGAAGCAGACATGATATAACTTGCAGTATCAGGTAACACAGTACAATTATCAGCAGCACAATACCTCTTACCCAAATCCCTACGCAGTGTAGTCAGCACTAGCAGAGATAAAGGAGAGATATGGTGACTAAATCAGAGAAAAAATAAGAATTTATTCACCGGTAATTTCTATTTCTCGTAGTCCGTAGTGGATGCTGGGTACTCCATATGAGAATACAATCACCATCATAACAACTTAAACATAAGTAGGAAAATTGTACTTCTGTTTTAACTGGTTCTTTTCCAACATAACATGCAGAAACAACAGTAATATACAGGTCTTATATGCAATAGGTACTAAAAATGAACACTTCAAACTAAGAAGTGTCACAATCCGGGTATCTGGACGCCATTGCCTGCCGTTTAGATGTCTCCTGAGGCTGGCTCAGCGTTCCAAGTCCGGATCTCATCTGGGTTTACACTCTGCATATCCCTCCTGTCACTCTGAGACGCTGTCACAGCAGCGCCATGTTTGAATCCAGCATGGCGTCTCCCGTCCTCTGCGGCCGCCATTACTACTATGTTTGCACATGGTTTTCCAAACCAATTTTCCCTCCAAGTTCTAACATGGGCGCAGCCATGTTGGATCTAATCA
The DNA here is from genome assembly GCF_028390025.1 of Pseudophryne corroboree. Taxonomy (NCBI): domain Eukaryota; kingdom Metazoa; phylum Chordata; class Amphibia; order Anura; family Myobatrachidae; genus Pseudophryne; species Pseudophryne corroboree. Next base: position 1,605,323 of record NW_026967503.1, on the reverse strand, counting down.
CATGCTCCAGTTTCACCAATCCACTGCCTCTGGAAATCTGCATAATTGCCCAGCCAATGCCTGCATAGCTGCAGGTATAAGTATCCTGTGTCTGGGACAGAAAGATGTCAGTGCTTTGTTTGTCATACCTTGTTCCAGTCTCTCTCCTGTGGTTGTGTTTCCAGGTTCCAGCTCCTGTCTCCAACATCCACTAAAGAGACCGCACCTGCCTACCATCCTGCGGTGCAGCCTGACTCTGCAGTCCTCCGTGGCTGATCCAGTTTCCAGCTATTGCATCTGCTTCCAGCAATATCCACTATCACCGGTAATCATCCTTCAACTCCTCTATTTCCACGCTCCCTAGCATCTTACTATATTCACTCCGTGTTTCATCACCTGGCTGGTTCCACCCAGCATTCATTCAGTGACTTTATCATCTGGCTGATTCCATTCCACATTCACTCCGTGTTTCATCACCTGGCTGGTTCCACCCAGCATTCATTCAGTGGCTTTACCATCTGGCTGATTCCATTCCGCATCCACTCCGTGTCTTACCACCTGGCTGGTTCTATCCAGCAAATACAACAGCTGATTCAAGTTACCAACTTCATCTGTTCCATCTACTGGCATGTTCCTTGGATATCTTCACTACTACAGCCAGGCCTGGTAAGGTTATTCCATCTAAGGACTTTAACAGCTGTTCTTACCTACCAGTGTCCTGTGTAACCATTTCATGGTCAGAATACTCCAGGAATCATATTAATTATCATTGCCATTATTTATCTTATATGCTGTTTGTTTACACGGAGTCTGTTAATAAGCTTTTATTTTGACTTTTACCTGGTTGTCATGGTCACACCTTCGGGTTTCATTTAACACTTACATGTCCAGGGGTCTGATTAAACCTCCCCGGTTTAAGTTCCTCTCAGCCCCTACAACTGAGGCTTTCTCCTGCCAGCCAAAACCCTCAGTTGTGACAGTAAGCACTGACCATATGAATCAAGCCGGAGACCAGGATCAAGCGGCTAGGCAGATGCAAGAACTGGCAGCCCGACTTGAACATCAGGAGGCTGCACAAGGCCATATCATCTGCTGTCTCCAGGATCTCTCTACGCGGCTGGATGGGATTCAAACGACCCTCCGTGAACCTGACACGTCCGGTGCGTCCACCACAGTGACACCAGCTGTAACCCCACCCACTTTGCCCATTTCCATTCCACGTCTTCATCTACCAACGTCAGCAAAATTTGACGGATCTCCAAGGTCCTGCAGGGGATTTCTCAACCAATGCGAAATCCATTTTGAGCTTCAACCTGGCAATTTCCCCAGTGACCGTACTAAAATTGCCTATATCATCTCCCTTCTCAGCGGCTCAGCCCTTGACTGGGTATCACCTTTATGGGAGAAGTCTGATCCCCTGCTGTCCTCCTATACTGACTTTGTGGCAACATTCAGGCGCATCTTCGACCGGGTAACCTCTGCTTCATCTGAGATTCTCCGTTTACGCCAGGGAACACGTACTGTGGGACAGTATTTAATACAGTTCCCAATCCTGGCATCCGAACTGGTATGGAACGACGAGGCCCTGTATGCTGCATTCTGGCATGGCTTATCTGAGCGCATCAAGGATGAGTTAGCTACCAGAGACTTGCCCTCTAAGTTGGATGAGCTAATTTCATTATGCACTAAGGTTGATCTACGGTTCAGCGAAAGAGCAATTGAGCGAGTAAGGTCATCCACTCCAAAATCTTCTGCTCCTCCTCCTCGTTAACCATCTCCGTCCGAAGATGAGCCCATGCAAATTGGTCATTCCCGTCTATCCCCTGCTGAGCGCCGAAGACGTCTTTCCGAGTTCCTCTGTCTCTACTGTGCAGCTCCGTCTCACGCAATCAATGCCTGTCCCAAACGTCCGGGACTTCAAGTCCTAGCTCGCCAAGGAGAGGGCCGGCTAGGAGTAATGCTCTCCTCTCCATCCCCTTGTGATTGTAATCTCCCAGTCTCGCTTCAAATTGCTCAACGTTACAGGAACGTCATTGCCCTCCTTGATTCCGGAGCAGCTGGGAATTTCATAACCGAAGCTTATGTTAAACGGTGGTCCCTACGCACCGAGAGACTTCCTTCGTCCATCTCCTTAACTGCCGTGGATGGCAGCAAGATTTTTGATGGTTATTTCTCTAAGGACTTTACCAGTTTGTCTGAGAGTGGGAGTTCTTCATGCAGAATTTATTTCCTTCCTAGTGATTCCAAGAGCCACACATCCAGTGGTTTTGGGCCTTCCATGGCTCCGCCTCCACAATCCATCAATTGACTGGACGACTACGCAGATACTAGCATGGGGTCCCTCCTGTGCTGAGACCTGTTTGTCCAAAGTGCTTCCTGTTTGTTCTTCTCTCCCCAGGTCGTCTGATGTCCCACCTCTTCCATATCAAGACTACACGGACGTGTTCAGTAAAGCCTTTGCTGATATCCTTCCTCCTCATAGAGAATGGGACTGCCCAATTGATCTCATTCCAGGGAAGGTTCCACCTCGAGGCCGAACTTACCCGTTGTCTCTGCCTGAGATGCACTCCATGGAGGAGTACATCAAAGAGAACCTGGCGAAAGGTTTCATCCGACCTTCTTTTTCTCCAGCTGGCGCAGGCTTCTTCTTCGTTAAGAAGAAAGACGGTGGTCTGCGACCATGCATCGACTACAGAGGTCTGAATGACATTACCATCAAGAACCGGTATCCTTTACCCTTGATTACAGAACTCTTCGATTGAGTCAGCGGAGCAACCATCTTTACAAAGTTGGATTTGAGGGGTGTCTACAATCTCATCTGGATCCGTGAGGGCGACGAGTGGAAAACCGCCTTTAACACCCTTGATGGACATTATGAGTACCTCGTCATGCCCTTCGGATTGAGAAACGCTCCAGCTGTCTTCCAGCACTTCGTCAATGAGATCTTCAGAGACATCTTATACCGCCATGTCGTGGTATATCTAGACAATATCCTCATCTTTGCCAATAATGTAGAGGAACATCGTTACTGGGTAAAGGAGGTTCTGTCCTGTCTCCGAGTCAATCATCTCTAATGCAAATTGGAGAAATGTGTTTTTGAAGTTAAATCCATTCCGTTTCTAGGTTACATTGTGTCCGGTTCCGGACTAGAGATGGATCCTGAGAAACTACAAGCAATCCAGAATTGGCCGATACCCTTAACCCTCAAAGGGGTCCAGAGGTTCTTAGGGTTCGCCAATTATTACAGAAAGTTTATACGAAACTTTTCCACCATTGTGGCGCCAATCACTGCATTAACTAAGAAGGGTGCTAACCCGTCCAAGTGGTCTGAAGAAGCTACGCAAGCTTTTCATTTTTTAAAGCAACGTTTCATCTCTGCACCAGTTCTGAAACAGCTCGACATCAACTCTCCTTTCATCCTAGAGGTGGATGCCTCCTCCGTTGGAGTAGGAGCGGTGTTATCCCAGTGGGCTAAAGATGGCCATCTACATCCTTGCAGTTTCTTCTCCCGGAAGTTCTCCCCAGCTGAGCGCAACTATGCCATTGGCGACCAGGAGTTGCTAGCCATCAAGCTCGCTCTAGAGGAGTGGAGATATCTGTTGGAGGGAGCTTCTCATTCAATCACTATACTTACCGACCACAAGAATCTTCTATACCTGAAAGGCGCACAATGTCTTAACCCTCATCCGGCCAGATGGGCACTTTTCTTTTCCAGGTTCGTCTTTAAACTTCAGTTCTGTCCGGGCTCTCAGAATCGCAAGGCCGATGCCCTTTCCCGCTCTTGGGAGCAAGAAAACGAGTCAGAGTCTTCAGATAAGCATCTTATTATTAATCCGTTGGCATTCTCCACGGTGAGGATGGACTCTACGCCCCCACCAGGGAAAAGTTTTGTGAAGCCGGTGTTGAGGAAGAAGCTCATGCATTGAGCCCATGCTTCCCGTTTTGCCGGACATACAGGCATTCAGAAAACCCTCGAGTTTATCTCTAGGTCCTACTGGTGGCCAACTCTGAAGAAGGATGTCAAGGAGTTTATTGCCCAAAGTGTGCCCAACACAAAGTTCCCTGCCAGTCTCCTGCGGGGCAACTGGTTCCATTATCTGTTCCCAGTCGACCGTGGACCCATTTGTCGATGGACTTTGTCTCAGCTCTGCCTATATGCAACAAGTTTAATACCATCTGGGTGGTAGTTGACCGGTTCACCAAGATGGCACATTTCATACCCCTCACCGGTCTTCCGTCAGCTTCCAAGTTGGCTCAAGTGTTTATCCAAGAGATCTTCCGACTTCACGGTCTTCCTGAAGAGATCATCTCTGATCGTGGAGTACAATTCGTAGCCAAATTCTGGCGAAGTTTGTGTCAAGCCCTCCAAGTCAAGTTAAAGTTTTCTACAGCTTACCATCCTCAGACCAATGGTCAAACCGAGAGGGTGAAACAGGACTTGGAGGCCTTCCTCGTTCCAGCTCCTGTCTCCAGCATCCACTAAAGAGACCCGCACCTGCTTTCCATCCTGCGGTGCAGCCTGACTCTGCAGTCCCCCGTGGCTGATCCAGTTTCCAGCTATTTCATCTGCTTCCAGCAGTATCCACTACCACCAGTAATCATCCTTCAACTCCTCTGTTTCTATGCTCCCTAGCATCTTACTATATTCACTCCGTGTTTCATCACCTGGCTGGTTCCACCCAGCATTCATTCAGTGACTTTATCATCTGGCTGATTCCATTCCGCATCCACTCCGTGTCTTACCACCTGGCTGGTTCCACCCAGCATTCATTCAGTGGCTTTACCATCTGGCTGATTCCATTCCGCATCCACTCCGTGTCTTACCACCTGGCTGGTTCCATCCAGCAATTACAACAGCTGATTCAAGTTACCAACTTCATCTGTTCCATCTACTGGCATGTTCCTTGGATATCTTCACTACTACAGCCAGGCCTGGTAAGGTTACTCCATCTAAGGACTTTAACAGCTGTTCTTACCTACCAGTGTCCTGTGTAACCATTTCATGATCAGAGTGCTCCAGGAATCTTATTATTAAATATTATTTATCATTGCCATTATTTATCTTGAATGCTGTTTGTTTACACGGAGTCTGTTAATAAACTTTTATTTTGACTTTTACCTGGTTGTCATGGTCACACCTTCGGGTTTCATTTAACACTTACATTTCAAGGGGTCTGATTAAACCTCCCCGGTTTAAGTTCCTCTCAGCCCCTACAACTGAGGCTTTCTCCTGCCAGCCAAAACCCTCAGTTGTGACATGAAGTAGAGAGAATTTTTAGTACTGTATACCCTGCCTTCAGAGAGCGGGATACAAGGAGACTCGCCACACTTCCATATCCAAGCAAATACGCTCGTAAGACGCTGAGTGGATTCAGACGCTACTGATGTACACTACCGCTCTTATATAACTGATACAGTCGCTCCTGCGGACACGGACGCTCAGCGACTTCCACGTGTATGCAGACGCTAAGGCCTGCAACTCGGTCTAGGCGGGATCTCTAGTGTACACAACCGCAGCGTCTAAGTTGCGACCGAGTACCCTCGTGGTAGCGTCTGAGCCGGAAGTGAGGTCATTCAGTTCATGAAACGAGAGACGCACGGAAACTTGTCATGAACTAGGAGGAGGGGTGGCCAGGAGAGCGTCTGAATCCCCCTGTTGACTTAAACCCTAAGGATCGCGACCTCTACCTAGTCCTGGCGCCCATGATCCCTAGAGCGTAGCGCTGTCGCACTCAAGATGTTCGGCGCATCAACACACTATTTGTAGTCTCCACCAAATTCAGCGTAGCTGTGTCCTGACCCCTCTAGTAAGCGGAAGTCCATAGACTCACCGTCTCCCCATGCTCCGGCCACAGCCTGGTTACGTCTGCTGGACCTGCTAGAACATCCGACACAGACGCCCGTCGAGAGAGCACTAATACCCGAAGGTAAGCTCTGTTGCGACCCGGTGAGGAGTTGTTGGAGCGACTCTTTCTAGCATGCGTTTAAGACGCTATTAACAAAAGTCGCTTAAAAAAACATAGTAAGTCTATAAAAATTAAATAATAAAAGCTTGAGGCTATTCTCACAGCAGCTCTGTGACCATGCGGCTTCCTGCCGCACCAAGCAAAAAACTGATCTGACTGAGACAGTGGGTGGGACTATATGGTGAAGGCCCCGATGCATCCTGGGAGGCTAGAAAGATTGTGACCGTGTTGGTGCCATTTCCGCTGTCCCTCAACCATATCACAATGTTATCCTGTGGACCCAGCCAGAGAAAGTCACAGTTTGTACAATGCAGAGGTTATTACTGACAATAATACTGCACTGGACTAGCTTATACTGCTAAATAGTTAATAGATATAACAGTACACAGTAAGAACTGGATGTATATCACAGGGTAATTGTACTATAAAACACTGACTAAATGCACTCTTTCTTAACTATCATAGTCTAAAAAGGCAGGTAGAATACTTAAATGTCATGTAAAGGCACAGCGCTGACAACCAGGCGGCTTTACATAGGAGGATTTGCCCTAGCATTCCCAGGAACAGTGAGCTGAGAGAAATGGCGCCGCAGACACTGACAGGGAGTGAGGGAGAGACAGATATGCAGCTCGAGGGTGGGAACACTTGCTGGAAATGGCGCCCTGGGGCTGGGGGAGGGGCTTCAGGTCTAAGCCTTATCCCCGCTGCTGGCAAAACCACCGGGTACTGTGGGCGATATAAAAACTGGTTTAGAGAGAAAATCTGACCTGCGCCCATGCCCTGGTGATCTAGTGGGATCGCCTGTACTGTCAAAGTGTCCACCGCCAGCGCGCACGGCCCGCCTCCCACTGACCGCGCCGGATCGCGATAAAGACAGGGTCCCGCAAGCGAGACCCACTTACCACCTCCCGAAGCGCGGCCACGTGATCCTGGAGAGCCCCAGCTGTGTGTGTCTAACGTGAAGAAGACCGGAGCCTCTGCTGTAAGTACCCGGCAACCAAGGCTCGGGAGTGTACAGCACCGCTGGGGAGAGCTGGAGCTGCAGCAGTGAATGTCACAAGACATTTACCACCGCTGCTGCCCTTGAAGTCTTCATAAAAAGCTTTTCTTAGGGCTGCTTGGAGCAACCCCGCTGTTAAGTGCCTGCTTACTGCAGCACAAACTTACAAAACTGAGCTCCTGTGCTGGGAGGCGGGGTTATAGAGGAGGCGGTGCTGTGCATTCTGGGAACAGTCAAAGCTTTGAGCCTGTTGGTGCCTCAGATCAAGAGCCTACTCTACACCCCATTGTCCAATCCTTGTGGAGCACAGTGTACCCCGCAGCTGAAATCCTGTTTTCTCATACATACCAAAGCTCCAGTACGGGCGGGAGAGTGCGGATGACCCTGCAGCACCGATTGACCGAACTTGAGGTCTTCATCGGCCAAGGTGTCAAACTTGTAGAATTTAGCAAATGTGTTTGACCCTGACCAAGTAGCTGCTTGATAAAGTTGCAATGCTGAGACCCCCCGGGCAGCCGCCCAGGAGGAGCCCACCTTCCTAGTAGAATGGGCCTTCACCAACTTCGGTAACGGCAATCCAGACGTAGAATGAGCTTGCTGAATCGTACCTCTGATCCAGTGTGCAATAGTCTGCTTGGAAGTAGGACACCCAATTTTGTTGGGAGCATACAAGGACAAACAAAGACTCTGTTTTCCGTATTCTAGCTGTTCTAGCGACATAAATCTTCAAAGCCCTAACCACATCTAGAGACTTTGACTCAGTGAACGTGTCAGGAATTACTGGCACCACAATAGGTTGGTTTATGTGGAAAGATCAAACCACCTTTGGAAGAAAATGTTAACGAGTTCTCAACTCTGCCCTATCTTCATGGAAGATCAGGTAAGGGCTCTTGTGAGATAAGGCCCCCAATTCAGACACCCGCCGTGCGGATGCCAATGCCAAAAGCATCACCACTTTCCAAATGAGAAACTTCTACTCTATCTCTTGTAGAGGCTCAAACCAATCCGATTGAAGGAACTGCAACACCACATTAAGGTCCCATGGTGCCACTGGAGGCACAAATGGAGGCTGGATGTGCAGAACCCCTTTCACGAAGGTCTGAACTTCTGGAAGAAAGGCCAATTGTTTTTGGAAGAATACTGACAAGGCCGAAATCTGGGCCTTGATTGATCCCATTCGGAGGCCCGCCTCCACACCAGCCTGCAGAAAATGGAGAAAATGTCCCAAATGGAACTCTTCCATAGGAGCCTTCTTGGATTCACACCAAGATACATATTTTCTCAAAATACGGTGGTAATGTTTCAACGTTACTCCTTTCCTGGCCTGAATAAGAGTGGGGATGACTTCCTTGGGAATACCCTTTCGGGCTAGGATTCGCCGCTCAACAGCCATGCCGTCAAACGTAGCCTCGGTAAGTCTTGATACACGCACGGCCCCTGCCGTAACAGGTCCTAGCGAAGAGGAATAGGATCTTCTATGAGCTACTCCTGAAGATCTGGGCACCAAGCCCTCCTTGGCCCTTTTGGGATCAGCGGAAGTGGAAGGAAGACATACACTGACCGGAAAACCCACTGGGCCACTAGCGCATCCACCGCTAATGCTTGAGGTTCTCTCGACCTGGAACAATATCTCTGAAGCTTCTTGTTGAGACGAGATGCCATCATGTCTACTTGAGGAACTCCCCAAAGACTTGTCACCTCTTCGAAGACTTCTTGGTGGAGAACCCACTCTCCTGGATGGAGATCATGTCTGCTGAGGAAGTCTGCTTCCCAGTTGTCTACTCCCGGAATGAAAATTGCTGACATAGCCTTTAGATGTCTTTCTGCCCAGAGGAGGATCTTTGTCACCTCTGCCATTGCCGCTCTGCTTTTCGTTACACCCTGCCTGTTTATGTACGCGACTGCTGTTACATTGTCCGACTGGATCTGCATGGGATGATCTTGAAGATGTACCGCTTGTTGAAAGCCGTTGTAAATGGCTCTCAATTCCAGCACGTTTATGTGAAGGCAGGCTTCCTGACTAGACCATTTCCCTTGGAAGCTTTCTCCCTGAGTGAATGCTCCCCAGCCTCGGAGACTTGCATCCGTGGTCACCAGGAGCCAGTCCTGAATCCCGAATCTGCGTACCTCCAGTAGGTGAGAGCTGTGTAACCACCACAGGAGTGAAATCCTAGCTTTTGACGACAGGATTATCTTTCGGTGCATGTGTAGGTGGGAACCCGACCACTTGTCCAACAGGTCCTACTGGAAAACTCTGGCATGGAACCTGCCAAACTGTATGGCCTCGTAGGCCGCCACCATTTTCCCCAACAACCGAATGCACTGATGGATCGACACACTTGTTTCGAAAGGGCTTTCTACGTAATCTCCTGTTGTACTGTCATACTAACCTACAGTTTCTTAGGTCTTTAAATTGCAGACGTTATAGAGAATGAAGATACACAGACATTTTCACCAGAGAATTTTAGTATAATTTAATTTTTCTCCAGACGAAAGATCCGCTATAAATGGGATATTAACTAGGCTTTTTTAGTGATCACCTGCTGCCCAGGAGCCTTACCGGCCCGTTCCTCTAGCCAGGGGCAAAAACGGACCGTTCCTCCTGCCAGGGACAAAACCGGACCCCATGCTCTAGCCCAGAGGCAAAACCATAATGATCCTCTAGCCAGGGGCAGAACCGGACCGTTCCTCTAGCCAGGGGCAAAACCGGACCGATGCTCTAGCCCAGGGGCAAAACTGGACCGATCCTCTAGCCCAGGGGCAAAACCGGACCGATCCTCTAGCCCAGGGGCAAAACCGGACCGATCCTCTAGCCAAGAGACGTAACTGGACCGATCCTCTAGCCAAGGGGTGTAACCAGACCATTCTTCTATCAAGGGGTCTATCCCTCTTTACATGATCTCCACTCTGTATAACAGGGATTGTCTAGATACCTTCTCCAGGACATCTGTACAGAATATCACTCCCCATAATCAATCTGTTTGCTCATGAAGTATGAACTTTTTTATCTATGAGGTCTCTACTTGCAGACATACTAGGAATGGAGTACCTATATTAAGGAATGAAGACCATCCTGTCACATACACTTCCCATTACTCTGCTTTAGAAAATAAGACCTATTAAGAGGTTCCAATTCTTAATTAAAGCATGGTCCACTGAATCCAGTGACCTCCTATTATGCATTACTCATCCATGTGCTGAAGACCAATGTCACGGCCTACTCGAAAAAGGAGACTGGCGTTCTAGGGCAGAGAGTTAAGTTCTCAGCTTGCCTTCTTATTGCCGAGACTCAACACCATGTTAGTTACAGAAAACAAATCCTACCTGACCTCAGTGACATGATAAGAAGACTATGGGATTAATATGGGCTGATGGCTCCTGATGTATGAGATATACCAGAGAGTGTGGGGAGGAGACTGGTCAGATCTCTGGGCTGGTAACACACAGTGACATGATGTGAAGGGGGAGAGCAGGAGTATAATAGGGGCTGATGGCTCCTGATGTGTGAGATACACCAGAGAGTGTGGGGAGGAGACTGGTCAGATCTCTGGGCTGGTAACACAGTGACATGATGTGAGGGAGAGAGCAGGAGTATAATAGGGGCTGATGGCTCCTGATGTATGAGATATGCCAGAGAGTGTGGGGAGGAGACTGGTCAGATCTCTGGGCTGGTAACACAGTGACATTATGTGAAGGGGAGAGTAGGAGTATAATAGGGGTTGAAGGCTCCTGATGTATGAGATACACCAAAGAGTGTGGGGAGGAGACTGTTCAGATCTCTGGGCTGGTAACACACAGTGACATGATGTGAGGCGGAGAGCAGGAGTATAATAGGGGCTGATGGCTCCTGATGTACAATATAGCCCAGAGAGTGTGGAGAAGAGACTGGTCAGATCTCTGGGCTGGTAACACACAGTGACATGATGTGAGGGTGAGAGCAGGAGTATAATAGGGGCTGATGTCTCCTGATGTATAAGATACACCAGAGAGTGTTGGGAGGAGACTGGTCAGATCTCTGGGCTGGTAACACACAGTGACATGATGTGAGGGGTGGAGAGCAGGAGTATAATAGGGGCTGATGTCTCCTGATGTATAAGATACACCAGAGAGAGTGGGGAGGAGACTGGTCAGATTTCTGGGCTGGTAACACACAGTGACATGATGTGAGAGGTGGAGAGCAGGAGTATAATAGGGGGTGATGTCTCCTGATGTATGAGATACACCAGAGAGTGTGGGGAGGAGACTGGTCAGATCTCTGGGCTGGTAGCACACAGTGACATGATGTGAGGGGAGACAGGAGTATAATAGGGGCTGATGTCTGCTGATGTATGAGATACACCAGAGAAAGCGGGGTGGAGACTGGTCAGATCTCTGGGCTGGTAACACACAGTGACATGATGTGAGGGGGAGAGCAGGAGTATAATAGGGGCTGATGTCTCCTGATGTATAAGATACACCAGAGAGTGTGGGGAGGAGACTGGTCAGATCTCTGGGCTGTAACACACATTGACATGATGTAAGGGGTAGAGCAGGAGTATAATAGGGGCTTAAGTCTTCTGATGTATGAGATACACCAGAGAGTGTGGGGAGGAGACTGGTCAGATCTCTGGGCTGGTCAGTGGCATGATGTGAGGGGAGAGCAGGAGTATAATAGGGGCTGATGTCTCCTGATGTATAAGATACACCAGAGAGTGTGGGGAGGAGACTGGTCAGATCTCTGGGCTGTAACACACATTGACATGATGTAAGGGGTAGAGCAGGAGTATAATAGGGGCTTAAGTCTTCTGATGTATGAGATACACCAGAGAGTGTGGGGAGGAGACTGGTCAGATCTCTGGGCTGGTAACACACAGACATGATGTGAGGCGGAGAGCTGGAGTATAATAGGGGCTGATGGCTACTGATGTACAATACACCCCAGAGAGTGTGGGGAGGAGACTGGTCAGATCTCTGGGCTGGTAACACACAGTGACATGATGTGAGGCGGAGAGCAGGAGTATAATAGGGGCTGATGGCTCCTGATGTACAATATACCCCAGAGAGTGTGGGGAAGAGACTGGTCAGATCTCTGGGCTGGTAACACACAGTGACATGATGTGAGGGTGAGAGCAGGAGTATACTAGGGGCTGATGTCTCCTGATGTATAAGATACACCAGAGAGAGTGGGGAGGAGACTGGTCAGATTTCTGGGCTGGTAACACACAGTGACATGATGTGAGGGGTGGAGAGCAGGAGTATAATGGGGGGTGATGTCTCCTGATGTATGAGATACACCAGAGAGTGTGGGGAGGAGACTGGTCAGATCTCTGGGCTGGTAACACAGTGACATGATGTGAGGGGGAGAGCAGGAGTATAATAGGGGCTGATGTCTCCTGATGTATGAGAAACACCAGAGAGAGTGGGGAGGAGACCGGTCAGATCTCTGGGCTGGTAGCACACAGTGACATGATGTGAGGGGGAGAGCAGAAGTATAATAGGGGCTGATGTCTGCTGATGTATGAGATACACCAGAGAAAGTGGGGTGGAGACTGGTCAGATCTCTGGGCTGGTAACACAGTGACATGATGTGAGGGGGAGAGATGGAGTATAATAGGGGCTGATGGCTCCTGATGTTCAATATACCCCAGAGAGTGTGGGGAAGAGACTGGTCAGATCTCTGGGCTGGTAAAACACAGTGACATGATGTGAGGGGGAGAGCAGGAGTATAATACGGGCTGATGTCTCCTGATGTGTAAGATACACCAGAGAGTGTGGGGAGGAGACTGGTCAGATCTCTGGGCTGGTAAAACACAGTGACATGATGTGAGGGGGAGAGCAGGAGTATAATAGGGGCTGATGGCTCCTGATGTACAATATACCCCAGAGAGTGTGGGGAAGAGACTGGTCAGATCTCTGGGCTGGTAAAACACAGTGACATGATGTGAGGGGGAGAGCAGGAGTATAATAGGGGCTGATGTCTCCTGATGTATAAGATACACCAGAGAGTGTGGGGAGGAGACTGGTCAGATCTCTGGGCTGGTAAAACACAGTGACATGATGTGAGGGGGTCGAGCAGGAGTATAATAGGGGCTGATGTCTCCTGATGTATAAGATACACCAGAGAGTGTGGGGAGGAGACTGGTCAGATCTCTGGGCTGGTAACACACAGTGACATGATGTGAGGGGGAGAGCAGGAGAATAATAGGGGCTGATGTCTCCTGATGTATGAGATACACCAGAGAGTGTGGGGAGGAGACTGGTCAGATCTCTGGGCTGGTAACACACAGTGACATGATGTGAGGGGTGGAGAGCAGGAGTATAATAGGGGCTGATGTCTCCTGATGTATAAGATACACCAGAGAGTGTGGGGAGGAGACTGGTCAGATCTCTGGGCTGGTAACACACAGTGACATGATGTGAGGGGGAGAGCAGGAGAATAATAGGGGCTGATGTCTCCTGATGTATGAGATACACCAGAGAGTGTGGGGAGGAGACTGGTCAGATCTCTGGGCTGGTAACACACTGTGACATGATGTGAGGGGTGGAGAGCAGGAGTATAATAGGGGCTGGTGTCTCCTGATGTATAAGATACACCAGAGAGTGTGGGGAGGAGACTGGTCAGATCTCTGGGCTGGTAACACACAGTGACATGATGTGAGGGGGAGAGCAGGAGAATAATAGGGGCTGATGTCTCCTGATGTATGAGATACACCAGAGAGTGTGGGGAGGAGACCGGTCAGATCTCTGGGCTGGTAGCACACAGTGACATGATGTGAGGGGTAGAGCAGGAGTATAATAGGGGCTGATGTCTCCTGATGTATAAGATACACCAGAGAGTGTGGGGAGGAGACTGGTCAGATCTCTGGGCTGGTAACACACAGTGACATGATGTGAGGGGGAGAGCAGGAGAATAATAGGGGCTGATGGCTCCTGATGTATGAGATACACCAGAGAGTGTGGGGAGGAGACTGGTCAGATCTCTGGGCTGTTAACACACAGTGACATGATGTGAGGGGTGGAGAGCAGGAGTATAATAGGGGCTGATGTCTCCTGATGTATAAGATACACCAGAGAGTGTGGGGAGGAGACTGGCCAGATCTCTGGGCTGGTAACACACAGTGACATGATGTGAGGGGAGAGCAGGAGTATAATAGGAGCTGATGTCTCCTGACTCCACACTGGGAAAAAACAAATTCCTCATTAGTCTGTACTGACAGAGGAGGGTGTAGGATAAGAGATTGCTGTAGTGACTGAGGAAGGAGAATATGTGACACTTTCCTGTAATAAGTGTTTATTACTCACCTGTGCTGATATCTGTAGGGATCTCCTTCTCCTTAGACGGCTGATCACCCCTCACATATGTATCTTCTTCTCCCTCTATATCTTCTGCCTTTATATCAGTCACATACGTCTCTTCTTCTCCCTCTATATCTTCTGCCTTTATATCAGTCACATACGTCTCTTCTTCTCCCTCTGTATCTTCTACCTTTATATCAGTCACATACGTCTCTTCTTCTTCCTCAGTATCTTCTGTCTCTATATCAGTCACATACGTCTCTTCTTCTCCCTCTATATCTTCTGCCTTTATATCAGTCACATACGTCTCTTCTTCTTCCTCAGTATCTTCTGTCTCTATATCAGTCACATACGTCTCTTCTTCTCCCTCTATATCTTCTGCCTTTATATCAGTCACATACGTCTCTTCTTCTCCCTCTATATCTTCTGCCTTTATATCAGTCACATACGTCTCTTCTTCTCCCTCTGTATCTTTGATTTTAATATTATTTAATTGGGCTTCACCCTATGTAAACAAGACAAATATAATGACACACAGCTCCTCTACAGATCATACAGTGACAGTCACTTTGGTTTATTGGGGAGACCCTATAGCCCACCTACCTGATCCTCCTGTGGGATCCTGTGATTCTCCTCTGTACAATCCTGGGAATACAGAGGACGGGGACATCTCTCTGGGGTATCTCTGTTACTGGGCCCATCTGTAGGAGACACACAGTGACTGAGTACATTGTATATATGTGATTATCAGGTGATGTGTATATATAGGGGGCCCCATACCTGCTCTCCCCTGTACAATACATGACAGTCTCCTCTTACCCAGTGATGTGAGGGGCCGGTGATTCTCCATCATCACGTCCTTGTACAGACCCCTGTGTTCCTCTATATACTCCCCCTCCTGCATGGAGACATAGACAGTGACATCATGACACAGAGTGATACAGTCATCACCCAGACACGTCCCCTGATGTTACTGTATAATGTCCCATTCCCAGCAGTCACATCTCCAGTCATCACCCAGACACATCCCCTGGTGTTACTGTATAATGTCCTATTCTCGGCAGTCATCTCTCCAGTCATCACCCAGACACGTCCCCTGGTGTTACTGTATAATTTCCCATTCCCAGCGGTCACCTCTCCAGTCATCACCGATACACATCCCCTGGTGTTACTGTATAATGTCCCATTCCCAGCAGTCACTTCTCCAGTCATCACCCAGACACATCCCCTGGTGTTACTGTATAATGCCCCATTCCCAGCAGCCACCTCTCCAGTCATCACCCAGACACGTCCCCCGGTGTTACTGTATAATGCCCCATTCCCAGCAGTCACCTCTCCAGTCATCACACAGACACATCCCCTGGTGTTACTGTATAATGCCCCATTCCCAGCAGTCACTTCTCCAGTCATCACCCAGACACATCCCCTGGTGTTACTGTATAATGCCCCATTCCCAGCAGCCACCTCTCCAGTCATCACCCAGACACGTCCCCCGGTGTTACTGTATAATGCCCCATTCCCAGCAGTCACCTCTCCAGTCATCACACAGACACATCCCCTGGTGTTACTGTATAATGCCCCATTCCCAGCAGTCACCTCTCCAGTCATCACCCAGACACATCCCCTGGTGTTACTGTATAATGCCCCATTCCCAGCAGTAACCTCTCCAGTCATCACCCGGACACATCCCCTGGTGTTACTGTATAATGTTCCATTCCCAGCAGTCACCTCTCCAGTCATCACCCAGACACATACCTTGGTGTTACTGTATAATGCCCCATTCCCAGCAGTCACTTCTCCAGTCATCACCCAGACACCCCCCCTGGTGTTACTGTATAATGCCCCATTCCCAGCAGTCACCTCTCCAGTCAGCAGCTGAATGATCTTGTTGGTGAGTTCCAGGATCTTTTGGTCACTGTGTCTCTCATGTATTAGTGAGTCAGGTGGAGGCACCGTGATTGGGCTCTGGGTTCTACTCAGTCGTCCTGACACACGGGGATGGCTGTTGAGTATCTCACACTCACTGGATGTCTTCTTCACTACTGTGTAATCCTGTGTAATGGAGGAGACATCAAATATCAATATATACACTGCCAGAGCCCCCCCATCACCTCCCCAGTCCTGTCCCTGTATTATTACTATAGATATAAGTGAAGTCACTGTGACACTCCCAGATCCCCTCACCTCCCCAGTCATGTCCCTGTATTATTACTATAGCTATAACTGATGTCACTCTGATGCTCCCAGATCCCCTCACCTCCCCAGTTATGTCCCTGTATTATTACTATAGATATAAGTGACATCACTGTACCACTCCCAGGTCACTTTACCTCCCCAGTCATGTCCTTGTATTATTACTATAGATATGTGACTTCACAGTGACGCTCCCAGATCCCCTCACCTCCCCAGTCATGTTCTCGTATTATTACAAAAGATATGTGATGTCACAGTGACAATCCCAGATCCCCTCACCTCCCGTCATGTCCCTGTATTATTACTATAGATATAAGTGATGTCACTGAGATGCTCCCAGATCCCCTCACCTCCCCAGTCATGTCACCGTATTATTACTATAGATATATGTGATGTCACTGTGACACTTCCAGATCCCCTCACCTCCCCAGTCATGTCCCTGTATTATTAATATAAATAAAAGTGATGTCACTGTAGTGCACCCAGAACCCCTCGCCTCTCCAGTCATGTTCCTTTATTAGTACGATAGATATGTGAGGTCACAGTGATGCTCCAAGTTCTCCTCACCTCCCCAGTCATGTCCCTGTATTATTACTTTAGATATAAGTGATGTAACTGTAACACGCCCAGATCCCCACACCTTCCCAGTCATGTCCCTGTAATATTACTATAGCTATAGGTTACATCATAGTGACGCTTCCATATCCCCTCACCTCCCCAGTCATGTCCCTGTATTATTACTATAGATATTAGTGATGTCACTGTGACGCTCCCAGATCCCCTCACCTCCCCAGTCATGTCCCTGTATTATTACTAGAGATATATGTGATGTCAATGTGACACTCCCAGATCCCCTCACCTCCCCAGTAATATACCTGTATTATTACTATAGATATAAGCAATGTCACAGTGAGGCTGCCAGATCCCCTTACTTCCCAATTCAGGTCCCTGAATTATTACTATAGATATAAGTGATGTTATTGTGACACTTCCAGATCCCCTCACCTCCCCAATCATATACCTGTATTACTATAGATATAAGTGATGTTACTGTGCCAGTCCCAGATCCCCTCACCACCCCCAGTCATGTCCCTGTATTAGTACGATAAATATGTGATGTCACTGTGATGCTCCCAGATCACCTCACCTCCAGTTATGTCCCTTTATTATTACTATAGATATAAGTGATGTCACTGTGACGCTCCCAGATCTCCTCATCTCCCCAGTCATGTCCCTATTTTATTACTATAGATAAAAGTGATGTCACAGTGATGCTCCCAGATCCCCTCACCTCCCCAGTCATGTCCCTGTATTATTACAATAGATATCAGATCACAATGATGCTCCCAGATCCTCTCACCTCCCCAGTCATGTCCCTCTATTATGACTATAGATATTAGTGATGTCACTGTGACGCTCCCAGATCCCCTCACCTCCCCAGTCATGTCCCTGTATTATTACTAGAGATATATGTGCTGTCACTGTGACACTTCCAGATCCAGTCATGTCCCTGTATTATTACTAGAGATATATGATGTCACTGTGACACTTACAGATCCCCTCAACTCCCCAGGCATGTCCCTGTATTATTACAGGAGATATATGTGATGTCACTGTGACGCTCCCAGATCCCCTCACCTCCCGAGTCATGTCCTTGTATTATTACTATAGATATAAGTGATGTCACTGTGATGCTCCCAGATCCCCTCACCTCCCCAGTCATGTCCCTGTGTTATTACTAGAGATATATGTGATGTCACTGTGACACTTCCAGATCAAGTCATGTCCCTGTATTATTACTAGAGATATATGATGTCACTGTGACACTTACAGATCCCCTCAACTCCCCAGGCATGTCCCTGTATTATTACAGGAGATATATGTGATGTCACTGTGACACTTCCAGATCCCCTAACATCGCCACTCATGTCCCTGTATTATTACTATAGATATAAGTGATGTTACTGTGACACTCCCAGATTCCCTCACCTCCCCGTCATATACCTGTATTATTACTATAAATATAAGTGATGTTACTGTGACAGTCCCAGATCCCCTCCCCCAGTCATGTCCCTGTATTATTACTATAGATAAGTGACGTCACTGTGCCTCTCCTAGATCCCCTCACCTCCCCAGTCATGTCCCTGTATTGCTATAGATATTAGTGATGTCACTGTGACACTCCCAGATCCTCTCACCTCCCCAGTCACATATGTATTATTAATATAGATATAAGGTCACAGTGGCGCTCCCAGATTCACTCACCTCCACAGTCATGTCCCTTTATTATTACTATAGATATAAGTGATGTCACTGTGACATTCCCAGATCCCCTCACCTAACCAGTCATATACCTGTATTATTACTATAGATAACAGTGACATCACTGTGATGCTCCCAGATCCCCACATCTTCCCAGTCATGTCTCTGTTTTATTACTATAGATTTAAGTGATGTCACTGTGACACTCCCAGATCCAGTCATGTCCCTGTATTATTACTAGATATATATGATGCCACTGTGACACTTGCAGATCCCCTCAACTCCCCAGGCATGTCCCTGTATTATTACAGGAGATATATGTGATCTCACTGTGACACTTCCAGATCCCCTAACATCCCCAGTCATGTCCCTGTATTATTACTATAGATATAAGTGATGTCACTGTGACGCTCCCAGATCTCCTCATCTCCCCAGTCATGTCCCTGTTTTATTACTATAGATTTAAGGGATGTCACTGTGACACTCCCAGTACCCCTCACGTCTACAGTCATGTCCCTGTTTTATTACTATAGATAAAAGTGATGTCACAGTGATGCTCCCAGATCCCCTCACCTCCCCAGTCATGTCCCTGTATTATTACTATAGATATAAGGTCACAATGATGCTCCCAGATCCTCTCACCTCCCCAGTCATGTCCCTCTATTATTATTATAGATATAAGTGATGTCACTGTAGCGCTCCCAGAATCCCTCACCTCCCCAGTCATGTCCCTGAGTTATTACTATAGATATAAGGTCACAGTGATGTTCCCATATCCTATCACCTCCCCATTCATGTCCCTGTATTATTACTATAGATATAAGTGCTGTCACTGTGACACTCCCACATCCTCTCCCCTCTCCAATCATGTCCCTATATTATTACTATAGATATAAGGTCACAGTGATGTTCCCATATCCTATCACCTCCCCATTCATGTCCCTGTATTATTACTATAGATATAAGTGCTGTCACTGTGACACTCCCACATCCTCTCACCTCCCCAGTCATGTCCCTGTATTATTACTATAGATATAAGGTTGCTGTGATGCTCCCAGATCCACTCACCTCCCCAGTAAGCAGGTAGATGATCTCCAGGGTGATTTTTATTATCCTCTCAGTCCTGTGACTACTGTCCTTGTCCATCCTCGGTCAATCAGAGAGAATGCAGAACGTGTGATGTGTAATAAAGACTCCGTTCCTCACAGCTAGAGTTCCTTGGAATAAATATAATACATAAAAGATATTGCACATGTAACATAGTAAATGTGGAATAGAGTGGTCATTTAATCTCCTATTTCCCCACAACCATAGAGTCCTGGTCAGTGTCTCAGAGGTTCCTGTGACCCAGCCCCATAAGGCTGTACTGCATAGTGGGCCTGATCTAGAGTGTAGCGCTATTGTGAGTAGAGTCACAATGAACTGATGTGCAGTACATTGTGAAGGGACAGGGACTCCTGGAAAGGCGGCCGGAGACAGGCAAGGGGTGGCAGGGGACAGGCAGGGGGAAGGCGGCAGGAGACAGGCAGGGGAAAAGCGGCAGGAGACAGGCAGGGGAAAGGCGGCAGGAGACAGGCAGGGGAAAGGCGGCAGGAGACAGACAGGGGAAAGGCGGCAGGAGACAGACAGGGGAAAGGCGTCAGGAGACAGACAGGGGAAAGGCGGCAGGAGACAGACAGGGGAAAGGCGTCAGGAGACAGACAGGGGAAAGGCGGAAGGAGACAGACAGGGGAAAGGCAGCCGGAGACAGACAGGGCGGCAGGAGACAGATAGGAGAAAGGCGGCAGGAGACAGATAGGGGAAAGGCGGCAGGAGACAGACAGGGGGAAGGCAGCCGGAGACAGACAGGGGGAAGGCAGCCGGAGACAGACAGGGGAAAGGCGGTAGGAGACAGGCAGGGGAAAGGCGGCAGGAGACAGACAGGGGAAAGGCGGCAGGAGACAGACAGGGGAAAGCCGGCAGGAGACAGACAGGGAAAGGCGGCAGGAGACAGACAGGGGGAAGGCAGCCGGAGACAGACAGGGAAAGGCAGCAGGAGACAGACAGGGAAAGGCAGCCGGAGACCGACAGGGGAGCAGCCGTATCGAGTAACATGAGATGGGGCTCGGACGGGGTCACCAGCAGCAGCCACGAGCGGGGTACAGTGCCAGCTGCCTGCAGGCTATAACCCGGCCCTCCCATACCAGAGGCTCCTGCCATGCTACACCCGCAGCCCCCTGCCTCCTACCCACACCCTCTGCAGCCTAGGAAGGATGAGCTGCTGGGAGCCCCCTGAGGCGGATGAGTAAGGAAGCCCCAGGAGGAGTAAGTGCCGCTCTCTCTGTGCCTGCTTCTAGATGCTGCCCTCCCCTACTTGCTGCATAGGTTTGTTGGCGCTGGGCAGGTCTGTGATGGTATACACCTCAGGATTAGCAGCCACCTGGAGAGGGGTAGCCGGCCTCCTCAAACAGAGACAAATGTGGGGAATACCAGGGAGGCGCTCTATCCAAATGATGCAGCCAAAACATAATTAAAAACACTGTTTATTACACACAAGAGCGGGTCTGCAGTATCAACTTTGTGCCGCAAGGACTACCAACACTGGTGCAGTGACTACTGACCACCATCACATCTATACACATGTAACTCACTTTGTTGTTACACCGGAACTAAGCGGATGGACAATTACCATATAACGGTCATTCTGGTTCAGGACACATTCCTGTATGAACCATATCAGCTGGAGGATTTCTTCTCACTCACACTGTGCGCTGCTCATTTACTATAAGAGACTGACAAAACCTCTGAGAGTCTCCTATGTAGAAGGATCAGCGTTTTCCTTTTACATTGATTTTATCAGTGATACCTTTGTGTATACTCATTGTGTATTTCATTTATACCAGAGATATCATATACCTCAGGGTAACACCCATTAGTATATGTTTTGCTCTATATTACTGTTTATATTGTTTTTATGTTTTGGCTGCGTCATTTGGATAGAGCGCTACCTGGTATTCCCACATTTGCACACAGCACGGGGCACAGTAACAGCCCGGCTGCCGGCACGTATACAAAATAATAGGATCCCTATAGAATAATAGTAAACGCCAGGCACAGCTGCTGCAGAAACTCTTGTTACATACATGACGTCAGTCTCTTCTGATACTGGCATTATATAATACAACCCGGTGTCTCTACAGCAGATGGCCGTCGTTATACGTGTGGCGCCCTCCTAGCGGACATTTCACATTTTGCACCATTATAGTGATGTGACTGCTGGGGGGGACGGCAATGAGGGGCTCAGCCTGCAGCTGTCACACTGCCAGTGGTGTAGTAATGCTCTGCAGCTGTCACACTGCCAGTGGTGTAGTAATGCTCTGCAGCTGTCACACTGCCAGTGGTGTAGTAATGCTCTGCAGCTGTCACACTGCCAGTGGTGTAGTAATGCTCTGCAGCTGTCACACTGTCAGTGGTGTAGTAATGCTCTGCAGCCAGTGGTGTAGTAATGCTCTGCAGATGTCACACTGCCAGTGGTGTAGTAATGCTCTGCAGCTGTCACACTGCCAGTGGTGTAGTAATGCTCTGCAGCTGTCACACTGCCAGTGGTGTAGTAATGCTCTGCAGCTGTCACACTGCCAGTGGTGTAGTAATACTCTGCAGCTGTCACACTGCCAGTGGTGTAGTAATACTCTGCAGCTGTCACACTGCCAGTGGTGTAGTAATACTCTGCAGCTGTCACACAGCCAGTGGTGTAGTAATACTCTGCAGCTGTCACACTGCTAGTGGTGTAGTAATGCTCTGCAGCTGACATAACAACAACAACAACAACAGGACACCACAGGCTGCTCCCCATGTATAATATTAGCAATAACAGGACACCACAGGCTGCTCCACCTGTATAATAATAACAGGACACCACAGGCTGCTCCACCTGTATAATAATAACAGGACACCACAGGCTGCTCCCCATGTATAATATTAGCAATAACAGGACACCACCATCACTGAAAATAAAAAACCTAAAACTAAACTTTTCACTAAGCCCCTAGTGTGCACCCTTCTCGTTCGGGCACAAAAATCTAACTGAGGCTTGGAGGAGGGTCATAGGGGGAGGAGCCAGTGCACACCAGATGGTCCTAAAGCTTTCTTTAGATGTGCCCAGTCTCCTGCGGAGCCGCTAATCCCCATGGTCCTTACGGAGTTCCAGCATCCACTAGGACGTCAGAGAAAATAACAGGACACCACAGACTGCTCCTCCTGTATAATAATAATAATAATAATAATAATAACAATAGGACACCACAGGCTGCTCCTCCTGTATAATAACAATAACAGGACACCACAGGCTGCTCCCACTGTATATTAATAACAACAAGACACCACAGGCTGCTCCCCCTGTGTAATAATAATAATAGGACACCACATGCTGCTCCCCCTGTATAGTAAGACGCCATTACCTGATCTCCACGGACACTGGGAGGCTGCAGCAGGGTAGATGCTAGAATCAAGTGGGCTAAGGGACCTTTTCCATTTGGGGGAGGAGTTACGACACAAGGGGGAGGAGCTACGCCAGCGGGATAGTTCCTCTACTGTCCACGCCACCAACTATTACCTTTAGTAATTAGGTGGTGAGCGAAGCGGAGCGGAGCGAGCCACCGTGCCCGAAGCGTGGCGAGCGAAGCGAGCCCGCGAGGGTACTTTTCGGGTACCCTGTTCGCCCGTAGCTCCTCCCCTGGTGACGTAGCTCCTCCCCTCAAAACGTCACAAGGTCCCTTCAGCCCCTCCGATATAGAACCAACCCTGCAGCAGTCGATGAAAACTCACTTCCTGAATGTGGAACGCACAGTCCGGAAATAAGGTGGAACGCAAAGTCCGGAAGTAAAGAGTGATTGGCACAAGCTGATTCCTAGTGACTGGTTCCTCAACCTCCTACACCCCGCCCTCTGTAATGACTATTACCACACATGTCTTCAGTGCAGGAGGCCGGCGGCCATTTTCTTGTAGACCAGTCCGGCTGCAGCAATAGGTTCCCTGGCCGTGTAGTGACGTCTGGAGCGGCGGCCATTTTCCCCTGGTCTGAGCTCCGCCTTCCTTCTATCATTCCCACAAGGCAGCAGGAGCAGAGAGCAGCCATTGCTGTGTCTGGCAGCAGGTAATGATATTATTATTATTATTCTATAGGCTGAGCAGCTCTGGTGTCAGGTTCTGTACTACAGGGGGAGCAGCCTCTGGTGCCTTGTTATAGTGCAGCTGGAGCAGCCTCTGGTGCTGCATTATCCCTGTACAGGTGGCTGACACTCTAGTGTCCTATTACTGTAATACAGGTGGCGCAGACCCCGCCGTTACCGTCATACAGGTGGCGCAGACCCCGCCGTTACCGTAATACAGGTGGAGCAGACCCCGCCGTTACCGTAATACAGGTGGAGCAGACCCCGCCATTACCGTAATACAGGTGGCGCAGAGCCCGTCGTTACCGTAATACAGGTGGCGCAGACCCCGCCATTACCGTAATAAGGGTGACGCAGACCTCGCCATTACCATAATAAGGGTGGCGCAGGCCTCGCCGTTACTGTAATACAGGTGGCGCAGATCACACCGTTACCGTAATACAGGTGGTGCAGATCCCGCCGTTACCGTAATACTGTGGCGCAGACCCCGCCATTACCGTAATACAGGCGTCGCAGACCCCGCCGTTACCGTATTACAGGTGGCGCAGCCCCTGCCGTTACTGTAATTAAGGTGGCGCAGCCCCTGCCGTAACCGTAATATAGGTGGCGCCGTCCCCGCCATTACCGTAATACAGTGGCGCAGACCCCGCCGTTACTGTAATACAGTGGCGCAGACCCCACCGTTACCGTAATACAGGAGGTGCAGACCCCGCCGTTACCGTAATACAGGTGGTGCAAACCCCGGCGTTACCGTAATACAAGCGGCGTAGACCCCGGAGTTACCGTAATACGGGTGCAGCAGACCCTGCGGTTACCGTAATACGGGTGACTCAGACCCCGCCGTTACCGTAATACAGGTGGCGCTGACCCCTCCGTTATTGTATTTCCATAAATTGAAAGTGAGCGGCCTGTGTTGTATTAATATTCAGGGGAGCAGCATATGTTGTCATAATAATAATATATAGCATCCTGTGCTGTCATAGTATACAGGGGGAGCGGCCTGTATTGTCATAATATACAGGGGTAGTATCCTGTGCTGTCATAGTATACAGGGGGAGCGGCCTGTATTGTCATAATATACAGGGGTAGCTTCCTGTGCTGTCATTGTATACAGGAGGAGCGGCCTGTGCTGTCATAGTATACAGGGGTAGCATCCTGTGCTGTCATAGTATACAGGAGGGGCGGCCTGTGTTGTCATAATATACAGGGGTAGCATCCTGTGTTGTCATAATTTACAGGGGTTGCATCCTGTGCTGTCATTGTATACAGGAGGAGCGGCCTGTGCTGTCATAGTATACAGGGGTAGCATCCTGTGCTGTCATAATATACAGGGGGAGCAGCCTGTGGTGACTTGTTACTATTATATAGGGTGAGCATCATGTATTGGCTTTCTATACAGAAGGAGTGGCCTGTGCTGTCATAGTATACAGGGGTAGCATCCTGTGCTGTCATAATATACAGGGGGAGCGACCTGTGTTGTCATAATATACAGGGGGAGCATCCTGTGTTGTCATAGTATACAGGAGGGGCGGCCTGTGTTGTCATAATATACAGTGGTTGCATCCTGTGCTGTCATAGTATAAAGGGGGAGCGGCCTATGTTGTCATAATATGCAGGGGTATCATTCTGTGCCGTCATTGAATACAGGGGGAGCGGCCTATGCTGTCATAGTATACAGGGGGAGGGGCCTGTGGTGTCTTGTTACTATTATTATATAGGGAGAGCAGCATGTATTGGCTTTCTATACAGAAGGAGTGGCCTGTGCTGTCATTGTATACAGGGGAAGCGGCCTGTGTTGCTAAAATATACAGGGGTAGCAGCCTGTGTTGTCATAGTATACAGGAGGAGCGGCCTGTGTTTTCATAATATACAGGGGTAGCATCATGTGCTGTCATAGTATACAGGGGGAGCGGTCTGTATTTACATAATATACAGGGGTAGCATCATGTGCTGTCATAGTATACAGGGGGAGTGGCCTGTCTTTACATAATATACAGGGGTAGCATCATCTGCTGTCATAGTATACAGGTGGAGCGGCCTGTGTTGTCATAATATACAGGGGTAGTATCCTGTGCCATCATTGTATACAGGGGTAGTAGCATAATATACAGGGGCAGCGTCCTGTACTGTCATAGTATACAGGAGTAGTGGCCTGTATTGTAATAATATACAGGGTTATCATTCTGTGCCGTCATTGAATACAGGGGGCTGGCCTGTGCTGTCATAGTATACAGGGGGAGGGGCCTGTGGTGTCTTGTTACTATTATTATATAGGGTGAGCAGCATGTATTGGCTTTCTATACAGAAGGAGTGGCCTGTGCTGTCATAGTATACAGGGGGAGCGGCTTGTGTTGCTAAAATATACAGGCGTAGCAGCCTGTGTTGTCATAGTATACAGGAGGAGCGGCCTGTGTTTTCATAATATACAGGGGTAGCATCCTGTGCTGTCATAGTATACAGGGGGAGTGGTCTGTATTAACATAATATACAGGGGTAGCATCATGTGCTGTCATAGTATACAGGGGGAGTGGCCTGTCTTTACATAATATACAGAGGTAGCATCATCTGCTGTCATAGTATACAGGTGGAGCGGCCTGGGTTGTCATAATATACAGGGGTAGTATCCTGTGCCGTCATTGTATACAGGGGTAGTAGCATAATATACAGGGGCAGCGTCCTGTACTGTCATAGTATACAGGAGGAGCGACCTGTGTTGTCATAATATACAGGCGGAGGGTCCTGTGGTGTCTTGTTACTATTATTATATAGGGTGAGCAGCATGTATTGGCTTTCTATACAGAAGGAGCTGCCTGTATTGTCATAATATACAGGGGAAGTATCCTGTGCCGTCATTGTATACAGGGGGAGCGGCCTGTGCTGTCATAGTATACAGGGGTTGCATCCTGTGCTGTCATAGTATACAGGGGCAGCGGCCTGTGTTGCTGTAATATACAGGGGTAGCATCCTGTGCTTTCATAGTATACAGGGGGAGCGGCCTGTGTTTTCATAATATACAGGGGTAGCATCCTGTGCTGTCATAGTATACAGGGGGAGCGGCCTGTATTGTCATAATATAGAGGGATATCATCCTGTGCCGTCATTG
This sequence comes from Pseudophryne corroboree, assembly GCF_028390025.1. Lineage (NCBI taxonomy): Eukaryota > Metazoa > Chordata > Amphibia > Anura > Myobatrachidae > Pseudophryne > Pseudophryne corroboree. The sequence goes on along the minus strand of NW_026967503.1, from coordinate 1,578,398 downwards.
TATACAGGGGGAGCGGCCTGTGCTGTCATAGTATACAGGGGGAGCGGCCTGTGTTTCTATAATATACAGGGGTAGCATCATGTGCTGTCATAGTATACAGGGGGAGTGGTCTGTGTTGTCATAATATATAGGGGTAGCATCCTGTGCTGTCATAATATACAGGGGGAGCAGCCTGTGTTTTCATAATATACAGGTGTAGCATCCTGTGATGTCATTGTATACAGGGGGAGCGGCCTGTGCTGTCATAGTATACAGGGGTAGCATCCTGTGCTGTCATAGTATACAGGGGGAGCGGCCTGTGTTGCTATAATATACAGAGGTAGCAGCCTGTGTTGTCATAGTATACAGGGGTAGTGGCCTGTGTTAACATAATATACAGCGGTAGCATCATGTGCTGTCATAGTATACAGGGGGAGTGGTCTGTGTTGTCATAATATACAGGGGTAGCATCCTGTGCTGTCATAGTGTACAGTGGGAGCGGCCTGTGTTGTCATAACATACAGGGCTAGCATCCTGTTCCGTCATTGTATACAGGGGTAGTGGCATAATATACAGGGGTAGCGTCATGTACTGTCATAGTATACAGGAGGAGCGACCTGTGTTGCCATAATATACAGGCGGAGGGGCCTGTGGTGTCTTGTTCCTTTTATTATATAGGGTGAGCGACATGTTTTGTCTTTCTATAAAGAAGGAGGGGCCTGTGTTGTCATAATATACAGGGGTAGCATCCTGTACTGTCATAGTATACAAGGGGAGTGACCTGTGGTCATAATATACAGGAGGAGGGGCCTGTGGTGTCTCGTTTCTATTATTATATAGGTTGAGCGGCATGGATTGTCTTTCTATACAGAAGGAGTGGCCTGTGTTGTCATAATATACAGGGGTAGCTTCCTGTACTGTCATAGTATACAAGGGGAGTGACCTGTGGTCATAATATACAGGAGGAGGGGCCTGTGGTGTCTTGTTTCTATTATTATATAGGTTGAGCGGCATGGATTGTCTTTCTATACAGAAGGAGTGGCTTGTGTTGTCATAATATACAGGGGTAGCTTCCTGTACTGTCATAGTATACAAGGGGAGCGACCTGCGTTGTCATAATATACAGGCGGAGGGGCCTGTGGTGTCTTGTTACTATTATTATATAGGGTGAGTGGCAAGTATTGGCTTTCTATACAGAAGGAGTGGCGTGTGTTGTCATAATATACAGGGGTAGCATCCTGTGCTGTCATAGTATACAAGGGGAGCGGCCTGTGTTGCTATAATATACATGGGTAGCATCCTGTGCTGTCATGGTATACAAGGGGAGCGGCCTGTGTTGCTATAATATACATGGGTAGCATCCTGTGCTGTCATAGTATACAGGGGAGCGGCCTGTGTTGTCATAATATACAGAGGGAGCAGCCTGTGTTGTCATAATATACAGGGTTAGCATCCTGTACTGTCATAGTATACAGGGGGAGCGGCCTGTGTTGTCATAATATACAGGCGTAGCTTCCTGTGCTGTCATAGTATACAGGGGGAGTGGACTGTATTGTCATACTATACAGGGGTAGCTTCCTGTGTTGTCATAGTATACAGGGGCAGCGGCCTGTGTTGTATTTATTTTAATATTTATTTATTAGCAGTTTCTTATATAGCGCAGCATATTCCGTTGCGCTTTACAATTAAAATAACAGTAATAGAACAAAACTGGGTAAAACCAGACAGACATAGATGTAGGAAGGCCCTGCTTGCATGCTTACAATATATGGGGGAATAGGCATTGATACACAAGGATAGATGCTACCTGTTGCATAATGGTCCACCAGCTTGCCAGTTTCTTAATGGGTTGTATGATATGATCACCCAGCAATGAGATGAGGTACAGACTGAGAACAGCAGAGGACCCAAGACTGAGCCTTGCGGTACTCCAACTGATAGATGTAGAGAAGAAGAGGTAGAGAAGAAGAGGTAGAATCAGAGAAGTGAACACTGAAAGAGCGATTAGATAGGTAGGATGAGAACCAGGAGAGGGCAACAGTGTCATAAGCAGCAGACAGATCTAGAAGAATGAGTAGTGTGTAATGGGCTTTAGATCTAGCAGATCTTTGGTCAGTGCAGTGTCTGTGGAGTGTTGGGCATGAAAGCCTGACTGAAGTGGGTTTAATAAATTGTGGGAGTTAAGAATGTGTGTAAGGCGAGTGTAGGCAAGTCTCTCAAGTAGCTTGGGATATGGTAGCTGAGAAATGGGACGGTAGTTAGAGAGTGTGTTTGGGTCAGAGGTGTGTTTGTTTAGTAATGGGAGTAATCAGTGCATGCTTAAACAGAGAAGGAAAGATACCAGTAGAGAGAGATTACAGATTACAGATTTTAGTTAAGGTTGGGATAAGCACAGGAGACAAGGTTTTACTGACCTGTGAGGGTATAGGATCAAGAGGAGAGGTAGTGGAGTAGGAGGATGGAAAGAGTGTTGATACTTCATCTTCACTTGTGGGATCAAATGAAGAGAATGTGCCAGAGGGTTCAGGTAGGGAATTGAGCAGGTCACTGGCTGAGGAAGAGCATACCATTTCATCTCGGATTTTATCAATCTTATCCTTGAAGTAGGAGGCAAGTTCTTGTACACTGATAGTAGCTAGTGGGCGAGGTGAGGGAGGGTAAAGAAGTGATTTATATGTATTAAAAAGTCGCTTGGGGTTGGTGGCATGAGAAGAGATGAGAGATTGGAAATATGTTTGTTTGGCAGTGTCCAGGGCCTGGTGATAGCAGTGGTAGGTGGTCTTATATGTGAGGAAGTCACTTGGATTCTGAGATTTACGCCACTGACGTTCTACTTTACGTGACAGTTTTTGTAGGTGTCTTGTTGATTTAGAGTGCCATGGTTGGCATCTAAGCCTACGTGGAGTGTGATGGGTAGCTGGAGCCACTTCATCAAGGGCACTCTCTATGGTCTTGTCCAGGTGTGATACAGCAGTGTCAGGTGTGGTAAATGTAGAGATTGGTGAGAGCAGTTGTTGCAGAGAAGTTGAAAGTTGTTGAAAATTTATATTGTTAGTATTTCTGCAGGTTAGAGGAGGCTTGCTAGGTTTTAGTGTCATAGAATTTAGAGTAATAGAAGAGATTGTGAAGGTGATCAGGTTGTGATCAGAAAGAGGGAAAGGAGTGTTAATGAATTCAGAAACTGAGCAGAGCCTGGTGAACACAAGATCAAGGCAGTGGCCCTTCTGGTGTGTAGCGATGTCAGACCATTGGGTGAGGCCAAGAGAGGAGGTTAGAGAGAGGAGTTTGGAGGCATGAACAGATTGTGGACTGTCGAGAGCTATATTGAAATCGACCCACAATGATGGTGGAGATGTCAGAGGAGAGGGAGTGAGGGAGCCAGGCAGAAAAATCTTCTAGAAATTGTTGTTTGAGTTGCCCATGAGGGCGAGAGATAGCTGCAACACGCAGAGAGAAGGGGGGGGGGGATCCTGATAGAGTGAACTTCAAATGATGTGAATGCGAGTGATGGAACCTGAGATAGAACAGTGTATGTGAAAAATTGGGACAGTAATATTCCAACCCCACCAGCTTTACTATTACCAGTGTGTGTGTGTGTGTGTGTGTGTGTGTGTGTGTGTGAAGTGGAAACCACCGTGTGACAGTGCTGCAGGGTAGGCTGTGTCTGATTGTGTGAGCCAGGTTTCTGTTATAGCCAGCAGATTCAAGTTGTGAGATATGAAGAGGTCATGGATGGATGTTAATTTGTTACAAACAGAGCTTGCATTCCATAAGCCACATTTTAGTGACTTGGAGGGGGATGGGAGACACGTGATATTTATGAGGTTAGATGGATTTCTATGTTGTTTTGAGATAGCTGAGTGTGAGAGGGACAGGTGGTTGGGGCCTGGATTTGATGATATGGCACCAGCTAATAAAAGCAGAAGAGTGAGATAAATATTGGTGGATGTTTGCGAGTGTTTATTCTGGTGGCCAATTGTGGTTGTCAAAGTACTTGCAGAGAAGTACGTATAAAGCTCATGAGTGGATAGAAGAGGGGAGTGGAGAATAGAAGCTGTAATGTGCACAGAGGGGTGAGTTTTAGGGTGAGTAGAATGTGTTACATTTGGTGAGAATTCCATGAATTGAAATAAGAAACAATACTTTGATGAACATGCTGTGGTGATTTGTGAGATAATTTTGGGTTAAGTTGTGTAGGAATAAGTTGTTTAAGTAAATTACCTTTCCTTGATGGTGCTCAATGTTTGTTCAACTGTTTTTTTAACTATTCAGATAACACACTTCTTAATTCCACACTTATTAAATTCCACGCAAGCTACCCCCAGCAAGTTGACCCCTTGACATTATACAGTAACATCGGGGGACGTGCGTGGGTGATGACTGGAGAGGTGACTGCTGGGAATGGGACATTTATACAGTAACACCAGGGGATGTGTCTGGGTGATGACTGGAGAGGTGACTGCTGGGAATGGGACATTATACAGTAACACCGGGGACGTGTCTGGGAGATGACTGGAGAGGTGACTGCTGGGAATGGGGCATTATACAGTAACACCGGGGGATGTGTCTGGGTGATGACTGGAGAGGTGACTGCTGGGAATAGGACATTATACAGTAACACCAGGCAATGTGTCTGGATGATGACTGTAGAGGTGACTTCTGGAAATGGGGCATTATACAGTAGCACCAGGGGATGTGTCTGGATGATGACTGTAGAGGTGACTTCTGGAAATGGGGCATTATACAGTAGCACCAGGGGATGTGTCTGGATGATGACTGTAGAGGTGACTTCTGGAAATGGGGCATTATACAGTAGCACCAGGGGATGTGTCTGGATGATGACTGTAGAGGTGACTTCTGGAAATGGGGCATTATACAGTAGCACCAGGGGATGTGTCTGGATGATGACTGTAGAGGTGACTTCTGGAAATGGGGCATTATACAGTAGCACCAGGGGATGTGTCTGGATGATGACTGTAGAGGTGACTTCTGGAAATGGGGCATTATACAGTAGCACCAGGGGATGTGTCTGGGTGATGACTGGAGAGGTGACTGCTGGGAATGGGGCATTATACAGTAACACCGGGGGATGTGTCCGGGTGATGACTGGAGAGGTGACTGCTGGGAATGGGGCATTATACAGTAACACCAGGGGACGTGTCTGGGTGATGACTGGAGAGGTGACTGCTGGGAATGGGGCATTATACAGTAACAGCAGGGGACGTGTCCGGGTGATGACTGGAGAGGTGACTGCTGGGAATGGGACATTATACAGTAACACCAGTGAATGTGTCTGGGTGATGACTGTATCACTGTGTGTGTCAGGTTCCTATAAGGTGTCAGGATGTCACTGTCTGTGTCTTCATGCAGGAGGGGGAGTATATAGAGGAACACAGGGGTCTGTACAAGGACGTGATGATGGAGAATCACCGGCCCCTCACATCACTGGGTAAGAGGAGACTGTCATGTATTGTACAGGGGAGAGCAGGTATGGGGGCCCCCTATATACACACACATCATCTGATAATCACATTTATAAACTGTACTCAGTCACTGTGTGTCTCCTACAGATGGGCCCAGTAAAAGAGATACCCCAGAGAGATGTTCCTGTCCTCTGTATTCCCAGGATTGTACAGAGGAGAATCCCAGGATCCCACAGGAGGATCAGGTAGGTGGGATTTAGGGTCTCACCAATATTGCAAAGTGACTGTCACTATATGATCTGTAGAGGAGCTGTGTGTATTATACACTGATATTATACTGTTTCACCTCAGTTTAATCTAACACTATGCAAATGCCGTTGTATTATTTTTTGGTTATTTAGGAAGAACGTCTGTCTGATATTAAAATAGACGATACAGAGGGAGAAGAAGAGACGTATGTGACTGATATAAAGGCAGAAGATATAGAGGCAGAAGAAGAGACGTATGTGACTGATATAAAGGCAGAAGATATTGAGGGAGAAGAAGAGACATGTGTGACTGATATAAAGGCAGAAGATATAGAGGGAGAAGAAGAGACGTATGTGACTGATATAAAGGCAGAAGATACAGAGGAAGAAGAAGAGACGTATGTGACTGATATAAAGGCAGAAGATATAGAGGGAGAAGAAGAGATGTATGTGTCTGATATAAAGGCAGAAGATATAGAGGGAGAAGAAGAGACGTATGTGACTGATATAAAGGCAGAAGATATAGAGGGAGAAGAAGAGACGTATGTGACTGATATAAAGGCAGAAGATATAGAGGGAGAAGAAGAGACGTATGTGACTGATTTAAAGGCAGAAGATCTAGAGGGAGAAGACGAGACGTATGTGAGGGGTGATCAGCAGTGTAAGGAGGAGGAGATCCCTACAGATATCAGCACAGGTGAGTAATAAACACTTATTACAGAAGTCACATATTCTCATTGCTCAGTCACTACAGCAATCTCTTATTCTACACCCTCCTCCGCCATCAGCCCTGTTCTCAGTTGGGTGTTTCTAACACAAGGCTATCCATGACAAATATCACATGTAGAGAGTTATTACACACAACACTATAATGTTATTAAAAGTAACAAGCAGAAGTTTATTATTAGTGATTATATATAAATGTGTATATATGTATGTATATAATATAAGTAGTATTGTTTTTTGTGGAGTGCCTAATTTATAAGCATTTTGTTAGATGATGCAGGTATGAAATATTTCCTGCTATATAGTAGACCTGAGCTCACCAAATACAATTCGTATAATATTTAGAAATAAAATTAATTTTAAATCTTGAACTTCAAGTAAAACAGATTAAAAGCATATCACAAGTACATATCTGTATAATCATAAGACAAGCGTTTTGCACTTGTTGTCACCCTTGCATGGGCGGGCTTGTTCTTATCCACTCCAATTCACTCTAAATCCAAATTGCATGTCACCAACGCGTTTCATCAATAGTGACTTCTTCAGGGGTGTTTTCTGTTAAAGGCTTTATCCTCAAATATCAATTGTGTAGACCTGAAATAATTGTGTAACCTTCAGACGGTAATTGTGGACTTGTTCATGATGAACACATTCCTAATTACTTGTGAATAATAGTTCCTTCTCTGTGCAGTTCTGAGGTTATGACTTTAGGGAATGTAATGGTCAGATCCAATATTTCTCAATCTAAGGTCTCCCAGTAGCCTTACTACATACATAATTGTGTCCCCACTATACTGCAGGTCCTACTCTATGGCTCAAAATAATTACCATAAAAACAGCTATCACATTAGTGTTAAACTTTAGGTATGCTCTCAGCGGCGGAACAGTGGCCGAAAGGCTTGGATTGGTTTTCAGAGCACCAGTCTGATGTACCACATCTCTCGTGGCCCTCCAATTCACCAGATCTGGGACTGTGGGACTGTTTGGCTGGGTCCGGCATTGTACTGTTGGTGCAGTTCCTGATGCGTTTGGTACGATTGGTGGTTGCTAGGCGCCCTAAATGCCTGTGGTCCCGATTTGTCATGATCTACTTTCACCCACAGTTCTGCCGCTGAGATTCTTGGTGTCCATGCTTCTTCCACTGTAGGTGGATACTACTCACTGTCTACAAGGGATCACCAACAAACAAATGCCGGTCTCAGCCAAAACCAGTCGCTCCCTTATGCCAGTCGCATCACGTGCACGACCCATGGTTCCATCTGAAAAAGAAACAATATCTCAACAAATTTATATTGTATCAATACCTCAGACATTCACAATGATCATCTAGTAGTTTTAGTGTCACCATCTACACGCATGTGCACGTCCCGTGTTGTTAATATACCTGGTGGAACCGTCCATGTCGCCATCCGTCGCATGCTCCAGTGCATCAAAGTGACGTCATCTAACACACGCTATGTCCGGGGACATGGAGAGAACCTCGTCCACGTGACCTATAGTAACCAATGAGGACAAAAGTATCAAGTAACCTGCTAACAAAACAGTGTAACAACACCGATCAAATTCTATCCTCTTAGATATATATATATATATATATATATATATATATATAAAACAAGCCCAGCAGCGGCGGCACTCACGGGTCTACTCACAGTCAGTAAAGTGCATTTATTTCATCACTCAGTGTCCGACGTTTCGGGGCCACAACGCCCCTTTTTCAAGGTGATACAACAAAATAAGTGAACACAACATACCTTTTATACAGAAGAAGAAGACCAGCGAACGGGACGAGCTCCCGGCCCCAGGCTTGGGACACACCCCCGGCCTGGCTTTACAGTGCTGCGTGATGACGTACTTCCGCCCTGGAGTCGCGGAGACGTCGGCTTCCTGGAGACCAGGGTTGGTAGCGTCGCCTAGGCGACCAGCGTGTCCTGGCAACCAGGTGCATGACGGAACCCTCGCCCCGGGCTGGAATGATACGAAATGTGCAATGATTAAAACATAATAATGTGTGCACTAAAAACATTTAACATTGCTGCGTATGCTAGAACGCTTAAAACTATATTGATCATACATGTTTATTAGTTAGACTACCATTAGTATTGACATTATATTATGGATAAAGGAACAATTGGAAACTCATACTAAGTCGACCCATCTCTCTCCTCCCCTTTGCCTCCAAACTTCTTGAGCGTATTGTCTATAATCGCCCCACTGTCTTTCTTTCCTCTCACTCACTGCTTGACCCATTCCAGTCTGGTTTCCGCTCTCTCCACTCCACTGAAACTGCCCTCACAAAAGTCTGCAATGACCTCCATGCCGCCAAATCTAAGGGCCACTACTCTCTGCTTATTCTTCTTGACCTCTCTGCTGCTTTTGACACTGTGGACCACCCTCTCCTTCTGCAAATCCTTCACTCCATTGGTCTGCGTGATACTGCCCTCTCCTGGCTGTCCTCCTACCTCTCTGATCGTTCCTTCTATGTCTCCTCTCATGATGCTACCTCGCCCCCACTTCCACTAACTGTTGGTGTCTCCCAAGGCTCTGTTCTTGGTCCTCTCCTTTTCTCTCTCTATAGGTGAACTCATTAGTTCTTTTAATTTCCAGTATCACCTCTATGCTGATGACACTCAAATCTACCTCTCCTCTGCTATCTCTTCCTGGATGTCCCAGCGCTTTCTTAAACTCAACATATCTAAGACTGAGCTGATCATCTTCCCACCCTCCCGCACAACCTCACCTCCCACTATCTCATTATCCATTGATGGCACGACTATCTCCTCTAGCCCCCAAGTACGCTGTCTTGGTGTAATCCTTGACTCCTCCCTCTCCTTCAAACCACACATTCAGCACCTCTCACAAACCTGTCATTTTCATCTCAAAAACATTTCCAGAATCAGACCTTTTCTCACCCAGGATGCCACTAAGATCATTATTCACTCACTGATTATTTCCAGACTGGACTACTGTAATCTCCTCCTAACTGGCCTCCCTGACAATTACCTCTCTCCACTCCAATCTATCCTCAATGCTGCTGCCCGGCTTATCTTCCTCACCAAACGCACTACGTCCACCTCCCCTCTCCTACAAGCCCTTCACTGGCTTCCCTTCCCTTTCAGAATCCAATTCAAACTTCTCACACTCACTTACAAAGCACTCACCTACTCCTCTCCCATTTACATCTCTGACCTTATCTCCCTTTACTCGCCCACCCATCCTCTTCGCTCTGCTAATGCACGCCGGCTCTCCTGTCTTCTGATTACTTCCTCCCACTCCTATCGACAAGATTATTCACGTGCTGCTCCCTTCCTCTGGAATTCTTTACCAGTCCCCCTCAGACTCTCCACCGCTCTACAAAACTTAAAACGGGCTCTTAAGACCAATTTCTTTACCAAACCCAGCCAAATCTCATCCTAACCCTCTGTTCCACGTTCTCTATGTACCCCATCTGTGTCACCCCTGTCTGTCTACCCCTCCCCTTAGAATGTAAGCTCTCACGAGTAGGGCCCTCTTCCCTCATGTGCTTATCCTTTTCTTACTTTAATAATCCTCAACTGCCCAAATCACGCAGTTTTTTTGGCCACCTGGAACTTATCTCTGTCATTTACTGGTGTAGTTATGCTTAGTTACCCTGTACTTGTCCTAAATTGTCTTCAATTGTAAGTCACTGTTTTCCTGTTTTGATTATGTGCATATGTACTCTGTAATTGGGCGCTGCGGAACCCTTGTGGCGCCATATAAATAAAGGATAATAATAATAATAATGATCAGTGCCCTTCACTACAGACTCAGTGATTTCTATCAGGGACTTCTACCGTTGCGGCCCTACCTGGGTAGTGAGTGGTCGTCTGAACTGCTTTTATTATTATTATTATTGCCTGGCCTCCACTCCTGCTCTGTCGACTCCCACTGGTGGCAGACTGTGCTGACTACATCCTCTGTACTGTTTGACTGCTGCTGGTTTTTTTTCCCTAATGCTCCCCTCGATCCCCGTAAGATCCAATTAGAGCTCTTGGGTCATCAGTATAGCTACGACGTATCACTTTACCGCTCAAGGATGGCATCTTCTTTCTATTACCCATAAACAACTGACCTCACAATGTTTCTGTAACCGATGGCCACTGGGGGTCTATGCTCACTGATGCCTCCCTACTTCCACACTTCAATACTTCTGCTATGTCGCTACTGGCCTCCGGACCTTGTTCTCTAATCTCCGTAATGTTATGCTGAAGAATGGGCAGAACTGGAAAATCATCTCATAAGAAAGCTAAACCTCGTCCTCTACAGGAAACCTCTCAAACTGACTTGAGACCTTTTCGTCTTCCTAATCAACTAACATTGAGTCCCAGTCCTGATCATTCAGAATCTTCTTCCATTCCATCTTCTCCTCCAAGTCCTTCCATGATGGCTAAAACCCATTGTGTAAACTCGTTCTTTAAGCCCATGGCAAGCCAGGTGGGCTCTCTTGTTCTCTCGGTTCTCCTTCAAACTCTTTATCCACCCAGGAACCTTAAATCAAAGAGCAGATGCAATTTCTGGTTCTTTTCAAACAAATGATTCACTCAACTCCTCTGAGAAACAATTTATTCTAAATCCGGCTTCATTTGCTTCAACTCATACTGTTCCTCTACCTCCTCCGGGGAGAACTTTTGTAGCACCAGAATTTTCCAGGAAATTGCTTACGTGGGCTCATTCTTCATCTTTCATGGGTCATGCCGGTGGTCTTAAGACTCTCAAGTTCATTCAGCGATTCTACTGGTGGCCTCATCTTAAAACGGATGTCTTTGAATTTGTAGCAGCCTGTTCCAAGTGTGTTCAACATAAAAGCCCACGAACATCTCCCTTGGGTCTTCTTCATCCACTTCCAACACATCAAAACCCTTGGACTCACATCTCTATGGATTTCATAACCGATTTGCCAGTCTCCAGAGGGCACAACACCATTTGGGTCATTGTGGAATGATTTTTGAAAATGGCTCACTTCATACCCCTCACCGGTCTTCCCTCTGCTCCTCAGCTATCCAAATTGTTTTTCTCATAGATTTTTCATTTGCATGGCCTTCCACAGGAAATAGTTTCTGATCAGGGTCCTCAATTCGTCGCCAAGTTCTGGAAAGCTCTCAGCTCTGTCCTAGAAATCAAGTTCTCAGCCTACCATCCCCAGATTGACGGACAGTCTGAAAGAGTCAACCAAGATCTGGAAACTTTCTTATGGATGTTCATGTCTCCTGCTCAGGAAGACTGGATAAATTACCTCCCATTTGCTGAGTTTGCATACAATAAGCTATATCATTCTTCTACCAATTCCACTCCTTATAGTTTTCATCCACGAGTTCCTTCCTTCTAATCTCTCCCACCTCTTGAGGTTCCTGCTGCTGAATCCGCTCTTCGTAAGTTCACTAAGATTTTCGAGACAAATTCATAAGGCGCTACTTAAGACTTCCCAGAAATAAAAGACCTACGCTGATCGGAAACATAGGGATGTTCCTAGTCTCAAAGTGGGAGATCGTGTTTGGATATCCACCAGAAACCTCAGACTCAAAGGTCCTACCCAAAAGTTTGCTCCAAGATTCATCGGTCCGTATCCTATTAAAACAGTGTTGAATTCTGTTTCTTACAAGGTGAAACTGTCTCCCTATTTGAAAATTTCCAATACCTTTCACATTTCTCTACTAAAGCCTCTTGAACTAAATAATTTAGGGCAGCTTTCCCTTAACCTCCCAAGGTTCAAGCTGCTCAAAATTAGGAATTCGAGGTTCATAAGTTTCTTGACTTCCGCAAGAGGTATGGGGGGTAATTCCAAGTTAATCGCAGCAGGAAATTTGTTAGCAGTTGGGCAAAACCATGTGCACTGCAGGGGGGGCAGATATAACATTTGCAGAGAGAGTTAGATTTGGGTGGGTTATTTTGTTTCTGTGCCGGGTAAATACTGGCTGCTTTATTTTTACACTGCAATTTAGATTGCAGATTGAACTCACCACACCCAAATCTATCTCTCTCTGCACATATTATATCTGCTTTCCCTGCAGTGCACATGGATTTGACCAACTGCTAAAATAATTTCCTGCTGCGTCAACTCAGAATTACCCCCATGGTCGTCTCCAGTATCTCATAGACTGGAGAGGATATGGTCCGAAGGAAAGATCTTGGGTGGCTACAGAGGATGTTCATGCTCCAAGACTGATTTGTGCCTTTCATGCCAAGAATCCCACTAAGCAGCGTGGGTGTTCGGAGATCACCCTAAAAAGAGGGGTACTGTCAGCATCCGGAGTCTTACCACCGGTTCTGGTCCCTGCGGCCTTCCTCTTAGCTGGCTGGTGTCGCTGCGATGGATAGGACCTACAGCAGCAAGCTCCTCCGGTGCGGCTGCCGGGCACCTGGAGGCTGGGGTCTGGGTCCTGGGGAGCGGAGCATGGCAGCCGGAGGTGTCTGTTTCCAAGTGTCCTGTTGCTGGAGTGCGGCGTCTGGGAGGCTGAGGCCAGAGGTAGTGGCTGTGTGCTGGTTCCACATGTGTCCTCTGTGCAGGGAGCCACCATGTTAGAGACCAATCAAAGTCAATAGGTATCCCAGTTCATAACCAGCCAATCCGATACAGGCTTCCCTTATAAAAAGGGGTTGATGCTTAGCTATGTTGCCAGTACTTCAAGTTACTTGCTGCTGTATGGTGCCCTGCGCTCTGCGCTCCCAGGTTAACCCCTGGTATCCTGGTTCCGCCTGGTGGTCAGTTCTGTTATTGCAGTCCTTTGCTCCCAGTCCACCTGCCCACTGGGCCATCTATCTGGTAGAGGGTCTCCATTTGATGATGGTGCTCACAGTGATCCTCTCTTCAGCATTGTTTAAAAATCACAAGTCACTTCTTCAGCATCGTTTACAAGTCACTAACCTTTCGTTTTTCAGAATTCACTCAGACTTCTCTCCGTGGGGTAAATTTACTAAGGTGGGAGATTTTTAGAACTAGTGATGTTGCCCATAGCAACCAATCAGATTATATCTATTATCTGCTAGAAGCAGCTAGATAAATGGTAAGTAGAATCTGATTGGTTGCCATGGGCAACATCACCAGTTCTAAAAATCTCCCACCTTAGTAAATTTACCCCCTAGTCGTTGTGTATGATTGAGGTCTCATTAAAACTGAATTCCTCTTTCTTCAGTGTATCATTCCGGGTCATTGTCCTCATTGCCTACCCCTCTACATCTTCGGGCCTAAGTCTTCAATCCATGAGTAAGAACTGCATTCAGCCACCTTGTTTCCTTCCTTTGCCGATAGCTGCTCCCTCAGTCAATTTTCAGTCGTCAGATCCCCAACTCAAGCCAAGCGTGACATGGAAGAAGGGGAATTCCTGGTTTCTCTGGATATTAAGGATGCGTATCTTCACATCCCAATATGGCCACCTCCTTCAGGCTTACCTCAGGTTTGCACTGCAGGACAGTCACTACCAGGTCCAGGCCTTGCCTTTCGGTCTATCAACGGCACTGAGGGTGTTATCAGGGGTGATGGCAGAGATGTTGCTATAACTCCACAAGCAGAAAGTGAACATCGTTCCATACTTGGACGATCTCCTCATAATGGCTATATTCAGAGCACAGTTGATGGAAAAGATCAGCCTTCAAACACGACTACTCACGGATTATGGGTGGATTCTCAATCTGCAGAAATCCCACCTAGAACCTACGCAGAGGCTTCAGTTCCTGGTAATGATATTGGATACGGTGTCTCAGAAGGTGTTCCTTCCTATGGACAACTCAAAGATAATTCAGACGATGGTCTGTTCCATTTTGAAGTTGAACAAAATCTCGGTACATCTTTGCATTAGCTTACTGGGAAAGATGATGGCCTCCTATGACGCAATTCGGTACGGAAGATTCCGCGCATGACCATTCCAGCTGGATCTGCTGGACAAATGGTCTGGGTCACATCTGCACATGCGCCAGATGATATGCCATTCACAAAACGCCAGGATTTCCCTCTTATGGTGGTTGCTGATCTCCCTCCTGGACGGTCGACAGTTTTGAATTCAGGATTGGATTCTGTTGACAATGGATGCAAGCCTCCATGGTTGGGGGGCATTTTTCTCAATCCCAGGTATCGGGATTGAAAAATGGCCAATACCGGGATACCCGGGATTGGCTTTTAGCTAGGTGGCCGCCCCCTCGCCCCACCCTGCCCCGCACATATAACTCACCATATACCGGGGGCGGGCGGGAGGGGAACATCCTTTGAACGCTGCTGGCGGCTGAACACGCAGCGTGACCTCTCACGCTGCGCTGGGGGTCCGGAAGGAGGACGCTGGGCAGCATCTGAGTGTCTTGTGGACGCTCAACACTGATCCCTCAAACCCCGGGATTGAATACCGGCAATTTTGGGCCCTAAATCCCGGGATCCCACTGATCCCGGGATTGGCCACCATAGCAGTGACCCATCGCATATGGAAGAAATGTGTCTCTTGGTTTGAGGGTCAACAGTATTCTGCTGTGGATTTTCATCTGGGACATTTCTTGCACTTCCTGCAGGCTGTTGTTGATGTGGGCCTACGTTTAGGCTCCATAACAGCTCAAATCTCAGCCTTGTCTTTTTCTTCCAGGGAACAATTGGCTGTTCTTCCAGTGGTCCAGATGTTCTTGACAGGTGTCCTTCATAGTTGACCACCCTTTGTGCCTCTCACAGCGCCGTGAGTTCTCAATTTGGTTCTGGCCCTTCTCCAATCGGTTTGATTGAACCTTTCCACAAGGTGGACATGGAGTATTTGACATGGCAGGCTATCATGTTGTTGGCCTTGGCCTCAGTGAGGTGTGTTTTGGAATTAGGGGCCTTATCCATTAAGAGTCCTTCTCTGGTATTTCATGAGGATAGAGCGGTGCTTAAAACTCGCTAGACATTCTTGCCTAAGGTGGTGTCAGCATTTCATATAAATTAGCCGATGGTTCTGGTTGTCACTGGAATGTCTGTTACACCAATGTCCTTGGACGTGGTTCGGGTTTTGGAGATTTATGTCAAGAGGCCAGCTCATCTCAGAAAATCAGACCCGCTTTTTGTTCTCTATGATGCTTCAAAGCAGTCTATTGTGTGTTGGATCAAGCTTACGATCCAGCAGGCTCACTCATTGGCGGCTTTGCCGCTGCCGAGGTCTGTTCAGGTCCACTCCACACGGTCAGTGGGTTCTTCCTAGGTGGCTGCCCGGGGTGTCTCGGCTTTGCAGTTATGCTGGGCAGCTACTTGGTTGGGTTCGAACACGCTGTAAAGTTTTTAAAGGTTCAACACCTTAGCTACTGAGAATCTGAGAATCTTCAGTTTGGTCAATCAGTTTTGATGGGGTCTCTGCACTCTCCCGCCTGGTTTGGAGTTTTGGAACTTCCCCATGGTACTAAGACCATCCCAGTATCCCCTTGGACATTAGAGAAAATAGAATTTTAATACCTACCGGTAAATCCTTTTCTCGTAGTCCATAGGGGATACTGGGCACCCGCCTCTGTGCTTTGATATTTTCCAGCACGAGTTGTTCTTTTGTGTTGTAGTTTGGGTCTGCTTTTGCTGTCCCTATTTTCAAGTTGTTGTTAGTGTTGCTATCCTCTTGTTGTGTTGTGTGCTGGTTCGTTCTCTCACCACTTTCTTGTCTCTTTTCCTCCTCTCAAAGTATGTCCGTCTCCTCGGGCACAGTTTTCCTAGAAAGAGTCTACAGGAGGGGCATAGAGGGAAGGAGCCAGCACACTCTGTAGAAGTTTTAAAGTGCCAGGCTCCAATGGACTCCATCTATACCCCATGGTACTAAGACCATCCCAGTATCCCATACGGACTACGAGAAAAGGATTTACCGGTAGGTATTAAAATCCTATTTTTTCAGAATACCAGGGCCATCCTCAGGTGAAGGTATCACTGTGAAGGTGCTGTTTCGCATTACAATAGCCTTAGTAGGAAATACCCATTTGTATTGTACATTTCCTTGGGTGGAATAGACGCCTTTTGGCTAGCGTCACAGGAGAAATATCTGCAGATTATCCAGGCACTCAGCTGTGGATGAGGAAGGCAAAGCAGCCTGTAGAATGTGTTCTTTAATATGAAAAAAGTGGACCCTGAGCAGACTGTCCCTCTGTGCTTGGATAGGGGCCTGTGTGGACTTTGGGAGTCTATGGATCCTATCAATAAGAAGGTCAGCGGCAGAAGCCTTCGGTGAAAGTTTCTGAAAAGAGAACCGTGGCATTATCATAAAGCTCAGCATTTGTAGCAGAATCCGAAACGCCAATTTCTCATACGTCCTAGAGGATGCTGGGGTCCACTTCAGTGCCATGGGGTATAGACGGTTCCGCAGGAGCCATGGGCACTTCAAGACTTTTCAAGGGTGTGAACTGGCTCCTCCCTCTATACCCCTCCTCCAGACCTCCGTTTTAGAAATGTGCCCAGGCATCCTGGATATACTCTGAGGAGCTCTACTGAGTTTCTCTGAAAAGACTTATGTTAGGTTTTTTATTTTCAGGGAGAACTGCTGGCCCCCTCAGTCCCTGCTTCGTGGGACTGAGGGGGCAGAAGTAGGAACCAACTTCCTAAAGAATTTCATGGCTCTGCTTCTGGCTGACAGGACACCATTAGCTCCTGAAGGGAACTGAACGTTAGCCGTGCCGAGATGCTCACTCCCACAGGACGTTGTCACCCCCCTCACAGAGCCATAAGACAGGTGAGTGTTAGAAGACAGATCTTCAATCAAGAAAGTGACGTCTAAAGGTACCGCGTGGCTGGCAGGAGCGCAGCGCGCCATGTTTCCCACACATACACAGGCACTGCAGGGTGCGGGGCGGTGGGAGCCCTGGGCAGCATGAAACCTATGGAAACTGGCATAAATAAGGGGCTTAAATTCCCTGTCACACCTGTCACACAAAAATAAAGGTGTTGGATTTTAGAAATGCTGACTTTGCATAAATGGGGAGATGTTTAAGTGATTCATTGGTGGACTGGAGGAACTTGGAAGGGGTGCAGGAGAGGTGGGAAAACTGAAAAGTGCAATACTAAGTGCAACAGACCTTTGTATCAAAAGGGTTAGGAAAAGCACCAGGAAAAGAAAGCCAGTGTGGTTCACAAAAGTAGTAGCAACTAGTGTGAATGCAAAAAAGATGGCTTTTAGGAAATACAAACAGACTCAAAATAATAACGACAAAGAGGTGTATCTGGACAGATGGAAGGATGCTAAGAAAGTGATCAGACGTGCAAAGGCAGAAGCTGAGGAGAAAATGGCCCAGTCAGTAGATAAAGGGGCAAAACTTTTTTAAAGTATATAAGCGAAAGAAGCAAATCAAATGGAGGAATAATAAGACTTAAGACAGAGAGTGAGCATTTGGTGGAGGGAGACAAGGCAATAGCAGATCACCTAAATAATTATTTTTGCTCCGTATTTACTACAGAGAAAGGGATAGGGCCACAGTTAAGTTGCAAGGACATTCATAAAAATAAGGTAGATGAAAATACATTTACAGAGGGGAAGGTCCTAACAGAACTTTCAAAACTAAAAGTGGATAAATCAATGGGACCAGATGGGATACACCCAAGGATACTCAAAGAGCTAAAAGATGTGCTGGTTACACCTTTAACAGAATTATTTAACCAGTCACTAAATACAGGTGCTATTCCAGAGGACTGGAAAACAGCAAATGTAGTTCCACTGCACAAAAGTGGAAGCAAGGAAGAAGCAAGTAACTACAGACCAGTAAGCCTTACATCAGTAGTGTCAGATTCGGTTTAGCTTGTGTCCCCGGAGGGGGCGCTAGTGGGTCAGTGGAGGTAGGAGGAAAGAAGTGAGGAGGCTGGATTGGATTTCTGCACATGTGCACAATGTAGTTTTATTAACAAAGGAAGTTCAGATAATAATGCAGCAGAAATACTTGCAGAAAATAAACAAAAAGAATGCAATGGAAATGACAAGGCAAATGGTAATGATGCAGCTTGGAAGCTGAGAGTCTATGGCAAAGTATATGACTGAGTAAAGCAAATACGGAAACCAGAACAGTTTAAAACGTGGAGCCAGCAGAGGTGGAAATAATGGTAGCAAACCTGGTAGCAAATGCAGGAGACTTGATGTTAATGTCCACTGTACTGTTGGAAATACACAGGCAGCATGCAGGCTGAATCACAGGTGAGATGACGGGATGCACCTGGAGAGAGAGTCTCTACTGCTGAGAGCTGGAGCACACTGTAGATGTGGAAGGTGTGAAGCCAGAAAGGTATTGCTGTAATGCTGGTGCTTGTAGTTCCACGGAGGTAACAGAGGAACAGGAGAATATCCAGGAACACGGAGACACAGGGGAGTATCCAGGAACACGGAGGAACAGGAGAATATCCAGGAACACGGAGGAACAGGAGAGCAGATCCAGACACATGGGTCGCAGGAGTGACACAAAGTTCAGGACAATCACTGACTCACCCTGCAGCTCCTGATATACCCCCTGACCGGCAGGCATTGGTTGGAGTGAGACAAGGAGGTGCGGACAAGCTCCGGATTGGCTGCCGAACTTACACTGGAGGATACTGTCATGGCGGCGCCCATGCCGCGGCCCGGCAGGAACGCGGCGTGCTCACACGCCTGCTGACATCAGGAGCGCTCCCAGGCCTGAGACGACATCCAACGACAGGGTGACGGATGACAGTGACATGCAGTGACCCCGGACAGAGTCCGCACCGACGGACAGATGTAACTGAGGTGAGTCGATTCCTGACAAGTAGTAGGGAAAGTAATGGAAAAACTATTAAAAGAAATAGTTGTGGAATATATTAAATCAAACAACTTACAGGATCCAAAACAGCATGGACTTACTGGTGGGAGATCATGCCAAACAAATCTTATTGACTTTTTTGACTCTGTGATGAAAATAATAGATCAAGGGGGAGCTGTAGATGTAGCATATCTAGACTTTAGTAAGGCATTTGACACTGTCCCACATCGCAGACTGCTAAATAAACTTGAAAGTGTGGAGGTGGATTATAAAATAGCTAAATGGATAAGAACCTGGTTGCAGGATAGGAAACAGACCGTTGTAGTGAATGGAGTGCAATCTATGGAGGATGTTACCAGTGGAGTACCCCAGGGATCTGTACTTGGTCCAGTTCTCTTTAATATCTTTGTTGGTGACATTACAGATGGTATTGAAGGAAAGGTATGCCTTTTTGCAGATGATACAAAGATATGCAACAGGGTAGACACACCGGGAGGGGTAAAACAAATGATTGATGACCTAGGTAGGCTTGAGAAATGGTCAAAAATGTGGCAACTACAGTTTAATGCTAAAAAATGCAAAATCATGCACTTGGGTCTCAAAAACCCAAAGGCTAAATATAGTATCAAGGGTACTATACTGGAAACTACTGAGGAGGAAAGGGATCTAGGAGTCACTATTTTAAGTGACTTGAAGCCAGGAAAGCAATGTAACAAGGCAATGAGAAAGGCAAGTCAGATGCTTCATTGCATAGGGAGAGGAATCAGTATCAGGAAAAAAGAAGTGATAATGCCACTGTATAGGTCATTGGTGTGTCCCCATCTGGAATACTGTGTCCAGTTCTGGAGACCATATCTCCAGAAAGATATAAATACATTAGAGAGTGTACAAAGAGGGGCAACGAAAATGGTGCATGGCCTACATCACAAAACTTACCCGGAAAGGCTGAAAGATCTTGA
Organism: Pseudophryne corroboree; assembly: GCF_028390025.1. Lineage (NCBI taxonomy): Eukaryota > Metazoa > Chordata > Amphibia > Anura > Myobatrachidae > Pseudophryne > Pseudophryne corroboree. The sequence continues at coordinate 1,558,370 of NW_026967503.1, read as the reverse complement.
TAATGTCAAATATTACCATTAAACATAAAGCTATATACAATCACCTTGGAGCCGTAATGGCCGCCAGACCACGCTATTTGCGTACAAAGACTTTGCACGTAGTATGCAAGTAGCGTACACACGCTGCGCTGGGTGTACAGAATACACACAGGGGGCGCACACACGGTTGATGACCTTTAAACCTTGTTATGTTAAACACACTGTAAGGATATGCTTAAACTCTAACCCCTAATAATAAAGTACTGCAGTGATGTAACGCTGGGAAACCTTAACAATGTGTATGCTGTTTGAGCAATTGAGACGCTCAGAGAGCCCCTTGCAGAAATGTGAACGCAACACCAGTTAGTTTAAAAACCGTGGAAATGAGTATATTTAAAAGATAAAACAATACAATTTATACGCTACAAACTAACATCAAAATCTAACACAATAACAGAGAATAAGATGAGCAATAGCGAACAATCGCAAACAAGAGTGAACAGATGGAGACAAATGGCAAACAGAATGGATAACAAAATAGCTACAGAGAAATATACATACGTGGGGATGATTTGCAAGCGCGTCCTGGATCCAGCCCTCAGCATTCAATGAGAAGGCCTTTCAGAGAGAGTCTTGTGTGTCAAAGCCTTCTGCAAGCTATATTTATTCACTAGCTCAAGACATAATACAATAGACACTGTGTGCTCCTCTCCCATTAGCTAGGGGGTGGGACACGTCCTGCACCAGGGACCATTGGCCAGTTCAAGAAGTGGGCGATGGCTAGGATTTGGGATGTGGAGTTCCCGCCCCATAATCAGTTCAAACCCATCACATTAAATATAAATCTGGTATTATTAATATCTTAAAAAGGTAAGTTTTAACAATGTTCTTATTCCCACCAGATTAATGTTCACGTGACTCTGAACAATATGATCCCACAAATTATATTACTATCTATCTACAAGATACTCATATATCCACATATTCATATATACATATATATGTATATTTCTCTGACGTCCTAGTGGATGCTGGGAACTCCGTAAGGACCATGGGGAATAGCGGCTCCGCAGGAGACTGGGCACAACTAAAGAAAGCTTTAGGACTACCTGGTGTACTCTGGCTCCTCCCTTTATGACCCTCCTCCAGACCTCAGTTAGAATCTTGTGCCCGGCTGAGCTGGATGCACACTAGGAGGCTCTCCTGAGCTCCTAGAAAAAGAAAGTATATTTTAGGTTTTTTATTTTCAGTGCGATCTGCTGGCAACAGACTCACTGCTACGAGGGACTAAGGGGAGAAGAAGCGAACCTACCTGCTTGCAGCTAGCTTGGGCTTCTTAGGCTACTGGACACCATTAGATCCAGAGGGATCGAACACAGGGCCCGACCTCGATCGTCCAGTCCCGGAGCCGCACCGCCGTCCCCCTTACAGAGCGAGAAGCAAGAAGATGGTCCTGAAAATCGGCGGCAGAAGACTTCGGTCTTCAACAAGGTAACGCACAGCACTGCAGCTGTGCGCCATTGCTCCTCATGCACACCTCACACTCCGGTCACTGATGGGTGCAGGGCGTTGGGGGGGGGGCGCCCTGAGCAGCAATATTACCACCTTGGCTGGCATAAAAATCACAATATATAGTCCTAGAGGCTATATATGTGAAAAATACCCCTGCAAGAGTTCCAGAAAAAAGCGGGAGAAGTCAGCCGAAAAAGGGGCGGGGCTATCTCCCTCAGCACACTGGCACCATTTTCTCTTCACAGTGCAGCTGGAAGACAGCTCCCCAGGCTCTCCCCTGTAGTTTTCAGGCTCAAAGGGTTAAAAAGAGAGGGGGGCACTAAATTTAGGCGCAAAATTGTGTATTATAGCAGCTATAAGGGTAAAATCACTGTGGGTAATGTGAATCCCTGTATTATATAGCGCTCTGGTGTGTGCTGGCATACTCTCTCTCTGTCTCTCCAAAGGACTTTGTCGGGTCCTGTCCTCAGTCAGAGCATTCCCTGTGTGTGTGTGCGGTGTGTCGGTACGACTGTGTCGACATGTTTGATGAGGATGTTATGATTCCAGCTCTCTGGTCTGAGGAGATCTTATTGCGAGGACCGGAGCACCGGAATGTAATGCTGGGGAAGGGAGCGGGAATGGAAAATAGCCCTTGGCGCCCTAACTCCGTTGTCTCACCCGTGCTGTCAGAAATCCCCTGCGAGACTGTTTGAGCACATGGCAGCCGCGTTTGAAGGGCGTATTACGTCTGCCCAACTCCGATGCCCCCCCAGGTCTTAATGAGAGACAAAGGGAAATCCGAGACAGGGTGATAACAAGGGGCCCTCTGACTAAACAACCAGGCCAGGGGCTACAAGCTAACTTAAAACTAGAATATGTGCGGAAAAACCGCCAGGGAAAAGGACAACCAAAATATCCACTTGTCCACTTCTCCTACCTGGCACCGCCGAGTTCCAGAGAGGATTTGTGGAAGCGGAACACTCCGCAAATGCTCCAAAAACAGAATATATAAAGATAAAGCGGCTGAGCCGCAACACACGGCAGAGCCGCAACTCACGAAACATCACACGATTTTCAAAGGTGATCAGTCAGGACTACAGGAGACCAAACGACTTCCTGGGATGAGATGACAACTCCCGAATACAGGACTTCTGAGGACAGGAATGACCGGATACAGCAGGACTGGAACAGACTCTCAGCAAAGCAAAGCAGCATGCAGGAAGCTATTACCGGCGTCTGTGAGAAGCCCTGGGAAGGTACTTAACAGGGAGTCCTCCAATCAGTTGTTCAGAGCCTGATTGGTATAAATGCTGTGCAGCTGCCTTGCTGCACGGGCAGAAACAAGTGTGTGTGCGTGTGTAATTAGATCCTGCAACGGGGAACGCGGTCCGCCCGTGGCGTCCCCGTTGCTAGGGTCCGTGCGGCTCAGCGCGCCCGGCGTCTAGCGTTGCTAGGGAGCCGGCAGCTAAACGTGCACGGCGTCCCTAGTTGCTAGGCGCCGGGCCGCGCGGACATTGCGGACCCCGGCGCCTAACAGAGGAAGGTTACGTGGAGGCGGAGCAGATGCCGATAAATGTGATGTCGCCCCCTGTGGGGCCGACACCAGGGTGGATGGATAGGTGGAAGGTATTAACCGACAGGGTCAACTCCTTACATAAAAGGCTGGATGACGTAACAGCTGTGGGACAGCCGGCTTCTCTGCCCGCGCCTGCCCATGCGTCTCAAAGGCCATCAGGGGCTCAAAAACGCCCGCTACCTCAGATGGCAGACACAGATGTCGACACGGAGTCTGACTCCAGTGTCGACGAGGTTGAGACATATACACAATCCACTAAGAACATCCGTTGCATGATCTCGGCAATGAAAAATGTGTTACACATTTCTGACATTAACCCAAGTACCACAAAAAAGGGGTTTTATGTTTGGGGAGAAAAAGCAGCCAGTGTTTTGTTCCCCCAGATGAGTGAATGAAGTGTTAAGAAGCGTGGGTTCCCCCGATAAGAGACTGGTAATTTCTAATAAGTTACTGATGGCGTACCCTTTCCCGCCAGAGGATAGGTCACGTTGGGAGATATCCCCTAGGGTGGATAAGGCGCTCACACGTTTGTCAAAAAAGGTGGCACTGCCGTCTTAGGAACGGCCACTTTGAAGGAGCCTGCTGATAAAAAGCAGGGGCTATCCTGAAGTCTGTATATACACACTCAGGTACTATACTGAGACCTGCAATTGCCTCAGCATGGATAGTGCTGCTGCAGCGTGGTCTGTTACCCTGTCAGACAGGGATACTATTTTGCTAACCATAGAGCATATTAAAGACGTCATCTTATATATGAGGGATGCACAGAGGGATATTTGCCGGCTGGCATCCAGAATTAATGCAAGGTCCATTCTGCCAGGAGGGTATTAGAAACCCGGCAGTGGACAGGTGATGCTGCCTTTAAAAGGCACATGGAGATTCTGCCTTATAAGGGTGAGGAATTGTTTGGGGATGGTCTCTGGGACCTCGTATCCGCAGCAACAGCTGGGAAGAAAAAAATTTACCTCAGGTTTCCTCACAGCCTAAGAAAGCACCGTATTATCAGGTACAGTCCTTTCAGCTTCAGAAAAGCAAGCGGGCCAAAGGCGCTTCCTTTCTGCACAGAGACAAGGGAAGAGGGAAAAAGCTGCACCAGACAGCCAGTTCCCAGGATCAAAAATCTTCCCCCGCATGGCGCTGGGACTCCACAGGTGGAGCCAGGTGCGGTGGGGGCGCGTCTCGGGAACTTCAGGGACCAGTGGGCTCGCTCACAGGTGGATTCCTGGGTTCTGCAAGTAGTATCACAGGAATACAAGCTGGAGTTCGAGGCGACTCCCTCTCGCCGTTACCTCAAATCAGCCTTGCCGGCTGCCCTCGGAGAAAGGGGAGGTAGTACTGATGGCAATTCACAAGCTGTACTTCCAGCAGGTGATAATCAAGGTAACACTCCTTCAACAAGGTCGGGGTTATTGTTCCACAATGTTGTGGTACCGACACCAGACAGTTCGGTGAGACCCATTCTAAAAATGAAATCCTTGAACACTTATATACGAAGGTTCAAGTTCAAAATGGAATCGCTCAGGGCGGTTATTGCAAGCCTGGACGAAGGGGTTACATGGTATCACTGGACATCAAGGATGCTTACCTGCATGTCCCCATTTACCCTCCGCACCAGGAGTACCTCAGATTTGTGGTACAGGACTGTCATTACCAATTCCAGACGTTGCCGTTTGGTCTGTCCACGGCACCGAGGGTATTTACCAAGGTAATGGCCGAAATGATGATACTCCTTCGAAAAAAGGGAGTAATAATTATCCCGTACTTGGACGATCTCCTTATAAAGGCGAGGTCCAGGGAACAGTTGATGGTCGGAGTAGCACTATCTCGGGAAGGGCTACAACAGCACGGCTGGATTCTGAATATTCCAAAGTCGCAGCTGGTTCCTACGACACGTCTACTGTTCCTGGGGATGGTTCTGGACACAGAACAGGAAAAAGTGTTTCTCCCGGAGGAGAAGGCCGAGGAGTTGTCATCTCTAGTCAGAGACCTCCTAAAACAAATACAGGTGTTGGTGCATCAATGCACGCGAGTCCTGGGAAAGATGGTAGCTTCTTACTAAGAAATTCCGTTAGGCAGGTTCCATGCAAGGATCTTCCAGTGGGATCTGTTGGACAAGTGGTCCGGATTGCATCTTCAGATGCATCAGCTGATAACCCTGTCTCCTAGGGCCAGGGTGTCGCTGTGGTGGTGGCTGCAGAGTGCTCATCTTCTAGAGGGCCGCAGATTCGGCTTACAGGACTGGGTCCTGGTGACCACGGATGCCAGCCTTTGAGGCTGGGGGGCAGTCACACAGGGAAGAAACTTCCAAGGTCTATGGTCGAGTCAGGAGACTTCCCTACACATAAATATTCTGGAACTAAGGGCTATTTACAATGCCCTAAGTCAGGCAAGACCCCTGCTTCAACACCAGCCGGTGCTGATCCAGTCAGACAACATCACGGCGGTCGCCCATGTAAACCAACAGGGCGGCACAAGAAGCAGGATGGCGATGGCAGAAGCCACAAGGATTTTCCGATGGGCGGAATATCATGTGTTAGCGCTGTCAGCAGTGTTCATTCCCGGAGCGACCTCCACCCGGGAGAGTGGGGACTTCATCCAGAAGTCTTCGAAATGATTGTACACCATTGGGATAGGCCACAGGTGGACATGATGGCGTCCCGCCTCAACAAAAAGCTAAAAAGATATTGCGCCAGGTCAAGGGACCCTCAGGCGATAGCTGTGGACGCTCTGGTGACACCGTGGGTGTACCAGTCGGTGTATGTGTTCCCTCCTCTGCCTCTCAGACCCAAGGTACTGAGAATAATAGGAAGGAGAGGAGTAAGAACTATACTCGTGGTTCCGGATTGGCCAAGAAGAGCTTGGCACCCAGAACTTCAAGAAATGATTTCAGAGGACCCATGGCCTCTGCCGCTCAGACAGGACCTGCTGCTGCAGGGGCCCTGTCTGTTACAAGACTTACCGCGGCTGCATTTGACGGCATGGCGGTTGAACACCGGATCCTAAAGGAAAAAGACATTCCGGGGGAAGTCATTCCTACGCTGATTAAGGCTAGGAAAGATGTGACCGCAAAACATTATCACCGCATATGGCGAAAATATGTTGCTTGGTGTGAGGCCAGGAAGGCCCCAACAGAGAAATTTCAATTGGGTTGATTTCTGCACTTCCTACAGTCAGGAGTGACTATGGGCCTAAAATTGGGTTCCATAAAGGTCCAGATTTCGGCTCTGTACATTTTCTTCCAAAAAGAACTGGCTTCACTGCCTGAAGTTCAGACTTTTGTTAAGGGAAGGCTGCATATCCAGCCCCCGTTTGTGCCTCCAGCGGCACCGTGGGATCTCAACGTGGTGTTGGATTTCCTGAAAGTCACATTGGTTTGAGCCACTTAAATCCGTAGAGCTAAAATACCTCACGTAGAAAGTGGTCATGCTGTTGACCTTGGCGTCGGCCAGACGTGTATCAGAATTGGCAGTTTTGTCATGCAAAAGCCCTATTCTGATTTTTCATATGGATAGGGCGGAATTGAGGACTCTTCCCAATTCCTTCCTAAGGTGCTATCAACTTTTCATGTGAACCAACCTATTGGTGTGCCTGCGGCTACTCGGGACTTGGAGGATTCCAAGTTGCTGGACGTAGTCAGGGCCCTGAAAATATATGTTTCCAGGACGGCTGGAGTCAGGAAAACTGACTCGCTATTTATCCTGTATGCACCCAACAAGCTGGGTGCTCCTGCTTCTAAACAGACTATTGCTCGCTGGATCTGTAGCACGATTCAACTTGCACATTCTGCGGCTGGACTGCCGCATCCTAAATCTGTAAAAGCCCATTCCACAAGGAAAGGGGCTCTTCTTGGGCGGCTGCCCGAGGGGTCTCGGCTTTACAACTTTGCCGAGCTGCTACTTGGTCGGGTTCAAACACTTTTGCAAGAGTCTACAAGTTTGATACCCTGGCAGAAGAGGACCTTGAGTGCTCATTTGGTGCTGCAGAGTCATCCGCACTCTCCCGCCCGTTTGGGAGCTTTGGTATAAACCCCATGGTCCTTACAGAGTTCCCAGCATCCACTACGGACTGCGAGAAATAGATTTACCGGTGAGTAAAATCTTATTATATATATACACACTCTTGCTATTACGATCTGTTAGGAATTATATATTCACTTATACATACATATATATATATATATATATATATATATATATATATAATGTACATGAATGAATACCTCTATTTCCATGGGTGGGTTCTGGACTAGAGATGCCAGTTATTCTAAATTCCTATCTGGATTGTTGTGGTTCGCTATTGTTTCGGATCTTCCAAACAAACTCTGTCTCTGGGCTTTGTTTATCCTTGTTTAGGTCTCTTTCAGTTGAGACAATGGCAACTCAGCACTCATTATTCTGGAGAGAAACCTGGCCCTATTCATGAACAAAGGTGTAAGCCCTCTTCATAGAATCTCAAAGCTTAGTGTAAATAAGGCCATTGTATCTCAGTCTGTGGGAAATTTATGTGTGAATTCCATTCTCATCCTTTCTCCATTCGTAATATATTTTAAATACAATTTATTTTCTACTACTGTGCATAACTATGCGCAGGAACATGCAAATCTTTCCTATCATAGGAATATTACCCTTAAAATACCCTACAGCTGGATACTAAACACGACCTTCCAACCTTTATCTGACCCTTCCTATCATGCAAAGAGGAATCAGGAACAGGTTTAAACTAAACATACTTGCTGACATTGTCTAGGGGAATATTAACTATAATATACGTTATTTGGGTTAAATATGTTACGATCGAGTCGCACGCTACAAGCTCGCAAACTCTGCCGTATTTACACATCCCATGCGCACGAGACGCTGGAGCGTCCCTTACGCAAGCTGCGGGGATGTGTTCGCACGGGGGACCAGGCGACGAGCAGCGTGCGCACGCATTAGGGGTTAATACAAGGCATACACATCATGATATTTTTCCGACTTTGACAATCTTAACATGTATAGTTTGGAGGAGAGAAGGGAAAGGGGGGACATGATAGACACTTTCAAATATATCAAGGGTCTTAACAAAGTTCAGGAGGGAAACATTCTTCAAAGGAAGAGAAGTATTAGAACTCGAGGACATGCACTGAGACTGGAGGGGGGGCGGTTCAGGGGAATTTAAGGAAAAATTACTTCATAGAAAGGGTAGTGGATAAGTGGAATAGCCTCCCATCAGAGGTGGTAGAGGCTAAGACTGTAGAGCAATTTAAACATGCTTGGGATAGACATGAATATCCTTACAAAGAATTAAGGTTCAAAAAGGGTTAAGATTGCATAAAGGATTAAAAAAAGGGGCAGACTAGATGGGCCAAGTGGTTCTTATCTGCCGTCAGATTCTATGTTTCTATGTTAACTTGCTGAGGCACAATCCTACCTCCGCCAGTATAAAAATGTACCTCATAAAATCTGAGGAGAAACACGCAAATGAAGAGTGGAGCTTCCTCCTCAGTCAGCCAGCACACTGCTCAGTGCCATTTTCTCTCTTCCAGACTGCAGAGAAGAACGCTGGTCCTCCTCCACTGCTGAACAAGTATCAGGGTGCAAAACGGGGGGAGGGGGGCCACAGTGAATTTGGTGCTATATAATTGTGTGATTAACATTATAAAAGCGCTGCATGTCAGTGGGCATTTTGTGTTCACAGACATTGTGTTACTGGCGTTAAGTTGTGAACTGGCAAATCCTATCTGTGTCCCTCTGACAGATTTTACTGTGGGTCTGTCCCCTATAAGTCCCGGAGTGTCTGGTGTGGTTGTGCACGTGTGTGACATGTCTGTGGCAGGGAACTCTTCCTCTGTGGGAGACATGTTAGGGACACAGAGGTGTAATATGACACCAAGAGCCTGACTGGGTAAAAGGTTACATGATAGTGTGAATCATATCAGTAATAGGTTGGACTGAATTTCATACAGAAAATAATCTGTTGAAGATGTGATTTTTAATAGTTCTGACTTTCATCCACAGGGACCCCTCTGGGTCACATACAAATTTGCACAAGTAATACAAACTGATACCGACATGGACTCTGATTCTTGTGTTGACACTAGTGATTCCAGGGGAATAGGTCCTAAGTTAGCAAAAAAGCATTGAAAACATTTTTTAGCTATAAAGGAGGTGTTAGAAGTTACGAAGCCCCTTCTTTTACCACAAGGAGAGGGTTTACTTTAGTAAAGAAGTAATATAATTTTCCCTCCATCTCAGGAGCTGAACAGTCTCTTGGAGGGAGTCTGATTTAACCTGAAAAGAAATTTCAGGTTCCCAAAAGGAATTCAGGCAGCTTACCTTTTTCCAAAAGGTGGGAGTCACCCCGCATTTTAGACAGGGCCCTATTATAAAAGAGAAAAGGTGTTTCTCCCTGCGCCAGGAATGGCTTCACTTAAGGAGCCGACAGGCACAAGTGAGTGAGGTGATCTATTGATGTGGCCAATGGGACACTACTCAGGCCTACCATTGTCTGTGCGTGGGTGAGTAGTGCTATTGAGAAGTGGTCAGAAAACTTGTCATTAAACATTGACACAATAGATGGAGACGAGATACTCCTAACGTTAGGTCATATCAAAGATGCTGCTGCATACGTACTAGAAACCATGAAATATATTGGTCTCTTGGGATCAATGGCAGTATTGGCTCGGAGGGCGTTGTGGATTCGTCAGTGGAATGCTGATGCAGATTCCAAAAGAAATCTGGAGGCTCTCCCGTATAAAGGTGAGGCCTTGTTGGGTGATGCGCTGGATGCGTTAGACTCGCCGGCTACCGCAGGTAAGTCAACATTCTTGCCTTATGCTCCTACACTGGCAAAAAAGAAACATCTCTCTCACATGCTGTCCTTTCGGCCCAACAAATACAAAAAGGCCAAAGGTTCCCCCTTTTTATGCAGGTAGAGGAATGGGAAAAGGAAAGAAATCCGTAGCGTCTCCCGGATCGCAGGAGCAGAAGTCCACCCCTGCTTCTTCCAAATCTGCAGCATGACGCAGGGGCTCCCTTGCAGGAGTCCGCTCAGGTGGGAGCATGTCTGAAACTTTTCAGTTAAATCTGGATTCAATCTGGCCTGGACCCATGGGTCTTACAAATAGTGTCCCATGGGTACAAACTAGAGTTTCAAGACGTCCCCCATGCCGATTTTTCAAATCGACCTTGCCAGCTTCTATTCCAGAAAGAGAGGCAGTAACAACGGCAATTCAAAAATGATATCAGGATCAGGTCATTGTCCTGGTACCCTTTTCACAGCAAGGAGAAGATTTTTATCTTCGTAGTTCCGAAGCCGGACGGCTCGGTCAGACCGATTTTAAACCTGAAAAATCTGAATCTCTACCTGAAAAGGTTCAAGTTCAAAATCGAATCCCTGAGGGTAGTGATTTCCAGTCTGGAGGAGGGGGACTTCATGGTGTCAGTAGACATAAAGGATGCTTACTTGCATGTTCCCATTTATCCTCCGCACCAAGCTTATCTGAGATTCGCAGTACAGGATTGCCATTAGCAGTTCCAGACGTTGCCGTTCGGACTCTCCAAGGCACGAGGGTATTCACCAAGGTGATGGCGGAGATGATAGTCCTCCTTCGTCAAAAAGGAGTCAATTTAATTCCTTATCTGGACGAACTCCTGATAAAAGCGAGATCCAGGGAACAGTTGGTGCAGAACATCGCACTCTCCCTGTCAATACTCCAACAACACAGTTGGATCATGAATTTTCCAAAGTCGCAGTTGAAACCGACCACAAGATTGTCCTTTTTAAGGATGCTTCTGGACACAGAAGTACGGAGAGTATTTCTTCCAGTGGAAAAGGCTTTGGAAATCCAGAAAATGGTCAAACAAATATTGAAACCAACAAGCGTGTCGATCCATCAATGCATTCGGTTGTTGGGGAAAATGGTAGCGGCCTACGAGGCCATACAGTTTGGCCGATTTCATGCCAGAGTATTCCAGTGGGACCTGTTGGACAAGTGGTCCGGATCCCACCTACACATGCACCAGAATAATCCTGTCCCCCAAAGCCAGGATTTCGCTCCTGTGGTGGCTACATAGTTCTCACCTACTAGAGGGATGCAGGTTTGGGATTCACGACTGGGTCCTAATAACCACGGATGCAAGTCTCCGAGGCTGTGGAGCTGTCACACAGGGGGAAAGCTTCCAAGGAAAATGGTCAAGTCAGGAAGCCTGCCTTCACATAAACGTTCTGGAATTGAGAGCCATTTACAACGGCCTTCTACAAGTGGTACATCTTCAAGATCATCCCATGTAGATCCAGTCAGACAATGTTAAAGCAGTCACGTACATAAACAGGCAAGACGGAATGAAAAGCAGCGCGGCAATGCAGAGGTGACAAGGATTCTCCTCTGGGCAGAAAGACATGTAAGAGCTCTGTCAGCAATTTTCATTCCGGGAGTGGGCAACTGGTAAGCAGACTTCCTCAGCAGACACGATCTCCATCCAGGAGAGTGGGACCTCCACCAAGAAGTCTTCGCAGAGGTGACAAGTCTTTGGGGAGTTCCTCAAGTAGACATGATGGCATCTCGTCTAAACAATAAATATTGTTCTAGGTCGAGAGACCCTCAAGAAATAGCAGTGGATGCACTGGTGACCCAGTGGGTGTTTCAGTCCGTATATGTTTTCCCTCCATTTCCACCAATTCCAAAAGTTCTAAAAATAATAAGAACAAGAGTTCGAGCAATCTTCATTACCCCAGACTGGCCAAGGAGGTCTTGGTATCCAGATCTTCAGGAGTTGCTCATAGAAGATCCTCGGGCTCTTCCGCCTCGCGAGGACCTGCTGCAGCAGGGGCCATGTGTGTATCAATACTTACTGCATCTACGTTTGACGGCATGGCTGTTGAGCGCTGGATCCTAGCCCGAAAGGCTATTCCCAAGGAAGTCATCCCCACTCTTATTCAGGCCAGGAAAGGAGTAACGTCTAAACATTACCACCGTATTTGGAGAAAATATGTGTCTTGGTGTGAATCCAAGAAAGCTCCTACGGAAGAGTTTGAGTTGGGATGTTTTCTCCATTTTCTGCAGGCTGGTGTGGATGCAGGCCTTAGATTGAGGTCAATCAAGGTCCAGATTTCGGCCTTATCAGTTTTCTTTCAAAAACAATTGGCCTCCTTTCCACAAGTTCAGACCTTTGTGAAAGGGGTTCTGCACATCCAGAATCTATTTGTGCCTCCAGTGGCACCATGGGACCTTAATGTGGTGTTGCAGTTCCTTCACTCGGATTGGTTTGAACCTCTGCAGGAGATAGAGTTGAAGTTTATCACTAGGAAAGTGGTGGTGCTTTTGGCCTTGGCATCCGCACGGCGGGAGTCGAAGTTGGGGGCTTTGTCTCACAAGAGCCCTTACCTGATCTTCCATGAAGATAGGGCAGAGTTGAGAACTCGCCAACAATTTCTTCTAAAGGGGGTTTCATCTTTCCACATAAACCAACCTATTGTGTTGCCAGTGGCTACCAGTCTCTAGATGTGGTTAGAGCTTTGAAGATTTATGTTGCAAGAACAGCTCAGATATGGAAAACAGAGGCTCTGTTTGCCCCGTATGCTCCCAACAAGATTGGGTGTCCTGCTTCTAAGCAGACTATTGCGTGCTGGATCAGAGGTATGATTCATCACGCTCACTCCACGGCAGGATTGCCGATACCGAATTCGGTGAAGGCCCATTCTACTAGGAAAGTGGGCTCATCCTGGGCTGCTGCCCGAGGTGTCTCTGCTTTACAACTTTGCTGAGCAGCTACTTCGTCAGGGTCAAACACATTTGCTAAATTTTATAAGTTTAACACTTGGCCGATGAGGACCTCAAGTTTGGTCACTCTACCGCCCGTACTGGAGCTTTGGTATAAACCCATGGTACTGAAGTGGACCCCAGCATCCTCTAGGACGTATGAGCAAATAGGATTTTAATACCTACCGGTAAATCCTTTTCTTCTAGTCCTTAGAGGATGCTGGGCACCCGACCTGGTGCGTACTTTACCTGCAGTTTGTTCTTTATAGTTACACAAGTTGTGTTTCATTTGTTTTCAGCATGTTGCTGTAAATGGTCCATGCCTGTTGGCGTGTGTCATGTTGAATGCCATGTTGTGCTGCATGGTTGAGGTGTGAGCTGGTATTAATCTCACCATTAGTATAAAAGTTAATCATTTCCTCTAAATGTCTGTCTCCCTGGGCACAGTTCCTATAACTGAGGTCTGGAGGAGGGACATAGAGGGAGGAGCCAGTTCACACCCTTGAAAAGTCTTAAAGTGCCCATGGCTCCTGCAGAACCATCTATACCCCATGGTACTGAAGTGGACCCCCAGTATCCTCTGTGGACTAGGAGAAAAGGATTTACCGGTAGGTATTAAAATCCTATTTATTCTGATATTATTTCACTAAGACCCGTCTTCTAAATCAATGACTTTATCACGAATAGAGACCATGGGGTTAATTCCAAGTTGATCGCAGCAGGAAATGTTTTAGCAGTTGGGCAAAACCATGTGCACTGCAGGGAGGCAGATATAACATTTGCAGAGAGAGTTATATGCAGTAATACGAAGCACAGGCCGGGCGCCCAGCATCCTCTACGGACTACGAGAAAAGGATTTACCGGTAGGTAATTAAAATCCTATTTTCTCTTACGTCCTAGAGGATGCTGGGATCCATTTAGTACCATGGGGATGAACCAAAGCTCCCAGTACAGGAGGGAGAGTGCTGAGGTTCCTGCAGAACTGATTGACCAAACTTGAGGTCCTCAGAGGCCAAAGTATCGAACTTGTAAAACTTAGCAAATGTGTTCGAACCTGACCAAGTAGCTGATTGGCAAAGCTGAATATCTGAGACACCCCATTCAGCTGCCCAGTAAGAACCCACTCTACGGGTAGTGTGGGCATAAACAGATTTGGAATTGGCAATCCTGCCGTGGAATAAGCATGCTGGATAGAAAGCCTGATCCAGTGTGAAATTGCTTAGAAGCAGGACACCCAATCTTGTAGGGATCATAAAGGACAAATAGTGCGTCCGACTTCCTGTGACGAGTAGTTCTCTTCACATAGATTTTCAAAGCCCGCACGACATCCAAGGACTTTGAGGTAATTGAGGTGTCAGTAGCCACTGGCACTACAATAGGTTGGTTGATATGAAAAGCCGACACAACCTTAGGGAGAAATTGCTGATGCGTTCTGAGCTCAGCTCTATCCTCATGGAAAATCAAGTAGGGGCTCTTGTGCGACAATGCCCCCCATTCTGACACACATCTGGCAGAAGCCAAGGCCAACAACGTGACCGCCTCCCAAGTAACAAACTTTACGTCCACCTCCTGTAAAGGTTCGAACCAATCCGATTGCAGGAACTGCAGCACCACATTAAGATCCCAAGGTGCCATAGGAGGCACAAAGGGTGGTTGGATGTGCAGAACTCCTTTGAAGAAAGTCTGAACCACAGGGATAGCAGCCAATTGTTTCTGGAAGAAAATAGGCCGAAATCTGGACCTTGATGGAGCCCAAGCTTAGGCCAACATCCACACCTGCTTGCAGAAAGAGGAGAAAATGTCCCAGTTGAAACTCCACCGTAGGAAACTTCTAGGATTCACACCAAGACACATACTTTTTCCAAATCCGATGGTAATGCTTAGACTTTACCCCTTCCTAGCTTGGATCAGAGTAGGAATAACCCTATGCAGAATGCCCTTCCGAACTAAGATCTGGAGTTTAACCTCCATGCCGTCGAACGTAGCCGTGGTAAGTCTTGATAGGTGAATGACCCCTGCAGTAGAATGTCCTCGCGAAGAGGAAGAGGCCTCGGATCCTCCAGCAGTAAAGCCAGAAGATGTGCGTACCAAGCCAGCCTTGGCAAGTCCGGAGCAGTGAGGATCGCCGGAACTCTTGATCTTTTTATTAGTTTGAGAATCCTTGGGATGAGTGGAAGTGGAGGGAACACATACATTGACTGGAACACCCACGGAGTCACCAGGGCGTCCACCGCCACTGCCTGTGGGTCTCGTGACCTGGAACAGTTCCTCCGAAGCTTCTTGTTGAGCTGAGAGGCCATCAGGTCTGAGGTACACATCGGCGTGTTACCTCTGCGAATACCTCTGGGTGGAAGCCATATTCTCCTGGATGGAGATCATGTCTGCTGAGGAAGTCCGCTTCCCGGTTGTCTACTCCCGGAATGAAGATCGCCGCCAGCGTGTGTCTTTCTACCTCTGACATTGCAGCCCTGCTCTTCGTTCCACCCTGTCAGTTTATGTAGGACACCACTGTTAGATTGTCCAACTGAACCTGAATGGCTCGGTCTTGCAGAAGATGAGCCGCTTGTAGAAGGTCATTGTATATGGCCCTTAGTTCCAGAATGTTTATTGGGTGGACAGATTCCCGGCTTGACCACTTTCCTTGGAAGTCTTTTGGGTGACTGCTCCCCAACCTTTGAGGCTTGTATCCGTGGTTTGAAGAATCCAATTCTGAATCCCGAACCTGCGGCCCTCGGGCAGGTGAGAAGTTTGCAGCCACCAGAGTAGTGAAATTCTAGCTTTCGGCAACAGGCGTATCCGCTGGTGCATGTGAAGATGCGATCCCGACCACATGTCCAAGAGATCCAGCTGGAAGTACCATGCATGGAATCTTCCATATTGTAGGCTACCATCTTCCCCAGAAGGCGAATGCACCGACGATCCGATACCCGGGGAGGTTTCAAGACATCCCGTACCATTGATTGGATCACCAACGCTTTCTCCACTGGTAGAAACACCCTCTGCACTTCCGTGTCGAGTATCGTCCCCAGGAAGGTCAGTCTCCTTGTCGGCTCCAAATGTGACTTTGGAAGGTTCAGGATCCACCCATGATCTCAGAGTAGTTGAGTTGAGAGCGCAATACTCTGCAACAGCTTCTCCTTGGAAGATGCCTTTATCAGCAGATCATCCAGATATGGAATTATGTTCACTCCCTGTTTGCGTAGGAAGAGCATCATCTCTGCCATAACCTTGGTGAACACCCTCAGAGCTGTGGAGAGGCCAAATGGCAACGTCTGGAACTGATAGTGACAGTCCTGTAGTGCAAACCGTAGATAGGCCTGGTGAGGCGGCCAGATCGGAATATGAAGGTACGCATCCTTGATATCTAGGGATTAAAGAAGAAAAAAACGAAAACTGCTTCTACAGCGCCTCAATTGCAGGAGGCTAATAATCAAATTGTCCTGATACGTGCGCGGCTGAAAAACACTATGTGGGTGTTTGGTTAGAGAATATAGAAACAGAAAAAATCAGCTGTGCAAAGTATCAGGGAAAAAAACAGTACAATTTTAGGAGAGCCGATGTATGTATATAAATTGATTTATTAATGAAAAAGCATAAAATAGCAGTAAAATAGCATCTTTTACTGCTATTTTATGCTTTTTCATTAATAAATCAATTTATATACATACATCGGCTCTCCTAAAATTGTACTGTTTTTTTCCCTGATACTTTGCGCAGCTGATTTTTTTCTGTTTTGATATCTAGGGATACTAGGAAATCCCCCTCCTCCAGACCTGAGATCACCGCTCTCAGAGACTCCATCTTGAATTGGAAAACCCTCAAGTAGGAGTTCAACGACTTCAGGTTCAATATAGGCCTTACCGAACCATCTGGTTTCAGTACCACAAACAGGTTTGAGTAATAACCCTTGGTTTTTGGGTGAGGTGGAACTGAAACAATGACATTTGTTCGTACCAATTTTTGAATGGCTTCCTGTAGGATAGCACTTTCTGTCAGCGTCGCTGGTAAGCCTGATTTGAAGAATCTGTGAGGTGGGAGTTCCTGAAACTCCAGTCTGTCCCCCTGGGTAACAATATCCGTCACCCAGGGGTCTAGGCATGATGACGCCCAGACGTGACTGAAATCTTTTAGTCTCGCTGCCACCTGTCTGATCTCCAGGCTGAGAGGTCCACCATCATGCTCAATATTTGAAGGAAGCAGAACCTAGTTTCTGTTCCTGGGAACCTGTTGGTGCAGGTTTTTTAGATCTTTCCCGACCTTCTCTAAAGAAGGTGGGAGGGTTTTTGGATTTTTTACATTTTGTGGCTTGAAAGGACTGCAGTGTAGGTGTAGGATAAGATTTCCTAGCTGAGGCTGCTGCGGAGGGAAGAAATGTCGACTTACCCGCGGTCGCCGTGGAAATCCACGCATCCAATGCGTTCCCAAATAGTGCCTGACCTGGTTCTCCATACTTTTCTTGGATTCTTCATCCACAGTCCATTGGCGTAGCCAGAGTCCTCTGCGTGCCGAGAGAGCCATGGAAGTGGCCCTTGCATTAAGCAGGCCAATGTCCTTCATTGCCTCCACCATCTAACCTGCAGAATCCTGTATGTGACATAAAAACAAGTCAATGTCACTCCTATCCATAGTATCTAAGTCCTCTAGTAAGGTACAAAACAATAGATATGGAAGTGCGCAGCCAATAGCAGCAGGTAAGAGGAAGGTCAATTCCTCAAATAAAAACTAAACAGTAAGAGAGAATATATACCAGCGCTGGCTGAACAAATTAATAAAAAGATGGTTTGCTTCATGTAAAATTAAAAACAATTTATTAACACATTTTATGTAAAACAGTTAAAAGAAACAAATTCCTATTACCACTAGGTGGCGATGTAAATTGAGAATGTCTTATCTGGATCAACTGATTAGATACATTTGTGACTCTCATGTATTGGCAATCAATGTCCATTCCTTAAGGCTAGGACAGCCTCCCAATATGCATTCACTGTATTAGGTAAATAGTTACCAGATCCACATGACAATGGGCATCAGCATTAGGATATGTCCATTTAAAGCTGTAGAAGTGGATCAATCCGGTTTGATGAAATGTCCAGTGATGGGAGAAAAAGTTCAATAAGTGCCGGAGGATGACAAAAATCTTGCAGGCCAATTCAGAGAGTGGAATCCAGATATGGAATGAGCTCAACGCATTTCACTGGTATAATCCAGCTTCCTCAGGAGCATAAATCCCATGGGTGTTGGGTACTCTATTTATACCCTTCTTAATGATTCAATAAGCACCACCCGTTGTACAGTGAGTCCTGGCAAAGAATGGGCCAACCTGAAGATTGTCACTGGCCAGCTCTTGCGCTGATGCACATAAAAGGGGAGGGAGACGTCACTGGGGATTCAATTTACATCGCCACCTAGTGGTAATAGGAATTTTTTTCTTTTAACTGTTTTACATAAAATGTGTTAATAAATTGTTTTTAATTTTACATGAAGGTGCCTGACCACTTTACTATGGCTTTAGTGATCCACGCACAAGCAATAGTGGGCCTTAAAGCCACGCCTGTAGAGTGTATAGTGATTTGAGCGTAGTCTCAATCTTGCGATCAGCCATCTCCTTTAAGGCGGTTGAACCAGGAACAGGTAAAACCATCTTTTTAGACAGCCTAGATACAGAAGCGTCTACTATAGGTGGGTTTTCCCACTTCTTCCTATTCTCTTCAGGGAAAGGGAAAGCAATGAGAATTCTTCTAGGGATCTGGAATTTTTTCTCTGGGTTTTCTCAAGATTTTTCAAACAAGGAGTTTAACTCCTTAGAAGCAGGGAAGGTAAGCGAGGACTTCTTATTTACTGTAAAATAAGATTCCTCTACTTGTGCCGGAACCTTCTCAGAAATATACAAAACATCCCTAATGACTTCAATCATTAGCTGCACCCCTTTAGCAAGGGATGCATCCCCCCCCCCTGAATATCCCCATCACCTTCCCCTGTATCAGAGTCGGTATCAGTGTCGGCTTGCATTATCTGGGCAAGTGTACTTTTTTGGGGTATGTAGGTGGGGTTTTAGATGAAGTAGTGGGAGCTGAATACTTCATACCCACAACAGATTGTTTCAATACCTGCGTCTCTTTCTCAGTATGTGACATCCTTGTTGAAATCTGGGATATCATTCCCCTTAAAGAATCCACCCATGGGGGTTTGGATTCAGAATGCCGAGACAGCACATTGCAGTCCTGAGTACATGGAATAGACTCCTCAGGAGAAGATACACACTCTGCAGCACAGGACACAGAGTCCTTAGACTTGGTAATGTGGATATACACACTCACACTCACACACACACACACACACACAGGAAAATGTCAGACACAGTTTCCCCCAGAGTACCTTCAGAGAGTCACAGAGTATAAGGAGCCAGCCACACAGCGCCCCTGTAGGCAGTTATTATGATAAAAGCCTGACGCTGACTGACTGACCTAAATAGGGAGGGCAGCGCTCCCTGTCAGTGTCCTAGTTCCTATGATCTGCAGGGAGAAAATGGCGCTGGTGAGTGCTGGATCCGCTCTGAGAGGAAGCCCCGTCCCTTGTAATGGCGCGGCTTCCCGCAGTAATTGTTTATACTGGCCTGAGGATTTTAGTGATAACAGGAGGATTAGCCCCTGTTAGCTGTGTGACCAGTGTAGGGTTTATCCGCACTGGCTCAGGACGCCCTTCAAAGCGCCTACACTGTGTGTTGCTGAGCCTTCCTGGAGCACAGCATGTCAGAGCTGCGCTTCCACCCTTGTGCCGCCATACCCGCTGGCGACCCGCTAACCGGGATGCCAGCGCTGTACTCACCACTTTTCTTTCTTCTAGCTTTATTAGCTGGTGGCGCCCGTGCTACGGGAGCAAGCAGTCGCCTCGTAGGCTTGTGATCAGCAACCTCAGGAGCTCAGTGTCCTGTCAGCGGAGTAGAGAACCATTAACTCTTCAGGAAGTTGGTTCCTACCCCCCCACCCCCTCTCCCTAAGTCCCATGAAGCAGGGAGGCTGTTGCCAGCAGCCTTCCTGTAACCTAACTAACTCTAGAAAATAAACAACTCCTAGGAGCTCCCCTAGCTGTGACCGCCTCCTCCGGGCACATTTTCTAAACTGAGTCTGATAGGAGGGGCATAGAGGGAGGGACCAGTCCACACTATTAAACTCTTAAAGTGCCAGTGTCTCCCAAAGGACCCGTCTATACCCCATGGTACTAAATGGACCCCAGCATCCTCTAGGACGTAAGAGAAAGTAGATTATAACCTAGCAGATGATGATGATGATTACAGGGTATAATGTGGTGTATTGCATGTAAAGTACCTTGTTCCACACCTACTCTGCTGTAGGAATATACCTTTATATAAGTAACACATGTACAGGCTTACCAGCGTATGAGCACACATAAAGGAATGCTACCTTACCAATGCTTCCAGGAGTAACGTTAGGAGACATTTCTCTGATCCATCAGCTCATATGACTGATGTTATTGTTCATCTAGAATCTCCAATTCATACGATATGTTCCCCATCCATTGTTTTACATTGGTGCTGACATAGGACTTGGCGAGTGACTACATCTCCATTTATACTTCATGGTTAGTTACCAGTACAAGAGAGAGATATATCTAAGTCTTATTATAATATTACATTTGTTATTGTGAGTGTTCTCAGGAGGGTGGACACAATGATAATCTGAGACATAATATTATAAAGCCTTCATTAAAAGTTATGTTTTATTATACACACACATTTACAATTAAGTGTCCCAGAGAGTCGTCTTCTCCTATTGTTTACAAGATTAATATTGTTACAGAAAATGTCACATTTCCATAATGTATTTTATTTCCAGCAGATGGACACACAAGCAGAAATATCTCAGAAGGACATCTAATGTTATCCCCGGATTGTGACATAAAAGATAATGACAGCAGACAGGATTCTCCAGGAGATAATCCCATTACCCCAATTATACATCCAGCTCTATCAGCTGATCCCTCTGATCCTGGGAAATGTTCTCCTGATCACTCTGATATTGGTGCATCTGTTCCAGCTCTGAGAGTAGATACAGTGTTTCCCTGTTCTATAGATGCCAAATGTTTTACACAGAACACAAAGCCTATTAACCCACACACAGGTAAGGCAGGTGAAATGCCACTGATATGTTCTGAGTGTGGGAAATGTTTTACACAGAAATCACAACTTGTTAGACATCAGAGAAGTCACACAGGTGAGAAGGGATTTCCATGTTCTGAGTGTGGGAAATGTTTTGCACACAAATCAGATCTTGTTAGACATAACAGAAGTCACACAGGTGAGAAGCCATTTTCTTGCTCTGAGTGTGGAAAATATTTTGCACACAAATCACATCTTGTTATACATAACAGAAGACACACAGGTGAGAAGCCATTTTCTTGCTCAGTGTGGGAAATGTTTTGCACTGAAATCAGATCTTGTTAGACATCACAGAAGTCACACAGGTGAGAAGCCATTTCCATGTTCTGAGTGTGGGAAATGTTTTACACAGAAATCACAACTTGTTACACATCACAGAAGTCACACAGGTGAAAAGGCATTTCCATGTTCTGAGTGTGGGAAATGTTTTGCACACAAATCAGATCTTGTTATACATCACAGAAGTCACACAGGTGAGAAGCTGTTTTCTTGCTCTGAGTGTGGGAAATGTTGTGTAAGTAAATCACATCTTGTTATACATCAGAGAAGTCACACAGGTGAGAAGCTGTTTTCTTGCTCTGAGTGCAGGAAATGTTTTGCACATAAATCACATCTTGTTAGACATCAGCGAACTCACACAGGTGAGAAGCCATTTCTATATTCTGAGAAATAAATCAGCTCTTGTTACACACAATAGACATCACTCAGGTGAGGAACCATTTTAATCTTCTGGAGTATAGTTATCATTGCCATGCGTTGTTCTTCAAGGTTCTTATCCTATCTCCTATGCTTTTTGCAATGTACATGTTACCACTGAGTGAAATAATCAGATGTCATGTCCTCATCTACCACTGCTATGCAGATGACTTGTCTTTTGCTCCGGGTACTGAGAACCAAGTACCAATCCTAAATGGTTGTCTAGCTGAGCTATAGGTATGGGTGATGCCAGTTGGCTGTGACAGTCCTGGCGAAATAGGTCCTTAAGATAGAAGCTAGAGTTACAAAATGCTGATCCTGTATGGAATCTTGGTGTCCTGAAAGGTGGAGTGACACTTAGACATCAGGTATCTGCCACAATCAGATCCTCATCTGAGGAACATAGCCAGACTCCATCACTTATTTCCCTCAGAAGATCTACCTACAGTCATACATGTACTTGTATCATCATGCATAGACTACTGCAATGTCCTCTACCTGGGTCTCCCAGCAAAAGAATTGCACTGGTTGTAGCTTGTGCAGAATGCAGCAGCCAGGCTGTTACCTAACCAGCCCTTTCCTGCCACATAACACCCATTCTCTGCTCCCTTCACCGGCTGCCTGTAAGATGGTGACTATTACATAATCTTACTGACTCTCCCAGTCCTACATGACCAGGGTCCATGGTACCAGAAGCAGCTTCTGCCTCCTTACTGCCCTGCTTTCTTCCATCTGCATAGGGGTTAATCAGAGATGAACACAGATGTGACATCACGTAGCCCCCCGGAAAATGGTCCCGGCCCACCCGCATTTACCCCTCAGGGATGCGACCACAATGTGTGTCTGCGCGGCCGCTACGCACGTGTATATTGCCACCACCAGCAAACTGCTGCGGGCCGCTATTGCGGCTGGATCTGAATGACCCCCATAGGGTTTTGGCTCTCCTGATCTGTTTTACTTACCTGCAATACTATAATGTAACTTGAATTGTTTCTGTGCTTTAAGGATATTTTATCCATGTTGTGCAGAGTAAAGTATTTTTTAAGTTTAAAATATAGAGAAAAATCTGTGTATTAAAGATATGAAATAAAGTTGTTTAAAAACAAAAGATTTCCGTTGAGTCTTTTTATGTGTCTGTGTATTATCTTATTTCCAGATAATTGTCGCTATGGTGACAGAAACAATTTCCTGTTAATGTGTCACTTGTATTGTTACTTTTGTGTCCAGCGGGTGGGCTCGGAAATGTTATCCTTTTCCTCGCTGCCCCAGTTGCTGGAGAAAATGAAGGAGGAGCTGTTGACGGGTCACGTTCCGCTTGAGCTGACAATTTTCTCACCAGCAGGTCTTTCCACCTCTGCAGACTTGTGTCCGGAAAGAGAGATACAACGTAGGCTTTACACCTAGGATCGAGCACGGTGGGAAAAGGTAGTGCTCTGATTTCAACAGATTGACCACCCTTGAATCCTGGCAAAGCGAATGAAGGGCTCCATCATATATGAACCAACCGATAGAGGGAATAATCCGAAAGTGTTAATACCAAAGATTAGCTAATCTGGTTGGAGGCGCGCCATTAAGCAAATTGCAATGAGTGGCTAGTGGGTTTAGAAAAAAATGCTTGTGGGCTTATATCTAAAGAAGCCTTAATGTGTGGCACACTCTTTTTCTTTATGTTTCATGAATAAATTAAAACATAACTTTTATTTTTTTATTTAAGATCGATTTTTCAATAGGCATGACATAAGGCAATTGATTGTCAGCCTGGAAAGACAAAAAATGAATGAAAGATATAAAATAATTTATATACCAGCACTACCTATGTATGGGTATATGGGTAGTGCAATAATTGATATAAGCAAGTGAAATATAAAAGGAATTTAAACACAGGTTTTGTTTATAAAATTTATGAGATCCTTTCACAACGGGATTGTGATCTCAGAGAAAAACTTACAGCTGCGCCCTGCAGAGCATTACTACTGCATACAACCTCAGTGCTCCCTGCAGAGCTTTACTACTACATACAACCTAAGTGCTCCCTGCAGAGCGTAACTACTGCATACAACCTAAGTGCTCCCTGCAGAGCGTCACTACTGCATACAGCCTAAGTGCTCCCTGCAGAGCATTACTACTGCATACAATCTAAGTGCTCCCTGCAGAGCGTTACTACTGCATACAACCTAAGTGGCCTTTTCTGGTAACCACTATGTCTTACAATGACCACTTTGTTACTACCCGTAGCATATCACACGTTAAGACAGTGTTACTACCTATAATGTGTAACAGTGGGATCGTTCTCAAAGGCACAAAGAAACATATATGTTAAATGTTTCACTTGCTTATATCAATTATTGCTCTACCCGTATACCCATACATAGGTAGTGCTGGTATATAAATTATTTTATATATTTCCTTAAGTTTTTGTCTTTCCTGGCTGACAATCAATTGCCTTATGTCATGCCTATTGAAAAATCTATCTTAAATAAAAATAATAAAAGTTATGTTTTCATTTATTCATGGAACATAAACAAAAAAGAGTGCGCCACACATTAAGGCTTCTTTAGATATAAACCCTCCATCTACAAGTCCCACATACTTTGCGGAATCGCTCTGTCTTAGCTCCTCATTCAATTTCTTAAACTGCTTCTGCAAAATCCTGATGAGGGGAATGACCTGACTCAGGCTGGCAGTGTCTGAACTGACTTCACGTGTGGCATGTTTGAAGGGTTGGAGAACCTTGCACAAGACGGAAATCATTCTCCATTGCGCTTGAGTCGGGTGTATTCCCCCTCCTTTGCCTATATCGTAGCCAGATGTATAGGCTTGAATGGCCTTTTGCTGCTCTTCCATCCTCTGAAGCATATAGAGTGTTGAATTCCACCTCATTACTACCTCTTGCTTCAGGTGATGGCAGGTCAGGTTCAGGAGTGTTTGCTGGCGCTCCAGTCTTCGGCACATTGTGGCTATATGCCAAAAGTGGCCCATAAATTTTTTGGCCCACCGACAGCATCGCCTACACGCCCCTGTCATTTTTCAAAATAATTCTGTACCACCAAATGAATTGTATGTGCAAAACATGGGACGTGCTGGAATTTGCCCAGATGTAATGCACGCACAATATTGGTGGCATTGTCCGATATCACAAATACCTAGGAGAGTCTAAGTGGGGTAAGCCATTGTGCGATGATGTCCCTCGGTTTCCGTAAGAGGTTGTCAGCGGTGTGCCTCTAATAGAAACCGGTGATACACAGCGTAACCTGCCTAGGAACAAGTTGGCATTTGTGAGATGCTTCTACTGGTGCCTCCGCTGCTGTAGTTGCTGCGGGAGACAATTCATCTACTCAGTGGGCTGTCACAGTCATGTAGTCCCTATTCTGCCCTGCTCCACTTGTCCACATGTCCATGGTTAAGTGGACACTGGATACATCCGTATTTTTCAGGACACTGAGGACACTTTTCTTAATGTCCCTGTACAGTCCGGGAATCGCTTTCCTAGTGAAGTGGAATCTAGACAGGATTTGGTATCGGGGACACAGAACTGTCTAAAACCCACTGCACTAATGGTGGATACCGGACACACGTCTACCACCAGCATAGTTGTTATGGCCTCAGTTATCTGCTTTGCAACAGGGTGACTGCGGTCATATTTCATCTTCCTCACAAATGACTGCTGGACAGTCAATTGCTTAGTTGAAGTAGTACAAGTGGTCTTCTGACTTCCCCTCTGGGATGATGATCAACTTCCAGCAGTAACAATAGCAGCGGCGGCAGCAGGAGTAGGCGTACCACTGAAGGATCCTCCAGAGGAATCCCAGTCAGGAGATGACTCGTCAGTTATGCCAGTGACATGGCCTGCAGGACTACTGACATTCCTGACTGAGGAAATTGCGTTGAGGGAGTTGGTGGTGTGGATTGCAGGAGCTTGGGTACAACAGGAAGAAGGGATTTAGGTGTCAGTGGACTGCTTACGCTCTTACCTAAAGTTTCTGAACTTGACAATGACTTCTGATGAATGCGCTGGAGGTGACGTATAAGGGAGGATGTTCCTAGGTGGTTAACATCCTTACCCCTACTTATTACGGATTGACAAAGGCAACACATGGCTTGACACCTGTTGTCTGGCTTTGTGGAGAAATAATTCCACACCAAAGAGGTGGCTTTTTTGTATTTTGGCCAGGCATGACAATGGGCTTTCTCATCCCACGGACAACAACTGTCTCCACTGGTGCCTTATTCAAACAAATCACATCACCATCAGAATCCTCATCATAAACTTCCTCCTCAGTGCTAGCTACACCAATATCCTGCTCATCCTAGTGTATGTTTACAGTGACATCCTCAATCTCAATATGAGCAATTGGACTGGCGGTGCTCCTACCAGCGCTTGCACGGGGCGTGCAAATGTTGGTAGGAGCCTCCTCTTTCCATACAGTCTTGGGAAGGTCAGGCCTAGACATGGCAACCGCGGACAAACTTGGACTCTCATTGGGGATTTGTGATATCTCTGAACGCACAGTTGTATTTTCCTGTGCTTTAACAAGCTTAATTTTTTTTAAATTTTTCGAGAGGGAGGAGGGCTTCCATCATGAGAAGCTGAGCCACCAGTCATAAACATAGGCTAAGGCTTTAGCCTTCCCTTGCCACTTCGTGTCGTGAATGGCATATTGCCAATTTTACGTTTTTCATCAAATAATTTATTTATTTTCTTGATTATATATTTTTGTTTCTTGGATTTTACACGCCCTCTATGACATTGGGCATCGGCCTTAGCAGACGACGTTGATGGAACTGCATCGTCAATGTCATGACTGGTTGCGGCAGCTGCTTCAGCACTAGTACTAGGAACTGGTTCCTGATCTTCCACTATTTTTTCCTCCAAATTGTTCTCCATTTCACAGGACAGCACCCCTTTATTATTACATCACACAGAACAGTTCCCCTTTATTTTCACAGCACCCCTGTATTCTTGCTGCATACAGGACCAGTGTACTTTTTTTTAACAACAGCAGCACCCCTGAATTTTTACAACATACAAGACTGTGCCAGCACCCCTGGATTTTCACAGCATACAGGACCAGTGTGCTTTTATTTTAACAACTGCACTCCTGAATCTTTACAGCATACCGGGCCAGTGTAATATTATTTTAACAGCAGCACCCCAGTACTTTTGCAGCATACAGGGACAGTGTGCTTTTATTTTAACAACTGCACCCCTGAATTTTCACATCATACAGGACCAGTGTACTTTTTAATAACAGCACCCCTGAATTTTCACAGCATAAAGGGCCAGTGTAATATTATTTTAACAGAAGCACCCCTTTATTTTTACAGCATACAAAACTGGGCCAGAACCCCTGTGTTTTCACAGCATACAGGCCCAGTGTGCTTTTATTTTAACAACTGCACCCCTAAATTTTTACATCATACAGGGCCAGTGTAATATTATTTTAATAGCAGCACCCCTGTATTTTTACAGCATACAGGGCCAGTGTAATATTATTTTAATAGCAGCACCCCAGTACTTTTGCAGCATACAAGACTGGACCAGAACCCCTGTATTTGCACAGCATACCGGTCCAGTGTGCTTTTATTTTAACAACTGCACCCCTACATTTTTAAAGCATACAGGACCAGTGTGCTTTTAACTTAACAACTGCACCCTTTAATTTTTACAGCATACAGGGCCATTGTACTTTTATTTTAACAACTGCACCCCTGAATATTTACAGCATAAATGGCCAGTGTAATATTATTTTAACAGCAGCACTCCTGTATCTCTACAGCATACAGGACCAGTGTACTTTTATTTTAACAACTGCACCCCTGATTTTTTACAGCATACAAGACAGGGCCAGCCAGGGGTTAAAGTGAGCCGGAACGGGGCGGAACTGCGTTCCGTCAGTTCCACTTGGAGACGGAATGCAGTTCTGCCTCCTCCAGCTCACCTAACCCGATGCACTGCACGGAGATGCCGGGCACCTGCTGAGATTGTGTTACCAGTGGGCGCCCCGCTCCCTCCTCACAGCATCAGCTAGAGGCAGGAGCTCACTACTGAGCTCCAGCTTCCGGCTCTGTCAGTGTGCACAATGGGAAAGACGTCATGATGTCTTTCCCATAGTGCTGAGGAGTGGACGCCAGAAGGATCAAATCGGTCAGCCGGGGGGTGGGTTTGGTAAGTATGGTGTTTTTTTTTCTCCATATGTGTGTTTATTAACGGTGCATCTACTGGGGGCATTACTACTGGGGGCTTAACTACAAGGGGGCAATACAACTGGGGGCAAATGACAGGGGGGCATTATTACTGGGGGCAAACTAAAGGGGGCTAAACTACTAGGGGCATAACTACAGGGGCTAAACTACTGGTGGCTTTACTACTTGAGGGCTAAACTACAATGGGGCATTACTACTGGGGCTAAACTACAGGGGGGCATTACTGCTGGGGGCATAACTACAGGGGTATTACTACTGGAGGCTAAACTACAAGGGAGCATTACTACTGGGGCATAACTAAAGGGACATTACTACTGGAGGCTAAACTACAAGGGAGCATTACTACTGGGGCATAACTAAAGGGACATTACTACTGGAGGCTAAACTACAAGGGAGCATTACTACTGGGGCATAACTAAAGGGACATTACTACTGGAGGCTAAACTACAAGGGAGCATTACTACTGGGGCATAACTAAAGGGACATTACTACTGGGGCAAACTAAAAGGGGGCTAAACTACTGGAGTCATTACTACAAGAAGGCATTACTACTGGGGGCTAAACTACAAGGGGGCAAACTACTAGGGGGCATTACTACTGGGCATAACTACAGGGACAAACTACAAGGGGGCTAAATACTGGGTGCATAACTACAGGGGGCATTACTACTGGGGGTTAAACTACAAGAGGGCAAGCTACTGGGGTCAAACTACAGGGGGCTAAACTACTGCGGGTATTACTACTTTGGGGCTAAACTACAAGGGGACATTACTACAGGGGGCATTACTACAAGGGGACATTACTACAGGGAGCATTACTACAAGGGGGCATTACTACAGGGAGCATTACTACAAGGGGGCATTACTACAGGGGAGCATTTAATAATGGGCATCACTCCACAGGACATAAGAGGCACTACAACTGCAAGCATAGCACAAGTGGCACCACTCTAATGGGCTCTCTATAAGGGGCACTACCAGTACAGTGGACATTGCATAAGGAGCACTACTGCTGTGGGAATTGTATAAGCGGTGTTACTGCTGTGGGCATTATGTGTATTACGGGGTGCTATTACTGTGGGCATTATTACTATTGTGTGGCCACACCCTTTTCTTTTTGAGACCATGCCCCTTTTTTGGGGTGCGCGCCTACGTTGCATGAAAGAAGCAAATTATACTTACTGATAATTTCATTTCTTCGAGATACTTCATGGCAGCCATAACTACTGGGAATGTATCCCATTCCTAACCTTTAGACATGGGGTTGTTTTTTTTTTACACTAAGGACCACCCACTATGGGTACATAGCAGCACTCCACCCCCTTCTCCTTAGTCTTTTGAGTGTCTCCTATGACAATTGCCTCTAAGAAAACCAACTCAGGGAGGGTATATTGTAGGCTGCCATGAAGTATCTCGAAGAAATGAAATTATCGGTAAGTATAATTTGCTTCTTTCTTCTACGCTACTTCATGGCAGCCATAACTACTGGGATATACCAACGCTTATCATAGGGAGGGCAACATAAACACACAAGAAGCATTGTTCTGATGCTAAATAATACTTATTTATTTTAATGCTCCCTGAAGGACCTGCTTCCCAAAGTGGGTGTCAACAATATTTAAAGCATAATGATTAGAAAACGTGTGTATCGAAGACCACATAGCTGCTGCACAAATGTCTTTCGCCGACACTTGACTCCTCCTAGCCCAAGAAGTTTCCACGGCCCTAGTAGAGTGTGCCTTCAAACCTTCTGGAACTCTACGTCCACTTCTCTCGTAAACAAACGTCAAAAGTTCCGTTATCCATCTGGAAATGGTCTGTTTAGTAGGATTTTCACCTTTCTTTACACCCGAGTGCAGCACAAACAGATGCTTCGTTTTGCGAAAACTGCTTAACTCTTTCCACATAGATTGAAACTGCTCTAATTAGGTCTAAGTTATGCATTGCTTTCTCCTCCTCATTCTGCGGATCTGGATAAAAGGATGGTAATACAATGTCCTGACTGAGGTGAAACTCCGACACAACCTTCGGCAGGAAATCTGGATTAGTTCTAAGAACAATTTTATCCGGAAAAAAGTTGAGGTAAGGCTCCTCCGACCACAGAGCCTGTAATTCACTAACTCTTCTGGCAGTTGTGATAGCTACCAGAAACACTACTTTCCAAGTTAGGAACTTTAGCGAAATATCCTGCAGAGGCTCAAATGGAGGCAGCATCAAAGCATTGAGAACTAAGTTTAAGTCCCAAGGAGCCAGAGTTGACCTAACTCGAGGTCTTATTCTTTTAATTGCCTGACAGAACTTTTTAACCAAGTCCTCCTCAGCCAACCTCCGTTCTAATAGAATACTCAGGGCTGATACCTGAACTTTGATAGTGGACACTGCCAATCCTTTCTCAAAGCCCTCACACAGGAAAGGTAAAACTTGAGATGTTTCTGCTTCCAATGGATTAAATCTTGATCCAGACCATGAGATGAACTTCCTCCAGACCCTATAGTAAACACTAGAGGACACCCTTTTCCTTGACTGAATAAGCAAATTAAGGACCTGCTCGGATAGGCCTCTATTTTTTAACAACTGCCGTTCAATTTCCATGCCGTCAAATTAAGCTGTTGCAGATTCGGATGTAACAACGGTCCCTGACGCAGCAAGTCCTCCTTCAACGGCAACCACCAAGGACCCTGCACCGCCATCCTGAGCACTGAAGGAAACCAAACCCTCTTCGGCCAGTAAGGAAGAATTATTATTACCTGAGTCTTCTCTTCCCTGATCTTCCTGAGAGTCCTTGGAATCATGGGGAATGGAGGAAACACATACGCTAGTTTGAATGTCCAAGGAAGGGAGAAAGCATCCACTCCCCCCGTTCCTGGGAGATGATATCAGGAGAAAAAGAGTGGTATTTTTGCATTGACCTGTGTGGTCATCAAATCTACCTGAGGCCTTCCAAACTTCTGCACGATCTGCTGAAAAACTACATCGTTCAGCTCCCACTCTCCTGCTAATACTTCCTGTTTGCTGAGGAAGTCTGCCACCATGTTGTTCACCCCTGGAACATGTAGGGCTGCCAGAGTTCTGAGATGGCATTCCGCCCACCTCAATATCTTCGACACTTCCTCCATCAGCACTCGACTCCTGGTGCCCCCTTGGCGATTGTGATACGCCACCACAGACACGTTGTCCGAGAAAACTTTGAAATGCCTTCCCTGAAGCTGTTTCTGAAAATGCTGTATGGCATTCCACACTGCTCTCATCTCTCTGTGATTCGAAGATAAACCTGCTTCCTCCTTGCTCCATGTACCCTGACAGCTTCTGTGCGACATATGTGCACCCCAACCTGTTGCATTCGCATCTGTTGTCAGAACCAGGGAATGATGGTCCGATAAAGATGTCTTCCTGCTGACCAGCCGTTCGTCCATCCACCAGGTTAAAGATTCTTTTGCCTTCCAACTTAGCCTCATACGGTAATTTAGAGAATACCCTTTTTGGATGTAGTTCAGGATGTCCGATTGAAGATCTCTCATCCTCCACCTCGCCCAAGGATGACATCATCCCCAAAAGACGCATTCCCTGACGAATCTTCACACTGTCGCACCCCTTTATGAGGGTAGCTAGACTTTGAAGTTTCAGACACCTCTCTTCTGAAAGGCTTATCGTGTAGTCGAGGGTATCTACTTGCACCCCTAGGAATTGTATTATTTGTTTTGGTGACAATCTGCTTTTTTCCCAGTTTATGAGCCAGCCGTGTTCCTGCAGAATCTGTAGCGTCACACCTAACGCTATCTCCACTTTCTCTATTGACTCTCCACACACCAGCAGGTCATCCAAGTATGACCATACTGCTACTTTTTGACTTCTTATCACAGCTATGAGTGACGTCAGAACTTTGGTGAACACCCTTGGAGATGTCTTCAGACCGAACGGCAGGCAAGTGAACTGAAAGTGTTTGCCGAGGACACAAAACCTTAGGTATTTTCTGTGCCACTTGCAAATAGGAACATACCATCTTTCAAGACTGCACCGTCTTCTAGCAAAATGGTGGTTTTTGATACCATCTCTGCGACCGCTGCATCAACTTTGGGGATTGCACACCAATTAGTAAATTGTTCATCCTCTACTGGGAACATACGATCAAGTCTCTTAGTATTACCCAGCCTTTTATCAATGTTTTTCCACTCCTTACTCTCAACATCTTTCAATGCCTTATGGACTGGAAAACTCCTGTTCTTTTTAGCTTTATCACCAAACAGAATATCCTCAACAGTATGTCTGTCTTCAGGCTCTTTATAATTCATAGTCCTAAAGATATCCTTCAGAAGACTATCCACCAGCTCCAGGTTAAACTTTCTATCCTCCTCTTGCATGTCAACCGACTCTGCACTAGAGACAACCTGATAATCCTGAGAGCCCAACTCATCCACAGCATCAACTCTATCCAGAGATCTGGCTCTTTTATTCCCCCGGAACTCCGAGAGCTGTTCTTTAGTAACAAAAGACTCCTTCATCCATCTCATCAAATCTCGTATCTGTTTGGACTGCACAGACTCCTGAGAATCACTCTGCATGCACTCGTCACAGAACTTAACACTTTCAGCAGCTGCAAAGATTTTATCACAAGCTGCACACTGCATGTCCTTATGCTTCTTCTTACACAATCTCTTCTTAGGTGGAGACACACTATAAATAGCAAAATAAAACCACCTTAAAACCTAATCTGACACTCAGCAACAGAGTAAAAACCATGCCCTCTATGAGGACTTACCTCTTTAGGGCACCGACCGGCTTTTGGGGAGAAGGCTCTCTTTCCATCCTGCTGGTAAGTTCAGAGACCAGCCCAGCAACCAAATAGGAGCTTTCCTACTCCTGTGTGCAGCGCCTTTAACCTAAAACATCTGTGCCTTATAAAGGCTGCGGCATTACTGCAGACCGTCCCCCACACCATCACGGACGGCTGCTACAGCGCTTCCGCCCACCAGCCTCCGCCGCCGCCTCCCCCTAGCACTTTCGCCCACCGCCGCCTATTCCCTTCCTCGCGGGGACCTTCCGGCGGAAGCCGCGAACATCCCCTTCAGTAAGAGGACTGCCGCGCACACACCCTTCCGTGCGCGGACCCTGCCGGAAGTCGCGCGCATTAGCTTCCGAGAACGGACTCTCCGGCCAGCACACACACGTTCCCTTCACTGGACGGCCTCACCCAGCACAGGGCAGCAGAACGGCGGCCACGGGCGGCGGTTAGCACCAGAGGGGGTCAGAAAATGAGAGGTGACCGGCAGACACCTTAAGCTGATGAGAGGGGACTTACTTGACCGCCCCAGCACACTTGCCAAACACCCAGGGAGCCACCCTCTTCCAGCACAACTACCAAGGAGACGTATTAGCTGGGAACACAAATGAGGTAAGCCCCTGAAAAACACAACTCCTACCCTGTCTAGTTAGGAGACAGGAAAAAGACTAAGGAGAAGGGGGTGGAGTGCTGCTATGTACCCATAGTGGGTGGTCCTTAGTAAAAAAAAAAACTCCCTGTCTAAAGGTTAGGAATGGGATACATTCCCAGTAGTTATGGCTGCCATGAAGTAGCGTAGAAGAAAGATTGATTACTTTTTAGATATGGAAGACCTTATCTCCTCATCAGAGAAAACCATTAACTTCACAGCCATCTGGTTTCCCTGGTATGATTTCAAGGAGTCACCTGTATATCGGTCTT
The DNA here is from genome assembly GCF_028390025.1 of Pseudophryne corroboree. Classification (NCBI taxonomy): domain Eukaryota; kingdom Metazoa; phylum Chordata; class Amphibia; order Anura; family Myobatrachidae; genus Pseudophryne; species Pseudophryne corroboree. The sequence continues at coordinate 1,524,809 of NW_026967503.1, read as the reverse complement.
ATATAACTACTTAGTTCTTCCCCCATTACGTATGATGTGTCTTTCTAGCATGTTTCAGATCTCTAGTTGAGAAGGTTCCCCCCCTTATCTCCCAAAGGATTCGTTCTTTCTGTGCAGATACTCTCACCTGCCTCTACATTTCATAACTTTCCCTTTCTCTTTCTTCCTCTTCATCCCTCTCTTTCTCTCCTTTCCTATTTTCCTAAGCTGTTTCTTTTTACATGTTTTGATGTTGAAAAATAAGCAGACAACTTTTTTCCATGCTTTGGGTGCTTTAAATGTTTTATATTGACATATGATATGCAATGATATTGTCCCCTTCTTTTTGAAATGTACTGTTGTGATGATTTGTCTGCTGCCTTAATAAAAAGTTTAAATAAAAAAAATCCCAACACTAAGTTTAGGTCCCACATGTAGTGGGAGGACGGAAAAGAGGTTGTATCCTCAGAATCCCTTGCAAGATGTCACAACTGAGGGCCTGAGCTGACGGGAGGCAGCCTCAGTTGTAGGGGCTGAGATGTACCGGAACCTGGGAGGTTGTATCAGACCCCTGGACATGTAAGTAACATGAATAATAACTGCCCGAAGGCGTGACCACGACAACTTGGATAAAAGTCAATGATGTTTATTATGACAACTCCGCAACACAGCAGTAGTAAAAGAAAACGTAAAAGTCAGCAAAGAATAAATACAGTTCCTGAGTACTACAGGATGGCAGGAGCCACAGGGCACTGGTAGTGTGAGATAGTTCTTATGATCTTCTAGATGGAAAGTCCTTACCAGGCCCGACTGTAGCAATGGAGATAACCCAGGATTGTGCCAGCTGGTGTTCCAGGAAAAGCTGGGTTGCTGAAGGTAAAACAGCTGCTGTGGATACTGGCTGGAACCAGACTGTTGTTAGCACGGAGTGGATACTGGCTGGAACCAGTTAAATAATAAATGAACTTGGGAGCGATGAAATATGAACTGAAATGTAGAACTTGAGAGCGGAGAAATAATAATACCGGTGGAGAGTGGTAAAGTGTAGAAAGGACACCGGCCCTTTAAGGGAAGCTGGAAGCTGAGCTGGAAGCAGGTAATGTTGTAGCTGGAAACAGATGAATCCACAATGGATTGGAGAGTCAGGCTACACCGCAGGTGGAATGCTGGTGCGGGTCTCTATGGTGGAAGTCTTGAGACAGGAGCTGGAACCTGGAAGACAATCACAGGAGAGAGACAAACAGGAACTAGGTTTGACAACCAAAGCACTGACGTCTTCCTTGCTCAGGCACAGCTTACTTATACCTGCAGCAAGGAAGGGGTTGGCTAGGCAATTATGCAAATCAACAATACAGACAGCAGATTGGTGGAAATGATCAGATGACAGAATCCAAGATGGCTGCGCCCATGCAGACACTTGGAGGAAAGTTTGGTTTGTAATCCATGTGGTCTGGGAAACAGTAATGGCGGCGCCGGCCACCGGAGACAGGAGACGCCAGGCTGATAGATGCACATTTAACCACGCGGGCACAGCGGAGGCCGCGGCTGATGAAAACACCACTCTGACACTCTGCATGTGGAAACTCAGGAACAGCGGGATCCGGTCCTGGAACGCTGAGCCCGCCTTAGGAGGCATCTGAAGGGTAAATAATGGCGTCCAGATACCCGGATCGTGACAGCACCCCCCCCTTTAGGAGTGGCCCCAGGACACTTCTTAGGCTTTAAAGGAAACTTTGCGTGGAAATTTCGGACCAAGGCAGGAGCATGGACGTCAGAGGCATTGGTCCAAGAGCGTTCTTCAGGACCATAGCCCTTCCAGTCAATGAGATACTGAAGTTGACCGTAACGGTGACGTGAGTCCAGGATCTTGGCCACTTCATACTCAACGCCTCGTTGAGTTTGGACTTTCGGAGTTGGTGGAAGTGAGGAATGAAACCGATTCAAGATTAGCGGTTTCAACAGGGAAACATGGAATGTCCTGGGTATTTTTAAGAAGGGAGGTAACTGGAGTCTGTAAGCAACAGGATTGATGACTTGATCAATTTTAAAAGGACCGATGTAGCGAGGTGCAAACTTCATACTGGGAACTCTTAACCTCAAATTCTTCGTGGATAACCATACCCGATCACCCACCTTGAGAGCAGGAACTGCTCAACGCTTCTTATCCGCAAACTTCTTGTACCTGAACGATGCCTTGAGCAGAGCTGATCGTACGCTCTTCCAGATATTGGCAAACTGATGCAAGGTGATATCCACTGCGGGAACAGAAGTTGCTGGAAGCGGTTGGAACTCAGGGACTTTAGGGTGGAATCCAAAGTTGGTGAAGAATGGTGTTGAAGAAGATGAAGAATGATACTGGTTGTTATGACAGAACTCGGCCCAGGGAAGTAATTGAACCCAGTCATCTTGAGAGGAGGACACATAGATGCGGAGGAAGGCCTCCAAGTCCTGATTCACCCTCTCAGTTTGACCATTGGTCTGAGGATGGTAAGCCGTGGAAAACTTTAACTTGACTTGGAGGACTTGACATAAACTTCGCCAGAATTTGGCTGTGAATTGAACTCCTCGATCTGAGATAATTTCTTCCGGAAGACCGTGGAGTCGGAAGATCTCTTGTATGAATACTTGAGCCAACTTGGAAGCTGACGGAAGACCGGTGAGAGGAATGAAGTGTGCCATCTTGGTGAACCGGTCAACTACCACCCAGATGGTATTGAACTTGTTGCACATGGGCAAATCTGTAATAAAATCCATTGACAAATGGGTCCATGGTCGACGGGGAACAGATAGTGGAACCAGTTGCCCCGCAGGCGACTGGCGGGATACTTTATGTTGAGCACACTTTGGGCAAGATGCAATAAACTCCAAAACGTCCTTTTTCAGAGTTGGCCACCAATAGGACCTAGAGATAAACTCCAGGGTTTTTTGGATACCTGTATGTCCGGCAAAACGGGAAGCATGGGCCCAATGCATGAGCTTCTTCCTTAGTGTCGGCTTCACAAAACTTTTCCCTGATGGGGGCATAGAGTCCATCCCTACCGTGGAGAATGCCAACGGATTTATAATAGGATGCTTGTCTGAAGACTCTGACTCATTTTCTTGCTCCCATGAGCGGGAAAGGGCATCGGCCTTGCGATTCTGAGAGCCCGGACAGAACTGGAGTTTAAAGTCGAACCTGGAAAAGAAAAGTGCCCATCTGGCCTGACGAGGGTTGAGACATTGTGCGCCTTTTAGATATAGAAGGTTCTTGTGGTCTGTAAGGATGGTGATTGAATGAGAAGCTCCCTCCAACAGATATCTCCACTGCTCTAGAGCGAGCTTGATGGCTAGCAACTCCTGGTCGCCAATGGCATAGTTGCGCTCCGCTGGGGAGAACTTCCGTGAGAAGAAACTGCAAGGATGTAAATGACCATCTTTAGCCCTCTGAGATAACACCGCTCCTACTCCAACGGAGGAGGCATCCACCTCTAAGATGAAAGGAGAGTCGATGTCAGGCTGTTTCAGGACAGGTGCAGAGATGAACCTCTGTTTTAAAAGATGAAAAGCTTGCATGGCTTCTTCAGACCACTTGGACGGGTTAGCACCCTTCTTGGTGAAAGCAGTAATAGGCGCCACAATGGTGGAAAAGTCTCGTATAAACTTTCGGTAATAATTGGCGAACCCTAAGAACCTCTGGACCCCTTTGAGGGTTAAGGGTACCGGCCAATTCTGGATTGCTTGTAGTTTCTCAGGATCCATCTCTAGTCCGGAACCGGACACAATGTACCCTAGAAACGGAATGGACTTGACTTCAAAGACGCATTTCTCTAATTTGCAGTAGAGATGATTGACACGGAGACGGGACAGAACCTCCTTTACCCAGAAACGATGTTCCTCTAAATCGTTGGCAAAAATGAGGATATCATCTAGATAGACCACGACATGACGGTATAGAATGTCTCTGAAGATCTCATTGACGAAATGCTGGAAGACAGCTGGAGCATTGCTCAATCCGAAGGGCATGACGAGGTACTCATAATGTCCGTCACGGGTGTTAAATGCGGTCTTCCACTCGTCACCCTCACGGATCCGGATGAGATTGTATGCACCTCTCAGGTCCAACTTTGTAAAGATGGTAGCTCCGCTAACTCTGTCAAAGAGCTCAGTAATCAGGGGTAAAGGATAGCGGTTCTTGATGGTAATGTCGTTCAAACCTCTGTAGTCGATGCACGGCCGCAGACCACCATCTTTCTTCTTTACAAAAAAGAAGCCTGCGCCGGCTGGAGAAGAAGAAGGTCGAATGAACCCCTTTGCTAGGTTCTCTTTAATGTATTCCTCCATAGAATGCGTCTCGGGGAGAGACAACGGATAAGTTCGGCCTCGAGGTGGAACCTTCCCTGGAACGAGATCAATCTGACAGTCCCATTCTCTATGAGGAGGAAGGATATCAGCAGAAGCTTTACTGAACACATCCGTGAAATCTTGATATGGAGGAGGTGGCACATCAGACGACCTGGGGGAGGAAGAACAGACAGGCAATACTTTAAACAAACATGTCTCAGCACAGGAGGAACCCCATGCCAGAATTTGCGTAGTCGTCCAATCAATTGTAGGATTGTGAAGACGGAGCCATGGAAGGCCCAGGACCACAGGATGTGTGGCTCTTGGAATCACTAAAAAAGAAATAAGTTCGGAATGAAGAACTCCCACTCTCAGACGAACTGGTAGAGTCCTTAGAGAAATAACTGCATCAAAAATCTTGCTGCCATCCACGGCAGTTAGGGAAATAGACGAAGGAAGTCTCTCGGTGGGTAGGGACCACCGTTTAACATAGGCTTCAGAAATAAAGTTCCCAGCTGCTCCGGAATCAAGGAGGGCAATGACGTTCCGATAACGTTGAGCAACTTGAAGCGAGACTGGGAGATTACAATCTTGAGGAGATGGAGAGGAGATCATCACTCCTAGCCGGCCCTCTCCTTGGCGAGCTAGGATTTGGAGTTTCCCGGACGTTTGGGACAGGTATTAATGGTGTGAGACGGAGCTGCACAATAAAGACAGAGAGACTCGGAGAGACGTCTTCGGCGCTCAGCAGGAGTTAAACGGGAACGGCCAAGTTGCATGGGCTCATCTTTAGATGGTGACAGTTGACGAGGAGGAGGAGCAGAAGATTTTGGAGCATGTGATTTTCCACGCTCAGTTGCTCTCTCTCTGAAACGTAAATCAACTTTCGTGCAGAGTGAGATTAGCTCATCTAACTTAGAAGGTAAGTCTCTGGTAGCTAACTCATCTTTAATGCGCTCAGATAAGCCATGCCAGAATGCAGCATACAGAGCCTCGTCGTTCCATGCCAGTTCGGATGCCAGGATCTGGAACTGAATTAGATATTGTCCTACAGTACGTGATCCCTGGCGTAAACGGAGAATCTCAGATGAAGCTGAAGTTACCCGGCCTGGCTCGTCGAAGATACGCCTGAATGTTGACACGAAGGCAGTGTAGGAGGATAGCAGGATGTCGGACCTCTCCCATAACGGTGATGCCCAATCAAGGGCTGAGCCACTGAGAAGAGAGATAATGTAGGCAATTTTTGTACGGTCACTGGGAAAATTGCCAGGTTGTAGCTCAAACTGAATCTCACACTGGTTGAGAAATCCCCTGCAGAATCTTGGAGATCCGTCAAATTTTGCTGGCGTTGGAAGATGAAGACGTGGAGCAGAAATGGGTAAGGTGGGTGGGGTTATAGCTGGAGTCACTGTGGTTGACGCACCAGACGCGCCTGATCCACGGAGAGTTGTCTGAATCCCATCCAGCCGAGTAGAGAGATCCTGGAGACAGCGGATGATGTGGCCCTGTGCAGCCTCCTGATGTTCTAGTCGGGCTGCCAGTTCTTGCATCGGCCTGGCCGCTTGATCCTGGTCTCCGGCTGGATTCATTAGGTCAGTGCTTACTGTCACAACTGAGGGCCTGAGCTGACGGGAGGCAGCCTCAGTTGTAGGGGCTGAGATGTACCGGAACCTGGGAGGTTGTATCAGACCCCTGGACATGTAAGTAACATGAATAATAACTGCCCGAAGGCGTGACCACGACAACTTGGATAAAAGTCAATGATGTTTATTATGACAACTCCGCAACACAGCAGCAGTAAAAGAAAACGTAAAAGTCAGCAAAGAATAAATACAGTTCCTGAGTACTACAGGATGGCAGGAGCCACAGGGCACTGGTAGTGTGAGATAGTTCTTATGATCTTCTAGATGGAAAGTCCTTACCAGGCCCGACTGTAGCAATGGAGATAACCCAGGATTGTGCCAGCTGGTGTTCCAGGAAAAGCTGGGTTGCTGAAGGTAAAACAGCTGCTGTGGATACTGGCTGGAACCAGACTGTTGTTAGCACGGAGTGGATACTGGCTGGAACCAGTTAAATAATAAATGAACTTGGGAGCGATGAAATATGAACTGAAATGTAGAACTTGAGAGCGGAGAAATAATAATACCGGTGGAGAGTGGTAAAGTGTAGAAAGGACACCGGCCCTTTAAGGGAAGCTGGAAGCTGAGCTGGAAGCAGGTAATGTTGTAGCTGGAAACAGATGAATCCACAATGGATTGGAGAGTCAGGCTACACCGCAGGTGGAATGCTGGTGCGGGTCTCTATGGTGGAAGTCTTAAAACAGGAGCTGGAACCTGGAAGACAATCACAGGAGAGAGACAAACAGGAACTAGGTTTGACAACCAAAGCACTGACGTCTTCCTTGCTCAGGCACAGCTTACTTATACGTGCAGCAAGGAAGGGGTTGGCTAGGCAATTATGCAAATCAACAATACAGACAGCAGATTGGTGGAAATGATCAGATGACAGAATCCAAGATGGCTGCGCCCATGCAGACACTTGGAGGAAAGTTTGGTTTGTAATCCATGTGGTCTGGGAAACAGTAATGGCGGCGCCGGCCACCGGAGACAGGAGACGCCAGGCTGATAGATGCACATTTAACCACGCGGGCACAGCGGAGGCCGCGGCTGATGAAAACACCACTCTGACACTCTGCATGTGGAAACTCAGGAACAGCGGGATCCGGTCCTGGAACGCTGAGCCCGCCTTAGGAGGCATCTGAAGGGTAAATAATGGCGTCCAGATACCCGGATCGTGACACAAGAAAGTTTTAACTTCCTGTAAGGATGCTAAACGCTGTTGAAATAGGATGGAGAGAGACGAAAACTGCTTCTGTAAAGAACCTAATTTTAGCCCTCCATCTAAAACCGGTTTGGAGGAAACTTAGAAGTCTGGATAAGTGGAATTCTTTTGAATCCCACTCCCGAGCCTAACACCAGTCCATGTATCTCCTCCATTTTTTGCAGTAGTGCATGGCCGTGACTAGCTACCGAGTGGCTATAATCGTAGGAATGGCTGCTCTTTATATCCCTGTGTTTAAGATCCGGGTCTTAAGAGCCCTGTCATTAAACGCAGCTTGTTCAGGTCTGGGTGGAGGAACAGCCCCTGAGATAGCAGGACTTCTCTCTGAGGTAACCTCCTGGAGTCTTTCGCTCATAGCCCCCACAAGTCCGAGCACCAACTCCTGCGGGGCCAATCTGGTGCTATTAGAATTTCCCAACTCTTTCCCATTTCGCCCTACCTAGAACTCTGGGTATGAGCGGGGAAGTTGGAAAAATGTAAACCCTTCTGCAACACCAAGGAAGTGTCAATGCATCCACTCCTTCTGCTGCTGGATCTCTCGTGCTGGCCACATACCTGTGCAGTTGATGGATTATTTCGAGAGGCCAGTAAGTCTACCTGAGTCAGGCCCTATCTCCCTACCGTCTTCTCGATTTCTGGATGCATGTCCTGGCGACTGAGAAAATCTGCTTACCAGTCCTCCATTCCTGAAATGAACTATATTATCTACCTATAATGAGATCTTTGTGGCTACTTCTAATGCCATCCTGCTCCTTGTTCCGTCTTGACGACTTATGTACGCCGTCATTCTGAAATTATCCAACTGCATCTTCAAGTGATGGCCCATCACTAGGTCTTCGGCAAAGAGAAGTTGCATTGTAACTGCACTCAGCTTGAGAAATTCTATGGGTAGACTGCTCTCGTGATGTTCATCTTGTCCTGAAACTGATGTTTATCTAGGGCAGCACCCTCATCTCTGAGACTGGCATCCGTTGTGAGGATCTTCCAATCCCAATTGCCGAATCTGTTACCCGCTGCGAAATTCGTCTACAACAACCACCACTATTAGGGTCTGCTGCAATGTAGAGCCTCCAAAGATGGCACCATTCTCCAGAGAAGTTGTACCCAGCGGTGTAGGGAAACCTTATGTGCCTGTAGTCCCTGAGCCACCAACCTCTGTATGTCCTGAATCTTGCTACTGTGTTCAAGATGAGGCCTAGAAATTGAATCCTTTGAGTTAGCATTAGGTTGGATTTCTTGAAACTTACAATCCACCTATGCTGAGTGAGAAATTTATGAGTCGTTTCAACTGCAATATAGAAACCAGTGTAAACCTGCTCCTTGAGCAATGAGAGTCATCTGGAATGGTCGGGAGTGATGTTTGAGAGGTGGCCTAGATCAGCAGATCGTCTAGATAAAGTATGATCGTGAACCCTAACAGTCTTAAACTTGCAACCGTTATCACCCTGATCTTTGTAAAAAATTATCGGGACTGATGATGCATGGAATGGTGACACCCCAACTGGTAATGACCTTTCACCAGTATGAATGGTAAGTATGCTTGGTGAGAAGTCCAAATCAGGACAAAAAGGAACGTATCCCGTATGTCCATAGACACCCTGAACTCCTCCGTGTCTAGGCCTGCAATGACCGATTGGATTGATTCCACCTTGAATCTGTAGGCTATTAGAAACTGATAAAAAAAATGTAAAACTGAGTATTAGTCTGTTCCTCCTTGAGAGTAGGGATGTGTGTAACAATGACTGAATTTACTGTCAGCAATGCATTTTCGTGTGAATGGAATGACCGCTTGTGTGTTGTCAAGATCTACTTTGAATCTAGGGAAACACCCTGTTGATACAAAATTCTCTTTTCAAGTCTCGGACCCGGTCTCCCTAAATCGTTCCAACCCTTACTTAAGACACTTTTTCTCATCATAGTCACTGAATCCAGACCAGAATTGGTGATTTTCTTCTATATATATATATATATATATATATATAAAGTATTTTTGAAAAAAAATGTTTTGCTTGTTTAATTAATAGTTGTTAATGCAAATGTCATTTTGTGTAAGATATGTTTGTAAAAATCAGAGGGTCAGCGAGACGTTATGGAGCCAATGTTTCATTTACTATTTGCTGCTCATTCCCCCAAAACAACCGGACCTCCCAAATGTAAGTAGAAGGGACTGCAGCAGGTATCTCCCATACCTTCATACATGGACATTTCCAGGCAAGGGTCAGGTAAGTCTATTTTTTCCAAATACAACAACCCTAATTCCCCTACAAGTAAAAAAACATTTGAACAGACATCATTTATTTAAAACCAACAAATAAAACTTTCTTTACACAGAAAGAGACCCCCCTTCCCTCCCATAATATCATCCCACTATTCAAATGATTTGTCAAAATTGGACACAGCCAAAATAGCACCGGAAATCTTTTGATTTTAAACTACTTTATTTCATATCTTTAATACACATATTGTTGTCTATCTATATTTGAAACTTAAAAAATACTTCACTCAGCAGTTTTCTGGTGGTGGCAAAATGCACATGCGCAGAGGCCGCGCGGACACACATTGTGGTCACATCCCTGAGGGGGGAAAGCAGGCGAGCTGGGACCATTTTCCGGGGGGCTGCGTGATGTCACATCTGCGTTCATCTCTGATTAACCCTCTATAATCTTCCAGAGTGCACCTCATATCTCATCTTTTCCAAGTTACTACAAATGATATGAGATTGGTAGCAGCACTACTTTCAGGAATATTACACAGAACACACATAAAGGCTGACACCGCAAATAACAGTAACACATACAAGGGATTAATTAGAAATAAGGAAGCATGATCATCATTAAGTCTAATTATCAACTGGTTCTGTGCAGGACCCATACACCTCTTTACTGCCTCCGGCAGCCCCTGGTACTGCACTGTGACTATCTGCCCTGTCTCCCACTACTTCCACCCGTCCCGTCTCCCCCCACTACTGCCATCACCCCGACTCCCCCCACTACTGCCATCTGCTCTTTCTCCCCTCACTACTGCCACCCACCCTGTCTCCCCCCACTACTGCCACCACCCTGTCTCCCCCACTACTGCCATCTGCCCTGTCTCCCCCCTACTGCCACCCACCCTGTCTCCCCCACTACTGCCACCCACCCTGTCTCCCCCCTACTGCCACCCACCCTGTCTCCCCCACTACTGCCACCCACCCTGTCTCCTCCCACTACTGCCATCCACCATGTCTCCCCCCCTACTGCCATCCACCTTGTCTCCCCCCTACTGCCATCCACCGTCTCCCCCACTACTGCCACCCACACCATCTGCCTCCATTACTGCCACTTGTCCCGTCACCCTCCATTACAGCCACTGCCCTGTCTCCCTCCACTACTACCACTTGCTCCATCTCCCTTCATTATTGCCACCTGCCCTGTCTCCCCTCCACTGCCACCCACCATCTCTCCCCCACTACTGCCACCCACCTGTCACCCAACATCCAATCACTAGTTGGGGATTTATGGTACTACTAATAGTCCTTCATCAACAGATGGAAGTAACCAGGGTGGTAAGGAGGCAGAAGCTGCTTCTGGTACATGGACCCTGGTCATGTATGGCTGGGAGAATCACTAAGATTATGTAACAGAGTCACCATCTTACAGGCAGCCGGTGAAGGGAGCAGAGAATGGGTGTTATGTGGCAGGAACGGGCTGGTTAGGTAACAGCATGGCTGCTGCATTCTGTACAAGCTACAAGCGGTGCAATTCTTTTGCTGGGAGACCCAGGTAGAGGACATTACAGTAGTCTATGTGTGATGATACAAGTGCATGTATGACTGTAGGTAGATCTTCTGAGGGAAATAAGTGCTGGAGTCTGGCTATGTTCCTCAGATGAGGATATGATTGTGGCTGATACCTGATGTCTCCGAGTCACTCCACCATCCAGGACACCAAGATTCCGCACATGATCAGCATTTTGTAACTCTGAACCCACAAGCGTATGTCTGGTTGGTAACAAAGCTGAGCTGTAGCCATGTCCTTTGTTGGTGAGCTTCTATCATATGGATCTGTTTCGCCCGGACTGAGTCACAGCCAACTGGCATCACCTATACCTGGAGCTCAGCTAGACAACCATTTAGGATTGGTACTGGGTTCTCAGTATCCGGAGCAAGAGACAGGTCATCTGCATAGCAGTGGTAGATGAGATGACGTCTGATTATTATACCGAGTGGTAGCATGTATATTTCAAAAAGCATAGGAGATAGGATAAGAACCTTTAAGAACAACGCATGGCAATAAGTATACTCCAGAGGATTAAAATTGTTCCTCACCTGAGTGATGTCTATTGTGTGCAACAAGAGCTGATTTATTTCTCAAAGTATAGAAATGGCCTCTCACCTGTGTGAGTTCGCTGATGTCTAACAAGATGTGATTTTTGTATAAAACATTTCCCACACTCAGAGCAAGAAAATGGTTTCTCACCTGTGTGACTTCTGTGATGTAAAACAAGAGCTGATTTGTGTGCAAAACATTTCCCACACTCAGAACATGGAAATGGCTTCTCACCTGTGTGACTTCTCTGATGTTTAACAAGAACTGATTTGTGTGCAAAACATTTCTCACTCAGAACATGGAAATAGCATCTGACCTGTATGACTTCGCTGATGTGTAACAAGTTGTGATTTCTGTGTAAAATATTTCCCACATTCAGTGCAAGAAAATGGCCTCTCACCTGTGTGCCTTCTCTGATGTGTAACAAGTTGGGATTTCCGGATAAAACATGTCCCGCACTCAGAGCAAGAAAATGGCTTCTCACCTGTGTGACTCATGTTATGTCTAATAAGATCTGATTTGTGTGCAAAACATTTCCCACACTCAGAACATGGAAATTACTTCTCACCTGTGTGACTTCGCTGATGTGTAACAAGTTGTGAGTTCCAGGTAAAATATTTTCCACACTCAAAACATAGAAATAGCCTCTCACCTGTGTGACTTCGCTGATGTGCAACAAGTTGTGATTTCCGGATAAAACATTTCCCACACTCAGAGCATGGAAATGGCCTCTCACCTGTGTGACTTTGCTGATGTGCAACAAGTTGTGATTTCCGGATAAAACATTTCCCACACTCAGAACATGGAAATGGCTTCTCACCTGTGTGACTTCGCTGATGTATAACAAGATGTGATTTCCGTGAAAAACATTTTCCACACTCAGAGCATGGAAATGGCCTCTCACCTGCCTTACCTTTCTGATGGGTAATAAGCTTTGTGTTCTGTGTAAAACATTTGGCATCTATAGAACATGGAAACACTGTATCTACGCTCAGAGCTGTAACAGATGCACAAATATCAGAGTGATCAGGAGAACATTTCCCAGGATCAGGGGGATTAGCTGATAGAGCTGGATGTATAATTGGGGTAATGGGGTTATCTCCTGGAGAATCCTGTCTACTGTCATTATCTTTTATGTCACAATCCAGGGATAACATTAGATGTCCTTCTGAGATATTCCTGCTTGTGTGTCCATCTGCTGGAAATAAAATACATTATGGAAATGTGACATTTTCTGTAACAATATTAATCTTGTAAACAATAGGAGAAGACTACTCTCTGGGACACTTAATTGTAAATGTGTGTGTATAATAAAACATAACTTTTAATGAAGGCTTTATAATATTGTGTCTCAGACTATCATTGTGTCCACCCTCCTGAGAACACTCACAATAACAAATGTAATATTATAATAAGACTTAGATATCTCTCTCTCTTGTACTGGTAACTAACCATGAAGTATAAATGGAGATGTAGTCACTCGCCAAGTCCTATGTCAGCACCAATGTAAAACAATGGATGGGGAACATATTGTATGAATTGGAGATTCTAGATGAACAATAACATCAGTCATATGAGCTGATGGATCAGAGAAATGTCTCCTAATGTTACTCCTGGAAGCATTGTAAGGTAGCATTCCTTTATGTGTGTGCTCATACGCTGGTAAGCCTGTACATGTGTTACTCACCCTTATATAAGGTATATTGCTACAGCAGAGTAGGTGTGTGGAACAAAGTACAGTATCTTACATGCAATACACCATATAATACCCTGCAATCATCATCATCTGCTAGGTTATAATCTACTTTTACCCCCCCCCCCCCCCCCATCATAGTAATAAGGATGATGTGTGTACGGTAAGTATGACACAGAGAATTATATATCAGAATCTATACAGCTGCCGCCATACTTCTGCTTCTCATACATGTGCTACTGGCAGCAGTGAACATCTGAGTGAGAGTGCAGGGAAGACAGCAGAGTCTGATGAGAAAAAGATTATATCTGCCTTTGCAGGAATGTACCACACCAGTCACCAGTTAGTATTTAAAATAAATAAAAGTGGCGTGGCCTGAGTCCATCCAGACGTACTTTCTGGATTTCTCCTCACTAAGTGGCTTCTTATCTACCTGATAGCTCTCAGCCGCTGCTGGGACCAAGACCCAATCTATTAAGTCCTTCACTCCTCCTGCCCTAAACCCACACACTCTGCTCCCTCCGGGCACTGTTCACTGCCGCAGCCTAGCGCCGCCACTGAAGCCACAGGCTAAATTTTGGAGCTAAGTGTGCCCAGTCTTTCCCACATGCTCTGGCCACCTGACTTGGAATCGCTTTTGCCTCAGGTGGGAGCACTTGCTCTTCCGCTCACTACAGCTGGGGACAGAACTGGCTGCCCACAGTCACCGGAGCCCGGCAGTGATATTGGGAAGTGATATGGCTGCCATTTTGGATCCTGGTGCCCGGCCATCGCATACTTTGCCTTCAATAAGGTGTAAAATTTATATAAGCTGCTAAATTTATTGTCCTGACGGCTGGACCGGGGTTACTACACTAAATTGAGGCATTTGCCTGGAGGTGAAATTACCTTCTATTTATATGGTACCACTATCATCTACTTCCTCTCAGTCTACATGCAGAGCCCAGTATCAAGTATCGTCTGAGTACAGTTCATTACACTCTGATTACCTCACAGTATTTTATTTTGTGGATTTATCCACTGTATATATTTTGCCATTTGTTTCTCTCTGTGCTGAGTACTTCACGTCTATGATCACGCTGACCTCTAGTGGAATTTCTCGGTCATTACTGTGTTATTTGAGTTGCATTACATCAAGTTTACTTGAAATTTTAGCTCGGATACCCCCGTCACCCCGACTAAGAATGTCATCTTGATGTAACCTTCTGACAACGTACTACTGCTCCTTTTATTTATAGATCGTTTGTATGTTCCTATCTCTGAGAGGTCAGTCTCTTTGTAGTCAGCTTACCATGCCTCCAAAAAAGGTTAAAAGGTACATCAGCCCCACCTGTCCATCTATTTGGTACCTCGAATTCAGGTGGTCCTTCTGAAACCGCTACAACATCATCTGCTTCTTCTTGTCAGATGCACAGCCCAGCTGTAATGGCTGAAGATGTCTTAAGACACTCTAGATAGTTCTGTTACTCTACGCTCTATACATTCTATGGTATCTACATTTAAGGACTGAAATAACCTCAGAACTTAACTCTAATATTCAAGCTTTGAGGTCCGGTATCAGTGAGATTGGCACTCGTACAGACTAAGATGAAAGAGATTGTTGCGTCTCACAAAGATCTGATTTCAGCACATGACAACCTTCAGGAAGACATGGGCCCTCATTCCGAGTTGATCGCTTGCAAGGCGAATGTAGCAGAGTTACACACGCTAAGCCTACGCCTACTGGGAGTGTATCTTAGCTTCTTAAAATTGCGACCGACGTATGCGCAATATTGCGATTACAAACGAGTTAGCAGTTTTTGAGTAGCTTCAGACTTACTCTGCCTGTGCGTTCAGTTCAGTGCTTTTCGTTCCTGGCTGACATCATAAACACACCCAGCGTTCGCCCAGGCACACCCACCGTTTCCCCGGCCACTCCTGCGTTTTTTCCGGAAACGGTAGCGTTTTCAGCCACACGCCCCTAAAACGCCGTGCATCCGCCCAGTAACACCCATTTCCTGTCAATCACATTGCGAACGTCGGAGCGATGAAAAAGCCGTGAGTAAACTTACTTTCTTCATAGCAAAGTTACTTGGCGCAGTCGCAGTGCGAACATTGCGCATGCGCACTAAGAGAATTCTCACTGCGATGCGATGAAAATCTCCGAGCGAACAACTCGGAATGAGGGCCATGGTCTCTATTCGTGATAAAGTCATTGATTTAGAAGACAGGTCTCAGAGAAATAATATCAGAATAATGGGCGTTCCGGATTCTGTTACAAATTCTGAGCTTTATGATTATGCCATGGTCCTCTATTCAGAAGCTTCCACTGAAGGCTTCTGCCGCGAACCTTCTTATTGATAGGATCCATAGACTCCCAAAGTCCAAACAGGCCCCTATCCAAGCACCGAGGGACACTCTGCTCAAGGTCCACTTTCTTCATATTAAAGTACACATTCTACAGTCTGCTTTGTCTTCCTCATCCACAGCCAAGTGTCTGGATAATCTGCAGATATTTCCAGATATTTCTTCTGTGACGCTGGCCAAAAGACGTCTATTCCACCCAAGTAAAAGTGCAATACAAATGGGGCTTTCCTACTAAGATTATTGTGATGCGAAATGGCGCCTTCACAGTGATACCTTCACCCAAGGATGACCCTGCTATTCTGAAAATGTGGGATTTTTTTGTTGACAGTCCTTCATGACACTTTACCTAAACCAATCCTGGAGTTGTCTTCCGTCTTGAAGGAATATGCTAAGTTGTAAGACTGTTAGAGAGACTCAGAGTTTGTTTGCTACTGTAACATGTGCCAACTGGGACTAAGTTACTGGGCATGGATCTATTTTTGGGCCAGATTTATTTATTCTTATTATGGGTTTAAAACGTCTCTGTTTCTCTTTATTTCCTGTGCTATTTAATTACTATATAGTATATGGTCTGATATTCTTTCCACTCTTACGTTTCGTTATACCTTTCTAGAATGTTTGGGTGTTCAGGCAAAGCATGACTGATTTGTCTAACATCCTGTTGCCCTTATAAAGGTGTTGGTAGAACCTAAATTGGATATCAGGCCATGTTTTTGGTCCTTACCTCCTTTGGATATATGGGTTACATTGAGATTTGATATTTCTTTGTACAATTGTTACTATGATGACTGGATTTTGCACTCTCGTATGGCTACTTGGGGTAGTCGGTGGATTTCCCTTTTAGGCCCGACCGCCACCTTTTTCCACCTTTCTGTCACGGTACCCTAGTGACGGAATTTCTAGCTCCTTTATGGACGCAATTTCTGTTTGTCTCCCATTTTTGTTCCCTATTTTATTTTTTCTGTTATGATAGTTTGAAGTATGCACACGCCCTACAGACTCTATTGGACTTTACACAGATGATCCTAGATGTTTCATACCATGATCTGATCTCTATCATGGTGACGTTTTTAAGTCTTATGTAAAAGGTCTTAATTCTCCTCATAAGAGAGGTATTGCAATAAAATATTTTGCTGACCAGAAGGCGGCGGTGGTAGCCATTCAGGAATCACATGTTCCATTGCACTCTCCCCCTCAGTTTACCAATAACTACCCAGCATGCTATATCTCCTGTGGTGTAGCCATCCTTTCTAATAGATCCTGCCTTTTTCACCTGGAAAGCAAGTGGGTGGAATGCAATGGTAGATATTTGATTCTAGTTGGGAAAATTCATAAATATGTCACCCTCACTTCTCTCAATGCCCCTAATGCCAGACAGCCTCGATTTCTTATATATTGTTTTTCAAAAGCTACAAGAAATTGCACTTCTCCTTATGGGAGATGTTACTCTTGCTCCAGACCCTCATCTTGATAGATCCACCACTACTGATGAACAGACCAGTAATGCCGCCCGTTCCTTAGCTTCCTCATGCTCCCTTTATTAGCTGAATGTGACCTCTATAATACTCAGAGAATTAGACATCCAGGTGTGCGTGATTACATTTATTACTCTGCTGTACACAGGTCATATTAGAGAATAGACCTTCTTCTAGGTCGTTACAATTGATTCCTCGCATTAATAGATTTCAATATGGGGTGATAGTGTGACGACACAGCTGGCGCATCGTGTCGCACAGTGATGAAATACACGCAGTTACTTTCCTAGCCCTGGTCCTAACCATGGACTCCACTAATCGCCATTATGTTATTAGTCATATGCTAGGCAATATTGTATTGTATTGTGTTATTATATTGTACAGTTATGTTTTATCTGTTATATTAGGAATATGCAGGTTATTTGGTTATACTGTGTGCAATGTGTGTGATTGTATGCCAGAGTGTTAGTAACATAGTATCAGGTCATTGTAATGTAAGTCCCCTAGCTATACAATCAGATGTGATTAGGAGGAGTAGGTTCAGTAGTAAACAGTTTCTGTATGGAGCTGCAGGTAATCTGATCCTATACACCCCACTGTGTACAGGAGCCCAGACACCTCGTCTCCAGTCCTCTGTGACCTCCTGACTGACCAGCTTGTGTGATGAAAAGACAGGGGAGGTAAGAGGAGTGGGCTCTTCTGAGGTGAGATCTGGCCAGAAGGTCAGAGAGTGGGGAGTTCTTGACCTGTGAGGAATGAGGTGTATTGCTTCTGAAAGCTACTAGTAGGATAGCGCTTCCAGTGTGCTGAGGCCGACAAGCATGGTTGTTATCCCCTCGTTCCAAAAAGGCTACTGGACGTGCACTGAGGACGAGGCTGCCAGTGAGGATTGTCTGGACGCATTGTGGACACTGGATGACAAGCTTTTCCTGGGAGTGCAGACTTGTTGGCTCTGCTATATAGATACTCCCGCATACATCTGTAATCCTATACTATTGTGGGGACCTAGTGAGATACCATCCTGGCATGTAATAGTTACTGTTTTAGTGTACTGTGTGTGTATATTTACAATAAAGGGCATTTGCCACTTTACTAAACTGTTTACCTGAGTGATCTGAGAATCCGTATCCTCACAATTAGTTACTACTTTTTAGATGCCATTTTGTCCATGTGTATCTCCATTTTGTATATGTATGTCCTCACTGCTCTATATATGTTCATTTTATTAGGATTAGTGGGGAGAATATACACAGCTTTTAGGCTGGATGATTATAATAGATATATCTTCCTATTATCAGTATCTCAGATGGAAAGTGTCTAGTAAGATGTTTGGAATATTGTCTTCATAAGTAGGTGAAAGGGGACAGTTGTCCAGGGTAAGATAAATGATGTTATTAAAGGGGGACCCTGGGGGCGACTGAACTATATTGTTTAAACTACGTAATCGATGACCATCATCTGGGACAGATCATGAAACATCTGAGATAAGAGCTGAGTATTCTAATTTGTTCTTGCTATTACTGTAACTGAGTATAACTTGTTATTTGCAGGTTCTTATTGTTGTAACTTAGAGAAATAAATGCTTCTCCTTTATGAAATGTCCTGTGTCAGTCTCCATATTTATCACAGTGTATCCCAGAACCTGGTCACTTGAATTTTTCTACAGACAGTAATTTCATGGTCTGATCCCACCCCTCTGATAGGGTTCTGGTCGCCTTTTCCCGCTACTCCTCCTTTACCACCTTGGAGATTGCAGGATTATATATTAATGGATGCTGAAGGCACTAGAATTTTGCAAGAGGCCCTGTCCTCCTACTTAGATGTGAATGCTCCTGAAAATACTTCCATTACGAACCATTGGTGTGCCCTTAAGGCCATGGATCAGAAGGCCATCATCCAAGTGCCAGGGGGCAGGTAATCAGCAGGGAATGTGCAGGACTCTGAATGCTGGTTCCCATACACAAGCTCAATAAATGTATTATATACCTAAGACGACGGTAGCAAGACTCAGATGCTGCCAACTCAGTAATAGGAGCCGCTCACAAGCCAATTCCCTGAGGCCGGCTGTTACAGGAGCATGTGGATACATGACAGAGGCTGCACCAGATATTTCCTAAGCATTGCGTCACGTGGCATGAGGAGCCCCGAGTCTGTGCCCCAGCAAGCAGCCGTACCATGCAAGAAATAAGGAGTGGTTTATATATAGACCGGCGTGTGCTAATAGTGACACTCTCAGGGCATGTAATACCATAGGCAGGGGTACTGCTAGCACACAGTATGGCTGCTGGTGACACAGTGACATGATGTGAGGGGGAGAGCAGGAGTATAATGGGGGCTGAGTCTCCTGATGTATGAGATACACCAGAGAGTGGGAGGAGACTGGTCAGATCACTGGGCTGGTAACACACAGTGACATGATGTGAGGGGGAGAGCAGGAGTATAATGGGGGCTGAGTCTCCTGATGTATGAGATACACCAGAGAGTGGGAGGAGACTGGTCAGATCACTGGGCTGGTAACACACAGTGACATGATGTGAGGGGGAGAGCAGGAGTATAATAGGGGCTGATGGCTCCTGATGTATGAGATACACCAGAGAGTGGGAGGAGACTGGTCAGATCTCTGGGCTGGTAACACACAGTGACATGAAGTGAGGGGGGAGAGCAGGAGTATAACAGGGGCTGATGGCTCCTGATGTATGAGATACACCAGAGAGTGTGGGGAGGAGACTGGTCAGATCTCTGGGCTGGTAACACACAGTGACATGATGTGAGGAGGAGAGCAGGAGTATAATAGGGGCTGATGGCTCCTGATGTATGAGATACACCAGAGAGTGTGGGGAGGAGACTGGTCAGATCTCTGGGCTGGTAACACACATTGACATGATGTGAGGGGGAGAGTAGGAGTATAATAGGGGCTGATGGCTCCTGACTCTCCCACTAGGCAGATACATTTCCCTCATTAGTGTGTACTGACAGAGGAGGGTGTAGGATAAGAGATTGCTGTAGTGACTGAGAAAGGAGAATATGTGACTCTTTTCTGTAATAAGTGTTTATTACTCACCTGTGCTGATATCTGTAGGGATTTCCCCCTCCTTACACTGCTGATCACCCTTCAGATACGTCTCTTCTTCTCCCCCTATATCTTCTGCCTTTATATCAGTCACATACGTCTCTTCTTCTCCTTCTATATCTTCTGCCTTCATATCAGTCACATACGTCTCTTCTTCTCCTTCTATATCTTCTACCTTTATATCAGTCACATACGTCTCTTCTTCTCCCTCTATATCTTCTGCCTTTTTATCAGTCACATACGTCTCTTCTTCTCCCTCTGTATCTTCTGCCTTTATATCAGTCACATACGTCTCTTCTTCTCTTTCTATGTCTTCTGTTTTAATATCTACCTAAAACACAAAAAAAAACACTATAATGATATTTGCATACAGTCAGTTTAAACTGAGGTGAAAAATAGTTATGGTAGACTTACCGTTGATAACTCTATTTCTCCTAAGTCCACAGTATCCACAGGATATACATTTGGATATGAGGTAGCGTCAGCGGATTGGCACCAACGATAAAAAGCTTTCGGCCTCCCAGAATGCAACAGGCCAGTCCCCTAAATCCCCGCCTCATGGCTCAGGTAATTTGGTTGTTTTTCAAAGCTCAAGGCAGAAGCATCATAAAGAGCCCTAATCAGGCGAGAAGAACACACATGCACACCCTTCCGTACAAGATGTAAGATGTTAGTAGGTGAAAGGATCCTCAAATCAGGAGCGTCAGGGTGGGATCCCTGTGTATACTGCGGACTAAGGAGAAATAGAGTGTCAAAGTCAGAAAAATATCTCAATGCACACTACCATATTTGCACCTCATACAAGTCCGTGCTGCGCATGCGTACGCTCTCCCGTGCGTGCGCATACTCGCTGTCGCGTGCACCCGCAGGCGCACGATGTGCGCATTTACGGTAGAGTTTATGTGATCGTAGCGTGCGACTCAATCATTACATATTTTCGCTATATAATGCATTTTGTAGATCATGGTCCCTTTGATAGATTCTGAAAGTTTAGTTAATGTAGTATGTTCCTGGACAAGGGGATCCCTCTTTATTTGTTGCAGGGGGTCAGACTTGAGTCATACAGTGGTGTTTAGTATCAATCGGAAGAGTATTTAATTAGCAATATTCCGGTGTTGGTTTGGAGCGGATTAATCGCTCGTGCGAATAGTTATGGACATAAGAAGTTTATGTCCATTTACTATTATTTGCACTTACTTGTTCATGCGGCGGAAAACCTAGTATCCCACCCACCTGAGCTGTTGGAAATCGTCACAACCCACCTGTATGAATCAACCTATGACCTTTTGTTATGATGCGAAGACAAATTCCTGTGTCCAATGAACAATTAGATTGTAGGGACCATTGAATTGTATTGTGTGTGGAGCATAAATAGACAAGCCGATGGTATCCAGCTCACTCACTCTCTTCAACGGTTCTCATTGCTGATAATCGGGAGCTGGATATCCAGAGGCGCTTGCGATCGTTTCCCCTTGTGCGTAAGTCTTCTCCGCAATCATATTGTCTTGTTGTTATTATGAGCCATCTCTCTCTCTCTCTCTCTTCTCTTTCTCTCGTATTTTCCCTTAAAACGTAATTGTATTGTATTGTATTTCCTGTGTAGTTATCTGGTTAGTTAGTCTATGTTATATTGTACTGTATGACTTGTATTGTATTAATTCTTTTTCAAGTATAATACTCATAATATATATATTAGGTGTTGGACCCTAAGCCCAGGTATTTGTGTATTTTCTATATAGTGTTAAGTATTCTCAGAGCGTCGGTGACGCTCAAACAGCTCTTAAGCTAATCAGGTTACACAAGGTTGCATCTACACCCTATCACTACACTAAGGTTTCACTGCATAATACATTGTCTATGGTCAGATATAAAGGTTTAATATTGTGAGCGTCTGCGCCGCTGGTGATCTCCTCGTGGTCCCGAGCGTCCGCTATGCTATAGCGAATCATTACGTTAGTCGGCAGCCAATAGCGTGCCTGCCTGAGATCTCTTGGCCGTGAGCGAACGTGACGCTTGAGCGTCTCGACCACGGCTAAGCGATTGTTACGCAACGTGCGTACCCTTACGGTACTTCATACGTCAATAGCGTACAGTGTTCTTAGACCTCTTAAAGTGTTTTATATAAGATAAATATTTAGCTTTATCAATTGCGGGCTCGTCCAGTCCTTCACACATCTCTGCTAGGTAATATCAGCAGACATTATCCATCAGCAAAGGGCGGGAGATCATATTCTTCGCAGTGCTGTCTGGATAAGCGTCTGCTTCGCTTAAGTAAAGAGTGCTGAGGGAATCCGGAACCGGAGGTAAGAACGAAGCAATAGTGTCTTTTAAAACTGTTTATTTCTGTCTTGCGTACGCACACACGCATATATATCTGCATTTCTTTTCATTCGTGTATTTTCGTATATCACTCTCCTGTTTGCCATTTTATAATTGATAAACGTGCTCAGAGAGATTTGTCGCTATTTCTTAGTTAAAGTGTAAAAGTAATACAAAGGGATAAGGTGTGGGGCTAAGTAGACGATCGAGGATCATCTACATTGATAAACGTGTTAGTTGTGTTACGGTGGATAAAGATACACGTGTCTCGAACAAAGGGTGAGACTCGCGTACGCAAAGGCCGACGTACGCAGCGTAAATTACGCAACGGAGCGTCTGGGTACGCCCACGTAACTCAAGTCACACGATAGTGTTATTTCAACAGGCGATAAATAGCGCAAGGAGGTAAACAGCGCAACGCGGTAAATAACGCAAGGCGATAAATAGCGCAAATCTATTTTTAGTGTCCAAAATTTAGACTAATAGATCCTTCTCCTAATTTGTAACACATCTGGTCTAAAGAGAAATTTCTGCGCAGAAATAGAAATAAAAACAAAAGTGTACATGTGGTGAGTGAGTGTGTTATATACAATTTTGAGGATTGAACCAAAAGAAATCATCGAGTTCTCGTGAGGTACATACGTGTAAGTGACATGCACGGTGGCTAGGGAGGCATCCTTGGTTAAACATACAATTTGAGCATTAGAGAGTAGCAGACCAGGAGGTCATACTGTAGCAGACCAGGAGGTCATAACAGACCAGCAGGTCCAGGTACAGCAGACAAGGAAGTCCGCTATAGAGACAGAGGCACAACACCAAAAAAGGGTTGGTGCAACACCCATATAGGCCATACAAGCTCTTGCTGAAGGAATTCGCAGCCGCAATTTTCGATTCCGTTGGTCGCTCCGTACATAAGATTAGTTGCTTATGTGCTGAACGATTGTACCGCACGTAATTGTGTACAGTAGTTAGTAATCTGACCTAGTACCATTAGAGTAAAGGGGTCACAAACGCTATTTGTACATTCTGACGTGATTTGTGTAATTTTTTATTTTTCCAAAGGGAAGTTCGCTGGTCACTCAGGAATTATCCAACAACCTCACCTTTACTGGAAAGGGTTAATGCTCTTCGGATCACACTCGCATTTTCCAGTAAACAAAGGTTAATAGGGGCCCTGGGTCGAGTACGCCAGCACTATAGCAGTGTGAGCAGGTCGTATTGGTCGGCGTGGGCGAGTGAGTGAGGTGCTCGGTAAACTTCACCGCCAGCCTATCGTGAATATCTTGGTTTTTTGTAAGGGTTCGCTGAAGACCCTGATATAGAGGTCAGAGGTAGAGCAAGCAACACCTGCAAATTATGGGGGCCAGTTGTTCAGGAAGGGGGCGATCAACCTCGGTTCGGGTTGATTCTATAAACCGACCAGTCGGGTCGGCAAGGTACGTAATGTGTGAAAAGTACGGGTCACACACAGAAGTTTTATGTGATGAATGGGAGAGAATGACAGTACATGACGGGGAGAAATTCCCAAGAGTAGGTAGCTTCAGCCCAGAAGTGTTAACGAATTTAAGGAGGAGGATATGTCTCATTAAATCAGCAAAGAGACGAATCAAGCATTATGATTATTTGCAGCTGTGGCAACAGGAAGGTGAAATACAGAGAGGATTGGCTCAGGCGGCGGGATCTGGCTCTATCAAGAAACTGATAGCCACGGCACCACCGCCACCATACATAGTGGGAGAGAAATTGGTTGCGGAGAACGACGCACTAAGGTGTAACAAACAAACACTTAGCAACTGTGTAAATGTTAAAGATAATGTTAACCAATTAACCAATGCAAGTATTAACCCGTGCAAGTTGTACCCTGTTTTGAACTTTCCCCAGGAGTGTGATCAAGAAGACGAATCGGCAACAATATCAGCGCTCTCTCTAGCAGCCACCATAGCAGAGACAACAGTAGGCACAGCTCCACCCCCGAGATTAGTAACAAAGGCCCCTAGCGGAGGGATAGGTGAGGTCGTATCAACGGGTAAGTACGGCACCATACACTATGCTGAAACTATTTCACCACAGGCTGTAGAATCTACAAAGAATGATGTTGTTAGAATTAATCCTGTTAAGGTAATAGTAGTGCCAAATGGGAAAACGGACACTTCAGGAGTCACTCCTGTTAGGAACATTGCCATGTACAGCCCATTTTCCCGAATGGAATTAAGGACCATAGTGTCTGAATTCCCTGACCCTAGAAAATACTTAGTTGCCAGCCAGAAATACATCAGAGACCTAGGTAACACTTTAGAGCCCAACAATAAAGACTGGCAGGTATTGCTGAGGGCTTGTTTACCCCCCAATGTCGACGCAGCTCAATTTTTAGCTGACTGTGGATTAGATCAAGATGTACCTCTCACAGATGTGTACAACAAAGATAATGTAAAAAGAGTATTTCCCAGCGGTAGTTAAATGGAACAAGATATTCTCCATTAAACAAAAGGAGTCCGAAACAGCTGCAGAGTATTTTCACAGAGCATTATCAGAGATGGCAAAATACACAAGCATAGAGGACATTAGGACCAATACAAACCATCAAGAAGTAGCAGTATCGGTACTGATGGATGGTTTAAAAGAGTCATTAAAGACTAGGGTACAGACCACACAACCATGTTGGCGAGGTCTGTCTGTGGCTACTTTGAGATCACGACCGGAATATCACCAGACACAGGGAGTCGCAAAGTGATAAGTTAATGGCAGTAAGTATACAGGCCCTGACCACAAAACAGCCTGTGTTAATATCACCAAACCCTGTGGGTAAGTCAAATGTGGTAACATGTTATTTTTGTCACAAACAGGGACACTTTGCACGAGACTGTAGATCAAGAAATTCGCAAAGATCATACCAACCCCCTAGACAACGACACGACACACGACATTGGGATCAGGGTCCACAGAGACGGAGTTATGAGCCACATACAGGGGAAACAAAAAGATACCCCCCGAACAGAGATTGGCATGCCTCTGGTAGTTCCCAGTTAACTCCCTCACAAGTAGTTGCTGCCAGCGGGATTCAGGGAGGTCACCATACCCAATAGGGGTGTGGCCATACCTGTAATCTGCAGCCAGTAAAATTGATTGCAAGTCTTGGAAGTGAACCCGAAGTTGCAATTAATGTAGCTGGTAAATCATTAAACTTTCTTGTAGATATGGGGGCGGCCAAATCAGTGATCAATTCGACAGTGGGCATGAGAACCACTGGTAGGACAATTCCAGCCATGGGAGTAACAGGAGTAGTCCAGCACTACCCTGTTAGCAAACCAGCCGAGATTACAATAGGGCCGTTACATACCAAGCATTCCTTTTTGCTGGCTGCATCGGCACCGACCAATCTCCTGGGTAGAGACTTACTGTGTAAAATGGGGTGCGTCATTTATTGTACTCCTGAAGGTGTATTCTTGGACATACCTGAGAATCACGCTCAGGAAGTGCGAGACATGTTAGACTCCCCATCAAAATTAATGTCACATACCATTATGACAAATAGGACTCCCTCCCAAGTAGAAGAGATGACATCTCAGATACCAGAGTCACTTTGGACTAAAGACGGACAGGACACTGGATTAATGGCAAACGTAGCTCCAGTAGTTGTACAAGTAAAAGATGGTAGGATAGCTCCAAAAATCCCACAATACCCTCTGAAGCCAGAGGTGGAGTTAGGAGTTTTCTCAGTAATAGAGCGCTTGCTACAACAGGGCATTCTGGTAAGAACGTCCAGCACTGCCAATAGTCCCATCTTCCCTGTGAAAAAGAGTGGGGGGAGGGGTTACCGGCTAGTGCAGGATCTAAGGGGGATTAACAAAATAGTTGAGAGTCAGTTCCCCGTAGTGCCAAATCCAGCTGTCATCCTAATGCAAATCCCTCCCACTGCGAAATTTTTCACTGTTATTGACCTCTGCTCCGCTTTCTTTTCGGTACCTCTGCACCCTGACAGCCAATATTTGTTTGCATTTACATACAGAGGAGTCCAATACACATGGACTCAATTACCACAAGGTTTCATAGATAGTCCAAGTATATTTTCCCAGGCTTTACATGATTGTTTACAGTCTTTCCAACCAGAGAATGGATCAGTATTGATACAGTATGTGGATGATTTACTGCTGTGTTCAGATTCATTGGAAGAGTCCCTGAAGGATACGAAACAGCTCCTGTTTCATCTTTCAGACACAGGACACAAGGTTTCCAAAGACAAGTTGCAATTATGCCAAACTAAAGTAAAATATTTGGGACACTGTCTAACACAAGGACTGAGACACCTGACCGCTGATAGAATCCAAGCAATTAGAGACATGACTCTGCCACAAACCCAGCAACAGATCAGAACGTTTTTAGGAATGTGTGGGTATTGCCGTAATTGGATCCCAGGGTTTTCCATTCTAGCGTTACCTTTGCAGGAGATGGTCTCCTCAAACAAACCTGATCGGATTTCGCATACAGACGAGTCTGAGACAGCATTTGAGAGACTTAAACAGCGCCTAACGCAGGCACCAGCATTAGGTATGCCAGACTATGGGAAACCCTTTGAACTATACGGAACAGAAAGTGCTGGTTGCGCGGCAGGCGTACTAACCCAAAAGCACGGTGATGCCAGCAGGCCAGTAGCATACTACAGCGCTCAGCAAGATACGGTAGCGCGATCCCTCCCCACATGCTTGCGAACCGTTGCTGCAATAGCATTGCTAGTAACGAAAAGCGAAGATGTCGTGCTAGGTCACAACCTCACAATTCATACACCACATGCAGTGTCAGCCTTGTTAAATTCTGCCCAAACCAGGTACGTCTCATCAGCGCGGTTTACAAGATGGGAATTGGCACTAATGGCCCCCGTAAACATCACCATAAGGAGATGCAGTGCATTAAATCCTGCAACATATCTCCCGGGTGTGCCTGGACAGACACAAAGGGTGGAGGATGAGAGTGGTGGGGAAGGAGGGTTTAATACAAAGGAAGACACTCATGATTGTATGGAATATTTGACCCAAAATTTTACCGCAAGACCTGACATCAGTTACAACCCACTGGAAGACGTAGAACTCACGTTCTACACGGACGGTAGTTGTCATAGACAGTCAGACTCGGGAGACTTGTGTACTGGATACGCAGTCGTAGATGACCAAGGCACCATAGAAGCGGAACCGCTAGGCCCACCTCACTCAGCCCAGGTTGCTGAACTGGTCGCCCTAACCAGAGCATGTGAATTGGCTAAGGGAAAATCAGCCAATATCTACACCGATTCTAGATACGCATTCGGGGTAGTCCATGATTTCGGAGCCCTATGGCGCCTCAGAAATTTCATGACGGCAGCTGGTACACCGGTAGCGCATGCAGCTCACATAAAAAAGCTTCTAACAGCGATACAGGAACCCGACAGAGTGGCTGTTATCAAGTGTAAAGCACACACATATAGCCAGGACCCCGTGTCACTTGGTAACAGCCGAGCAGACGAAGCTGCTAAGTTAGCAGCTGGTACCCCCAGACAGACAGACACCACACAACTGACGGTATTTAATACCATCAACACACAGAAGTTGTGTGAAATGCAAAATTTGTGTTCCACACAGGAAAAGGCAGTCTGGAAGGCAAAAGGATATGGCCAGGAGTCCTCAGGACTCTGGACGGATGGACATGGTAAACCAGTGGCCCCCAGAACATACCTTCCATGTTTAGCTGAAGCAGCTCACGGGCTGACTCATCTGGGCAAGGAAGGGATGTGCAAGTTGGTAAGAGCATATTGGTGCGCCCCAGGATTTTCATCTCATGCGAGTAAGAGAGCAATGTCATGCCTTACCTGTTTGAGAAAGAACATCGGAAAGGCAATACCTACAGAACCATCTCATATCCCACCTGCCGGCTGCCCTTTCCAGGTAATACAGATTGACTTTATACAATTACCCCCTTGTCGGAATTTGAAATATGTACTTGTTTGTATAGATGTTTTCTCAAATTGGGTCGAAGCATTTCCTGCGGCCACAAATACTGCTATGTTTACTGCTAAGAAAATTGTGCAGGAATTTGTATGTAGATATGGTATCCCTAGAATAATTGAGAGCGATATGGGTACCCATTTTACAGGTGATGTCTTTCAAGGAATGTGTAAGTTGATGGGAATTGATAGCAAGCTGCACACTCCATACCGTCCACAGGCGAGTGCGAAAGTGGAAAGAGTGAACAGCACTATTAAAAATAAACTGAGTAAAGTTATGGCAGAGACAGGATTGACATGGCCAGAAGCTTTACCCATTGTACTGTACAGCATCAGAACCACTCCCAGGTCCCCCCTTAATCTGTCTCCCTTTGAAATCTTGTTTGGTCGACAACCGCATGTCATGATTAACCCTCAGGATGATTTGAAATGTAACAATGAAGTGACTGTAAAATACTTGATTAACATGAGTAAACAGTTAAGGAATCAAAATGATAATCTGAAGTTGGTGATTCCTGATTTACCAGATAGTAATTGTCATGACATTGAACCTGGGGATTATGTAATGATACAGAATTTTCTACGCTCAGGTTGCCTTATTGACAGATGGGAAGGACCATACCAGGTCTTATTGACTAGCACTACAGCATTGAAGGTTGCTGAGAGAGAGACTTGGGTTCATTCGTCCCACTGTAAGAAGGTCGCTGATCCAGAGAAGTCCCGTGATAAGGAACAGATGGTAGAGGTTGTATCACTGGAGTGTCTGTTCCAGGAGGACTAAGGCGGCACCTGAGCATCGAAGATCACAAGATCAAAAGCAGTTATCGATCCCCTGTTCCCTTTTATTGTTTTTCTCCAACTTCCCATCCCATCTCCCTCAATTATTTTTTTTCCCCCTTCTCAATCTTCTCCGTTTCCTCCTACAAGATGGACTTGCCCCAAGAGACTGTGATCCGGATTTTCCTGTTGACCATGATGTTGACCAGAGCAGTCTGTTCCGGCGAGAGTACCATGGAGGTCGAGAGAGGTTCTGGAATGGGTTCTGATGATAAAGATGGAGGCGTAGTTTTCCAAGAACAACTTAACCAACAAGTAAAGGCGAGTATCAGAAAACGATCCGATAGCATTGACAATAGAAGGAATTGTGAAGGATTGTTAGCTGAAGAAAACTGTATCTGTAGGCTCTGTAACAATGTCATTGAGGATGGGTGCATTAAGAAATGCCAATCCAGTTTTAATATCCATATGGACCGGCATCCATTGAGTGACTATCACTCCTTAGTGGGTAGTGTGTTAAATAAAACAGATTTTTGGGTATGCTCTCAAGTACCTCAAGGTCATAGCAAATTAGGGCTAGTACCATTTCCTTTAACGTTAGGGGAGGTACTTGAGTTAAGTGGTGGGAGACCGGTGGACAGGAGGTTTAATATCTCCAGCCCTCCTAGTTTGAAGCTCCACCAATACCATGTGGATAGGTCCCTATTATGTTTTAACATCTCCAATCCCCGAAAGCCGGGAAATTGGGAAGTGTCATGGAGTAACCAAACCATGACCTTTTCGCATAGAGCAGATAGAATGCCTACAGATACAGAGCTTATACGCCACATAGCCAGTAGAGGAAATCTTTCCGGGATAGGTATACCTTAGGAAATAGGATTACGAGAGTTGGAGAGGTATCACCAGGATACTGTGCACATATCGTACAACCTGATACGTGTACTAAGCAGATGGAAGAATTAGGGTTAGGAGATTTCACATGGAAGGTGTGAAATATGGTTATGTCCTACTCCGTCCCATATGTTCTCCCCGATGATGCATATTTCATATGCGGGAGAAAGGCGTATAAGTGGCTTGCCCCAAACTCTGAAGGATTGTGTTATATTGGAAAAGTACTGCCTGAAGTAATGACTGTATCTCATGACAAAATGAAAGACATACACCGTGGTGCCCAAGCTCCTTATACTCATACCCATTACGAGCACGTTGTTAAAAGGCAACTGACAGAAAGGTCAGAACACCCGGCCTCTGGTCTGATCCATGAATCCACCGGGATTCAAGTTCTGCTTGCGTTAGATTTCACTCGCACCGCTCGAGGAGTGATGAACTATAGATACATCTCTGCGCTTGCAAATTTGCTAGATAATATCACTGAAATGTATGATGACACGTTTAGGTATACTGGAAGAGAACTTCAAGCTTATAAAACAGAACTGGTACAGCATAGAATGGTTCTTAATTACCTCACAGCAGTGACAGGCGGATATTGTGTCACACTGGCAACGCAATACGGCGTGAAATGTTGCACATATGTCACGAATAGCACCGAGGATCCGGTCGAGGTCATAGACCAAAAGATGGATGATATCCTCCAATTGAAGTGGGAATTTCGCAGGAGACACAATCTCACTCTTGCTGCTGTAGGTAATGAGCTGACTGGTTGGGTGTCATGGTTGAACCCGCAAAATTGGTTTTCTGGTTTAGGAGAATGGGCTCAAGGGAGTAAATTTACTAAGGTGGGAGATTTTTAGAACTGGTGATGTTGCCCATAGCAACCAATCAGATTATATCTATTATCTGCTAGAGACAGCTAAATAAATGGTAAGTATAATCTGATTGGTTGCTATGGGCAACATCACCAGTTCTAAAAATCTCTCACCTTAGT
The DNA here is from genome assembly GCF_028390025.1 of Pseudophryne corroboree. Lineage (NCBI taxonomy): Eukaryota > Metazoa > Chordata > Amphibia > Anura > Myobatrachidae > Pseudophryne > Pseudophryne corroboree. The sequence continues at coordinate 1,493,826 of NW_026967503.1, read as the reverse complement.
AAATTTACCCCAAGGAGTCATAATGGATGTTGGGAAGTTTCTCCTATGTATCTTAGGTGTTGTCATATCGATTGGTTTGATATTTAGATGCGGTCAGGCATTAATGAAGTGCAATCGTCGTACTAGGGTGATGAGTTTGAGGAGTGAGGAAACTGTAATTCCAATGGACTTGATTTATGACCCAACGGTAGAAACAATGATGTAATGAAAATGCGATTATACGGTCCGTTTCTTTCACCTGTTTTTCCGTTTTTCTCCAAGGTAAAAAGACCCACTTGGACGAGGAATTTGATGAGCCGATATACAGACAACAGATGGATTAAAGAAGAAGTTTTGACAACCTTATACACAGATTTTTGATGAACTATGCCATGGATCCCCAGTTTCCCTAGAAATTTTAAAATTACGCTAGCCCAACACTTTTGTAAATCTATGGACATTGACAGCTTTTGCTCGCACCTTATGGGCAAAAGCACAAAGAAGACTGCAACCAACAGACACCGAACAAGACTTCAACCGACAAATGTACATTAACCTGACATAGAATACCACAGCATTTACCATAAGTGTTCTTTATCTTCATTTCTACAACCCTCAGGTAATGACACACATAGTCGATAGGGAATACAGGCACAGATATCAGCAATCACATATCTCCCCCATTTCATGTATCATCAACTAAAATGTGCTCCCCCATTTTGTTACAACCACAGCCGAAAAGAGCTCGGTAGAGTTTGACAGCCCATCCACAGACCCTTAATACGGGATAAGAATGAATTCAAATGTATACTTCGCAATACCTCGAAGCTTGATGTACCACACGTACGGCACGATGATACATGACCCCCCAAACATGGACTCATACACACATGCTTCTGCTATCTCACTAGGTCATACCCTCTTCACACCTTCTCCTCTCTCCTCCCTTACCCAACCATGGAAATGTATTAACCCCTGACATATATTTTTCTCTTTTTGAAATGTTTTAGAAGGTGGCAGTTATTATTGACTGCCAAAGGGTGGACTGTCAAAGTCAGAAAAATATCTCTATACACACTGCCATATTTGCACCTCACACAGGTCCGTGCTGCGCATGCGTACGCTCTCCCGTGCGTGCGCATACTCACAGTCACGGGCACCCGCAGGCGCACGGTATGCGTATTTACGGTAGAGTTTATGTGATCGTAGCGTGCGACTCAATCGTTACATATTTTCACTATATAATGTATTTTGTAGATCATGGTCCCTTTGATAGATTCTGAAAGTTTAGTTAATATAGCATGTTCCTGGACAGAGAGATTCCTCTTTGTATTGTACGAAGGGTCAAACAGGGGTCATACAGTGGTGTTTGGTACCCATCGGAAGAGTATTTAAATAGCAATATTCCGGTGTTGGTTTGGAGCGGACTAATCGCTCGTGCGAATAGTTATGGACATAAGAAGTTTATGTCCATTTACTATTATTTGTTCTTACTTAGTCATGCGGCGGGAAACCCAGTATCCCACCCACCTGAACAGTTGGAAGTAGTCACAGCCCACCTGTATGAATCAACCTATGACCTTTTGTTATAATGCGAAGCCGAATTCCTGTGTCCAATGAACAATGGGATTGTAGGGACCATTGAATTGTATTGTGTGTGGGGCATAAATAGACAGGCCGACCATATCCAGTTCACTCTCTTCAACGGTTCTCATTGCTGATAATCGGGAGCTGGATATCGAGGCGCATGCGATCGTTTCCCCTTGTGCGTAAGTGTTTCTCCGCAATCATATTGATCTTCTTGATATTGTGAGCCATTTCTCTCTCTCTCTCTCTTCTCCTCTTTCTCTCTTATTTTCCCTTAAATAGTAATTGTATTGTATTGTATTTCCTGTGTAGTTATCTGGTTAGGTAGTCTATGTTATATTGTAGTGTATGACTTGTATTGTGTTCAATTCTTTTGCAAGTATATCATTCATAATATATATATCAGGCGTTGGACCCTAAGCATGGTATTTGTGTATTTCTTATAGTGTTAAGTGTTCTCAGAGCGTCGGTGACGCTCAATCAGCTTTTGAGTTAATAAGGTTATACTGTGTTGCATTTACATTCTATCATCACACTAAGGTTTTACTGCATAACACACTGTTTAGGGTTTAGATATAAAGGTTTAACATTGTGAATGTCAGCGCCGCTGGTGATCTCCTCGTGGTCCCGAGCGTCCGCTACGCTATAGCGAATCATTACGTTAGTCGGCAGCCAATAGCGTGCCTGCCTGTGATCTCCTGGCCGTGAGCGAACGTGATGCTTGAGCGTCTCGACTACGGCTAAGCGATTGTTACGCAACGAGCGTACCCTTACGGTACTTCATACGTAGATAGCGTACAGTGTTCTTAGACCTCATAAAGGGTTTTATATACGATAAATATTTAGCTTTATCATGTGTATTGCACATGTGTGTTGCAGGGTGTGTTGTGTGTGTTGAACATGTGTGTTGCAGGGTGTGGTGTGTGTTGCACATGTGTGTTGCAGGGTGTGTTGTGTGTGTTGCACATGTGTGTTGCAGGGTGTGGTGTGTGTTGCACATGTGTGTTGCAGGGTGTGTTGTGTGTGTTGCACATGTGTGTTGCACATGTGTGTTGCAGGGTGTGGTGTGTGTTGCACATGTGTGTTGCAGGGTGTGGTGTGTGTGTTGCAGGGTGTGGTGTGTGTTGCACATGTGTGTTGCAGGGTTTCATAACCGACATACCATATCAGAGGGAGCTGGAGGTGAAATGAGTTGTGGAGGCAGATGAATTGCATACAGGTGTGTGTGATTTGGAACCAATCGCTGGATGATGCCGGACAGGACACCCGCGCTGAGCGTTTGCAAGTCGTGCGCAGCCCAAGATCTACTCGCCAGCTGTGAACGCCCAGTGTGCACTAGCAGTGATTTGCTTTGCAGCTGTGTAAAAACGACACCTGTGGCCCCTAGCACACTCCCCTGCAAGACACCCTCCTTCACGCCCCTTTTCACTATCCTGCGAAGCCACGCCCCCGCACCACCTTCATTACGCCTCATTGCCTGACAGTGAACAGAAAATCCATGTGTATTGCTGCACATTTATCGCACAGCGAGGCAGTACATGTGCACTTCTGGCTTCACGCGTGCGCATTTGGCTTAAACCCGCCACTTGTGATGCGAATACCAAGCAGCGATCAGGTCTGAATTCCTCCCAATATGCTCACAGATGATACCTTTACCACATTGGAAACACCCATGACAATCTAGAGGCTTCCTCATCTCTCTTGTAGTGACCTTACTAGGAGACAAAACCTCCTTAAAATTCTGAGCCCTTCCGAAGACCACCTGAGGTTCATGTGGTAATACACCTCCAAGTCCGGGGTCTAGGAGTAAATTATTCCAATGCTTATTCAGGACCTCTTTGATGAGCTTTTCATAAGTGTTATACCTCATAATGAATAATAAAGTGTCTTTCCCTTCTGGTCTATTATCAGGTTTACTTTTATATTCTAATAATTCCTCCCTGGTCAGACTTAGGGCCTCTTTTGATGCTTGTTCAACTACTGTTTTTGGATAACAATTTTCTAAAAAGCATTTGCCATAAAATTCTATTTGTTTCTGACTTTTGGTTATCTAACTACAATTTCTATGAATCCTACGATACCCACCTGCATAAGTTCAGTTGATTGGCAACGCTGTAGACCTGCCCTTTTTTGGTGAGCTTCTACCATAATGACCTCTGTTTCACCAGGACTGAGTCACAGACAACTGGTATCACCCACACCTGGAGCTCAGCTAGACAGCCATTTAAGATTGGTATTTGGTTCTCAATACCCAGAGCAACAGACAGATCATCTACACAGCAGTGGCAGACAAGGGCATGACATCTGGTTGTTTCACCTAGTGGCAGCAGGTATATTGCAAAAAGCATAGGAGATAGGACAGGACTTTTAGGAACATTGCATGGCAATGGTGATGAGATTAAAAAGGTTCCTCACCTGTGTGATATCTATTGTGTGCAACAGAGCTGATTTTTTTCTCATACTTTCGAGAATGGAAATGGATTCTCACCCGTGTGACTTCTCTCATGTTTAATAAGATCTGATTTGAGTGCAAAACATTTCCCACACTCAGAACATGAAAATGGCTTCTCACCCGTGTGACTTCGCTGATGTGTAATAAGATCTGATTTCCATGCAAAATATTTCCCACACTCAGAACATGGAAATTGAGATGTACCAATGTGATTTCTTTTGTGTTCATCAACAGTTGTTTTGTATGTAAAACATTTCCCACACTCAGAACAGGAATATGGTTTCTCACCTGTATGTATTCTCTTATGTATTACAAAAAGTGATTTGTATGTAAAACATTTCCCACACTCAGAACATGGAAATGCCTTCTCACCTGTGTCACTTCTCTGATGTGTAAATTGATCTGATTTCCGTATAAAACATTTCCCACACTCAGAACATGGAAATGGCCTCTCACCTGCCTTACCTCTCTGATGGGTAATAAGCTTTGTGTACTGTGTAAAACATTTGGCATCTATAGAACAGGGAAACACTGTATCTACTCTCAGAGCTGTAACAGATGCACCAATATCAGAATGATCCAGAAAACATTTCCCAGGATCAGAGGTATCAACTGGTAAAGCTGGATGTAAAATTGGGGTAATGGGGTTATCTCCTGGAGAATCCTGTCTACTGTCATCTTTTATTTCACAATCCGGGGGTTACCATTAGGTGTCTTTCTGAAATATTCCTGCTTGTGTGTCCATCTGCTGGAAATAAAATACATTATGCAAATATGAATTTTCATGAAACAAATTAAATATTGTATAGGTTATGTTCAAAAATGGAAAATTACTATAAATGAGTAGAGAAGACCCAGGATGTTACATGGTACATTGTATAATTCTGTAACTGACATTAACCAGTACTATAGTTCTGGCATTGCTTTTATGTTTAATGAAAAATACTATGAAGGTTGGAATGGAGTATAACATACACTGAAAGAATGTGGGGAGGAAGCTGGCCAGATCTCTGGGCTGGTGGCACACAGTGACATGATGTGAGGGAGAGAGCAGGAGTATAATAGGGGCTGATGGCTCCTGATGTATGAGATACACCAGAGAGTGTGGGGAGGAGACTGGTCAGATCTCTAGGCTGGTAACACACAGTGACATGATGTGAGGAGGAGAGCAGGACTATAATAGGGACTGATGGCTCTGATGTATAAGATACACCAGAGAGTGTGGGGAGGAGACTGGTCAGATCTCTGGGCTGGTAACACACAGTGACATGATGTGAGGGGAGAGCAGGAGTATAATAGGGGCTGATGGCTCCTGATGTATGAGATACACCAGAGAATGTGGGGAGGAGACTGGTCAGATCTCTAGGCTGGTAACTGTCATGACTGAGGTTTTGTGAACCCGGTGTAGTGAAATCTGTGCGGGCGACTGGAGGATTAAGTGAATACTACCACTGACCTGGTTTGGAAATGTTGTGGACTCGAGGATTCCTCCGATGACTGGGAAGAGGAACCGTGGCAGAGATGGCCGAATCTAGGCTCTCCTCATACAGGATTAGGTCGGCAGACAGGAAGCACGTGGGGGCGCTGACGGTCTCCTGAAAGACAGAACTGGAAAGGCGCTGATGAATCAGTGAAGAATACCAGGTTCAACTGTGCTAAAGGGCACGGGGTGCTTGGAGACACTGAGGTGCTTGGGGATACTGAGGTGCTTGGAGACACTGAGGTGCTTGGAGACACTGAGGTGCTTGGAGACACTGAGGTACTTGGAGACACTGAGGTACTTGGAGACACTGAGGTGCGTAGTGGCACTGGGGTGCGTAGAGGCACTGGGGTGCATAGAGGCACTGGGGTGCTGAGGCACGGAGGTGCTGGAAGCACGGAGATGCTGAGGCACGGAGTGTCAGGTCTCTGGATTTGTCTGTCCCCGGCGGGGGTGCTAGTGGGTCAGTGTTGGTGCAATGTACAAAGCGGGGAGGCAATATGAAAGTCCGGCGCATAAGCGCTGATATTTATTATACAGGAATCACAGAGTAAATGGCATAGCAGTGAATGACAAACTGAACCCAGGCAATAAAGTAACAGTGATTGGTAATTGAATCCAAAACAACAGAAAAGTCTCTTGCAACAGAAATATATAGTGACTTGATGCTGAATGTAAATGAAATAAACAGAACTCCGGTAAGACTTGAAAAACACACAGTTCCTGTATTACAAAGTCCTTATGGCCTCACTAGGCCCAAGCAGGAGACAGTCTCTATGCAATGAGATGATATACTTGCAGAGATGCACAGATGGTATGCAATTAGCAGTGCACAGGTAATAATGAATGCAACACCTGAGGAGAGTCTCTTACTGCTTGATGAGCTGGTAACTGGCTGTGGATGAAGTCTGAAGAAAACAGGAGAGCTGTAGTGAGATGAGATGACAGGAGGTAACCACTGGGAATCGCTGGAAACAGGAACACAGGAGTCCGGAGAACAAGGCACACCGAATGTGACTCGTTGTCTGAGGCAATGTGAGTGAGCCACGGACTGGGAGTTATACCCATGGCTCTGCAGTGATTGGTCACTGAACTCTGGGTGGAGACATAGTGCTGGATTGCACACCTGGATCAGCTGAGTGCAGGAGTCATGGCAACGACCTCACAGGCAGGACACCGGCACACAGCAGAATGCACATAGGACCGGACTCAGGGGTACTCAGCAAGGCGGAAGATGACGCTTGCGGTCCATACACACCTGGGGCCATGACCTCCGGAGGCCCGCACACCAGCGCGCTGGTAGGTGAGACGTAGCAGAGCGCCGATTCCTGACAGTACCCCCTCCTTTATGGGCGGGCACCGAACACCCACGAGGCTTGGCAGGGAAAAGTCTGTGGAAGGCTTGGACCAACCGTGGAGCATGGACATCCGTGGCGTTAACCCAACTTCTTTCTTCAGGACCATATCCAGACCAGTCAATCAGGTATTGCAAATGACCATAACGATGTCGAGAGTCTAAGATTCTTTCCACCTCGTATTCCACGCCCCGATGAGTTTGTACTTTTGGAGCTGCTGGAAGCGTTCTCTGGAAACGATTGAGAATTAGTGGTCTGAGGAGAGAAATATGGAATGAGTTGGGAATTTTCAAAAAAGCAGGCAGTTTTAACTTATAAGCCACTGGATTTATAACACTTTCCACCGGGAATGGCCCAATAAACCGTAGAGCAAATTTCATTGATGGAACTCTGAGACGGAGATTTCGGGTAGATAACCAGACTTTGTCGCCCGGTTTTAAACTAGGAACTGCTCGTCTCTTTCGATCCGCAAACATTTTATACCGTTGAGAAACCTTTTTAAGAGATAAATGAATCTTCTTCCAAATTTGAGCGAACCGCTGAAGAGCAGAAGCAGCCGCACGCATATCTATGACGGGTAACTCTTGGAAATCAGGTACTCTAGGATGCTGTCCATAAACTGCGAAAAAAGGAGTTGTATCTGTAGAAGTATGACAACGAAAATTATGAGCAAACTCTGCCCAGGGCAACAATTCTACCCAGTCATCCTGTGAAGAAGAGATATACAGTCTCAAATAGGTCTCAAGCTCTTCATTTATCCTCTCTGTCTGCCCATTTGTTTGAGGGTGATAGGCCGTAGAGAATTTTAGTTTTACTTGTAGCGCAGAACACAGAGCCCTCCAGAACTTGGCCACAAATTGTACACCTCGGTCAGATATAATTTCTGTTGGAAGACCATGTAACCTAAATATTTCGTGACAAAACAACTGTGCCAATTTTGGAGCAGAGGGTAACCCCATGAGTGGAATGAAGTGCGCCATTTTTGAAAATCTATCGACTACTACCCAGATGGTGTCATACCCTTTAGATGGAGGGAGATCTGAAATAAAATCCATCGATAGGTGAGACCAAGGGCGCTTGGGAATGGAATTGGGTAACAATTGGCCTGCGGGAGCTTGACGAGGAACTTTATGCTGAGCACATTTGGGACATGAAGCTATAAATTCTTGAATATCTATTTTCATTTGAGGCCACCAATACGTTTGGGACAGGAACTTGAAAGTCTTGAGAACCCCAGGGTGACCATTAAATTTGGACGTATGAGCCCAAGATAGGAGATTTGAACGAAGCTCTGGAGAGACAAACATCTTGCCTGGAGGTGGAACTTGCGACACCCCTGTAGCTGCGAAAACCACAGGATTTAATACTGCTCGAGCAGCCTGTTCGGAAGATTCCTCATTTGAGCTCATAGAGCGAGACAAAGCATCTGCTTTAACGTTTTGTGAGCCAGGCCTAAACATTAACTTAAAGTCAAAACGGGAAAAGAATAGGGCCCACCTTGCTTGCCGAGGATTCAGGCACTGCGCAGCTTTCAGGTAAAGAAGGTTCTTGTGATCCGTGTAGATGGTAATAGGGAATCTCGTACCCTCCAGCAGATACCTCCATTCTTCAAGAGCCAATTTGATTGCCAACAGCTCCTGGTCACCGATGGTATAGTTAATTTCAGCGGGTGAGAACCTACGAGAGAAAAACCCACAGGGGTGAGTCTTACCATCAGCGCCCACCTGGGACAGGACTGCGCCCACGCCAACCGTTGAGGCATCTACTTCCAGGATGAAGGCCTTATTGACATCCGGCTGTTGTAACACAGGAGCTGAAATAAAAGCTTGTTTTATTTTATGAAAAGCAGACAGTGCAGCGTCAGACCATTGGGAAGGATTCCCCCCTTTCCGGGTAAGGCAGGTGATTGGAGCTATTAACGTGGAGAAGCCTTTAATAAACTTTCTGTAGTAATTAGCAAAGCCTATGAAACGTTGAACTGACTTGAGTGTTGTTGGAAGAGCCCAGCTCTCTATAGCTTCCAGTTTAGCTGGGTCCATTTGAAGATCTGTTCCGGAAATAATGTATCCCAAGAAAGATATTGAAGAGGCTTCAAATGTGCATTTGGACAGCTTGCCATACAGATGATTCTGTCGAAGACGTCGAAGAACCTCTTTTACTTGTTGGCGATGAGAAAGTAAATCACGAGAGAATATCAAGATGTCATCGAGGTAAACTACCACACATTTATACAGGAGATCTCTGAATACTTCGTTGACAAAGTTTTGAAACACGGCCGGGGCGTTACTCAAGCCGAAGGGCATCACTAGATATTCATAGTGGCCGTCACGAGTATTGAAGGCGGTTTTCCACTCATCACCACTTCGAATCCTGATAAGATTATAAGCCCCGCGAAGATCCAGTTTCGTGAAGATGGACGCACCTCTAACTCTGTCGAACAACTCCGTGATGAGAGGTAACGGGTAGCTATTTTTAATCGTGATGTCATTTAAACCCCGATAATCGATACAGGGACGAAGTCCTCCATCTTTCTTCTTGACGAAGAAGAATCCAGCACCAGCTGGGGAAGAGGATGGACGGATGAATCCTTTCAGTAAATTTTCTTTAATGTATACACTCATTGCTTGGGTCTCTGGAACTGAAAGAGGGTATGTACGCCCTCTAGGCGGCTTGCTCCCTGGAACCAAATCAATGGGACAATCCCACTCTCGATGGGGAGGCAAGACATCCGCTGCTTTCTCACTGAAGACGTCAGAGAATTCCTGATAGGCCTCCGGAAGGCAAGACTGAGACTTCATACTTGAAGACTTGATTGGAAGTACTTGAGCCAGACATGACTGATGACAAGAGGAACTCCATGCTGTTAACTGTAACGTAGACCAGTCAAATTGTGGATTGTGCAATTGAAGCCAAGGCATACCCAGTACGATCTCATAGCCAGCTTTAGGTATAACCAGGAACTCAATAAGCTCGGAATGCAGGAAACCTACTCCCAGAACCACTGGCTTGGTTTGCTGAATGATGGAACCTTCAGGAATACGGCTTCCGTCCACGGCAGTGAGGTATACTGGACGACACAGTTTAGACACTGGGAGATGAAGTCTATCCACTGCAGCTTGTGTGATAAAATTCCCAGCAGCACCACAATCCACTAAGGCGGACAGAGACTGGAGTCCATCTGGCATTTCCAAAGTGACAGGTAATGTAAGGTCTTGAAAAGAAGGAGCTTTATTCAAGGTCCCTAACTTGACTCCTCCTCTACAAGTTAGGACCTGGCGTTTCCCGACCGAGCAGGACAGGAACCCAGATGACCAGCAGCAGCACAATAGAGACACAGTCTTTCCTTTAATCTTCTGGACCGCTCCTCAGGTGTTAAACAAAACTTGTTTACCTGCATGGGTTCATCAGCAATAATAGGTAGAGACTGTACAGGAGGCATAGCTCGGTGCTTGCGAAGATCACCTCGAGAGCGTTCACAGGCTCGCTCGCGTAAACGTAGATCCAACTTGACGCATAGGGAAATCAGGGCTTCCAGTTGCTCTGGTAAGTCTCGGGTAGTCAACTCATCCTTTATGCGGTCAGAAAGACCATGCCAGAAGGCGGCAACCAATGCCTGGTTGTTCCACTTCACCTCTGATGCCAATGTCTGGAACTGGATAACGTACTGACCCACAGTACGTGTTCCCTGGCAGATCTGAAGGAGGTCTGAAGAAGCAGAGGTCGTACGCCCAGGTTCGTCAAAGATGCGTCGGAATGCGGCAACAAACTCTGTATAGTTATTCAACAAAGCATCTGCTCGCTCCCACAGCGGAGAGACCCAGTTCAGGGCAGAGCCGGCTAAAAGAGAAACAATATAAGCAACCTTTGTTCTAGGTGTTGGAAAGTTCTGTGGTTGCAATTCAAAATGAACCTCGCATTGATTCAAAAATCCACGACACATCTTAGCATTACCATCAAATTTACTTGGAGTAGGTAGATGGATGCGAGACATTGGAACAGGAGCAACTGGAGAGTTAGAAACTGTGGAACTAGGAACAGGAGCAGAAACTGATGAGGACACTGAAGAGACTGAGGTTGGAAATTACTGTTGCAGAGTATGTAAGCGAGAAGACATTTCTTGCAGAAATTGTATAATCTGCTGCTGTGCAGCCTCTTGACCATCCAGTCGTGACACTAAGCCTTGGAGTGTCCCTGACCCCACACTCTGACCACCGTCCGGGTCCATGGGCCTCAGACAAACTGTCAGGTCTCTGGATTTGTCTGTCCCCGGCGGGGGTGCTAGTGGGTCAGTGTTGGTGCGATGTATAAAGCGGGGAGGGAATATGAAAGTCCAGCGCATAAGCGCTGATATTTATTATACAGGAATCACAGAGTAAATGGCATAGCAGTGAATGACAAACTGAACCCAGGCAATAAAGTAACTGTGATTGGTAATTGAATCCAAAACAACTGAAAAGTCTCTTGCAACAGAAATATAAAGTGACTTGATGCTGAATGTGAATAAAATAAACAGAACTCCGGTAAGACTTGAAAAGCACACAGTCTCTGTATAACAAAGTCCTTATGGCCACACTAGGCCCAAGCAGGAGACAGTCTCTATGCAATGAGATGATATAACTTGCAGAGATGCACAGATGGTATGCAATTAGCAGTGCACAGGTAATAATGAATGCAACACCTGAGGAGAGTCTCTTACTGCTTGATGAGCTGGTAACTGGCTGTGGATGAAGTCTGAAGAAAACAGGAGAGCTGTAGTGAGATGAGATGACAGGAGGTAACCACGGGGAATCGCTGGAAACAGGAACACAGGAGTCCGGAGAACAAGGCACACCGAATGTCTCGTTGTCTGAGGCAATGTGAGTGAGCCACGGACTGGGAGTTATACCCATGGCTCTGCAGTGATTGGTCACTGAACTCTGGGTGGAGACATAGTGCTGGATTGCACACCTGGATCAGCTGAGTGCAGGAGTCATGGCAACGACCTCACAGGCAGGACACCGGCACACAGCAGAATGCACATAGGACCGGACTCAGGGGTACTCAGCAAGGTGGAAGATGACGCTTGCGGTCCATACACACCTGCAGCCGCACCTGGGGCCATGACCTCCGGAGGACCGCACACCAGCGCGCTGGTAGGTGAGACGTAGCAGAGCGCTGATTCCTCACACAGAGGTACTGAGGCACGGAGGTGCTGTGGCACGGAGGTACTGAGGCACGGAGGTGCTGGAAGCACGGAGGTACTGAGGCACGGAGGTACTGAGGCACGGAGGTACTGAGGCACGGAGGTGCTGGAAGCACGGAGGTGCTGGAAGCACGGAGGTGCTGAGGCATGGAGGTACTGAGGCACGGAGGTGCTGGAAGCACGGAGGTACTGAGGCACGGAGGTGCTGGAAGCACGGAGGTACTGAGGCACGGAGGTACTGAGGCACGGAGGTACTGGAAGCACGGTGATGACGGAAGCATGGAGGTACTGAGGCACGGAGGTACTGAGGCACGGAGGTACTGAGGCATGGAGGTACTGAGGCACGGAGGTACTGAGCTCTGGAGATCCCAACTACAACAGTAGTAAAACTGAAACATGACAGCTGTGGTTTTCAGTGGAGAACACGGAATTCAGTACTGTGCCTTTAAGACGAAACATTGCAGCTGTGCCTTTACATTGAGACTCAGGGAAATGGTGAAATCAAATGGCAACACACAAGTAAAACAAACGGTAACAAGGGAACAGAGTTTCCACAGGAACTTAGGTACAAAGGTTACCTTAAAGGAGCTCAGCATAAAGACTCACACAAGGCTGTATGTGACACGAGGAACTGGCCCAGATTCTAACTCAGACTCCTGATTTATACTTCCTGGTCCTTGGTGATTGGTGAGCAGGATTAGGTGATGCAAAGAGTCTCAGGCTGGCAGAGGATTGAACATCTCTGGGTCAGGTGAACAGTCACTGTCATGTGACTACTCTAGCCAAGGCTGTGATGTAGAATGAGGCCTAGCAGGCCGAGAGAACACTGAAGCCTGGACTTCTGCAAAACACAGGATGCTGGCTTTTAGACCTAAAGTTTAGATTACTGAATTCAGCCTCACACAGGAGATCACCACAGGTGGAGCTAATTAACTATTACCTCTCAGGCAGAGAACTCAGGAAAACTCAGTGCTGACAAGCTGTTTAACTCCGTGAGTGAAAAGACACAGGATCCAGGACAGATGGCAGGGGTAAGTCACCAAATATAAAACCTACAGTCAGGATTGTGACAGTATCCCCCTCTTCAAGGGTGGACTCCGGACACCCATCTTGAATCTTAGAGGAACTTGAGAAATTCATACAGAAGAATTTAGGACCTTCGTTGATGCAGAATCCAAAGGTTTAGGACTAAATTCTTTAACTACAGCATTACTAAAAGTCTGTAAGTCATGGAACACAGGATCATTACTCTCAAAAAGCATGTTGGCCCACTCCAAAGCTCTTCCTCTGAATGCCAGGAACAAATATCGAGTAACGTTGGAAGGAGTTACTGCACCTGAAGGATCAGACTCCATCCGAGAGAGAAATTGTTCAACCAGAGCGACATATTGCAATAAATCTCCATCAAAGTAAATAGGTGGAAAACCATCAGACGAAAGCTTAGAGGCTGAAACTGAAGAAAGCTTTGGCTGGACGAGTAGGACTGGATTGGATCCGAGGATACTTGAATTGGCTGGAGCCAAAGGAGACTGACCAGGCTGGTCCTGGAGTATTGCTGGACCGGCTGAAACCGGGATGGACTGACCAGGCGGAGCCTGGAGTATTGCTGGACCGGCTGGAACCGGGACGGACTGACCAGGCAGGACCTGGAGTATTGCTGGACCGGCTGGAACCGGGACGGACTGACCAGGCAGGGCCTGGAGTATTGCTGGACCGGCTGGAACCGGGACGGACTGACCAGGCTGGGCCTGGAGTATTGCTGGACTGGCTGGAACCGGGACGGACTGACCAGGCTGGGCCTGGAGTATTGCTGGACCGGCTGGAACCGAGATGGACTGAGCTCTTTCTTCACAGGGCTGAACTAAGCCAGGAGCCCCCTCTTCACGGGGCTGGGCTGAGGCAAGAGCCCCCTCTTCACGGGGCTGGGCTGAGGCAAGAGCCCCCACTTCACGGGGCTGGGCTGAGGCAAGAGCCCCCACTTCACGGGGCTGGGCTGAGGCAAGAGCCCCCACTTCACGGGGCTGGGCTGAGGCAAGAGTCCCCTCTTCACGGGGCTGGGCAGCACTCTGTAGAATCTCTGGCTGGGCAGCACTCTGTAGAATCTCTGGCTGGGCAGCACTCTGAAGACTCTCTGGCTGGGCAGCACTCTGAAGACTCTTTGGCTGGGCAGCACTTTGAAGACTCTCTGGCTGGGCAGCACTCTGAAGACTCTCTGGCTGGGCAGCACTCTGAAGACTCTCTGGGGCTGGACGCTCTGAACCCCTCACTGGGGCTGGACGCTCAGAAGACGCCCCTCCTGGGGCTGGACGCTCTGAAGACGCTCCTCCTGGGGCTGGACGCTCTGAAGACGCCCCTCCTGGGGCTGTGGACACGGACTCCTCTGTGACTGTAAATGGCTTGAACATTCTTCTCTGGACACCCAACTTGGGATAAGGTCTTTTAACCACCGGACCCCAGTTATAAATTTGAGTCTCTCTCAGAAGAGTAGCCTTCTTGATACCCCCGTCAGCAGCAGAAGGATCGGATACTGTAGATGACTTGTAGACAAGAGCACTATGATACTGAGATTTGACACTATTACCTGGCTTGCGAAGAATGCAGTCTTTAACAAAATGACCAGAATTTCCACAGTAAAGACAGAGATGTAGCTCCTTACGCCGCTGACGTTCAGCTTCAGAGAGCTTGGGCCGTGGATAGCTCTGATGAAAAACTTTCCCTTGCGCAGAGGAAGAGACTCTATTAACTGGATGGGAGAAAACAGGATCAACAACGTTGGTAGTATTTCTGAGGAGATCAGGCATCACAGAGAGAATACTAGGCAAAAGTTCTTGTAACTGTAGTAACATCTGGTAGAACATCTGCAGTTGGTCAGGAGTCTTAGAGCAGAAGGTCAGAGAATCTCTGGAGGACAAATTCCGCTGCAGACACTGTGCCAATTGATGCTGAGTCGACTCCAGACCTTCCAAGCGTCCTGCAATATTGCTTAGAAGGTCATGTGTCAGACAAACACTTTCGGCCGGGTCCATGTGGCCAGTTCCTACTGTCATGACTGAGGTTTTGTGAACCCGGTGTAGTGAAATCTGTGCGGGCGACTGGAGGATTAAGTGAATACTACCACTGAACTGGTTTGGAAATGTTGTGGACTCGAGGATTCCTCCGATGACTGGGAAGAGGAACCGCGGCAGAGATGGCCGAATCTAGGCTCTCCTCATACAGGATTAGGTCGGCAGACAGGAAGCACGTGGGGGCGCTGAAGGTCTCCTGAAAGACAGAACTGGAAAGGCGCTGATGAATCAGTGAAGAATACCAGGTTCAACTGTGCTAAAGGGCACGGGGTGCTTGGAGACACTGAGGTGCTTGGGGACACTGAGATGCTTGGAGACACTGAGGTGCTTGGAGACACTGAGGTGCTTGGAGACATTGAGGTACTTGGAGACACTGAGGTACTTGGAGACACTGAGGTGCGTAGAGGCACTGGGGTGCGTAGAGGCACTGGGGTGCTGAGGCACGGAGGTGCTGGGAGCACGGTGATGCTGAGGCACGGAGGTACTGAGGCACGGAGGTGCTGTGGCACGGAGGTACTGAGGCACGGAGGTGCTGGAAGCACGGAGGTGCTGAGGCACGGAGGTACTGAGGCACGGAGGTACTGAGGCATGGAGGTATTGAGGCACGGAGTTGCTGGAAGCACGGAGGTGCTGAGGCACTGAGGTACTGAGGCACGGAGGTGCTGGAAGCACGGAGGTACTGAGGCACGGAGGTACTGAGGCACGTAGGTGCTGGAAGCACAGAGATGATGGAAGCATGGAGGTACTGAGGCACGGAGGTACTGAGGCACGGAGGTACTGAGCTCTGGAGATCCCAACTACAACAGTAGTAAAACTGAAACACGACAGCTGTGGTTTTCAGTGGAGAACAAGGAATTCAGTACTGTGCCTTTAAGACGAAACATTGCAGCTGTGCCTTTACATTGAGACTCAGGGAAATGGTGAAATCAAATGGCAACACACAAGTAAACCAAACGGTAACAAGGGAACAGAGTTTCCACAGGAACTTAGGTACAAAGGTTACCTTAAGGGAGCTCATCATAAAGACTCACACAAGGCTGTATGTGACACGAGGAACTGGCCCAGATTCTAACTCAGACTCCTGATTTATACTTCCTGGTCCTTGGTGATTGGTGAGCAGGATTAGGTGATGCAAAGAGTCTCAGGCTGGCAGAGGATTGAACAACTCTGGGTCAGGTGAACAGTCACTGTCATGTGACTACTCTAGCCAAGGCTGTGATGTAGAATGAGGCCTAGCAGGCCGAGAGAACACTGAAGCCTGGACTTCTGCAAAACACAGGATGCTGGCTTTTAGACCTAAAGTTTAGATTACTGAATTCAGCCTCACACAGGAGATCACCACAGGTGGAGCTAATTAACTATTACCTCTCAGGCAGAGAACTCAGGAAAACTCAGTGCTGACAAGCTGTTTAACTCCGTGAGTGAAAAGACACAGGATCCAGGACAGATGGCAGGGGTAAGTCACCAAATATAAAACCTACAGTCAGGATTGTGACAGTATCCCCCTCTTCAAGGGTGGACTCCGGACACCCATCTTGAATCTTAGAGGAACTTGAGAAATTCATACAGAAGAATTTAGGACCTTCGTTGATGCAGAATCCAAAGGTTTAGGACTAAATTCTTTAACTACAGCGTTACTAAAAGTCTGTAAGTCATGGAACACAGGATCATTACTCTCAAAAAGCATGTTGGCCCACTCCAAAGCTCTTCCTCTGAATGCCAGGAACAAATATCGAGTAACGTTGGAAGGAGTTACTGCACCTGAAGGATCAGACTCCATCCGAGAGAGAAATTGTTCAACCAGAGCGGCATATTGCAATAAATCTCCATCAAAGTAAATAGGTGGAAAACCATCAGACGAAAGCTTAGAGGCTGAAACTGAAGAAAGCTTTGGCTGGACAAGTAGGACTGGATTGGATCCGAGGATACTTGAATTGGCTGGAGCCAAAGGAGACTGACCAGGCTGGTCCTGGAGTATTGCTGGACCGGCTGAAACCGGGACGGACTGACCAGGCGGAGCCTGGAGTATTGCTGGACCGGCTGGAACCGGGACGGACTGACCAGGCAGGACCTGGAGTATTGCTGGACCGGCTGGAACCAACACGGACTGACCAGGCTGGGCCTGGAGTATTGCTGGACCGGCTGGAACCGGGACGGACTGACCAGGCTGGGCCTGGAGTATTGCTGGACCGGCTGGAACCGGGATGGACTGAGCCCTTTCTTCACGGGGCTGAACTAAGGCAGGAGCCCCCTCTTCACGGGGCTGGGCTGAGGCAAGAGCCCCCTCTTCACGGGGCTGGGCTGAGTCAAGGATGCTGGCTTTTAGACCTAAAGTTTAGATTACTGAATTCAGCCTCACACAGGAGATCACCACAGGTGGAGCTAATTAACTATTACCTCTCAGGCAGAGAACTCAGGAAAACTCAGTGCTGACAAGCTGTTTAACTCCGTGAGTGAAAAGACACAGGATCCAGGACAGATGGCAGGGGTAAGTCACCAAATATAAAACCTACAGTCAGGATTGTGACAGTAACACACAGTGACATGATGTGAGGGGGAGAGCAGGAGTATAATAGGGGCTGATGGCTCCTGATGTATGAGATACACCAGAGAGTGTGGGGAGGAGACTGGTCAGATCTCTGGGCTGGTAACTCACAGTGACATGATGTGAGTAGGAGAGCAGGAGTATAATAGGGGCTGATGGCTCCTGATGTATGAGATACACCAGAGAGTGTGGGGAGGAGACTGGTCAGATCTCTGGGCTGGTAACACACAGTGACATGATGTGAGGGGGAGAGCAGAAGTATAATAGGGGCTGATTGCTCCTGATGTATGAGATACACCAGAGAGTGTGGGGAGGAGACTGGTCAGATCTATGGGCTGGTAACACACAGTGACATGATGTGAGGGGGGGTGCAGGAGTATAATAGGGGCTGATGGCTCCTGATGTATGAGATACACCAGAGAGTGTGGGGAGGAGACTGGTCAGATCTCTGGGCAGGTAACACACAGTGACATGATGTGAGGGGGTAAGCAGGAGTATAATAGGGGCTGATGGCTCCTGAAGTATGAGATACACCAAGGATTGTGGGTAGGAGACTGGTCAGATCTCTGGGCTGATAACACACAGTGACATGATGTGAGGGGGAGAGCAGAAGTATAATAGGGGCTGATGGCTCCTGATGTATGAGATACACCAGAGAGTGTGGGGAGGAGACTTTTCAGATCTCTGGGCTGGTAACACACAGTGACATGATGTGAGGGGAGAGCAGGAGTATAATAGGGGCTGATGGTTCCTGATGTATGATATACACCAGAGAGTGGGGAGGAGACTGGTCAGATCTCTGGGCTGGTAACACACAGTGACATGATGTGAGGGAGAGAGCAGGAGTATAATAGGGGCTGATGTCTCCTGACTCCTCCACTGGGCAGATACATTTCTGTAAATGCCGATTTACATACAGGACTAAAAGCAACACTTTAAAAAGACATTCAATACACTTTAAATGGAGCTGCTGCGGCCACTGTAATTAATCCTTAGCCTACGTACTTTTTACACTAATTGCGTACAAGGCCCCGTACTAACGCCGCGCTGGCTGTACAAAGTACACGCAGCGCGTACACACCCAAAGACACGCCGTGAGCACTTAGCAGCTACACGTGTGATTGAAATACACTTTATAACCTTAGCAGGGAAAGGAGACACGACACCAGATTGTATTTAAAATGCCTGGTTCCAACACACCAACTTATAATTACTGAAAGGGGGGTTACAAAAACAACTGTCAGAGAAATGTAGACCCCTTATACTGGGACTGAATGCTTATAGTGTTAAAAGCTTGATGTATCAATATATTCCTAGGTGCAGAAAACATATATTCTGAACCATGTATAAAAAAGTGTTCTTTTGTCTGCACCTGCTTTTTGCTAATTGTGCTTTATGTGTATGTATCTACTGATAAGGGCCACTTTCTGTCATTAGGGGGCTGAGAGTGGTGTATAGTGCTTTATTACTAACTCGAGGCCCCTAAGTGACTCCCTGGGGCATTTCCTGGCTCATAATTAGGAATAAGTATTGTATTCGGATGACAGTAATATAGACGAACTGTGTTCCCGGTCATGTAAGCCATTTCTGATGTAATGTGTATTCTATGCTATATAAACTGTGATCGCTGTAACCCAAATTGTCTCTCTGAGCCTGCGTGCTCTGCTGACACCCATCTGGGCCTAGATGCAAAATAAACCATATATGCTTTTTCATCTGATCCTGGCGTATCTCCTCGATTGATTGCTATCACAATTTGGTGTTACTTTTGCCCGGTTGGACGATTAGCTTCGCATACGGGACGACACGACTGCTGGGTCTTCTGCCGCAGAAACTAAACAGCGCTGTAAGGTGAGAAATTTTCATCACACCTTCCCTTTTTCTGCGGCATAGCGATACAGCAAGTCTGTCCCGTGTGTGCAGTGCTCGCTCCAAAAAGAACATCGTTCCTGAAGTAAGGAATAGACGAAAAAGCATATTTTTCTGTGTCTATAGATATGTATGAAATGTATGAATAATACTTCTTTTTCTAGAACTAACATCTATCTAACACCATTCTTTCCAGAAAGCATTACTATTTCTATTTACTGCAATACTCAAACTTGTGCATATATTGCTTTTACCTTATTTTCAGGTTCTAACCTTATTTTTTCCATCAATAATATAAAAGGTATACATTGTATAACTTACAGTTGTGTTAATAAGCATTGAAGGTTGGAAATGTATAGGGTTAAACCGATGCAATAGCTGCTACAAGTATTTTGTGTTGCGATGTGTGTATGTAAGAGATGAATGACGCTGAGTACATGTGTATAAACAGAACTCTGTACCCATGCCAGGGACGGAGAAAAGGTAAAGCTTCTCATATCTGCCTTTATAACGCAGGGGGGAAAGAGATATATTTGTGTGACTTTTTCTTGCCCAAGGTATGATGAAGGTATAAGGAAAATTGTGGGACCCTCTCTCATAGCAGGCATTGTGAGTACTTGATAGGAAATAGAGCTGTGTGATCATTTTTGTTGAGAAACTTATAACAGCCTGGGGAGAGAGAGGTTTAGCACTCTCGTCAGACGTGACACTTGTGGGTATACTTTACTGTATTGAAAATAATTGATTCATCTCCCTGCTGTGGCAGGAGACTCCATTTGCTTGTGAGAGACGTTTTTTGAGATAAAATTGTGTACACTAGTGGTAAGGCAAACGGAGCAAAATCAGTCCACAAAGAGTGATTCCCTCTGAGTGCACCGGCTAGTGTTAGGAGTTGCGAGTATGGTGATATTGCGGTGAAATCTTTGAAAGAATGGAATAAGAGAACACAGAATTATCTAACCTTTCCTTTTACAGGTACCTTTGATGCAAATGTTTTGAATACTTTAGGAAATAAGTTGATAAGTTGCAATGAATGTAAATCTTATTGTTTGTGGGTAGCTGATGCACTTTTATTGTCACCTCCAATACAAAACCCTCCGCCTTATGCGGCAAAAATACGGTCTTAATAACACACAGTTAAGGAAATTAGAGAAAGGGAGGAGGCATTATACCCCCATTTGCATCAGATTATCCAGAACCCACAGAGTTAAGGGACACTGGCAATAGACACTCCCTGATCATTGCCTCTGCTCCTTCCTCTATAAGAAGAGTAGAGGGTGAACGGTCCATAGAAACCCCTTAAGTTGCTGCTGCCATTTCTTCCCTCTCTGATAATGGGTGTAGTAGTGTATGCCGGCGTCCGGGCTCCCGGCGACCAGCATAGCGGCACCGGAATCCCGACCGCCGGCATACCAACAGCTGGGCAAGCGCAAATGAGCCCCTTGCAGGCGTGCTGCGCTCACCACGCTGCGCCATGCTATTTATTCTCCCTCCAGGAGGGTCGTGGACCCCCACAAGGGAGAAATGTCGGTATGCCGGCGGTCGGGATTCCGGCGCCAGGATGCTGGACGTCAGGAGCCTGACCGCCGGCATACAGAAGACCACCCCTGATAACACTAGACTACAGGAAACTTCAGTTCATGTTCAGGGACACTGGACTACGTTGTAATACTTTTAGGCACAGGTAGAGGTCAACGCATGATACCGCAGACCTTAACCCCTGCAGATCCTGGTACGTTGCATCCGACCTTATACCCGGTCAGGCTTATCACAGCCCCTCCAGCTGGGGGTGTGGGGCCGGCTGTTACATACTCCAAGCATGTTCCCTGGGCGGCAGCAGACCTTAGAGCCCTAGCAGAAAAGATGCCCGACCCTAGAAAAGATCCCAGGACAGGGTAGGATCATTTATTTCTAACTAAAAATATTCACCAGCCCACATATAGAGATGTTTTGCAATTACTACTTGCTGTATTTAAACCCAATGATTATACGTCCCTGATGCAGCAATTTAAAATAGGATTCTACTGCTGATAAGCTTAATAGTGATCAGCTAGTTGCCAAATGGTTAGAACTAGAAACAGCATTTAACAAAACATTCCCTGCCATAATTGATTTTGAAAATAGTTTAGTGAAAAAGGATAAACAGACAACAGAAGTTAATGAATATGCAGATTAAAGCAGCTGAGCAAAGTGCTCAGCCAGTACACAAGGCACTGTCCAGTGGGAGGGGGCCGCTCCCCGGAGAGCTATAGTGTGCTACAACTGTCGGGAAAAGGGACACTTGTCATATGATTGTAAAAATCCCTCCGTGCAGGGGAGACTTAAATCATCTGACAACTACAATCATAGGGACTTTAGACACCGTCCCGGGAATAGAGATTGACAGAAAGTCAAGGCTCCGGTGTATCCTGTATTGGCTACAGATAATCATCCCATGGTAAATGTCATAATAAATAATAAGCCAATTTCTTATTTAATAGACACCGGAGCCTCTGTTTTATCAATAGCAGGTAATCAGGATATTCCTACCTCTGACAAAACTGTCACTGCAGTAGGAATCTCAAACAGTCCCGTTGAAATTACGCTTTCAGAGCCCTTGACTGTCACGCTATGGGGTAAATTTACTAAGGTGGGAGATTTTTAGAACTGGTGATGTTGCCCATGGCAACCAATCAGATTCTACTTACCATTTATCTAGCTACTTCTAGCAGATAATAGATATAATCTGATTGGTTGTCATGGGCAACATCACCAGTTCTAAAAATCTCCCACCTTAGTAAATTTACTCCTATGTCCTCTTACAAACATGCTTTTTGTTGTTGTCCACCAGTGCCCCTGTCAGTTTGCTTAGTCGCGATCTCCTCTCAAAACTTCGATGTTATATCAGCTGCTCACCTGCTGGATTCTCTCTGCATGTTCCAGAGCAACACACTGATGCCGTATGAGACGCCCTGTGGCAGTATGATGACAACAGGCTTATGCCTGTCTCACAGGCGCTGCCAGGCTGGCTTTCAGAAATCCCTGAGCAATTGTGGACAATAGAGGCATTGACACCATCATCAGCGCTAGGCATTCCACATTAGAACAAGCTTTGTCCTTGTTTGGTCATAAAGCGATGAGACATTCTGCAGGTGTGTTAACTCAGCGGCATGGCGATAAACAACGCCCTGTGGCATACTACAGTAGGGTTTTGGACCCAGTTGGCAGAGCCTTGCCGGTGTGTTTGCGAGCAGTGGCTGCTGCCGCAATCTTAGTTCACAAATCTGCAGATATTGTCCTGAATCAACCATTGTATCTGTATGTGCCTCATGCGGTAGCTACTTTACTTACTTGCAAGCAGACACAACATTTAACCACTTCACGGCTCACTAAGGGGGAACTGACTTTGCTAGCACCCAGTAATCTCATTATCCAGCGCTGCAATACATTGAATCTCGCCACCCTTCTGCATGTAAGGGATGAGTCTTTCCAGACTCAGAGGGAGGAGGGGGAAGGTGGGGACACACAAGACACACAGCCCTGGCCTCACTGATGAACCCATCCTGCATGCAGATTTAACACTGTTTGTGGATGGAAGCTGCTTACGACGAGAAGACGGCAGCCTGGGGTCTGCATATGCTGTGTGTACACAGACTGAAACGCTGGAAGCCAGACCCCTGCCAGCCCCTCACCCAGCTCAAAGTGCTGAGCTTGTAGCATTGACCAGAGCTTGCAAACTAGCAAAGGGTAAAATTGTAATCTGACACTGTTGTAAACTTTACACTGACTCGCGCTATGCGTTTGGTGTACTGCAAATTTTGTCTGTAGAAAATGAGAAATTTCCTAACATGTAATTAAGCACCTATAGCGCATGCAGACAAGGTGCGAGAGCTTTTAGAAGCAGTAATGGAACCTGAACAAATTGCGGTCATAAAGTGCCAGGGCCACACTTCTGGCAGAGATGAGGTGTCAAAAGGAAATGCCAGAGTGGATCGAATAGCAAAATCCACGGCTATGTTAAAAGAACAAGTGTATGTAATGTCTGAAATATGTATACCTGATACACAAGCATTGATTTCTATGCAATTAACCTCCAGTCCACAGGAAATCTCCACCTGGGAGCGGGAAGGATGCCAGCCAGATGCTGATGGTTTGTGGCGCAATAGAGAAGGCAAGCCAGTGGCCCCCAGATCACTTTTACCTGCATTAGCTCAGGTCACGCATGGCCTGACCCATGCATCTAAAACTGCAATGACTAATTTAGTCAGGACCTACTGGTACGCCCCTGGATTCTCTGCATTTTCTTCTAAGTTTTGTCAAGGCTGTCTAATTTGTCTCCAAAACAATCCAGGTAGAAAAGTGCCTACAATACCATCACACCTTCCCACCACAGAGGGACAATTTCAGGTGGTAAAAATTGATTACATTCAGTTCCCAAAGGTAAGACAATTGCAGTATGTTTTGACTTTAACTGTTTAGCAGGTGGGTGGAGCATTGCTTGTAGCCACAGCAACAGCTAGTATAACAGCCAAGAAGATAGTACAGGACTTAGTCTGCAGGTATGGACTTCCCCAGGTTATCTCTTCTGACCAAGGTACGCATTTTACCAGAAGGGTTTTTAGAGAAATGTGTGAAATGATGGGCATAAAGCAGCAATTACATGTGCCCTACCACCCCCAGTCAAGTGCAAAAATTGAACGATTAAATCAAACTGTGAAAAATTAATTGCAAAAATGTACCAAACAAACTGGACTCTTGTGGCCTGAGGCTTTGCCTCTTGTTTGGCATTCTATCCGAACCACACCCACGGGGCCATTACGTCTTTCCCCGTATGAAATTCTATTTGGAAAGTTGCCTAATCTTATGATGGTCCCAGCGCCAGACCTCTCTACCGCCCAAGATGTGACTGTTAAATATTTGATTAATATGAGCAGACAGATCAAGACAACTCACGATGCTGTCAGTTCTCAACAACCAAGCAGTCCTGCGGCCTGCCATGACCTAATGCCTGGTGACTTTGTGATGATAAACTTTTTACGTTGCAGTTCCTTGTCCGAGCGGTGGGAAGGACCATTCCAGGTGCTGTTAACGACTCCGACAGCGATGAGAGTCGGCAAAAGATCCACCTGAGTACACGCATCACACTGCAAAAGAGGTCCGATCAGACCCGCCCCGGAGTGAACCCGAGGACATCCTGCAGACCACCTCACCTGTGTTGCTCACAGGACCGTGACCACCAGAAAGGATACAATAAAGCCCCATGGTGAGTTGCCACCTAAGCCGAAAAGAAGCAGAGCTTCTCTACCCGTGAAGACAATGAAGATACTTTTTATCCTGATCTCTGTCTTAACTCCTGTTATGCTGGAGACTCACATCACTGACTATGGACATGAGATAAAAGGAAAGAATGCTATACCTGCCATTCATAAGGCCATTGCAAGAGTTAACAATGAGACTGACTGTGGGGTGTGTACACATTTGCCAATGAATGCTGAATCAGGGATACCCTTAATAGCCATTCCGGTAACTTGGGAAGAAGCCATGAGATTTGATTGGGGATACTGGGAAGAGAATTTTTCCGGAACCACTTATAGTACCAGAATTAGTCCTCTGAGGAGAATAAATTCCCCCCCTTTAGCAAGAGTAGCCAGAGTGGGGCAGCCTGCCATTTGTGTGGTTCATAATGATTTAGCTCAAGGAACACTAGATGATGGTGGGACAAGGGCCATACGTATAGTTAACAGACAGAAGATGGGGGACACTGAATGTCCCAAAGGAGTCCTGGTACTGAATGGGAAGGATGGGGGAAGACATACATTTAGGGATATTTATGGCAATGTCAATAACTCCATGTTTAGAACTTGAGAAGAAAGAGTAGACATTCATGGCCAGGGCCCCTGTAGTACATCAGGTAACATCACTCACTCATTTCTTTCAGCCTTACTTAAAAATGTAAAGGTAGGAGGTGTTGTACTCCCTAGAGGTTTTTACTGGTTCTGTAAAAAAAATGCTTACTCGGGGTTGGCAGTAAATGTTCATATAAATGTGTCCTTTCTTAAATAGCCCCTATGTTAAGGATCACAAGAAAATTACATGGGGCTCCACGTAATATTGATGATAGAGAAGTATTTTACAGGGCGAGGAGAGGCATAGTGTACAAGAATAGATGGGAGCAATTCTTTTACTCACTTTTTCTGTCAGAAAGACTGGAAGCGTACACTCACTATATGGATAGAATAATAAATGAAACTAGTCATGCCATACGAGAAATTAATGAAGAGTTGGCTCAAGTGTGTAAAGTGTCGCTGCAAAATAGGTTTGCTTTAGACCAAGTGCTGGCCTCAGAGGGAGAAACATGTGCCTTCATAGGACAGGAGTGTTGCACTTACATTGCAGACAATTCAGATATAGTGGAAGGACACAGAGAAGTGGAAAAGATGCAGGAAGGAATAAGGAAGATAGGAGGAGAAAGATGGGATCTGTTTGGATTCTTAGGTAGAGGCGTCTCAGCTCTGATAGCCGGATTGTTGCAGTATGTAGTAATTGGAGGATTGGTATTATTACTTTTTACCTGTGTCTGAAGGGTGTGCCAATGATCGTTAGTAAAGGGTGTGAGAGTATTTCAAGATCTGCAATGGGTCCACTTCCCTCTACTTTTCAGCCCTCTTTGTATGTTCCAATGTCCAAAGGGGTGATGCCCCCTGGTCAAAGTTTTCTGCCGTTGGAGCCTGAAATACCTTCTGTTAGTACCTTTCAGATCCTTCGAGCAAGTGACATAGGTGACCAAAGGGCCATTTATGAAAAAGTGGATAGTTGTGTGTGACAAAAGGAATTTGTCAGAGGGAGGAATTGTCAGAGAAATTTAGACCCCTTATACTGGGACTGAATGCGTATAGGGTTAAAAATAAGAATTTACTTACCGATAATTCTATTTCTCGGAGTCCGTAGTGGATGCTGGGGTTCCTGAAAGGACCATGGGGAATAGCGGCTCCGCAGGAGACAGGGCACAAAAAGTAAAGCTTTTCCAGATCAGGTGGTGTGCACTGGCTCCTCCCCCTATGACCCTCCTCCAGACTCCAGTTAGGTACTGTGCCCGGACGAGCGTACACAATAAGGGAGGATTTTGAATCCCGGGTAAGACTCATACCAGCCACACCAATCACACCGTACAACTTGTGATCTAAACCCAGTTAACAGTATGATAACAAAAGGAGCCTCTGAAAGACGGCTTCCTACAACAATAACCCGATTTTTGTAACAATAACTATGTACAAGTATTGCAGAATAATCCGCACTTGGGATGGGCGCCCAGCATCCACTACGGACTCCGAGAAATAGAATTATCGGTAAGTAAATTCTTATTTTCTCTATCGTCCTAGTGGATGCTGGGGTTCCTGAAAGGACCATGGGGATTATACCAAAGCTCCCAAACGGGCGGGAGAGTGCGGATGACTCTGCAGCACCGAATGAGAGAACTCCAGGTCCTCTTTTGCCAGGGTATCAAATTTGTAAAATTTTACAAACGTGTTCTCCCCCGACCACGTAGCTGCTCGGCAGAGTTGTAATGCCGAGACCCCTCGGGCAGCCGCCCAAGATGAGCCCACCTTCCTTGTGGAATGGGCATTTACATATTTTTTGCTGTGGCAAGCCTGCCACAGAATGTGCAAGCTGAATTGTACTACAAATCCAACGAGCAATAGTCTGCTTAGAAGCAGGAGCACCCAGCTTGTTGGGTGCATACAGGATAAACAGCAAGTCAGATTTCCTGACTCCAGCCGACCTGGAAACTATATTTTCAGGGCCCTGACAACATCCAGCAACTTGGAGTCCTCCAAGTCCCTAGTAGCCGCAGGCACCACAATAAGCTGGTTCAGGTGAAACGCTGACACCACCTTAGGGAGAAACTGGGGACGAGTCCACAGCTTTGCTCTGTCCGAATGGACAATCAGATATGGCTTTGTGAGATAAAGCCGCCAATTCTGACACTCGCCTGGCCGAGGCCAGGACCAACAGCATGGTCACTTTCCATGTGAGATATATCAAATCCACAGATTTGAGTTGTTTAAAACAATGTGATTTTAGGAATCCCAAAACTACGTTGAGATCGCCCAGTGCCACTGGAGACATCAAAAGGGGGTTGTATATGCAGTACTCCCTTAACAACTTCTGGACTTCAGGAACTGAAGCCAATTTCTTTCTGGAAGAAAATCGACCGGTCGAAATTTGAACCTTAATGGACCCCAATTTGAGACCCATATACACTCCTGCTTGCAGGAAATGTAGGAATTAACCTAGTTGAAATTCTTCCGTGGAGCCTTCCTGGCCTCACACCATGGAACATATTTTCACCTAAGCGGTGATAATGTTGTGCGGTCACCTCCTTCCTGGCTCTGACCAGGGTAGGGATGACCTCTTCCGGAATGCCTTTTTCCCTTAGGATCCGGCGTTCACCCGCCCTGGCGTCAACGCAGCTGCGGTAAGTCATGGAACAGACATGATTCTTGCTGAATCAAGATCCTTTCTAGTATCTCTTGAAGTTCCGGGTACCAAGTTCTTCTTGGCCAAACCGGAACCACGAGTATAGTTCTTACTCCTCTCCTTCCCATCATTCTCCATACACTGGGTATGAAAGGCAGAGGAGGGAACACATACACCGACTGGTACACCCACGGTGTTACCAGAGCGTCCCAGCTATTGCCTGAGGGTCTCTAGACCTGGCGCTTCATGTGGGACGCCATCATAACCACCTTTGGTCTTTCCCAACGGTTTACAAACATGTGGAAACTTCCAGATGAAGTTCCCACTTTTCCGGGTGGAATTCATTTATGCTGAGGAAATCTTCCTAGTTGTCCACTCCCGGAATGAACACTGCTGACAGTGTTATCACATGATCTTTCGCCCAGCGAAGAATCCTTGCTGTCATTGCCCTCCTGCTTCTTGTGCCGCCCCGTCTGTTTACGTGGGCGACTGCCATGATGATGTCCTACTGGATCAGCACCGGTTGACTTTGAAGCAGAGGTCTTCCTAGGCTCAGAGCATCGTAAATTGCCCTTAGCTCCAGTATATTCATGTGGAGAGAAATCTCCAGACTTGACCACACTTCCTTGGAAATTTCTTCCTTGTGTGACTGTTCCCCAGCCTCTCAGGCTGGCATCCGTGGTCACCAGAACACAGTCCTGAATGCTGAATGTGCTGCCCTCTAGAAGATGAGCACTCTGCAGCCCCCACAGAAGAGACACCCTTGTCCTTGGAGACAGGGTTATCCGCTGATGCATCTGAAGATGCGATCCGGACCATTCGTCCAGCAAATCCCCCTGAAAAGTTTTTGCGTGAGATCTGCCGAATGGAATCGCTTCGTAAGAAGCCACCATTTTTCCCAGGACTCCTGTGCATTGATGCACTGACACTTGGCCTGGTTTTAGGAGG
Source organism: Pseudophryne corroboree (assembly GCF_028390025.1). Lineage (NCBI taxonomy): Eukaryota > Metazoa > Chordata > Amphibia > Anura > Myobatrachidae > Pseudophryne > Pseudophryne corroboree. The sequence goes on along the minus strand of NW_026967503.1, from coordinate 1,464,907 downwards.
TTTCTGACTAGGTCGGATAACTCCCTGGCTTTCCCCTCCAGGAGAAATACCTCTTTCTGGACTATGCCCAGAATCATTCCTAGGAACAGCAGACGTATCATCGGAAAACAGCTGCGATTTTTGGAATATTTAGAATCCACTCGTGCTGTCGTAGAACTACTTTAGATAGTTCTTTTCCGACCTCCAACTGTTCTCTGGAAACTTGCCCCTTTCAGGATATCGTCCAAGTAAGGGATAATTAAGATGCCTTTCTTCTTTTAAGAATCATCTTTTCGGCCATTACCTTGGTAAAGGCCCGGGGTGCCGTGGATAATTCAACGGCAGCGTCTGAAACTGATATTGACAGTTCTGTATCACGAACCAGAGGTACCCTTGTTGAGAAGGGCAAATTTGGACATGGAGGTAATCCTTGATGTCCAGGGACACCATATAGTCCCCTTTTTTCCGGTTCTCTATCACTGCTCTGAGTGACTCCATCTTGATTTGAACCTTTTTATGTAAGTGTTCAAAGATTTCAGATTTAGACTATGTCTCACCAAGCCGTCTGGCTTCAGTACCACAATATAGTGTGGAAGACTAATACCCTTTTCCTTGTTGTAGGAGGGGTACTTTGATTATCACCTGCTGGAAATACAGCTTGTGAATTTTTTCCAATACTGCCTCCTTGTCGGAGGGAGCCGTTGGTAAAGCAGGCTTCAGGAACCTGCGAGGAAAAAATGTCTCGACTCTCCAATCTGTACCCCTGGGATAATACTTGTATGATCTAGGGGTCAACTGGCGAGTGATCCCACTGCGCGCTGAGACTCTTGAGACTACCCCCCCACTGGTGGAGGGCTTCTTTTCCTGGGAAGGGGCTGCCTGCTGCAGTCTACTTCCCTTTCCTCTATGTCTGGGCAGATATGACTGGCCTTTTGCCTGCTTGCCCACATGGGAACGGAAGGATTGAGGCTGAAAAGACAGTGTCTTTTTCTGCTGAGATGTAACTTGGGGTAAAAAGGTTGGATTTCCCAGCTGTGGCCGTGGCCCCCAGGTCCGACGGACCGACCCCAAATAACTCCTTCCCTTTATATGGCAATACTTCCATGTGCCGTATGGGATCTGTATCACCTGACCACTGTCGTGTCCATGACATCTTCTGGGAGATATGGACAACGCACTTATCTTGATGCCAGAGTGCAAATATCCCTCTGTGCATCTCGCATACATATATATAGAATGCATCCTATTAAATGCTCTATATCAATAAAATATTTTTAGTCAGGGAATTCGACCAAGCCAACCCAGCACTGCATCTCCAGGCTGATGGCGATCGCTGGTCGCAGTATAACCACCGTCTGTGTGTATATACTTTTTAGGATATTTTTCCAGCTGCCTATCAGCTGGCTCCTTGAGGGCGGCCGTATCTGGAGACGGTAACGCCACTTGATAAGCGTGTGAGCGCCTTATCCACCCTAATGGGTGTTTCCCAACGCGCCCTAACTTCTGGCGGGAAAGGGTATAACGCCAATATTTGCTATCGGGGTAAACCCACGCATCATCACACACTTCATTTTATTTTATCTGATTCAGGAAAAACTACAGGTAGTTTTTTCACTTCCACATAATACCCTTTTTTGTGGTACTTGTAGTATCAGAAATATGTAACAGCTCCTTCATTGCCCTTAACGTGTGGCCCTAATGAGGAATACGTTTGTTTATTCACCGTCGACACTGGATTCAGTGTCCGTGTCTGTGTCGACCGACTGAGGTAAATGGGCGTTTTTTATAAAAAAAACCTGACGGTGTTTCTGAGACGCCTGGACCGTTACTAATTGTTTGTCGGCCGTCTCATGTCGTCAACCGACCTTGCAGCGTGTTGACATTCTCACGTAATTCCCTAAATAAGCCATCCATTCCGGTGTCGACTCCCTAGAGAGTGACATCACCATTACAGGCAATTTCTCCGCCTCCTCCAACATCGTCCTCATACATGTCGACACACCCGTACCGACACACAGCACACACACCTGGAATGCTCTGACAGAGGACAGGACCCCACTAGCCCTTTGGAGAGACAGAGGGAGAGTATGCCAGCACACACCAAAAAACGCTATAATTACATAGGGACAACCTTATATAAGTGTTTCTCCCTAATAGCATCTTTATATATATATTTATATCGCCAATTTGTGCCCCCCCTCTCTGTTTAAACCCTGTTTCTGTAGTGCAGTGCAGGGGAGAGCCTGGGAGCCTTCTCTCCAGCCTTTCTGTGAGAGAAAAAATGGCGCTGTGTGCTGAGGAGATAGGCCCCGCCCCTTTTTCGGCGGGCTCGTCTCCCGCTCTTTAGTGAAGTTTGGCAGGGGTTAAATATCTCCATATAGCCTCTGGGGGCTATATGTGAGGTATTTTTAGCCAGTATATAGGTTTACATTTGCCTCCCAGGGCGCCCCCCCCCAGCGCCCTGCACCCTCAGTGACAGCGTGTGAAGTGTGCTGAGAGGAAAATGGCGCACAGCTGCAGTGCTGTGCGCTACCTTTAGAAGACTGTCAGAGTCTTCAGCCGTCGATTCTGGACCTCTTCTAACTTCAGCATCTGCAAGGGGGCCGGCGGCGCGGCTCCGGTGACCATCCAGGCTGTACCTGTGATCGTCCCTCTGGAGCTGATGTCCAGTAGCCAAGAAGCCAATCCATCCTGCACGCAGGTGAGTTCACTTCTTCTCCCCTCAGTCCCTCGTTGCAGTGATCCTGTTGCCAGCAGGACTCACTGTAAAATAAAAAACCTAAGCTAAACTTTCTCTAAGCAGCTCTTTAGGAGAGCCACCTAGATTGCACCCTTCTCGGCCGGGCACAAAAATCTAACTGGAGTCTGGAGGAGGGTCATAGGGGGAGGAGCCAGTGCACACCACCTGATCTGGAAAAGCTTTACTTTTTGTGCCCTGTCTCCTGCGGAGCCGCTATTCCCCATGGTCCTTTCAGGAACCCCAGCATCCACTAGGACGATAGAGAAAGCTTGATGTATCAATATATTCCTAGGTGCAGAAAATATATATTCTGAACCATGTATAAGTGTTGTTTTTCTCTGCACCTGCTTTTTGTTAATTGTGCTTTATGTGTATGTATCTACTGATAAGGGCCACTTTGCGTCATTAGGGGGCTGAGAGTGGTGTATAGTGCTTTATTACTAACTCGTGGCCCCTAAGTGACTGCCCGGGGTCATTCCTGGCCCATAATTATGAATAAGTATTGTATTTGGATGCCTGTAATAAAGACGAACTGTGTTCCCGGTCACGTAAGCCATTTCTGATGTTATGTGTATTGTATACTATATAAGTTGTAATGACTGTAACGCAAATTGTCTCACTGAGCCTGCGTGCTCTGCTGACACCCATCTGGGCCTAGATGCAAAATAAACCATATATGCTTTTTCATCTGATCCTGCGTATCTCCTCGATTGATTGGTATTACACCCCCTAACCAGTCATTACATTTTGCTTAATGGCGCACCTCCAACCAGATTAGCTAATATTTGGTATTAACACTTTTGGATTATTCCCTCTATCGGTTGGTTCATACATAGAAGGATCATAAAACAATTTTCATTTGGGCCTGTGCATAGTCCCTCAGACTTAACGTCTTACCTGGAAATACTTGTGGATGGAGCCCTTCATTCGCTTTGCCGGGATTCAAGGGTGGTCAATCTGTTGAAATCAGAGCACTACATTTTGGCCACCGTGCTCGATCCTAGGTTTAAAGCCTACGTTGTATCTCTCTTTCCGGACACAAGTCTGCAGAGGTGGAAAGACCTGCTGGTGAGAAAATTGTCAGCTCAAGCGGAACGTGACCCGTCAACAGCTCCTCCTTCATTTTCTCCAGCAACTGGGGCTGCGAGGAAAAGGATAACATTTCTGAGCCCACCCACTGGACACAAAAGTAACAATACAAGTGACACATTAACAGGAAATTGTTTCTGTCACCATAGCAACAATTATCTGGAAATAAGATAATACACAGACACATAAAAAGACTCAACGGAAATCTTTTGTTTTTAAACAACTTTATTTCATATCTTTAATACACAGATTTTTCTCTATATTTTAAACTTAAAAAATACTTTGCTCTGCACAACATGGATAAAATATCCTTTAAAGCACAAAAACAATTCAAGTTACATTATAGTATTGCAGGTAAGTAAAACAGATTCATATCAGGAGAGCCAAAACCCTATGGGGGTCATTCAGACCCAGCCACAATAGCGGCCCGGAGCAGTTTGGTGGTGGTGACAAAATGCACATGTGCAGCGGCCGCGCAGACACTCATTGTGGCCGCATCCCTGAGGGGTGAACGCGGACGGGCCGGGACCATTTTCCGGGAGGCTGCGTGATGTCACATCTGCGTTCATCTCTGATTAACCCCTATAAGCTTCCAGAGTGCACCTCATATCTCATCTTTTCCAAGTTACTACAAATGATGAGATCGGTAGCAGCACTACTTTCAGGATTATTATACAGAACACACATAAAGGTTGACACAGCAAATAACAGTAACACATACAAGGGATTAATTAGAAATAAGGAAGCAAGATCATCATTAAGTCTAATTATCAACTGATTCTGTGCGGGACCCATACACCTCTTTACTGCCTCCAGCAGCCCCTGGTACTGCACGGTGACCATCCGCCCTTTCTCCCCTCAATACTGCCACCCACCCTGTCTCCTTCACTACCGCCACCCACCCTGTCTCCTCTCCACTACTGTCACCACCTGCCCCACAACTGCCACTGCCCTGTCTCCCCCCACTACTGCCACCCGCCCTGTCCTCTCCCACTACTGCCACCTCCCTGTCTCCCCCAATACTGTCACTGCCCTGTCTCCCCCTCTGACACCTTAGCACTGCTTGGGGACAATATTACCCAAAGACAGTGCCTCCAGCAGCCCCCGCTACAGCACTAGTACCACAACCCTGTCTCATCCCTGGCATCTCAGAACTTCTTGGGGATTTTTGGCACTGCTGGTAATAGTCCATCTGCAGATGGAAGCAAGCTGGGCAGTAAGGAGGCAGAAGCTGCTTCTGGTACCATGGACCCTGGTCATGTAGGATTGGGAGAGTCAGTAAGATTATGTAATAGAGTCCCCATCTTACAGGCAGCCGGTGAAGGGAGTAGAGAATGGGTGTTATGTGGCAGGAACGAGCTGGTTAGGTAACAGCCTGGCTGCTGCATTCTGTACAAGCTACAAACGGTGCAATTATTTTGCTGGGAGACCCAGGTAGAGGACATTGCAGTACTCTATGCGTGATGATACAAGTGCATGTATTACTGTAGGTAGATCTTCTGAGGGAAATAAGTGCTGGAGTCTGGCTATGTTCCTCACATAAGGATCTGATTGTGGCAGATACCTGATGTCTAAGTGTCACTCCACCATCCAGTACACCAAGATTCCGCACAGGATCAGCATTTTGTAACTCTGAACCCCCAAGCGTAAGTCTGGTTGGTTTGCAAAGCTGAGTTGTAGCCCTGCCCTTTGTTGGTGAGCATCTATCATAAGAACCTGTTTCACCAGGACTGAGTCACAGCCAACTGGCATCACCCACACCTGGAGCTCAGCTAGACAACCATTTAGGAATGGTACTGGGTTCTCAGTACCCGGAGCAAAAGACAGGTCATCTGCATAGCAGTAGATGAGGGCATGACATCTGATTATTTCACACTGCGGTAACATGTATATTGCAAAAAGCATAGAAGATAGGATAAAAACCTTGAAGAACGCATGGCAATGATGAGTATACTGCAGAAGATTAAAATGGTTCCTCACCTGAGTGATGTCTATTGTGTGCAATAAGAGCTGATTTCTCAGAACATGGAAATGGCTTCTCACCTGTGTGACTTCGCTGATGTTTAATAAGAACTGATTTCCGTGCAAAACATTTCCCACACTCAGAACAGGAAAATGGCTTCTCACCTGTGTGACTTCTCTGATGTGTAACAAGACTTGATTTCTGGCTAAAACATTTCCCACACTCAGAACATGGAAATGGATTCTCACATGTGTGAGTTCTCTGATGTTTAACAAGATCTGATTTGTGTGCAAAACATTTCCCACATTCAGAACATGGAAATGGCTTCTCACCTGTGTGACTTCTCTGATGTGTAATAAGTTGTGATTTCCGTGTAAAATATTTCCCACAATCAGAGCAAGAAAACGGCTTCTCATCTGTGTGACATAGCTGATGTGTAACAAGTTGTGATTTAGATGTAAAACATTTCCCACACTCAGAGCAAGAAAATGGCTTCTCACCTGTGTGACGATGCTGATGTGTAACAAAATGTGATTTTTGTGTAAAACATTTCCCACACTCAGAACAAGAAAATGGCTTCTCACCTGTGTGACTTCTGTTGTGTCTAACTAGAGCTGATTTGTGTGCAAAACATTTCCCACACTCAGAGCAAGAAAATGGCTTCTCACCTGTGTGACTTCGCTGATGTATAACAAGACGTGATTCAAATAAACAACATTTCCCACACTCAGAGCAAGAAAATGGCCTTTCACCTGTGTGACTTCTTTGATGTGTAACAAGATATGATTTGTGTGCAAAACATTTCCCACACTCAGAACACGGAAATGACTTCTCGCCTGTGTGACTACGCTGATGTGCAACAAGTTGTGATTTCAGTGTAAAACATTTCCCACACTCAGAACATGGAAATGGTTTCTCACCTGTGTGACTTCGCTGATGTACAACAAGATGTGATTTCAGTGTAAAACATTTCCCACACTCAGAACATATCAGTGGTATTTCACCTGCCTTACCTGTGTGTGGGTTAATAGGCTTTGTGTTCTGTGTAAAACATTTGGCATCTATAGAACAGGGAAACACTGTATCTACTGTCAGAGCTGTAACAGATGCACCAATATCAGAGTGATCAGAAGAACATTTCCCAGGATCAGAGGGATCAGCTGATAGAGCTGGATGTATAATTGGGGTAATGGGGTTATCTCCTGGAGAATCCTGTCTACTGACATTATCTTTTATGTCACAATCCGGGGATAACATTAGATGTCCTTCTGAGATATTCCTGCTTGTGTGTCCATCTGCTGGAAATAAAATACATTATGGAAATGTGACATTTTCTGTAACAATATTAATCTTGTAAACAATAGGAGAAGACGACTCTCTGGGACACTTAATTGTAAATGTGTCTGTATAATAAAACATAACTTTTAATGAAAGCTTTATAATATTGTGTCTCAGACTATCACTGTGTCCACCCTCCTGAGAACACTCACAATAACAAATGTAATATTATAAGACTTAGATATATCTCTCTCTTGTACTGGTAACTAACCATGAAGTATAAATGGAGATGTAGTCACTCGCCAAGTCCTATGTCAGCACCAATGTAAAACAATGGATGGGAAACATATCGTATGAATTGGAGATTCTAGATGAACAATAACATCAGTCATATGAGCTAATGGATCAGAGAAATGTCTCCTAACGTTACTCCTGGAAGCATTGGTAAGGTACCATTCCTTTATGTGTGTGCCAATATGCTGGTAAGCCTGTACATTTGTTACTCGTCCTTATATAAGGTATATTGCTACAGCAGAGTAGGTGTGGAACAAGGTACTTTACATGCAATACACCATATAATACCTGGCAATCATCATCATCTGCTAGGTTATAATACACTCTTACACCCCATCATCAGTGTCTTACCTCTATTGTCTTAATAGTAATAAGGATGATGTGTGTACGGTAAGTATGATACAGAGAATTACATATCAGAATCTATACAGCTGCCGCCATACTTCTGCTTCTCATACGTGTGCTACTGGCAGCAGTGAACATCTGAGTGAGAGTGCAGGGAAGACAGCAGAGTCTGATGAGAAAGAGATTGGATCTGCCTTTGCAGGGATGTACCACACCTGTCACCCCTGTGAGTATATAAAATAATAAGAGGGGAGAGGTCCATCCAGATGTGTTTTCTGGAGCTCTCCTCACTAAGTGGCCTCTTATCTACCCTACCTGATAGCTCTCAGCTGCCGCTGGGACTAAGACCCAATCTATTAGGGGGCGTGGCTTTACAGACATGGAGTAAGCAGCCTTTGATCAGCGCTCTCCATACCAACTATCCTGATTCCATATCCTGGTGTCCCTGCTGTGCCCTGTGCGGCATCTGTGGTGTGGGGGAACTTGCGCTGACCCCGCTGATCCTGCTCCGGACTGTGTACTGCGGCCGCCATGCTAGTGAGGACCCAGAGAGTACTGAAGGGATTGGCGCGCGGGAAGACGCCGCGCCATCAAAGATGGAAGAAGCTGGAGCTGCAGCTGATGCACAGGACAGCGCCGGGTGCAGAAGACGGTGGAGACAGCGGATTAGCGGGGTAAGGTCTGCTATACACCTGTGCCCTGCTGTTCCTGTTCTCCTGAGCCCCAGCCATGACGCCATTGCCACACATACACCCACCCTGCGGGGGGAGATGAGCGCCTGCTGAGAGCGGGAAGAATACATCTGCCTGAGCCCTATTACTGCCTGCTCTAGCCCCAGTAACTCCCTGCTGATATGTGAACTGCTCTACTGTTTATATCTGCTGGGACCCCTGGATGCTTGTGATCCCCATGCTCTACAGTGATTGCAATGTGAGACATACAGAGGTGGGAAATTCCGCCATTTTACCTCTACAGTGCCTGTGTTTTTTGGAAGTGTGGGCATTTGCTTTTCTATGATCGATGCTTGGTTTGATTTATACCCTGCACAGTATCTCTGCTATTTTATTCTATACTATTGTCCTCTGCCTGAGCACCTCTCCTTGTACTACAGCAAAATGGTGAAACCGCAGCAATCAGCTGCTGCTAAGCTGAAGAAATACTCCCGGTCGTCTAATCCTACCTGTAAAGAGGTGACCCCTGACCGTGACTCCTCTCCTCCGCCTAAATCTCTGCGTGGCTCAGCCGCCTTGGATGCTTCTCCTGATGCTGCCCTACAGAAGGACCTGGAGGCTGTGGCAGCTAGCGAGGCTAGGCTGCCAGATAAAATTGGTCAGTTTCAATCTGACCTGTCTATTACATCATGACCTTCAGAGGGTCCGGGAACGTGTGGGTGAGGTGGAGGCCCGTACGTCCACCCTTGAGGACTCAGTGAAGCCGCTGGGGGCCAAGGTCACTACCATTATTGCCCAATTAACGGGTGTACAACACAAACTGCTGGATATGGAGGGGCGTTTGAGGAGATGTAATGTGCGATTCGTAGGTCTCCCGGAACGTGAGGAGGGCCAGTCTCCTGAGAAATTTGTGGAAAAATGGCTCACTGACAGTTACGGAATGGAATCCTTCTCGCCCTTTTTCCCCGTGGAAAGAGCTCATACAGTCCCCTTCCATCCTCCTCCACCTGGGGCGCCTCCTCGTACCTTGATAGCTAAGCTCCTTAATTACTGCGACAGAGATGTTTTGCGACTGAATCGTACTAAGAGCCCGCTGTTGTGGAATGGCTCCCGCGTGCCGTATTGCCTGATTTTGCGGTGGAAGTCCAAAAGAATAGGGCCCAATTTACCCGTTAAGAGACGTCTTCATGAGCTGAACATATCTTATGCCATGCTATTCCCTTCTAAGTTGAGAATTGTGGTGGATGGAGGCGAAATTCTTTTCCACTCCTCGGGAGGCCTCTGTGTGGCTGGACACTGCCAGGCCAGCGAGACGGGCTATGGCTGAGGATTAAGGACGCGTGGCTAACCTTCTGCTGTGGACGCTCTCTTTTACATTTAGGCCTAATTTTTTGCTATTTGTAGAGGTGCTAGGGGGAATATATCGAAAGTCGGCCACCTATTTCCACTTTGTGTAACTACTAAGTTCATGGGCTCTGGGTGGGCTCTACAGTGTGTTCCCTTGCTGGCTGGTAGCTGGGTAGGGGTAGTCAGGGGGTCTGACTTAGTCAGTTAGGCATTGAATAGGTTCCACTTAGGGGAATCTCGGGGTTTGGGGCCTTTTAGAGTTTATGCTTCATGCCACAATGTTATGTTATATAGAATGTTCTTGCAGTTTTCCCTGTGGGGGGATGCCTTAAATGTATGGAGGGCGCTGAGACATGTCTAGTCGCCACTGTATTTTTTGCCCGCCAGTTTGCCATTGGGTATTTAGGATTTTGATACTTTTTTTTCGGTAGAAGGGGGGAAGAGGGGCTAGTTTTTGTTGTAGGGATCCAAGTATGCCAATGTTTGGGGTGGTATACAGGGAGGAGGGTGTGGGATTTGGGAGTAAAGGTTTGGGGTGGTAACTGGGGGAGTAGGTACCAGGACTGTTTTTACAACTGTTGAGATGTGCTTTTTTTTCTTCTTCAACTGCATTGTGGTACGTGGGAAATGTGTATTTCTGTGATATTGGGAGTGCAATGTGTTACATGCTGGATGATGTCTGGGCTGGCGGAGTCTCGGTTCTACGACACACTATGGTACTATGACAACTAATTTAATTAAATTTCTCTCCTGGAATATACGAGGCCTCAATGACAAGGTTAAAAGGATTCTGGCCCTTAGACAGCTCAAGCAATTTGGGGCGGGCATCATTTGTCTGATGGAGACCCACCTAGTTGGGGCTAGAGTTCTGTCTTTGAAAAAACCGTGGGTGGGTTGGACTTACCACTCAACCAATACCTCCTCTTATCGAGGGGTCCCCATGTTGCTCAGGAAACATATTCCGTTCATGATAGAGCAGGTGCAAATTGACCCCTGGGGTAGATCAGTTTTTATGAAGTGCCAGATTCACTCCGTATCTCTTGTGCTGATAGCACTTTATATACCGCCCCCGTATTCCCCGGAAGTCCTTAAAAAAACGGCAGAATTTCTTGCTATATTCCCTGATGCTCCAGTCATTAGCCTGGGGGACTATAAAAACACCATAGATCCGTCCCTGGAAAGACTTACGGCGCTTTTCTGGCCAGATTGGCGCGTACTGAGCAACCGTCTAATACTGTGGTTCGTCTGGTAGGCCGTGACGGCACTGTGTATGACCAAACCCGTGACATAGCCAATCAATTTCTTGACTACTATAATCATTTATATAGCACTAGGTTGACATGCACGGATGAGGACCATCTGTCGTATCTTGATGCGGTCTCTCTGCTGACACTGACCCCTGATGCACGCGATTTTCTTGATTCCCCCGATTTCTCTGGCTGAGCTGGAGAGGGCCATAAAGTTCTTCCCTGGCGGTAAAGCGCCGGGGCTGGACGGCATACCTGTAGAATTCTATAAGAAGCACTGGGAATTTTGCGCGCCTAGATTGCTGGCTCTCTATGAAGGGATGTTCAGGGAGAGTCTATATCTGAGGCACTGATTATTGTTCTGTTGAAGCCTGATAAGGACCCCACTAGAATGGAGTCGTATAGGCCCATATCCCTGCTGCCTACCGATGTCAAAATCCTAGCTAAAATACTAGCGATTAGACTTATCTCAGTTATTGCTCAGCTGATTCATGGTGATCAGACTGGGTTCATGCCTGGGAAATCTTCTCTGATTAATCTCAGGAGATTGTTTACTCATCTGCAGGTCGCCCGTGGGGACGACCACTCCTCGATTATAGTTTCATTGGATGCTGTTAAAGCGTTTGACTCGGTGGAGTGGAAGTTCCTTTGGGGGACCATGGAGAAATTTGGGATAGGTCCTGGTTTTATTAAATGGGTTAAATTGATGTACTCAAACCCTAAAGCTAGGGTATCGGTTAACGGCTTTATCTCCTCCTCGTTCCCGTTGCAGATGGGGACTAGGCAGGGCTGCCCCCTATCCCCCCCCTATCCCCTATTCTATTCGCACTGGTGGTGGAGCCGTTGGCGTGTCTCATTAGACACGCTGCGACCATATCCGGTTTTAAAATTGGTCCAAGAGAGGACAAGATAGCTTTGTATGCAGATGACATATTGCTTTTTGTTTCCAACTATCCCGTCACCATGCCTATAATCCTTACTATAATTAATGACTTTGGTATGTATTCAGGTCTTCTGATAAACTGGGACAAATCCTGTATAATGCCGCTCAGGGGTCAGTGTCCGGAGACTCCAGTTCCCTCCCACTCCATTGGGTGGAAGTCTTTAACTACTTGGGAATATGGATATACCCATCTCGGTATGTAACTCTTAACGTACAACCCCAATTGGATTACTTGAAGTCTCGGATAGCGGTATGGGGCAGGCTCCCGCTGACTGTCACCGGGAGAATTAATCTCATTAAAATGACGGCACAACCTAAGTTGTTATATATATTACAGCATTCCCCGATTTATATCCCTCAAGCGGTATTTAAGCGCATGGACAGTTTCCTCTCCTCCATAAATATGGTCTAACAAGAGAGTGCGAATCAAACTAGACACCCTAACTCGGGACAGAGACTCTGGGGGTATGGCAGTGCCATGTTTTAGATTTTATTATTGGGCCACACAACTGACACATATTTATGACTGGCTTAGGGATGAGGCCGGGTTGGATCTTCCCTCTCTGGTGGTATCTGCTTTGGTTCCTGGACTCACTCCACTGCACTGCTTGCTGTCTGGTAAGAACAAGTTAATTGGCTTACCGATATATTTAAGAAGGCTGTGATGATTTGGAAGCAAGCTGGGATTCTGCTTTTGAGTGAGGGCTGGGACCCGGATGCCCCATTAGATGGTACCATTGGGTTTAAGGAACTGAGGGGTCTTAGGGGCAGATGGGGTATCTATGCTATTTAGTGATGTGTACCGGAAATTTTTCGGGTTTTGGTTTTGGGTTCGGTTCCGCGGCCGTGTTTTGGATTCGGACGCGTTTTGGCAAAACCTCACCGAAATTTTTTTGTCGGATTCGGGTGTGTTTTGGATTCAGGTGTTTTTTTCAAAAAACCCTCAAAAACAGCTTAAATCATAGAATTTGGGGGTAATTTTGATCCCATAGTATTATTAACCTCAATAACCATAATTTCCACTCATTTCCAGTCTATTCTGAACACCACACACCTCACAATATTATTTTTAATCCTAAAATTTGCACCGAGGTCGCTGGATGGCTAAGCTAAGCGACACAAGTGGCCGACACAAACAACCTGGCCCATCTAGGAGTGGCACTGCAGTGTCAGGCAGGATGGCCCTTCAAAAAGATAGTCCCCAAACAGCACATGATGCAAAGAAAAAAAGAGGCGCAATGAGGTAGCTGTGTGACTAAGCTAAGCGACCCAAGTGGCCGACACAAATATCTGGCCCATCTAGGAGTGGCACTGCAGTGTCAGGCAGGATGGCCCTTCAAAAAAATTGTCCCCAAACAGCACATGATGCAAAGAAAAAAAGAGGCGCACCAAGGTCGCTGTGTGACTAAGCTAAGCGACAAGTGGCCGACACAAACACCTGGCCCATCTAGGAGTGGCACTGCAGTTTTCTAGTGAGAGGATGAGTGCTTCCATCCTCATGTGAAGCTGAACCACTAGCCATGAACATAAGCCAGGGCCTCAGCCGTTCCTTGCCACTCCGTGTCGTAAATGGCATATTGGCAAGTTTACGCTTCTCCTCAGACGCTTTTAATTTTGATTTTTGGGTCATTTTACTGAACTTTTGTTTTTTTGATTTTACATGCTCTCTACTATGACATTGGGAATCGGCCTTGGCAGACGACGTTGATGGCATTTCATCGTCTCGGCCATGACTAGTGGCAGCAGCTTCACCACGAGGTGGAAGTGGATCTTGATCTTTCCCTATTTTAACATCCACATTTTTGTTCTCCATATTTTAATGTGTGGAATTATATGCCAGTATATATAGCAATGGCCTACTACTATATATACTGCGCACAACTAAAATGCACCACAGGTATAGAATATAGATGGATAGTATACTTAATGGATGACGACACAGAGGTAGGTACAGCAGTGCACTCTGCACTGTACTCCTCCTATATAATATTAATTATACTGGTGGTCCCCAGTCCCCACAATAAAGCAGCACACTGAGCACAGATATGGAGTGTTTTTCAGGCAGACAACGTATACTGGTGGTCACTGTCAGCAAAACTCTGCACTGTACTCCTGCTATATAATACAGCTGCTCCCCAGTCCCCACAATTAAGCAGTGTGAGCACTCAGCACAGATATATCATGCAGCACACTGAGCACAGATATGGTATGGAGCGTTTTTTTCAGGCAGAGAACGGATAAAAACTGGTGGTCACTTATCAGCAAAACTCTGCACTGTACTCCTAACAGCTGCTCCCCAATCCTCCCCACAATTAAGCAATAAACAACCAATCAACTGTCTTCTACAATAAACGGAGAGGACGCCAGCCACGTCCTCTCCCTATCATCTCCAATGCACGAGTGAAAATGGCGGCGACGCGCGGCTGCTTATATAGATTCCGAATCTCGCGAGAATCTGACAGCGGGATGATGACGTTCGGGCACGCTCGGGTTAGCCGAGCAAGGCGGGAAGGTTCGAACCTGCCTCGGACCCGTGTAAAAAAGGTGAAGTTCGTGGGGCTCCGGTTTCCGAGAAACCGAACCTGCTCATCACTAATGCGATTGGGCAGTTATACTCTGGGAATGTGTTTAAATCATTCTCACAACTACAATCGGATTATCCGATTCCCTATACTTATTTTTATCGCTACCTACAGTTGCGGCACGCCTGCTCCGCCCAATTCCCTGACAACTCGATCCAGCTACAACAGTCCCCTGTTAGGCTAATGCTACTATCCCTGGATGGTTCCCACCTTACGTCCCAGATATACTCTAGCCTGCTCGCTTCACACCATGTGACTGACATGCCACGCCTTCGTTCACAATGGGAGGCGGACCTGGGGCCCCATTCTCAGGATGCATGGGACGCTGCCCTGACTGGCCCTCGCACCTCATCCACTTCAGCGAGATTTCAGCAGATTCAATGATTCATACTGCACAGAGTATACATTACACCTATACGTCTGCTTCGGCTGGGGGGTAGGGGGGATTCTAGGTGCCCTAAATGGAACTTGTTGGAGGGCACGTTCTGGCACCTTTTATGGTCCTGCCCTGTGGTTAATATATTTTGGGTTGAGATTATTTGCGTTCTGATTTCCACCGTGATACCCTCAGACGCTAGCACACCTGCTATAGGTTTGCTAGCGGCTTTCGATGACGATGCTCTTGATAAAAACATGCAACGGTATATTGCCAACCCCTGTATGCCGGCCAAGGTCTGTATAGCCAGACTGTGGATGTCCACTAGCGGCCCTTGTACAGCGGCCTGGATCTCTCTTACTAACGAGGTTGTCAAACACAAAAAGTATGTATATATGAGTACACATGCTGAAACAAAATACTATTGCATGTGGGAGAGGTGATTGAACTCACCGTATAAACACCGGTAGATGTGTCTCTGACTAAAATGCTGTTGGTCGCATGGTGCTGCTTAACTAAAGTGTCAGTTGGTATGATTATGATTCGTTGACTTTACTATACTCATGCACTTCAGTATGTGTCTGAACACAAGGACCACACGTGATACAAGGATATTTCACACATAGCTATTTATTTGTGTATCTTATTCATCTGTATGATTTTCTTGAGACTACTAAATGCAGTGTTACTATTGTATTGTATCTCAGTTGCTGGGGAGGGTTTGTAGTTTGTTTCCCTTTTCTGTACTGTATATGAAAAATTCTCAATAAAAACTTTTGAATGAATAAAAAACCCCAATCTATTAAGTCCCCCACTCTTACTGCCCTAAAGCTGCTCGCTCCACTCACCGTTCACTGCCACAGCCTACTGACGCTGCTGAAGCCACGGCTGTATTCTGGGACCAAGTGCGCCCAGTCTTTCTTGCACGCTCCAGACACCTGACTTGCAGACACTTTTGGCTCAGGCGGGAGCACTTGCTATCCCGATCACGAGTGTGTACCTCCCACTACTGATGGGAACAGAACGGGCTGCCCATAGTCACTGGAGACTGGCAGTGATATTGGGAAGTGAGGTGGCTGCCATTTTGGATCCTGGTGCCCGGCCATCACATGCTTTGCCTTCTGCCTTCAATAATGTGTAAAATTGATATAAGCTGCTAAATAAATGTCCTGAGGCTGGACCGGGGTCACTACACTAAATTGCAGCATTTGCCTGGAGGTGAAACTACCTTGTATTTATATGGTACCACTATAATCTACTTACTCTCAGTCTACATGCAGAGCCCAGTATCAAGTATCATCTGAGTACAGCTCATTACACTCTGATTACAACCTCACAGTATATTATTTTGTGGATTTATCCACTGAATATATTTTGCCATTTGTGTCTCTGTGCTGAGTACTTCACGTCTGTGATCACACTGACCTCTAGTGGAATATCTCGGTCATTACTGTGTTATTTGACTTGCATTACATCAGGTTTACTTGAAATTTTGGCTCGGATACTACCGTCACCCCGACTAAGAATGGCATTTTGAACTGAGTCATCTTGATGTAACCTCCTGACAGCGTATTACTGCTCCTTTTATTTACAGATTGTATTTTCCTATCTCTGAGAGTTCAGTCTCTTTGTAGTCAGCTTACCATGCCTCCAAAAAAGGTTAAAAGGTACCAAATTGGCCCCGCCTGTCCATCTATTTGGTACCTCGAATTCAAGTGGTCCTCCTGAGACCACTACAACATCATCTGCTTCTTCTTGTCAGATGCACAGCCCAGCTGTAATAGCTGAAGACGTCTTAAGATACTCTAGATGGTCCTGTTACTCTACGCTCTATACATTCTGTTATCTGCATTGAAGGACTGAACTAACCTCAGAACTTAACTCTAATATTCAAGCTTTGAGGTCCAGTATCCGTGAGATTGGCACTTGTACAGACTAAGATGAAAGAGATTGTTGTGTCTCACAAAGATCTGATTTCAGCACGACACCCTTCAGGAAGACCCGGTCTCTATTTGTGATAAAGTAATTGAGTTAGAAGACAGGTCTCGGAGAAATAATATCAGAATAATGGGCGTTCCGGATTCTGTTACAAATGCTGAGCTTTATGATAATGCCACGGTCTTCTTTTCAGAAACTTCCTCCGCAGGCTTCTGCCGCGGACCTTCTTATTGATAGGATCCATAGACTCTCAAAGTCCAAACAGGCCCCTAACCAAGAACCGAGGGACACTCTGCTTAAGGTCGACTTATTTCATATTAAAGAACGGATTCTATGGACTGCTTTGTCTTCCTCAGGCACAGCTGAGTTCCTGGATAATCTGCAGCTATTTCTGGATATTTCTCCTGCTATTCTGAATAAGTGGGACATTCCTGTTGACAGTCCTTCATGACACTTAACCTAAACCAATCCCGGAGGAGTTGTCTTCCGTCTCGAAGTAATATGCTAAAGTAGTAAGACTTTTGCAGACACTCAGAGTTTGTTTCCTACTGTAACATGTGCCAACTGGGACTAAGTTACTGGGCATGGATCTATGTTTGCGCCAGATTTATTTGCTCCTGTTATTAGTTTAAAACATATATTTTTTACTCTTTATTTCTGTGCTATTAAATTGCTATATGGTATATGGTCTGACATTCTTTCCACTGTTACGTTTCATAATACCTTTCTAGAATGTTTGGGTGTTCAGGCAAAGCATGACTGATTCATCTAACATCCTGTTTCCTTTATAAATGTATTGGTAGTTCCTACATTGAATATCAGGCCATGTTCCTGGCCTTTACCTCCTTTGGATACATTGGTTACATTGAGATTTGATATTTCTTTCTACAATTGTTACTATGATGACTAGATTTTGCACTCTCGTATGGCTACTTGGGGTAGTCGGTGGGTTTCCCTTTTAGGCCCGACCGCCACCTTTTTCTACCTTTCTGTCACGGTACCCTAGTGACGGAATCTATAGCTCCTTTACGGACGCTATTTCTGTTTGTCTCCCATTTTTGTTCCCTATTTTATATTTTCTGTCTGATAGATTTGAAGTATGCACACGTCCTACAGACTCTACTGGACTTTACACAGATGATCCTAGATGTTTCATACCATGATCTGATCTCTATCACGGTGACGTTTTTAAGTTTTAATGTAAAAGGTATTATTATTTCTCCCCGTAAGAGACGTCTTGCAATAACATATTTCACTGACCAGAAGGAGGCGGTGGTAGACATTCAGGAATCACATGTTCCATTGCACTCTCCCCCTCAGTTTACCAATAACTACCCAGCATGCTCTATCTCCTGTGGTGTAGCCATCCTTTCTAATAGATCCTGCCCCTTTCACCTGGAAAGCAAGTGGGTGGATTGCAATGGTAGATATTGGATTCTAGTTAGGAAAATTCATTATAAATATGTCCCCCTCACTTCTCTCTATGCCCCTCATGCCAGACAGCCCCGATTTCTTACATATTTTTTTTTCAAAAGCTACAAGAAATTGCACTTCTCCTTACGGGAGATTTTACTATTGCTCCAGACCCTCATCTTGATAGATCCTCCACTACTGATGAACAGACCAGTAATGCCGCCCGTTCCTTAGCTTCCTCATGCTCCCTTTATTAGCTGAATTTGTCCTTTGACCGAGTGTGAAGGACACAGTGAGTGGGAAGAATATACACAGCTTTTAGGCTGGCTGATTATAATAAATATATCTTCCTATTATCAGCATCTCAGATGGAAACGGTCTAGTAAGATGTTTGGGGTATTGTATTCATAAGTAGGTGAAAGGGGACAGTTGTCCAGGATAAGATAAATGATGTTATACTGAATGACTACTGCACCCAGCATCACAGACTCTGAATGTAATATCTGGTAAGACAATGTTAGCATATCCTTGCAGGGTATAAAGCCTAGAGACTTACACATAGCAGGTTAGTTCCGAGTGAAGCTAGTTCTGTCTGCAGCGGATACAGACTTCTATAAACCCACCTCAGCTTAATAAATTCAGACAGAGTTATTAAAGAGAGGGACCCTGAGGGCGACTGAACTATATTGTTTAAAATACGTAATCGATGACCATCATCTGGGACAGATCATGAAACATCTGAGATAAGAGCAGAGTATTCTAATTTGTTCTTGCTATTACTGTAACTGAGTATAACTTGTTATTTGCAGGTTCTCATTGTTGTAACTTAGAGAAATAAATGCTTATCCTTCATGAAATGTCCTGTGTCAGTCTCCATATTTATCACAGAACCTGGTCGCTTGAATTTTTCAAACAACATGGTCTGATCACGCCCCTCTGATAGGGTCCTGGTCGCCTTTTCCCGCTACTCCTCCTTTACCACCTTGGAGATTGCAGGATTATATATTAATGGATGCTGTAGGGACCAGAAGTTTGCAAGAGGCCCTGTCCTCCTACTTAGACATGAACGCTCCTGAAGATACTTCCATTAGGAACCATTGGTGTTCCCTTAAGGTCATGGATCAGAAGCCAGAGAAGGCCGTCATCCTAGTGCCAGGGGACAGGTAATCAGCAGGGAATGTGCAGGATTCTGAATGCTGGTTCCCATACACAAGCTCAATAAATGTATTATATACCTAAGGCGGCGGTAGCAAGACTCAGATGCTGCCAACTCAGTAATAGGAGCTGTTCATTAGCCAATTCCCTGAGGCCGGCTGTTACAGGAGCATGTGGATACATGACAGGGGCTGCGCCAGATATTTCCTAAGCTTTGTGTCACGTGGCATGAGGAACCCCGAGTCTGTGCCCCAGCAAGCAGCCGCACCATGCCAGAAATAAGTGGTTTAAACATAGACTGGCGTGTGCTAACAGGGACACTCTCAGGGCATGTAATACCATAGGTGGAGGTACTGCTAGCACACAGTATGGCTTCTGGTGACACACAGTAACAAGATATGAGGAGGAGAGCAGGAGTATAATAGGGGCTGATGGCTCCTGATGTATGAGATACACCAGAGAGTGTGGGGAGGAGACTGGTCAGATCTCTGGGCTGGTAACACATAGTGACATGATGTGAGGAGGAGATCAGGAGTATAATAGGGGCTGATGGCTCCTGATGTATGAGATACACCAGAGAGTGTGGGGAGGAGACTGGTCAGATCTCTGGGCTGGTAACACACAGTGACATGATGTGAGGGGGAGAGCAGGCGTATAATAGGGGCTGATGTCTCCTGATTGTATGAGATACACCAGACAGTGTGGGGAGGAGACTGGTCAGATCTCTGGGCTGGTAACACACAGTGACATGATGTGAGGGGGAGAGCAGGAGTATAATAGGGGCTGATGTCTCCTGATTGTATGAGATACACCAGACAGTGTGGGGAGGAGACTGGTCAGATCTCTGGGCTGGTAACACACAGTGACATGATGTGAGGAGGAGAGCAGGAGTATAATAGGGGCTGATGGCTCCTGACTCCCCTACTATGCAAATACAGTTCCCTAGTTTCTACTGACAGAGGAGGGTGTAGGATAAGAGATTGCTGTAGTGACTGAGAAAGGAGAATATGTGACTCTTTTCTGTAATAATTGTTTACTACTCGCCTGTGCTGATAACTGTAGGGATCTCCTCGTCCTTACACTGCTGATCACTCCACACATACGTCTCTTCTTCTCCCTCTATATCTTCTGCCTTTATATCAGTCACATACGTCTCTTCTTCTCCCTCTATATCTTCTGCCTTCATATCAGTCACATACGTCTCTTCTTCTCCCTCTATATATTCTGCCTTTATATCAGTCACATACGTCTCTTCTTCTCCCTCTGTATCTTTGACTTTAATATTATTTAATTGTGCTTCACCCTATGTAAACCATTAATAAAATATTGTAAAATTGTTGATTTCAGTAATAGATTAAACAATACAAATATAATGTCCCATTCTCAGTAGTCACTTCTCCAGTCATCACCCAGACACTTCCCCCGGTGATACTGTATAATGTCCCATTCCCAGCAGTCACCTCTCCAGTCTTCACCCAGACACATCCCCTAGTGTTACTGTATAATGTCCCATTCCCAGCAGTCACCTCTCCAGTCCTTACCCAGACACGTCCCCCGGTGTTACTGTATAATGTCTCATTCCAAGCAGTCACCTCTCCAGTCATCACCCAGACACATCCCCCAGTGTTACTGTATAATGTCCCATTCCCAGCAGTCACCTCTCCAGTCTTCACCCAGACACGTCCCCTGGTGTTACTGTATAATGCCCCATTCCCAGCAGTCACCTCTCCAGTCATCACCCAGACACACCCCCTGATGTTACTGTATAATGTCCCATTCCCAGCAGTCACCTCTCCAGTCATCACCCAGACACGTCCCCTGGTGTTACTGTATAATGCCCCATTCCCAGCAGTCACCTCTCCAGTCATCACCCAGACACGCCCCCCGATGATACTGTATAATGTCCCATTCCCAGCAGTCACCTCTCCAGTCACCACCCAGACACATCCCCCAGTGTTACTGTATAATGTCCCATTCCCAGCAGTCACCTCTCCAGTCATCACCCAGACACATCCCCTGGTGTTACTTTATAATGCCCCATTCCCAGCATTCACTTATCCAGTCTTCACCCAGACACGTCCCCTGGTGTAACTGTACAATGCCCCATTCCCGGCAGTCACCTCTCCAGTCATCACCCAGACACAGCCTCCGGTTTTTCTGTATATAGCCAGTTCCCAGCAGTCACCTCTCCAGTCATCACCCGGACACTTCCCCTGGTGTTACTGTATAATGTCCCATTCCCAGCAGTCACCTCTCCAGTCATCACCCAGACACGTCCCCTGGTGTTACTGTATAATGTCCCATTCCCAGCAGTCACCTCTCCAGTCATCACCCAGACACTTTCCCTGGTGTTACTGTATAATGTCCCATTCCCAGCAGTCACCTCTCCAGTCATCACCCAGACACATCCCCGGTGTTACTGTGTAATGCTCTATTCCCGGAAGTAATCTCTCCAGTCGTCACCCAGACACGTCCACTGGTGTTACTGTATAATGTCCCATTCCCAGCAGTCACCTCTCCAGTCATCACCCAGACACATCCCCTGGTGTTACTGTATAATGTCCCATTCCCAGCAGTCACCTCTCCAGTCATCACCCAGACAGATCCCCTGGTGTTACTGTATAATGTCCCATTCCCAGCAGTCACCTCTCCAGTCATAACCAAAACACGTCCCCCGGTGTTACTGTATAATGCCCCATTCCCAGCAGTCACCTCTCCGTCATCACCCAGACACGTCCCCCGGTGTTACTGTATAATGTCCCATTCCCAGTAGTCACCTCTCCAGTCATCACCCAGACACATCCCCTGGTGTTACTGTATAATGTTCCATTCCCAGCAATCACCTCTCCAGTCATCACACAGACACATCCCCCTGTGTTACTGTATAATGTCCCATTCCCAGCAGTCACCTCTCCAGTCATCACCCAGACACATCCCCTGGTGTTACTGTATAATGTGCCATTCCCAGCAGTCACCTCTCCAGTCATCACCCAGACACATCCCCTGGTGTTACTGTATAATGTCCCATTCCCAGCAGTCACCTCTCCAGTCATCACCCAGACACATCCCCTGGTGTTACTGAATAATGTCCCATTCCTAGCAGTCACCTCTCCAGTCATCACCCAGACACATCCCCCGGTGTTACTGTATAATGTCCCATTCCCAGCAGTCACCTCTCCAGTCATCACCCAGACACATCCCCTGGTGTTACTGTATAATGTCCCATTCCCAGCAGTCACCTCTCCAGTCATCACCCAGACACGTCCCCTGGTGTTACTGTATAATGCCCCATTCCCAGCAGTCACCTCTCCAGTCATCACCCAGACACGTCCCCTGGTGTTACTGTATATATCACATTCCCAGCAGTCACCTCTCCAGTCATCACCCAGACACATCCCCTGGTGTTACTGTATAATGTCCCATTCCCAGCAGTCACCTCTCCAGTCATCACCCAGACACATCCCCTGGTGTTACTGAATAATGTCCCATTCCTAGCAGTCACCTCTCCAGTCATCACCCAGACACATCCCCCGGTGTTACTGTATAATGTCCCATTCCCAGCAGTCACCTCTCCAGTCATCACCCAGACACATCCCCTGGTGTTACTGTATAATGTCCCATTCCCAGCAGTCACCTCTCCAGTCATCACCCAGACACATCCCCTGGTGTTACTGAATAATGTCCCATTCCTAGCAGTCACCTCTCCAGTCATCACCCAGACACATCCCCCGGTGTTACTGTATAATGTCCCATTCCCAGCAGTCACCTCTCCAGTCATCACCCAGACACATCCCCTGGTGTTACTGTATAATGTCCCATTCCCAGCAGTCACCTCTCCAGTCATCACCCAGACACGTCCCCTGGTGTTACTGTATAATGCCCCATTCCCAGCAGTCACCTCTCCAGTCATCACCCAGACACGTCCCCTGGTGTTACTGTATAATGTCCCATTCCCAGCAGTCACCTCTCCAGTCATCACCCAGACACGTCCCCTGTTGCTACTGTATAATGCCCCATTCCCAGTAGTCACCTCTCCAGTCAGCAACTGAATGATCTTGTTGGCGACTTCCAGGATCTTCTTGTCATGGTGTCTCTCATGTGTCAGTGAGTGAGGTGGAGGCACCGTGATTGGACTGTGGGTTCTACTCAGTCCTCCTGATACACGGGGATGGCTGCTGGGTGTCTCATACTCATTGGATGTCTTCTTCACTATTGTGTAATCCTGTGTAATGGTGGAGACAGAATATATCAATATATACACTCCCAGATCCCCTCACCTCCCCAGGCATGTCCCTGTATTATTACTATAGATATGTGATGTCACTGTGATGCTCCCAGATCCCCTCACCTGCCCAGTCATGTCCCTGTATTATTACTATAGAAATAAGTGACGTCACTGTGACACTCCCAGATTCCCTCACCTCCACAGTTATGTCCCTGTATTATTACTATAGATATGTGATGTCACTGTGACACTCCCAGATCCCCTTACCTCCTCAGTCATGTCCCTATATTATTACTATATATATATGTGACCTCACTATGACGCTCCGACTGCCTCATCTCCCCAGTCATGTCCCTGTGTTATTACTATAGATAAAAGTGACGTCACTGTGACACTCCCAGACCCCCTCACCTCCCCAGTCATGTCCCTGTATTATTACTATAGATATGTGATGATATAGTGACACTCACAGATCACCTCACCTCCCCAATCATATCCCTGTATTATTACTATAGATTTAAGTGATGTCACTGTGACACTCCCAGATCCCCTCACCTCCCCAGTCATGTCCCGGAATTATTACTATAGATATAAGTGATGTCACTGTGACGCACCCAGATCGCCTCACCTCCCCAGTCATGTCCCTGAATTATTACTATAGATATATGTGATGTCACTGTGACACTCCCAGAGTCCCTCACATCCCCAGTCATGTCCCTGTATTATTACTATAGACAAAAGTGACATCACTGTGACGCTCCCAAATCCCCTCACCTCCCCAGTCATGTCCCTGTATTATTGCTATAGATATATGTGACGTCAAAGTGATGCTCCCAGATCCCTTCACCTCCCCAGTCATAACCTTGTATTGTTTCTATAGATATAAGCAATGCCACTGTGACACTTCCAGATCCCTTCACCTCCCCAGTTATGTCCCTGTATTATTACTACAGATATAAGTGACATCACTGTTCCGCTCCCAGATCCCCATACCTCCCTAGTCACGTCCCTATATTATTACTATAGAAATAAGTGATCTCACTGTGACGCTCCCAGACCTCCTCACCTCTCCAGTCATGTCCCTGTGTTATTACTATAGATATGTGACATCACTGCGCCGCTCCCAGATCCCCTTTCCTTTCCAGTCATTTCCCTGTATTATTACTATAGATATAAGTGACATCACTCTGATGCTCCCAGATCCCCTCACCTTCCCAGTCATGTCCCTGTATTATTACTATAGATATAAGTGACATCACTCTGACGCTCCCAGATCCCCTCACCTTCCCAGTCATGTCCCTGTATTATTACTATTGATATAAGTGATGTCACTGTGACGCTCCCAGATCCCCCCACTTCCACAGTCAAGTCCCTGTATTATAACTATAGATATAAGTTACTTATCAGTAACGCTTCAAAATCCTCTCAACTCCCCAGTCATGTCCTTGTATTATTACTATAGATATAAGTGATGTCACTGTGATGCTTTAAGACCTCTCACCTCCCCAGTGACATCCCTGTATTATTACTATAGATATGTGACCTCACGGTGACGCTCTGATTCCCTCACCTCCCTAGTCATACCCCTGTATTATGACTATAGATATTAGTGATGTCACAGTGACGCACCCAGATCCCCTCACCTCCCCAGTCACGTCCCTGTATCATTACTATAGATAAAAGGTCACAGTGATGCTCCCAGATCCACTCACCACCCCAGTCATGTCCCTGTATTATTACTATAGATATAAGGTCACAGTGATGCTCCCAAATCCACTCACCTGCCCAGTCAGTAGGTAGATGATCTCCAGGGTGATTTTTATTATACTCTCAGTCCTGTGACTCCTGTCCTTGTCCATCCTCGGTGAATCAGAGAGAATACAGAACATGTGATGTGTAATAAAGACTCCGTTCCCCACAGCTGGAGTTCCTGGAATAAATATAACACATAAAACATATTGCACATGTAACATAGTAAATATGGAATAGAGTGGTCATTAAGTCTCCTATTTCCCCACAGCCATAGAATCCTGGTCAGTGTCTCCGAGGCTCCTGTGACCCAGCCCTATAAGGCTGTACTGCATAGTGGGCCTGATCTAGATTGTAGCGCTATTGTGGGTGGAGTCACAATGAGCTGATGTTCGGTACACCGCTCATGTGCACGACCCGTACGGAGCATGTGCTCTAGGTGTCCTGAGCTGTCAGACGAGTATGGCTGCAGCCATGAAGTGGTGTAAGGGTGAGAATTGGTTGTGAAGGGACAGGGTCTCCTGATGGAAATTTCATGGCCTCATTCATGGAGCTGCGGCGTACAGTCTCCGTGACCTCAGGTTTCACATATCCAGCCGATGGTGTAGCAAAGCTGGCAGGAGACAGGCAAGGGGGTGACAGGAGACAGGCAGTGGAAAGGTGGCAGGAGACAGGCAAGGGGGTGGCAGGAGACAGGCAGTGGAAAGGTGGCAGGAGACAGGCAGGGAAAAGGCTGCAGGAGACAGGCAGGGGAAAGGCTGCAGGAAACAGGCAGGGGAAAGGCTGCAGGAGACAGGCAGGGGAAAGGTTGCAGGTGACAGGCAGGGGAAAGGTTGGGCAGGGGACAGGCAGGGGAAAGGTTGGGCAGGGGAAATGCTGCAGGAGACAGGCAAGGGAAAGGTTGCTGGAGACACGCAAGGGAAAAGTTGGCCGGAGACAGGCAGGGGAAAGGTGGCAGGTGACAGGCAGGTGAAAGGTGGCAGGTGACAGGCAGGTGGGCAGCAGGGTGCGGGTGGCAGGAGACAGGCAGGGGAAAGGCGGCAGGAGACAGGCAGGGGAAAGGCGGCAGGAGACATTATTTGTTCTCAGGAGATTAAATAATTTATTAATCATTTGTAATAAAAGTTAAGTTTTATTCTTTGAGAATATCTCATTATTTCTTCACAAGAGTGCGCTCACAAAGAAGTCTACTTTCTTTCTCTTGTCACTGTGGCAGTCCCAGGTCCCCCTCACCTCCCCAGTCATGTCCCTGTATTATAACTATAGATATTAGTGATGTCACTGTGACATTCCCATATCCCCTTACTTTCCCAGTCATGTCCCTGTATTGCTATAGATATAAGTGATGCCACACTGATGCTCCCAGATTCCCTCACCTTCCCAGTCAAGTCCCTGTATTATTACTATAGATATGTGATGTCAAAGTGACACTCCCAGACCCCCTCACCTCCCCAGTCATGTCCTTGTATTATTTCTATATATATAAGTGACATCAGAGTGACTATCCCGGACCCCCTAACCTCCCCAGTCATGTCCTTATATTATTTATATATATATATATATATATATATATATATAAAAAGTGACGTCAGAGTGACTATCCCAGACCTTCTCACCTCTCCAGTCATGTCACTGTATTATTACTATAGGTATAAGTGATGTCACAGTGACACTACGAGGAGTGTGATATACATTTGCTTCATACTGCTCCAATTATCACCTGTTACACATGCCAGGGATATTATGGTCCCCTTGCTTTAATATATCCTAGAATTTGAGCAATATTTTCAATCCCCACAATTACATATAATAAAATTAATAACAACAATAATAATAATAATAATGACAACGACACTAAAGGCTGCACCCCAGTATAAAAATAACACTAGCTACTCGTTCTTTATAATATTAATAATAGGACAACAAAGGTTGCTCCTCCTGTATAATGATAATAATAATAATAATAATAATAATAATAAAAAGGACACCACAGGCTACTCCCCCTGTATTATAATATAGTGTTCACTCTAGGATATTTTTAGGGCAGGGTGCTGAACATTGAAGAGGGCACATTTTTATTTTGAAGGGCACATTTTTGTTTTGAAGGGCACATTTTTGATGTGACGCTTTGCACACAAAGCATAGCGCATATGTTTATAGTTTTTGTACATACATTTTGCCTTTAGTAAATCATATACCCATACATACATATAAGACCCCTAACATCTATACTGAGAAACGTACTGTATATGTCTAGTCTTCTATGTGTTATAAAACAGAAAAGTTAAACAATGGGTTAAAATATATAGGAAAAAAATAAGTCTGTTCTACTGGGGAAATACTGTAAGCAGTACATGCTCACTGCTTACCCTGTTCTTTTCCTCTTTATCAGAGTGCTGTGTTATTACAGTGCCTCCTCTGCCATCCAGTTCACTAAGGATAGAAATTGTGTTCCAATATCAGAGGTGGTCAGGGAGTAGACGACAACATTGTAACCTGTGTCAAAGTCAGAAAAATGTCTCTATGCACGTTGCCATATTTGCACCGCACACTGGTCCGCGCTGCGCATGCGTACGCTCTCCCGTGAAGGCGCATACCCGCAATAGCGTGCACTCGCAGGCGCGGTATGCGTATTTACGGTAGAGTTTATGTAGTCGTAGCGTGCGACTCATTCGTTACATATTTTCACAATTAATGTAGTTTGTAGATCATGGTCCCTTTGATAGTTTCTGAAAGTTTGGTTAATATAAAATGTCCCTGAGCTGAGGAATCCCTCTTTGTATTGTAAGAAGGGTCTAACAGGAATCATACAGCAGTGTTTGGTACCCATCGGAAGAGTATTTAATTAGCAATATTCCGGTGTTGGTTTGGAGCGTATTAATCGCTCGTGCGAATAGTTATGGACATAAGAAGTTTATGTCCATTTCTATTATTTACTCATACTCAGGTATGCGGCGGGAAACCTAGTTTCCCACCCACCTGAGCTGTTGGAAATCGTCACAGCCCACCTGTATGAATCACCCTATGACCTTTTGTTATGATGCAGGGCCGAATTCCTTCGGCCAATGGACAATGGGATTGTAGGGACTATGTGATTGCATTGTGTGTGGGGCATAAATAGGCAGGCCGACCATATCCAACTTCACTCTCTCATCAACGGTTATCTGCTGATAGCCGGGAGCTGGATATCGAGGCGCATGCGATCATACCCTTTGTGCGTAAGTTTTCTCTCCGTAATCATTGTCTTACTGTGAGCCAATTTCTCTCATCTCTCTCCGTCTCTCTCTCTCTCTCTCTCTCTCTCTCTCCTCTTTTCTCTTATATCTCTCATAGTATTGTATTGTATTGCATTTAGGTCAGAGTAGTATTGTCTTTTTGTATTTATTGTTTAGTTCTGTGGTTAGGAAGTCTTTGTTATATTGTAGTGTATCATTTGTACTGTTATCCCCTTTTTACAAGTATATTAGATATAATACAGTTAATAGGCTTCGGACCCTAAACCAGTATCTGTGTATTTTCTATAGTGTTAAGTGTTCACTTGAGCGTCGGTGACGCTCAAGCAGCTTTGTAGTTAGTCAGGTTACACAAGGTTGCACTTACACCCTGTACTCACATTAAGGTATTCTGTGTATTTAATTGGTATAAGGTTTAGACATAAAGGTATAGCATTGTGAGCGTCTGCGCCGCTGGTGACCTCCTCGTGGTCTCGAGCGTAAGCTACGCCATAGCGAATCATTACTCTAGTCATAGCCAATAACGTGTCCTGTGATCACTGGGCCGCGAGCGAACGTGATGCTTGAGCGTCTCGCCTACGGCTGAGCGATCGTTACGCAGATAGCGTACCCTTACGGTACTTCTTAAGCAAACAGCGTACAGTGTTCTTAGACTTCATAAAGGGTTGTTTATACGACAAAGGAATTTAGCATTGTCAATTGGGGACTCGTCCGATCCTTCTCATATCTGCACTAGGTAGATCAGCAGACATTATCCCTCCAGCAAAGGGTGGGAGGTTGTCTCGCAGTGCTGACGGGATAAGCGTCTGCTTCGCTTAGATAAAGAGTGCTGAAGGAATCCGGGAACCGGAAGTAAGAACAAAACGCTTGTGTCTTTTAAAACTGTTTTATTTCTCTTCTGTCTTGCGTATACACGCACGCATACATTTATCTGCATTTCTTTTTCAAATTTCGTATATCACTATTCCTGTTTGCCAAGTTTTATAGTTGATAGAAAGTGCCAAAAAGAGATTTGCTGTTATTTCATAGTAGAGGTAATAGTTAAAGTATAGAACAACACACGGTTTGTCTAGGAGACAAGGCAGTCAGTGTGGATTGCGGTAGATGATCAGGGATCATTTACATTGATAAAAGTATATATTGTGTTACGGTGGATCTTTGCATTGCGTACACGTGTCGCTAACAAAGACTAGCGTACGCAATCCAAAAGGCAGATGCACGCAGCGTACATTACGCAACGTAGCGTCCGGTTACGCCCACGTTGCTCAAATCACAAAAGTTGAATTAGCGCAAAGCGATAATTAGCGCAAAGGCGATAAGTAACGCACAGCGGTAGATAACGCGAAGCGGTAAATAACGCAAATCTATTTTTTCGGAAAAATCTGAAATTTAGTTTAACAGATCCTGCTCCTAATTGGTAACACTGTTGGACTGAAGACAATTCTGCGCAGAAATAGATATAGAAACAAAGTGTACATGTGTTGAGTGAGTGTGTTTTTATCACATAAGTTTATATAACTTAGAGGTTGAACCAAAAGGAAAGTCGGGTACTCGTCAAGGGACACACGTGTAAGTGACATATACGGTGGCTAGGGAGGCATCCCTGGTTAAATAATATTTGAGCATTAGAGTATAGCGGACCATAAGGTAACAAGACCAGGAGGTCATAAGGTAATAAGACCAGGAGGTCATAAGGTAACAAGACCAGGACGTCATAAGGTACTAAAAGGTCCGCTATAAAGGTACTAGAGGCACAACGCCTGGGGTGTTGGTGCAGAACCCATATAGGCCATAAGCTCTTGCTGAAGGAATCGCGGCCGGAAACATCGATTCCATTAAATCTCTCAGTACATAACAGGTAGTGCTTATGTACTGAACGATTGGACCGCACGTAATTGTGTGCAGTAGTTAGTAATCTGACCTAATACCATTAGAGTAAAGTGGTCACAAACGCTATTTGTACATTCTGACGTGATTTGTGTAATTTTTTATTTTTAAAGGGAAGTTCGCTGGTCACTCAGGAACTATCTAACAACCCCACCTTTACTGGAAAGAGTAAGTGTCCTGCGGGTAACCCTCATATGTTCCAGTAAACAGAAGGTTTTTGGTAGGGCCCTGTATCGAGTACGCCAGCACCACGTCGGTGTGATCAGGTCGTATTGGTCGAGGTGGGCGAGTGAGTGGGGTACTCGGTAAACCGCCACCGCCGGCCTATTTTTGAATAATTTGGTTTGCTGTAAGGGTTCGCTGAAAACCTTGATATAAAGATCCAAGGAGGAATAAGCAACACCTGCAGATTATGGGGGCCAGTTGTTCAGGTAGGGGGCGATCAACCTCGGTTCGGGTTGATTCAGAGAACCGACCAGTCGGGTCGGCAAGATACATCATGTGTGAAAAATACGGTAGTCACACAGAGGTTTTATGTGATGAATGGGAGAGAATGACTGTACAAGACAGGGACAAATTCCCAAGAATAGGTAGCTTCAGTCCAGAAGTGTTACAAAATTTAAGGAGGAGGATATGTCTCGTAAAATCAACAAAGAGACGAATTCAACATCATGATTATTTACAGTTATGGCACCAGGAAGGTGAGATACAGAGAGGTTTGGCTCTGGCGGCAGGATCTGGGGCAGTCAGGAAGCTGATAGCCACAGCTCCTCCTCCACCATACATTGCAGGAGAGAAGTTGATTGCGGAGAGAAACGCACTGGGTTGTAAAACACAAACACTTAGTAACCCTGTAAATGTAAATGATGTTAACCAAGTAACTCATGCAATTATTAACCCGTGCAAGATGTACCCTGTTTTGAACCTTCCTCAGGAGTGTGATCAAGAAGACGATTCGGCAACAATTTCAGCTCTCTCTCTTGCGGCCACCATAGCAGAGACCACAGTAGGCACAGCGACACCCACGAGATTAGTGAAAGCCCCTAGCGGAGGGATAGGTGAGGTCGTGTCAACGGGTAAGTACGGCACCATGCACTACACTGAAACAATTGTACCACAACAAGCTGTAGAATCTACACAGGAAGAGGCTGTTAGAATTGCTCCTGTAAGGGTAATAGCAGTTCCCAATGGAAAAACAGATGTGTCTGGAGCCACTCCCATAAGGAACATTGCCATGTACACTCCATTTTCCAGAATGGAATTAAGAACAATAGTGTCCGAATTTCCTGACCCCAGGAAAGACTTAGTTGCTAGCCAAAAATACATCAGGGATCTAGGCAACACTGTAGAACCCAACAACAAGGATTGGCAGATACTGCTAAGAGCTTGTTTACCTTCCAATGTCGATGCAACTCAATTTTTAGCTGACTGTGCATTGGATAAGGATGTACAACAAGGATAATGTAAAAAGGATACATTTACAGCTAAAAGAGTATTTCCCAGCCGTTGTTAAATGGAATAAAATATTTTCCATTAAGCAAAAGGAGTCCGAAACGGCAACAGAATATTTTCACCGGGCACTATTAGAAATGGCAAAGTACACTGGTATAGAAGACATTAAGACCAACCCAAACCATCGAGAAGTAGCAGTATCTGTACTGATGGATGGTTTGAAAGAAACATTAAAAGCTAGGGTACAGACCACACAACCATGTTGGCGAGGTCTGTCAGTGTCCACATTGAGAGAGGCTGCTATTGATCACGACAGAAACATCACTAGGCACAGGGAGTCGCAAAGTGATAAGTTGATGTCCGTAAGTATACAGGCGCTGACCACAAGGCAGCCTGCGTATGTACCACCGAATCCGGTGGGTAAGGCAAGTGTAATAACATGTTTTTCTTGTAACAGACCGGGACACTATGCACGAGAATGTAGAACAAAGAGTGTACAAAGATCTTTTCAACCCCCTAGACAACGACACGACACACGACATTGGGAGCAGGGTCCACAGAGGCGGAGTTTTGAGCCACATACAGGGGAAACAAAAAGATATCCCCCGAACAGAGATTGGCATGCCTCTGGTAGTTCCCAGCTAACCCCCGCACAAGTAGTCGCTGCCAGCGGGATTCAGGGAGGTCAGCATACCCAATAGGGGTGTGGCCATACCTGTAATCTGCACCCAGTTAAGTTGATTGCTAGTCTTGGAAGCGAACCAGAGATTGCAATCAATGTAGCTGGTAAAACTTTAAACTTTCTTGTAGACACAGGGGCGGCCAAGTCAGTGATAAATTCGACAGTGGGCATGAGAACCACTGGTAGGACAATTCCAGCCATGGGAGTAACAGGAGTAGTCCAACACTACCCTGTTAGCAAACCAGCCGAGATTACAATAGGGCCTTTGCATACCAAGCATTCCTTTTTGCTGGCTGCATCTGCACCAACTAATCTCCTGGGTAGAGACTTACTATGTAAAATGGGTTGCGTCATTTATTGTACTCCTGAAGGTGTATTCTTGGACATTCCTGAGAATCACGCTCAGGAGGTACGAGACATGTTAGACTCCCCATCAAAATTAATGTCACATTCCATTATGACAAATAGGAATCCATCCCAAGTAGAAGAGATGACATCTCAGATACCAGAGTCACTTTGGACAAAAGATGGACAGGACACTGGATTAATGGCAAACGTAGCTCCAGTAGTTGTACAAGTAAAAGATGGTAGGATAGCTCCAAAAATCCCACAGTATCCTCTGAAGCCAGAGGTGGAGTTAGGAGTTTTCCCAGTAATAGAGCGCTTGCTGCAACAGGGCATTCTGGTAAGAACGTCCAGCACAGCCAATAGTCCCATCTTCCCTGTTAAAAAGAGTGGGGGGAGGGGTTACAGGCTAGTGCAGGATCTAAGGGGGATTAACAAAATAGTTGAGAGTCAGTTCCCCGTAGTGCCTAATCCAGCTGTCATCCTAATGCAAATTCCTCCCACTGCCAAATTTTTCACTGTTATTGACCTCTGCTCCGCTTTCTTTTCGGTACCTCTGCACCCTGACAGCCAATATTTGTTTGCATTCACATACAGAGGAGTCCAATACACGTGGACTCGGTTACCCCAAGGTTTCATAGATAGTCCAAGTATATTTTCTCAGGCTTTGCATGATTGTTTACAGTCTTTCCAACCAGAGAGTGGATCAGTATTGATACAGTATGTGGATGATTTACTGCTGTGTTCAGATTCATTGGAAGCCTCCCTGAAGGATACGAAACAGCTCCTGTTTCATCTTTCAGACACAGGTCACAAGGTTTCCAAAGACAAGTTACAATTATGCCAAACTAAGGTAAAATATTTGGGACACTGTCTAACACAAGGACTGAGACACCTGACCGCTGATAGAATCCAAGCCATTAGAGACATGACACTGCCACAAACCCAGCAACAGATCAGGACGTTTTTAGGAATGTGTGGGTATTGCCGTAATTGGATCCCAGGGTTTTCCATATTGGCGTTACCTTTGCAGGAAATGGTCTCTTCAAACAAACCTGATAGGATTTCGCATACAGACGAATCCGAAACAGCATTTGAGAGACTGAAGCAATGCCTAACGCAGGCACCAGCACTAGGTATGCCAGACTATGGGAAACCCTTTGAACTATACGGAACAGAAAGTGCTGGGTGCGCAGCAGGTGTACTAACCCAAAAACACGGTGACGCCAGCAGGCCAGTTGCATACTACAGCGCTCAGCTAGATACGGTAGCGCGATCCCTCCCCACATGCTTGCGTAGCGTTGCGGCGATAGCATTGCTAGTGACGAAAAGCGAAGATGTCGTGCTAGGCCACAACCTCACAATCCATACACCGCATGCGGTATCTGCCTTATTGAATTCTGCCCAAACCAGACACGTCTCATCAGCAAGGTTTACAAGATGGGAATTGGCATTAATGGCCCCAGTAAACATCACCATAAGGAGATGCAGTGCATTAAATCCTGCAACATTTCTCCCAGGTGTGCCTGGCCAGACACAAAGGGTGGAAGGTGAGAGTGATGGGGAAGGAGGATTTAATGCAAAGGGAGATACACATGATTGTATGGAATATTTGACCCAAAATTTTACCGCAAGGCCTGACATCAGTGACAATCCACTGGAAGATGCAGAACTCACGTTCTACACGGACGGTAGTTGTCATAGACAGTCAGACTCGGGAGACTTGTGTACTGGATACGCAGTCGTAGATGACCAAGACACCATAGAAGCGGAACCGCTAGGCCCACCTCACTCAGCCCAGGTTGCTGAACTGGTCGCCCTAACCAGAGCATGTGAATTGGCTAAGGGTAAGTCAGCCAATATCTACACCGATTCTAGATACGCCTTCGGGGTAGTACATGATTTCGGAGCCTTATGGCGCCTCAGAAATTTCATGACGGCGGCTGGTACACCGATAGCGCATGCAGCATATATAAAAAGGCTTCTAACAGCGATACAGGAACCCGACAGAGTGGCTGTTATCAAATGTAAAGCACATACATATAGTCAAGACCCAGTGTCACTTGGTAACAGCAGAGCAGACGAAGCCGCAAAGCTTGCAGCTGCTACCCCCATACAGACAGACACCACACAACTGATGGTATTTAATACCATCAACACACAAAAGTTGTGTGAGATGCAGAATTTGTGTTCCACACAGGAAAGAGCAGTCTGGAAGGCAAAGGGATATGGCCAGGAGTCCTCAGGGCTCTGGACGGATGGACATGGTAAACCAGTGGCCCCCAGGGCATACCTTCCATGTCTGGCTGAAGCAGCTCACGGGCTGACTCATCTAGGCAAGGAGGGGATGTGCAAATTGGTAAGAGCATACTGGTGCGCCCCAGGATTCTCCTCTCATGCGAGTAAAAGAGCAATGTCATGCCTTACCTGTCTGAGAAAGAATATTGGAAAGGCAATACCTACAGAACCATCCCATATCCCACCTGCTGGCGGCCCTTTCCAGGTAATACAAATTGACTTCATTCAATTACCCCCATGTCGAAATTTGAAATATGTACTTGTTTGTATAGATGTTTTCTCGAATTGGGTCGAAGCTTTTCCAGCAGCTACAAATACCGCTATGTTTACAGCCAAGAAAATTGTGCAGGAATTTGTATGTAGATATGGTATCCCTAGAATCATTGAAAGTGATAGGGGTACCCATTTTACCGGTGATGTCTTTCAAGGAATGTGTAAGTTGATGGGAATTGATAGCAAGCTGCACACTCCGTACCGTCCACAGGCGAGTGCGAAGGTCGAAAGAGTGAACAGCACTATTAAAAATAAATTGAGTAAAGTAATGGCAGAGACAGAATTGACGTGGCCGGAAGCTTTGCCCATTGTTTTGTATAGCATCAGAACCACTCCCAGGTCCCCTCTTAATCTGTCTCCTTTTGAAATCTTGTTTGGTCGACAACCGCATGTCATGATTAACCCTCAGGATGATTTGAAATGTAACAATGAAGTAACTGTAAAGTACTTGATTAACATGAGTAAGCAGTTGAGGAATCAAAATGATAATCTGAAGTTGGTGATTCCTGATTTACCAGATAGTAATTGTCATGACATTGAACCTGGGGATTATGTAATGATACGAAATTTTCTACGCTCAGGTTGTCTTATTGATAGATGGGAAGGACCATACCAGGTCTTATTGACTAGCACCACAGCATTGAAGGTTGCTGAGAGAGAGACTTGGGTCCATTCATCCCACTGCAAAAAGGTTGCTGATCCAGAGAAGTCCCGTGATAAGGAACAGACGGTAGAGGTTGTATCACTGGAGTGTCTGTTCCAGGAGGACTGAGGCGGCACCTGAGCCTTGAAGATCGAAAGCAGCTGTCGACTCCCCTCTCCCTTTTATTGTTTTCTCCATTTCCCATCCCCTCTCCCTTAAAATTTCTTTTTCCCCCTTCTCATTCTTCTCTATTTCCTCCTCAAAGATGGACTTGCCCCAAGAGACTGTGATCCGGATTTTGATGTTAACCATGATGTTGACCAGAGCAGTCTGTTCCGGCGAGAGTACCATAGAGGTCGAGAGAGGTTCTGGAATGGGTTCCGATTATGATGATGGAGGCGTAGTTTTCCAAGATCAACCAAACCAACAAGCAAAGGCGAGTATCAGAAAACGATCCGATAGAAGAAATTGTGATGGATTGTTAGCTGAAGAAAATTGTATCTGTAGGCTCTGTGATAATCTGGTTGAAGATGGATGCATAAAGAAATGCCAATCCAGTTTTAATATCCATATGGACCGGCATCCATTGAGTGACTATCACTCCTTAGTGGGTAACGTGTTAAACCAAACAGATTGTTGGGTATGCTCTCAAGTACCTCAGGGTCACAGCAAATCAGGGCTAGTACCATTTCCTTTAACGTTAGGGGAGGTACTTGAGCTAAGTGGTGGGAGACCGGTGGACCGGAGGTTTAACATCTCCAGCCCTCCTAGTTTGAAGCTCCACCAATACCATGTGGATAGGTCCCTCTTATGTTTTAATATCTCCAATCCCCGTAAGCCGGGAAATTGGGAAGTGTCATGGAGCAACCTTACCATGACCTTCTCACACAGAGCAGATAGAATGCCTACAGATACAGAGCTGGTACGCCACATAGCTAGTAGAGGAAAATCTTTCCGGTATCGATATACCTTAGGAAATAGGATTACTAGAGTTGGAGAGGTATCACCAGGATACTGTGCACATATCGTACAAACTGATACGTGCATTAAGCAGATGGAAGAATTAGGGTCAGGAGATTTCACCTGGAAGGTTTGTAACATGGTCATGTCCTTCTCCGTCCCTTATGTTCTCCCCGATGACGCATATTTCATATGCGGGAGAAAGGCGTACAAGTGGCTTGCCCCAAACTCTGAAGGATTGTGTTATATTGGAAAA
Source organism: Pseudophryne corroboree (assembly GCF_028390025.1). Taxonomy (NCBI): domain Eukaryota; kingdom Metazoa; phylum Chordata; class Amphibia; order Anura; family Myobatrachidae; genus Pseudophryne; species Pseudophryne corroboree. Next base: position 1,427,544 of record NW_026967503.1, on the reverse strand, counting down.
GTATTGCCTGAAGTGATGACTGTTACACATGACAAAATGAAGGACATACACCGTGGTGCCCAAGCTCCTTATACTCACACTCATTACGAGCACCGAGTTAAAAGACAACTGTCAGAAAGGTTAGAGCATCCGGCCTCTGATCTTATCCATGAATCCACCGGGATTCAGGTTCTGGTAGCGTTAGATTTCACTCGTACCGCTCGAGGAGTGATGAATTATAGATACATTTCCGCACTCGCCAATTTGTTAGATAATATCACTGAAATGTATGATGACACGTTTAGATACACTGGAAGAGAACTTCAAGCTTACAAAACAGAACTAGTTCAGCATAGGATGGTTCTTAATTATCTTACAGCAGTAACAGGCGGATATTGTGTTACATTGGCAACACAGTACGGCATAAAGTGTTGCACGTATATCACAAATAGCACCGAGGATCCGGTAGAGGTCATAGACCAAAAGATGGACGATATTCTGCAATTAAAGTGGGAATTTCGTCGAAAACACAATCTCACCCTTGCTGCTGTAGGTAATGAGCTGACTGGTTGGGTGTCATGGTTGAACCCGCGAAATTGGTTCTCCGGTTTGGGAGACTGGGCTCAAGGAGTCATAATGGATGTTGGAAAGTTTCTACTATGTATCTTGGGTGTCGTTATATCGATTGGATTGATATTTAGATGCGGGCAGGCTTTAATGAGGTGCAAACAAAGTACAAGAGTGATGAGCTTGAGGAGCGAGGAAACTGTAATTAACCTGGATTTGATTTATGACCCAATGATAGAAACCAGAATGTGATGAAAATGCGATTCTACGGTCCGTTTCTTTCACCTGTTTTTCTGCTTTTCTCCAAGATACAAAGACCCCCTTGGACGAGGAAGTTGACGAGACGCTATACAGACAACAGACAAGCACCAAAGAAGGATTTTGACCACTTGAGAAATGGACACTTGATGAACTTTGCCATGGATCCCCAGTTTCCCTAGTACTTTTAAACTCACGCTAGCCCAACATTTTTTGTAAATCTGATGGCTCAGACAAAGCTATTTGCTCACGCCCAAGGAGCAATACAGCGCAAAGAAGACGACTCTCAACAGATACCGAACACAACTTCAACGACAGATGTACATTTCCCTGACATAGAATATCATTGCATTTTCCATAAGTGTTCTTTATCTTCATCTCTTCAACCCTCAGGTAATGACACACATAGACGATAGGGAATACAGGCACAGATATCAGCAACCACATACCTCCCCCATTCATGTATCATCAACTAAAATGTGCATCCCCATTTTGTTACAACTGAAAGCCGAAATGAGCTCGGTAGAGTTTGACAGCCCATCCACAGACCCTTAGTACGGGATAAGAAGGAATTCAAATGTATACTTCGCAATACCTCGAAGCTTGATTTACCACACGTACGGCACGATGATACATGACCCTCCAAACATGGACTCATACACACATGCTTCTACTTTCTCACTAGGTCATACCCTTTTCACACCTACTCCTCTCTTCTTCCTTACCCCACCATGGAAATCAATTAACCCCTGACTTACATTTTTCTCCTTAAATATTTTAGAAGGTGGCAGTTATTATTGACTGCCAAAGGGTGGACTGTCAAAGTCAGAAAAATGTCTCTATGCACGTTGCCATATTTGCACCGCACACTGGTCCGCGCTGCGCATGCGTACGCTCTCCCGTGAAGGCGCATACCCGCAATAGCGTGCACTCGCAGGCGCGGTATGCGTATTTACGGTAGAGTTTATGTAGTCGTAGCGTGCGACTCATTCGTTACATATTTTCACAATTAATGTAGTTTGTAGATCATGGTCCCTTTGATAGTTTCTGAAAGTTTGGTTAATATAAAATGTCCCTGAGCTGAGGAATCCCTCTTTGTATTGTAAGAAGGGTCTAACAGGAATCATACAGCAGTGTTTGGTACCCATCGGAAGAGTATTTAATTAGCAATATTCCGGTGTTGGTTTGGAGCGTATTAATCGCTCGTGCGAATAGTTATGGACATAAGAAGTTTATGTCCATTTCTATTATTTACTCATACTCAGGTATGCGGCGGGAAACCTAGTTTCCCACCCACCTGAGCTGTTGGAAATCGTCACAGCCCACCTGTATGAATCACCCTATGACCTTTTGTTATGATGCAGGGCCGAATTCCTTCGGCCAATGGACAATGGGATTGTAGGGACTATGTGATTGCATTGTGTGTGGGGCATAAATAGGCAGGCCGACCATATCCAACTTCACTCTCTCATCAACGGTTATCTGCTGATAGCCGGGAGCTGGATATCGAGGCGCATGCGATCATACCCTTTGTGCGTAAGTTTTCTCTCCGTAATCATTGTCTTACTGTGAGCCAATTTCTCTCATCTCTCTCCGTCTCTCTCTCTCTCTCTCTCTCTCTCTCTCTCCTCTTTTCTCTTATATCTCTCATAGTATTGTATTGTATTGCATTTAGGTCAGAGTAGTATTGTCTTTTTGTATTTATTGTTTAGTTCTGTGGTTAGGAAGTCTTTGTTATATTGTAGTGTATCATTTGTACTGTTATCCCCTTTTTACAAGTATATTAGATATAATACAGTTAATAGGCTTCGGACCCTAAACCAGTATCTGTGTATTTTCTATAGTGTTAAGTGTTCACTTGAGCGTCGGTGACGCTCAAGCAGCTTTGTAGTTAGTCAGGTTACACAAGGTTGCACTTACACCCTGTACTCACATTAAGGTATTCTGTGTATTTAATTGGTATAAGGTTTAGACATAAAGGTATAGCATTGTGAGCGTCTGCGCCGCTGGTGACCTCCTCGTGGTCTCAAGCGTAAGCTACGCCATAGCGAATCATTACTCTAGTCATAGCCAATAACGTGTCCTGTGATCACTGGGCCGCGAGCGAACGTGACGCTTGAGCGTCTCGCCTACGGCTGAGCGATCGTTACGCAGATAGCGTACCCTTACGGTACTTCTTAAGCAAACAGCGTACAGTGTTCTTAGACTTCATAAAGGGTTGTTTATACGACAAAGGAATTTAGCATTGTCACCTGCACTCTGACTGCTGCATTCTGTATACAAGGGGGCGATTTATGGTCCTGCAGGGTGCACTGAGACAGGGCAGAGTGCAGCACCCTGCTGAGACAGCCTAGAAGGAACACTATAATAACAGGACACCACAGGCTGCTCCCCCTGTATAATAATAACAGGACACCACAGGCTGCTCACCCTGTATAATAATAACAGGACACCACAGGCTGCTCACCCTGTATTATAATAACAGGATACCACAGGCTGCTCCTCCTGTATAATAATAACAGGACACCACAGGCTGCTCACCCTGTATAATAATAACAGGACACCACAGGCTGCTCACCCTGTATAATAATAACAGGACACCACAGGCTGCTCACCCTGTATAATAATAATAATAATAATAATAACAGGACACCACAGGCTGCTCACCCTGTATAATAATAATAATAATAATAATAATAACAGGACACCACAGGCTGCTCACCCTGTATAATAATAACAGGACACCACAGGCTGCTCACCCTGTATAATAATAATAATAATAATAATAACAACAGGACACCACAGGCTGCTCACCCTGTATTATAATAATAACAGGACACCACAGGCTGCTACTCCTGTATAATAATAACAGGACACCACAGGCTGCTCACCCTGTATAATAATAACAGGACACCACAGGCTGCTCACCCTGTATAATAATAACAGGACACCACAGGCTGCTCACCCTGTATAATAATAATAATAATAATAATAACAGGACACCACAGGCTGCTCACCCTGTATAATAATAATAATAATAAAAATAATAATAATTACAGGACACCACAGGCTGCTACTCCTGTATTATAATAATAATAATAATAATAATAATAATAATAATAATAATAATAACAGGACACCACAGGCTGCTCACCCTGTATAATAATAATAATAATAATTACAGGACACCACAGGCTGCTACTCCTGTATAGTAATAACAACAACAGGACACCACAAGCTGCTCCCTCTGTATAGTAATAACAACAACAGGACACCACAGGCTGCTCGCCTTGTATAAAACTATTATTATTATTATTATTATTATTATTATTATTATTATTATACAAGGGGAGCAGTCTGTAGTGTCCTGTTGTTGTTATTACTATACAGAGGGAGCAGTCCTGTTATTATTATTATTAACAGGACACCACAGGCTGCTCCCTCTGTATAATATTAATAACAGGACACCACAGTCCGCTCCCCCTGTATAATAATAATAATAATAATAATAATAATAATAGGATTTTAATACCTACCGGTAAATCCTTTTCTCTTAGTCCGTAGAGGATGCTGGGGACTCCGTAAGGACCATGGGGTATAGACGGGATCCGCAGGAGACATGGGTACACTATAAGACTTTGAATGGGTGTGAACTGGCTCCTCCCTTTATGCCCCTCCTCCAGACCTCAGTTAGAAACTATGCCCAGGGAGACGGACATTTCGAGGAAAGAATTTATTGACTAAACACGGTGAGTGTCATACCAGCTCACACCATGAACATACCGCAGAACGTGGCATTCAAAAGAACACCAGTCAACGGCATGAAAAATACACAGCCACATGCTGCGAGAATATGTAACACAACCAGTGTGTCAACACAACCAATAATAAGACACCGCATGCCATGGCATGCACAACGTCAGCAACAGCCTGACAGAAAAGAAACACCACAAGAGTGTAACCATAACCAATAACTGCAGATACAGTACGCACTGGGACGGGTGGATGTAATCTTTTTAGACTTTTCCAAAGCGTTCGCTACAAGAATCAGGGCTAGGAAGCACAATATGCACTTGGGTCAAAAACTGGTTAGATAATAGGGAGCAGCCCGTTGTGGTTAATGGATCTTTTTCAACTTGGACTGAAGTGCTAAGTGGTGTGCCGCAAGGCTCAGTATTAGGACCGCTATTGTTCAATATTTTCATTAACGACCTAACAGAAGGTCTAGAGAACATGGTGTCAATTTTTGCAAATGATACCAAATTGTGTAAGGCTATAAATACAGAGGAGGATGCCGAGTCTCTTCAGAACGACTTAGTTAAATTAGAAGCATGGGCAGCCAAATGGAGAATGCGCTTCAACACAGACAAGTGTAAGGTAATGCACTGTGGTAACAAGAACAAAACCTACCTACTAAATGGGGTAAAACTAGGGGATTCTGTACTGGAAAAGGACTTAGGTGTCCTCATAGATAGCAAGCTAAGCAGTAGTACCCAAAGTAGGACTGCAGCAAAGAAGGCTAATAAGATATTAGCATGCATAAAACGGGGTATTGATGCTAGGGACGAGAGTATTATACTCCCGTTATATAAATCACTAGTGAGGCCACACCTTGAATACTGTGTACAGTTCTGGGCACCGTACTACAAAAAGGATATCCTGGAGCTTGAAAAGGTACAGAGGACGGCGACCAAACTAATTAAGGGCACAGAGACGATGGAATACAAGGAAAGGCTTGAAAGACTAGGCATGTTTACATTGGAAAAGCGGAGACTAAGAGGGGATATGATCAACATCTACAAATATATAAGGGGACAATACACGGAGCTTGCGCGGGACCTGTTTTTGGTTAGATCAACACAGAGGACTCGTGGACACTCGCTCAGGTTAGAGGAGAGGAGATTCCGCACAATACGGCGTAAAGGCTTTTTCACGGTAAGGACAATACGTGTTTGGAATTCCCTGCCCGAGGGAGTTGTAATGGCGGAATCTGTCAACACCCTTAAGAATGAGTTAGATAAATTCCTAGTGGATAAGGATATCCAGGGGTATGGTGCATAGTCATGCATTATAGTTACTATAAATAGGGATAAAATGCAATGGCTGACAGCAGCATCAATCAGAAACTTTAGTCAAATCATCATGCATAGGAGACCACAAATAGGTTGAACTCGATGGACAATTGTCTTTTTTCAACCTCAGATACTATGTTACTATGTAATACTTTTACTTCAGCATTCATTAGAAATCATAATATGAATATACATAATGTAATACACACATACCATATATATATATATATATATATATATATATATACACACATACACACACACACACACACACACACACACACCATACATATAAGCGGATTGTCCAGAACCGTCGGGTCCCTAGTGACATCAATGTGTTCTGAATGTGTATGACCATGTACTGAATGCCCCAGTTGTGGATCTAACAGGAAACCTTATAGTCGACAGAAAACCTAGTATTCGTCGACAGCAGGGAGTAGGAACCTGGCAAAATAACATTCTTGCGACCCCGAGGGTCCGAGGAAAGTATACATAAATAATTTTAATAACAATTCCCCACAAATACTACCATGTCTGTGCTCGAGGTACAGGACCATGGAACAGTACCATACATATATATATATATATACAGGTTAGTTACAGCATGTTAATTTTCACCCAGTAATACCAGTTGGCGCCGACAGGGTCACCCACATACTACTGTGTCTCCCCTACACCCACATACTACAATTACTAACCTGTTGACACCATCTACTGAATTAAGTATCAGCAGGAGTCGGCGATGCCGACAGAGAGAATCCCATAGCTGTTTGCGACCTAGCACTCACACATGTCGACACGTGTACTAAAAAGCTACAGTGGGTATATCTGACAGGGAAAACACAGACATATATGCACAACACAATGATTACATGCCCATTATATAAGATAGTGCTATATTTCATACTATATTGCACTAATCACTGTGCCCCCCCTTCGTTTACACTGTACACTGTTTTGGCGGGGACATGTAGAAAATGGCGCTGAATCATGTTGTGAGGGCTAAGCCCCGCCCCTTCTCTGCGCGCTTCAGCCCCGCTAATATTTTAGCTTTTTATGCTGGCAGGGGTCCGTATACAGTGCCTATGCACTCTATACGTGTTTAACCAGGCTCAATGGAGAGGATATTGCTGCACAGGACACCCCCCCTGCGCCCTGCACCCTTGTAAAGCCGTTGGTGTGTGGGAGCAATGGCGCACAGCGCGACCGCTGCTTTATACTGGCGGGGGTATCGTACACAGTGCCCGGGCACCGACTCTTGCCAGTGAAAAGACCCTCAGTAACTGCTGCCCAAGGCGCCCCCCCCAGCGCCCTGCTCCCTGTGAGTGCCGTTGGTGTGTGGGTGCATGAAGCGCAGCGCTACCGCTGTACTTACTTCCGTTACTGAAGTCTTCTGCCGTCTGATGTCTTCTGTTCTTCTCATACTCACCCGGCTTCTGTCTTCTGTGAGGGGGGTGACGGTGCGGCTCGGGGACAAGTAGCTAGGCCAGGGGTGGGCAATTATTTAAGCTGGGGGGCCACCGAACAGTTTCTAATGAATATCGGAGGGCCGCTCCCCCCCCTTTCCCCGCAGGCACAAATAAACATACAATGTATAAACACCACTATAAGCCAGTATTAAAAAAAATCCCAAAAGAAAACAATTATGCTGTTATTGATAATATTAGCAGCATGATAAGGACAGTATGTGCCACACCCAGCCATCTTAATTTATTATAAATTACCTCCCCTCTCCCCTACCCGTCGACCGAGTCTCCCCGTTTTGTGAGGCACAGAACTGACTAATACTGCAGTCAGTGAGAGCACCGGAGACAGACAGTCACTGGTTCAGTCTGTTCTCCTTTGGCGCTACCCTTGCACCTCGTCCGGCTCCATTAAAACCCCATGCGAGAACTACCTGAGGAGCTGCAGGAGGTACAGGCAGCCAGCCCAGCAGCCAGTCTCCCACTCTCACGTTAGGACTACGCAGCAGCCTCAACCGTGGCAAACACAATCTGGCTGAGCTCCTGTCCTCTGTAAAAAAATTAAATAAATCGGTCAGCAGACCGGCTGACGTGAGGCATCACGTGACACGAACGCGAGACCCGCGACCAGGATTTCCTCAGCGGCGCCGGCAGCAGCTTTGGAGGTGATGCAGCGCAATCATAAACAGCTCAGCCTGTCGGGCCACTTGTGATTGCGCGCTGGTGGGAGGTAGCGGGCCAGGCAGGTTCGGTTTGCGGGCCGCATCCGGCCCGCGGGGCGTATGTTGCCCACCCCTAAGCTAGACGCACCAAGTGATCGAACCCTCTGGAGCTAATGGTGTCCAGTAGCCTAAGAAGCAGAGCCCTTGAACTAAGAAGTAGGTCTGACTTCTCTCCCCTCACTCCCACGATGCAGGGAGCCTGTAGCCAGCAGGTCTCCCTGAAAATAAAAAAGCCTAACATAAAGATTTTTCCAGAGAAACTCAGTAGAGCTCCCCTAGTGTGTGTCCAGTCTCTCCTGGGCACAGAATCTAACTGAGGTCTGGAGGAGGGGCATAGAGGGAGGAGCCAGTTCACACTCATTCAAAGTCTTAATAGTGTACCCATGTCTCCTGCGGATCCCGTCTATACCCCATGGTCCTTACGGAGTCTCCAGCATCCTCTAGGACATATGAGAAAATAATAATAATAAAAGGACACCACAGGCTGCTTCCCTGTATAAAAATAACAACAAGACACCACAGGCTGCACCCCTGTATTATAATAATAATAATAATAATTATAATAAAATTACACCACAGGCTACTCCCCCAGTATAATAATAACAGGACACCACAGGCTGCTTCCCCTGTATAATAATAATAATAATAATAATAATAATAAAAGAACACCACTGGCTACCCCCTGAATAATAATAACAGGACACCACAGGTTGCTCCCCCTGTATAATAATAATAATAATAACAGGACACCACTGGCGGCTCCTCCTGTATAATAATAACAGGAAACTACAGGCTGCTCCCCCTGTATAATAATAATAATTACAGGACACCACAGGCTGCTCCCCCTGTATAATAATAATACTAATAATAATAACAACAACAGGACACCACAGGCTGCTCAACCTGTATTATTATAATATTAATAATAATAATAAATAATAACAACAACAACAACAACAACAACAAGACACCACAGGTTGCTCCCCCTGTAGAATAATAATAACAGGACACTACAGGCTGCTCCCCCTGTATAATAATAATAACAGGACACCACAGGCTGCTCCTCCTGCATAATAAAAGGACAACACAGGCTGCTCCCCCTGTATAATAAAAATAATAACAGGACACCACAGGCTGCTCCTCCTGTGTAATAATAATAACAACAGGACACCACAGGCCGCTCCCCCTGTATAATAATAATAATATCAGGACACCATTAGCTGCTCCCCCTGTATAATAATAATAACAGGATACCACAGGCTGCTCCCCCTGTATAATAATAATAACAGGATACCACAGGCTGCTCCCCCTGTATAATAATAATAACAGGACACCACAGGCTGCTCCTCCTGCGTAATAAAAGGACACCACAGGCCGCTCCCCCTGTATAATAATAATAATAATATCAGGACACCATTAGCTGCTCCCCCTGTATAATAATAATAACAGGACACCACAGGCTGCTCCCCCTGTATAATAATAACAGGATACCACAGGCTGCTCCCCCTGTATAATAATAATAACAGGACACCACAGGCTGCTCCTCCTGCGTAATAAAAGGACACCACAGGCTGCTCCCCCTGTATAATAAAAATAATAACAGGACACCACAGGCTGCTCCTCCTGTGTAATAATAATAACAGGACACCACAGGCCGCTCCCCCTGTATAATAATAATATCAGGACACCACAGGCTGCTCCCCCTGTATAGTAAGACGTTATTACCTGATTTCCACGGACACTGGGAGGCTGCAAAAGTCGATGAAAACTCACTTCCTGCATGTGGACCGCACAGTCCGGAAGTAAGGTGGAACGCACAAGCAGGAAGTAGGGCATGATTGGCAAAGGCTGCTTACTGGGTCCTCCCCTACTACACCCCGCCCACAGCCCCGGCCTATGTAATCTATGTTAACACACATGTCCTCAGTGCAGGAGGCCGGCGGCCATTTTCTTGTAGACCAGTCCGGCAGCAGCGATAGGTTCCCTGGCCGTGTAGTGACATCAGGAGCGGCGGCCATTTTCCCCTGGTCTGAGCTCCGCCTTCCTTCTATCATTCCCACAAGGCAGCAGGAGCAGAGAGCAGCCATTGCTGTGTCTGGCAGCAGGTAATGATATTATTATTATTATTATTCTATAGGCTGAGCAGCTCTGGTGTCAGGTTCTGTACTACAGGGGGAGCAGCCTCTGGTGCCTTGTTATAGTGCAGCTGGAGCAGCCTCTGGTGCTGCATTATCCCTGTACAGGTGGCTGACACTCTAGTGTCCTATTACTGTAATACAGGTGGCGCAGACCCCGCCGTTACCGTAATACAGGCGTCACAGACCCCGCCGTTACCGTAATACAGGTGACGCAGACCCAGCTGTTACCGTAATACAGGTGGCACAGACCCCGCCGTTACCTTAATACAGGCGTCACAGACCCCGCCGTTACCGTAATACAGGCGTCGCAGACCCCGCCGTTACCGTAATACAGGTGGCCAGACCCCGCCGTTACCGTAATACAGGTGGAGCAGACCCCGGCGTTACCGTAATACAGGTGGCGCAGACCCCGCCATTACCGTAATACAGGGGGCGCAGACCCCGCCGTTACCGTAATACAGGTGGCGCAGACCCCACAGTTACCGTAATACAGGTGGCGCAGACCCCGGCGTTACCGTAATACAGGTGGCACATACCCCGCCGTTACCGTAATACAGGTGGCGCAGACCCCGCCGTTACCGTAATACAGGTGGCGCAGACCCCACAGTTACCGTAATACAGGTGGCGCAGACCCCGCCTTTACCTTAATACAGGTAGCGCAGACCCCGCCTTTACCTTAATACAGGTAGCGCAGACCCCGCCGTTATCGTAATACAGGTGGCGCAGACTCCGCCGTTACCGTAATACAGGTGGCGCAGACCCCGCCGTTACCGTAATACAGGTGGCGCAGACCCCACAGTTACCGTAATACAGGTGGCGCAGGCCCCGGCGTTACCGTAATACAGGTGGCACATACCCCGCCGTTACCGTAATACAGGTGGCGCAGACCCCGCCGTTACCGTAATACAGGTGGCGCAGACCTCACAGTTACCATAATACAGGTGGCGCAGACCCCGCCGTTACCGTAATACAGGTGGCGCAGACCCCACAGTTACCGTAATACAGGTGGCGCAGACCCCGGCGTTACCGTAATACAGGTGGCACATACCCCGCCGTTACCGTAATACAGGTGGCGCAGACCCCGCCGTTACCGTAATACAGGTGGCGCAGACCCCACAGTTACCGTAATACAGGTGGCGCAGACCCCGCCTTTACCTTAATACAGGTAGCGCAGACCCCGCCTTTACCTTAATACAGGTAGCGCAGACCCCGCCGTTATCGTAATACAGGTGGCGCAGACTCCGCCGTTACCGTAATACAGGTGGCGCAGACCCCGCCGTTACCGTAATACAGGTGGCGCAGACCCCACAGTTACCGTAATACAGGTGGCGCAGACCCCGGCGTTACCGTAATACAGGTGGCACATACCCCGCCGTTACCGTAATACAGGTGGCGCAGACCCCGCCGTTACCGTAATACAGGTGGCGCAGACCTCACAGTTACCGTAATACAGGTGGCGCAGACCCCGGCGTTACCGTAATACAGGTGGCACAGACCTCGGTGTTACCGTAATACAGGTGGCGTAGACCCCGCCATTACTGTAATACAGGTGGCGCAGACCCCACCGTTACCGTAATTCTATACACGGGACATTACAGGTGTTGTGTCCTGTGGCATTGTGCTGTACAAGGGTAGCATCCTGTGTTGTCATAGTATACAGGGGGAGTGGCCTGTGTTGTCATAGTATACGGGGGGTGGCATCCTGTCCTGTCATAGTATACAGGTGGAGCGGCCTGTGTTGTCATAGTATACAGGTGGAGTGGCCTGTGTTGTCATAGTATACGGGGGGTGGCCTGTGTTGTCATAATATACAGGGGTAGCATCCTGTGCTGTCATAGTATACAGGAGGATCAGCCTGTGGTGTCCTATTATTATTATACAGGGGAAGCATTATTATTATTATTATTATTATTTCTCCTACGTCCTAGAGGATGCTGGGGACTCCAAAAGGACCATGGGGTATAGACGCATCCGCAGGAGCTTGGGCACACTGTAAAGACTTAAACTGGGTGTGAACTGGCTCCTCCCTCTATGCCCCTCCTCCAGACCTCAGTTAGACTTTGTGCCCAGGAGTGATGGGTCACACACTAGGGGAGCTCTACTGAGTTTCTCTGAAAGACTTTATGTTAGGTTTTTTATTTTCAGGGAGACCTGCTGGCTACAGGCTCCCTGCATTGTGGGAGTGAGGGGAGAGAAGCAGGACCTACTTCTGTGAGTTTCAAGGCTCTGCTTCTATGGCTACTGGACACCATTAGCTCCAGAGGGTTTGATCACTTGGTGCGCCTAGCTGCTTGTTCCCGGAGCCACGCCGTCAATCCCCTCACAGAGGCCAGAAGAAAGAAGCCGGGTGAGTATTGGAAGAAAAGAAGACTTCAGGACGGCAGAAGACTTCAGTAACTGAGGTAACACGTCGTGCTACACTCCATGCTCCCACACACCAACGCACTCTCAGGGTGCAGGGCGCTGGGGGGGGAGCGCCCTGGGCAGCAGTTACTGGGGTTTTCTGGGGTCTGACATTGAAAGTGGATCAGTGCCTGGGCATTGTAGTTCCTAACCCCCGTCAGCATAAAGCACCCCCTCCCCCCTCCCTCAGTGGTCAGCCCCCCCCAGGGGGCCAGTGTATAATTATACATATTTGTTTATATTTATTTATTTATATATATTTTTAATTTTTGTGCTTTATACCAGGTACGGCCGGGGCTCCGGATCCCCGTGCCCCGGCAACGTACTGTAGCGCTTTACGCGCCTTTTTCTACCGCCGCTGATTCTTACTGATGCAGGGCGCTGGGGAGGGGAGCGCCCTCGGACATCTTATTTTACATAAAGTCCAGCGGGGCCGGGGCCCGGTGCCCAAGGACCCCGCCAGCGTGTAACTGCGCTCTGCACACCAGTAGGGCAGAGCGCCGAGAGGGACAAACAGAGCGGCTCTCTGGCGGTGCCGGGGCTCCGTGTCCCGGACGCCCGCCAACAGAGAGCACTGTGCAGCATGATTATTTATGCTGGCGGGGCCGAGGCTCCGTGTCCCCGGACCCCCGCCAGTGTTTAATAGCGCACTGCGCACCATTTTCTCCCCGCCGCCGGCTCCATGGGTGCAGGGCGCTGGGGGGGAGTGCCCTGGGCAGCGTTTGTTAAAAATCCCGGGCGGGGGAACATACCCGGTCACCGGGTGTTTTCACTCCGCCAGGGCACCATAACACAGCGGGACGCTGCGCTCTGTCGCTCCCACGCACCAACGCTTTCCGAGGTTCGGGGCACGGGGGGAGCTGTATTGTGGTGCATAAAAGGGTACATACAGGGGGTTTATCCCAGTATATAGCCCCCTGCTCAGTTTAAAGCCTTATATGTATATATATATATATATATTGTTCGGAGGCTAAACATGCCGGGAAGGGGCGGAGCTTAGCCCTCATAAAATCAGCGCCATTTCCCCGAGATCCCGCCAGGCGGGAGGAGGGGGGGAACTGGGGTTTTAATGCTATGTGATTCTCATATAGCATTAGGTTTTATAATGGACGCGTAGTCAAAATTTTATATTACATAAATTCCCTGTTCCCGTTTGTAACCCACTATCGATTAGTCGACATACGTCGGCAGGTGTGAGGCCTTTCTCATAGGCTGCTGTAGGGAAAAATGGCGGTACTTGATTCAAAAATAAATAAATAAATGGAAATTAAGTATTAGCAAGCGGGTGTTTGTGTATAAACACGATAGGGGAGATGCATTTGAGTATGGATGCCCAGTCGGCATCAATGGTATCTCCTGAGTAAAGAAAATTGTCAGTTCTGGCCTCGTACCGGTATATAAGTAGGTCTATATATACGTATATGTATATGAGGGGGGAGTGTCCTCAAATTTGGAATTGTAGGCTTCCCTCAGACCACTCGGTGTTCCGGATTAATTTTTACCCACTTACTATTCATCGATGTCGACATTTTACTAAGTCCTGTCGACCATAACGTTCCTGGTAGATTCATTTCGGGGACATATCAGCACAGATTATTATCACTAGGGACCTGACGGGTCTAGACTAACCACTTGCGTATGGGTTATATCTATATGTGTATATATGGAGATATAGGTTATATATGCATGGTTGGGATATACGTGTTTTATTGTGTATTACTTGATGTATATCCATGAATGCTGAATTAATGGTATTCTTAGTATGTGCTGGTCGCCCTGTTGGTTAAGCTCTAGATTGGCCGTGACGAGTTGGCTTCGTTTCTCTCAAGGAGTCCGAATACTATTCTCTTCACAACGCGGAGAGAAAATCATGACAGTCAACTCCTGGTCGACGCAGAGCCCGGTCGCAAAGGATCATACACAGGCAGCTAAGTGAAAATTTTATTTTTATACTTTGACCTTATTTGCAATGTATGCACTTGAGGGAGTGTTGTAGTCGGGTAAGCATCCGATAGAATATCCTACCCAGAGTGGGTAGGCTTGCCTATATATATATATATATATATATATATATTTATTTTGTTCTTATAACATTACAGCAGGCTGCCACGTGACAGCAGGTGGTGCGACCAGGGGGGAAAGATATTGCGGAGGAGATCTCCGGGTGATCCTGGTGGGAGGTATACAACTGGTTGGGGTGACCTCTCTTCAGTCAATCTCGGCGGTATCCGCTGGTAAGTGTAAATTAGTGAGTTAATCCCCTTCACAACGGTTGGCGACGCATTCTTTTGTGGGATGCAGTCGTTTTCACCGGTTCGATACACAGTGGAAGGTGAAAAGGTAAGTGTTCTTCAGCTTTGTTAGGCTCGCAGACGTGGAAGTGGTTTTCTGTTTCCACTACATACACCACTTGTCGCTGAGTCTATATGACTGGTCCCCACTCCAGTGACCACTTGTCTACTAATTTTCAGTTAGTCCAGAAATAGACAAGGACCGGTGAGTTATTTATAGAAGCCAAAGGGGTAAATTCTGAGTTACGGTTGTTTCCCCTTGCTATTTTTTCTAATGGATCTGGCCTTTCCCCTATGGAAGGGGAGGTAACACGTGAAGCCATACAGAGGTGCGCCACGTTCAGGAGATTGTCTGGTTACCCCTGTAAAAAGGTGCATATCGTTGCTTATCTCTGATTGTTCTTCGGCGCAGGGATTGGCCTGGTGTTCCCAACGACGCAGATGTCTGAATTGGTTTTCAGAGTTGATACTGACCGGTTAAGGTTCAGTGGTTTTCCTGTGGAAAGAGATCTGAGGATCCAGAGTGGGATCGGATTTGAGAGGACACCTCATCAATAGGTTCCATTAATAGGACAGATGGAGGCGGCATAAGAAGCCTTTTGCGGTGAGCAGGTTTAATACCAGAGCGGTTTTCATTGGACCAGGTAGAAGTATGGTCCGGGTCTCACCTGCGCATGCACCGGACTATAATCAGAACGGCCAGGACATCGCTCCTGTGCTGTCTGCTCGGTTCTTTCACTCTAGAGGAATGACGGTTAGGGATCCAGGTTTAGATCTTGCTGTCCGTGCATACAGATCTCCGAAGCTGGAGAGCAGTCCTTTCCAGGGGACGTATTTTCAGAGGATGTGATCAAGTTGGGAAACTTGTCTGCTGTAACCTTTCTTGATTTTAGATGAACATACTCTTCGTGTTCTGCCGTGTTAATTTTGCCAGACGACTTGTCAGCAATGGCGTAAGTAAGCCGCTAGAGCGGAATAAAGAAAAAGCTGTAATGACAGAAGATGCACAGTTGCAGTTGAGTGGGAAGTCTGGTAAATGATATGTTAGCAGTCTTCTTTCCGGAGGCAAACGACGCGGAAATAGATTTCCTCTGCGGACACGATATCCAGCCGTGAAAGATTCTGTCATTATCGAGATGATTTCCCAGATGTGACAAGGTTTTGCGGAATGTCGCAATTGGACATGTTGGCGTCTCTCCTCAACGGGAGGCCTCGAGGAGATTGTTCCAGGTTAAAGGACACTCAAGATATAGCAGTAGACATCCTCGTGACACCGTGGGTGTTTTTAGTCGGTCTAGGTGGCCTCTCCGTTTTCACCTTTCTGACAGTGGTAAGCGTAAGATGATCTGAGGCTCTGATGATCCACTTAAAATATGGTCTAGCCAGCGAGGGTTGGCTAGCCACTTTTTCATAGTTTAATCATAGAAAATGACTACCTCTTCCTTTACGTGAGGTAAGGTTGCAACAAGATTAGGGCGTGTATTAGGACGTAACGCGGCTGCGTCTGATGACGGGACGGTAGAATGTCAGGTCCTAAGCCGAACGGTTGTTCCCAGTGAAGTAGCCTCTTCAAATCTTTAGGCTACGAAAGACCTGATGGCACAACGTTTCCACCGTTGGGGGAGTAGTTATGTGTCTCGGTGTGTATCCAGGGTGGACTTTCAGCTAGCTCGTCCTTAGCTATACAAGCCGATGTAGAGACAAGCCTAATAAGTTCCTGTACGAAATTTCTCTCTTGAAGAGTGATCAGGCTATGGACTTCGCCGTCCGCAAGGCGGGTGTCGGAAGTGGTGGTTTTTGCTCACAAGAGCTTTGTTTGAGTTTTCAGGTGGATAGAGAGGAATTGAGTTCCCGGTTGATACTTCTACCAAGAGTGGTTTCTGATTTTCACTGAAATCAGCCCACGCTGATACCGGGGGTTACTTAGGCATTAGCTGGTTCAAATTCCCTTGGTCTAGCCTGGGATTTTAGTATGTAGGTCATCAATTTGGCTCAGTTTGGAAAAACAGAGGCCCTGTGGGTCTGGTATGTTCCCATCTTGATTGGGGAGACTTTTATACAGTCAGTTACATGCGGAATCTGTGTTGAAGTTTTGCATGTTCGTTCTACGGCTGTTTTGCCGTCACCGAAGTCGGTGGAGGTTTCTTCTTTTGGGAAGATGGGTTTCTTCTTGGGCGGATGGCCGAGGAGTCTCGGCGGTTCAGCTTTGCCGAGCGAATTCTTGTTCGGGGTCAGACGCTTCTACTATGCTTACAAGTTGATACCCTGATTTTGGGGACCTTATGTTGCTCACTCGGTGCTGCAGAGTCATCCGCACTCTCCCGCCCGTTTTGGAGCTTTGGTATAATCCCCATGGTCCTTTTGGAGTCCCCAGCATCCTCTAGGACGTAGGAGAAAATAGGATTTTGGTACCTACCGGTAAATCCTTTTCTCTTAGTCCGTAGAGGATGCTGGGCGCCCGGCCCAGTGCGTACTGTGTCTGCAGTGGTTGCTTTTGGCTACACCTGGGTGGTGTATATCCTTTACCAGGCGGTTGCTACCGTTGTTCATGCCATGGCATGCAGGGTTTTTTAATTTCGCTTATGTGTACACACGATTTGTGTTACATATTTTTTTTTCAGCATGTGGCTGTGTTTTGTTCATGCCGTTGCCTGGCATTCTACTGAATGTCACGTTCTACGGTGTGTTGGAGGTGTGAGCTGGTATGACACTCACTGTGTTTGTAACAATAAAATTCTTTCCTCGAAATGTCCATCTCTTCTGGGCACAGTTTTCTAACTGAGGTCTGGAGGAGGGGCATAGAGGGAGGAGCCAGTTCACACCCAGTTTTGAGTCTTTATAGTGTGCCCAAGCTCCTGCGGATGCGTCTATACCCCATGGTCCTTTTGGAGTCCCCAGCATCCTCTACGGACTAAGAGAAAAGGATTTACCGGTAGGTACCAAAATCCTATTTATTATTATTATTAATATACAGAGGGAGCAGCCTGTGGTGTCTTGTTGTTGTTGTTGTTGTTATTAGTAGTAGTATTACTATTATGCAGGGGGAGTAGCCTGTGGTGTGCATTGTTGTTATAATTTTACAGGGGAGTAGCCTGTGGTGTCCTGTTATTATTATTATTATTGTTATTATTATTATTATTATTATACAGGAGGAGCAGCCTTTGTTGTCCTATTATTAATATTATAAAGAAGGAGTAGCTAGTGGTGTTCACTTATTATTATTATACAGGGGCAGCAGCCTGTGGTGTCCTGTCATTATTATTATACAGAGGGAGCAGCCTGTGGTGTACAGTTATTATTATTATTATTATTATATTTATTATACAGGAGGATCAGCCTGTGGTGTCCTATTATTATTATACAGGGAAAGCAGCTAGTGGTGTCCTATTATTATTATACAGGGGAAGCATTATTATTATTATTATTATTATTATTAATATACAGAGGGAGCAGCCTGTGGTGTCCTGTTGTTGTTGTTGTTGTTATTAGTAGTAGTATTACTATTATGCAGGGGGAGTAGCCTGTGGTGTGCATTGTTGTTATAATTTTACAGGGGAGTAGCCTGTGGTGTCCTGTTATTATTATTATTGTTATTATTATTATTATACAGGAGGAGCAGCCTTTGTTGTCCTATTATTAATATTATAAAGAAGGAGTAGCTAGTGGTGTTCACTTATTATTATTATTATTATACAGGGGCAGCAGCCTGTGGTGTCCTGTCATTATTATTATTATACAGGAGGAGCAGCCTGTTGTGTCCTATTATTATTATTATTATACAGGAGGAGCAGCCTGTGGTGTCCTGTTATTATTATTATACAGGAGGAGCAGCCTGTGGTGACTTGTTATTATTATTATACAGGAGGAGCAGCCTGTTGTGTCCTATTATTATTATTATACAGGAGGAGCAGCCTGTGGTGTCCTGTTATTATTATTATACAGGAGGAGCAGCCTGTGGTGACTTGTTATTATTATTATACAGGAGGAGCAGCCTGTTGTGTCCTATTATTATTATTATAAAGAAGGAGTAGCTAGTGGTGTTCACTTATTATACAGGGTCAGCAGCCTGTGGTGTCCTGTCATTATTATTATTATTATTATTATTATTAGACAGGGGTAGCAGGCTATGGTGTCCTGTTGTTATTATTATTATTATTATTATTATTATTATTATTATTATTTTGCAGAGGGAGCAGCCTGTGGTGTCATTTTATTATTACTATAAAGGGAGAGCAGAATGGGGTGTCCTGTTGTTATTAGTATAATACGGGGGGAGCAGGTTTTTGTGTATGGTTATTATTATACAGGGACAGCAGCCTGTGGTGTCCTGGTATTATTATTATTATTATTGTTATACATTGGGAGTGGTGGTGATGTCACAGTGATTTCACTTATATTAGTGGGAGAAGTGAGGGGGATCTGGGAGCATCACAGTGACATCACTTATATCTATAGTAATAATACAAGGACATGATTGGGGAGATAAGGGGATCTGGGAGCGTCACAGTGATATCATTTATATCTATAGTAATAATACAGGAACATGACTGGGAAGGTGAGGGCATCTGGGACTGTCACAGTGACATCACATATATAGTAATAATACAGGGACATGACTGGGGAGGTGAGGGAATCTGGGAGTGTTACATTTACATCACGTATGATAGTGTATGAGCTTCCTTTAAATGGCATATATATATTGATTCAAGCTTTTTCACATTTAACAAAGATATTTACTGCTCCTCACTTCTTTAGGTTAGTGTTTCCTTAAGAAGCTTCACAGATATATTATAAGCAACATTGTATTTCAAAGCATGAATTACTCATTGTTATAACGCCAGATGTATTCCAAGGCCAGTCAAGCATATCGCCAAAAGTTATGAACATTGGGGAGGATTTTGACCTGTCCTGACCTCCAGAAGGGATGTTCCGGGGAAAGCTGATAATCGCAAAGCAATAAATATGTTTTAATTGCAATTTATAATATTGTTTGACAGATGACGTGTTTCAGTTTTCAAGACATACATGGTGCATGCTGATTGGCTAATTGTATTGGCACACATGAATCCTTTGTTCTTCTGCTATAAAAATAAAGCCATGATGGCCCCTAAGACAGATCAACTATGAACTGCTTAGGTTACACAATGATCCGGTGTCACTTATTCATTCACTGATCTCCAACCGGTTGCTAAGGGAAACAGCATTCTGACTGATGACTGAAGAGAATTCATAATCAGACCTGAATAGGTTAACATACCCTATCATTTTGGGGATCTCGTCCCGGGATATTCCAGCATCTCCTCCACTGGCAATAAATCCTCTGATCTTTCAGGAACCGCTGATAACAAACAAAACCGGTAAGTGAGATTTACTGTGTAGATTTCTACCTGCTCACTTGAACTCAGCGCTTCTTGTGTAAATCAAGGGGAAGTCCAGTCGAGAAGGTCAGAGAATATCTTAAAGAGCCCAGCGTCAGTCAGAAGAATTTTTTTAAGGTACCATACATGTATGTTATATTGTTGAATTATGTTATATTGTTGAATTATGTTATATTGTTGAATTGTGGGTAAATAATTTCAGATAATTTGTCACAAGTGCACAGGGGGAATTAATCAAGTATGCAGAAAACTTTTAAATTGTGCAAATACTGATGCGTGTTTGTTGAGAAAATAGAGCCGTTTTATAAAAGTGGCGCATGGCCAAGATATGTTCTAATGCTGATAACCAGTTTGAATTGATAAATAACCAAAGAGGTATATGCAAATCTTGTACCTGTGTTGTTGTGTTAAGAAAATACGAAGGGTCTGTAGCACCAAGATTGCTGGCAATTACAAGCACTGAAGTCTCATTTGGTTATGTGGAAAATGATGATGAATTTTATTGTACAAAAGGGTGTCATTTTAAAAAGAGAATTGTTGGAACATTACATTAAGAATGATTGATTTAACATCATAACCTATTGGCCTAGGAATCACATAATCCCAGGTCTAAGACCCATGTGCCCGTGCAGCCTCAAACAGCTGCCGTGCACGATAACAGATATAGGATTTACTGTCATCTTTGTTTTTGTATCCTTGCACTGTTATATGTACTCTGTCAATATGCTTTTGAAAAGGTGGGGGGGGAGTCGGGTTGTCTGCTGAATAATGAAACTAGAGTCTCCTACACACACTGATAGGTATTTCTGACATCCAAGCATTCCCGGTGTTAGCTGTTACTTTCTGAAGAGAAACAAGCATTAAACTACAACAGGGATACTGATACAAGCAGGAGTCCATATAGGCAGGGGGATAGACCCTTGGAGTAACTTAACAATAATATTAGGGACGCATCTCAGTGATCCAGAAGAAATAATCTATTATGCAGGTCTCACTTGGGGAGCAGTCTCCACCAACACAGGCAACACTACAACCCCAGTCATTTGTCCACAGACGGATTGAAGAAGCTCTTTTAGAGATTCTTTAACAGGAGATTTTAATTCCCTCATAAGGAGTTATTAAAATACCACATCAGGATGGGTTCAAACCCGTGGATATTGTTAATAACAGGTAGGGTAATGAATCTCTGAAAGGAATTTCAAAGGAGCAGGCTTCCCGTCAGGGGGGGACACTTGACCTAGATAGAGATTCTTTAAAAGGAGATTTTAAGTCCCTCAAAAGGAGTTATTAAAATACCACATCAGGAGGGGTTCCGCGCACGTTCACCCAGGCATGGGAGCGCGGTCTGTAAAGATGTCAGGGCCCGACAAACCCATGGATATTGTTAATAACAGGGAGGGTAATAACTTTCTGAAAGGAATCATAATAGTAGAGATCAAGCATCCATCTGGATCACAAGAAAGAGAAAATGAAACAATAAGAAAAGCCAAAGAAAAGAATGCCATACCGAAGGTAACAGTTCACGTTGTCCAGGAACAAAGCAAGTGGAAAATCAGAAACCCAACGCAAGGGGCCACAGGAAGGGACTCAAAAGAAGGAACCAAGCAAGATGAAAGAAAGTGTTATTTCTGCAAGAAAAAAGGACATTTCAAGAAGAATTGCAGAAAATACAAGAAATGGTGTGAAAACCAGCAAGAAAAACCTAAAGCATAACTGAGACCTAGTCCAGCAACAGCACCTCCACACTATACCCCACCCCTATACCCAGACATGCATGCACACCAAGGTACCCCTAGTATGAACAGAATGCAATTACCTACAAGCTCACTAACAGTGAAATTAAAAAGATACAAGCAAGGAAAAGAGTGACGAATAATCAGCCCTATTTTAGAAGGATCTGTGGTTGAAAATCCGAATGATTTACCTGAGCTATGTGTAGAGTATGCCCCAGTGTCCTGATACTTTATCACAAGAAACCCCAACAAGACCAACCAAAGAAATTGGGCAGCTAAAGTTCCCCTTATGTTTAAACGAGTGATAGACACCTGCAATCAAGTTATGAGTCCAGAAAATAATAGTCCACAATCAGGAACTATAGGCGAAAGGGTGCAAATCAGGTGAAGAGGAGAAGCAAGGGGTCAAGACACAGCCTCTACAGCTTTTCATGCCCAGGTGCATAATGTACAGAATAAACTGACATATTTTCCAGAAAGATTGTGTCCGGTATGTCAGTTTTGCGTTCCAGAAGGATATGAACATTGCCTGTTTCTCTGTATCCAGCACAAGTACAGAGAATACGCAACCCAGATAATGCAGCCAGGACGAACGAACCATACATCGTACAGAGCCAACACCACAAACCATGGTATGGCAATGACCTCGCAAATATAGTTGCAGAATCCCCAGATCCTAGATAAAACCCAATAGCAGTTTATGCCTATATGGAAAGAATTCAAACCATATGGACACCGGCATGGGTCGACTACCACCAGTTGTGTGAGGCTATACTAGGACCAGCAACTGCCCAAACAGTAAGCACCATGTTAAAAACAGATGCAGTAGATGATTGCCCAGCCATAACGGACGTTCCGACAGAGAAAAATAGAACAACGTTTGAAAGTGGAAAGATGTACATGACAAGACTTAAGAAATGGTGTCATGCACAGACACTCAGGGCACCAGCAGCCCCAGACTTGAAACAGGAAAAGACTGAGTCCATCAGAACTTACTATGATAAAGTCACTATACGACACACAAGATGATAGAATATGAAAGTGTGCAACTCCTGTGTCGGCAACAGTGTACTCAGTCACCACTGGCAGTTCGATAAAAGTGACTTTACCCACAGGAGACCCAAGGGTTTCAAGAGCTGTTTTTATGCACAACCAGATTCCTCTACATTTACTTACAGATCAAGCCATTGCAACGACTGGATTGAGAGGTTAAGCCCTACCCTTGCAAGAAAGCAAAGATGTAACCTGAAATACAAGCTGCTATACAAGACTATCTCTCACAGGAAAAGTAAGACAAAGAGGAACAACAACTCCCAGCATAAACATCATTATGTTAAACACCAGCCTGGGTGGACATGGACTAAGAAAATGACATGCCAGCAGCAGTGAGAAAGAATATGCAAGTGAAGAAAGGACAAAGTATGAAGAATAATGAATGAATCATAAAGAGAGGTGATTGGAAAAAAAGAAAAGCTGAGAAACAATATGAAGGTTGCATGAAGGTTTGGAGACTAAAGGAAGTCTGCTTTAAGAAGGACAAAGAAAGACATCTGACAAGTGGTCAGTACTACCTGGCAAGATTACAGAGATAATGCCATGATTTAAAGCAACAGAAGCTCCGGGGTTTAAAGCAAATAATAAGGAACAAGACAGAAAAAGTTCCAGAAAACAAATGAATGATGCTTCTTCTGCCAATATGAAGTACAAGCTTCTTCAGGTACTCCCCAGTGAACATAATGTCTCCAGAAGAAACAGCAGAAGGTATGATTACAGTCACCTTGCCCACTGGAGAAATACGTCTGTGCCTAATGAATACTGGAGCCAGCACACGCAGAAGACAGCAGAGGGAGATACCACAAGAACTGGTGATATCAGAAATTCTTAAAGGGACAGGAGATGAGAGAAATGCAGTCACCAATACCAGCCCAATTCTTGACCTTGGAGTACATGTCCAGTGACTTTGCTGAAGCACAATGTACTAAAGCTTATCCAAGGAGAATACAGTACACACCAGCAGAAGTTTAACTTTCCAGCAACTTATCAAAGGAAAGAACAAAAAAGCCATTTAGAAGCAAGTTAAAACAGAAGTTCAGTATTGGCTCATTCCCGCAGTACCAGTTGTAGAAGAAAGGAAGCAATACTACTGCACCGGAATAGCCCTGTGGAGGGGCTATATCACCAAGTGATATATCCACAAAACACACAGCTAAATACAGGATGTGAATGAACTGCTGATTGCCACCACTACTAAAAGAAGCACCAAGAAGGGGCAGTGTCCTTAGTGAAGTTTCTGGAAGAACAAGACTGCAGAGCCTCAGAAGGAGAAATTGCAGCTAGTCAAGCAAGAGTTAATCTTCCTAGGACACTCAAGGTACCAGACATCTAACAAAAGTGAAAAGGAAAAGATTCAGACTGCAAGCTAAGATGCCAACTAGTGTCAAGCAAGTCAGATGATCATTCCTGGGCCTAGTAGGACACTACAGAACACGGATACCTCTAGCACCAGTCTACATGCAAGCATTGTATGACAACACTGAAAGGGAGGAGGGTCCGCATCCTACATACAGCAACAGATGAATTAAGCTATTGAATAGTTGGAAACAGCAGTTGCCTCATCTCAAGCCCTAGAACTACCTGACTATTAAAGAAGGAGGCCATACATAGAAGTCCTTATGCAAAATCATGGACTGAGGTGAAGACCAGTGGCCTACAACTTAAGCAAACTTGACAGCGGTAATCAAAGAGCACCTACCGGCATCAGAGCAGTGATAGCAGCAACAGCCCTAGAAGAGTATAAGAGCACAGACACAGTGATGAATCAGAAGTCCTAGAAGAGGACAAGAGCACAGGCATAGTGCTGAATCATGAACTTATCATCCAGGGTCCACATGCAGGTACAGAGAAGCTTCAACAAGCAAGAACCAAACACCTGTCAGTGGCAAGGCTGACCATGTATGAAGTAGCACTGCCAAAATGCGACAAGTAACCATCAGAAGATGTATTACCCTCAACGCAGCAACCCTTTTCCAACATTAATCAATAAAGGTGTTGAATCTCAAGATTCAAAAGGAGGGACAATTACCCCAAGGCAGGAGCCACTAGTCTATCAGATTTCTCAGAGGCAATGGCATTAATCCTGCAGAAATGGAGACCACACTTTACAGACACCCAGTTAGTTCAATATGTCGATGATCTGCTTATTGCTGCACAGACAGAAGAGAAGTGCAAAAAGGAAACAGTATCACTACTCATCTTTTTGGCAGAAGAAGATTGCAGATTGTCAAAAGACAAGCTTCAGCTAGTACAGAAAAAAGTTGTCTTCTTAGGACACTGCATATCTCAAGGAACAAGGCATCTTACTGATGAAAGAACAAAGGCAATAACTCAAGCAAAAACCCCAAGAACATTAAATGAAATCAGAGCTTTTCTGGGCCTTATTGGTTATTGCAGAGAATGGATTCCCTCGGCCTCATTACTGATGCAGCCCCTATATGAATTAATAAAAAAGGAGGCGTCAGCAGAAAACAGGGACACCATTGAAGAAGCAGTAAGACAACTAAAGCAAGCCATAATCACAGCCCCAGCATTGGGATTGCCTGATTACAAAAAGCCTTTTAACCTATTCTGCCATGAAAACAGAGGGCATTCTTTAGGGGTGCTCACCCAGAAATACGGACCAAAACAAAGACCAGTGGCATACTATTCAGCCCAGCTGGATCCGATTATCAGAGGAGCACCATCCTGTGTCCGAGCAGTGGCAGCAGCAGCAATAATGAAGGAAAAGGTGACAGACATCATTGTGTTTGATCATCCATTGTGTATACAAGTACCGCACGCTGTAACAGAAATATTAAGTCAAGAAAATAGCAAGCATCTTTCTGCAGCCAGACTTACCAAATATGAAGTGATTGCCTAGCCTCATGGAATTAGAGACTTTACCTCTCCCTAATGTCCAAGATACACCATTGGACAATCCAGACATGAACCTGTTCGTCGATGGATCAAGATATTATGATAATGGATCTCCAAAGACAGGATATGCAGTAACAACTGAAACTGAAGTCATAGACTCTGGAGCATTGCTACCAAGCATGTCAGCACAAGAAGCAGAACTCATAGCAATGACCAAAGCCTGCATACATGCTGAGAATATGACAGCCAACATCTATACGGATTCACGCTATGCTTGGGGGGGAGTCCCAAGATTATGCTGTTATATGGAAAAGTAGGGACTTCAAAAGTGCAAACGGAAAACCCATCAAACATGCCAGTTTGATTATGGAACTCTTGGAATAATCAAGGTACAAGCACATACTAAGAGCCAAACCATGGAAGCTAAAGGAAATGCATTTGCAGATGCAGAAGCCAAGAGAATTGCCTTACAATCAAAAGAACTTGAGCAAGTCTTAGTAGCTCAAGACGTGAAGCAAATGCCTAGTGAACAGGAGCTGATCAAAATTCAACAACAAGCATCACAAGGAGAAAAGGAGAAATGGAGACGATTGGGGGCAGAAGAAGATGAACATGGACTTTGGAAGTCAAGAGAATTGAAGTACTGTCTACCAGCAGCTCTATTTCCACCTATGTTACAAGTAGCTCATGGACAAGTACACCATTCAAAGGAAGCCACGGTGAATAGAGTACAAAAGCATTGAATAGCTCCAGGCTTCAATAAAGCTGCAACAAACTTTGTAGCAGGATGCTGGATCTGTGAAGTCAGCAATCCAGGAAAAAGAACCAAGACACCTCTAGGAACTATACCCAAAGCCTCTTACCCATTTGAAAGACTACAAATTGACTATATACAGTGGCGACGAAGCGGTCCATATGAATATGTACTAGTAGCAAGTAGCAACGGACATGTTTAGTCACTGGGCCGAAGCCTGGCCAGTAAGCAAAGCCACAGCAAAAACCACTGCAAAGAAACTGATAGCAGAAGTAGTATGTAGATTTGGGATACCTGAGGTTATAGAATCAGATAGAGGTAAACATTTCACAAGAGAAGTCATGCAGCATATAATGAAAGATTTGGGGGTACAGCAGGCCTTCCATGTGCCTTACCAGCCCCAGGCGAGTGGGAGGGTGGACATCTGAACTTTGACCTTAAGCTAAAACTACAGAAAATGACAGAAACCAAAAGAACTTGTCCAGAATGCCTACCTATAGTCTTGTTCAGGCCTAGATAGTGTAGGTAGATATTAGGGAGAAAAAGTGGAATCAAAAAGAGGGGAAATGATAGTGTAGGAGCTTCCGCAGTTTAGTATATATATATATTGATTCACGTTTTTCGCATTTATTAAGATATTTACTGTTAATCACAAAATGAGTTGATATGTCCTTAAGAAAAATGTGCAGAGCTGGTGAGAATGTTGTATTTGCTGAATAATCTTGTTTTAAGGCATGACTTGTACAAGACAAATGCAACATTAAATGTGTTGGAAATGTATCTAGGACGGACAAAGCAACACCAGATATATCCAAGGCTAATTGAGAAGAATAAAGAAAGAAATCTTTTGAGTTTATGTCCGAAAGACTGATAAACGAAACAATAACCATTTTCAAGGCTGTCCTAGTTGCCACTTCTAACATTGTATGACAATCGATGTATTTTCAAGACATACATGGTGTATGCTGATTGGCTAATTGTATTGGCACACATGAATCCTTTGTTCTTCTGCTATAAAAATAAAGCCATGATGGCCCCCTAACAGATCAACTATGAACTGCTTAGGTTACACAATGATCCGGTGTCACTTATTCATTCACTGATCTCCAACCGGTTGCTAAGGGAAACAGCATTCTGACTGATGACTGAAGAGAATTCATAATCAGACCTGAATAGGTTAACATACCCTATCAGGGCGCAGTCCCCTCCATTACCGTAATACAGGTGGCGCAGACCCCGCCGTTACCGTAATACAGCTGGCGCAGACCCCGCCGTTACCGTAATACAGGTGGCGCAGACCCCGCCGTTACCGTAATACAGGTGGCGCAGATCCCGCCGTTACCGTAATACAGGGGGCGCAGTCCCCTCCATTACCGTAATACAGGTGGCGCAGACCCCGCCGTTACCGTAATACAGCTGGCGCAGACCCCGCCGTTACCGTAATACAGGTGGCGCAGATCCCGCCGTTACCGTAATACAGCTGGCGCAGACCCCGCCGTTACCGTAATACAGCTGGTGCAGATCCCGCCGTTACCGTAATACAGGTGGCGCACACCCCGCCGTTACCGTAATACAGGTGGCGCAGACCTCGCCATTACCGTAATACAGGTGGCGCAGACCCCGCCATTACCGTAATACAGGTGGAGCAGACCCCGCCGTTACCGTAATACAGGTTGCGCACACCCCGCCGTTACCATAATACAGGTGGCGCAGACCCCGCCATTACCGTAATACAGGTGGTGCAGACCCCACCGTTACCGTAATACAGGTGGAGCAGACCCTGCCGTTACCATGATACAGGTGGCGCAGACCCCGCCGTTACTGTAATACAGGTGGCGCAGACCTCGCCGTTACCGTAATACATGTGGTGCAGACCCCGCCGTTACCGTAATACAAGCGGCGCAGACCCCACCCTTACCGTAATACATGTGGTGCAGACCCCGCTGTTACCGTAATTCTATACACAGGACATTACAGCTGTTGTGTCCTGTGGCATTGTACTATACAGGGGGAGCGGCATGTGTTGTCCTACTCTACAGGGGGAGGGGCCTGTGGTGTCTTGTTACTATTATTATATAGGGTGAGCTGCATGTATTGTCTTTCTATACAGAAAGAGTGGCATGTGTTGTAATAATATACAGTGGTAGTTTCCTGTGTTGTCATAATATACAGTGGTAGCTTCCTGTGTTGTCTTAGTATACAGGTAGAGCAGCCTGTGTTGTCATAATATGCATGGCCTGGGTTGTCATAATATACAGTGGTAGCATCCTGTGCTGTCATAGTATACAGAGGGATCAGCCTGTGCTGTCATAGAATACAAGGGGAGCGGCCTGTGTTGTCATAATATACTGGGAGAACGACCTGTGTGGTCATAGTATACAGGGGGAGCGGCCTGTGTTGTCATAATATACAGGGGTAGCATCCTGTGCTGTCATAATACGCAGCGGGAGTGGCCTGTGTTGTCATAACATACAGGGGGAGTGGCCTGTGTTGTCATAACATACAGGGGGAGTGGCCTGTGTTGTCCTAATTTACAGGGAGAGCGGCCTGTGTTATCATAATATACAGGGGTAGCATCCTGTGCTGTCATAATATAAAGGAGGAGCATCCTGTACTGTCATAGTATACAGGGGGAGTGGCCTGTGTTGTCATAATATACAGTGGTAGCATCCTGTACTGTCATAGTATACAGGGAGAGCGGCCTGTGTTGTCATAATATACAGGGGGAGCATCCTGTGTTGTCCTAATTTACAGGGAGAGCGGCCTGTGTTATCATAATATACAGGGGTAGCATCCTGTACTGTCATAGTATACAGGGGGAGTGGCCTGTGTTGTCATAATATACAGTGGTAGCATCCTGTACTGTCATAGTATACAGGGAGAGCGGCCTGTGTTGTCATAATATACAGGGGGAGCATCCTGTGTTGTCATAGTATACAGGGGGAGTGGCCTGTGTTGTCATAATATACAGGGGGAGCATCCTGTGTTGTCATAATATACAGGGGGAGCATCCTGTGCTGTCATAATATACAGGGGGAGCATCCTGTGCTGTCATAGTTAGTTAGGACTTCGTGGGGCTATGGGGGGGGAGTAGGAACCAACTCTAGAAGTTAATGGTTCTCTACTCCGCTGACAGGACACTGAGCTCCTGATGGTGCTGATCGCAAGCCCATGAGGCGACCGCTCACTCCCGCAGCACGGCCGCCACCCCCTAACAGAGCCAGAAGAAAGAAGAGTGGTGATTATAGCGCCGGCGGCCCGGTTAGCGGGTCACCAGCGGGTATGGCGGCACAAGGGTGGGAGTGCAGCTCTGACAGGCTGTGCTCCAGGAAGGCTCAGCAACACACAGTGTAGGGACTTTGAGGAGCGTCCTGAGCCAGCACCGGATACCCTACACTGGTCACGCAGCTAACAGGGGCTAATCCTCCTGTTATCACTAAAATCCTC
The DNA here is from genome assembly GCF_028390025.1 of Pseudophryne corroboree. NCBI lineage: Eukaryota > Metazoa > Chordata > Amphibia > Anura > Myobatrachidae > Pseudophryne > Pseudophryne corroboree. Next base: position 1,397,427 of record NW_026967503.1, on the reverse strand, counting down.
AGGCCAGTATAAACAATTAGTGAGGGAAGATGCGCCATTACACAGGGGGCGGGGCTTTTCAGAGCACTCACCAGCGCCATTTTCTCCCTGCAGATCACAGGAAGAGACGCTGACAGGGAGCGCTGCCCTCCACATAACTCCAGCATACCTCTGCGGTACCGGGGGGGGGGGGGGGGTGGAGTGTATAATAACTGCCTACCGGGGCGCTGTGTGGCTGGCTCCTTATTCTCTGTGTCTCTCTGAAGGTACTCTGGGGGAAACTGTGTCTGACGTGTGTGTGTGTGTGTATCCACATTACCATGTCTAAGGACTCTGTGTCCTGTGCTGCAGAGTGTGTATCTTCTCCTGAGGAGTCTATTCCATGTACTCAGGACTGCAATGTGCTGTCTCAGCCTTCTGACTACAAACCCCCATGGGTGGATTCTTTAAGGGGAATGATATCCCAGATTTCAACAAGGATGTCACATACTGAGAAAGAGACGCAGGTTTTGAGACAATCTGTAGTGGGTTTGAAGTATTCAGCTCTCACTACTTCATCTTCATCTAAAACCCCACCTACATACCCACAAAAACGTACACTTGCCCAGATAATGCAAGCTGACACTGATACCGACTCTGATACAGGGGACGGTGATGGGGATATGCAGGGGGGGATGCATCCATTGCTAAAGGGGTGCAGCTAATGATTGAAGCCATTACGGACATTTTACATATTACTGAGAAGGTTCCTGAGCAGGTAGAGGAATCTTATTTTACAGAAAGTAAGAAATCCTCGCTTACCTTCCTGGCTTCTAAGGAGTTAACTTCTTTGTTTGAAAAATCCTGGGAAAAAAACAGAGAAAAAATTCCAGATCCCCAAAAGGGTTCTTATTGCTTTCCCTTCCCCTGAAGAGGATAGGAAGAAGTGGGAAAACCCACCTATAGTAGACACTTCTGTATCTAGGCTGTCTAAAAAGGTGGTTTTACCTGTCCCTGGTTCAACCGCTTTAAAAGAGCAGGCTGCTCGCAAGATTGAGACTACGCTCAAATCAATATACACTGCTACAGGCGTGGCTTTAAGGCCCACTATTACTTGTGCGTGGATTTCTAAAGCCATAGTAAAGTGGTCAGGCACCATACTAGAGGACTTAGACACTATGGATAGGAGTGACATTGACTTGTTTTTGCGTCACATACAGGATTCTGCAGGTTTCATGGTGGAGGCCATGAAGGACCTTGGCATGCTGAACACAAGGGCTACTTCCATGGCAGTCTCGGCACGCATAGGACTCTGGCTATGCCAATGGTCTGCAGATGCAGAATCCAATAAAAGTGTGGAGAACCTACCCTTCACAGGTCAGGCTCTGTTTGGGGACACATTGGATGCGTGGATCTCCACGGCAACTGCAAGTAAGTTAACCTTTCTTCCCTCAGCAGCACCACCGGCTAGGAAATCTTATCCTACGTCTTCACTGCAGTCCTTATGGACTGCAAAAGTTAAAAAGTCCAAACCCCTTTCCACAGTCTTTAGAGGAGGTGGGGGGAAATCCAAAAACCTGCAACAACAGGTTCTAAGGAACAGAAACCAGTTTCTGCTTCCTCAAAGTCTTCAGCATGATGGTGGACCTCCCAGCCTGGAGATAGTACAGGTGGGAACAAGACTAAAGGATTTCAGTCACATCTAGACGTCATCATGCCTAGACCCATGGGTAAAGGATATTCTTGCCCGGGGGTACAGACTGGAGATTCAAGTATTCCCACCTCACAGATTCTTCAAATCAGGCTTACCAGCTTCGCTGATAGAAAGTGCTATCTTACAGGAAGCCATTCAAGAATTGGTTCAAACAAATGTCATTAATCCAGTGCCACTTCACCTACAACACAAGGGTTATTACTCAAACCTGTTTATGGTAACTAAACCAGATGGTTTGGTAATGCCGATATTAAACCTAAAGTCATTGAACCCCTACTTGAGGGAATTCAAATTCAAGATGGAGTCTCTGAGAGCGGTGATCTCAGGTCTGGAGGAGGGGGAATTCCTGGCATCCCATGATATTAAGGATGCATACCTTCACATTCCGATCTGGCCACCTCACCAGGCTTATCTAAGATTTGTGCTGCTGGACTGTCACTATCAGTTCCAGGCATTGCCATTTGCCTCTCCACAGAACCGAGGGTGTTCACCAAGGTCATGGCAGAGATGATGCTACTCCTCCGCAAGCAGGGAGTGAACATAATTCCATATCTGGACGATCTGCTGATAAAAGCATCTTCCAGGAAGAGGATGTTACGGAGTATTGCTCTCTCAACTCGACTACTCCAGGATCATGGGTGGATCCTGAACCTTCCAAAGTCACATTTGGAGCCGACAAGGAGACTGCCCTTCCTGGGGATGATACTTGACACGGAAGTGCAGAGGGTGTTTCTACTGGTGGAAAAAGCGCTGGTGATCCAATCAATGGTATGGGATGTCCTGAAGGCAGACCGGGTATCGGTTCATCAGTGCATTCGCCTTCTGGGGAAGATGGTAGCCTCCTACTAGGCTTTACAGTACGGAAGATTCCATGCGCAGTCCTTCCAGCTGGATCTCCTGGACACATGGTTGGGATCACATCTTCACATGCACCAGCTGATACGCCTGTCGCTAAAAGCCAGAATTTCACTCCTCTGGTGGCTGCAAACTTCTCACCTACTCGAGGGCTGCAGGTTCGGAATTCAGAATTGGATCCTTCTAACCACGGATGCAAGTCTCAGAGGTTGGGTAGCAGTCACCCAAGGGGAAAACATCCAAGGAAAGTGGTCAAGTCGGTAATCCATCCTTCTGATAAACATTCTGGAACTAAGGGCCATATACAACGGCCTTCTACAAGTGGCACATCTACTGCAAGATCAGGCCATTCAGGTTCAGTCTGACAATGTAACGGCAGTGTCCTACATAAACCGACAGGGTGGAACGAAGAGCAGAGCAGCAATGTCAGAGGTAACAAGAATCCTCCTCTGGGCAGAAAAGTGGCACTGTCAGCAATCTTCATTCCAGGAGTAGACAACTGGGAAGCGTACTTCCTCAGCAGACACAATCTCCATCCAGGAGAGTGGGGCCTCCACCCGGAGGTGTTCACAGAGGTGACAAGCCGATGGGGTGTACCTCAGATAGACATGATGACCTCTCGCCTCAACAAGAAGCTTCGGAGGTCGAGAGGCCCACAAGCAGTGGCGGTGGACGCACTGGTAACTCCGTGGTCATTCCAGTCAGTGTAGGTGTTCCCTCCACTTTCACTCATCCCAAGGATTCTCAAACTAATAAAAAAGAACAAGAGTTCTGGCGATCCTCATTGCTCCGGACTGGCCAAGAAGGGCTTGGTACGCGGATCTACTGGAATTACTACTGGATGATCCAAGGCCTCTTCCTCTTCGAAAGGACCTTCTGCAACAGGGGCCGTTCACCTTTCAAGACTTATCGGGGCTACGTTTGACGGCATGGAGGTTGAACAACAGATCTTAGCTCGGAAAGGCATTCCGAACAAGGTCATTCCTACCCTGATACAGACTAGGAAGGGAGTAACATCTAAACATTACCATCGGATTTGGAAAAAGTATGTGTCTTGGTGTGAATCCAAGAAGTTTCCTACGGTGGAGTTTCAACTGGGACGGTTTCTCCTCTTTCTGCAAGCAGGTGTGGATGTGGGCCTACGCTTGGGCTCCATAAAGGTCCAGATTTTAGCCTTGTCCGTTTTCTTCCAGAAACAATTGACTGCTCTCGCTGAGGTTCAGACTTTCTTGAAAGGGGTTCTGCACATCCAACCACCCTTTGTGCCTCCTACGGCATCTTGGAATCTTAATGTGGTGCTGCAGTACCTGCAATCAGATTGGTTTGAGCCTTTACAGGAGATGGACATTAAGTTTCTTACTTGGAAGGCGATCACACTGTTGGCATTGGCATCTGCTAGACGTGTGTCAGAATTGGGTGCATTGTCATGCAAGAGTCCCTACTTGATTTTTACAGCTTTTCATATCAACCAACCTATTGTGATGCCAGTGGGAGGGCTTTGAAAATATATGTGAAGAGAACTTCTCGTCACAGGAAGTCGGACGCTCTGTTTGTCCTTTGTGATCCCATCAAGGTTGTTATTATTATTATTATTATTATTATTATACAGGGAGAGCAGCCTGTGGTAACCTATTAATATTACTATACAGGGGTAGCAGCCTGTGGTGTCCTGTTGTTGTTGTTGTTGTTGTTATTATTATTATTATTATACAGAGGGAGTAGCCTGGGGTGTCCTGTTATTACTATTATTATTATTATTATTATTATTATACAGGGGGAGCAGCCGGTGGTAACCTATTAATATTACTATACAGGGGTAGCAGCCTGTGGTGTCCTGTTGTTGTTGTTGTTGTTGTTATTATTATTATTATTATTATACAGAGGGAGTAGCCTGGGGTGTCCTGTTATTACTATTATTATTATTATTATTATTATTATTATACAGGGAGAGCAGCCTGTGGTAACCTATTAATATTACTATACAGGGGTAGCAGCCTGTGGTGTCCTGTTGTTGTTGTTGTTGTTGTTATTATTATTATTATTATTATTATACAGAGGGAGTAGCCTGGGGTGTCCTGTTATTACTATTATTATTATTATTATACAGGGGGAGCAGCCGGTGGTAACCTGTTATTACTATTATTATTTCTCTGACGTCCTAGTGGATGCTGGGACTCCGTAAGGACCAGGGGGATAGCGGCTCCGCAGGAGACAGGGCACAAGAATAAAAGCTTTAGGATCAGGTGGTGTGCACTGGCTCCTCCCCCTATGACCCTCCTCCAAGCCTCAGTTAGATTTTTGTGCCCGGCCGAGAAGGGTGCAGGCTAGGTGGCTCTCCTGAGCTGCTTAGAATAAAAGTTTAAATTTAGGTTTTTTTATTTTCAGTGAGTCCTGCTGGCAACAGGCTCACTGCATCGTGGGACTAAGGGGAGAAGAAGCGAACTCACCTGCGTGCAGAGTGGATTGGGCTTCTTAGGCTACTGGACATTAGCTCCAGAGGGACGATCACAGGTACAGCCTGGATGGGTCACCGGAGCCGCGCCGCCGTCCCCCTTACAGAGCCAGAAGAGACGAAGAGGTCCGGTGAAATCGGCGGCAGAAGACGATCCTGTCTTCAGACTAAGGTAGCGCACAGCACCGCAGCTGTGCGCCATTGCTCTCAGCACACTTCACACTCCGGTCACTGAGGGTGCAGGGCGCTGGGGGGGGAGCGCCCTGAGACGCAATATAAGAGATTTTACCTTAGGTGGCAAAAGAATACATCACATATAGCTCCTGGGCTATATGGATGTATTTTAACCCCTGCCATTTTTACACAAAAAAGCGGGAGATAAGGACGTCGTGAAGGGGCGGAGCCTATCTCCTCAGCACACAAGCGCCATTTTCCCTCACAGCTCCGCTGGAAGGATGGGCTCCCTGACTCTCCCCTGCAGTCCTGCTTCAGAATCAGGGTAAAAAAGAGAAGGGGGGGCATTTTTGGCAGCAAATAACAATAATCAGCAGCTATAAGGGAATAACACTTATATAAGGTTATCCCTGTATATATATATATAGCGCTGGGTGTGTGCTGGCAGACTCTCCCTCTGTCTCTCCAAAGGGCTCGTGGGGTCCTGTCCTCTATCAGAGCATTCCCGGTGTGTGTGCTGTGTGTCGGTACGTGTGTGTCGACATGTATGAGGAGGAAAATGATGTGGAGGCGGAGCAATTGCCTGCGTTAGTGATGTCACCCCCTAGGGAGTCGACACCTGACTGGATGATCGTATTTAAACAGTTAAGTGATAATGTCAGCACTTTACAAAAAACTGAGACAGCCGGCAAATCAATTAGTGCCTGTCCAGGCGTCTCAGACACCGTCAGGGGCCCTAAAACGCCCGTTACCTCAGTGGGTCGACACAGACCCAGACACAGATACTGAGTCTAGTGTCGACGGTGATGAGTCAAACGTAATGTCCAGTAGGGCCACACGTTACATGATCACGGCAATGAAGGAGGCATTGAACATTTCTGACACTACAAGTACCACTAAGAAGGGTATTATGTGGGGTGTGAAAAAACTACCAATAGTTTTTCCTGAGTCAGATGAATCGAATGAGGTGTGTGATAAAGCGTGGGTTTCCCCCGACAAAAAACTGCTAATTTCTAATAAATTATTGGCACTATATCCTTTCCCGCCTGAGGTTAGGACGCGTTGGGAAACACCCCCTAGGGTAGATAAGGCGATCACACGTTTATCTAAACAAGTAGCGTTACCGTCTCCTGATACGGCCACCCTCAAAGAACCAGCTGATAGAAGGCTGGAAAATATCCTAAAAAGTATATACACACATACTGGTGTTATACTGCGACCAGCAATCGCTTCAGCCTGGATGTGCAGTGCTGGAGTAGCGTGGTCGGATTCCCTGACTGAAAATATTGATACCCTGGATAGGGACTATATATTGTTAACTATAGAGCATTTGAAGGATGCATTACTATATATGCGTGATGCACAGAGGGATATTTGCACCCTGGCATCAAGAGTAAGTGCTATGTCCATTTCTGCCAGAAGAGCGTTATGGACGCGACAGTGGTCAGGGGATGCGGATTCCAAACGACATATGGAAGTATTGCCGTATAGAGGGGAGGAGTTATTTGGGGCTGGTCTATCGGACCTGGTGGCCACGGCAACGGCTGGAAAGTCCACCTTTTTACCCCAGGTCACTTCACATCAGCAGAAAAAGACACCGTCTTTCCAAACCCAGTCCTTTCGTTCCCATAAATACAAGCGAGCAAAAGGCCACTCTTTTCTGCCCCGGGGCAGAGGAAGGGGAAAAAGACTGCACCATGCAGCCGCTTCCCAGGAGCAGAAGCCCTCCCCTGCTTCTGCCAAGTCTTCAGCATGACGCTGGGGCTTTACAAGCAGACTCAGACATGGTGGGGACCCGTCTCAAGAATTTCAACGCGCAGTGGGCTCACTCGCAAGTGGACCCCTGGATTCTACAGGTAGTGTCGCAGGGGTACAAACTGGAATTCGAGGCGTCTCCCCCTCGCCGGTTCCTGAAGTCTGCTCTACCAAAGTCTCCCTCAGACAGGGAGGCAGTTTTGGAAGCCATTCACAAGCTGTATTCCCAGCAGGTGATAATCAAGGTACCCCTCTTACAACAGGGAAAGGGGTATTATTCCACGCTGTTTGTGGTACCGAAGCCGGACGGCTCGGTGAGACCAATTTTAAATCTGAAATCCTTGAACACTTACATAAAAAGGTTCAAATTCAAGATGGAGTCACTCAGAGCGGTGATAGCGAACCTGGAAGAAGGGGACTATATGGTGTCTCTGGACATCAAGGATGCTTATCTCCACGTCCCAATCTACCCTTCTCACCAAGGGTATCTCAGGTTTGTAGTACAAAACTGTCATTATCAGTTTCAGACGCTGCCGTTTGGGTTGTCCACGGCACCTCGGGTCTTTACCAAGGTAATGGCCGAAATGATGATTCTTCTTCGAAGAAAAGGCATCTTAATTATCCCTTACTTGGACGATCTCCTGATAAGGGCAAGGTCCAGGGAACAGTTAGAAGTCGCAGTAGCACTATCTCAGGTAGTGTTACGTCAGCACGGGTGGATCCTAAATATTCCAAAATCGCAGCTGATTCCAACGACGCGTCTTCTGTTCCTAGGAATGATTCTGGACACAGTCCAGAAGAAGGTGTTTCTCCCGGAGGAGAAGGCCAGGGAGTTATCCGAGCTAGTCAGGAACCTCCTAAAACCTGCCCAGGTGTCAGTGCATCAGTGCACGAGGGTCCTGGGAAAAATGGTGGCTTCTTACGAAGCGATTCCATTCGGAAGATTCCATGCAAGAACATTTCAGTGGGATCTACTGGACAAATGGTCCGGATCGCATCTTCAGATGCATCAGCGGATAACCCTGTCGCCAAGGACAAGGGTGTCTCTTCTGTGGTGGCTGCAGAGTGCTCATCTACTAGAGGGCCGCAGATTTGGCATTCAGGATTGGATCCTGGTGACCACGGATGCAAGCCTGAGAGGCTGGGAAGCAGTCACACAGGGAAGAAATTTCCAGGGCTTGTGGTCAAGCATGGACACATCTCTTCATATAAACATTCTGGAACTAAGGGCCATTTACAATGCCCTAAGTCAAGCGAAACCCCTGCTTCAGGGTCAGGCGGTGTTGATCCAATCGGACAACATCACGTCAGTCGCCCACGTAAATGATGGCGTCCCGTCTAAACAAAAAAACTAGACAGGTCAAGGGACCCTCAGGCAATAGCGGTGGAAGCTCTGGTAACACCGTGGGTGTACCAGTCAGTGTATGTGTTCCCTCCTCTGCCTCTCATACCAAAAGTACTGAGAATCATAAGAAGGAGAGGAGTAAGAACTATACTCGTGGCTCCGGATTAGCCAAGGAGGACTTGGTACCCGGAACTTCAAGAGATGATCACGGAGGACCCGTGGCCTCTAGCTCTAAGAAGGGACTTGCTCCAGCAAGGTCCCTGTCTGTTCCAAGACTTACCGCGGCTGCGTTTGACGGCATGGCGGTTGAACGCCGGATCCTGAAGGAAAAAGGCATTCCAGATGAAGTCATCCCTACCCTGGTCAAGGCCAGGAAGGATGTAACCGCAAAACATTATCACCGCATTTGGCGAAAATATGTTGCGTGGTGTGAGGCCAGGAAGGCCCCTACAGAGGAATTTCAGCTGGGTCGTTTCCTCCATTTCCTGCAAACAGGACTGTCTATGGGCCTAAAATTAGGGTCCATTAAGGTTCAAATTTCGGCCCTGTCGATTTTCTTCCAAAAAGAACTGGCTTCAGTACCTGAAGTTCAGACATTTGTAAAAGGGGTACTGCATATACAGCCTCCTTTTGTGCCTCCAGTGGCACCTTGGGATCTCAATGTTGTGTTGAGGTTCCTAAAGTCACATTGGTTCAAACCACTCACCACTGTGGACTTAAAATATCTCACATGGATGGTGACGATGCTGTTAGCCCTGGCTTCAGCTAGGCGTGTGTCAGAATTGGCGGCTTTATCGTATAAAAGCCCTTACTTAATATTTCATTCTGACAGGGCAGAATTGAGGACTCGTCCTCAATTTCTACCTAAGGTGTTTTCTGCTTTTCACATGAACCTACCTATTGTAGTACCTGCGGCTACTAGGGACTTGGAGGACTCCAAGTTGCTTGACGTGGTCAGGGCCCTGAAAATATATGTTTCCAGGACGGCTGGAGTCAGGAAATCTGACTCGCTGTTTATCCTGTATGCACCCAACAAACTGGGTGCTCCTGCTTCTAAGCAGACGATTGCTCGTTGGATTTGTAGTACAATTCAGCTTGCTCATTCTGTGGCAGGCCTGCCACAGCCAAAATCGGTAAAAGCCCATTCCACAAGGAAAGTGGGTTCATCTTGGGTGGCTGCCCGAGGGGTCTCGGCTTTTCAACTTTGCCGAGCAGCTACTTGGTCAGGGGCAAACACGTTTGCTAAATTCTATAAATTTGATACCCTGGCTGAGGAGGACCTGGAGTTCTCTCATTCGGTGCTGCAGAGTCATCCACACTCTCCCGCCCGTTTGGGAGCTTTGGTATAATCCCCATGGTCCTTACGGAGTCCCAGCATCCACTAGGACATCAGAGAAAATAAGATTTTACTTACCGATAAATCTATTTCTCGTAGTCCGTAGTGGATGCTGGGCGCCCATTCCTAGTGCGGATTGTCTGCAATACTTGTATATAGTTATTGTTACAAAAATTCGGGTTATTATTGTTGTGAGCCATCTTTTCAGAGGCTCCTTCGTTTTATCATGCTGTTAACTGGGTTCAGATCACAAGTTGTACGGTGTGATTGGTGTGGCTGGTATGAGTCTTACCCGGGATTCAATATCCTTCCTTATTATGTACGCTCGTCCGGGCACAGTATCGTAACTGAGGCTTGGAGGAGGGTCATAGGGGGAGGAGCCAGTGCACACCACCTGATCCTAAAGCTTTTATTCTTGTGCCCTGTCTCCTGCGGAGCCGCTATCCCCCTGGTCCTTACGGAGTCCCAGCATCCACTACGGACTACGAGAAATAGATTTATCGGTAAGTAAAATCTTATTTATTATTATTATTATACAGGGGGAGCAGCCTGTGATGTCCTGTTATTATTATTATACAGGGGGAGCAGCCTGTGGTGTCCTGTTATTATTATTATTATTATTATTATTATTTATTATTATACAGGGAAAGCAGCCTGTGGTAACCTGTTAATATTACTATACAGGGGGATCAGCCTATGGGGTCCTGTTGTTGTTGTTGTTGTTATTATTATTATTGTTATTATACAGAGGGAGGAGCCTATGGGGTCCTGTTGTTATTATTATACAGGGGAAGCAGGCTGTGGTGTCCTGTTGTTGTTGTTGTTGTTGTTATTATTATTATACAGGGGGGAAGCAGCCTGTGATGTCCTGTTGTTGTTGTTGTTATACAGAAGGGAGCAGCACGTTGTGTCCTATTATTATTTTTTGCTGAGGGAGCAGCCTATGGTGTCATTTTATTATTACTATAAAGGGAGAGCAGAATGGGGTGTCCTGTTGTTATTAGTGTTATACAGAGGGAGCAGGTTTTTGTGTATGGTTATTATTGTACAGGGACAGCGGCTTGTGGTGTCCTGGTATTATTATTATACATTGGGAGTGTTGGTGATGTCCTACAATACAGGAGGAATGGTCTGAGGTGTCCTGATTTAAAGACATCTGTTATTATTTTTATACTGTGTCGTTATTGTTAATATTATAACTATTATTATTAATTTTATTATATGTAGTTGTGGGAATTGAAAATATTGCTCAAATTCCAGGTTATATTAAAGCAGAGACCATAATATCCCTGGCATGTGTAACATGATAATTGCAGCAGTGTGAATCAAATGTATATCAGACTCCTGGGAGCATCACTGCGACATCACTTATATCTATTGTAATAAAGGGACATGACTGGGGAGGTGAGGGGATCTGGGAGCATCACAGTGACAACACTTATATCTATAGTAATAATACAGGGACATGACTGGGGAGGTGAGGGTATCTGGGAGCAACACAGTGACATCACTTATATATATATAGTAATAATACAGGCACATGACTGGAGAGGTGAGGGGATCTGGGAATGTCACAATGACATTACTTATATCTATAGTAATAATACAGAGACGTGACTGGGGAGGTGAGGGGATCTGGGAATGTCACTGTGACGTCACTTACATCTATAGTAATAATACAGGGACATGACTGAAGAGGTGAGGGGATCTGGGAGCGTCACAGTGACATCACTTATATCTGTAGTAATAATACAGGTACATGACTGGGGAGGTGAGGGGGTCTGAGAGTGTCACAGTAACATCACATATCTGTAGTAATAATACAGGGACATGACTGGTAAGGTGAGGGGATCTGGAAGCATCACAGTAACATCACTTAAATCTGTAGTTATAATACATGGGCATGACTGGGGAGGTGAAGGGATCTGGGAACAACACTGTGACATCACTTGTATCTATAGTAATAATACAGGGACATGACTGGGGAGGTTAGGAGATCTGGGAATGTCACAGTGACATTACTTATATGTCTAGTAATAATACGGGGACATAATTGAGAAGATGAGGGGATCTGGGAGTATTTACAGTGATAGTGATGTCTCCCCCATTTCGCAGGATTACACAGTAGTTTGGAAGACATCCGGTGAGCATGAGACACCCAGCAGCCATCTTTGTGTGTCAGGCGGACTAAGCATTACCCAGAGCCCCATCACGGTGCCTCCACCTCACTCACTGAAACATGAAAGACACAGTGACCAGAAGTTCCTGAAACTCACCAACAAGATCATTCAGCTGCTGACTGGATAGGTGACTGCTGGAAATAGGGCATTATACAATAACACCAGGGGACGTGTCTGGGTGATAACTGGAGAAGGGACTGCTGGGAATGGGACATTATACAGTAAAACCAGAGGACATATCCGGTTGATGACTGGAGAGGTGACTGCTGGGAATGGGGCATTATACAGTAACACCAGTGGACGTGTCTCGGTGATGACTGAAGATGTGACCGCCGGGAATGGGACATTATACAGTAACACCAGTGAATGTGTCTGGGTGATGACTTGAGAGGTGACTGCTGGGAATGGGACATCATACAGTAACACTCGGGAACGTGTCTGGGTGATGACTGGAAGTGTGATTGCTGGGACTGGGGCATTATACAGTAACACTAGCGGACTTGTGTGGGTGATGACTGGAGAGGTGACTGCTGGGAATGAGGAATTATACAGTAACACCAGGGGATGTGTATGGTTGATGACTGGAGAGGTGACTGCTGGGAATGGGACATTATACAGTAACACCGGGGGATGTGTCTGGGTGATGACTGGAGAGGCGATTGCTGGGAATGGGACATTGTACAGTAACACCAGGGGATGTGTCTGGGTGATGACTGAAGAGGTGACCGCTGGGAATGGGACATTATACAGTAACACCAGTGAATGTGTCTGGGTGATGACTGGAGAGGTGACTGCTGGGAATGGGACATTATACAGTAACACCAGTGAATGTGTCTGGGTGATGACTGGAGAGGTGACTGCTGGGAATGGGGACATTATACAGTAACACTAAGGGACATGTCTGGGTGATGACTGGGGAGGTGACTGCTGGGAATGGGGCATTATACAGTAACACTAGCGGACGTGTCTGGGTTATGACTGGAGAGGTAAGTGCTGGGAATGGGACATTATACAGTAACACTGGGGGATGTGTCTGGGTGATGACTGGAGAGGTGACTGCCGGGAATAGAACATTATACAGTTACACCAGGGGACGTGTCTGGGTGATGACTGGAGAGGTGACTGCTCGGAATGGGGCATTATACAGTAACACCAGGGGATGTGCCTGGGTGATGACTGGAGAGGTGACTGCTGGGAATGTGACATTATACAGTAACACCGGGGGACATGTCTGGGTGATGACTGGATAGGTGACTGCTGGGAATGTGACATTATACAGTAATACCAGGGGATGTGTCTGGGTGATGACTGGAGAGGAGACTGCTGGGAATGGGGCATTATACAGTAACACCAGGGAATGTGTCTGGGTGATGACTGGAGAGGTGACTGCTGGGAATGGGACATTATACAGTAACACCGGGGGATGTGTCTGGGTGATGATTGGAGAGGTGACTGCTGGGAATGGGACATTATACAGTAACACTGGTAGACGTGTCTGGATGATGACTGCGGAGGTGACTGCCAGGAATGGGGCATTATACAGTAACACCGGTGGACGTGTCTGGATGATGAACGCGGAGGTGACTGCCGGGAATGAGGCATTATACCGTAACACCAGGGGATGTGTCTGAGTGATGGCTGGAGAGGTGACTGCTGGGAATGGGACATTATACAGTAACACCGGGGGACGTGTCTGGGTGATGACTGGAGAGGTGACTGCTGGGAATGGGACATTATACAGTAACACCAGAGGACGTGTCTGAGAAATGACTGGAGAGGTGACTGCCGGGAATGGGACATTATACAGTAACACCAGGGGATATGTCTGGGTGATGACTGGAGAGGTGACTGCTGGGAATGGGACATTATACAGTAACACCAGGGGATGTGTCTGGGTGATGACTGGAGAGGTGACTGCTGGGAATGGAGCATTATACAGTAACACCTGGGGATGTGTCTGGGTGGTGACTGGAGAGGTGACTGCTGGGAAAGGGAAATTATACAGTAACATGCAGATGTGTCTGGGTGATGACTGGGGAGGTGACTGCTGGGAATGGGACATTATACAGTAACACCGGGGGATGTGTCTGGGTGATGACTGGAGAGGTGACTGCTGGGAATGGGACATTATACAGTAACACCAGGGGATGTGTCTGGGTGATGACTGGAGAGGTGACCGCTGGGAATGGGGCATTATACAGTAACACCAGGGGACGTGTCTGGGTGATGACTGGAGAGGTGACTGCTGGGAATGGGACATTATACAGTGACACCGGGGGAGGTGTCTGGGTGATGACTGGAGAAGTGACTGCTGGGAATGGGACATTATACAGTAACACCGGGGGATGTGTCTGGGTGATGACTGGAGAGGTGACTGCTGGGAATGGGACATTATACAGTAACACCAGGGGATGTGTCTGGATGATGACTGGAGAGGTGACTGCTGGGAATGAGGCATTATACAGTAACACCGGGGGACGTGTCTGGGTTCTGACTGGGGAGGTGACTGCCGGGAATGAGGCATTGTACAGTAATACCGGGGGACGTGTCTGGGTGGTGACTGGAGAGGTGACTGCTGGGAAAGGGAAATTATACAGTAACATGCAGATGTGTCTGGGTGATGACTGGGGAGGTGACTGCTGGGAATGGGGCATTATACAGTAATACCAGGGGATGTGTCTGGGTGATGACTGGAGAGGAGACTGCTGGGAATGGGGCATTATACAGTAACACCAGGGAATGTGTCTGGGTGATGACTGGAGAGGTGACTGCTGGGAATGGGACATTATACAGTAACACCGGGGGATGTGTCTGGGTGATGATTGGAGAGGTGACTGCTGGGAATGGGACATTATACAGTAACACTGGTAGACGTGTCTGGATGATGACTGCGGAGGTGACTGCCAGGAATGGGGCATTATACAGTAACACCGGTGGACGTGTCTGGATGATGAACGCGGAGGTGACTGCCGGGAATGAGGCATTATACCGTAACACCAGGGGATGTGTCTGAGTGATGGCTGGAGAGGTGACTGCTGGGAATGGGACATTATACAGTAACACCGGGGGACGTGTCTGGGTGATGACTGGAGAGGTGACTGCTGGGAATGGGACATTATACAGTAACACCAGAGGACGTGTCTCAGAAATGACTGGAGAGGTGACTGCCGGGAATGGGACATTATACAGTAACACCAGGGGATATGTCTGGGTGATGACTGGAGAGGTGACTGCTGGGAATGGGACATTATACAGTAACACCAGGGGATGTGTCTGGGTGATGACTGGAGAGGTGACTGCTGGGAATGGAGCATTATACAGTAACACCTGGGGATGTGTCTGGGTGGTGACTGGAGAGGTGACTGCTGGGAAAGGGAAATTATACAGTAACATGCAGATGTGTCTGGGTGATGACTGGGGAGGTGACTGCTGGGAATGGGACATTATACAGTAACACCGGGGGATGTGTCTGGGTGATGACTGGAGAGGTGACCGCTGGGAATGGGGCATTATACAGTAACACCAGGGGATGTGTCTGGGTGATGACTGGAGAGGTGACTGCTGGGAATGGGACATTATACAGTAACACCAGGGGATGTGTCTGGGTGATGACTGGAGAGGTGACCGCTGGGAATGGGGCATTATACAGTAACACCAGGGGACGTGTCTGGGTGATGACTGGAGAGGTGACTGCTGGGAATGGGACATTATACAGTGACACCGGGGGAGGTGTCTGGGTGATGACTGGAGAAGTGACTGCTGGGAATGGGACATTATACAGTAACACCGGGGGATGTGTCTGGGTGATGACTGGAGAGGTGACTGCTGGGAATGGGACATTATACAGTAACACCAGGGGATGTGTCTGGATGATGACTGGAGAGGTGACTGCTGGGAATGAGGCATTATACAGTAACACCGGGGGACGTGTCTGGGTGGTGACTGGAGAGGTGACTGCTGGGAAAGGGAAATTATACAGTAACATGCAGATGTGTCTGGGTGATGACTGGGGAGGTGACTGCTGGGAATGGGACATTATACAGTAACACCGGGGGATGTGTCTGGGTGATGACTGGAGAGGTGACTGCTGGGAATGGGACATTATACAGTAACACCAGGGGATGTGTCTGGGTGATGACTGGAGAGGTGACCGCTGGGAATGGGGCATTATACAGTAACACCAGGGGACGTGTCTGGGTGATGACTGGAGAGGTGACTGCTGGGAATGGGACATTATACAGTGACACCGGGGGAGGTGTCTGGGTGATGACTGGAGAAGTGACTGCTGGGAATGGGACATTATACAGTAACACCGGGGGATGTGTCTGGGTGATGACTGGAGAGGTGACTGCTGGGAATGGGACATTATACAGTAACACCAGGGGATGTGTCTGGATGATGACTGGAGAGGTGACTGCTGGGAATGAGGCATTATACAGTAACACCGGGGGACGTGTCTGGGTTCTGACTGGGGAGGTGACTGCCGGGAATGAGGCATTGTACAGTAATACCGGGGGACGTGTCTGGGTGGTGACTGGAGAGGTGACTGCTGGGAAAGGGAAATTATACAGTAACATGCAGATGTGTCTGGGTGATGACTGGGGAGGTGACTGCTGGGAATGGGGCATTATACAGTAATACCAGGGGATGTGTCTGGGTGATGACTGGAGAGGAGACTGCTGGGAATGGGGCATTATACAGTAACACCAGGGAATGTGTCTGGGTGATGACTGGAGAGGTGACTGCTGGGAATGGGACATTATACAGTAACACCGGGGGATGTGTCTGGGTGATGATTGGAGAGGTGACTGCTGGGAATGGGACATTATACAGTAACACTGGTAGACGTGTCTGGATGATGACTGCGGAGGTGACTGCCAGGAATGGGGCATTATACAGTAACACCGGTGGACGTGTCTGGATGATGAACGCGGAGGTGACTGCCGGGAATGAGGCATTATACCGTAACACCAGGGGATGTGTCTGAGTGATGGCTGGAGAGGTGACTGCTGGGAATGGGACATTATACAGTAACACCGGGGGACGTGTCTGGGTGATGACTGGAGAGGTGACTGCTGGGAATGGGACATTATACAGTAACACCAGAGGACGTGTCTCAGAAATGACTGGAGAGGTGACTGCCGGGAATGGGACATTATACAGTAACACCAGGGGATATGTCTGGGTGATGACTGGAGAGGTGACTGCTGGGAATGGGACATTATACAGTAACACCAGGGGATGTGTCTGGGTGATGACTGGAGAGGTGACTGCTGGGAATGGAGCATTATACAGTAACACCTGGGGATGTGTCTGGGTGGTGACTGGAGAGGTGACTGCTGGGAAAGGGAAATTATACAGTAACATGCAGATGTGTCTGGGTGATGACTGGGGAGGTGACTGCTGGGAATGGGACATTATACAGTAACACCGGGGGATGTGTCTGGGTGATGACTGGAGAGGTGACCGCTGGGAATGGGGCATTATACAGTAACACCAGGGGATGTGTCTGGGTGATGACTGGAGAGGTGACTGCTGGGAATGGGACATTATACAGTAACACCAGGGGATGTGTCTGGGTGATGACTGGAGAGGTGACCGCTGGGAATGGGGCATTATACAGTAACACCAGGGGACGTGTCTGGGTGATGACTGGAGAGGTGACTGCTGGGAATGGGACATTATACAGTGACACCGGGGGAGGTGTCTGGGTGATGACTGGAGAAGTGACTGCTGGGAATGGGACATTATACAGTAACACCGGGGGATGTGTCTGGGTGATGACTGGAGAGGTGACTGCTGGGAATGGGACATTATACAGTAACACCAGGGGATGTGTCTGGATGATGACTGGAGAGGTGACTGCTGGGAATGAGGCATTATACAGTAACACCGGGGGACGTGTCTGGGTTCTGACTGGGGAGGTGACTGCCGGGAATGAGGCATTGTACAGTAATACCGGGGGACGTGTCTGGGTGGTGACTGGAGAGGTGACTGCTGGGAAAGGGAAATTATACAGTAACATGCAGATGTGTCTGGGTGATGACTGGGGAGGTGACTGCTGGGAATGGGGCATTATACAGTAACACCGGGAGCAGTGGCGTAACTACTGCCCCCGCAGCCCTCGCGGTGGCTTGGGGGCGAGGGGCTGCGGGGGCGCCGCCACTGATTTAGAGCAGATTGACATGCGGACGAGCGTCCGCATGTCAATCTGCTGTCTCCTCTCCCTCCCTGCTGTAACGGGACACGGAGGGCACAGCACGCCGCGCGCGCCTCTCCACTGTCCATCCTGCGTCTCCGTCCGTCTGGTCTAATAATGGAAGTGCCGTTCGTGAGCTCTGATTGGCTCACGAACGGCACTTCCTTTATTAGACCAGAGAGACGGAGATGCAGGAGGGACATGAGAGAGGAGCGCTCTGTGCCCTCCTTGTCCCTCCTTCACAGCAGCGAGGGGTAGGGGGGGGGGACACTGAGGGGGCATGTATGGCACAGGGGGCATATATGGCACTGAGGGCATATATGGCAATAATGGCACTGAGGGGGCATGTATGGCACAGGGGGCATATATGGCACTGAGGGGGCATGTATGGCACAGGGGGCATATATGGCACTGAGGGGGCATGTATGGCACAGGGGGCACTGAGGGGGCATATATGGCACTGAGGGGGCATGTATGGCACAGGTGACACTGAGGGGGCATATATGGAGCTGAGGGGGCATGTATGGCACGGGGCATATATGGCACAGGGGGCATATATGGCACTGAGGGGGCATGTATGGCACAGGGGGCATATATGGCACTGAGGGGGCATGTATGGCACAGGGGGCACTGAGGGGGCATATATGGCACTGAGGGGGCATGTATGGCACAGGGGCACTGAGGGGGCATATATGGCACTGAGGGGGCATGTATGGCACAGGGGGCACTGAGGGGGCATATATGGCACTGAGGGGGGAAGTGTGGGGCATATATGGCACTGAGGGGGCATATATGGCACTGGGGGGGTACTGAGGGGGATATATGGCACTGCATGTGTACCTGGCACATGGGGGGGGGCTATATTTGGCACTGGGGGCACCTGGCACTGTGGGGGCATATGTGGTACTGGGGGAGGGGGGGCTATATTTGGCACTGGGGGCATGTGAGTACCTGGCACCGTGGGGGAATATGTGGCACTGGGGACATATGTGGCACTGGGAGCACAGCCCTAGCAACAAGCACTACCGCCTAGCAATGAGCATGGCACCCAGTGCATGAAACTCCTGGCAACGAGCATGACACCCAGTGCATGAAACACCTGGCAACGAGCATGACACCCTGAGCATGAAAACCCCTGGCACCGTGCATGGAACCAAGAGCATGAAACCCCTGGCAACGAGCAGGTAATTTAAAAGTAATTAGAAGCCTTACTGTAGGACTTAATGTGTAATGGGCATTACGGTGTGTGGCATAATGTATCACGGACATTGCGGTGTGTGTCATAATGTGTCACAGGCATTACGGTGTGTGGCATACTATATCACGTGCATTGTGGTATGTGGTATAATGTCTCAGGGACATTGCGGTGTGTGGCATAATGTATCACGGACATTGCGGTGTGTGTCATAATGTGTCACAGGCATTACGGTGTGTGGCATACTATATCACGTGCATTGTGGTATGTGGTATAATGTCTCAGGGGCATTGCGGTGTGGCATAATGTATCACGGACATTGCGGTATGTGTCATAATGTGTCGGGCATTACTGTGTGTTGTATACTATATCACGGGCATTGTGGTATGTTGTATAATGTCTCAGGGTCATTGCAGTGTGTGTCATAATGTGTCACAGGCATTGTATGTGCTATAATCTATCAGGGGCATTGCAGTGTGTAGCATAATGTATAACGGGCATTGCGATTCCTGTCGTCATGTGTCACAGGCATTACGGTGTGTGGCATAATGTCTCACAGGCATTACGGTGTGTGGCATAATGTGTCACAGACATTGTATGTGCTATAATGTATCGGGCATTGCAGTGTGTAGCATAATGTATAACGGGCTTTGCGATTCCTGACGTCATGTGTCACAGGCATTACGGTGTGTGGCATAATGTGTCACAGGCATTACGGTGTGTGGCATAATGTGTCACAGGCATTACGGTGTGTGGCATAATGTCTCACAGGCATTACGGTGTGTGGCATAATGTGTCGGGGGCATTACAGTGTGTGCATATTGTGTCATGTGCATTATTGTGTGTGGCATAATGTCTAAGGGCCATTGCAGTATGTGGCATAATGTATACTGGGCATTACTATAAGGAGGAAAAATGACAAATAATGTAAGGGGCATGAATCAGGATTATTTTTCTTTCCAGTGGTGGCTAACGTCTGGGCGTGCAGGTTGCAAAACTGGGGTATAAGGAAGTCTTTTCCTGCAATGTCACGCCCCTTTATGCAAAGCCACGCCCATTCCAACGAAGCCACACCCCCTTTTGGCGGAGGCGCGCGCATGTTTGTCCCTTTCATGGTACCAATTATGGGGGATTGGGGGGGGGGGGGGGGGGCGCCGAAGAATTTTTTGGCTTGGGGGAGAAAAACTTTTACTTACGCCACTGACCGGGAGATGTGTCTGGGTGATGACTGGAGAGGTGACTGCTGGGAATGGGACATTATACAGTAACACCAGCGGATGTCTGGGTGATGACTGGAGAGGTGACCGCTGGGAATGGGGCAATATACAGTAACACCAGGGGATGTGTCTGGGTGATGACTGGGGAGGTGACTGCTGGGAATGGGGCATTATACAGTAACACCAGGGGATGTGTCTGGGTGATGACTGGAAAAAAGACTGCTGGGAATGGGGCATTATACAGTAACACCGGGGGATGTGTATGGGTGATGACTGGAGAGGTGACTGCTGGGAATGGGGCATAATATAGTAATACTGGTAGACGTGTCTGGATGATGACTGCGGAGGTGACTGCCAGGAATGGGGCATTATACAGTAACACCGAGGGACGTGTCTGGATGATGACTGGAGAGGTGACTGCTGGGAATGAGGCATTATACAGTAACACCGGTGGACGTGTCTGGATGATGACTGGAGAGGTGACTGCTGGGAATGAGGCATTATACAGTAATACCAGGGGATGTGTCTGGGTGATGGCTGGAGAGGTGACAGCTGGGAATGGGGCATTATACAGTAACACCAGGGGACGTGTCTGGGTGATGACTGGAGAGGTGACTGCTGGGAATGGAGCATTATGCAGTAACACCAGGGGATGTGTGGGTGATGACTGGAGAGGTGACTGCTGGGAATGGGACATTATACAGTAACACCAGGGAATGTGTCTGGATGATGACTGGAGAGGTGACTGCTGGGAATGAGGCATTATACAGTAACACCGGGGGATGTGTCTGGGTGATGATTGGAGAGGTGACTGCTGGGAATGGGGCATTATACAGTAACACCAGGGGATGTGTCTGGGTGATGACTGGAGAGGTGACTGCTGGGAATGGGGCATTATACAGTTACACCAGGGGATGTGTCTGGGTGATGACTGGAGAGGTGACTGCTGGGAATGGGGCATTATACAGTAACACCAGGGGATGTGTCTGGGTGGTGACTGCTGGGAATGGGACATTATACAGTAACACCAGGGGATGTGTCTGGGTGGTGACTGCTGGGAATGGGACATTATACAGTAACACCAGGGGATGTGTCTGGGTGATGACTGGAGAGGTGACTGCTGGGAATGGGGCATTATACAGTAACACTGGTAGACGTGTCTGGATGATGACTGCGGAGGTGACTGCCAGGAATGGGGCATTATACAGTAACACATGGGGATGTATCTGGGTGATGACTGGAGAGGTGACCGCTGGGAATGGGGCATTATACAGTAACACCGAGGGACGTGTCTGGATGATGACTGGAGAGGTGACTGCTGGGAATGAGGCATTATACAGTAACACCGGTGGACGTGTCTGGATGATGAACGCGGAGGTGACTGCCGGGAATGAGGCATTATACCGTAACACCAGGGGATGTGTCTGGGTGATGACTGAGGAGGTGACTGCTGGGAATGGGGCATTATACAGTAACACCAGGGGATGTGTCTGAGTGATGGCTGGAGAGGTGACTGCTGGGAAAGGGAAATTATACAGTAATACCAGGGGATGTGTCTGGGTGATGACTGGGGAGGTGACTGCTGGGAATGGGGCATTATACAGTAACACTGGGGGATGTGTCTGGGTGATGACTGAGGAGGTGACTGCTGGGAATGGGGCATTATACAGTAACACCAGGGGATGTGTCTGAGTGATGGCTGGAGAGGTGACTGCTGGGAAAGGGAAATTATACAGTAATACCAGGGGATGTGTCTGGGTGATGACTGGGGAGGTGACCGCTGGGAATGGGGCAATATACAGTAACACCAGGGGATGTGTCTGGATGATGACTGGAGAGGTGACTGCTGGGAATGAGGCATTATACAGTAACACCGGGGGACGTGTCTGGGTTCTGACTGGGGAGGTGACTGCCGGGAATGAGGCATTGTACATTAATACCGGGGGACGTGTCTGGGTGGTGACTGGAGAGGTGACTGCTGGGAAAGGAAAATTATACAGTAACATGCAGATGTGTCTGGGTGATGACTGGGGAGGTGACTGCTGGGAATGGGGCATTATACAGTAACACCGGGAGATGTGTCTGGGTGATGACTGGAGAGGTGACTGCTGGGAATGGGACATTATACAGTAACACCAGCGGATGTCTGGGTGATGACTGGAGAGGTGACCGCTGGGAATGGGGCAATATACAGTAACACCAGGGGATGTGTCTGGGTGATGACTGGGGAGGTGACTGCTGGGAATGGGGCATTATACAGTAACACCGGGGGATGTGTATGGGTGATGACTGGAGAGGTGACCGCTGGGAATGGGGCAATATACAGTAACACCAGGGGATGTGTCTGGATGATGACTGGAGAGGTGACTTCTGGGAATGAGGCATTATACAGTAACACCGGGGGATGTGTCTGGGTGATGATTGGAGAGGTGACTGCTGGGAATGGGGCATAATACAGTAATACTGGTAGACGTGTCTGGATGATGACTGCGGAGGTGACTGCCAGGAATGGGGCATTATACAGTAACACCGAGGGACGTGTCTGGATGATGACTGGAGAGGTGACTGCTGGGAATGAGGCATTATACAGTAACACCGGTGGACGTGTCTGGATGATGAACGCTGAGGTGACTGCCGGGAATGAGGCATTATACCGTAACACCAGGGGATGTGTCTGGGTGATGACTGAGGAGGTGACTGCTGGGAATGGGGCATTATACAGTAACACCAGGGGATGTGTCTGGGTGATGACTGGAGAGGTGACCGCTGGGAATGGGGCAATATACAGTAACACCAGGGGATGTGTCTGGGTGATGACTGGGGAGGTGACTGCTGGGAATGGGGCATTATACAGTAACACCAGGGGATGTGTCTGGGTGATGACTGGAGAGGTGACCGCTGGGAATGGGGCAATATACAGTAACACCAGGGGATGTGTCTGGGTGATGACTGGAGAGGTGACTGCTGGGAATGGGACATTATACAGTGACACCGGGGGATGTGTCTGGGTGATGACTGGGGAGGTGACTGCTGGGAATGGGGCATTATACAGTAACACCGGAGGATGTGTCTGGGTGATGACTGGAGAGGTGACTGCTGGGAATGGGGCATTATACAGTAACACCGGGGGATGTGTCTGGGTGATGATTGGAGAGGTGACTGCTGGGAATGGGGCATTATACAGTAACACCAGGGGATGTGTCTGGGTGATGACTGGAGAGGTGACTGCTGGGAATGGGGCATTGTACAGTAACACCAGGGGATGTGTCTGGGTGATGACTGGGGAGGTGACTGCTGGGAATGGGGCATTATACAGTTACACCAGGGGATGTGTCTGGGTGATGACTGGAGAGGTGACTGCTGGGAATGGGGCATTATACAGTAACACCAGGGGATGTGTCTGGGTGGTGACTGCTGGGAATGGGACATTATACAGTAACACCAGGGGATGTGTCTGGGTGGTGACTGCTGGGAATGGGACATTATACAGTAACACCAGGGGATGTGTCTGGGTGATGACTGGAGAGGTGACTGCTGGGAATGGGGCATTATACAGTAACACTGGTAGACGTGTCTGGATGATGACTGCGGAGGTGACTGCCAGGAATGGGGCATTATACAGTAACACATGGGGATGTATCTGGGTGATGACTGGAGAGGTGACTGCTGGGAATGGGGCATTATACAGTAACACTGGTAGACGTGTCTGGATGATGACTGCGGAGGTGACTGCTGGGAATGGGGCATTATACAGTAACACCGAGGGACGTGTCTGGATGATGACTGGAGAGGTGACTGCTGGGAATGAGGCATTATACAGTAACACCGGTGGACGTGTCTGGATGATGAACGCGGAGGTGACTGCCGGGAATGAGGCATTATACCATAACACCAGGGGATGTGTCTGGGTGATGACTGAGGAGGTGACTGCTGGGAATGGGGCATTATACAGTAACACCAGGGGATGTGTCTGAGTGATGGCTGGAGAGGTGACTGCTGGGAAAGGGAAATTATACAGTAATACCAGGGGATGTGTCTGGGTGATGACTGGGGAGGTGACTGCTGGGAATGGGGCATTATACAGTAACACTGGGGGATGTGTCTGGGTGATGACTGAGGAGGTGACTGCTGGGAATGGGGCATTATACAGTAACACCAGGGGATGTGTCTGAGTGATGGCTGGAGAGGTGACTGCTGGGAAAGGGAAATTATACAGTAATACCAGGGGATGTGTCTGGGTGATGACTGGGGAGGTGACCGCTGGGAATGGGGCAATATACAGTAACACCAGGGGATGTGTCTGGATGATGACTGGAGAGGTGACTGCTGGGAATGAGGCATTATACAGTAACACCGGGGGACGTGTCTGGGTTCTGACTGGGGAGGTGACTGCCGGGAATGAGGCATTGTACAGTAATACCGGGGGACGTGTCTGGGTGGTGACTGGAGAGGTGACTGCTGGGAAAGGGAAATTATACAGTAACATGCAGATGTGTCTGGGTGATGACTGGGGAGGTGACTGCTGGGAATGGGGCATTATACAGTAACACCGGGAGATGTGTCTGGGTGATGACTGGAGAGGTGACTGCTGGGAATGGGACATTATACAGTAACACCAGCGGATGTCTGGGTGATGACTGGAGAGGTGACCGCTGGGAATGGGGCAATATACAGTAACACCAGGGGATGTGTCTGGGTGATGACTGGGGAGGTGACTGCTGGGAATGGGGCATTATACAGTAACACCGGGGGATGTGTATGGGTGATGACTGGAGAGGTGACCGCTGGGAATGGGGCAATATACAGTAACACCAGGGGATGTGTCTGGATGATGACTGGAGAGGTGACTTCTGGGAATGAGGCATTATACAGTAACACCACGGGATGTGTCTGGGTGATGATTGGAGAGGTGACTGCTGGGAATGGGGCATAATACAGTAATACTGGTAGACGTGTCTGGATGATGACTGCGGAGGTGACTGCCAGGAATGGGGCATTATACAGTAACACCGAGGGACGTGTCTGGATGATGACTGGAGAGGTGACTGCTGGGAATGAGGCATTATACAGTAACACCGGTGGACGTGTCTGGATGATGAACGCTGAGGTGACTGCCGGGAATGAGGCATTATACCGTAACACCAGGGGATGTGTCTGGGTGATGACTGAGGAGGTGACTGCTGGGAATGGGGCATTATACAGTAACACCAGGGGATGTGTCTGGGTGATGACTGGAGAGGTGACCGCTGGGAATGGGGCAATATACAGTAACACCAGGGGATGTGTCTGGGTGATGACTGGGGAGGTGACTGCTGGGAATGGGGCATTATACAGTAACACCAGGGGATGTGTCTGGGTGATGACTGGAGAGGTGACCGCTGGGAATGGGGCAATATACAGTAACACCAGGGGATGTGTCTGGGTGATGACTGGAGAGGTGACTGCTGGGAATGGGACATTATACAGTGACACCGGGGGATGTGTCTGGGTGATGACTGGGGAGGTGACTGCTGGGAATGGGGCATTATACAGTAACACCGGAGGATGTGTCTGGGTGATGACTGGAGAGCGGACTGCTGGGAATGGGGCATTATACAGTAACACCGGGGGATGTGTCTGTGTGATGACTGGAGAGGTGACTGCTGGGAATGGGACATTATACAGTAACACCAGGGAACTTGTGTGGGTGATGACTGGAGAGGTGACTGCTGGCAATGGGGCATTATACAGTAACACCAGGGGATGTGTCTGGGTGATGACTGGAGAGGTGACTGCTGGGAATGGGACATTATACAGTAACACCAGGGGACGTGTCTGGGTGATGACTGGAGAGGTGACTGCTGGGAATGGGACATTATACAGTAACACCAGGGGATGTGTCTGGGTGATGACTGTATCACTGTGTGTGTGTCAGGTTCCTATAAGGTGTCAGGATGTCACTGTCTATGTCTCCATGCAGGAGGGGGGAGTATATAGAGGAACACAGGGGTCTGTACAAGGATGTGATGATGGAGAATCACCGGCCCCTCACATCACTGGGTAAGAGAAGACTGTCATGTATTGTACAGGGGAGAGCAGGTATGGGGACCCATATATACACACATTACCTGATAATCACATATATACACTGTACTCAGTCACTGCGTGTCTCCTACAGATGGGCCCAGTAACAGAGATACCCCAGAGAGATGTCCCCGTCCTCTGTATTCCCAGGATTGTACAGAGGAGAATCACAGGACCCCACAGGAGGATCAGGTAGGTGGGATTTAGGGTCTCACCCAAAGTTACTGTCACTATATGATCTGTAGAGGAGCTGTGTGTGTCTTGATATTATACTGTTTCACCTCAGTTTAATCTGACTGTGTGCAAATGTCATTATAGTGTTTGTTTGTCTTTTTAGGTAGAACATCTGTCTGATATTAAAACAGAAGATATAGAGGGAGAAGAGACGTATGTGACTTGTATAAAGGCAGAAGATATAAAGGGAGAAGAAGAGACGTATGTGACTGATATAAAGGCAGAAGATACAGAGGGAGAAGAAGAGACGTATGTGAATGATATAAAGGCAGAAGATATAGAGGGAGAAGAAGAGACGTATGTGACTGATATAAAGGCAGAAGATACAGAGGGAGAAGAAGAGACGTATGTGACTGATATAAATGCAGAACATATAGAGGGAGACGAAGAGACGTATATGACTGATATAAAGGCAGAAGATATAGAGGGAGAAGAAGAGACGTATGTGACTGATATAAAGGCAGAAGATACAGAGGGAGAAGAAGAGACGTATGTGAGGGGTGATCAACAGTGTAAGGAGGAGGAAATCCCTACAGATATCAGCACAGGTGAGTAATAAACACTTATTACAGATAAGAGTCACATATTCTTGCTGAGTGACTACAGCAATCTTTAATTCTACACCCTCCTCTGTCAGTACAAACTAAGGAGGAATATGTATTTTCCCAGTGTGGAGTCAGGAGCCATCAGCCCCTATTATACTCCTGCTCTCCTCCTTACATCATGTCCCTCTGTGTTACCAGCCCAGAGATCTGACCAGTCTGCTCCCCACACTCTCTGGTGTATCTCATACAGCCGGAGCCATCAGCCCTATTATACTCCTGCTCTCCCCCTCACATCATGTCACTGTGTGTTACCAGCCCAGAGATCTGACCAGTCTCCTCCCCACACTCTCTGGTGTATCTCATACAGCAGGAGCCATCAGCCCCTATTATACTCCTGCTCTCCTCCTCACATCATGTCACTGTATTTTACCAGCCTAGAGATCTGACCAGTCTCCTCACACTCTTTGAGTGCATATTATACTTCAGTCCAAGCTTCCTAGTATTTTTAATTAAGCATAAAAGGAATGGCAGAACTATAGTACTGGTTAATTTCAGTTACAGAATTATATAATGTACAATGTAACATCTGATAATGTTGATATCATCTTAAACCATAAAGCTATACTTCTAGATACACTTTTACCGTGGAGCCGCTATGTCCGTTATACTGAATACACGCGATACGCACTTTGTACGCTATTTGCGTACGGAGTCCTGTACGTGGTACGTACTTGGCGTACACACGCCGCGCTGATTGTACAGAGTTCGCACAGCGCGCGCACACACAATTGATAACCTTTAAACCTTATTAGTAATGCAATGTAATGTTACACTCTAAACCATGTGCCGCGAAGCACTGTAATGATGTTTATACTTTAAACCTTAAGTAGCGCTGGCGGTATAAAGTACCCGCAGTGCGTACACCTTATCAATACACTCTATAACCTTATACAGTAAAATCCGCTTTAAACCCTAGCAGGAAAGTGAGGACACAACACCGATATGTAGTGAAACCACAGGGTTCTAAGGCCACAGTGGATTATTTCAAAAGGTAAAACAGTATAAATTATACACTACAGGCTAACAAGATAAATCTACAACAGAATAATGGCTACAGAGAATGTACATACGTGAGAATGTTCGCAAGCGCAACCCGGCCGGTCCTCCGCTTGTCAGGTAGAAAGCGTTCAGAGTCTTCTGACCGGCCAGGCAACAATGTGCTTTTTATACACAACTTACATACACAATTCAATGGTCACTGTAATCTCATTGTCCATTGGACACAGAGATGTGTCTTTACATCACAGGAGAGGTCATAGGTTGATTTGAAAATGTGGGCGATGTCTTTCCCCAACTGCTCTTGTGGGTGGTATCCTCTGGATTCCCGCCGCATACATAATATACATTAAATACAGTTAATATCTATATTCTACTTTTGCACATAACTATACGCTGGTACATACGATCTTTCTCTAACCAACATCGGAATGTTACCCTTAAAATAACCTACAGCTGGATACTAGACATCACCTTCCAACCTTTATCTGACCCTTCCTATCATGCAAAGGCGAATCCCTTAGTCCTGGAACTGTTTAAACTGTTGATACTCACTGATGTGGTGCAGGGGAACTATGGGTACAAAATGCACTATTTGGGTTAAATATGTAATGTTCTAATAACCCTCTACACGCTCACAAACTCCACCGTAATTACCCATACCACGCGCATGATCGCAGGAGCGATCCTACGCAAATTGCGGATATGTGAACGCACGGCGGACTGAGTGCACGCGCAGCGGGCATGTGTATGGGGTTAGTACATGGTATATGCATTACAATATTTTTCGACTTTGACACATCCTGGGTGTTTTCTACTCATTTATAGTTTTTTGCCATTTTTGAACATAACCTATACAATATTTATTTTGTTTCATGAAAATTCATATGTGCATAATGTATTTTATTTCCAGCAGATGGACACACAAGCAGGAATATCTCAGAAGGACATCTTATGTTATCCCCGGATTGTGACATAAAAGATAATGACAGTAGACAGGATTCTCCAGGAGATAACCCCATTATCCCAATTATACATCCAGCTCTATCAGCTGGTCCTTCTGATCCAGGGAAATGTTCTCCTGATCACTCTGATATTGGTACATCGGTAACAGCTCTGACAGTAGACACAGTGTTTCCCTGTTCTATAGATGCCATATGTTTTACACAGAAAACAAAGCTTATTACCCATCAGACAGATAAAGCAGGCAAAAGGCCATTTCCATGTTCTGAGTGTGGGAAATGTTTTACATACAAATCAGTTCTTGTTACACATCAGAGAAGGCACACAGGTGAGAAACCATTTCTATGTTCTGAGTGTGGAAAATGTTTTTTAAGTAAAGCACATCTAGTTTCACATCAGGAAACTCACACAGGTGAGAAGCCATTTTCATGTTCTGAGTGTGTAAATTTTTTTACACATAAATCAGCTCTTGTTAGACATCAAAGAACTCACACAGGTGAGAGTCCATTTCCATGTTCTGAGTGTGTAAAATTTTTTACACATAAATCAGCTCTTGTTAGACATCAAAGAACTCACACAGGTGAGAGGCCATTTCCATGTTCTGAGTGTGGGAAATGTTTTGCACAGAAATCAAATCTTTTTACACATCAGAGAACTCACACAGGTGAGAAACTAATTCCATGTTCTGAGTGTGGGAAATGTTTTACCCGAAAATCAGAACTTGTTACACATCATCGAAGTCACACAGGTGAGAAACCATTTCCATGTTCTGAGTGTGGAAAATGTTTCACAGGGAAATCAGCTCTTGTTAGACATCAAAGAACTCACACAGGTGAGAGTCCATTTCTATGTTCTGAGTGTCAGAAATGTTTTGCACAGAAATCAGATCTTGTTGCACATCAAAGAAGTCACACAGGTGTGAGGCCATTTCCATGCTCTGAGTGTGGGAAATGTTTTATACAGAAATCAAATCTTTTTACACATCAGAGAACTCACACAGGTGAGAAACCATTTCCATGCTCTGAGTGTGGGAAATGTTTTACCCGAAAATCAAAACTTGTTATACATCATCGAAGTCACACAGGTGAGAAACCATTTCCATGTTCTGAGTGTGGAGAATGTTTCACAGGGAAATCAGCTCTTGTTAGACATCAAAGAACTCACACATGTGAGAAACCATTTCCATGTTCTGAGTGTGAGAAGTAAGTCAGCTTTGTTTCACACAATAGACATCACACAGGTGAGGAACCTTTTTAATCTCATCATCACAATTGCCATGCATTGTTTCTCAAGTTCCTGTCCTATCTCCTTTGCTTTTTGCAATATGCATGCTGCTACTGGGTGAAACAATCATATCATCCCTGGTCTACCACTGCTATGCAAGTAACCTGTCTTTCAATAACATCCTAGTGGATACTGGGGTGGTATTCGTACCATGGGGTATATATCGAGTCCATTAGTGTGTGCTGGCTCCTCCCCTCTATGCCCCTTCAAGCAGACTCAGTTTAGAAAAATGTGCCCAAGGAGCCGGGTGCATTCTCTGGAGCTCCAGAGAGTTTTCATCAAAATTTATGTTAGTTTATTATTTTCAGGCAGCGCTGGTTGGCACCAGTCTGCCTGCATCGTGACACTTAGGGTGGGAACCGAACCAACTTAATAAAGAGTTAATGGTTCATATCCCCGCTGACAGGACACTCGGGTGTGAGCCCACGCCAGTAGCATGACGCCACCCCTAACATGCCGAAGTAGATGCATTGAGTAATACGCAGGGGTCCCAGTAAGCAGGTCCCTGGTGCAAATGGCGTCAAAAGGGTGCGGCAGTCACAGGCCTCGAGCTGCGGTGCCTGCTGTGGACCCCACACTGGCACACTGAACATAGGGTTACTCTCTTTATATACACATGTATTACAAGGTGGTTTTACTATTTATGTCAGTATAATCTGCTAGGGTCCGCATGCCATGTAAGGGGCGGGGCTTCCCAGAGAGCGGGTCCAGAGACTGGAAAGGTGCCATTTCCTGCTGCTGGTTACAGACTGCACGCTCAATCTGCTCCTCCACAGAGGCCACTGCACCATGTTTTGTACTGGTACCAGGGGGTCTGATAGAAAGGGGGGGGGGGCGCATATATAGCGGTTACACCGCTGGCCACAAAACGTGTAAAACATACCCAGCGGAGCCCTGCCCTGAGCTGAGGTATTGTGTGCTGGTTCCATTCCTCTCTGTGTTCCTCCAATCGGGGTTGTCTGGGTTACTGTGCTGTTCCCTATTGTGTGTCACTGCACTGTGATATAAATATCTGTTTTCTGCTGTAAGCATGTCTGAGGAAAAATCTTTGTGTCCTTCTTGCAACACCAAGTTTACACCCTCTTCCCAGGGGTCCCTGCTCTGTACCCAGTGTTCTCTACCTTCACAGGGTAGTGCTTTGCAGGAACCTGCATGGTTGGACTCATTCAAAACAATGATTACAGATATAAAGTCACCTGCTGCAAAGCAGGAGAGACAAACCCTGAAACAGTCTGTAGAAGAGTTCATTATTAAGACTGCTGATCACAGACAGCCAACTCAGCCCCCTCTGGTGGTCTCTCATAAACGTACACACCCACAGGTGCTCCAGTCTGACACTGACACTGAACTACCAGAGGATGTGGAGCTGGAGGGGGAAGATGACGACACACTGTCCCCGGAATAAACAGGTGTGAATTACGGTAATTGAATCATCTTGGTACATTTGGTATATAGGGTATGTTCCCAGAGAAGTGTGTGTGGATGGCAGTGGCAACAGGGTGATCTGTGCTGGGATGCCGGAGTCTTTGACGGTCACTAGATGACCGAGGACGACTAACGTATAAGTTTGACTTTCAATCATATATTTCTAAGTGCTGCATTGATGTTGAAAATCTCTTGGATTGGAGAGAAACATTTGCTTTTTTGGCTTGAATATTTATTGATATATAAGCATTTTTCCTTCACCATTGCCATTTGATATGGATTTTTTTTTTAAAAAGTGTCTTTTTTTGGAAACAATAAACTTTCATATATTACTTAAGAAGTTTGAGTGCCCTTTAACTACAAAGTTTAAATATCCTGGACCTGTGAAGGAACTGATAAAGCTAAATATTTATCTTACTTAAAACCCTTTAAGAGGTCTAAGAACACTGTACGCTATTGACGTATGGAGTACCGTAAGGGTACGCACGTTGCGTAACAATCACTTAGCCGTAGTCGAGACGCTCAAGCGTCACGTTCGCTCACGGCCAAGAGATCACAGGCAGGCACGCTATTGGCTGCCGATTAACGTAATGGTTCGCTATTAGCGTAGCGGACGCTCGGGACCACGAGGAGATCACCAGCGGCGCAGACGCTCACAATGTTAAACCTTTATAACTATACCATAAAACAGTGTATTATGCAGTAAACCTTGGTGTAGTGATAGAGTGTAAATGTAACACAGTGTAACCTTATTAACTTAAAAGCTGTTCGAGCGTCTCCGACGCTCTGAGAATACTTAAAAATATAAGAAATACACAGATACCGACCTTAGGTTCTAACACCTTTATATGAACGTTATATTTGCAAAAGTATAATACAATACAAGTCATACACTACCAATATAACATAGACTAACTAACCAGATAACTACACAGGAAATACAATACAATACAATTACGTTTAGGGGAAAATGAGAGAAAAGAGGAGAAGAGAGAGAGAGAGATATGGCTCACAATAACAATAAAGACAATATGATTGCGGAGAAAACTTACGCACAAAGGGAACGATCGCATGCGCCTTTCTGAATATCCAGCTCCCGATTATCAGTGATGAGAACCGTTGAAGAGAGGGAGGTGGATACGATCGGCTTGTCTATTTATGCCCCACACACAGTACAATACAATGGTCCCTACAATCTCATTGTTCATTGGACACAGGAATTCGTCTTCGCATTATAACAAAAGGTCATAGGTTGATTCATACAGGTGGGCTGTGACTATTTCCAACTGCTCAGGTGGGTGGGAAACTAGGTTTCCCACCGCATGGATAAGTGAGTGCAAATAATAGTAAATGGACATAAACTTCTTATGTCCATAACTATTCGCACGAGCGATTAATCCGCTTCAAACCAACACCGGAATATTGCTAATTCAATACTCTTCCGATGGATACTAAACACCACTGTATAACCCTTGTCTGACCCTTCGTATCAAACAAAGAGGGATCTCTTTGTCCATGAACATGCTACATTAACTAAACTTTCAGAATCTATTAAAGGGACCATAATCTACAAAATACATTATATAGTTAAAATATGTAACGATTTAGTCGCCCACTAGACGCATACAAACTCTACCGTAAATCCGCATATCGTGTGCTTGCGGGTGCACGCGACTGCGAGTATGCGCACGCACGGGAGAGCTCTTGCACGCGCAGCGGGAGCTCGCATGGGGTGCAAATATGGCAGTGTGCATAGTGATATTTTTCTGACTTTGACAGTCCACCCTTTGGCAGTCAACAATAACTGCAACTTCCTAAAACATTTCAAAAAGAGAAAAATATATGTCAGGTGTAAATACATTTCCATGGTTGGGTAAGGGAGGAGAGAAGAAGGTGTGAAAAGGGTATGACCTAGTGAGATAGCAGAAGCATGTGTGTATGAATCCATGTTTGGGGGGTCATGTATCATCGTGCCGTACGTGTTTTAAATCAAGCTTCGAGGTATTGCGAAGTATACATTTGAATTCCTTCTTATCCCGTATTAAGGGTCTGTGGATGGGCTGTCAAACTCTACCGAGCTCTTTTCGGCTTTTGGTTGCAATAAAATGGGGGAGCACATTTTAATTGATGATACATGAATGGGGGAATATGTGATTGCTGATATCTGTGCTGGTATTCCCTATCGACTATGTGTGCCATTACCTGAAGGTTGTAGAGATGAAGATAAGACACAATTATGGTAAATGCAGTGGTATTCTATGTCAGGTTAATGAACATTTGTCGGTTGAAGTCTTGTTCGGTGTCTGTTGAATGCAGTCTTCTTTGGGCTTTTGCCAAAAGGTGTGAGCAAAAAGCTTTGTCAATGTCCATAGACTTACAAAAGTGTTGGGCTAGCGTAATTTTAAAATTTCTAGGGAAACTGGGGGTCTATGGCATAGTTCATCAAATATCTGTGTATAAGGTCGTCAAAACTTCTTCTTTAATCCATCAGTTGTCTGTATACAGGCTCGTCAAATTCCTCGTCCAAGTGGGTCTTTTTACCTTGGAGAAAACAGAAAAACAGGTGAAAGAAACGGACTGTATAATCGCATTTTCATCACATTGTCTCTACCGTTGGGTCATAAATCAAATCCATTGGAATTACAGTTTCCTCACTCCTTAGACTCATTACCCTGGTACTACGTTTGCACTTCATTAAAGCCTGACCGCATCTAAATATCAAGCCAATCGATATGACAACACCTAAGATACATAGAAGAAACTTCCCAACATCCATTATGACTCCTTGAGCCCATTCTCCTAAACCAGAGAACCAATTTCGCGGGTTCAACCATGACACCCAACCAGTCAACTCATTACCCACAGCAGCAAGGGTGAGATTGTGTCTCCTGCGAAATTCCCACTTCAATTGGAGAATGACGTCCATCTTTTGGTCTATGACCTCGACCGGGTCCTCGGTACTATTCGTAATATATGTGCAGCATTTCACGCCGTACTGCGTTGCCAGTGTGACACAATATCCACCTGTCACTGCTGTGAGATAATTAAGAACCATTCTATGCTGGACCAGTTCTGTTTTATAAGCTTGAAGCTCTCTTCCAGTATACCTAAAAGTGTCATCATACATTTCTGTGATATTATCTAATAAATTTGCAAGCGCAGATATATATCTATAGTTCATCACTCCTCTAGCTGTGCGAGTGAAATCTAACGCAAGTAGAATCTGAATCCCGGTGGATTCATGGATCATGTCAGAGGCCGAATGCTCTGTCCTTTCTGTCAGTTGCCTTTTAACTACGTGCTCGTAATGAGTGTGAGTATAAGGAGCTTGGGCACCATGGTGTATATCTTTCATTTTGGCATGTGATACAGTCATTACCTCAGGCAGTACTTTTCCAATATAACACAATCCTTCAGAGTTTGGGGCTAGCCACTTATACGCCTTCCTCCCGCATATGAAATATGCATCATCGGGGAGAACATATGGGACGCAGTAGGACATAACCATATTACACATCTTCCATGTGAAATCTCCTAACCCTAATTCTCCCATCTGTCTAGTACACGTATCAGTTTGTACGATATGTGCACAGTATCCTGGTGATACCTCTCCAACTCTCGTAATCCTACTTCCTAGGGTATACCTATATCGGAAAGATTTTTCTCTACTGGCTATGTGGCGTATAAGTTCTGTATCTGTAGGCATTCTATCTGCTCTATATGAAAAGGTCATGGTTTGGTTACTCCATGACACTTCCCAATTTCCCGGCTTTCGGGGATTGGAAATGTTAAAACATATTAGGGATCTATCCACATGGTATTGGTGGAGCTTCAAACTAGGAGGGCTGGAGATATTGAACCTCCTGTCCACCGGTCTCCCACCCTTTAGCTCAAGTACCTCTCCTACCGTTAAAGGGAATGGTACTAGCCCTGATTTGCTATGACCTTGAGGTACTTGAGAGCATACCCAACAATCTGTTTGATTTAACACACTACCCACTAAGGAGTGATAGTCACTCAATGGATGCCGGTCCATGTGGATATTAAAACTGGATTGGCATTTCTTGATGCACCCATCCTCAACTACATTGTCACAGAGCCTACAGATACAGTTTTCTTCAGCTAACAATCCTTCACAATTCCTTCTATTGTCAATGCTATCGGATCGTTTTCTAATACTCGCCTTTACTTGTTGGTTAAGTTGTTCTTGGAAAACTACGCCTCCATCTTTATCATCAGAACCCATTCCAGAACCTCTCTCAACCTCCATGGTACTCTCGCCGGAACAGACTGCTCTGGTCAACATCATGGTCAACAGGAAAATCCGGATCGCAGTCTCTTGGGGCAAGGCCATCTTATAGGAGGAAACGGAGAAGAATGAGAAGGGGGAAAAAAATAGTTGAGGGAGAGGGGATGGGGAGTGGAGAAAAACAATAAAAGGGAACAGGGAATCGACAACTGCTTTCGATCTTATGATTTTCAGTGCTCAGGTGCCGCCTCAGTCCTCCTGGAACAGACACTCCAGTGATACAACTTCCTCTACCGTCTGTTCCTTATCACGGGACCTCTCTGGATCAGCAACCTTCTTACAATAGGACGAATGAACCCAAGTCTCTCTCTCGGCAGCTTTCAATGCTGTAGCGCTAGTCAATAAGACTTGGTGTGGTCCTTCCCATCTGTCAATAAGGCAACCTGAGCGTAGAAAATTCTGTATCATTACATAATCCCCAGGTTCAATGTCATGACAATTACTATCTGGTAAATCAGGAATCACCAACTTCAAATTATCATTTTGATTCCTTAGCTGTTTACTCATGTTAATCAAGTATTTTACAGTCACTTCATTGTTACACTTCAAATCATCCTGAGGGTTAATCATAACATGCGGTTGTCGACCAAACAAGATTTCAAAGGGGGACAGATTAAGAGGGGACCTGGGAGTGGTTCTGATGCTGTATAGTACAATGGGTAAAGCTTCTGGCCATGTCAATCCTGTCTCTGCCATAACTTTGCTCAGTTTATTTTTAATAGTGCTGTTCACTCTTTCCACCTTCGCACTCGCCTGTGGACGGTATGGAGTGTGCAGCTTGCTATCAATTCCCATCAACTTACACATTCCTTGAAAGACATCACCTGTAAAATGGGTACCCCTATCACTTTCAATTATTCTAGGGATACCATATCTACATACAAATTCCTGCACAATTTTCTTAGCAGTAAACATAGCGGTATTTGTGGCCGCAGGAAATGCTTCGACCCAATTTGAGAACACATCTATACAAACAAGTACATATTTCAAATTTCGACAAGGGGGTAATTGTATAAAGTCAATCTGTATTACCTGGAAAGGGCCGCCTGTAGGTGGGATATGAGATGGTTCTGTTGGTATTGCCTTTCCGATATTCTTTCTCAAACAGGTAAGGCATGACATTGCTCTCTTACCTGCATGAGATGAAAATCCTGGGGCGCACCAATATGCTCTTACCAACTTACACATTCCCTCCTTGCCCAGATGAGTCAGCCCGTGTGCTGCCTCAGCTAAACATGGAAGATATGCTCTGGGGGCCACTGGTTTACCTTGTCCAGAGTCCTGAGGACTCCTGGCCATATCCTTTTGCCTTCCAGACTGCCTTTTCCTGTGTGGAACACAAATTTTGCATTTCACACAACTTCTGTGTGTTGATGGTATTAAATACCATCAATTGTGTGGTGTCTGTCTGTCTGGGGGTACCAGCTGCTAACTTAGCAGCTTCGTCTGCTCGGCTGTTACCAAGTGATACTGGGTCTTGGCTATATGTGTGTGCTTTACACTTGATAACAGCCACTCTGTCGGGTTCCTGTATCGCTGTTAGAAGCCTTTTGATGTGAGCTGCATGCGCTACCGGTGTACCAGCTGCCGTCATGAAATTTCTGAGGCGCCATAGGGCTCCGAAATCATGGACTACCCCGAATGCGTATCTAGAATCGGTGTAGATATTGGCTGACTTGCCCTTAGCCAATTCACATGCTCTGGTTAGGGCGACCAGTTCAGCAATCTGGGCTGAATGAGGTGGGCCTAACGGTTCTGCTTCTATGGTGCCTTGGTCATCTACGACTGCGTATCCAGTACACAAGTCTCCCGAGTCTGACTGTCTGTGACAACTACCGTCCATGTAGAAAGTAAGATCTACCTCTTCCAGTGGGTTGTCACTGATGTCAGGCCTCGCCGTGAAATTTTGGGTCAAATATTCCATACAATCATGTGTGTCCTCCTTTGTATTAAATCCTCCTTCCCCACCACTCTCATCCTCCACCCTTTGTGCCTGTCCAGGCACACCTGGGAGATATGTTGCAGGATTTAAGGCACTGCATCTCCTTATGGTGATGTTTACGGGGGCCATTAGTGCCAATTCCCATCTTGTAAACCGCGCTGATGAGACGTGTCTGGTTTGGGCAGAATTTAGCAAGGCTGACACTGCATGTGGTGTATGAATTGTAAGGTTGTGACCTAGCACTACATCTTCGCTTTTTGTTACTAGCAATGCTATCGCAGCAACGCTTCGCAAGCATGTGGGGAGGGATCGCGCTACCGTATCTAGCTGAGCGCTGTAGTATGCTACCGGCCTGCTGGCATCACCGTGCTTTTGTGTTAGGATGCCTGCCGCGCAACCAGCACTTTCTGTTACGTACAGCTCAAAGGGTTTCCCATAGTCTGGCATACCTAATGCTGGTGCCTGCGTTAGGCACTGTTTAAGTCTCTCAAATGCCATCTCGGACTCGTCTGTATGCGAAATCCGATCAGGCTTGTTTGAGGAGACCATCTCCTGCAAAGGTAACGCTAAAATGGAAAACCCTGGGATCCAGTTACGGCAATACCCACACATTCCTAAAAACGTTCTGATCTGTTGCTGGGTTTGAGGCAGAGTCATGTCTCTAATTGCTTGAATTCTATCAGCGGTCAGGTGTCTCAGTCCTTGTGTTAGACAGTGTCCCAAATATTTTACTTTAGTTTGGCATAATTGCAACTTGTCTTTGGAAACCTTGTGTCCTGTGTCTGAAAGATGAAACAGGAGCTGTTTCGTATCCTTCAGGGACGCTTCCAATGAATCTGAACACAGTAGTAAATCATCCACATACTGTATCAATACTGATCCACTGTCTGGTTGGAAAGACTGTAAACAATCATGCAAAGGGGAAAATATACTTGGACTATCTATGAAACCTTGTGGTAATCGAGTCCATGTGTATTGGACTCCTCTGTATGTAAATGCAAACAAATATTGGCTGTCAGGGTGCAGAGGTACCGAAAAGAAAGCGGAGCAGAGGTCAATAACAGTGAAAAATTTCGCAGTGGGAGGGATTTGCATAAGGATGACAGCTGGATTTGGCACTACGGGGAACTGACTCTCAACTATTTTGTTAATCCCCCTTAGATCCTGCACTAGCCTGTAACCCCTCCCCCCACTCTTTTTCACATGGAAGATGGGACTATTGGCTGTGCTGGATGTTCTTACCAGAATGCCCTGTTGTAGCAAGCGCTCTATTACGGGGTAAACTCCTAACTCCACCTCTGGCTTCAGAGGGTATTGTGGGATTTTTGGAGCTATCCTACCATCTTTTACTTGCACAACTACTGGAGCTACGTTTGCCATTAATCCAGTGTCTTGTCCATCTTTAGTCCAAAGTGACTCTGGTATCTGGGATGTCATCTCTTCTACTTGGGATGGAGTCCTATTTGTCATAATGGTATGTGACATTAATTTTGATGGGGAGTCTAACATGTCTCGCACTTCCTGAGCGTGATTCTCAGGTATGTCCAAGAATACACCTTCAGGAGTACAATAAATGACGCATCCCATTTTACACAATAAGTCTCTTCCCAGGAGATTAGTCGGTGCCGATGCAGCCAGCAAAAAGGAATGCTTGGTATGTAAAGGCCCTATTGTAATCTCGGCTGGTTTGCTAACAGGGTAGTGCTGGACTACTCCCGTTACTCCCATGGCTGGAATTGTCTTACCAGTGGTTCTTATGCCCACTGTCGAATGTATCACTGATTTGGCCGCCCCCGTATCTACAAGAAAGTTTAATGATTTACCAGCTACATTAATTGCAATTTCGGGTTCACTTCCAAGACTTGCAATCAATTTTACTGGCTGCAGATTACAGGTATGGCCACACCCCTATTGGGTATGGTGACCTCCCTGAATCCCGCTGGCAGCAACTACTTGTGAAGGGGTTAAATAGGAACTACCAGAGGCTTGCCAGTCTCTGTTCGGGGGGTATCTTTTTGTTTCCCCTGCATGTGGCTCATAACTCAGTTTCTGCGGACCCTGATCCCAATGTCGTGTGTCGTGTCGTTGTCTAGGGGGTTGATAAGACTTTTGTATGTTTCTCGATTTACAGTCTCGTGCAAAGTGTCCCTCTCTATGGCAGGAATAACAAGTTACCACATTCGACTTACCCACAGGGTTTGGTGATTTATACAAAGGCTGCCTTGTGGTCAGGGCCTGTATACTTACGGCATTCCGATCGTGATCAACAGCTGCCTCTCTCAAAGTAGCCACCGACAGACCTCGCCAACATGGTTGCGTGGTCTGTACCCTTGTCTTTAATGCTTCTTTTAAACCATCCATTAGCACAGATACTGCTACTTCTCTATGATTTATGTTGGTTTTAATGTCCTCTATGCCTGTGTATTTAGCCATATCTAGTAATGCCCTGTGAAAATATTCTGCAGCTGTTTCTGACTCCTTTTGTTTAATGGAGAAAATTTTGTTCCACTTAACTACAGCTGGAAAATACTCTTTTAACTGTAAATGTATTCTTTTTACATTGTCTTGGTTGTACACATCTGTAAGAGGTACATCCTGATCTAACCCACAGTCAGCTAAAAATTGAGCTGCGTCGACATTGGAGGGTAAACATGCCCTCAGCAATATCTGCCAGTCTTTGTTATTGGGCTCTACAGTGTTCCCTAGGTCTCTGATGTATTTTTGGCTAGCAACTAAATCTTTCCTAGGGTCAGGGAATTCAGACACTATGGTTCTTAATTCCATTCGGGAAAACGGGCTGTACATGGCAATGTTCCTGACAGGAGTGACTCCTGAAACGTCAGTTTTCCCATTTGGCACTGCTATTACCCTAACAGGATTAAGTCTAGCAACATCACTCTGTGTAGATTCTACAGCCTGTGGTGAAATAGTTTCAGCATAGTGTATGGTGCCGTACTTACCCGTTGATACAACCTCACCTGTCCCTCCGCTAGGGGCCTTTGTTACTAATCTTATGGGTTGGGCCGTGCCTACTGTTGTTTCTGATATGGTGGCTGCTAGAGAGAGCGCCGATATTGTTGCCGATTCGTCCTCTTGATCACACTCCTGGGGAAAGTTTAAAATAGGGTACAACTTGCACGGGTTAATACTTGCATTGGTTAACTTATTAACATTATATTTAACATTTATACAGTTGCTAAGTGTTTGTTTGTTACACCCTAGTGCGTCATTCTCCGCAACCAATTTCTCTCCTGATATATATGGTGGCGGCGGTGCCGTGGCTATCAGTTTCCTGATAGGGTTAGATCCCGCCGCCTGAGCCAATCCTCTCTGTATTTCACCCTCCTGTTGCCATAACTGCAAATAATCATAATGTTTAATCCGTCTCTTTGCTGATTTAATGAGACATATCCTCCTCCTTAGATTTTTTAACACTTCTGGGCTAAAGCTGCCTACTCTTGGGAACTTCTCCCCGTCATGTACCGTCATTCTCTCCCATTCATCACATAAAACCTCTGTGTGTGAACCGTATTTTTCACACATTACGTACCTTGCCGACCCGACTGGTCGGTTTACTGAATCAACCCGAACCGAGGTTGATCGTCCCCTATTTGAACAACTGGCCCCCATAACTTGCAGGTGTTGCTTTCACTACCTCTGACCTTTTATATCAGGGTTTTCAGCAAACCCTTACAAACAAACCAAAATGTTCAAGATAGGCCAACGGTGGCGGTTTA
Organism: Pseudophryne corroboree; assembly: GCF_028390025.1. Taxonomy (NCBI): domain Eukaryota; kingdom Metazoa; phylum Chordata; class Amphibia; order Anura; family Myobatrachidae; genus Pseudophryne; species Pseudophryne corroboree. Next base: position 1,355,489 of record NW_026967503.1, on the reverse strand, counting down.
CCGAGTACCCCACTCACTCGCCCACGCCGACCAATACGACCTACACACTGCTCTAGTGCTGGCGTACTCGACCCAGGGCCCCTGCGACCTGAACCTCTATTTACTGGAACATGCGAGGGTGATCCGCAGAGCACTTACTCTTTCCAGTAACTATTGGTTAGTAGTATAGTGAACCACCCTTCATCAAACTTTTGACAGGTGCTCCTCCCCCTTTTAAGCCCAGCCCCTTTTTAATTGTGTTTAATATAAAACTGATATCAAATGATATAAACTGATATCAAATGATTATTGATTGGCCATTAAGAACAGAATCCGACCCTTAGACAAGCCGCATTTATATTAAATGGCCAGCTAATAGCGATGTAATCTATACATCTTTGTGAAATGACATGTATACAATTATGTGAACCAAATATAGGGTTTTTAGGTATTAAATATTATTGATAGGGAGTGCATTAGGATGCAAACATTGTGTGAACCAGCTGCAAGTGTCTTAGAAGGCTGCTCAGAGGATGGGGGATGATCTATCTGCACAAATGGTCAGAGACTGACCATCTGCCACGCATCTTGATGGATGTAGATTCTGGATATATGAACAACTATTTGTCATGTAACCAATATTTGGGGGTTTGTAATGTATACCACCAATTATGAGGGCTAAAGTATCTGGACATATGGCCGGCTATTTGATATCTTTGTGAAAAGCTGTGTACACCAATTATGTGGTCAAGCAGATTGACAGACAATTAGCCCTTATGCAAGCATTGTGGTTTGTGTTGTAATAGTGACATGTAGCTGTCAATGTGTGAAACAACAGGTATAGTTTATAGATATTTGTATATTATCTTCTGATTCAAATTTAAAGGGATAGGGCATTTTTTATATTTTATAATCATGTCCGGGCATGTAGTTGTATGATTTACACATTAGAAAACTATATTTGTATTATACAGCATTGTGGTGTTATCTAATATAAGCGACGGTTTGAGCAGTTAACGGCCTCAATGTGCATTGTATAGTTACAAATATTTTTCCAGCTCAACATTTAAATTCTATATAGTGTATGTGAAATTTACATTTATTGAACTATATTTTGTTATCAAATGTAGTCACATATCATGTTTGAAGTTAAATGATAGGAAAAAATTCAACGATTTTGATTCTATCAAATAAAACTTTATAGTACACACAAGACAAAAAATATGTTTATGTGAAGAAATTAACTTTTATTTTAAGAGTAAAAAATGGAAACGCCCACCATCAGTTGTAATTTCTGGGCAGTACGTTGTGTCATCACTAAAATGGCTATATAAGAACAGGTCAGAAAGCTATGGACAACTGCTCTAAAGGCTACTTGGAAATCTGACTTTTGGGTACTGAACTGATCGCTGCGAAAACGGTAATTATGACTTTTACTATATAAATGTTTTTTATGCACTGTCATACTTTGTGATTTTGTTTTATGCATGACCATATGGTTGGTATTGTGGTCATTTATGTTTTAAAAGATGCTGTGATAATTTATAGCACAGCGGTGGTAATTATTAATATGTTGCTGTTATTGTATCTGTTTGAATGTGTGTGTTTCTGCATCCTGTATTTTTATTATGCCATTATTTCTACTGGGCCGCTATATTATTGTGAATTGTGACTATGTCCCTATCACAGGCTGATGTGAATTATTGCTTATGAGAGAGAACATGTTTTGTGTTTTTATACTGATTGAGCGTCATTGTGTTAATTTAGCATGTCTTAAACTACATAGCATTTTGTTTCTGTAATATTTTTTTTTTGGGGGGGGGGTTGACCGATATTATGTTGTAATACTGTGTAGGTCTACAGGATTTAAATTATATATATATATTTTTAGAAGCTGCTTCTGTTTGAATGTTATAGGGGCCTATTTGTGAATGTTATAGGGCACTATTTGAATGTTACTAATAGTCGTCAGTTAGCAAGCTCTTTATATTTTTGCAAACAAGTTAAAATGTGAGAGAACATGTTTTGTGTTTTTATACTGGTTGAGTGTCTAGTTGTTAATTTAGCAAGTCTTAAAATACACAGCATTGTGTTTCTGTAATATTTTGGGGTTGACCGATATTATGTTGTAATACTGTGTAGGCCTATAGGATTTAAAATTATATATATATATATATATATATATTTTTAGAAGCTGTTTCTGTTTGAATGTTATAGGCATCTATTTGTGTATGTTATAGGGCGCTATTGCATGTTACTAATAGTACAGCGTTGTTTATAAACTCTTATTTTGCATGATCATTGTAATTTATCATAATAAAAAATACACTGTGTTTTATATTTTTCAGAAATTACTAATAAAATTTACACCAAGCCATCAACTGTCAAACATACTGCAGGTGTGTAGTTAAGTACTGTACAGTTAATTCAGTTAATTTAATGATTAACTAATTGGTTATTAAGCATTGTATGAAACCCTACTGTAAATGTATTTTATGCAACTTTTATACAATGTCGCAACCCGCTGTAAAGTGATGCTATACACGTTCTCATAAAGCAAAAAACAAACACATAGTATATTAATATTTCAAACAAATATACCATATTTTTGTATTTTAATTGTTTAATTGTTTAATATCAGTAAATTATATATATTATTTAAAGGTATTTCAATGTATAATACGTTTACCATTGAAAGTCTAAAAAAAGTATACGATCATTAATCCGATCGCATTATACTTTTTTTAGAGACCTACAAACCTGGATGTCTACGATGACAATAGAAACGTTGATATTGCTGATTCTGTACCTAGCTACCAACCTCTAAACCGTAAGTTTGACAGCGACAAATTTGTTATTTATTTTTAAAATGTTTGTACATTACTCACTAGATTTTAATTTATTGTAAGCTTGCGAGCAGTGCCGGCCTTCCTCTATGACTGTTTGTAATTAAACAGTTTTGTTACATCATTGTTATTTCCAATTCTAAAAGCGCAACAGTATTTGCTATGCTATATAAGAATGTGTTAATAAATAAAAAATAAATACATTTATTATAAAATTTAAATTTAAATTTATTATAAAATGTAATTTTTCCTGTTATAATATATATATGCAGGTTCTGTAAATAATGAGGACTACGGCTATATGGGTACATCCGACCCACCTGGTTCAGAATATGTTTTTGGGTGTGACATTGATACATTCCGGAATCATTATCCAACAGACCGTGTAGAGACAGAATCAGAGAACAGCCGGGTGCCAACATACAGTGGGGATACAGGATCAGAGAACAGCTGTGCGTAATTATTGCTGTTGAAAAAATGCAGATGAAAAAATATTTTATCTTTTTAAAAGGTACTTATGCTCATACTCTATTGTAGATAACCCGACTATACCGGCGGACCAATCAGACAACCAGTGCCTCGTAAATGCTGTACCAACTTCGCCACCGCAAACGCATGATCCTGAAATGGAACAAACACATTTTATACAATGTATGTTTACCAAACAAACCTATAGCTGTAATAGTTTCAAACAATGTTTCTCTTTCATCCACTAGGGGACACTGGAGTCCTATACAGTAGGGGTGTGAAGCTTGCAACCGGAGGTGTGGCACAATCTAAAATTAGCATTGTCTGCACAGCCGGTTCCTCCCCCTTCACATCCAAACTCCCTCAGTTTAGAAAATTGTGCCGAGGAGGTAACAGGCACTGAAGAGAGCTCTGGCTCTTTGAAGTTTTATTTATTTATTTATTTATTTACTATTATTATTTTTTCTCTAACGTCCTAGTGGATGCTGGGGACTCCGTCAGGACCATGGGGAATAGCGGGCTCCGCAGGAGACAGGGCACATCTAAAAAAGCTTTTAGGTCACATGGTGCGTACTGGCTCCTCCCCCTATGACCCTACTCCAAGCCTCAGTTAGGTTTTTGTGCCCGTCCGAGAAGGGTGCAATCTAGGTGGCTCTCTTAAAGAGCTGTTTAGAAAAGTTTTTTTTTAGGTTTCATTCAGTGATTCCTGCTGGCAACAGGATCACTGCAACGAGGGACTTAGGGGAGAGATTTCCAACTCACCTGCGTGCAGGATGGATTGGAATCTTAGGCTACTGGACACTTAGCTCCAGAGGGAGTCGGAACACAGGTCAGCCTGGGGTTCGTCCCGGAGCCGCGCCGCCGATCCCCCTTACAGACGCTGAAGAAGACGGCAGAACGGAGGTCCGGAAACAGGCGGCAGAAGACTTCACAGTCTTCATGAAGGTAGCGCACAGCACTGCAGCTGTGCGCCATTGTTGTCACACGGCTCACTGACCTGGTCACGGAGGGTGCAGGGCGCTGCTGGGGGCGCCCTGGGCAGCAATATAAGTACCTTTTTTGGCAAAATAAATACATCACATATAGCCATTAAGGCTATATGTATGTATTTTAACCCAGGCCAGTTCTTAAAAACCGGGAGAAAAGCCCGCCGAAAAGGGGGCGGAGCTTATTCTCCTCAGCACTCAGCGCCATTTTCCTGCTCAGCTCCGCTGGTGAGGAAGGCTCCCAGGACTCTCCCCTGCACTGCACTACAGAAACAGGGTAAAACAGAGAGAAGGGGGGCATAAATTGGCTATATATTATATATAAGAGCGCATATATAATAAACAACACCTTCTAGGGTTGTTTATATACATTTATAGCGCTGTTTGGTGTGTGCTGGCAAACTCTCCCTCTGTCTCCCCAAAGGGCTAGGGGGTCCTGTCTTCGATTAGAGCATTCCCTGTGTGGCTGCTGTGTGTCGGTACGTGTGTGTCGACATGTTTGAGGACGATGTTGGTGTGGAGGCAGAGCAATTGCCGATGATGGTAATGTCACCCCCTAGGGAGTCGACACCTGAATGGATGGCTTTAGTTATGGAATTACGTGATAATGTCAGCACATTACAAAAGTCAGTTGACGAAATAAGACGCCCGGCAAACCAGTTAGTACCGGTCCAGGCGTCTCAGACACCGTCAGGGGCTGTAAAACGTCCTTTACCTCAGTCTGTCGACACGGGTACCGACACAGATGAATCTAGTGTCGACGGTGAAGAAACAAACGTATTTTCCAATAGGGCCACACGTTATATGATCACGGCAATGAAGGAGGCTTTGCAGATCTCTGATGCTGCTGGTACCTCAAAAAGGGGTATTATGTGGGGGGTGAAAAAACTACCTGTATTTTTCCCAGAATCAGAGGAATTGAATGATGTGTGTGATGAAGCGTGGGTTACACCCGATAGAAAATTGCCAATTTCAAAGAAGTTATTGGCATTATACCCTTTCCCGCCAGAGGTTAGGGCGCGCTGGGAAACACCCCCTAGGGTGGATAAGGCGCTCACACGTTTATCAAAGCAGGTGGCGTTGCCGTCTCCTGATACGGCCGCCCTCAAGGATCCAGCAGATAGGAGGCTGGAGACTACACTGAAAAGTATATACACACATACTGGTGTTATACTGCGACCGGCAATAGCCTCAGCCTGGATGTGCAGTGCTGGGGTAGTGTGGTTGGATTCTCTGACTGAAAATATTGATACCCTGGATAGGGACAGTATTTTATTGACTCTAGAGCAATTAAGGGATGCTTTTCTTTATATGCGAGATGCTCAGAGGGATGTTTGTACTCTAGCATCAAGAGTAAGCGCAATGTCCATATCTGCCAGAAGAAGTTTATGGACGCGACAGTGGTCAGGTGATGCGGATTCCAAGAGGCATATGGAAGTATTGCCATACAAAGGAGAGGAATTGTTCGGGGTCGGTCTTTCAGACCTGGTGGCCACGGCAACTGCCGGCAAATCCACCTTTTTACCTCAGACTCCTTCCCAACAGAAAAAGACACCGTCTTTTCAGCCGCGGTCCTTTCGCTCCTATAAAAAGCGACCAAAAGGACAGTCTTATCTGCCGCGAGGCAGAGGAAAGGGTAAGAAAGGGCAGCAAGCAGCCCCTGCCCAGGAACAGAAGCCCGCCCCGGCTTCTACAAAGCCATCAGCATGACGCTGGGGCTTTACAAGCGGACTTAGGAACGGTGGGGGGTCGGCTGAAGATTTTCAGCAATCAATGGGCTCACTCACAAGTGGACCCGTGGGTCCTGCAGATAATATCTCAGGGTTACATGCTGGAGTTCGAAAGGTCTCCCCCTCGCCGGTTCCTAAAGTCTGCTTTACCAACGTCTCCCTCAGAAAGGACGTTGGTTTTGGAAGCCATTCACAAGCTGTATTCACAGCAGGTGATAGTCAAGGTACCCCTCCTACAACAAGGAAAAGGGTATTATTCCACACTATTTGTGGTACCGAAACCGGACGGTTCGGTAAGGCCTATTCTAAATCTGAAATCCTTGAACCTGTACATACAGAAATTCAAGTTCAAGATGGAGTCACTCAGAGCAGTGATAGCGAATCTGGAAGAAGGAGACTTCATGGTGTCCTTGGACATAAAAGATGCTTATCTACATGTCCCAATTTACCCCTCACACCAAGGGTATCTCAGGTTCGTGATACAAGACTGTCATTATCAGTTTCAAACGCTGCCGTTTGGTTTGTCCACGGCTCCTCGGGTCTTTACCAAGGTAATTACCGAAATGATGGTTCTTCTACGAAGAAAAGGCGTATTAATTATCCCGTACTTGGACGATCTCCTGATAAGGGCAAAGTCCAGAGAACAGCTGGAAGTCAGTGTGGCACTAACACAAGTAATGCTTCGGCAACACGGGTGGATTCTAAATCTTCCAAAATCTCAATTGACCCCGACAACACATCTGCTGTTCTTGGGCATGATTCTGGACACGGTTCAGAAAAAGGTATTTCTCCCGGAGGAGAAAGCAAGGGAGTTATCCGAACTTGTCAGGAACCTCCTAAAACCAGGAACTGTGTCAGTACATCAATGCACGAGAGTCCTGGGAAAGATGGTGGCTTCGTACGAAGCGATTCCTTTCGGCAGATTCCATGCACGGACATTTCAGTGGGATCTGCTGGACAAATGGTCCGGATCGCATCTGCACATGCATCAGAGGATAACATTGTCACCAAGAACAAGATTGTCTCTCCTGTGGTGGTTGCAGACGGCCCATCTGTTAGTGGGCCGCAGATTCGGCATACAGGAATGGGTCCTGGTGACTACGGATGCCAGCCTACGAGGTTGGGGAGCAGTCACAAAGGGAAGAAACTTCCAGGGCGTGTGGTCAATCCTGGAAAAGTCTCTTCACATAAATATACTGGAGCTAAGAGCGATCTACAATGCCCTAAGCCAAGCAAGACCTCTGCTTCAGGGTCAGCCGGTGTTGATCCAGTCCGACAACATCACGGCAGTCGCCCACGTCAACCGACAAGGCGGCACGAGAAGCAGGAGTGCAATGACAGAAACTGCAAGGATTCTGCGCTGGGCGGAGAATCATGTCGTAGCACTGTCAGCAGTGTTCATCCCGGGAGTGGACAACTGGGAAGCAGATTTCCTCAGCAGACACGATCTTCACCCGGGAGAGTGGGGACTTCATCCAGAAGTTTTCCACATGATGGTGAACCGTTGGGAAAAACCAAAGGTGGACATGATGGCGTCTCGCCTCAACAAAAAATTGGACAGGTATTGCGCCAGGTCAAGAGACCCACAGGCAATAGCTGTGGACGCTCTGGTAACACCATGGGTGTACCAGTCAGTCTATGTGTTCCCTCCTCTGCCTCTCATACCAAAGGTACTGAGAATTATACGGAAAAGAGGAGTAAGAACAATACTGGTAGCTCCGGACTGGCCAAGAAGAACTTGGTATCCGGAACTTCAAGAGATGCTCACAGAGGATCCGTGGCCTCTACCTCTAAGAAGGGATCTGCTTCAGCAGGGACCTTGTATGTTCCAAGACTTACCGCGACTGCGTTTGACGGCATGGCGGTTGAACGCCGGATTCTAAAAGAAAAGGGCATTCCTGAGGAAGTTATTCCTACTTTAATTAAAGCCAGGAAAGATGTGACCGCACAACATTATCACCGCATTTGGAGAAAATATGTTGCGTGGTGTGAGGCCAAGAAGGCTCCAACGGAAGAATTTCAATTGGGTCGATTCTTACATTTCCTGCAAGCAGGATTGTCTATGGGCCTAAAATTGGGGTCCATTAAAGTTCAAATTTCGGCCTTATCAATTTTCTTCCAGAAAGAATTGGCGTCAGTGCCTGAAGTACAAACTTTTGTAAAAGGAGTACTGCATATACAACCCCCAATAGTGCCTCCAGTGGCACCGTGGGATTTGAACGTGGTTCTAAATTTTCTCAAATCTCATTGGTTTGAGCCTTTAAAATCGGTAGATTTAAAATACCTTACATGGAAGGTAACCATGCTATTGGCCCTGGCTTCAGCCAGGAGAGTTTCAGAATTGGCGGCTTTATCGTACAAAAGCCCATATCTGATTTTCCATTCGGACAGGGCAGAATTGCGGACACGTCCTCAATTTCTCCCTAAGGTGGTTTCGGCTTTTCACTTGAACCAGCCTATTGTGGTGCCTGCGGCGACTAGCGACTTGGAGGACTCCAAGTTACTGGACGTTGTCAGAGCATTAAAAAAGAACACGTTTGTAAAATTTTACAAATTTGATACTCTGGCTAAGGAGGACCTGGAGTTCTCTCATTCGGTGCTGCAGAGTCATCCGCACTCTCCCGCCCGTTTGGGAGCTTTGGTATAATCCCCATGGTCCTGACGGAGTCCCCAGCATCCACTAGGACGTTAGAGAAAATAAGAATTTACTTACCGATAATTCTATTTCTCGTAGTCCGTAGTGGATGCTGGGCGCCCATCCCAAGTGCGGATTGTCTGCAATGCTTGTACATAGTTATTGTTACAAAAATCGGGTTATTATTATTGTTGTGAGCCATCTTTTCAGAGGCTACTTCGTTTTGTTATCATACTGTTAACTGGGTTCAGATCACAAGTTGTACGGTGTGATTGGTGTGGCTGGTATGAGTCTTACCCGGGATTCAAGATCCTTCCTTATTGTGTACGCTCGTCCGGGCACAGTACCTAACTGAGGCTTGGAGGAGGGTCATAGGGGGAGGAGCCAGTATGCACCATGTGACCTAAAAGCTTTTTTAGATGTGCCCTGTCTCCTGCGGAGCCCGCTATTCCCCATGGTCCTGACGGAGTCCCCAGCATCCACTACGGACTACGAGAAATAGAATTATCGGTAAGTAAATTCTTATTTTTAGTCATTTATGACTGGCCCAATCCCTCCTAACTAAAAGGAGGGTGCAGGTTTCAAAATACAAAATGGTAAATGCCCAATCCCACCTAAAGGAAAGGGGGTGCAGGCTTTACCCGAAGAAAAAGCTGCGTCCCCCTAATAAAAGGAGGACAAGGTTCAAGATTGAGAGACAAGGATTCCTACTAAAGGGGTCTGCATCTCTCAAGGCAAAACTGTGAGTACTGGTTGTTTTAAGAAGCAGCATTAGGTTTTTATTATTTTCCTATGGGGCTTAGTGCGTGCAGACCTTGCTACTGTCTGCAGTGTGTAAACGGTACGCAGTCCTTGAAATAAGAAGTCCCGCTGTTCCCTTCCCGCAGCGCTTTGCTAGCATAGAGGCCGCTATGTGATCAGTAATCAGATCCCCACAGCAGCGCGCCAGAGGTCCGCGGCGCAAGGAGGCAGAACAGTAAGAGAGTGCCGCACGGCTGAGGTGATCCTTCAGCCGCGTGTGGGGGCGGCCAGCGGGGATCAGGAGCACACAATACAGAGCGCTGTGTCTTCCCTGTCAGCAGAGAGAGGCGCCGCTACGGGACCTGTGAGAGCGGTCCCGGCGCGCGCCAGCCAGCGGCAGATAGTATTACCGCGCGGCTGAGCAGATACCCTCAGCCGCCGGAGGCGGGGAGTGGGAGGAGACACTGCAGTGAGCACACGGCTGAGAATAATTCCTCAGCCGCAGGAAAGTTCTACAGCGCAATATACAGGGCGGCCAGTAACAGCAAGTTAGGCTCCCTTCAGCAGAACAGCCATGCAGCCCAAAATTTTTTAATTGGCAGCCATCTTAAGATTTATGCAGGCGCCAAAAGAATAAGAAGCATGGTGTGCACTATTATAGATTAGTAGTGAGACAGCGCCCTCTGCTGGTGAAATATTATAATGCCTAAAGAATATAATTTGATTATGATTTATTTTCAAAGGAACTCTGTTACAAAAAGCCTACAGAAAATATGAGGAAGCAAGTAATGCTGACTCTAACACCGTAGCTGACTAACAGTTGGGTGAGAGATGTTTGCAAGTCGGCTGGCTGTAAAGACAAAAGAAATTATTTTATTTTGTTTTATTTTATTTTTCTTCTGTACAATATTGAGATAATTCCAGCCACGCAAACTCAATACTTTTTGCTTCCGTCATCTATCACAGCCTTTCTCTTCCTAGTTTAAAGGGTGAAAGTCTGGTAAGGGGGTTAGTCAACATGTCTAAAACACCAAGAATCTTTACAAAGTTCATGGCACTCATGGTTGCAGAATCTAGATTGTTGAGGGTCACGATTAGACCTTATCTAGACTATATACTAATAAAGGCATCCTCTCGTGAACAGTTGATCAAAGATGTTCAGACATCTCACCAATTTCTCATTCAACATGGCTGGATTGTGAATTTCCAGAAATCCGATCTCATGCCTACTCTACGGATTCAATTCCTCGGTCTCATCTTGGACACGGTACAATTGAGCGTATTCCTACCAAAGAACAAGGTCCAGGACCTACAGAGGTTAGTGGCTCAGGTTCTGAGGTCACAAGTGGTTTCTCTACACCTCTGGGTGCAACTTCTCGGGATCATGGTGACGTCTGTTGAAGCTCTCCAGTTCGGCAGACTTCATTCCCGACCATTACATATGGACCTCATTGCTCAGGGAGCAGGGTCACACTGGCTTTTACATTGAAAAATACAACTTCTACCGTGCATACGAACCTCCTTACCTTGGTGTTCGTTGCACAGAAATCTCGCAGCACAAGAGATTCGGAATTTGGGATTGGAAGATCCTGACAACAGACGCCAGTCTCAGAGGTTGGGGTGCCGTCTTAGAGAACATTACTGGAGAGCGGCCTACCATGAACAGTCTCGAACTAAGAGCAGTTTACAATGCACTTTTCTTAGCCGAAGACCTGCTCATGGATTGACAGGTGTTACAGGAACATAAACGTCAAGGAGGAACAAGGTGCAGGGTGGCGTTAAAGGAAGCCACACAGATCTTGTGGGCTGAAGGCGAAACATCATCCTCTCGCCAGTGTTCATTCCAAGTGTGGAGGACTAGGAAGCAGATTATCTCCGTTACCAGGACAGGCATCCGGGAGACTGGTGCCTACATTCAGGGATTTTTTACATGGTGGTGAGGAGATGGGGTCTACCTCAAGTCAACTTAATAGCATCTCGGCAATACAATCAGCTGCCCAGATATGTGTCCAGGACAAGATATCCAGCAGCAGATGGCGTGGATGCATGAATGCTTCCTTGGTGTTACAGGAAGGTTTTACATTAAATTTCCACCTTTCCAACTCATATCCAGGTTTCTAGAAGAGGTTAAAACAAGAGCGAGTGGAGGCGGCTCTAACCGCACCAGATGGCCCCGCTGGAGTTTGTACTCAGACCTGCGAGGGTTATTAGCGGAAGATCCTTGATGGTTACGTCAGAGAGAGTACCTGTGATCTCAGGGACCGTTCCAACAGCCCTGAACAGGCTGCGTTAACGGCATGGCTATGGAAACCATGGACTGGTGTCAGGAACGTTGGTGGAATTCGACGGACTTCCACTTCTCCAGACTTCTACTTTTCCTTTTCGGCAGGTAGGACTGAGGCTGGGCTCTCTTAAGGCCCAAGTGTCGGTTCTCTACATCAAATTTCAAAGGCGGTTAACATTGCCAGAGGTTCAATCCTTTTTACAGGGGGTTCGGAGGACCAAACCCCTTTTTCGTCCTTCCACTGCGCCTTGGGGCGTAAAATGGAGGTTTCGGGCCGTTAATAAGAACATACCTGTAATATATCTCTTGGACGGTCACATTACTGCTTGCCTTGGCTTAGGCCAGGCGGGTTACTGGGTTGGGAGCCTTATCGTGCAAGAGTCCCTTTTTAATTTTTCATGAGAATAGGGCGGAGCTCCGTACAAGACCAGATTTCCTTCCTAATGTTGTTTTGGGGGTTAAACGTAAACCAGACAATTGTGGTACCATCTTTTCAGGATCTCACAGATGGGGGAGTGTACTTGGATGTTGTCCGAGCTTTACGGGTAGACGTACAGATTACATCGTCTTTCAGAAGGTCTGACCTTTTGTTTGTCTTAAGGATGAGCCAATGACGAGTTGGCCAGCATCTAAGCAGTCTTTGTCTAGATGGATTAGACTTGCCATTCAGCAAGCTTATATTTCCTATGGAAAACAGGTTTTCGGTTCAGACGGGTGCTCATACCACCCGATCAGTGGGAGCCTCAGGGGCGGATGCCAGAGGTGCTTCCATTACTCAACTTTGCAGAGCGGCGACGTGGTCCTCAGCCCACAAGTTCGCGAAATTTTACAAGTTTGATACCTTTGCGTCCAGAGACTCTTAAGTTCGGACGTTTAGTTTTGCAGGCCACCGACAGCACTCCCTCCCTGGGGGATAACTTTGGGACGTCCCCTACTGTATAGGACTCCAGTGTCCCCTAGTGGATGAAAGAGAAAAGAGGATTTTGGTACTTACCGATAAATCCATTTCTCTGAATCCTCTAGGGGACACTGGACGCCCGCCTCGGTGCTGTCAACCTGCTGCGTTCAATCTCCCTGTTCAAAAGGAAGAAGAGAAGAAGAAAAAAAAAAGAAAGAAAAAAAAAAAAAAAAGAGAAAAGAGTTTGTCCAAACAGCGTTAGTTTTTCAGTTAAGAGTTTCTTGCAGGCTGTTTGATATGTTGTACGGTTCGGTTCCTCGCTATGTGCTATAGTATCATGTCCTATTCTCTCAGTCAAATTTTCTAAACTGAGGGAGTTGGGATGTGAAGGGGGAGGAACCGGCTGTGCAGACAATGCTAATTTTAGATTGTGCCACACCTCCGGTTGCAAGCTTCACACCCCTACTGTATAGGACTCCAGTGTCCCCTAGAGGATTCAGAGAAATGGATTTATCGGTAAGTACCAAAATCCTCTTTTTTTACACACCGTCAACGTAAACATAACTATATATCTAACTTTTTATTTTTGTTTATTTTTTTATACAGCATTTAGGCCATCTAATGTAGCGACTTGTTACGAGCCGTCTATAACAGTGGCCGATGTGTCTGCTGAGGAGGCAAACACTGTCAGAACCGCAGTACAACAACCTGTCAACAATGATGAAAATCAACAAGTCACAACGCCCTTGAACTATCATCTAGATTTTTCTAACCCAATGTTTATGAATCAGCTGTATTGTAAAATCAAACCAAACAAACATATGAGAGGTATGTCACGCACAACACAATGGGACACTGGTCTAGCATCTAACCAGGCTGCAGAATGTTTAAAAAGAAAACTATGCTATTCAGACTTTACTGAGCCAAAACGACACAAGTTGACACCGTTGCAGGATATTTCAAACCTATGCAATGACGCCAACAACCGTGGGTCTGCAGAATGTCTAACAAGAAAGCGATCCTATACCGCATGTGTAGAACCTAAAAAACGTAGGTTACAAAATTATTCTAACAAATGTAATGGCATCAATAATGGTGAAATGCCTAGTACACAACGTGCAGAAACTAAGAGGGTGTCCAGACTCTCAAAAAGTGCTGTAGGCGATATAATCACAAACAACTGTGCAAGCGGTAATGAAGACAGAGAGATTATCACGATCCCAGATACACAGGTTCATGAACATACAGTCGATTCTAGTGTTAAAATTACAGAGCCGGCAAGAGCTAAAAAATCGTGGTGCCTATCAAGAAGGCGTGTTAACAAAGAGTGTGCACAGTTGGTGCAACCAGACATAATTATAATACCGGACACACAGGCTAGCCCGATAATTATTACTGATACACAACAATTTATGCATAGTGATGATTGTTATGCACACCAGTGCCTGCAGGAAAGTACTGGTGTCAGAACTGTTATGCACTCCAGTGCCTGCAGGAATGTACTGGTGTTTGAACTGTTATGCAAAACAAATGGACTCACAGACAGACTGGGGAATATGACATAACGTACACAGAAGGTGATAGGGTAACAAAATACACACAAAGTGAACAGAGAAGCCCAGAGGCTAATGAACTGGGTATCTCCCTTGTATTAGAACTGCTCAGATGGGAAAAGCAAGATGTTGTGTTTTAATACGTAGAGAACCCGAAATGCTGTTGCTAAGGGCAACAGCAAAACCCTAAAGGGTTACCAACCGGTGTGGCAGTAAACTCCTTGGTCAGAGATGGAATGATAGACACAAGGAGAGTCTCCACAATCCTAATTCTCACTTGCAGTGCACAGGTTCAGCTTACTGCCACTAAACTGACCCCTAACACCTAGCACAGTGAGACAGGATTAGACAGGCAAGTCTTAGAATACAGACGCAAACTTGCTAAGTTCACAGAGTAGTAACAGAACCCCAGCAAGCTAAACGACTGACTCCAGTCTTACTGCTAGGTCTGGATTGGCAGAGTGTAATACCAAATCCCCAGGCCTATTTGCAGTAAGCAATAAACAAATACAAAGCTACACAGTACTGGCTAACTTTCATGAACTGACTAACCAACAAAGATTCAGCAGCATCTGCTTACCCTTAAAAGAGGCCTTATAAAGCAGGTGCTGTCCACGCCCCACTCAGACCTCACAGACTGTGAGCACAAAAACCAGCACCGGATCCCCTGCCGTGCACAGAGCCTATAACCACTGCACAGCAAAAGACCCGAACCGGAGTATCAGCTGCGCTCAGGTTACTCCACTAGCACTTGTCTCCCGGTTGCCATGACGACGTGGCAGCACAGGGCAGGAGACCCTAACAGTACCCCCCCTCTGATGAGGGGTCAAAGAACCCCTACCACCGGGTTTATCGGGGAACTGCGAGAAGAAAGAGCGTATCAGTCTGGGGGCATGAAGATCACAACTGCGCACCCACGACCGCTCCTCCGGGCCATACCCCTTCCAGTGCACCAAAAATGACAGCCGACCCCGAACCACCTTGGAGTCAAGAATCCTTTCAACAACAAACTCCCTCTGGCCACGTATCAGAAGAGGGGAAGGTCTTCCACTGGAAGAAGGATTACTAATCGCCCGTTTTAAAAGGGAACAATGAAATATTTTATTGATACCCAAAGAACGGGGCAGATCTAACTGAAATGCCACCGGATTGATAACCCTGGTGATCTTATAAGGGCCGATGAACCGGGGGCCTAACTTATGAGATGGCTGTCTCAACTTCAAATTCTTGGTAGACAACCAGACGAAGTCTCCTAATTTGAAGCTGCAGGGTCTTTTCCGCTTATCAAAAACCCTTTTGGTCACTAATGACACAGACACAAGGGCTTTCTTCACTTTCCGCCAAATACCTCTATGGACCGAAACCACAGAGGAACCACCAGGCATGGAGTCCAGGGGGTCAAAAGAATTGGCCTTAGGATGATGCCCATACACACAAAGGAAGGGAGAGATCCCTGTAGCAGAGTGAGCCACGTTGTTATAGGCAAACTCCGCCATGGACAGATGAGCAACCCAGTCAGTCTGACACTTGGAGACATAACACCTGAGGAACTGCTCCAAGGACTGGTTCACACTTTCAGTCTGCCCATTAGACTGCGGATGGTAGCCTGACGACAAGCTGACAGAAATCTGGAGATCGGAACAAAATGCCCTCCAGAATTTGGCCACAAACTGGGATCCGCGGTCAGAGACCACATCAAGTGGCAACCCGTGGAGACGCACAACATGCAGCATAAATAATTCAGACAGGCATCTGGCCGATGGCAGCCCAACCAGTGGAACGAAGTGCGCCATCTTCGAAAACCTGTCAATGACAACCCAGATGGCTGTCATCCCCGAGGATTTGGGCAAGTCCACCACAAAATCCATTGAAATGTGGGTCCATGGCTTAGATGGGATAGAGAGTGGATATAATGGGCCAACAGGAACCCCTCTAGGAGTCTTATTTCGGGCACAGATGTCACATGCCTGAACCCACTGATCCACATCCTTAGCCACCGAGGGCCACCACACCGCCCTAGATAGCAACTCCCGAGTTCTGGTAATACCCGGGTGACCTTCCGACTTCTTGGCATGGAATTCCAGGAACACTCGCTGTCTTAACCTAGGAGGCACAAACAAAAGACCTACCGGAAGGTCTGGAGGAGCCTGCTCCTGTGCTCTATGGACTAATGATAAGAGGTCCTGGGTAATGCCCACTTTAATACATGATGGGGAAACAATGGGCAACGGCTCCTCTGTGGTCTCCTGTATTGGAGCAAAACTCAGCGAGAGCGCATCAGCCTTGATGTTTTTTGACCCAGGGCGATATGTTGTCAAAAAATTAAAGCGAGCAAAAAACAAAGCCCATCGTGCCTGCCTGGCATTGAGACGCTTCGCTGACTCTAAATATGCCAGATTCTAATGGTCAGTGAGAATTGAGACCACAAACTTAGCCCCCTCAAGCCAGTGTCTCCACTCCTCGAGTGCATCCTTAATAGCCAACAATTCCCGGTTACCCACGTCATAATTCATCTCGGCAGGCGAAAATTTACGGGAAAAGTAAGCACAGGGATGAAGGCGATTATCAGACACTCCCATCTGAGAAAGCACTGCCCCAATACCCATCTCAGAGGCATCCACCTCCACCACAAAAGGACGCTCTGGATCTGGGTGTCGCAGCACCTTGGCCGAAACAAATGCCCTTTTGAGACGGGCAAAAGCCGCTTTAGCCTCACAAGACCAGTGAGCAACATCCGCCCCTTTCTTAGTGAGTGCCACCAAGGGCGCCACTATAGACGAAAATCCAGCGATAAATCGTCTATAAAACTTTGCAAAGCCCAGGAAACGCTGAAGCGCCTTCAAACTAGTGGGCTGCACCCAATCCAGGACTGCCTGTACCTTGGAACCCTCCATTTGGAAACCTTCTGGAGAGATAATATATCCTAGAAATGCGATTTGCTGAACTTCAAATTCGCACTTCTCCTTCTTCGCCCCAAGTCGGTGGTCTCTGAGTTTCTGGAGGACTAAGCGTACATGCTTCCGATGTTCCTCCAGGGAATGGGAGAAGATTAGGATGTCATCTAAGTATACAACTAAGAATCTATCCAAATATTCCCTGAGCACATCATTCATGAAATCCTGGAAGACTGCCGGGGCATTACAGAGCCCAAAAGGCATCACCAAATATTCATAATGCCCTGAGTGGGTATTAAAGGCAGTCTTCCATTCATCCCCCTCTCTTATTCGGATTAGATTGTACGCACCACGTAGGTCAATCTTAGAAAAAATGGTGGCAGTACGAAGCTGGTCAAACAAGACCGAAATGAGAGGCAGTGGGTATGAGTTTTTAATCGTGATACGGTTCAATTCCCTGAAGTCGATGCAGGGTCGCAACGAACCGTCCTTTTTACCCACGAAGAAGAACCCCGACCCAACTGGAGACTGTGAAGGTCTGATAAATCCCTTAGCCAAGTTCTCCTGAATGTACTCTGCCATAGCCTGAGTCTCAGGACGTGACAGGGAGTACAACCTGCTCTTGGAAAGCTTAGCATTTGGCAACAAATCAATGGCACAGTCATAGGGGCGATGGGGAGGTAGTACCTCTGCAACTTTTTTGGAGAACACGTCCGCAAAATCTGCATAACACCCTGGCAATCCTGGCAAACTTAGCTGCGAGAGCCTGACTGGAAAGCTCAAGCAACTCCTGAAACAATCAGTACCCCAACTAAGAATCTCCCCAGAGACCCAGTCAAATTGAGGATTGTGGACCCTTAACCAGGGTAACCCCAACACCAATGGGGCAAAAGTACAGACAGTCACATAAAAGGACAATTTTTCAGAGTGTGTGGCTCCAATAAACAAAGAAATCTGGCTAGTGCAAGAGGTAATTTTACCTTGGGATAATGGTTCCCCGTTTAACCCACAAATCTCAATTTCCGATGCCAAGGGTACTAAGGGAACAGAGTGTTTCAGGGCGAATTGGTGGTCCATAAAAACCCCGTCGGCCCCACTGTCCACAAAGGCCTCAGTCTTGACAGTTTGACCGAGGATCTTCAAGGTCACCGGAATGATAAAAGTCTTCTTGGGAAATTCTGACTTCTGGCCTGACAGGATATTTCCCATCACCCTCAGGCCCTGAAGTTTTCCGGCTTTTCTGGGCATGATACTACCACATGACCTTTATTCCCACAGTACAAACACAACCCCTGCTGTCTCCTCCGCGTCTTCTCACGGGAGGAGAGGCGGGTAGCCCCAATCTGCATAGGCTCCTCAGAAAATTCCTCAGAGTCTGAGGTTCCCTTGGGAAGGAAGGAAATCTCAGTCTCCCTTTCAAGCCTATGCTCTCTCAGCCGTCTATCCACCCGGATGGATAACTGCATGAGCTGATCCAAGCTATCAGGCAAGGGATATTGTACCAGTTGGTCCTTTATCTGGTTAGAAAGACCTCTTCGGTACTGGTGTCTCAGGGCTGGGTCATTCCACTGGGTATCATGGGCCAACCTCCGAAACTCCGTACAGTAAACCTCAACTGGCCTTCGCCCTTGCTTAAGGATCGAAATCTGAGCCTCGGCTGAGGCCGTCTTGTCAGGGTCATCATACAACATGCCCAGTGCCGTAAAAAAAGCATCAACACTTTTAAGCGACGGACAGTCAGGCTGCAACCCATATGCCCAGACCTGTGGGTCTCCTTGTAGCAAGGAAATCACTATGCCTACCCGCTGAATCTCCGACCCAGAAGACTGAGGCCTAAGCCGGAAGTATAGCTTGCAGCTCTCCTTGAAACAAAAGAACTGCGAGCGATCTCCAGAAAAACGATCCGGGAGATTTACGTTCGGCTCCTTAACGCCTGCAGGTGCTGCAGCTGTGGGAGCTCCGCCAGCAGCCTGGGAGGTGTGCATTTCAATGGACAAATCATTAAATTGTCGAGTCAGGACCTGCACCTGATCGACCACCTGTTGCAACGTATTTTGAGGGGTATGCTCCATATTCCCACAAAATTTCAACAGGAGTATTAGGCTGCTGAATATGTTATGCACACCAGTGCCTGCAGGAAAGTACTGGTGTCAGAACTGTTATGCACTCCAGTGCCTGCAGGAATGTACTGGTGTTTGAACTGTTATGCAAAACAAATGGACTCACAGACAGACTGGGGAATATGACATAACGTACACAGAAGGTGATAGGGTAACAAAATACACACAAAGTGAACAGAGAAGCCCAGAGGCTAATGAACTGGGTATCTCCCTTGTATTAGAACTGCTCAGATGGGAAAAGCAAGATGTTGTGTTTTAATACGTAGAGAACCCGAAATGCTGTTGCTAAGGGCAACAGCAAAACCCTAAAGGGTTACCAACCGGTGTGGCAGTAAACTCCTTGGTCAGAGATGGAATGATAGACACAAGGAGAGTCTCCACAATCCTAATTCTCACTTGCAGTGCACAGGTTCAGCTTACTGCCACTAAACTGACCCCTGACACCTAGCACAGTGAGACAGGATTAGACAGGCAAGTCTTAGAATACAGACGCAAACTTGCTAAATTCACAGAGTAGTAACAGAACCCCAGCAAGCTAAACGACTGACTCCAGTCTTACTGCTAGGTCTGGATTGGCAGAGTGTAATACCAAATCCCCAGGCCTATTTGCAGTAAGCAATAAACAAATACAAAGCTACACAGTACTGGCTAACTTTCATGAACTGACTAACCAACAAAGATTCAGCAGCATCTGCTTACCCTGAAAAGAGGCCTTATAAAGCAGGTGCTGTCCACGCCCCACTCAGACCTCACAGACTGTGAGCACAAAAACCAGCACCGGATCCCCTGCCGTGCACAGAGCCTATAAGCACTGCACAGCAAAAGACCCGAACCGGAGTATCAGCTGCGCTCAGGTTACTCCACTAGCACTTGTCTCCCGGGTTGCCATGACGACGTGGCAGCACAGGGCAGGAGACCCTAACAATGATCCTGTAACCAGGGGTGATCAAGGCATAAATGCACAAGAATTTTATACAGCGTGTATAGAGATACAAGCCACACACGACAACCAAGGCGATTCAGCAGCTCAGAACAACACGGTCAATGTGCAGACAACGGTTCATGATTCTGTAACAACTGAAGTGGTCGATGCAGAATAATCCGGCCTTGTTATGCCGGATGCTGTTGCGACAACATCATTAGACATAGCAGGGGGGCAAAAAAACACAGTAGACAAAACCACAATGACAGAACATAATCACAAAGCGATAGAAATACAACATTATGCGTTGATAGGTAAGCTTTGGGAGGATATCAGCTGCATGGAACAGGTTGCAAATGATATGTCAATGCGATTGAAGAAGTTAATGCGCAGCGGCGATAGAGATCTGCGTATGCTTAAAAGATTTATTAAAGAATACGCTGTGGCATCGATGAAATACAGCGATCAGTCAGATGGAACATGGGCATTCATAAGGGAAAATTTATTTGCAAAAAAAAATGACTAGATATGATTGGACGTGGATTGAAATGTGATGAAATTAAGTTACGCAGGCAGAAAATAAAAGCTGATGTAATGAGAAGTTCTGTTGTAATGGGCGTTTTGTCACGCTGTAGGAAATTAAAAGTGAAACGTGCGATAAAGCAGTTATTAAAATTGCGTAAACATAGGGTACTAGTCGGGTGTTGGGTACACCTGTTAGTGACCATGTTGACAGTGTAGCACATTCATCAGCGCCGGCGATAGAACCCAATTATGCACCATCAGCAGTTGTTAAACAACCGGGATCACCTATAGTACCCAGGCCACCAACACCTGGTAATAACAATGCGACACACCCTGTTTTTTTAGAATCTATTGATAGATTTGAAAGACATTACCGCAATTTCAGGGCATCTGAATACCATAATCATTTCAGGTTTGTCAATTTGGACAGGGTAACGTCATTTGCACATGCTGTGCAATCAATACATGAGGCTATACAGGCAATGCTCGATGATTATATGCATGAATTGGATCCTAACGACCGCATACAGCTAAGGTTGGAGGGTGGTGGACTACATAACACAATCTATTCACACCGTAAACCGCATGGCTCATTTGACGCCATCGGTTTTTTGAATCAGATAACAAACATGCTGCAAAGTAATGCTGATTTTTTATTTAATACAGAGTTGAAATTTGTGATCTCTGTTTTCAAGAATCGCGCAGGTGGGCGCTAACGGGGCGGAGCCTACGGCGGAATCCTCATAGCCTAATAATTGAGAAGCGTTGGCGCCTGTTATTTGATTTTAATAACACCGGTAACAATCTGTGTCTGGCTGCTAGTCTCTGCAAACTCCTGGACAAAGATAATGCAACGGACCACATGATCCATGAGAGGGCTCCAGAGCTTCATAAAGCTTTGAAGCTACCTCTTGATAAAGCGCTCGGCTTTAGCGACATTGCTTTTTTCGAAAAACACTTAAGCGCGAAAATTAAAATACTTTATCACAACAATAATTCTTGGCATTACTTTTGCACAGACAGCCAGTACGATGAAATTCTTTTCATATTATGGCACAATGACCATTTCTACGGAATATTAGATATTAAGGCTTTTGTAGGAGCCCGTTTTTTATGTACATATTGCCACACAGCGTATCACCACAGAAATAACCACACCTGCCTTTTCTTTTGTAAAGCATGCCTCAGACAGGAGTGTGTTGATACAGGAGATGCTGCTCTAAGGTGCTCTATATGTAGAGTGTTTTGTAGGTCAACTGTATATTTAGAGGCGCACAAGTCTCTAGCATTGTCTCACAAGATACTGTGTCTAAACAAAATCTATTGTGATAAATGTGGCAAGTTTACGACCCCCAAACACAAATGTGACGGAATGATTTGCCCCATTTGCAAGACAGTGGTTGCAGGTTTTGCGGGTCATTTGTGTTACATACAAAACATAAAACCCGCGAAACCCACTAAGAATTACATTTTTTATGATTTTGAGTGCAGCCAAGAAAACAATATTCACGTGCCAAATTACTGTTACGCTCTAACACTAGTGGATGATGAATCCTGGGAGTTCAAGGGTGATGTTTGTATTGAGGATTTTGTAAAAACATTAATGAGAGCTAAATTTGAGGGGTACACATTCATAGCCCATAATGCCGGTCGTTATGATGCGTACTTTGTTATGCGACAGCTGATTAAGGAGAAATTTAAGATTGATGTGCTGGCTCAGGGTGGTAAACTGTTATGTGTAACAGTAACAGATTTAAAGATAAGATTTATTTAAATTTTTTGCCCATGCGACTCGGTCGATTACCAAAAGCGATGGGTTTTGAGGGTTCCAAAGGTCATTTTCCAAATTTTTTTAACACTGCCGCTAACCAAAATTACATAGGTTCTATGCCCGCAATAGAGTATTTTGGTGTACAATACATGTTTGTTAGGGTCTCCTGCCCTGTGCTGCCACGTCGTCATGGCAACCGGGAGACAAGTGCTAGTGGAGTAACCTGAGCGCAGCTGATACTCCGGTTCGGGTCTTTTGCTGTGCAGTGGTTATAGGCTCTGTGCACGGCAGGGGATCCGGTGCTGGTTTTTGTGCTCACAGTCTGTGAGGTCTGAGTGGGGCGTGGACAGCACCTGCTTTATAAGGCCTCTTTTCAGGGTAAGCAGATGCTGCTGAATCTTTGTTGGTTAGTCTGTTCATGAAAGTTAGCCAGTACTGTGTAGCTTTGTATTTGTTTGTTGCTTACTGCAAATAGGCCTGGGGATTTGGTATTACACTCTGCCAATCCAGACCTAGCAGTAAGACTGGAGTCAGTCGTTTAGCTTGCTGGGGTTCTGTTACTACTCTGTGAACCTAGCAAGTTTGCGGCTGTATTCTAAGACTTGCCTGTCTAATCCTGTCTCACTGTGCTAGGTGTCAGGGGTCAGTTTAGTGGCAGTAAGCTAAAACCTGTGCACTGCAAGTGAGAAATAGGATTGTGGAGACTCTCCTTGTGTCTATCATTCCATCTCTGACCAAGGAGTTTACTGCCACACCCGTTGGTAACCCTTTAGGGTTTTGCTGTTGCCCTTAGCAACAGCATTTCGGGTTCTCTACGTATTAAAACACAACATCTTGCTTTTTACATCTGAGCAGTTCTAATACAAGGGAGATACCCAGTTCCTTAGCCTCTGAACTTCCCTGTTCACTTTGTGTGTATTTTGTTACCCTATCACCTTCTGTGTACGTTATGTCATATTCCCCAGTTTGTCTGTGAGTCCATTTGTTTTGCATAACAGTTCAAACACCAGTACATTCCTGCAGACACTGGAGTGCATAACAGTTCTGACACCAGTACTTTCCTACAGGCCCTGGTGTGCATAACAATGTTAACTGAAGATCAAGCAGAGTTTACAGAATGGTATAAAAGTGCCAAACAAGCCCCATTCAACTTTCAGGATGAACTGTAAGGAGGATGTCAAAATTTTACAAAAAGCAAGTAGCTCTTTCAGAGACGCTGTTATACCTATGACGGAACAAGAATATGTAATAACGAAGAAGAATGGTGATGTCGTTGTTAAGAGGCACATTGACCCCTTTCAACTGACGACCTTGGCGGCTGTCTGCATGGCGATGTACCGGAGCAGGTTTTTACCAGAAAATACCTTGGCACTTGTACCAGGGGATAACTATCACAAAACTCAGAAGCGATATTCAACACCGGCCATACAATGGTTGATGTACATAGAACACCAAGAAGGAATAAAAATAAGACACGCTTTACAAGGGGGTGAAAAGAAAGTTGGTAACTATCACCTTGATGGTTACGCCGTGATTAACGGCGTAGCAACGGCGTTTGAATTCCAAGGTTGTTTTTACCATGGCTGTGGCGCATGTTACAACGGCGATGATAAAAACAAACTGATTAAAACGACCTATGGTCAACTGCGACACAAGACGCTAGTGAGAATGAACTTTATTAAACTATGCGGTTTTCACGTACGTGTCATTTGGGAATGCGAATGGAAAAAATTGGTAGAGTCTGATACGAGTCTACAATCTTTTCTGAAGGGTAAAGAATTACCCGAACCATTGGACCCCCGAGCAGCACTTTACGGTGGTTGTACAAACGCCATAAAGCTGTATCACAAAGCACAGCCGGGTGAACAGATTCACTACTATGATTTTACCAGTCTGTACCCTTTTGTCAACAAAACCAAAATGTACCCAATAAAACACCCACGTATAATCTATCGAAATGTTGGGGATGTTACAAAGTATTTTGGTATTGCCAAAGTAAAAGTGTATCCACCACGGGGTCTTTTCTTTCCTGTTCTACCTGTTAAAATGCATGGAAAACTGATGTTTCCTTTATGTCGCACATGTGCTGAGTCTGGACAGACCGAGCCTTGTGTCCATAGCGATGAATGCAGGGCAATCACGGGTACGTGGTGTACTCCCGAGTTAAATCTGGCTGTAGACAAGGGTTACAAAGTGTGTAAAATCTATGAGGTGTGGAAATTTGATGAACGATCTGACGATTTGTTTTCAGGTTACATTAAAATGCATCTTAGGGATAAACAAGAGGCTTCTGGTTATCCCGATTGGTGTACAGACTCTGAAAAACGCCAGGCGTATATAGATGCCTATCAAAAAAATGAAGGTGTGTCTTTATGACCCAATCACATAGAAATTAACCCCGCAAAAAGACAAATTTCTAAATTGTTTTTAAACTCCTTATGGGGAAAATTTGGTCAACGTAATAACATGCCCAACACTTGTCTAGTGTCTGATCCCGACAAGCTTTTTGAATACGCGTTTTTACCGCACTATGAGGTGTCTGCTTTAGACTTTATAGATGATAGTACCGCAATGCTTAATTGGAGATATGCAAAAGATCATTACTCCAAAGCTTCAAATACAAATATATTTATAGCTGCGATTACAACCGCGCAAGCTAGGATTGAATTGTACAAACTATTGGATCGATTACAAGAACGTTGTCTTAACCACGATACAGATTCTGTGATTTTTGTCAGCCGGCCCGGTGATTGGAATCCACCATTGGGTGATTATCTAGGTGAGCTGACTAGCGAGCTGCCAGCGGGTGCACATATAACTGAGTTTGTCTCATCAGGCCCCAAATCATATGGATATCGTCATAACAATGGAAAGACTAGTTTAAAGTTAAAGGTATAACGCTCAATGTTGATAATGCGCAACACATTAACTTTGAAAGTCTGAAAGACCTGGTCTTAGATTATCCGTTAAACCCCGAAGGCGATGATCAAAAAAAAATAGTGCTCCGTCAACCCGGTATAGTCCGATTTAAAAAGTACTGGCAGATTGAAACGCGCACGCTGCAGAAAACGCAAAAGTGTGTTTACACTAAACGGAGACTTACAGATAACTTCACAACAGTCCCGTTTGGGTATTAGGATGGATGTCCGGTTACAACACCCCTTCTCATGTATTTTAGCAGGCCCCTCCAATTCGGGTAAAAGTTATTTTGTGAAAATGTTGCTGGAAAATGCACCTACGCACATATCACATGTGCCTGATAATATTGTTTGGTTTTATGGCTGTTGGCAACCTATGTACGATCAGCTTCTGCGTGATTACCCAAGCATGCGTTTTATAGAGGGTCTACCTGAGACTTTTAACGATGACCAACTTTTTCCCCTTGGTAGGATTAATTTAGCGGTTGTTGATGATCTGATGGAGTCGGCTAGTAATAATTCTGAGATTGAGAAAGCATTCACAAAGTATGTACACCACAGAAACCTCAGTATCTTGTACCTAGTGCAAAATGTCTTTTGCCAAGGTAAAAAGAGCAGGACGATACATCTAAACACAAAATATATGGTCCTTTTCAAAAACCCACGGGATAAATTGCAGGTGACGACGCTGGCTAGACAAATGTACCCCACTAATAGTCGTTTCTTTCTGGATGCATTCCAAAATGCGACATCCACGCCGTATGGCTATTTACTGGTTGATTTAAGAACCAATACGCTTGACGAATACCGTTTACGAAGCGGTTTATTTCCACCGGATGAGCCGGTTGCTTATGTCATTAAAAAGAGAAGCTCTAAAAAGCTATAAACACACAACTTTTAGTCATTTGTCATAGTCCTATCAGCCGTGAACATGTCAGCCAGGATAAGCCGTAATTGGTCGCTTTTAAAGACGCTAATAAAGGCGACACCGACCCAAAGAAGTGCTATTTTATCCAACGCTTCAAACGATTTGGTGACAGCCATTTGTGAGATAGCCCTCAACATACTTAAAGGTAAAATACCATTGTCACAAAGACAGTTGAAGTACCTTAAAAAGAAGCGGGCTCTTATAAAATCTCTTTGTAATAAGAAATGCACCATTGGTAAAAAGAAACGTTTGGTGAAACAATCCGGAGTGTTTATTGGGTCGTTGCTTGGTTTTGCTATTCCATTAATAACAGGACTTCTGACTAACCGCTGATGGAATACGCTGAGAAAATGTATTTGGTGCCCCAGCGACAGATAGAGCGTTTACAAAACAAACCCAATTCAGATGACATACGTAAAACAGCCACACAAGGTCTAGATGTAGAGATCGTAAACATACTACAGAATAACAATTTATCAGAATATGAAAAGGCAAAACGTTACACAGCCGCTTTACAGAGGTATCTGGTCCTGAGTAAACAGACTGATGGTGAAATGTCAACTCTAACTCTTTTATCACCTGGTAACAAATGTCTTTGATGAAACAATTAATCCAGCACAGCCGGATGCTGCCGATGATGTTTATCATGAAATACTGAGCGGTGTTAATGCGAGGTATAAAAAAAACTGTGAAATACTATTGAATAAAATGTCACGTTCTAAGCACATCACAAACTGGAATGCTAAAGGCGAGTTTCTGTATAAAGGCACAGCTGTACAGGGTTCCAACATGCTGGATTTAATAAGAAGCATCACACAAAACCATAGCGTGACGAGTCGTAAGATGCCGACTGGATGGCCTGAATTTATGCATGCTTTGTCTGAATTAAATGTGCCATCCACATTTGTAAGTAATGCGTCAACTAGAGTGTACCTAGACCGTTTAAAAGCAGAGGCGAACGATGACTATGATATTGCTGCATAATCGCCCGCGCCACCGCAAAACCTTAAGAAAAGACGTATAAATGTTTTAAGTTCACCCGGCCTAACAACGCCGCACGGCTACTTACTACCTAGGAAAAGAGCCGTAGATCTGTTTCAGGAATCACCGTGGTTGACATTCTAATGTATAACTAATGTTTGTTTGTTTATTTATTTTTGTAAATTTGTGTGCTTATTTTGTACCACAATGTATGTTTTGTATTTTTACTAAATGATGTCAAGAAATCACCATATTTGTAGTTTTTACGTGTAAAACTGTAATAAATGACATATTATAATAATGCATCGGCAATAGATCTGTAAATAAACTTTATGGTCTAATAAAATATATATATATATATATATATATATATATATGATCTAGAAAGACCCCCGTTTTTTCTTTATTCTAATCAGTTGTCTTTGAAAGAAAACTTACAAACATACATCACCATAAAGATTAAAAACATTGATGTTTATTTTCAAATAATCATAGTTATGACGCATTGTACATAAAATGCATCAAACACACTGGTTATTACAACAAGTTATACAATTCTGAATATATTTATCTGTATAATGACTCAAACAATGGTTTCTTGGCATACGCCTTACAAAGTTTGAAACTAAACGGTCATTACGTTTTGTATCATTACTAAACGGTGTCAAGAAATCATCATATTTGTAGTTTTTACACATAAAAAATATAAAGTAAATACAGTATTGACCGCATACATCGCTTGAAAAATCTTGTAACCAACGGTTTTGGTGACAAATACTTTTTGAATTATAATGTAAAAACTTTATGATATTCTTTGGGAAAATGTCACTGTCCGGCGAGAGACCGTAGGAATCAAAGAAATAACAAATGCCATCTTCATTAAAATAAACAGCCAACCAGTGTTCGCCAGGCTGACCACTGCTATGCGCGTTGATTACAAATGCGCAGGGGTAATGCATCAGTTTATCGGCAGGCAATAGATCACACAGATACGTGCCTTTAAAAATATGCCTTGTGCTTTGCGCAGCATACAGAATACAGTTTATCTGTAATGTGTTCATTTTTCAGCAGCGTAGTGTTAGTTTATTTCATTTATAGATAATCGTACAGCACATTGCGCCTTTGATTAATCTCGATGATGTTATCAAATAGCGCATATATTATCACATTGACTGTCCTGTCCAACGCTTCTGCAAAGCGATATTCAGCACGTAGATTGCCCGTTCTTATCAGGGAGAGATGTTCTCCACATTCCTGCTCCGGCGATAGGTCAAAAGCAAATAGTGAGTAACCTCTGAGGTACTCTTCGCGGTCAATCAGTATACCATTGTCAGATTTCTGCTTATTTGTGATCTGTATGAGTGACATATACTCTCTTACAGCATTACCGTGTTCAAAGTCTGGTTGAAATGGTTTTGCAGGGTGCGGTGTTCCATCCAGATAAAGGGATGCAAAACTTACATTTTTATGTTCAAAGCAAAGGGGATTACGGCTATGGATTCCTGAAAATGCTTCGTTATCCACAAAGCTGACTATGACTGTTTTCGGCACTTGACCTAAAAATAGATTTTCTAGATTAAATACTCTACTGCCTGCTGGTACGCTGTAGATTTTCATCCCAACGCGGTCAATCGCGTATTTCGCGTTGCCGTTTAGCAGGGCCTGCACGTGCCCAATCCGCATGGCCGGTGAGACTTGCACTCTTTTCACGAACAGGGACGCCGCTGTGATCTGTATTTTAAAGGCATCCGCGTCCGCTGACATTAAGCAGAATGCGTCTTTGTTTCTGGTTAGTTTAATCTTCAGGTCAACGGCATTTAAAATTAGTTTATGTTGATGAAAAAGGTCGCAGTGAAGCGGTCCTAGCAATTCAACCGTGCGACTCTGCTCTGTCGCACCTGCTCGTTTTTTGAACCCCGTATTCGGTCCGTCCAGCACTGTGTTGTTAAATTCTCCAGCCGAATCTTTGTAAAATAATCCTGTTGTGTGCTTTGTTGACAAAGCGTCTGAGCTGTAATTCAATATAGTCTCAATGTACGCGCGGTATGCGTAAAGATTGTTGGATTGCGATATGAGCCTGTCACCCAAAGTTACATCCACTTGGTTGAATAAAGTCGCTATTGGGTAATTAATAATTGCGACCCGTGCACCTTGCGGTATCGGTGTGTTATCGGTTCGTACGATCTTGCACGTCACGTACAGCAACGTGTTGTTCAGATCGTAGTAGTGTTCGCCGCTGGCCGCTATATAAAATTCAAGCGGCGCTGTGTCGGATAATGCCGCTAAAGGTTGAACTTCGACGTATAGACTTTTCTCTATGCTTGTTTGTGTCGGGGGCACGTCAAAAAGATCCAGCTCTGTTTTTGCACATTCAACGGACTCGTGGTGTATGAAAGACATGTTTAAAAAATATCACCAACGGAGCGCTTCGGCTTTCTCTTCTTCTTTGAGTTGCGTCGTCTCTGGTTTTTATTTAAAAAGGGTATGTCCCAAGGCGGAAGTGCTATCATATGCTTCCATTTTCTTTTAGACACGCCTTTTCTTGTATATATTAGTCCTGAACCGTCTTGTTTTGCTTGGTTCGCATCGTGTATCTTATTCATTACGGCCGTTGTGGCTTGTCCGATAACGTCTTTCGCTATATTACGTGCCGCGGTCTTCATATGCGGTTTAGCTAACTCTAAACCTCTCCGGAAAAGAGGAACAGCTTTTCTGAAAAGACTTTGAAAAATACCGCCTAAACCGCATCCGTACATGTACGCGCTGCCGTGAAAACCTGGTAATCCATTACCGGCCTGCGTTTTATAATATTGTGCGTAGAGATCCGGATTGCCATAATTTTTAACAGCGACCATCCTGTTTAGTTAATAAATTTCGTGTTTGCGACGTCTAAAGTGTAGTTTCACGATCACTTTATCAAACTTAAATGAGATGTTCTTGTTCTGGTCGTTCTTTATCTCTATGGCTACAGTGTCAAAATGCGCTTTGCACAATGGTACGTAATCGGGTTTCTCATATCGTATTGTGACCACCTCATTGTTATATCCCTTAATTTCAACTGTGCGTAGTAGCGGTACGTAGCTATCACCGACCCGCTGGTGCTCGATAATGTCAGTATACACATACAGCGTATACTGGCCGCCTTTGATGTCTGCGCATGGTTTAGAAATCTTAGTTTTAGGTTGTAATCCAAGGATCGTCGTCAGTTTATCACCAGCTGTAAGATGATACAGCCGCTTACTATCGCATGTTACTACGCGTTCAAGCGGATCGTACACTAGTCTTAATCCCCCATCCAGTTTATGTCGCCCTATTTCAGCGTTGATTACGTCCAGTAGCGAGTCGATTGTTTTATAAAATCCGGGTTTAACGCACACGGCTGCAAATTCCACAACTGGATTGGAAAACATAACATCCTGTGTTATTTGTAATTTACAATCATGTATATCCAAGGTATTCCACGTGTTTGGATACTGTATTTCTGTAAGAGCGACTTCCCACTCACCGCTTAAGTGTATTGACTTTGCAAGCTTTGTTGTATAGTTTGAAATCTTATTTTGCGGAAAAGTATGCGCTGAGGCATTGCTGGGTAATGTTATGTAAAACGATTTGTCATCCATCGCTCGTCTTGTTTAGCGTGCTGCACGTTTTATATATCTTTTATCTCTGATGCATCAACCCAACTGTTAAATTTTGCGGGGTACCCGCGCCACTTGACTAACGCGTATTTTCGACCGGTTACCGCCTTATGTTTTAAAATCTTTTCCACTTTGTATATTCTATTATAGTTTTTTGGCACACTTTGTAACTCATCGTGGTAAAAACTGCCGGTAATTTCTTCGCCGTAGAGATCCGTCAACTTATAAAGCGGCTTAACACCTTTAGTGTTCACATTCTGTATGACAAATATTTCCTCAGAAAAATTCTGTTCATACCCTTTCTGAAATATATCCTTATATTTGGATATGCGTACATGTTCACCGATGTAAAAACGTGGTGTAATTTTCTTAGTTCTAAAGTAATCACCGTACGTCGTCTTGAAAATTCTCAAAGCGTTAGAGGGCCCCACAGCACACGGTGTACACTTAATCGTTCTATGATATGTGTTATTATAGCTGTTTATGAAATCTTGTAAGACATCTATATATCTGTACGTGTTCCGCGCTGTGAAATAACGCCACATCCTTGTTTTTAAAGTCCTATTGAAGCGTTCTATAATGGCCGCTTTCACTTCATTATTGGTTGTGAAATGATGTATGCCGTATTTTTCTAACACTTTTTTAAAGATTTTGTTTACAAACTCTTTACCATTATCGGTTTGCAATTTCTTTGGCACGCATCCCTGTTGGAATATTTTTTCAAAAGCATTAGCGACGGTTGTTGCATTCTTGGCTGCTAGACCAGCCGCCCATGCTTTCTTACTGAATATATCGATGATGGTTAATATATATTTAAAACAATCATTGTACTTTGCAATGTCTATGGCCCTCATTCCGAGTTGATCGCTCGCAAGGCGAATGTAGCAGAGTTACACACGCTAAGCCTACGCCTACTGGGAGTGTATCTTAGCTTCTTAAAAGTGCGACCGATGTATTCGCAATATTGCGATCACAAACCTTGTAGCAGTTTTAGAGTAGCTTCAGACTTACTCTGCCTGTGCGATCAGTTCAGTGCTTGTCGTTCCAGGTTGACGTCACAAACACACCCAGCGTTCGCCCAACCACTCCCACCGTTTCTTCGGCCACTCCTGCGTTTTTTCCGGAAACGGTAGCGTTTTCAGCCACACGCCCCTAAAATGCCGTGCTTCCGCCCAGTAACACCCATTTCCTGTCAATCACATTACGATCGCCGGAGCGAAGAAAAAGCCGTGAGTAAAATTACTTTCTACATAGCAAAGTTACTTGGCGCAGTCGCAGTGTGAACATTGCGCATGCATACTAAGCGGATTTTCATTGCGATGCGATGAAAAATACCGAGCGAACAACTCGGAATGAGGGCCTATGAGCGAGACCAGATCACATTGCCATTGTTGATTTATATCCGATACGCAAATCATGTTCCTTTTATAGGTTTTTCGTGCCGGCTTATATAATGTGTAAGCGTCTTGTACTTGAAACCATTTTTTAATTTCCGCTCTTTTGAACTTGCCTTTATTCGCCTTATAAAATTTATCGACACTGCAATAACTCCCCGGCTTTAATACCGTATAATACGCCTTTTTCATAAGCTTTTTTTGATTAGCCATTTAATATAAATGCGGCTTGTCTAAGGGTCGGATTCTGTTCTTAATGGCCAATCAATAATCATTTGATATCAGTTTATATCATTTGATATCAGTTTTATATTAAACACAATTAAAAAGGGGCGGGGCTTAAAAAGGGGGTGGAGCACCTGTCAAAAGTTTGATGAAAGGTGGTTCACTATACTACTTATGTGACACAGTGTAATGGGGTGAGTGGCATGGCACTCTGACACGCTTTGCTTAGTTGAAGGCGAACACTCTAAAGTAGCAAGTACAGGTTGAGTATCCCTTAACCAAAATTCAAAATCCCACATTTTTGGTTCCCCTACTGAGAAAATGACACA
Organism: Pseudophryne corroboree; assembly: GCF_028390025.1. Lineage (NCBI taxonomy): Eukaryota > Metazoa > Chordata > Amphibia > Anura > Myobatrachidae > Pseudophryne > Pseudophryne corroboree. The sequence goes on along the minus strand of NW_026967503.1, from coordinate 1,322,724 downwards.
TATGCGTATATATTATATTATATATCTATATAATATATCTATATATACACACAATATATAATATATATGTCATTTTCTCAGTTGGGGACCCAAAAATGTGGGATTTTGAATTTTGGATAAGGGATACTCAACCTGTAATGTATTTTTTATAATTATTACTCATGCTGAAACAAGTGTAAACAAAATTTACTGAGTTCAACACCAGTCTTTGGCATGTTATGTGCATATATGCTTTATCTCATTGTCCTGAAAATGTAAAAATAGTTCATTTTAAATTAGTTTTTATAGCACATTCAAATGTTTTTAACATGTAATTTTTATGTTTATAATAAAGAATTAAGTCAAGCTAATATTGTATAATATAATATAACTAATGATATATATATATATATATGTACACACACACACCTATATATATATTGATATTTAAATTCAGATTTGATTATTTTTAAATATTCACATTGTTTTTATTTTATTAATGTTTCGTGTGCATACAATGTTTGAATTTAAAATTAATAGAAATGTACCTAATATAATTAATACTGTAACTGTTCACAGTTTTTTTTCAGGAATGTCCAAAGAGCGCCGACGTTCCACTGCCAGTAAAGAGCAACAGGCTTCCTCACAACCATTTGGAGGTTCTGAAACCCAGGGTCAAAATACGCAGGAAGAAGACCCAGATGAGGGACCTAGCGTACGAGCTCCTAACTTCAGCGATGAAGAAAGCCTTGCACTCATCAATTCAGTCATTATGCACAGTTCTCTTCTGTTTGGGACACAGGCAACAAATGTGCAGCTCAAGAATTCAACTTGGGAACAGATTGGCAAAGCTGTGAAGGATGCTGGAGGTAATGATAGGAGCATCGACAGCTGCAAGAAAAGACTTAGAGATTGCAGACGGATGACTCAACTGAAGATTAATTCCAAAAATAAAAAATTGAAGGAGTGGGAAAAGAAAACAAAGGACTACTTCCTGTTGGTTGAGGAAGAAAGTCCATCCATGAGGGAGAATGTGCAGAAAGTTTATACTCCACACAAGAGAAAAACACCCCATAAGAAAGGACAATCCACCTTGAGTGAAGTTTTACCCCCAAAAAAGAGAAAAATACTTTTCTCTCCTGTCAAGGGCGATGAAACACAAAGTTCACCAGCTAAAGGGCCTGCGGGAGACATCAGTATTGCCATGCCTGCGGGATACTCCGATATTCCTAAGAATGTAGGAGAGTCCGCTATTCACAGGCCTGTTGAAGAGTCTGATATTTACATGAAAACAGTAGAGTCCGAGATTGCAATGCCTGCTGGAGAGTCCTACATTGCAACGTGTGATGGAGAGTCCGAGCTTGCCAGGCCTGCTGGAGAGTCCGACATTGCAGCACGTGCTGTAGAGTCCGAGATTGCGATGCCTGCTGGAGAGTCCAACATTGCAATGCCTGCTGGAGAATCATACATTGCAACGCGTGATGTAGAGTCCGACATTGCCATGCCTGCTGGAGAGTCCAACATTGCAACGCCTGCTGGAGAATCAGACATTGCAACGCGTGATGTAGAGTCCGACATTGCCATGCCTGCTGGAGAGTCCCACATTGGCAGGCCTACTGGAGAGTCCAACATTGCAACGCCTGTTGGAGAATCAGACATTGCAACGCAGAAAGTTGATACTCCACACAAGAGAAAAACAACCCATAAGAAAGGACAATCCACCTTGAGTGAAGTTTTACCCCCAAAAAAGAGAAAAATACTTTTCTCTCCTGTCAAGGGCGATGAAACACAAAGTTCACCAGCTGAAGGGCCTGCGGGAGACATCAGTATTGCCATGCCTGCGGGATACTCCAATATTCCTAAGAATGTAGGAGAGTCCGCTATTCACAGGCCTGTTGAAGAGTCTGATATTTACATGAAAACAGTAGAGTCCGAGATTGCAATGCCTGCTGGAGAGTCCTACATTGCAACGTGTGATGGAGAGTCCGAGCTTGCCAGGCCTGCTGGAGAGTCCGACATTGCAGCACGTGCTGTAGAGTCCGAGATTGCGATGCCTGCTGGAGAGTCCAACATTGCAATGCTTGCTGGAGAATCATACATTGCAACGTGTGATGTAGAGTCCGACATTGCCATGCCTGCTGGAGAGTCCCACATTGCCAGGCCTACTGGAGAGTCGAAAATTGCAACGCCTGTTGGAGAATCAGACATTGCAACGCGTGATGTAGAGTCCGACATTGCCATGCCTGCTGGAGAGTCCCACATTGCCAGACCTACTGGAGAGTCCAACATTGCAACGCCTGTTGGAGAATCAGACATTGCAACGCATGATGTAGAGTCCGAGCTTGCCAGGGATGCTAGAGAGTCCCACATTGCCAGACCTGTTGGAGAGTCTGACATTGCAACCCGTGATGGAGAGTCCGAGCTTGCCAGGCCTGCTGGAGAGTCCCACATTGCAGCACGTGCTGCAGAGTCCGAGATTGCCATGCCTGCTGGAGAGTCCAACATTGCAATGCCTGCTGGAGAATCAGACATTGCAATGCGTGATGAAGAGTCCGACATTGCCATGCCTGCTGGAGAGTCCCACATTGCAACGCGTGATGGAGAGTCCGATACTGGCAGTCCTGCTGGAGAGTCCGACATTGCAATGCGTGCTGGGGAGCCCGAGATTGCCAGGCCTACTGGAGAGTCCAACATTGCAACGCCTGCTGGAGAATCAGACATTGCAACGCGTGATGTAGAGTCCGACATTGCCATGCCTGCTGGAGAGTCCCACATTGCCAGACCTACTGGAGAGTCGAACATTGCAACGCCTGTTGGAGAATCAGACATTGCAACGCGTGAAGTAGAGTCCGACATTGCCATGCCTGCTGGAGAGTCCGACATTGCCAGGCCTGCTGGAGAGTCTGACATTGCTAAGCCTACAGGAGAGTCCAACATTGCAACGCCTGTTGGAGAATCAGACATTGCAACGCGTGAAGTAGAGTCCGACATTGCCATGCCTGCTGGAGAGTCCCACATTGCCAGGCCTACTGGAGAGTCCAACATTGCAACCCGTGATGGAGAGTCCGAGCTTGCCAGGCCTGCTGGAGAGTCCCAGCCAGGCCTGCTGGAGAGTCCAACATTGCAACCCGTGATGGAGAGTCCGAGCCTGCCAGGCCTGCTGGAGATCTGCATATTGCCGACCATTTCATAACACTGAGCATAGAAGATAGAGATATTGTCACACAAGCACATGTAGACCGTGCCCATCATGAAACACATGGAGGAAATATTCAATACATTGAACCTGGTATTCCACAAACTACTGCATCTGAACAAACGTTAACAGATAGGGAATATAAGCAACATTCATTTTTAATAATTAGCCATGAAATTCAAACAGTGTCATTGAGGATGGATGAACATTATTTAAGACTGTCGCAGAGAATGGACCAGATTCAAGAGACACACTGTACATTCCCAGTTGATGATCACAATTTGGAGAAGTATTGACTATTTATCCGAAAGACAGGCTCAGTGGAATACCCTGTTGGGTCAGTTTCATTTGGGATTACTGCACCTCCTTAGCTGGCAACAACAAGCAAATGTGAACACAGCACTGATTGCCACTAACCATCATCAAATGGCTGAATCTGGCAGAGGATCAGCTTGAGACAACACTACGACCACACCAGAACATGTGCAAGCAACATCAACTCAGACTGATGCTTTTGAACCTTTCAGAACACCTCCATTTGACTATGATCTGTTGTATAGGATTCAAGAAGCATATGACAGATGGAGAAACGGTCAACGTACCCCTGATCCTGACCATGATCAAGATACATGAATGAAAACCTAATGGAAATGAAGGTACCCCTACTGTATATTTTAAATTTGTAAGGAATATAATTCTATAAATAAAAAACACTCTCACCTTACAAATATAATTACCTTTTTAAGAAAAAAAATAACTAGAATAAAATAATATTATAAATAAATGCTACTTTTTTAGTTTTCGGACACCTTTATGGTGCACCAAGTAACCATGCTATTCTCCACTATACAACTCTGTCTGTCAGTGTGCTGCTTACTGCAACCTAAATCACATTCTTAACATAATGTCACTGTCATATGCATACCTGTTTTCCCAGACATATCATGCATGTCCTGATATAGTCTGTGCTGCTGGGCCACCCTTAGGGTTATGATGGGTGTGTTACCCATAGAGTCTTTGTTCACAGATTATAAATCATATTTGTAGCAGGTATGTTGTCAATTGGACTATGCATTTCAGAGTTGTCCTTCATCCTGATATATTTTCCCCTATAATTATCGAGTCCATCTCATTTTTGCATTTTATATATATAGCTTAGTAACATTTTATACAAAAAAAGTCATACTTGAATGTTAATGCGTTCATGTAAAACAGGGCTGGCCAAACCGATCCTCGAGATCTACCAACAGGTCACGTTTTCCATGCCTCCTGGAGATCTGTAGAATTGTCAGTTAGGAATGAATGCAGCACATCCTAATTAGTAATGACTACACCGGTGCACCAGCTAGGTGGCCTGGAAAATGTGAACTGTTGGTAGATCTCAAGGCCCGTTTTGGCCAGCCCTGATGTAAAAACATCCACAATATATAAATATTTATGTATGTCCTGAATCTGGCTTTTGATATTAAATTTTTTATATACTCTGAATTTTTTTCTGCAAAATTTTCGCTGCAATCTGTAAAATTAATAAATATGTACATGTGTGTGTGTGTGCTTTACTCAAAACAAGTGCACAACATGAATCATTACAAGCATTACAAGCATATAATAAGACATATTTTAGGACGTGATATGTAGTGAAATGAGATTAGGTAATTTGTAAAATTATAGACATAACACTACTGTGTCTGCAGAGCTGAATCATGTTTGTTAAATTAAATATATTAAGCATTGAAATAGTGTGCATTGTACGTAGTTACAAAAGAATGTGCATTTGCATGTCTACATTAGTGGGTCATGTTAGAGCATCACAATCTACAATTTTATTTAAACATGCCCACTATTTAAATATATATTTGGAATGTCCTAGTTATATATTTACATTACCCAAATATTTTATATAAAATATATATAATGTATTTATTTAATATCAATAAATTTTTTAACAAATATTGACATTATACTGTGATTTATTTAAAAAAAAGGATTTTAGTCATAATCTTTAAAATAAACTTGCAATTATTATGTATGCATGTACATTTTCAACATAGTTGTTTTTGGATCTAATAACTAATTTTCACGTTTAGTGTACCATAATATCAGCAAAAAATTTAAATATTATACAGTATTTAATGTGCGAAGGTCCAAAAAAGAATAGGTTTATTCAACCAAACATCAGTTAAAATACAGGTATGCTGAGACCGTCACTTGTCGGGAATATAATGCAGAGCGTCCTTCCCGGTCTCTGTTCGTGCTGCAGCTCACGATCGGTGCCGGGCGGAAAGATGTCAAGCAGCGGCTTTGCCTCCCACGGGTGATAATCTCAGCTCCCGGTATGTAGACGGCCTCAACGCGTTTAGGATAGTCCTCTATCCTTCCTCAAGAGATGCCGCCATGTCTATCTCTCCGGGTATTTATCCCCTGAAGATCCCGGTCACGTGATCCAAAGGATCCAATCAGCATCACCTATACCCGGCTTCTCTCATTCAATGTTAAAAACGGCCTATCGTGACTTCACTGATTAGAATCGTACATGTATACATACTATATATGAAAACTTTCTTTTACATATATTAAAACAATCCAATTCATCTATTAAACATTATACACAAAAGATTTAAAACAAAAGATTTAAAACAAAACGGTGACCCTGTCTAGCATCCCTACACAGTAATTTCTACGGTCGTGACATGCTGATTGGGTCTTCTCACATTATTAGAAGCCGGGTATGTGGGTGAGTGTCCATATTCAACAGAAAAAGACAAATAAAGGGACATATATTAGATGTTATACAGTTCAATGGCACCATTCTTTCTAGCATTTTTCATATACTATAGGAACCATTTGGATTCAAATTCAATGTTTAATCCATTTGGTGTCAGGGTTTTCATCTCATATATAGTGCGCATTTCCATTCTAGCTAGTGCAGATTCCATATCTTTAGTACGCCAATTACTTTTACCCAATTTGATCCCACAAAATTATTTTAGTTCTTTAATTGCACATTTATGGCTATCTTTAAAGTGCATAGATACACTGTGATTTTTAAAACCTTTTTTAATATTTCGTACATGTTCTGATAGACGTTCTTTTAGCATTCTACTTGTGCGACCGATATATTGGGTCCCGCACGTACATTCCAAAAGATATATTACATTTTTACTGTTACAAATAATAAAGTCCCTGACTGGGTATTCCACCTTGGTTATGTTGGATTCATATTTTTCTACCTTATTTGGAGTTTTACAGTTTTTGCACATACTGCACTGGCCACATCTATAGAAGCCTTTTGAGGTGATCCTAGTAGTCATTTTCTGTACGGGCAGAGCACTTCTAACCAATTTAGAACCTAGGTTTTCTGCTTTTTTATATACAAATTTAGGATGATCTGTGATGACATTTTTAAGAAGAGGGTCTCTTTTGAGAATAGACCAGTGTTTTTTGATGATTTTTTCTACCTGTCGATACTGTGAAGTGTAGGAAGTGATGAATAGAACCTCCTTATTGAGGCCCTGAGTATTCCTTTTCTTGTTTATGCCTTGTAGCATTGTATGTCTATCCATCTTTCTACACTTCTGTCTTGTACCTTGAATTATCTCTGGCTTAAACCCTTTATCTAAAAATTGTTTTTCCATAACATCTGCTTGTTCCTCATATGTTTCTAACATAGAACAGTTCCTCCTAAGTCTTTGGAACTGACTGTTAGGTATACTTCTAATCCAATTTTCATGGTGGTTGCTATTGAAATCAACATATGAGTTACAGTCTGTTGGTTTAGTGTAAGTTTTAGTAATTAATGTAATACCCTCAGGACATATTGTTAGATCCAAAAAGTTACTCTCCAATTTGCTTATTTCGAAGGTTAATTGTATATGTTTGTCATTTGAGTTAAAAAAAGAGCAGAACTCCTGTAAGGCCACCTCCGTTCCTCCCCATATGAACATGATATCGTCCACATAGCGGAACCAGGACACTAGGCTGTCACTCCATGGATGTCCCGCCCAGACCTGTTGGTCCTCCCAATGGGCCATGAATAAATTAGCTTAACTAGGTGCCAGCCTAGTGCCCATCGCTGTCCCGGACGTCTGCATGTAGAAGTATCCTTCATACCAAAGAATCAAAGCAATACCTTCCAATATAAACTCTTGTTCCTTATCATTGACCTTATATTTATCCAAGTGATACTTGATTGCTTCTAGGCCTAAAGAATGTTGAATAATGGTATAGAGCGAGGTGACGTCAGCCGTCACCAATATATAGTGCGGTAAACATTCAGTCGCTTCCAACCTATTAATCACCGCAATGGTGTCCTTAATGTATGACTTTGTTCCATATACCATGGGTTGAATTTTATAATCTAAAAAGGAGGATAGGTTGGACGTAATGGAGTCCACCCCTGCTACTATTGGACGTCCAGGTGGTTTTTCACTATTTTAGTGCATTTTCGGCAGGATGTATATCACCGGGATGGCTGGTTTATCCAATTGGACAAATCCTGCTTCTTCCTCAGTTAATACCTCCAAAGTGGTATACAATGCCAAAAAAGTTTCTAATTTCTTTTGAATATTATTAGTGGGGTCTCCCCGCAGCTTTTTATAAGTCTCTTTGCCAGTCAGTTGTCTAAGGATTTCCTGGTGGTAGTCTTCTCGGTTGAGAATGACTACCCCGCCCCCCTTATCCGCCGGCTTAATGACGATCTCATTATTCATTTTTAGCGATTTAATCGCTTGTCGCTCGCCCTGAGTTAGGTTGGGGGGGTTTTTAGAGGTGAATTTGTACGAGCAAGATCTTCTCTGACCAAGGCCTCAAATGCTTCCACAAAGCATCCTTTTTTATGCCTTGGATAGAATTTTGATTTTTTCTTAAAGACTTTTATACCTAAATCTTGTGGGGTTTCTGAGTTATCTTTTTCCTCAAAGAACCGTTTAAGGGCTAGCTTCCTAGTGAATCTTTCCAGATCCACAAACGTCTCAAAATCATCTGTTTTATTTGATGGGGCAAATTTTAATCCTTTTCCTAACTAGGATTGTTCATCCTTAGAGAGCGTATAGCTACTCAGATTGAAGATATTAGTGTGGCCCAACAGATCTTGTTGATTTTTATTGTCCTCTATGTTGGCCTGATCTTTTAATTCTTCTACTGGGGAAATTATGGTACTAATTTTGTTGTGATGTTTATTTAATTTCCCTGCTCGACAACCTCTCCTCCTCCTAAAATTTTTATGGGGTTTTACGGATATTGTTTTTTCCTTCGGTCCTTGTCTAAAAAAGATCTTGTATAATGGGGTGAACTTCTTCTATCTCTATATCCTCCTTTTTCAAACCCATAACTCCCTTCATCATATTCATTTGGACCCATATTGCTTTCATGGTTCCCCTCTTGATTTTGTGTTTCTCTAAAATTGTGTCTATAAGATGTTATGAACCTTTGATTCCTTCCTGTTTTCTAGTTAGTATGAGACCTACTTCCCAGTATTTCTTTTTTGTAGTATGGGGATCTATTCGCTTCATCTTTCAATCGGCAAGTATCCCTCCAACGAGGGGAGTAGTGTCTTGATCTATCCTCCTTTTCGGTGTGATTTCTTAAGTTATAATTGGCACTTGTGTCTTGGTAATGGGAATGTTTGAATTTCATATTATCAACATTGGTCCTCTTACCATTATTTTGGTGATTCCAATTCACATCATGTGTTTTTTCTTTATTGAGGGAAATGGACATGTTCCTAACTTCTTTTACATGTGTTCCATTCACCTTATATGGATAACCTTCCTCATAATCTTTCTTATCTCTCATATATTTCTTTAATTTTTTGTTTCTAAGTTCCCTTTCATTTCTTCCTACTCTTATGGCAGTTCTTTCTACATAAGTTTTGTAGTCCTCCAATTTTTCAAACGGTTTTAAGAGAGATTCCATAATCTTAATTTCCTGTTTTACCTCTTTCAAAAGTCTCCCTTTCTCCTCAATGATGTGATTCATCAGTTTAAAAGAACATGCATTTAAAATATCACACCAAGTGTTAGTGAAAGATTCAGATTCATTACCAAAAGATGGCAATTTGTCCAACCTTAAACCTCTTGGAATTATTTGTTCTTTAACATATCTTTCAAGTGCAGATATTTACCACCACATATTTCCTTCTCTGATGAGTAATTTTTCCATTTTGCGCATTGCGCTTTCTATATTATCATCTCTCAGAGTGGTCTGATCATAGTCTGCACTAAAAATATTGTCAAGCCACCCTTGTCTCTCAGTTCTGTGTTTAAACATACTGGAGACCACTGGGTGTTTACCATGAATGAGGCTGTTACTACCCCTCCTACTGAATAAGAAGCAGCTGTTTGAAAACTGGGTGTATTTTGGTTTACAAGTCTGAAAAGATAGAGTGTTTCCCAACTGCGCTTCTAATTAATGCTGCTGATAACCTGATCGGGTTACACCTTTACCCGCAATGAAAGCAACCTGAACAAATGAACAATTCAGGCTATCTGCGCTAGAATATACCATATATAGTGTATTATTACCACTTCTATGTGGCAGATATATATGCTGCCTCTATTGGTGATAATTGAAAGTTATAGGTTAAAAACATAAACCCTTTCTTTATATTTTAATCCTCAATTTCTAGAGAATACTATTCAGTGCAATATCACACTCCCGTTGTGACACAGTAACAATTATATAACCACACAGGTGTTACAATGTTTCCCCTTTCTGTCTAAGTCTGGCTGTTGATGCAGAAAATTTTTTTCTGATAAGGATACAGTGTGTTAATATTATAAAGAGCATATATAAATATATTGATGAGAATCTACTTTTCATTAATCTTTAAAGTGTTATATTCATCGTAAGTTTGAGATTATAAAGTATACTAACCAAATATAGAAAAGAAGTATTGATCCATCCATCATTCCATAATATTTAAATGGAAACTTTGTATAATTAACAAAAACAATTGTTGAATCCAACATAACTCCTTAAAAAATAAACCGGAAATGCAAATTTTGTAAGGAAATATAACTATTAGAAACGAGGAAGGAAAGAAGAACTCAGTCTAAACGTAGATGGAAAGCTATGCCCCGGAGATAATCCATACACGGGACAATTCCTAGCTGGTCAACACATCTCAGGATTGCTTCTTCCCTGGTTTTTAATTCCCGCTTCGTTGGGGTTCTCAGGACATTGGCATTTATTTTTTCCAGGAGTGTAGTTGTTACCTGCTGTTCTTTGTAAAAACATTCGATAACACGATAAACTCCTAATTTCTTTTCGCCAAGGATGGTATTCCATCTTTTATGCCATCCTTCCAACTTGTTCTGGGTTCTTGGAACGCCTACAAGGATATTTTCATGTACTGACCATATATTTGGTGGAAATAGTGGGTGAGATCTGGTCTGACTTCGTGCTGTTCTAATACGACCTAATATGTAAGTCTCCTCAAAATAAGTGACTAATGGTGCGGCATTAGGGGGCATTTTATCTTTTCATTCTTCAAATGCTGCAGGAATATCTCCAGATGGGAGAAAAGCAAGGGCTTGCAGGTGCCTCAGTAGCATAGAAAATTCCATGTCTTTGCCATATTGGGTGGCAAGTCCTGTGGATTGTAATGTGCGCCAAATGTTTTGACCAAAATGGAATAAACAGCATTTGTGAATGCTGGAAGGGAAAACACGTTTGCATGCTTGGATAGCAGAATTTTCAAAGTCTGTAACAATATACATAGGTGCAAATTCTAAATCAAATTGTCCACCATATTCCTGCAAATCTTCCCGAAGGCGGACATAGCAGTCCTCAGTCTTACTACTTAACAATGCGTAGACTAGAGGCAAAAAACGCTGTGTTTGCTCATCAGTGCCAACCAGAGCGTGAATGGAATATATCTGTCGAAATAGGGTGGGACAAGTTTTGAATGTTCCATCCATCACCCAGTATGAGGCCTCATGCAGCTTTTTTACATTCTCCTCTGTAGTAAAGAGCAAGGGTGGTCATTCCGAGTTGTTCGCTCGCAAGCTGATTTTAGCAGATTTACTCACGCTAAGTCGCCGCCTACTGGGAGTGAATCTTAGCTTCTTAAAATTGCGAACGATGTATTCGAAATATTGCGATTAGCACACTTCTTAGCAGTTTCAGAGTAGCTTCAGACTTACTCGGCATCTGCGAACAGTTCAGTGCTTGTCGTTCCTGGTTTGACGTCACAAACACACCCAGCGTTCGCCCAGACACTCCCCCGTTTCTACGGCCACTCCTGCGTTTTTTCCGGAAACTGTAGCGTTTTTTCCCACACGCCCATAAAACGTCCTGTTTCTGCCCAGAAACACCCATTTCCTGTCAATCACATTACGATCGCCAGAGCGAAGAAAAAGCCGTGAGTAAAAATACTATCTTCATAGCAAAATTACTTGGCGCAGTCGCAGTGCGAACATTGCGTATGCGCACTAAGCGGAAAATTGCTGCGATGCGATAAAAAATACAGAGCGAACAACTCAGCATGAGGGCCAATGTTCTTTCATTATGAAAAACACTGTCCTTCACTAGAAATTCAACCTCATTTAGAAAGGCTAGATTTTGAGGGACATCTATCTCCTCCAAGGTACTGGGCTCAATAGGGAAATCATCTCGCCTTGCCCTTTTGACCATTTGACGGAGGGCATCCCTGTTTGGCAGATATGCTGCACTTGTCGATGGCATCCGAGACGTTACCTGTTGGATGATTTGTGCAGGGGGATCATTACTTTGCTTTGCCCGTTCTTTAATACATGCTTTCGCGATGTTGATCACCGTTTTTTCGGGTCGTGGAGGATGGTTATGGTCTCCATGGGTATTCAATATGTGCTGTCCATTAACAATGGTGGTCTTCGCAAAACAAGGACAATAGCTTGTCTTGCGCTCTGTGCAGTGCCAGTACACTACATCAAGATGCTGCTTATTCTTTGCGAGAAGGTATCCGTCAAGTTTAAGAGCATTCCTCGATGAGAAGGAACCAGGATACATTCCGTTTGATTAGCCATTGTAGATCACTTGAAATGTTTAAATCTTCCCAAATCTTAAATACAATAGATGTGGCTGATGGTTTGTTAGCTAAAGGTTTTATACACTTTAAGATGGGAGTGTTTAGAAAAAAAAAATTCTGGCCAATCACTGTGCTTCTTCAATATTTAAATAAAATAACCTTGTGATAGTTAACTTTAAATAAAATAACCTTGTGAACTTTAAGTTTGGAATGAGTCACGGGGTTCATTGACAATGATTTATAGCAGACACTTTGACGCCAGTAACAAACTTTATATGAACCTGTATGATAAAGAGGCCTAAGTGCTTTCTTTAAATTTCATTGAATACTGTACTTATGATGTAGAAAAAATATAAGGTTTATTATGAAACATGGATAACAGAATTATGGGTAAAGGTGTGGGGGGCATTTTGGCACCTGTAGTGCCACGGGCAAGGATGCTGGTCGCCTCCGCTAGATTAGCGGGTGACGGACTGGTGTGGGCGGCAGCGTCTAGTAGACGGCTGTGGATAGCGGGGTTGCGGTGGACCGTTGGAGGGAGGGGTGATGAACTGAATATATGGGCGCGGTTGGCTAGGTGGACGATAGTGTCAGCTGTAGTCGAATGTCGATCATTTGTACTATCGAAGCGGAGTATAATCTGACAAATGTTGGTGTCGATGTATTGTGGTTCGATCTAATTTATTCCGCTGTTACAGTTGTAGATCATTTATTCAGTCAATTGTTACGTTTGTCGATCAGGTAATTTGTCGATGTATATTTTTGTCTATCTGATGTATGTCTGTGTCCGACTGTCTGACATATGTTTGGTCGATAAAAATGAATGTCGATCATATGCATTGATTGATCTAATGTGTAGTCTGTCGGGTAATGTGTCGATGATTTATTTTCCGATTATTTGTCCAGTCGATGCTAGTTTTTGACGATCATGTTTGTGTCGATCTAACATATTATCTATTTATAGTCAGTCGATGTTTGTATTGTAGATTTTGTGCCACGTAGATGTTTAATTATGTCGATCATATGTTTGTTGCACTATTGTTTTTCTTTTTTCGGATTTGCCGATGTGGTGATGCTGTCGATGAGTGCGATGTCGATCTTGGTTTTCAGTCGATCATTTGATTGTCGATCATTCGTCGTTCGATTAAGTGGTGTCGACCTTTGGATTGTCGATCTAGTGTAGGTAGATAAACTGACCGGATACCGACTTAATTAGTAGCTCAGTTATTTTGATTTAACCATCCGTGTCGAAGCCTGAATATCACTAAAACCTGCACTGTTGGTGTGCCTTGAGGACCGCGGTTGGGAATGCCTGTCCTAGTCTATAGAGGATGGTGGGGTCCACTTCAGTGCCATGGGGTATAGATGGTTCTGCAGGAGCCATGGGCACTTTAAGACTTTTCAAGGGTGTGAACTCGCTCCTCCCTCTATGCCCCTCCTCCAGACCTCAGTATAGGAACTGTGCCCAGGGAGACGGACATTTCGAGGAAAGGATTTACTTTTAAATTAATGGTGAGATTCATACCAGCTCACACCTCAACCATGCCGCACAACATGGCTTTCAACACAACACATGCCAACGGGCATGAACACTTTTGCAGCAACACAACACTTGTGTAACTACAAAACTAACAACTGCAGGTAAAGTACGCACTGGGTTGGGTGCCCAGCATCCTCAACGGACTAGGAGAAAAGGATTTACCGGTAGGTATTAAAATCCTGTTTCTTCATACGTCCTAGAGGATGCTGGGGTCCACTTCAGTACCATGGGGTTATACCAAATCTCCAGTACGGGTGGGAGAGTGCAGATGATCAAAAAGGGTTGAGATTACCTAAAGGATAAAAAAAAGGGGCAGACTAGATGGGCCAAGTGGTTCTTATCTGCCGTCAAACTCTATGATTCTATGTTTCTATGATGACCCTGCAGCACCGATTGACCAAACTTGAGGTCCTCATCGGCCAAGGTGTCAAACTTATAAAACTTTGCAAACGTGTTTGCCCCTGACCAAGTAGCTGCTCGGCAAAGCTGTAACGCCGAGATCACCCGGGCAGCCACCCAGGATGAGCCCACCTTTCTAGTAGAATGGGCATTTACCGACTTCGGTATCGGCAATCCTGCCGTGGAATGAGCGTGCTGAATCGTCCCTCTGATCCAGTGCGCAATGGTCTGCTTAGAAGCAGGACACCCAATCATGTTGGGAGCATACAGGACAAACAGAGCCTCAGTTTTTCGTATCCTAGCTGTTCTTGCGACATAAATTTTCAAAGCTCTAACCACATCCAGAGACTTTGACACAGTGAAAGTGTCAGTAGCCACTGGCACCACAATAGGCTGGTTTATATGGAAAGACGAAACCACCTTCGGAAAAAATTGTTGTCGAGTTCTCCACTCTGCCCAATCTTCATGGAAGATCAGGTAAGGACTCTTGTGAGTCAAGGCCGCCAACTCAGACACCCGCCTTGCGGATGCCAAGGCCAAGAGCATTACCACTTTCCAAGTGAGAAACTTCAATTTTATCTCCTGCAGAGGTTCAAACCAATCTGATTGAAGGAACTGCAACCCCACATTAAGGTCCCAAGGTGCCACCGGAGACACAAATGGAGGTTGGATGTGCAGCATCCCTTTCACGACCGTCTGAACTTCTGGAAGGGAGGCCAATTGTTTTTGTAAGAAAACTAACAAGGCCAAAATCTGAACCTTGATTGAACCCAATCTTAGGCCCATATCCACACCTGCCTGCAGAAAATGGAGAAACGTCCCAACTGAAACTCTTCCGTAGGAGCCTTCTTGGATTCACACCATGACACATATTTTCTCCAAATATGGTGGTAATGTTTAAACGTTACTCCTTTCCTGGCCTGAACAAGAGTGGGAATGACTTCCGTAGGAATCCCCTTTCGGGCTAGGAACCCGGCGCTCAACAGCCATGCCGTCAAACGTAGCCACGGTAAGTCTTGATACATGCACAGCCCCTGCTGCAGCAGGTCCTCGTGAGGAGGAAGAGGCCGAGGATCATCCATGAGCAACTGCTGAAGATCTGGATACCAAGCCCTCCTTGGCCAGTCTGGGGCAATGAGGATTAGTCGAACCCTTGTTATTCTTATTATTTTGAGAACTTTTGGTATTACTGGAAGAGGAGGGAAGACATATACCAACCGAAACACCAACTGGGTCATCAGTGCATCCACTGCTACTGCTTGAGGGTCTCTCGACCTGAAACAATATCTCTGAAGCTTCTTGTTGAGACGAGATGCCATCATGTCTACTTGAGGGACTCCCCAAAGACTTGTCACCTCTGCGAAGACTTCTTGGTGAAGGCCCCACTCCCCTGGTTGGAGATAGTGTCTGCTGAGGGAGTCTGCTTCCCAGTTGTCCACTCCCGGAATGAAAATTGCCGACAAAGCTCTTGCATGTCTTTCTGCCCAGAGGAGGATCTTTGTCACCTCTGCCATTGCCGCTCTGCTTTTCGTTCCGCCTTGATGGTTTATGTATGCGACTGCTGTTACATTGTCTGACTGGATCTGCACTGGCTGATCTTGTAGAAGGCCGTTGTAAATGGCTCTCAATTCCAGAACGTTTATGTGAAGACAGGATTCCTGACTTGACCATTTTCCTTGGAAACTCTTTCCTAGTGTGACTGCACCCCAGCCTTAGAGACTTGCATCTGTGGTTACTAGGACACAGTCCTGAATCTCGAACCTGCGACCCTCTAGTAGGTGAGAACAGTGCAGCCACCACAGGAGCGAAATCCTGGCTTCGGAGGACAGGATTATCCTCTGGTGCATGTGTAGGTGGGATCCGGATCACTTGTCTAACAGATCCCATTGGAATACTCTGGCATGGAATCTGGAAAACTGTATGGCCTCGTAGGCCGCTACCATCTTTCCCAACAACCAAATGCATTGATGTATCGACACTCTCGTCAGTTTCAAAACTTGTTTGACCATTTTCTGGATCTTTTTCAACTGGAAGAAATACCCGCTGAACTTCTGTGTCAAGTATCTTCCCTAGAAAAGACAATCTTGTCGTTGGTTCCAACTGCGACTTTGGAAAATTCAAAATCCAACCATGTTGTTGGAGCACTGACAGGGAGAGTGCAATATTCTGCACCAACCATTCCTTGGATCTCGCTTTTATCAGGAGTTCGTCCAGGTAAGGAATTATATTGACTCCTTGTTGTCGAAGGAGGACTATTATCTCTGCCATCACCTTCGTGAACACCCTCGGTGCCGTGGAGAGTCCGAACAGCAATGTCTGAAACTGGTAATGGCAATCCTGTACTGCGAACCTCAGATAAACCTGATGTGGAGGATAAATGGGAACATGTAAGTAGGCATCTTTTATGTCTACCGACACCATGACATCTCCTTCCTCCAGACTGGAAATCACTGCCCTCAGAGATTCCATCTTGAACTTGAACCTTTTCAGGTAGAGATTCAGAGATTTCAGGATTGGAATTGGTTTGACTGAGACGTCCGGCTTCGGAACTATGAAGAGGCTTGACTAAAAACCTAATTTCTGTATTGCAGCCTTTACTACTTCTCTGGAAGAGAAGCTGGTAAGGTCGATTTGAAAAATCGGCATAGGGGGACGTCTTGAAACTCCAGCTTGTATCCATGGGCCCAGGCCAGATTGAGCCCAGATCTGACTGAAAAGTTTCAGACGTGCTCTCACCCGAGCGGACTCCCGCAAGGGAGACCCAGCATCATGCTGCAGATTTGGCAGAAGCAGGGGTGGACTCCTGCTCCTGCGATCCAGGAGACGCTGCTGACTTTTTTTCCTCGTCCTCTCACTCTACCTGTAAAGGGGGAACCTTTGGCCTTTTTGTATTTGTTGGGCCAAAAGGACTGCATCTGAGTTATGTCTTTTTCGCCGGTGCAGGAGCATAAGGCAAGAATGTCGACTTACCTTCGGTAGCCGCAGAGACCAACGCATCCAGCCCATCTCCAAACAAGGCTTCACCTTTATACTGGAGAGCCTCCATATTTCTTTTGAATCTGCGCTTGCATTCCACGGCGAATCCACAACGCCCTCCGAGCCGAGACTGCCATGGTAGCAGCTCTTGAACCAAAAAGACCAATATCCTTCAACCTAACTTTAGGAGAATCTCGTCTCTATTTATCGTATCAATTTCAGATGACAAGTTATCTGACCATTTTTTTCGATAGCCCTACTCACCCACACGCAAGCAATGGTGGGCCTGAGCAGTGTACCATTGGCCACAGATTTTAACGTAGTCTCCAACTTGCAGTCTGCCGGCTCCATTAGTGAAGCCGTCCCAGGTGCAGGGAGAATCACCTTTTTTGTTAACCGTGACAGGGCACTGTCTAAAACAGGGGATGACTCCCACCTTTTCCTGTCCTCTGCCGGGAAAGGAAAAGCTACCTGAATCCTTTTGGGAATCTGAAATTTCTTTTCAGGGTTTGCCCAAGTTCCCTCAAAGAGAGTATTTAGCTCGTGAGGAGGGAAGGCTAGATTCATTTTCTTTTCTTTATAAAAATAAGCCTCCTGAGGTACAGGAGGGGCTTCAGTAACTTCCAAAACCTCCGTTATAGCAACAATAATATATTGAATGCTTTTTGACAATTTAGGATCTATTTCTCTGGGATCACTAGTGTCGACACAGGAATCAGAACCCGTGTTGGTATCAGTTGTACTATTTCTGCAAATGGTCTTTTATGTGACCCAGAGGGGTCGCCTGCGGATGAAAAAGCAGAACCACTAAAAATCACATCTTCCACTGATTTTCTCGTTTTCTGCATGAGACTCAGACTTATTTAATCTCTTACTGATATGATTCACAGTATCACGTAATTCTTTCACCCAGGCTCATGGTGTGCCGGCAGCGCCACCACATTACAACTGTGTCCCCATAATGGTTCCCTCAGGGGAAGAGCTCCCTGCCTCAGACATGTCACACACGTGCACACCACACCACAGACACTCCGAGACTTATAGGGGACAGACCCACAGTAAAATCTGTCAGGACACCGATAGGAATTGCCAGTTCACAACCCAGCACCAGCAATAAAATGTCTGTGAAACACAAAATGCCCACAGACCTGCAGCGCTTTTATAATGATAACACAATGTATAGCACCAAATTTCACTGTACCCTCCATTTTGCACCCTGATACTTGGTTCAGCAGTGGAGGACCAGCATTCTTATCTGCATCCTGGAAGGAGAGAAAATGACGCGGAGCAGTGTGCTGGCTGACTGAGGAAGCCCCGCCCCCGTTATGGCACATTTTTCCTCAGACTTTTTGCTATTTATACTGGCGGGGGTAGGACTGTGCCTCAGCAACTTATGCCCCTTATCTGCTAGTTTTACTAGGTTTCATGCTGCCCAGTGCACCCCCCCACGCCCTGCAGTGCCTGAGTGTGATGGGTAGCATGGCGCGCAGCATTCCCGCCCGCTGCGCGGTACCTTTTAGCCATCATGATGACTGAAGATCCTTTTCTTCTTACACTCACCTGTCTTCTGGCTCTGTAAGGGGGTGGCGGCGAGCTGGGGGAGTGAGCAGAGAACCGCAGCTAGCTTTAATTACCCTTCAGGAGCTAGTGGTGTCCTGTCAGCCAGGAGCAGAGCCATGAAACTATTCAGGAAGTTGGTTCCTACTTCTGCCCCCTAAGTGCCACGAAGCAGGGAGACTGTTGCCAGCAGTCCTCCCTGAAAATAAAAAACCTAACATGTCTTTCAGAGAAACTCAGTAGAGCTCCCCTGGAGTGCATCTAGTCTGCCTGGGCACATTTTCTAAACTGAGGTCTGGAGGAGGGGCATAGAGGGAGGAGCCAGTTCACACCCTTGAAAAGTCTTAAAGTGCCCATGGCTCCTACGGAACCATCTATACCCCATGGTACTGAAGTGAACCCCAGTATCCTCTAGGACGTATGAGAAAGTCCTAGGAGCTCCCCTAGCTGTGACCGGCTTCACTGGGCACATTTTCTAAACTGAGTCTGGTAGGGGCATAGAGGGAGAAGCCAGCCCACACTATTAAACTCTTAGTGCCCATGGCCCCTAAGAGACCCATCTATACCCCATGGTACTAAATGGAACCCCAGCATCCTCTCGGACGTAAGAGAAATAAAAAGACTTCACGGAAATCTTTTGTTTTTAAACAACTTTATTTCATATCTTTAATACACATTTTTTTGTCTAGCTATATGGGGAGGGCCGGGACCATTTTCCAGGGGCTGCGTGATGTCACATCTGCATTCATCTTTAACCCCCGATAAACTTCCAGAGTGCACATTATCTTTTCCTCATTTTTTGCAAGTTACTACAAATGATATGAGATCGGTAGCAGCACTACTTTCAGTATTATTACACAGAACACACATAAAGGCTGACACAGCAAATAACAGTAACACATACAAGGGATTAATTAGAAATAAGGAAGCATAATCATCATTAGGCCTAATTATCAACTGATTCTGTGCGGGACACATACACCTCTTTACTGCCTCCAGCAGCCCCTGGTACTGCACTGTGACCATCTGCCCTGTCTACCCCCACTCGCCATGTCTCCCCCACTACTGCCACCCGCCCTGTCTCCCCCCACTAATGCCACCGCCCTGTCTCCTCCCCCTACTGCCACCCACTCTGTCTCCCCCCACTACTGCCACCCTCCCTGTCTCCCCACACTACTGCCACCCTCCCTGTCTCCCCCACTACTGCCACCCACCCTGTCTCACTACTTCCACCCGCCCGGTCTCTTCCCACTACTGCCACCTGCCCTATCTCCCCCAACCTGTCTTTCCCCCCACTACTGTCAACTACCTTGTCTCCCCTACTGTTCACCACCCTGTGCCCCCCCTCTTCCACCTCAGCACTGCTTGGTGACAATATTACCCACAGACAGTACTTCCGGCAGCCTCCGCTACAGCAATAGTGCCACCACCCTGTCTCCCCCCCCCCCCCCTGATATTTCAGAACTTCTTGGGGATTCTTGGTACTGGTGGTAACAGTCCTTCATCTGCAGACGGAAGAAACCAGGCAGTAAGGAGGCAGAAGCTGCTTCTGGTTCCATGGACCCTGGTCATGTAGGGATGGGAGAGTCAGTAAGATTATGTAAGTCATCATCTTACAGGCAGCCGGTGAAGGGAGAAGAGAATGGGTGTTATGTGGCAGGAACGGGCCGGTTAGATATGACTGGCTGCTGCATTCTGTACAAGCCACAAGTGGTGCAATTCTTTTGCTGGGAGACCCAGGTAGAGGACATTGCAGTAGTCTATGCATGATGATACAAGTGCATGTATGACTGTAGGTAGATCTTCTGAGGGAATAAAGTGCTGGAGTCTGGCTATGTTCCTCAGATGAGGATCTGATTGTGGATGATACCTGATATCTAAGTGTCACTCCACCATCCAGGACACCAAGATTCCACATGATCAGCATTTTGTAACTCTGAACCCACAAGCATAAGTCTGGTTGGTTTGCAAAGCTGAGCTGTAGCCCTGCCTTTTGTTGGTGGGCTTCTACCATAAGGACCTGTTTCACCAGGACTGAGTCACAGCCAACTGGCATCACCCACACATGGAGCTCAGCTAGACAACCATTTAGGATTGGTACTGGGTTCTCAGTATCCGGAGCAAAAGACAAGTCATCTGCATAGCAGTGGTAGATAAGGGCATGACATCTGATTATATCACCCAGTTGTAGCATGTATATTGCAAAAAGCATAGGAGATAAGAACCTTGAAGAACAATGCATGGCAATGTTAAGTATACTCCAGAAGAGTACAATAGTTTCCAAGTGATGTCTATTGTGCTGATTTATTTCACAGAGGATGGAAATGGCCACTCACCTGTGTGATTTCGCTGATGTGTAACAAGTTGTGATTTCCGTATAAAACATTTCCCACACTCAGAGCAAGAAAATGGCTTCTCACCTGTGTGACTTCTCTGATGTGTAATAAGATATGATTTCTGTGCAAAATATTTCCCACACTCAGAACAGGAATATGGCTTCTCACCTGTGTGACTTCTCTGATGTGTAATAAGATATGATTTCTGTGCAAAATATTTCCCACACTCAGAACAGGAATATGGCTTCTCACCTGTGTGACTTCTCTGATGTATAACAAGATCTGATTTGTGTGCAAAACATTTCCCACACTCAGAACATGGAAATGGCTTCTCATCTGTGTGACTTCTGTGATGTTCAACAAGTACTGATTTCCGTGCAAAACATTTCCCACACTCAGAACATGAAAATGGCCTCTCACCTGTGTGACTTCTCTGATGTCTAACAAGATGCGATTTGTTTGTAAAACATTTCCTACACTCAGAACATGGAAATGGCCTTTCTCCTGTGTGACTTCCCTGATGTATAACAAGTTGTGATTTCTGGATAAAACATTTCCCACACTCAGAACATTGAAATGGCTTCTCACCTGTGTGAATTCTTTGATGTGTAACAAGATGTGATTTGTGTTGAAAACATTTCCCACACTCAGAACATGGAAATGGATTCTCACCTGTGTGACTTCGCAGATGTATAACAAGTAGTGATTTCCAGGAAAAACATTTCCCACACTCAGAGCAAGAAAACGGCTTCTCACCTGTGTGACTTCTCTGATGATTAACAAGATCTGATTTGATTGCAAAACATTTCCCACACTCAAAACATGGAAATGGCTTTGCACCTGTGTGACTTCTGTGATGTTTAACAAGGTCTGATTTATGTGCAAAACATTTCCCACACTCAGTACATGGAAATGGCTTCTCACCTGTGTGACTTTTCTGATGTATAACAAGTTCTGATTTCTGTGCAAAACATTTCCCACACTCAGAACATGGAAATGGCTTCTCACCTGTGTGACTTTGCTGATGTCTAACAAGATGTAATTTCCGTGCAAAACATTTCTCACACTCAGAACATGGAAATGGCTTCTCACCTGTGTGAATTTGCTGGTGTGTAACCAGATTTGATTTCCATGCAAAACATTTCTCACACTCAGAACATGGAAATGGCTTCTCACCTGTGTGTCTTCTCTGATGTGTAACAAGAGCTGATTTGCATGTAAAATATTTCCCACACTCAGAACATGGAAATGGCCTCTCACCTGCCTTAGCTGGCTGATGAAGCTTTGTGTTCTGTGTAAAACATTTGGCATCTATAGAACATGGAAACACTGTATCTACTGTTAGAGCTGTAACAGATGTACCAATATAAGCGTGATCAGGAGAACATTTCCCAGGATCAGGGGGATCAGCTGATAGACCTGGATGAATAATTGGGGTAATGGGGTTAGCTCCTGGATAATCCTGTCTACTGTCATTATCGGTTATTTCAGAATCCAGGGATAACATTAGATGTTCTTCTGAGATATTCCTGCTTGTGTGTCCCTCTGCTGGAAATAAAATACATTATGGAAATGTGTCAATTTCTGTAACAATATTAATCTTGTAAACAATAGGAGAAGACGACTCTCTGGGACACATTTAAATGTAAATGTGTGTGTATAATAAAACATAACTTTTAATGAAGGCTTTATAATATTATGTCTCAGACTATCATTGTGTCCACCCTTCTGAGAACACTCACAATAACAAATGTAATATTATAATAAGACTTAGATATATCTCTCTCTTGTACTGGCAACTAACCATGAAGTATAAAATAAGATTTTACTTACCGGTAAATCTATTTCTCGTAGTCCGTAGTGGATGCTGGGGATTCCGTAAGGACCATGGGGATAGACGGCTCCACAGGAGACATGGGCACTTTAAGAAAGAATTTAGGTTCTGGTGTGCACTGGCTCCTCCCTCTATGCCCCTCCTCCAGACCTCAGTTAGAGAAACTGTGCCCAGAAGAGCTGACAGTACAAGGAAAGGATTTTGATAATTCAGGGCAAGATTCATACCAGCCACACCAATCACACCGTATAACACGTGATAACAACCAGTTAACAGTATGACAAAAAACAGAGCATCAGGTCAAACCCAGATGCAACCATAACTCAACCCTTATTGAAACAATAACTATATACAAGTCTTGCAGAAAAGTCCGCACTTGGGACGGGCGCCCAGCATCCACTACAGACTACGAGAAATAGATTTACCGGTAGGTAAAATCTTATTTTCTCTAACGTCCTAGTGGATGCTGGGGACTCCGTAAGGACCATGGGGATTATACCAAAGCTCCCAAACGGGCGGGAGAGTGCAGATGACTCTGCAGCACCAATTGAGCAAACAAAAGGTCCTGCTCAGCCAGGGTATCAAACTTGTAGAACTTTGCAAAAGTATTTGAACCTGACCAAGTAGCCGCTTGGCAAAGTTGTAATGCAGAGACCCCTCGGGCAGCCGCCCAAGAAGAGCCCACCTTCCTAGTGGAATGGGCCTTAACTGATTTTGGCAGCGGTAATCCAGCCGCCAAATGAGCCTGCTGAATCGTGTTACAGATCCAGCGAGCAATAGTTTGCTTTGATGCAGGAGCACCCAGCTTGTTGGATGCATACAGGATAAACAACGACTCTGTTTTCCTGACCCTAGCCATTCTGGCTACATAAAGCTTCAAAGCCCTGACCATAACAAGCAACTCGGAATCCTCCAAGTCACTAGTAGCCACAGGCACGACAATAGGTTGATTCATATGAAAAGATGAAACCACTTTTGGCAGAAATTGTGGACGGGTCTGCAATTCTGCTCTATCCATATGGAAAACCAGATAGGGGCTTTTATGTGACAAAGCCGCCAACTCTGACACGCGCCTGGCCGAAGCCAAGGCTAATAGCATGACCACCTTCCACGCGAGATATTTCAACTCCACCAATTTAAGTGGTTCAAACCAGTGGGATTTCAAGAAGCCTAACACCACGTTAAGATCCCAAGGTGACACTGGAGGCACAAAAGGAGGCTGAATATGCAGCACTCCCTTTACAAACGTCCGGTAGAGAAGCCAATTCCTTTTGAAAGAAAATGGATAGGGCCGAAATCTGGACTTTAATGGAGACCAATTTTAGGCCCAAATTCACTCCGGACTGTAGGAAGTGAAGGAAATGGCCCAGCTGGAATTCCTCTGTAGGAGCATTCCTGGCCTCACACGAAGAAACATATTTTCGCGATATTTGGTGATAATGTTTAGATGTCACGTCCTTCCTAGCCTTTATCAGCGTAGGAATGACCTCATCCGGAATGCCCTTTTCAGCTAGGATCCGGCATTCAACCGCCATGCCGTCAAACGCAGCCGCGGTAAGTCTTGGAACAGACAGGGCCGCTGTTGCAACAGATCCTGTCTTAGAGGAAGAGGCCACGGGTCCTCTGTGAGAATTTCCAGCAGATCCGGATACCAGGTCCTTCGTAGCCAATCTGGAACAATAAGAATTGTTCTCACTCCTCTTTTTCTTATTATTCTCAACACCTTGGGTATGAGAGGAAGAGGAGGAAACACATAGACCGACTGGAACACCCACGGTGTAACCAGGGCATCTACAGCTACCGCCTGAAGGTCTTTTGATCTGGCACAATACCTCTGTAGCTTTTTGTTGAGGCGGGACGCCATCATGTCTATCTTTGGCAGTCCCCACTGACTTGCAATCTGTGCGAAGACCTCCTGATGAAGTCCCTACTCCCAGGATCAGGGGGATCAGCTGATAGAGCTGGATGTATAATTGGGGTAATAGGATTAGCTCCTGGAGAATCCTGTATACTGTCATTATCTCTTATTTCACAATCCGGGGATAACATTAGATGTCCTTCTGAGATGTTCCTGCTTGTGTGTCCCTCTGCTGGAAATAAAATACATTATGGAAATGTGTCAATTTCTGTAACAATATTAATCTTGTAAACAATAGGAGAAGACGACTCTCTGGGACACTTAATTGTAAATGTGTGTGTATAATAAAACATAACTTTTAATGAAGGCTTTATAATATTGCGTCTCAGACTATCATTGTGTCCACCCTCCTGAGAACACTCACAATAACAAATGTAATATTATAATAAGACTTAGATATATCTCTCTCTTGTACTGGCAACTAACCATGAAGTATAAAATAAGATTTTACTTACCGGTAAATCTATTTCTCGTAGTCCGTAGTGGATGCTGGGGATTCCGTAAGGACCATGGGGATAGACGGCTCCACAGGAGACATGGGCACGTTAAGAAAGAATTTAGGTTCTGGTGTGCACTGGCTCCTCCCTCTATGCCCCTCCTCCAGACCTCAGTTAGAGAAACTGTGCCCAGAAGAGCTGACAGTACAAGGAAAGGATTTTGATAATTCAGGGCAAGATTCATACCAGCCACACCAATCACACCGTATAACACGTGATAACAACCAGTTAACAGTATGACAAAAAACAGAGCATCAGGTCAAACCCAGATGCAACCATAACTCAACCCTTATTGAAACAATAACTATATACAAGTCTTGCAGAAAAGTCCGCACTTGGGACGGGCGCCCAGCATCCACTACGGACTACGAGAAATAGATTTACCGGTAGGTAAAATCTTATTTTCTCTAACGTCCTAGTGGATGCTGGGGACTCCGTAAGGACCATGGGGATTATACCAAAGCTCCCAAACGGGCGGGAGAGTGCAGATGACTCTGCAGCACCGATTGAGCAAACAAAAGGTCCTGCTCAGCCAGGGTATCAAACTTGTAGAACTTTGCAAAAGTATTTGAACCTGACCAAGAAGCCGCTTGGCAAAATTGTAATGCAGAGACCCTTCGGGCAGCCGCCCAAGAAGAACCCACCTTCCTAGTGAAATGGGCCTTAACTGATTTTGGCAGCGGTAAGCCAGCCGCCAAATGAGCCTGCTGAATCGTGTTACAAATCCAACGAGCAGTAGTTTGCTTTGATGCAGG
Source organism: Pseudophryne corroboree (assembly GCF_028390025.1). Taxonomy (NCBI): domain Eukaryota; kingdom Metazoa; phylum Chordata; class Amphibia; order Anura; family Myobatrachidae; genus Pseudophryne; species Pseudophryne corroboree. Next base: position 1,296,730 of record NW_026967503.1, on the reverse strand, counting down.
AGCACCCAGCTTGTTGGATGCATACAGGATAAACAACGACTCTGTTTTCCTGACCCTAGCCATTCTGGCTACATAAACCTTCAAAGCCCTGACCACAACAAGCAACTCGGAATCCTCCAAGTCACTAGTAGCCACAGGCACGACAATAGGTTGATTTATATGAAAAGATGAAACCACTATTGGCAGAAATTTTGGACGGGTCCGCAATTCTGCTCTATCCATATGGAAAACCAGATAGGGGCTTTTATGTGACAAAGCCGCCAACTCTGACACGCGCCTGGCCGAAGCCAAGGCTAATAGCATGACCACCTTCCACGCGAGATATTTCAACTCCACCAATTTAAGTGGTTCAAACCAGTGGGATTTCAAGAAGCCTAACACCACGTTAAGATCCCAAGGTGACACTGGAGGCACAAAAGGAGGCTGAATATACAGCACTCCCTTTACAAACGTCTGGATTTCCGGTAGAGAAGCCAATTCCTTTTGAAAGAAAATGGATAGGGCCGCAATCTGGACTTTAATGGAGACCAATTTTAGGCCCAAATTCACTCCGGACTGTAGGAAGTGAAGGAAATGGCCCAGCTGGAATTCCTCCGTAGGAGCATTCCTGGCCTCAGATACATATTTTCGCCATATTCGGTGATGTTTAGATGTCACGTCCTTCCTAGCCTTTATCAGCGTAGGAAGGACCTCATCCGGAATGCCCTTTTCAGCTAGGATCCGGCATTCAACTGCCATGCCGTCAAACGCAGCCGCTGTAAGTCTTGGAACAGACAGGGCCCCTGTTGCAACAGATCCTGTCTTAGAGGAAGAGGCCACGGGTCCTCTGTGAGCATTTCCAGCAGATCCGGATACCAGGTCCTTCGTAGCCAATCTGGAACAATAAGAATTGTTCTCACTCCTCTTTTTCTTATTATTCTCAACACCTTGGGTATGAGAGGAAGAGGAGGAAACATATAGACCGACTGGAACACCCACGGTGTAACCAGGGCATCTACAGCTACCGCCTGAGGGTCTTTTGATCTGGCGCAATACCTCTGTAGCTTTTTGTTGAGGCGGGACGCCATCATGTCTATCTGGGGCAGTCCCCACTGACTTGCAATCTGTGCGAAGACCTCCTGATGAAGTCCCTACTCTCTCGGGTGGAGGTCGTGTCTGCTGAGGAAGTCTGCTTCCCAGTTGTCCACTCCCGGGATGAACACCGCCGACAGTGCGCTTACGTGATTCTCCGCCCAGCGAAGAATTCTGGAGGCTTCCACCATCGCCACTCTGCTCCTTGTGCTGCCTTATCGGTTTACATGCGCTACTGCGGTGATGTCCGACTGAATCAGAACCGGTTGGTCGCGAAGCAAGTTCTCCGCTTAACGCAGGGCGTTGTATATGGCCCTTAGTTCCAGGATGTTGATGTGAAGGCAAGTCTCTTGACTTGACCACAGCCCTTGGAAATTTCTTCCCTGTGTGACTGCTCCCCACCCTCGGAGGCTTGCTTCCGTGGTCACCAGGACCTAGTCTTGAATGCTGAATCTGCAGCCCTCCAGAAGGCGAGCACTCTGCAGCCACCACAGGAGTGACACCCTGGCCCTGGGGGATAGGGTGATTAACCGATGCATCCGATGATGTGATCCGGACCACTTGTCCAGTAAGTCCCAATGTAAGGTCCTCGTATGGAACCTGCCGAAGGGAATGGCCTCGAATTATGCCACCCTCCTTCCCAGGACTTGAGTGCAGTGATGCACTGACACCTGTTTTGATTTTAATAGATTCCTGACCAGTGTCACGAGCTCCTGAGCTCTCTCTATCGGAAGATAACCCTTTTCTGGTCTGTATCTAAGATCATGCCTAGGAGAAGCAGATGAGCTGTAAGAACCCACTGCGACTTTGGAATATATAGAATCCAGCCGTGTTGCCGTTTCACTTCCAGAGAAAGTGTTCAGCAACTGCTCTCTTGATCTCGCTTTTATGAGATCGTCCAAGTACGTGATAATAGTGACACCTTGCTTCCGCAGGAGCAACATCATTTCCGCCATTACCTTGGTGAATAGTCTCAAGGCCGTGGAGAGACAAAAAACGGCAACGTCTGAAATCGGTAATGACCATCCCGTACCGCAATTCTGAGGTACGCCCTGATGAGGTGGATAAATGGGGACAAGAAGGTGTGCATCCTTTATGTCCCGAGTCACCATTAAATCTCCCCCTTTCAGGCTTGCAATAACCGCTCTTAGCGATTCCATCTTGAACTTGAAACCTTTCAGGTATATGTTCAGGGATTTTAAATTGAATATGGGTCCGACCGAACCACCTGGTTTTGGGACTACAACCTGGTCGAAAAACAATCCCCTCCTTGTTAAAGGAGGTGAACCTTGACCACCACCTGTTGAAGATACAATTTGTGAATTGCAGTTAACACTGTTTTCCTCTCGTGGGGGGAAGCCGGCAGGGTCGTCGGTAAGGGGGCATCTTCTCAAAGTCCAGCTTGTATCCCTGAGACACAATATCTATTGCCCAGGGATCAAACAGGGAGCGAACCCACTTGTGGCTGAACTTACGAAGGCGTGCCCCCACCGGGCCTAGCACCGCCTGTGGAGCCCCAGCGACATGCAGTGGATTTTTGTAGAGGCCGGGGAGGACTTCTGTTTTCTCTGCCCCGCCTCTGGCAAGAAAGGACGCATCTCAGACTTTCTTGTTTCTTTATTAGAAAAGCTGCATTTGATAATGTCGTGCTTTTCTAGGCTGTGCAGGGATATGAGGCAACATATCAGAATTACCAGCTATAGCTGTGGAGACCAGTCCGAGAACCCTTCTCCCCACAATCCTCAGCCTTCCATATGCCACTTAAGTCGGCATCATCTGTCCATTGCATATTGTACCGGACACGTCACGCAGAAATCGACATAGCTGTGGCTCTAGGACCCAGTATACTCATGTCTCTATGGCATGTTTTATATATACACATCTCTCTTAAGACAGCATCTTTAATATATATATATATATATATATATATATATATATATATATCTCTATATATATATACATACATACTAGGGTCTCAATCTCTGCTGATAAGGAACCCGTCTACGCTGCCACAGCGCTATAAACCCATGCCGACACAATCGCCGGTCTGAGTAGTGTACCAGAATGTGCACGCTATCTGCAGGATCCTTGAGAATAGCTGTAACATCAGGGCTGCCTTTTGTGACACCCTAGAGGAAGATTCCCATCGTATCCTGGCCCTAGTGGGGAAAGGATATTGCCCGAGAATTCTTTGTGGGAAGCTGCAGTCTCACGTCTGGAGATTCCCGCTCTTTTTCCTCATGAGAGGAGGGAAATTTACCTCAGCTTTCTTCCCCTTACACCTGTGTACCCTTGTGACAGGGACAATGAGTCATCAGTGATATGCAAATCGTCTTTTATTACAATTATCATATATTGAATACCTTTCAGCCATCTTGGCTGTAACTTTGCATTATCGTAGTCGACACTGGAGTCAAACTCCGTGTCGATACCAGTGTTTATTATTTTGGATAGTGATCATTGAGAGACTCTGAAGGTCTCTGCGACATAGGGACAGACATGGGTAGATTCCCTGTCTGTTCTCTAATCTTTTGTGCAATAAATTCACCTCAGCACTTACACATATCCAAACCGGTGTCGGTGTTGTAGACGGAGACACCCTCACACACACATATTTGCTCCATCTCCTCCTTAGGGGAGCCTTTTACCTCAGACATGTCGACACACACGTACCGACACACCACACACACAGGGGATGCTCTATTTGAAGACAGTTCCCCCACAAGGCCCTTTGGAGAGACAGAGAGAGAGTATGCCAGCACACACCCCAGCGCTATATGTCCCAGGAATCACACAGTAACTTAGTGTTAACCCTGTAGCTGCTGTATATATTGTTTTTACGCCAATTTTATGTGCCCCCCCCCTCTCTTTTTCACCCTCTCTATCGTGCAGGGGAGAGCCTCAGCGGATCTGTGGAGAAAAAATGGCGCTGGAGAGTGCTGAGGAAGAAGGCCCCGCCCCCTCAGCGGCGGGCTTCTGTCCCGCAATTTTGTGTAAAATTTATGGCGGGGGCTCATGCATATAACAGTGTCCAACTGTATATATGCTGCTTTTGCCAGGAGGTACCCAATTGCTGCCCAGGGCGCCCCCCCCTGCGCCCTGCAGTGACCGGAGTGTGTGGGTGTAATGTGGGAGCAATGGCGCACAGCTGCAGTGCTGTGCGCTACCTCATGTGAAGACAGGAGTCTTCTGCCGCCGATTTCGATGTCTTCTTGCTTCTGCCGGTCTTCTGTACTTCTGGCTCTGCGAGGGGGACGGCGGCGCGGCTTCGGGAACGGACGATCAAGGTTAGGTACTTGTGTTCGATCCCTCTGGAGCTAATGGTGTCCAGTAGCCTAAGAAGCGCAACCTAGCTGCAGATAGGTAGGTTTGCTTCTCTCCCCTCAGTCCCACGTAGTAGTGAGTCTGTTGCCAGCAGAAGCTCACTGAAAATAAAAAACCTAACAAATACTTTCTTTTTCTAGCAGGCTCAGGAGAGCCCACTAGGAGCACCCAGCTCTGGCCGGGCACAGATTCTACCTGAGGTCTAGAGGAGGGGCATAGAGGGAGGAGCAGGTGCACACCAGATAGTAGCTAATCTTTCTTTAGAGTGCCCAGTCTCCTGCGGAGCCCGTCTATTCCCCATGGTCCTTACGAAGTCCCCAGCATCCACTAGGACGTTAGAGATAAAAGGAAATTTGTAAGTGACCCCAAACTTTTGAACGGTAGTGTATGATCCGGTGCATCTGAAGATGTGTACCGGACTACTAGCTCAGGAGATCCAATTAAAATGTTCTGGCGTGGAACCTTCCATACTGGATCGCCTCGTATGCGGTTACCATCTTTCCCAACAATCTTATGCAAAGATGGATATAGATCCGATTCGGTCGTAGAACCGCTCGGACCACATCCTGGACCGTCCTTGCCTCGACCTCTAGGAGGAATACTTTCTGACCCACTGCATTGAGAAACATTCCCAGGAATAGGAGCCGCTGAGTAGGCTCCAGGTGGGATCCACCCATGATGTGACAGAAGCTGAATAGTGTGGCCTATATTGAGCAATAGAAGCTCCCTGGATCTAGCCTTTATCAAGAGATCGTCTAGGTAAGGGACAATACTGATCCCCTGGACTCGGAGCTGGATCATATCTGCCATCATCTTTGTGAAGACCCTCAGAGCTGTGGACAGGCCGAAGGGTAGCGCCTGGCACTCGTAGTGATCGTTCAGCAGGGCAAACCATAGGCAAGCCTGGTGAGGTGGCCAAATAAGGATATTGAGATAAGCGTCCTTTATATCCAACGAAACCATGAACTCCTGTTCTTCTACACCTGCAATCACTGCTCGCAAGGATTCCATCTTGATCTTGAAAACCTTTTAGCAAGGGTTCAAGGATTTTCGATTCAAAATGGGCCTTACCGAACCGTCCGGTTTTGGTACCACAAACAGGATGGAGTAGTAACCCTTTCCCTGTTGTTGTAGCGGCACTGGAGCAATGACTTGGGACTGGACCAACTTTAGGATGGCCTGTTGCAGCGTAACTCATGTATCCTCCAAAACTGGTAAGCTTGATTTGAAAAATCGTTCGGGAGGAGCAATGTTTAACTCCAGCTTGTAGCCTGAGCAATGAGATCCTTTACCCAGGCATCCTAGTAGGAGCTTTCACAGATGTGGCTGAAGTGATGCAATCGAGCTCCCACCTCGAGATCCCATCAGGGTGGGGAGGGGGGGGGGGGGCACCATCATGCTGAGACCCTAGTGGAAGCTGAAGTGGTGCTTTGTTCCCGGGAACCTGCGGTGCCTGTTTTTTTTGTCGTGCCTTTCGCCGTGTTTGAGGTGCATCTGGCTCTTGATCTGAACCTGGCAGTCCGAAAGGACTGGGTAGACAGCCCTGGGTAGGAATGCCTAGCCGGTGGGGCCCCAGAGGGGAAAAACGTGAATTTCCCAGCAGTAACCTTTGAAATTTCCCTGAGAAAGGAAGAGACCCCACACTGCTCTTGGAATCTGCGTCCGCTATCCACTGACGCAGCCACAAAGCTCTGCGCATTGATACTACCATGGCAGTAGTCCTAGCGCTAATAGCACCTATCTCCATGAGAGAGTCACACAAGACGCGTGCACTGATTGTGCTTTATGAGAGTCACTGTAATTACCAGGGACATATCTCCTGCAAGGACCTCTTGAATTTGACCCATCCATGTGTGAATCTACATGCGTCATCCAGCAACCCGCTTTCACAGGTCTTTGTGATGCACCAGCTATAGGATTTTAATTACCTACCGGCAAATCCTTTTCTCGTAGTCCGTAGAGGATACTGGGGTTCCATTTCGTACCATGGGGTATAGACGGGTCCACTAGGAGCCAAGGGCACTTTAAGAATTTAATAGTGTGGGCTAGCTCCTCCCTCTATGCCCCTCCTACCAGACTCAGTCTAGAAACTGTGCCCGGAGGAGACGGACATACTTCGAAAGAAGGATATATAAGGACAGTGGTGAGATTGGAACCAGCACACACATAACAAGAGGAAAGCCATGCTAACCACACTTGAACAGGAACAGCAACAGCTGAACCAACAATACTGTAACAAAGCAGGAAAACACAAAGCACTGGGCAGGCGCCCAGTATCCTCTATGGACTACGAGAAAAGGATATACCGGTAGGTAATTAAATATACGTTATAGTAAGAACTTACCGTTGATAACGGTATTTCTCCTGTGTCCACAGGTTTCCACAGGATAACATTGGGATATGCTGGAGCGAAAGCGGATTGGCACCAAACGATCACGAGCTTTCTGGCCTCCCAGGATGCACCGGGCTCGTACATATAATTCCGCCCACTGACTCCGTCAAATCAGTTGTTTCCAAAGCATTTAGGAAGGAGCATAATGTTTATTAACAGTTTCTTATATAGCGCAGCATATTCCGTTGCGCTTTACAATTAGAACAACAGTAATAGAACAAAACTGGGTAAAAACAGACAGACATAGAGGTAGGAAGGCCCTGCTTGCAAGATTACAATCTATAGTTTGAACCCTATTCAGGCGAGAAGAACACACATGCACACCCTTCCATGCAAGAGGGAAGAGGTTAGTGAGTATAAAGATTCTCAAATCAGGTGCGTCAGGGTGGGATCCCTGTGGAAACCTGTGGACATAGGAGAAATACCATTATCAACGGTAAGTTTTTACCATAACGTATATTTCTCCGAAAAGGTCCACAGGTATTCCACAGGATAACATTGGGACTTCCCAAAGCAATTTTTAGTGGTGGGGACGCTCCTGATTAGATAGAACCTTTCTCCCGAATTCAGCATGAGAGGCAAAAGTATCCAAAGCATAATGTCTAATGAATGTTTTAATGGAAGACCATGTGGCTGCCTTACATATCTGTTCTACTGAAGCACCATGTTGTCCTGCCCATGAAGGACCTACCTTACGTGTAGAGTGAGCAGAGACTTTAGCCGGAACAGGGAGATCAGCTCGAGAGTATGCTTCTGAAATCGTCATTCAAAGCCATCTTGCCAGCCTCTGTTTACTAGCAGGCCATCCTCTCTTGTGAAATCCGTAGAGAATGAAGAGAGAATCTGTCTTTCTGATGGCACTGGTACGATCTACGTAGATTCTTAATGCACGGACTATGTCCAGCGACGCTTCTCCCGCAGACAGTCCCGATACCTGAAAAGCCGGGACTACAATTTCTTTGTTAAGGTGAAACTTCGAGACCACCTTCGGAAGATAACCAGACTTAGTTCTGAGAACGGCTTTATCTGGAAAAAAGATCAGAAAAGGAGACTTACATGACCGCGCTCCTAAATTTGATACTCATCTAACTGATGCCGTAGTCAGTAGAAAGAGTACTTTAGCTGTCAACCATTTGAGATCCACTTTTTTAAGTGGTTCAAACGGAGCTTTGAGGACCAGACTTAAATCCCAAGGTACTGCAGGGTTGAATGCGCAGCATTCCCTGGAAAAAATGACGCACATCCTGTAAAGTGGCAATTTTCTTTTGAAACCATACAGTCAATGCTGAAACTTGAACTCTCAAAGAAGCCACCTTCAAACCCTTATCCATTCCTGCCTTAAGGAAATCTAAGATTCTGGATACTCTGAAAGATTTTGGATCTATACTTCTTTCACTGCACCAACGAATATAGGTTTGCCATAATCGGTGATAAATGCGAGCAGAGGAAGGTTTCCTTGCTCTGAGCATAGTTTGAATTACCTGTTGTGAAAAACCTCTTGACTTCAGGATAAAGGTTTCAACAGCCGTGCTGTCAAAGACCGCCGATCCAGATGCCTGTGATAACAAGGACCCTGCATCAGTAGATCTGGACGTTGAGGGAGCAGAATTGGAGCATTCATCGACATCCTCAGCAGATCTATGTACCAATGCCTTCTGGGCCAAACCGGTGCTATTAGGATCACGGCACTCTTTGCTTGTCTTATTTTCCTCACCACCCTGGGTAACAGGGTGATCGGAGGAAACACACAAGCCAGATGAAAGTCACATTTCACCGACAGTGCGTCCGCAATGATCGCTCCGGGGTCTCTTGTTCTTGACCCGTATGCCGGTACTGGTTCAGATGGGACGCCATGAGATCTCTCTCTGGCAAACCCCACTTGTCCTCTAGAGTCTGAAATACTTCCGGGTGTAGAGCCCATTCGGTTGCTTGAATGGTGTGTCGACTGAGAAAGTCCGCTTCCCAGTTTAGAACTCCTGGAATAAACACTGCGGACAATGCTGGAAGATACTAAAGTGGGCACATACTAAAGTGGGCAGAACTCCTTCTTTGCTCTTTGGCTGCGAGTTCCTCCCTGATGGTTGGAGGTACGCAACTGCATTGTTTGAGCGGATCTGGACTGGTTTTCCTTGCAGAATGTCCTTTGCCTGAATCAGTGCCATGTATATGGCCCGAAGTTCCACCATATTTATAGGCAGGCAACTTTCTTCTGTGGGCCATTGTCCCTGGAACCATCATTTTCCGGACACTGCTCCCCAGCCCTGAAGACTGGCATCCGTTGTCAGGATCTCCCAATCTGATATCCAAAAAGGTCTCCCCTTGTCTAGATGGGATGTCTGTAGCCACCAGGCTAAAGACCGTTTTACCTTTACTGGAAGTACCATCATTTGTGTTTTTTATGTCTGATGTATTCCATTCCAAAGGTCTTGAGTGGAATTGTCCATATTCCACCATGCCGAATGTTGACACCATCAACCCCATCACTCGCATTGCCATGTGAACTGATATTGTTTGACTGTGTATTAATTCCTGAGTCATTAACTGCACCTTGGATAACTTTTCCACAGGTAAAAATGTTTTCTGCAGACTTGAATCCAATACAGCCCCTAAGTGAATCATCCGTTGTGATGGAATCAGAGACGACTTTGCCCAATTTATGAGCCATCCGTGTTTCTGTAGACAAGTTATTGTCTGTTGGAGATGGCTCAAGAGCAATTCCTGGGATTGTGCCAGGATTAAAAGCTAGTTGAGGTACGGAAAAATTCTTATACCCTGCTTGCGGAGATAAGCGGCCATAACCACCATAATCTTGGTAAACACTTTGGGGGCTGTGGCTAACCCAAAGGGTAATGCCTGGAATTGAAAATGTTGCTGGAGGATAGGAAACCTGAGATAACACTGATGGGACAATGCTATCGGCACATGCAGGTAACCATCCTGTATATCCAGAGATACCATGTAATCCCTTGGTTCCATGGCCAAAACTATGGAACGCAACGTTTCCATGTGGAACCTTGGGACCCAAATGTATTTGTTTAACATTTTGAGATTGAGAATTGGCCGGAATGACCCATTTGGCTTCTGGACCAAAAATAGGTTGGAGTAAAACCCCTGCCTCCGTTGTGCCGGGGGTACTGGAATAATTACCCCGGACTGAAGCAATTTCTGTACTGCTTTTTGCAGGTCCCTGGCTTTCGCCTCTATATGAGACGGGCTGGTGCAAAAAAACCTTTGAGGATGCTGCTGCTTGAAAGGGAAAACATAACCCTGAGATACCACTTCTTGCACCCTGGCGTCTGTTGTCGACTGCTGCCATATGTGTGCAAACAGAAGAAGACGGCCCCCTACCTTGGAGTCCCCCAAGTGGAGGCCCGCACTATCAGGCTGATGGTTTATGTTCTGGTTTGGAAGCTGGCCCTCTAGTGGCCCACTGCCTCTTTGCTTTACCAGACTTATTGTACTGGGTTTGCTTTGATTCATTTTTACCTTTTGTTTTACCCTGCCACTGAAATGGCCGAAATCTCAAACCCTTAGGCTTAGGGTTATAACCGGCATGAAACCTGACCTTCTTGGATTCAGCTTCTGACTCCAGAATGTCCGTCAGTTCCTTACCAAAAAGAATGTTTCCAACAAAAGGCAAAGCTTCCAGAAACTTTTTGGATTCTGAATTAGCTTTCCATGTACGTGGCCAAATTGCTCTGCGAGCAGCTACTGTTAAGGCTGAAGCTTTGGAAGCAATCGTACCCATATCCATTGCTGCTTCTTCTAGGAATAGTGCAGCCTGTTTCATATGGGCTATATGGGACTCCTGCTCCCTAGTAGGTGCTGAGAGCCCATTTTCCAGTTCTTCAGCCCATTCAACTACCTCTTTTGCCATCTAAGCTGAGGCCAAAGCCGGCCTTATGACTGCCCCTGACAGAGAAAATATGTTTTTCAAAAAAACCATCAACTCTTCTGTCTGTGACATCATTTAATGATGTAGATGGCAAAGGTAAAATAGATTTTCGCACTAGTCGAATGACATGCGTATCTACCTTAGGAGGCACTTCTCTTTTTAAACAGTCCCCAGTTGGAAAAGGGTAGTAAGAATCCCATTTTTTGGGAATTCTATATCTCCTATTGGGCGTAGCCCAAGGTTCCTCCATGATTTCCGTCAGTTCCTCTGACCCTGGAAACTCAACCCTCACTGTTTTGGGACGTTTAAACACAGGTGCTTTAGTTTTAATTATTGGCTCAGCTGAATCTTCTAGAGACAGAATATCCTTTATTGCTCCAATTAACTCAGCTATATCTTCATCTGTTGTATCATCCTGTGTAGCTTGCGAATTGGATGATATATTTACCTTTGGTTTATCAGCTTGTTGACTTGTAGAAGCTGTTGGGGCTATACCATATGATGGGAGCTGCATGTATGTGTTAATAGTGTACCCTATTCCTGCGGTTGGAGCTGCACGGACCAACCTGTCAGCTATACTAGATAGGATTTGTGCAAACATGGCCCAAGGTGGATCTACTTGTTGTTGAACAGGGATCTGCCTTGTATTCTGCTGAAATGCAAAACAATTTGCACGTAACCCCTCCTCATTTGTCAAAGAGTTATTAACCCCACCTTGCAGGATAAACATGTTTTGAGTGTTGGTGTTACTGTTAATGTAACCTCGTCACCTTTGCCGCTCTTAGACATGATAAATAATCAGCTTTTCCACATTTACTACACAATCTGTGACTGAAAACACTTTATATGCATAAGTGATATCAATCTGACCCCAACCCAAGCACCAGCATTGAGGTTCAGAAGAAAACACTGACAAACATATATAAAGTCAGCAATCACACTAGCAGTCAGTCACGTTATATATTAGTCATATATTTGTCACATGAGCATATTATCAACTACGAACACATTTCAAGTATGTAGGCATACATTTACGGTTTACTGTCCTATGCTGTCCTTAATGTATTCAGACGCAATTGCAGATCAAACCACAGTATTGTACAAAACTCATATGCAATAGGCCCTAAACTTAACTAGTCATACTAACAACAGTAGATAGAAATTTAGTGCTGTATAACCCTTACTCCGTAGAGTGGGACACAGGGAGACTCACGCCACTCCAGGATCGATCAATACGTTTAGCAACCGCTGAGTGGATCCACACGCTACTAGTGTACACTGCCGCTCCGGTATTTTAAGTGGACACAGATGCTCAGTGAACGTTAGTGCATGCAGACGCTCATGTCTGCGACCCAGTCTCTTAGCGGTAAACCTCAGTGTATACAGACACAGCGGCCTATGTTACGACTGAGTCCCCTCGTGGAAGCGTCTGAAACGGAAGTGAAGCAATTGGCGGGTGACACAAGGAACCTGGTCATGAACTTGGGGGAGGGGTGACCAGGAGAGCGTCTTACTCCCCACTGCTGACATCAACCCTAGGGATCGCAGCCTCAAACTAATCCTGGCGCCTTATGATCCCTAAAGGCTTTCACTAGAGCCCCCGTGGTGGTGGTGCGCCAGCTGTTTGGTAGTCTCCTCTCAAACAGTGCGGCCCTTCTAAGCGTAACCGATGCCTTACCTTCTCCCCGTGCTCCGGCCACAGCCTAGTAACGTCTGCTGGACCTGCTAGTAACATCCGACACAGACGCCCGTCGAGACAGCACTTGTACCGTGGGTAAGTGTTGTTGCGACCCGGCGGAGAGTTGTTGGAGCGACTCTTTTCAATATGTGTGTAAGACACTGTTAGGTAAAAAAATAAGAATTTACTCACCGGTAATTCTATTTCTCGTAGTCCGTAGTGGATGCTGGGAACTCCGTAAGGACCATGGGGAATAGCAGGCTCCGAAGGAGACTGGGCACTCTAAGAAAGAATTAGGACTACTGGTGTGCACTGGCTCCTCCCTCTATGCCCCTCCTCCAGACCTCAGTTAGGGAAACTGTGCCCGGAAGAGCTGACACAATAAGGAAAGGATTTGGAATCCCGGGTAAGACTCATACCAGCCACACCAATCACACCGTACAACTCGTGACACTATACCCAGTTAACAGTATGAATAACAATTGAACCTCACGAACAGATGGCTCATAACAATAACCCTTTAGTTAGGCAATAACCATATACAAGTATTGCAGACAATCCGCACTTGGGATGGGCGCCCAGCATCCACTACGGACTACGAGAAATAGAATTACCGGTGAGTAAATTCTTATTTTCTCTGACGTCCTAGTGGATGCTGGGAACTCCGTAAGGACCATGGGGATTATACCAAAGCTCCCAAACGGGCGGGAGAGTGCGGATGACTCTGCAGCACTGAATGAGCAAACTCAAGGTCCTCCTCAGCCAGGGTATCAAACTTGTAGAATTTTGCAAATGTGTTTGAACCCGACCAAGTAGCAGCTCGGCAAAGTTGTAAAGCCGAGACCCCTCGGGCAGCCGCCCAAGAAGAGCCCACTTTCCTCGTGGAATGGGCTTTTACAGATTTAGGATGCGGCAGTCCAGCCGCAGAATGTGCAAGTTGAATCGTGCTACAGATCCAGCGAGCAATAGTCTGCTTTGAAGCAGGAGCACCCAGCTAGTTGGGTGCATACAGGATAAACAGCGAGTCAGTTTTCCTGACTCTAGCCTTCCTGGAAACATAGATTTTCAGGGCCCTGACTACGTCCAGCAACTTGGAATCCTCCAAGTCCCGAATAGCCGCAGGGACCATAATAGGTTGGTTCAAATGAAACGCTGATACCACCTTAGGAAGAAATTGGGAACGAGTCCTCAATTCCGCCCTATCCATATGGAAAATCAGATAAGGGCTTTTACATGACAAAGCCGCCAATTCTGATACACGCCTGGCCGACGCCAAGGCCAACAGCATGACCACTTTCCACGTGAGATATTTTATCTCCACGGTTTTAAGTGGCTCAAACCAATGCGACTTTGGGAAATCCAACACCACGTTGAGATCCCAAGGTGCCACTGGAGGCTCAAAAGGGGGCTGAATATGCAGCACTCCTTTAACAAAAGTCTGAACTTCAGGCAGTGAAGCCAGTTCTTTTAGGAAGAAAATTGACAGAGCCGAAATCTGGACCTTAATGGAACCCAACTTTAGGCCCATAGTCACCCCTGACTGTAGGAAGTGCAGAAATCGACCCAGCTGAAATTCCTCCGTTGGGGCCATCCAGGCCTCACACTAAGCAACATATTTCCGCCATATGCGGTGATAATGTTTTGCGGTCACATCTTTCCTAGCTTTAATCAGCGTAGGAATGACTTCCTCCGAAATGCCCTTTTCCTTTAGGATCCGGTGTTCAACCGCCATGCCGTCAAACGCAGCTGTGGTAATTCTTGGAACAGACAGGGCCCCTGCTGCAGCAGGTTCTGTCTGAGCGGCAGAGGCCATGGGTCCTCTGAGATCATTTCTTGAAGTTCTGGGTACCAAGCTCTTCTTGGCCAATCCGGAACAATGAGTATAGTTCTTACTCCTCTCCTTCTTATTATCCTCAGTACCTTGGGTATGAGAGGAAGAGGAGGGAACACATAAACCGTCTGGTACACCCACGGTGTCACTAGAGCGTCCACAGCTATCGCCTGAGGGTCCCATGACCTGGCGCAATATCTTTTTAGCTTTTTGTTGAGGCGGGATGCCATCATGTCCACCTGTGGTTTTTCCCAACGGTTTACAATTATCTGGAAGACTTCTGGATGAAGTCCCAACTCTCCCGGGCGGATGTCGTGTCTGCTGAGGAAGTCTGCTTCCCAGTTGTCCACTCCCGGAATGAACACTGCTGACAGTGCTAACACGTGATTTTCCGCCCATCGGAGATTCCTTGTGGCTTCTGCCATCGCCATCCTGCTTCTTGTGCCGCCCTGTCGGTTTACATGGGCGACCACCGTGATGTTGTCTGACTGAATCAGCACCGGCTGGTGTAGAAGCAGGGGTCTTGCCTGACTTAGGGCATTGTAAATGGCCCTTAGTTATAGAATATTTATGTGTAGGCAAGTCTCCTGACTCGACCATAGTCCTTGGAAGTTTCTTCCCTGTGTGACTGCACTCCAACATCGAAGGCTTGCATCCGTGGTGACCAGGACCCAGTCCTGTATGCCGAATCTGCGGCCCTCTAAAAGATGAGCACTCTGCAGCCACCACAGCAGGGACACCCTGGGCCTTGGAGACAGGGTTATCAGCCGATGCATCTGAAGATGCGATCCGGACCACTTGTCCAACAGATCCCACTGAAAGATCCTTGCATGGAACCTGCCGAATGGAATTGCTTCGTAAGAAGCTACCATCCTTCCCAGGACTCGCGTGCAGTGATGCACCGACACCTGTTTTGGTTTTAGGAGGTCTCCGACCAGAGATGACAACCCCTTGGCCTTCTCCTCCGGGAGAAACACCTTTTTCTGTTCTGTGTCCATAACCATACCCAGGAACAGTAGACGCGTCGTAGGAACCAGCTGCGACTTTGGAATATTCAGAATCCAGCCGTGCTGTTGTAGCACTTCCCGAGATAGTGCTACTCCGACCAACAACTGCTCCCCGGACCTCGCCTTTATAAGGAGATCGTCCAAGTACGGGATAATTATAACTCCCTTTTTTCGAAGGAGTATCATCATTTCGGCCATTACCTTGGTAAATACCCTCGGTGCCGTGGACAGACCAAACGGCAACGTCTGGAATTGGTAATGACAGTCCTGTACCACAAATCTGAGGTACTCCTGGTGAGGAGGGTAAATGGGGACATGCAGGTAAGCATCCTTGATGTCCAGTGAAACCATGTAATCCCCTTCGTCCAGGCTTGCAATAACCGCCCTGAGCGATTCCATTTTGAACTTGAACCTTCTTATATAAGTGTTCAAGGATTTAAAATTTAAAATGGGTCTCACCGAACCGTCCGGTTTCGGTACCACAAACATTGTGGAATAGTAACCCCGACCTTGTTGAAGGAGGGGTACCTTGATTATCACCTGCTGGAAGTACAGCTTGTGAATCGCCGCCAGCACTACCTCCCTGTCTGGGAGAGTCGTTGGCAAGGCTGATTTGAGGAAACGGCGAGGGGGAGACGTCTCGAATTCCAGCTTGTACCCCTGAGATACCACTTGTAGAATCCAGGGATCCACTCGTGAGCGAACCCACTGGTCGCTGAAGTTCCGGAGACGGGCTCCCACCGCACCTGGCTCCGCCTGTGGAGCACCAGCATCATGCGGCGGACTTAGAGGAAGTGGGAGAGGACTTTTGTTCCTGGGAACTGGCTGTATGGTGCAGCTTTTTCCCTCTACCTCCGCCTCTGGGCAGAAAGGACGCGCCTTTAACCCGCTTGCCTTTCTGGGGCCGAAAGGACTGTACCTGATAATACGGTGCTTTCTTTGGCTGTGAGGGAACATAGGGTAAAAATGTCGACTTCCCAGCTGTCGCTGTGGAAACGAGGTCCGAGAGACCATCCCCAAACAATTCCTCACCCTTGTAAGGCAAAACTTCCATGTGCCTTTTAGAACCCGCATCACCTGTCCACTGCCGAGTCCATAATACTCTCCTGGCAGAAATGGACATTGCATTTATTCTAGATGCCAGCCGGCAAATATCCCTCTGTGCATCTCTCATATATAATACTACGTCTTTAATATGCTCTATGGTTAGCAATATAGTGTCCCTGTCAAGGGTATCAATGTTATCAGACAGGGAATCTGACCACACAGCTGCAGCACTGCACATCCATGCTGAAGCAATAGCCGGTCTCAGGATAGTACCTGAGTGTGTATATACAGACTTCAGGATAGCCTCCTGCTTTCTATCCGCAGGCTCCTTTAGGGCGGCCGTATCCTGAGCGGTAGTGCCACCTTTTTTGACAGACGTGTGAGCGCTTTATCCACCCTAGGGGATGTCTCCCAACGTATCCTGTCCTCTGGCGGGAAAGGGTGCGCCATTAGTAACTTTTTAGAAATTACCAGTTTCTTATCAGGGGAACACCACGCTTCTTCACACACTTCATTCAACTCATCAGATGGGGGAAAAACCACTGGTTGCTTTTTCTCCCCAAACATAATACCCTTTTTTGTGGTACCTGGGTTAATGTCAGAAATGTGCAACACATTTTTCATTGCCGTAATCATGCAACGGATGGCCCTATTGGAATGTACACTAGTCTCTTTGTCGTCGACACTGGAGTCAGTATCCGTGTCGACATCTGTGTCTGCCATCTGAGGTAGTGGGCGTTTTTGAGCCCCTGATGGCTTTTGAGACGCCTGGGCAGGCACGTGCTGATAAGCCGGGCTGTCCCACATCTGCTATGTCATCAAACCTTTTATGTAAGGAGTTGACACTGTTGCGTAATTCCTTACACATATCCATCCACTCAGGTGTCGACCCGCAGGGGGTGACATCACATTTATCGGCACCTGCTCCGCCTCCACATAAGCCTCCTTATCAAACATGTCGACACAGCCGTACCGACACACCGCACAGACACAGGGAATGCTCTGACTGAGGACAGGACCCCACAAAGTCCTTTGGGGAGACAGAGAGAGAGTATGCCAGCACACACCACAGCGCTATATAATGCAGGGAGTTACACTGACACAAAGTGCTTTACCCTATAGCAGCTATAATACACAGTTTTTGCGCCTAAATTTAGTGCCCCCCTCTCTTTTTTACCCTATTGAGCCTGGAAACTGCAGGGGAGAGCCTGGGGAGCGTCCTTCCAGCGGAGCTGTGAGAGGAAATGGCGCCAGTGTGCTGGGGGAGATAGCCCCTTTTTCGGCTGACTTCTCCCGCTCTTTATTAATAATATGGCAGGGGATTTTTTACACATATATAGCTTACTATGCTATATTATGTGTGATTTTGCTATTTAAGGTACTCTAATTGCTGCCCAGGGCGCCCCCCCCAGCGCCCTGCACCCATCAGTGACCGGAGTGTGTGGTGTGCATAGGGAGCAATGGCGCACAGCTGCAGTGTTGTGCGCTACCTTAATGAAGACCGGAGTCTTCAGCCGCCGATTTCCAGGACGTTCTTCTTGCTTCTGGCTCTGCAAGGGGGACGGCGGCGCGGCTCCGGGACCGGATGACCGAGGCTGGGCCTGTGTTCGATCCCTCTGGAGCTAATGGTGTCCAGTAGCCTAGAAGCCCAAGCTAGCTGCAAGCAGGTAGGTTTGCTTCTCTCCCCTAAGTCCCTCGTAGCAGTGAGTCTGTTGCCAGCAGGTCTCACTGAAAATAAAAAACCTAAAATATACTTTCTTTACTAGAAGCTCAGGAGAGCCCCTAGTGTGCAACCAGCTCGAGCCAGGCACAGATTCTAACTGAGGTCTGGAGGAGGGGCATAGAGGGAGGAGCCAGTGCACACCAGTAGTCCTAATTCTTTCTTAGAGTTCCCAGTCTCCTTCGGAGCCCGCTATTCCCCATGGTCCTTACGGAGTTCCCAGCATCCACTTAGGACGTCAGAGAAATCTCTCAAAAAACATAGTAAGACTATAAAAATAAATCAAATAAAGCTTAGGGCTGTCAAACACAGCAGCCCCGTGACCATGGTCCGGCTCCTGCCGTACCAAACAAAAATCTGATTGGAGTGAGTCAGTGGGTGGGATTATATGGACGAGCCTGGTGCATCCTGGGAGGCCAGAAAGCTTGTGATCATTTTGTGCCAATCCACTGTCGCTCCAGCATATCCCAATGTTATCCCGTGGATAACCTGTGGACCCTGCTGGAGAAAATCCTATTTTCTCTTACGTCCTAGAGGAAACTAGGGTTCCATTTAGTACCATGGGGATGTACCAAAGCTTCCAAACCGGATGAGAGAGTGCTGAGGTTCCTGTAGAACAGAGTGACCAAACTGAAGGTCCTTAGAGGCCAAAGTATCAAACTTGTAGAACTTAGCAAACGTGTTCGAACCTGACCAGGTACTGCTCGGCAAAGTTGTAACACCCCTGACAGCCACCCAGGAAGAACCCACTGAACGAGTAGAGTGGGCCTGTACAGATCTTGGAACCGGCAATCCTGCCATGGAATAAGCATGCTGGATAGTTAGCCTGATGCAGCGAGCAATTGTCTGCTTATGATCCCAATAAGATTGGGTGTCTAAAGCACAAACAGCGCATCTGATTTCTTGTGATGGGCTGTCCGCTTTACATACACCTTCAAGGCCCTCACAACATCCAAGGCCCTTGAAGTAGCCGAGGTGTCAGTAGCCACTGGCACCACAATAGGTTGGTTGATATGAAAAGCTGACACAACCTTAGGAAGAAATTCTGACGCGTTCTGAGTTCAGCTCTATCCTCATGGAATATTAAGTAGGGGCTCTTGTGAGACAACGCCCCCAACTCTGACACACGTCTTGCTGACGTGAAGGCCAACAGTGTGACAGTCTTTCACATAAGAAACTTTACCTCCACCTCCTGTAGAGGCTCAAACCAATCTGAATGCAGGAACTGCAACACCACGTTGAGATCCCAAGGTGCCGTAGGAGGCACAAAGGGCGGTTGGAAGTTCAGAACCCCTTTTAAGAACGTCTGGGAGGGCAGACAATTGTTTCTGGAAGAAAATGGACAAGGCTGAAATATGGACATTTATAGGGCCCAGGCAAATGCCCACATCCACACCTGCTTGCAGAAAGAGAAGTAAACGTCCCAGTTGAAACTCCACCGCAGGAAACTGCTTGGATTCAAACCAAGATACATTTTTTCCAAATATGATGGTAATGCTTAGACATTACTCCCTTCCTGGGTTGGAATAATGCTGTCCAGGATCCCTTTCTGGGCTAGAATCTGATGCTCAACTTCCATGCCGTCAAACGTTGCCGAGGTAAGTCTTGATAGATGAACTTCCCCTGTTGCAGAAGGTCCTCGCAAAGAGGTAGAGGCCACGGATCCTCTAGGAGCAACTCCAGTAGATCCGCGTACCAAGCCCTTCTTGGCCAGTCTGGAGCAATGAGAATTGCCTGAATCCTTGTCTTTTTGATTCTTTTGAGAATTCTTGGGATGAGCAGAAGTGGAGGGAACACATACACTGTCTGGTAAACCCATGGAGTTACTAGCTCGTCAAACCACCACTGTTTGTGGGTCTCTCGACATGGAACAATACCGCCTGAGCTTCCTGTTGAGACGAGAGGCCATCATGTCGATTTGAGGAATTCCCCACCGACTTGTCACTTCCCTGAACACCTCCGGGTGGAGGTCCAACTCTCCTGGGTGGAGGTCATGTCTGCTGAGGAAGTCTGCTTTCCAGTTGTCTACTCGCGGAATGAAGATTGCCAACAACGCCACAGCGCGTTTTTCTGCCCAGAGGATAATTCTTGTTACCTCTAACATTGCAGCTCTGCTCTTCGTTCTGCCCTGTCTGTTTATGTACGACACTCCGTCACATTGTCTGTACCTGAATGGCTTGATCTTGAAGAAGATGTGCCACTTGTTGAAGGGCAGTGTATATGGCCCTAAGTTCCAGAATGTTTTTTGGAAGAATGGCTTCTTGATTTGGCCATTTTCCCTGGAAGTTTTCCCCCAGGGTGATTGCTCCCCAACCTCTGAGGCTTGCATATGTGGTTAGTAGAATACAATTTTGAATCCCGAACCTGCGGCCTTCGATCAGGTGAGAAGTTTGTAGCCACCAGAGGAGCAAAATTCTGGCTTTCGGCGACAGGCGTATCCCTCTGGTGCATGTGAAGATGCGATCCGGACCACTTGTCCAAGAGATCCAACTGGAAGGGCCTTGTGTGAAACCTTCCGTACTGCAGTGCCTCAGAGGAGGCTACCATCTTCCCCAGTAGGCGAATGCACTGATGTACCGATATCCGAGTTGGCTTCAGGACATCCCGGACCATTGACTGGATCACCAATGCCTTTTCCAATGGAAGGAACACCATCTGTACTTCTGTATCGAGTATCATTCCCAAGAAGGGAAGCCCATTTGTCGGTTCCAAGTGTGAATTTGTAAAGGTTCAGAATCTACACGTGATCCTGGAGTAGTTGAGTTGAGAGAGCAATTCTTTGTAACAACCTTGTAACAACCATGGAGGATGCCTTTATCAGTAGATTATCCAGGTATGGAATTATGTTCATTTCCTGTTTGCGGAGGAGGAGCATCGGTACACACGTACCGACAGCCACAACCACACTGGGGCTATAGGAGACAGACCCACAATAAAGCCTGCAAGAGAGACACAGAGAGCGTTCTGCCAGCTCACACCCAGCGCCTATCCCGGTACTGAAGTCAGTAACAAGACTGCTAGCGTTTTTTACATATAATATAAATCACCAATCACTAGTGCCCCCCCCCCCCCCCCCCCCATCCCGGCCTGTTTTGCACCCTGTTACTTGCACAGCAGGTTGGAGGTCAGGGCCAGATTCTCTGCAGCTTCTGTGAAGGGAAAAATGGCGCTGGTCAGAGCTGTGCGGGCTAAGCCCCGCCCACTAGATGGCACGCTTCAGTCCCGCTAAAAAAATCTTTATACTGGCGGGGGTCCCTTAACAAGTGCCTGAGCACTGTTATATCCTATGCCAGTGCTGTTTGAGGTCCCCCATGCTGCCCAAGGCGCCCCCCCTGCACTCTGCACCCTGCAGTGCCATGATCAGTGTGGAAGCATGGCGCGCAACGCGGTACCTCAAACGCCGTCTTCTGCCGTCACTGAAGTCTTCTGATCTTCTCATACTCACCCGGCTTCTTTCTTCTGGCTCTGTGAGGGGGGGGTGACGGCGTGCCTCCGCAAACAAGCAGCTAGGCGTTCCAAGTGATCGAATCCTCTGGAGCCAATGGTGTCTAGTAGCCTAAGAAGCAGAGCCCTTGAACTCACAGAAGTAGGTCTGCTTCTCTCCCCTCAGTCCCACGATGCAGGGAGCCTGTAGCCAGCATGTCTCCCTGAAAATAATAAACCTAATAAAGTCTTTTCCCTGAGAAACTAGAGAGCTCCTCAGTGTATCCAGTCTCGCTGGGCACAGAATCTAACTAGAGTCTGGAGGAGGGGCATAGAGGGAGGAGCCAGTTCACACCCATTCAAAGTCTTATAGTGTGCCCATGTCTCCTGCGGATCCCGTCTATACCCCATGGTTCATGAAGCATCCCCAGCATCCTCTAAGACGTATGAGAAATTAGGTTTAGACTTGTAAGTAGAAGGAAACTTCACTTTCTTCAGAGTCTGCCTCTGACTCCAAAATTCTTTACCAAAAAGAATATCTCAAGTAAAGGGCAAAGACTCTAGAACCTTCTTGGACTCTGTATCAGCTTTCCATGTACGTAGCCAAACCGCCATGTGAGCTGCTACTGCTGAGGCTGATGCTTGAGAGACAATAGTACCCATGTCCAAGGCTGCTTCTTCCATAAAATAAGAATTTACTCACCGGTAATTCTATTTCTCGTAGTCCGTAGTGGATGCTGGGGACTCCGTAAGGACCATGGGGAATAGACGGCTCCGCAGGAGACTGGGCTCCAGACCTCAGTTACGACACTGTGCCCGGAAGAGCTGACACAAAAAGGAAGGATTTTGAATCCCGGGTAAGACTCATACCAGCCACACCAATCACACCGTACAACTCGTGATAGGAACCCCGGTTAACAGTATGATAACAACAGAGCCTCTGAACAGATGGCTCGCAATAACAACCCAATTTGTGTAACAATAACTATTTACAAGTACTTCAGACAATCCGCACTTGGGATGGGCGCCCCGCATCCACTACGGACTACGAGAAATAGAATTACCGGTGAGTAAATTCTTATTTTCTCTGACGTCCTAGTGGATGCTGGGGACTCCACAGAATGTGCAAGCTGAATTGTGCTACAAATCCAGCGAGCAATAGTCTGCTTAGAAGCAGGAGCACCCAGTTTGTTGGGTGCATACAGGATAAATAGCGAGTCATGTTTTTCTGACTCCAGCCGTCCTGGAAACATACATTTTCAAGGCCCTGACTACGTCCAGTAACTTGGAATCCTCCAAGTCCCTAGTAGCCGCAGGCACTACAATAGGTTGGTTCAAGTGAAAGGCTGATACCACCTTAGGGAGAAACTGGGGACAAGTCCTCAATTCTGCACTATCCATATGGAAAATCAGAGCTTTTTCATGACAAAGCCGCCAATTCTGATACAAGCCTGGCCGAAGCCAAGGCCAATAACATGACCACTTTCCACGTGAGATATTTCAGATCCACGGTTTTAAGTGGCTCAAACCAATGTGATTTTAGGAAACTCAACACC
This sequence comes from Pseudophryne corroboree, assembly GCF_028390025.1. Lineage (NCBI taxonomy): Eukaryota > Metazoa > Chordata > Amphibia > Anura > Myobatrachidae > Pseudophryne > Pseudophryne corroboree. Next base: position 1,273,786 of record NW_026967503.1, on the reverse strand, counting down.
ACGTTGAGATCCCAAGGTGCCACTGGAGGCACAAAAGGGGGCTGAATATGCAGCACTCCCTTTACAAATGTCTTAACTTCAGGTAGTGAAGTCAGTTCTTTCTGGAAGAAAATCGACAGAGCCGAAATCTGGACCTTAATGGAACCCAATTTTAGGCCCATAATCACCCCTGACTGTAGCAAGTGCAGAAATCGACCCAGCTGAAATTCCTCTGTTGGGGCCTTCCTAGCCTTACAACACGCAACATATTTTCGCCAAATGCGGTGATAATGGTTTGCGGTTACTTCTTTCCTAGCTTTAATCAGCGTAGGAGTGACTTTCTCCGGAATGTCCTTTTCCTTCAGGATCTGGCGTTCAACCGCCATGCCGTCAACGCAGCCGCGGTAAGTCTTGGAACAGACACGGACCCTGCTGCAGCAGGTCCTATCTGAGCGGTAGAGGTCATGAGTCCTCTGAGATTATTTCTTGAAGTTCCGGGTACCATGTGTCACAACTGAGGGCCTGAGCTGACGGAAGGCAGCCTCAGTTGTAGGGGCTGAGATGTACCGGAACCTGGGAGGTTGTATCAGACCCCTGGACATGTAAGTAACATGAAGAGTAACCGCCCGAAGGCGTGACCACGACAACTTGAGTAAAAGTCAATGATATTTATTTATGACAAACTCCATGCATCACAGTAGCAGTAAAAAGAAACATAAAAATCAGCAGAGAAATAATAATACAGTTCCTGGGTACTACAGGGTGGCAGGGGCCACAGAGCTCTGGTGGTATGAGACAGTTCTTATTATCTGCAAGTTGGAAAGTCCTTACCAGGCTCAACTGTAGCAATGAGGAAAGCCCAGGGTCGTACCAGCTGGTGTTCCAGGGAAAGCTGGACTGCTGTAGATAAGATGCTGCTGTGGGTACTGGTTAGAACCAGACAGATGTTAGCACGGAGTGGATCCTGGCTGGAACCAGTTAAATAATAAATGAGGTTTGAGAGCGATGCAATATGGATGAAATGTAGAATTTGAGAATGGAGAAATAATAAGACCGGTGGAGAGTGGTAAACTGCAGAAAGGACACCGGCCCTTTAAGAGAAGCTGTACTCTGCTGGAAGCTGGGCTGGAAGCAGGTGATGTTGTAGCTGGAAACAGGTGAGTCCAGAATGGATCGGAGAGTCAGGCTACACCGCAGATGGAATGCTGGTGCGGGTCTCTATAGCAGAAGTCTGGAGACAGGAGCTGGAACCTGGAAGACAATCACAGGAGAGAGACAAACTGGAACTAGGTTTGACAACCAAAGCACTGACGCCTTCCTTGCTCAGGCACAACCTATTTATACCTGCAGCAAGGAAGGCATTGGCTAGGCAATTATGCAAATTAATAATACTGACAAGAGATTGGTAGAAGTGATCAGCTGACAAAATCCAAGATGGCTGCGCCCATGCAGACACTTGGAGGGAAGTTTGGTTTGTAATCCATGTGGTCTGGAAAACAGTAATGGCGGCGCCGGCCACCGGAGACAGGAGACGCCAGGCTGACAGGTGCACATCCAACCACGCGGACACAGCGGAGGCCGCGGCTGACGCAATCGCCACTCTGAATGCAGAAGCTCAGGGACGGCGGCGGAGGCCGCGGGAGACGCCATGTCAGATGTATAAGGCGTCACTGTGACAGCGTCCAGAGAGGCAGGAGAGGATGCGGGAATGTGCACATCAGGATAACAGATGGGATCCGGTCCAGGAGCGCTGAGCCAGCCTTAGGAGGCATCTGATGGGTAAGAAATGGCGTCCAGATACCCGGATCGTGACAGCACCCCCCCCTTTAGGAGTGGCCCCAGGACACTTCTTTGGCTTTTGAGGAAACTTGGAATGGAATCTCCGGACCAAGGCAGGAGCATGGACATCAGAAGCATTGGTCCATGAACGTTCCTCAGGGCCATAACCCTTCCAGTCAATAAGATACTGAAGTTGACCATAACGGTGACGTGAGTCCAGGATCTTGGCCACTTCATACTCAACGCCTCGTTGAGTTTGGACTTTCGGAGTTGGAGGGAGTGAGGAATTAAACCGATTCAAGATTAGCGGTTTCAACAGGGAAACATGGAATGTCCTGGGTATTTTTAAGAAGGGAGGCAACTGGAGTCTGTAAGCAACAGGATTGATGACTTGATCAATTTTAAAAGGACCGATGTAGCGAGGTGCAAACTTCATACTGGGAACTCTTAACCTCAGATTCTTCGTGGATAACCATACCCGATCACCCACCTTGAGAGCAGGAACTGCTCGACGCTTCTTATCCGCAAACTTCTTGTACCTGAACGATGCCTTGAGCAGAGCTGATCGTACGCTCTTCCAGATATTGGCAAACTGATGCAAGGTGATATCCACTGCGGGAACAGAAGTTGCTGGAAGCGGTTGGAACTCAGGGACTTTAGGGTGGAATCCAAAGTTAGTGAAGAATGGTGTTGAAGAAGATGAAGAATGATACTGGTTGTTATGACAGAACTCGGCCCAGGGAAGTAATTGAACCCAGTCATCTTGAGAGGAGGACACATAGATGCGGAGGAAGGACTCCAAGTCCTGATTCACCCTCTCAGTTTGACCATTGGTCTGAGGATGGTAAGCCGTGGAAAACTTTAGCTTGACTTGGAGGACTTGACATAAACTTCGCCAGAATTTGGCTGTGAATTGAACTCCTCGATCTGAAATTATTTCTTCTGGAAGACCGTGGAGTCGGAAGATCTCTTGTATGAATACTTGAGCCAACTTGGAAGCTGACGGAAGACCGGTGAGAGGAATGAAGTGTGCCATCTTGGTGAACCGGTCAACTACCACCCAGATGGTATTGAACTTGTTGCACATGGGCAAATCTGTAATAAAATCCATCGACAAGTGGGTCCATGGTCGACGGGGAACAGATAGTGGAACCAGTTGCCCCGCAGACGACTGGCGGGATACTTTATGTTGAGCACACTTTGGGCAAGATGCAATAAACTCCAAAACGTCCTTTTTCAGAGTTGGCCACCAATAGGACCTAGAGATAAACTCCAGGATTTTTTGGATACCTGTATGTCCGGCAAAACGGGAAGCATGGGCCCAATGCATGAGCTTCTTCCTTAGTATCGGCTTCACAAAACTTTTCCCTGATGGGGGCGTAGAGTCCATCCCTACCGTGGAGAATGCCAACGGATTTATAATAGGATGCTTGTCTGAAGACTCTGACTCATTTTCTTGCTCCCATGAGCGGGAAAGGGCATCGGCCTTGCGATTCTGAGAGCCCGGACAGAACTGGAGTTTAAAGTCGAATCTGGAAAAGAAAAGTGCCCATCTGGCCTGATGAGGGTTGAGACATTGTGCGCCTTTTAGATATAGAAGGTTCTTGTGGTCTGTAAGTATGGTGATTGAGTGAGAAGCTCCCTCCAACAGATATCTCCACTCCTCTAGAGCGAGCTTGATGGCTAGCAACTCCTGGTCGCCAATGGCATAGTTGCGCTCCGCTGGGGAGAACTTCCGGGAGAAGAAACTGCAAGGATGTAAATGGCCATCTTTAGCCCTCTGAGATAACACCGCTCCTACTCCAACGGAGGAGGCATCCACCTCTAAGATGAAAGGAGAGTCGATGTCAGGCTGTTTCAGGACAGGCGCAGAGATGAACCTCTGTTTTAAAAGATGAAAAGCTTGCATGGCTTCTTCAGACCACTTGGACGGGTTAGCACCCTTCTTCGTGAAAGCAGTAATAGGCGCCACAATGGTGGAAAAGTCTCGTATAAACTTTCGGTAATAATTGGCGAACCCTAAGAACCTCTGGACCCCTTTGAGGGTTAAGGGTACCGGCCAATTCTGGATTGCTTGTAGTTTCTCAGGATCCATCTCTAGTCCGGAACCGGACACAATGTACCCTAGAAACGGAATGGACTTGACTTCAAAGACGCATTTCTCTAATTTGCAGTAGAGATGATTGACACGGAGACGGGACAGAACCTCCTTTACCCAAAAACGATGTTCCTCTAAATCGTTGGCAAAAATGAGGATATCATCTAGGTAGACCACGACATGACGGTATAGAATGTCTCTGAAGATCTCATTGACGAAATGCTGGAAGACAGCTGGAGCATTGCTCAATCCGAAGGGCATGACGAGGTACTCATAATGTCCGTCACGGGTGTTAAATGCGGTCTTCCACTCGTCACCCTCACGGATCCGGATGAGATTGTATGTACCTCTCAACTCCAGCTTTGTAAAGATGGTAGCTCCGCTAACTCTGTCAAAGAGCTCAGTAATCAGGGGTAAAGGATAGCGGTTCTTGATGGTAATGTCGTTCAAACCTCTGTAGTCGATGCACGGCCGCAGACCACCATCTTTCTTCTTTACAAAAAAGAAGCCTGCGCCGGCTGGAGAAGAAGAAGGTCGAATGAACCCCTTTGCTAGGTTCTCTTTAATGTATTCCTCCATAGAATGCGTCTCGGGCAGAGACAACGGATAAGTTCGGCCTCGAGGTGGAACCTTCCCTGGAACGAGATCAATCGGGCAGTCCCATTCTCTATGAGGAGGAAGGATATCAGCAGAAGCTTTACTGAACACATCCGTGAAATCTTGATATGGAGGAGGTGGAACATCAGACGACCTGGGGGAGGAAGAACAGACAGGCAACACTTTAAACAAACATGTCTCAGCACAGGAGGAACCCCATGCCAGAATTGCGTAGTCGTCCAATCAATTGTAGGATTGTGAAGACGGAGCCATGGAAGGCCCAGGACCACAGGATGTGTGGCTCTTGGAATCACTAAAAGTGAAATAAGTTCGGAATGGAGAACTCCCACTCTCAGACGAACTGGTAGAGTCCTTAGAGAAATAACTGTATCAAAAATTTTACTGCCATCCATGGCAGTTAAGGAAAAAGACGAAGGAAGTCTCTCGGTGGGTAGGGACCACCGTTTAACATAGGCTTCGGTACTAAAGTTCCCAGCTGCTCCGGAATCAAGGAGGGCAATGACGTTCTGATAACGTTGAGCAACTTGAAGCGAGACTGGGAGATTACAATCTTGAGGAGATGGAGAGGAGATCATTACTCCTAGCTGGCCCTCTCCTTGGCGAGCTAGGGTCTGGAGTCCCGGACGTTTAGGACAGGCATTAATGGTGTGAGACGGAGCTGCACAATAAAGACAGAGAGACTCGGAGAGACGTCTTCGGCGCTCAGCAGGAGTTAAACGGGAACGGCCAATTTGCATGGGCTCATCTTTAGTTGGTGACAGTTGGCGAGGAGGAGGAGCAGAAGATCTTGGAGCAGATGATCTTCCACGCTCAGTTGCTCTCTCTCTGAAACGTAAGTCAACTTTCATACAAAGTGAGATTAGCTCATCTAACTTGGAGGGTAAGTCTCTGGTAGCTAACTCATCTTTAATACACTCAGATAAACCATGCCAGAATGCAGCATACAGGGCCTCGTCGTTCCATGCCAGTTCGGATGCCAGGATCTGGAACTGTATAAGATATTGTCCTACAGTACGTGATCCCTGGCATAAACGGAGAATCTCAGACGAAGCTGAAGTTACCCGGCCTGGCTCGTCGAAGATGCGCCTGAATGTTAACACGAATGCAGTGTAAGAAGATAGCAGGGTGTCGGACCTCTCCCATAATGGTGATGCCCAGTCAAGGGCTGAGCCACTGAGAAGAGAGATGATGTAGGCAATTTTTGTACGGTCACTGGGAAAATTGCCAGGTTGTAGCTCAAACTGAATCTCACACTGGTTGAGAAATCCCCTGCAGAATCTTGGAGATCCGTCAAATTTTGCTGGCGTTGGAAGATGAAGACGTGGAGCAAAAACAGGTAAGGTGGGTGTGGTTATAGCTGGAGTCACTGTGGTTGACGCACCGGACGCGTCTGATCCACGGAGAGTTGTCTGAATCCCATCCAGCCGAGTAGAGAGATCCTGGAGACAGCGGATGATGTGGCCCTGTGCAGCCTCCTGATGTTCAAGTCGGGCTGCCAGTTCTTGCATCGGCCTGGCCGCTTGATCCTGGTCTCCGGCTGGATTCATTAGGTCAGTGCTTACTGTCACAACTGAGGGCCTGAGCTGACGGAAGGCAGCCTCAGTTGTAGGGGCTGAGATGTACCGGAACCTGGGAGGTTGTATCAGACCCCTGGACATGTAAGTAACATGAAGAGTAACCGCCCGAAGGCGTGACCACGACAACTTGAGTAAAAGTCAATGATATTTATTTATGACAAACTCCATGCATCACAGTAGCAGTAAAAAGAAACATAAAAATCAGCAGAGAAATAATAATACAGTTCCTGGGTACTACAGGGTGGCAGGGGCCACAGAGCTCTGGTGGTATGAGACAGTTCTTATTATCTGCAAGTTGGAAAGTCCTTACCAGGCTCAACTGTAGCAATGAGGAAAGCCCAGGGTCGTACCAGCTGGTGTTCCAGGGAAAGCTGGACTGCTGTAGATAAGATGCTGCTGTGGGTACTGGTTAGAACCAGACAGATGTTAGCACGGAGTGGATACTCGCTGGAACCAGTTAAATAATAAATGAGGTTTGAGAGCGATGCAATATGGATGAAATGTAGAATTTGAGAACGGAGAAATAATAAGACCGGTGGAGAGTGGTAAACTGCAGAAAGGACACCGGCCCTTTAAGAGAAGCTGTACACTGCTGGAAGCTGGGCTGGAAGCAGGTGATGTTGTAGCTGGAAACAGGTGAGTCCAGAATGGATCGGAGAGTCAGGCTACACCGCAGATGGAATGCTGGTGCGGGTCTCTATAGCAGAAGTCTGGAGACAGGAGCTGAAACCTGGAAGACAATCACAGGAGAGAGACAAATTGGAAATAGGTTTGACAACCAAAGCACTGACGCCTTCCTTGCTCAGGCACAACCTATTTATACCTGCAGCAAGGAAGGCATTGGCTAGGCAATTATGCAAATTAATAATACTGACAAGAGATTGGTAGAAGTGATCAGCTGACAAAATCCAAGATGGCTGCGCCCATGCAGACACTTGGAGGGAAGTTTGGTTTGTAATCCATGTGGTCTGGAAAACAGTAATGGCGGCGCCGGCCACCGGAGACAGGAGACGCCAGGCTGACAGGTGCACATCCAACCACGCGGACACAGCGGAGGCCGCGGCTGATGCAATCGCCACTCTGAATGCAGAAGCTCAGGGACGGCGGCAGAGGCCGCGGGAGACGCCATGCCAGATGTATAAGGCGTCACTGTGACAGCGTCCAGAGAGACAGGAGAGGATGCGGGAATGTGCACATCAGGATAACAGATGGGATCCGGTCCTGGAGCGCTGAGCCAGCCTTAGGAGGCATCTGATGGGTAAGAAATGGCGTCCAGATACCCGGATCATGACACCATGTTCTTCTTGGCCAATCCGGAACAATGAGTATAGTACTTCCTCCTCTTTTCCTTATTATCCTCAGTACCTTGGGTATGAGAGGAAGAGGAAGGAACACATAAACCGACTGGTACACCCACAGTGTCCCTAGAGCGTCCACAGCTATTGCCTGAGGGTCTCTCGACCTGGCGCAATATATTTCTAGCTTTTTGTTTAGGCGGGACGCCATCATGTCCACCTGTGGCCTTTCCCAACGGTTTGCAATCAGTTGGAAGACTTCTGTATGAAGTCCCCACTCTCCCGGGTGTAGGTCGTGCCTGCTGAGGAAGTCTGCTTCCCTGTTGTCCACTCCCGGAATGAACACTGCTGACAGTGCTAACACGTGATTTTCCGCCCATCGGAGAATCCTTGTGGCTTCTGCCATGCCATCCTGCTTCTTGTGCCGCCCTGTCGGTTTACATGGGCGACTGCCGTAATGTTGTCTGATTGGATCAGTACCGGCTGGTTTTGAAGCAGGGGTCTTGCCTGACTTAGGGCATTGTAAATGGCCCTTAGTTCCAGAATATTTATGTGTAAGGAAATCTCCAGATTTGACCATAGTCCCTGGACGTTTCTTCCCTGAGTGACTGCCCCCCAGCCTCGAAGGCTGGCATCCGTGGTCAACAGGACCCAGTCCTGTATGGCGAATCTGCGGCCCTCTTGAAGATGAGCACTCTGCAGCCACCACAGCAGAGATACCCTGGTCCTTGGAGACAGGGTTATCAGCCGATGCATCTGAAGATGTGATCCGGACCACTTGTCCAACAGGTCCCACTGAAAAGTTTTTGCACGGAACCTGCCGAATGGAATTGCTTCGTATGAAGCTACCATTTTTTCCAGGACTCGCGTGCAGTGATGCACCGACACCTGTTTTGGTTTCAGGAGGCCTCTGACTAGAGATGACAGCTCCTTGGCTTTCTCCTCCGAGAGAAACACGTTTTTCTGGTCTGTGTCCAGAACCATACCCAGGAACAGTAGATGCGTCGTAGGAACCAGCTGCGACTTTGGAATATTCAGAATCCAGCCGTGCTGTTGTAGCACTTCCCGAGATAGTGCTACTCTGACAAACAACTGCTCCATGGACCTAGCCTTTATAAGGAGATTGTCCAAGTACGGGATAATTATTTCGGCCATTACCTTGGTAAATACCCTTGGTGCCGGGGACAGACCAACGGCAACGTCTGGAATTGGTAATGACAATCCTGTACCACAATTTTGAGGTACTCCTGGTGAGGAGGGTAAATAGGGAGATGCAGGTACGCATCCTTGATGTCCAGTGATACCCGGAAAATTCTCCAGGCTTGCAATAATCGCCCTGAGCGATTCCATTTTGAATTTGAACCTTCGTATATAAGTGTTCAAGGATTTCAATTTTAGAATGGGTCTCACCGAACCGTCTGGTTTCGGTACCAGAAACATTTTGGAATAGTAACCCCGGCCTTGTTGAAGGAGGGGTACCTTGATTTCACCTGCTGGAAGTACAGCTTGTGAATTGCCGCCAGTACTAACTCACTATCTCCGAGGGCAGCAGGTAAGGCTGATGTGAGGTAACGGCGAGGGGGAGTCGTCTCTAACTCCAGCTTGTATCCCTGTGATACTACTTGCAGAACCCAGGAATCCACCTGTGGGCAAGCCCACTGGTCCCTGAAGTTCCCGAGACGCACCCCCACCGCACCTATCTCCACCTGTGGAGCCCCTGCGTCATGCTGTGGACTCAGAGAAAGCGGGGGAAGATTTTTGATCCTGAGAACTGGCTGTCTGTGCAGCTTTTTCCTTCTTCCCTTGTGCAGAAAAGGAAGCGCCTTTGGCCCCCTTGCTTTTCTGAAGCCGAAAGGACTGTACCTGATAATACGGTGCTTTCTTAGGCTGTGAGGAAACCTGAGGTAAAAAAAATTCTTCCCAGCTGTTGCTGTGGATACGAGGTCCCAGAGACCATCCCCAAACAATTCCTCACCCTTATAAGGCAGAATCTCCATGTGCCTTTTAAAATCAGCATCACCTGTCCACTGCCGGGTCTCTAATACCCTCCTGGCAGAATGGACCTTGCATTAATTCTGGATACCAGCCGGCAAATATCCCTCTGTGCATCCTTCATATATAAGACTACGTCTTTAATATGCTCTAGGTTATCCAAATATTATCCCTGTCTAGGGTATTAATATTATCTGACAGGGTATCAGACCCTGCTGCAGCAGCACTATTCATGCTGAGGCCATTGCAGGCCTCAGTATAATACCTGAGTGTGTATATACAGACTTCAGGATAGCCTCCTGCTTTTTATCAGCAGGCTCCTTCAAAGTGGCCGTATCCTAAAACGGTAGTGCCACCTTTTATGACAAGCGTGTGAGCGCCTTATCCACCCTAGGGAATGTCTCCAAACGTAACTTATCCTCTGGCGGGAAAGGGTACGCCATCAGTAACTTTTTAGAAATTACCAGTTTCTTATCGGGGGAAGCCCACGCTTCTTCACACACTTCATTCACTTATCTGATGGGGGAAGAAAACACTGGCTGCTTTTTCTCCCCAAACATAAAACCCCTTTTATGTGGTACTTGGGTTAATGTCAGAAATGTGTAAAAAAAAAATTTTCATTGCCGAGATCATGCAACGGATTTTCCTAGTGGCTTTTGTATATGTCTCAACCTCGTCGACCCTGGAATCAGACTCCGTGTCGACATCCGTGTCTGCCATCTGAGGTAGCGGGCGTTTTTTGAGCCCCTGATGGCCTTTGAGACGTCTGGGCAGGCGCGGGCTGAGAAGCCGGCTGTCCCACAGCTGTTATGTCATCCAGCCTTTTATGTAAGGAGTTGACATTGTCGGTTAATACCTTCCACCTATCCATCCACTCTGGTGTCGGCCCCACAGGGGGCAACATCACATTTATCGCCATCTGCTCCGCCTCAACATAACCTTCCTCCTCAAACATGTCGACACAGCCGTACCGACACTCCACACACACACAGGGAATGCTCTGACTGAGGACAGGACCCCAGGAAGCCCTTTGGGGAGACAGAGAGAGAGTATGCCAGCACACACCAGAGCGCTATATAAAGCAGGGATTAACACTATAACTGAGTGATTTTTTCCCTAATAGCTGCTTGTATATACAATATTGCGCCTAAATTTAGTGCCCCCCCCCCCTCTCTTTTTAACCCTTTGAGCCTGAAAACTACAGGGGAGAGCCTGGGGAGCTGTCTTCCAGCTGCACTGTGAAGAGAAAATGGCGCCAGTGTGCTGAGGGAGATAGCCCCGCCCCTATTTCGCAGACTTTTCTGCCGCTTTTTTATGGAATCTGGCAGGGGTATTTATCACATATATAGCCTCTGGGGCTATATAATAAGAATTTACTTACCGATAATTCTATTTCTCGTAGTCCGTAGTGGATGCTGGGGACTCCGTCAGGACCATGGGAATAGCGGGCTCCGCAGGAGACAGGGCACATCTAAAAAGCTTTTAGGTCACATGGTGCGTACTGGCTCCTCCCCCTATGACCCTCCTCCAAGCCTCAGTTAGGTACTGTGCCCGGACGAGCGTACACAATAAGGAAGGATCTTGAATCCCGGGTAAGACTCATACCAGCCACACCAATCACACCGTACAACTTGTGATCTGAACCCAGTTAACAGTATGATAACAAAACGAAGTAGCCTCTGAAAAGATGGCTCACAACAAGAATAACCCGATTTTTGTAACAATAACTATGTACAAGCATTGCAGACAATCCGCACTTGGGATGGGCGCCCAGCATCCACTACGGACTACGAGAAATAGAATTATCGGTAAGTAAATTCTTATTTTCTCTAACGTCCTAGTGGATGCTGGGGACTCCGTCAGGACCATGGGGATTATACCAAAGCTCCCAAACGGGCGGGAGAGTGCGGATGACTCTGCAGCACCGAATGAGAGAACTCCAGGTCCTCCTTAGCCAGAGTATCAAATTTGTAAAATTTTACAAACGTGTTCTCCCCTGACCACGTAGCTGCTCGGCAAAGTTGTAATGCCGAGACCCCTCGGGCAGCCGCCCAAGATGCGCCCACTTTCCTAGTGGAATGGGCCTTTACAGATTTAGGCTGTGGCAGGCCTGCCACAGAATGCGCAAGTTGAATCGTGCTACAGATCCAACGTGCAATCGTCTGTTTAGACGCAGGAGCACCCATCTTGTTGGGTGCATACAATATAAACAACGAGTCAGATTTTCTGACTCCAGCTGTCCTTGAAATATATATTTTCAATGCTCTGACAACGTCCAGTAACTTGGAGTCCTCCAAGTCGCTAGTCGCCGCAGGCACTACAATAGGCTGGTTCAAATGAAAAGCCGAAACCACCTTAGGGAGAAATTGAGGACGTGTCCGCAACTCTGCCCTATCCGAATGGAAAATCAGATATGGGCTTTTGTATGATAAAGCCGCCAATTCTGAAACTCTCCTGGCTGAAGCCAGGGCCAGTAGCATGGTTACCTTCCATGTAAGGTATTTTAAATCTACTGATTTTAAAGGCTCAAACCAATGAGATTTGAGAAAATTTAGAACCACGTTCAAATCCCACGGTGCCACTGGAGGCACTATTGGGGGTTGTATATGTAGTACTCCTTTAACAAAAGTTTGTACTTCAGGCACTGACGCCAATTCTTTCTGGAAGAAAATTGATAAGGCCGAAATTTGAACTTTAATGGACCCCAATTTTAGGCCCATAGATAACCCTGCTTGCAGGAAATGTAAGAATCGACCCAATTGAAATTCTTCCGTTGGGGCCTTCTTGGCCTCACACCACCCAACATATTTTCTCCAAATACGGTGATAATGTTGTGCGGTCACATCTTTCCTGGCTTTAATTAAAGTAGGAATAACTTCCTCAGGAATGCCCTTTTCTTTTAGAATGCGGCGTTCAACCGCCATGCCGTCAAACGCAGTCGCGGTAAGTCTTGGAACATACAAGGTCCCTGCTGAAGCAGATCCCTTCTTAGAGGTAGAGGCCACGGATCCTCCGTGAGCATCTCTTGAAGTTCCGGATACCAAGTTCTTCTTGGCCAGTCTGGAGCTACCAGTATTGTTCTTACTCCTCTTTTCCGTATAATTCTCAGTACCTTTGGTATGAGCGGCAGAGGAGGGAACACATACACTGACTGGTACACCCACGGTGTTACCAGAGCGTCCACAGCTATTGCCTGTGGGTCTCTTGACCTGGCGCAATACCTGTCCAGTTTTTTGTTGAGGCGAGACGCCATCATGTCCACCTTTGGTTTTTTCCAACGGTTCACAATCATGTGGAAGACTTCTGGATGAAGTCCCCACTCTCCCGGGTGAAGATCGTGTCTGCTGAGGAAATCTGCTTCCCAGTTGTCCACTCCCGGGATGAACACTGCTGACAGTGCTATGACATGATTCTCCGCCCAGCGCAGAATCCTTGCAGTTTCTGTCATTGCACTCCTGCTTCTCGTGCCGCCTTGTCGGTTGACGTGGGCGACTGCCGTGATGTTGTCGGACTGGATCAGCACCGGCTGACCCTGAAGCAGAAGTCTTGCTTGGCTTAGAGCATTGTATATCGCTCTTAGCTCCAGTATATTTATGTGAAGAGACTTTTCCAGGGTTGACCACACTCCCTGGAAGTTTCTTCCCTTTGTGACTGCTCCCCAACCTCGTAGGCTGGCATCCGTAGTCACCAGGACCCAGTCCTGTATGCCGAATCTGCGGCCCACTAACAGATGGGCCGTCTGCAACCACCACAGGAGAGACAATCTTGTTCTCGGTGACAATGTTATCCTCTGATGCATGTGCAGATGCGATCCAGACCATTTGTCCAGCAGATCCCACTGGAATGTCCGTGCATGGAATCTGCCGAAAGGAATCGCTTCGTACGAAGCCACCATCTTTCCCAGGACTCTCGTGCATTGATGTACTGACACAGTTCCTGGTTTTAGGAGGTTCCTGACAAGTTCGGATAGCTCCCTTGCTTTCTCCTCCGGGAGAAATACCTTTTTCTGAACCGTGTCCAGAATCATGCCCAAAAACAACAGATGTGTTGTCGGAGTCAATTGAGATTTTGGAAGATTTAGAATCCACCCGTGTTGCCGAAGCACTACTTGTGTTAGTGCCACACTGGCTTCCAGCTGTTCTCTGGACTTTGCCCTTATCAGGAGATCGTCCAAGTACGGGATAATTAATACGCCTTTTCTTCGTAGAAGAACCATCATTTCGGTCATTACCTTGGTAAAGATCCGAGGAGCCGTGGACAAACCAAACGGCAGCGTTTGAAACTGATAATGACAGTCTTGTATCACGAACCTGAGATACCCTTGGTGTGAAGGGTAAATTGGGACATGTAGATAAGCATCTTTTATGTCCAAGGACACCATGAAGTCTCCTTCTTCCAGATTCGCTATCACTGCTCTGAGTGACTCCATCTTGAACTTGAATTTCTGTATGTACAGGTTCAAGGATTTCAGATTTAGAATAGGTCTTACCGAACCGTCCGGTTTCGGTACCACAAATAGTGTGGAATAATACCCCTTTCCCTGTTGTAGGAGGGGTACCTTGACTATCACCTGCTGAGAATACAGCTTGTGAATGGCTTCCAAAACCAACGTCCTTTCTGAGGGAGACGTTGGTAAAGCAGACTTTAGGAACCGGCGAGGAGGAGACCTTTCGAACTCCAGCATGTACCCCTGAGATATTATCTGCAGGACCCACGGGTCTACTTGTGAGTGAGCCCATTGATTGCTGAAAATCTTGAGCCGACCCCCCACCGTTCCTAAGTCCGCTTGTAAAGCCCCAGCGTCATGCTGATGGCTTTGTAGAAGCCGGGGCGGGCTTCTGTTCCTGGGCAGGGGCTGCTTGCTGCCCTTTCTTACCCTTTCCTCTGCCTCGCGGCAGATAAGACTGTCCTTTTGGTCGCTTTTTATAGGAGCGAAAGGACTGCTTTTCTGTTGGGAAGGAGTCTGAGGTAAAAAGGTGGATTTGCCGGCAGTTGCCGTGGCCACCAAGTCCGAAAGACCGACCCCAAACAATTCCTCTCCTTTGTATGGCAATACTTCCATATGCCTCTTGGAATCCGCATCACCTGACCACTGTCGCGTCCATAAACTTCTTCTGGCAGATATGGACATTGCGCTTACTCTTGATGCTAGAGTACAAACATCCCTCTGAGCATCTCGCATATAAAGAAAAGCATCCTTTAATTGCTCTAGAGTCAATAAAATACTGTCCCTATCCAGGGTATCAATATTTTCAGTCAGAGAATCCAACCACACTACCCCAGCACTGCACATCCAGGCTGAGGCTATTGCCGGTCGCAGTATAACACCAGTATGTGTGTATATACTTTTCAGTGTAGTTTCCAGCCTCCTATCTACTGGATCCTTGAGGGCGGCCGTATCAGGAGACGGCAACGCCACCTGCTTTGATAAACGTGTGAGCGCCTTATCCACCCTAGGGGGTGTTTCCCAGCGCGCCCTAACCTCTGGCGGGAAAGGGTATAATGCCAATAACTTCTTTGAAATTGGCAGTTTTCTATCGGGCGTAACCCACGCTTCATCACACACATCATTCAATTCCTCTGATTCTGGGAAAAATACAGGCGGTTTTTTCACCCCCCACATAATACCCCTTTTTGAGGTACCAGCAGCATCAGAGATCTGCAAAGCCTCCTTCATTGCCGTGATCATATAACGTGTGGCCCTACTGGAAAATACGTTTGTTTCTTCACCGTCGACACTAGAATCATCTGTGTCGGTACCCGTGTCGACAGACTGAGGTAAAGGGCGTTTTACAGCCCCTGACGGTGTCTGAGACGCCTGGACCGGTACTAACTGGTTTGCCGGCCGTCTTATTTCGTCAACTGACTTTTGTAATGTGCTGACATTATCACGTAATTCCATAACTAACGCCATCCATTCAGGTGTCGACTCCCTAGGGGGTGACATTACCATCATCGGCAATTGCTCTGCCTCCACACCAACATCGTCCTCAAACATGTCGACACACACGTACCGACACACAGCAGCCACACAGGGAATGCTCTATTGAAGACAGGACCCCCTAGCCCTTTGGGGAGACAGAGGGAGAGTTTGCCAGCACACACCAAACAGCGCTATAAATGTATATAAACAACCCTAGAAGGTGTTGTTTATTATATATACGCTCTTATATAATATATATAGCCAATTTATGCCCCCCTTCTCTCTGTTTTACCCTGTTTCTGTAGTGCAGTGCAGGGGAGAGTCCTGGGAGCCTTCCTCACCAGCGGAGCTGTGCAGGAAAATGGCGCCGTGTGCTGAGGAGAATAAGCTCCGCCCCTTTTTCGGCGGGCTTTTCCTCCCGGTTTTTTAATAACTGTCCTGGGTTAAAATACATACATATAGCCTTAATGGCTATATGTGATGTATTTATTTTGCCAAATAGGTATTTATATTGCTGCCCAGGGCACCCCCAGCAGCGCCCTGCACCCTCCGTGACCATGTCAGTGAGCCGTGTGACAACAATGGCGCACAGCTGCAGTGCTGTGCGCTACCTTTATGAAGACTGTGAAGTCTTCTGCCGCCTGTTTCCGGACCTCCGTTCTGCCGTCATTCTTCAGCTTCTGTAAGGGGGATCGGCGGCGCGGCTCCGGGACGAACCCCAGGCTGACCTGTGTTCCGACTCCCTCTGGAGCTCAGTGTCCAGTAGCCTAAGATCCCAATCCATCCTGCACGCAGGTGAGTTGGAGATCTCTCCCCTAAGTCCCTCGTTGCAGTGATCCTGTTGCCAGCAGGAATCACTGAGTGAAAACCTAAAAAAAACTTTTCTAAACAGCTCTTTAAGAGAGCCATCCAGATTGCACCCTTCTCGGACGGGCACAAAAACCTAACTGAGGCTTGGAGGAGGGTCATAGGGGGAGGAGCCAGTACGCACCATGTGACCTAAAAGCTTTTTAGATGTGCCCTGTCTCCTGCGGAGCCCGCTATTCCCATGGTCCTGACGGAGTCCCCAGCATCCACTAGGACGTTAGAGAAAATAGGATTTTGGTACTTACCAGGTAAATCCTTTTCTTTGAATCCATAGGGGGCACTGGAGTACTCTTGGGATATGGACGGGCGTAGCCGAACAAAGGCACTGAATATTTAAATTTAGGACTCTCCCCCCCCTCCATATCCCCAAGTACCTCAGTGTACTTTGCCAGTGTTTTTTACTGAGCGAACAGGATATAGAGAGGTTGACAATGGAGAAACCCTATAACATAACGGACAACAACCCTGTTGACCCATAACCATACTGTCAACTAAACAGTTGACCCATAACCGATAGAACTTTATAATTTGAGCCAATCGGTGAAAATGTGTTACCATAAGCTCCTTTGAGCTTAAAATGTGTCCACTAAGCTCCCTTGAGCTTAAAACAACCCAGGTAAAACTGCTCTGGGTGGGCGTCCAGTGCCCCCTATGGATTCAAAGAAAAGGATTTACCTGGTAAGTACCAAAATCCTATTTTCTTTATCATCCACTAGGGGTCACTGGAGTACTCTTGGGACGTACCAAAGCTTCCCTCGTGGGCGGGAGAGCTGTTTGATACTTGTAACAGTAGGCAGGCCAAAGCTAAATGCTGATGGCGCCACCATTCATAACGTGTAAACGTGCACAAACGTGGTGCACTGAAGGCTATGTAGCCGCGTTATAGACGCTGCACGACCCGCTGGGTCTGACATTCCCACAGAACCTGTGGGATGAACTATTACTGACGTAGGCGATTGTAACTTAGCCTTAAAGTAAGCCTGACTTGTATTCATTATTATCCAACTGGATAATGTCTGCTGAGAAACTGGCTAACCCCAGTTTGCGGTATCATATAGAACAAACAACGTATTCATATCACGTACTGTAGATCTTCTGTACATATATAAACGCGTAACGCGTGTACCACATTCAGAATTTTAGAATGTGCTGTCCCCACAGGAACCACTATTGGTATATTGATGTGAAGAATACGAAAGCGGATTTCGTCCGAAGATCTGCTTTGTCATGAGAAAACTCAAATACGGTGGCTTGGAATACAAGGCACCCAAATCTGAAAACAAACCCCTTGTCGAAGCACTATTGCCGAAGCCAAGGCTAGAAGAAAAATATGTTTTCCAAAGTGAGAAACTTAATCCCCATTTTTTGAAAGGGTTCCAAAATATGAAAACTTAATTCCCTTTTGTTGAAAAGGTTCCAAAAGATGAAAACTGTCATAAATCTGAACCCAACCTCAAATCGCCTGGCGCTGTAGGTGGGATAAATAGAGTCTGAACTTTGGTGACACCTTGTAGAAAGATATTTACAGACGTAAATAGAGGCAAACGCTTTGAAAATAAGTTTACCACACAGATACCTGCACTCTTAGTGCAGATGAACGCAGTTTTCCATCCCATTCCGTTTAACAGAATACGGTTACTTGAAGGATGATGTTGGAAACTTCCGAGGTTTACAACCTATGTAAGCACACGAAAAAATTTTTTTTTAATAATGAGCTGCCTTAAGCGGCTTACTATTTCGTAACATGGTATAACCGATACAGTAACGCTCTATTTTTTAAGAGGGCGGTCTGAACCCTCACCCTGTCAACCGCAGCTGCGGTACATAGATAATAGGTACATAGGTAACTATGGGTAAAAGAACGTTTCCTGATGTAACAGGTTGGACGTATTATGAGCGGGCCCAGATCGTGTGCAAGTATTCCTTGAAAATTCGAGAAGCAACTTCTCTGAAACCCATGAGATCCCACCAGTATGACTGTGACGAACTGTCTTCTGATCCGTTTTGGCAACGAAGAGAGAAGCGGAAAATGGCGTAGCTAGACACACGATGCTGAATGACCCCATGAATGTGATGTACACATACTGAGGCTTTTGTAATTGTGTCGAGATACCATCATGTATACTTGAGGGTAACCTCCTTGTGTGGACTCACATATGAAACACCTCTGGATTTAATGTCCAGTTTTCAAGATCCAAACCCTGACGGGTTAGATCGTGTGTCTAACAGATGTCCACTCACGGATTGATGTCTTGACATTTTCACATAATGGCGTTCTGAGCCATTGAAGATTTGAGTTACCTGCCGCATTGTCATGCGGCTTCTTGGTTCTCACTGGTTGTTGAGTATGCAACTGCCGTTGCTTTGTTTGACTGCTTAAGGGCAGCGTGAGCTAGGCCTGAAAAACAAAATTACATGAAACTCACGGTTGTTCCTCTCCACAGAAATCTTTAGTAACAAGCGAAAGATGTATTCGTTCTGAAGAGAAACCAGAGTCTATCCCTGGTCCGACTGAAAGCGAATAATTTAATGCATTGTAAAATGCACAGAGTTCTAGGGCATTTATCTATTGCATTGTAAAATGCACAGAGTTCTAGTACATTTATCGACAGCAATCTGTCGTGTTTTAGAACCTTTGCGTTGTTTTTAACTACAAATCCTAACTCTCTGTGACTGTCGTCCAGAGTATACGCACCCTTGTCCCTTTGTGGGAAACGCGAGTGAAGGGTGGTCTTAATAAGTGAATACAGCAATGTACCGCTAGTGTGCGTGTACTTTTGTTGTTGCTGGTGTAGTAGGTAAAAGTATTTGATTTACCGTATTTATATCTTACTTCGGAATTGATATCGTTTAGACAGACTTAGATGCGATTGTTTTCGAATTTGATCTGCTACCGCAGTATACCTTAGTAGCGCAAGTTAGAGGAACTTTGTTGATACAGAGTTCTTATGTGAGATGATCTATCCTCGCAACATCACTTTGGTAAATACCCGAAGCGATAATCAACGGTAGACCTGAAAGGGTTAATGGTTGTGGCGATTTGCAAACGCTAGAACCTGTGATGAAGAAACCGGACTGGGTAAATTCGCATTGTGAAGATTAAATGCCATTATGCCATTTTCTTTTGCTCAAACAGAGGGAAATAAGTAATTCTGACTCTGTTGGCGTACTATTGCCTGGTTTATAAACCAGCAAAGACTAAATGACAACCTGCCAAACCGGTCGACAGAGGCAGTTTTGTCTTTACGCTGTAAACAGCTGAGACATATATGAGTTGAAATGTAACATGTAAAGACGCGCTTCCACAATTGTAAAAGAGGTCATCAAACCACTGGCTTGCTGACTGTAACGTCCTGTCGTTACAAGGCGTCACTGTTTCTTATAAAGGGATAAAACACCGTTAGAAGTATACTGTATGCGCTAAAGGCGGAATATCATCAAGGGATAAAATGCCGTTACAAGCATATCAAATTTAGGAGCAAACAAGCTCTGGCCTTGTCGCGTTCACTAGCGACAATGAAAATAACCGGCGTTAGCAGAAGCTTTACAGATATACTCTGCAGCTTCTTTTAACAGTGATCGGCATGGTTTCATACATAGCTTCTAGTGACCCAAATGTATCTGGGGTTTTTATAATGTTTGACAGAAACGCATATACCAATGGCGGATCGCGTAATTTTGGAAACGATTATGTATGGTTGTCCAAAACCCCGCACTATCTGAGTGCTGGACTAATGTACCCTTCTCACTGGTAGTTATCGGTGTGAGATTTGACATAGAATCGTGCATTAATATTATAAGACCAGTGAAATAAACCCTCTGGTACCCAAAGGGAAATTGGCCCTTTGGAAAAACTGTCTTTTGTTAGAGCTGGCGGAGTATTCCGAGACTGCGAATACCGCTCCTTTAATTTGAATTGCCACTGTATATTTTTAAAAGTATTTTTAGTCTGCAGTAGAGCCTTATTCGCTATGTAGACAGACAACATAATTGGCAACAGACAGACACTTGCACGATTATATGGCATATATATATATATATATATGTTATTGCTGAACAGCATATTTATATGAAACTCATGGTTGTTTCTCTCTACGGAAATCTTTAGGAAACTAAAGTGTTCTTTATGTGAAAAGCAGTTCACATGGCCATATGAAACCCGAACCAAATTCCTTTTAACACCCCTGCGCCTTCTGGTGGCTTAAAGATGTAGGGCAGGAATGTTCTAGAATCATCCTGAACTAAAAATTCCCACTAACACCCCTGCGCCTCCTTGTGGAGCAGAGGTGTATGGCCGGAATGTATAACTGGAAAAACAACAATGATTGAAATGGCCGTCATGCCATGCTTTTACATAAAATCACAGTACAGGTTATTTTAATATAGGCTTAATAGCCTATTATACAGAGTATACAGTGATAATACAGGTGTATGTAAAATACATGCCTTTAGTTAGCCTCTTAATATGAACACTGCCTGCAGTGTTATTATCTTGCCGTCTTAACAGACAAGAACAGAAAACATGGTTAAACTTGCAATAGGCTATTTGCTAGGCCAAGCCTCATATATATATTATATATATAAAAATGTTATTATATTATACTATACACAGTTGTGCCAGCAACCAGCTTCATTATATATAATATATATAAAATTTACTTAACCATATAATCACAGTTGCCTGATATTATAGGCCATGACTTTAAAATTGCTGCGCTGCTTGTGATAGTTTGAGCAGCCTATCTTTAACCCATGCAGCCCTATGGGCATTACACCCCCTCCCCCCCCCTGCCTCCCCATGTTACCTGCAGCTTACGGGGATCGGGTGCAGGGAGAGGAGGAAAGCGCTGTATATATAGCGCCGGGGAGCCGTCCGAAAGAGCGGGCGGCGGCGGTTCCTACAGCCGTACACAGTCTCCCTGTGTCCGGCATCAGCGGCGTGCGGTGACTGGAAGAGCGGCCAGCGTCCGTGAGTGACGTGCGGCCGCTCGTTAGCACACGGGAGCTCGGCGGCGCCTCTGTATTGGTCTGTATTGGTGCCGGGCCATCAGGGCAGTGAGAGCGGCCGGCGTCTGAGTGACGTGCGGCCGCTCGTTAGCACATGGGGAATCTCGGCGGCGCCTGTGCCGGGCCATCAGGGCAGTGAGAGCGGCCGGCGTCTGAGTGACGTGCGGCCGCTCGTTAGCACATGGGGAATCTCGGCGGCGCCTGTGCCGGGCCATCAGGGCAGTGAGAGCGGCCGGCGTCTGAGTGACGTGCGGCCGCTCTGCGCATCGTTTAGGAAGACTTTCAGCGCGTGTTCCGTGGACAATTCTACAGTATAACACTCACACACAGCAGGGCGGCAGCGTGAGCTGACCGCCCTGACACTCATACCTTGTGCCGTCTTCTCCTGGCTGTGACGAGCTTCTCTCTGCAAGCTCAGTTTCAGCCTCCAGCATCTCATCTAGGCTGCTGTAGATTCTTCCAGATCTTTGTCTAATCCTGGCTGTGACGGAGCTTCTTCCTGTAAGCTCCGTTCAGTTTGCAGGAGACAGTGGCTGCCTGTGGCTGTGAGGGTGCTCTTTGTGAGGACCGACACGCCATGCGCTTGCTTATAGCGCCTGTGGCTGTGAGGGTGCTCTTTGTGAGGACCGACACGCCATCCGCTGCCTTGCAGCGGCACCATCCCGGACCCATGTTTTTCCATAAACTGGGACGGGAAGTGTAAAAATCAAAAATAAAAATAAAAATAAAAATCTTCTGAAATGTGGCTTTGCCACAAGCCGATGTTCATCTGTGAGCACCGAAAAAAACACTGGCAAAGTACACTGAGGTACTTGGGGATATGGAGGGGGGGGAGAGTCCTAAATTTAAATATTCAGTGCCTTTGTTCGGCTACGCCCGTCCATATCCCAAGAGTACTCCAGTGACCCCTAGTGGATGATAAAGAAATTGTGATTATTTGCCAGCCAAAGTGTGTAATATTGCTGCTCAGGGCGCCCCCCACCCAGCGCCCTGCACCCTCAGTGACCGGAGTGTGAAGTGTGTATGAGGAGCAATGGCGCACAGCTGCAGTGCTGTGCACTACCTTGGTGAAGAATGAAGTCTTCTGCCGCCGATTTTCCGGACCTCTTCTTGCATCTGGCTCTGTAAGGGGGACGGCGGCGCGGCTCCGGGACCGAACATCAAGGACGGGTCCTGCGGTCGATCCCTCTGGAGCTAATGGTGTCCAGTAGCCTAAGAAGCCCAAACTAGCTGCAAGCAGGTAGGTTCGCTTCTTCTCCCCTTAGTCCCTCGTTGCAGTGAGCCTGTTGCCAGCAGGTCTCACCGTAAAATAAAAAACCTAAAATATACTTTCTGTCTAGGAGCTCAGGAGAGCCCCTAGTGTGCATCCAGCTCGGCCGGGCATAAAAATCTAACTGAGGTCTGGAGGAGGGTCATGGTGGGAGGAGCCAGTGCACACCAGGTAGTCCTAAAGCTTTCTTTAGTTGTGCCCAGTCTCCTGCGGAGCCGCTATTCCCCATGGTCCTTACGAAGTTCCCAGCATCCACTAGGACGTAAGATAAATAGGGGCTGATGGCTCCTGATGTATGAGATACACCAGAGAGTGTGGGGAGGAGACTGGTCAGATCTCTGGGCTGGTAACACACAGTGACATGATGTGAGGGGGAGAGCAGGAGTATAATAGGGGCTGATGTCTCCTGGTGTATGAGATACACCAGAGAGTGTGGGGAGGAGACTGGTCAGATCTCTGGGCTGGTAACACACAGTGACATGATGTGAGTGGGAGAGCAGGAGTATAATAGGGGCTGATGGCTCCTGATGTATGAGATACACCAGAGAGTGTGGGGAGGAGACTGGTCAGATCTCTGGGCTGGTAACACACAGTGACATGATGTGAGGGGGAGAGCAGGAGTATAATAGGGGCTGATGGCTCCTGATGTATGAGATACACCAGAGAGTGTGGGGAAGAGACTGGTCTTTAGATGTGCCCAGTCTCCTGCGGAGCCGCTATTCCCCATGGTCCTTACGGAGTCCCCAGCATCCACTTAGGACGTTAGAGAAAAGAGATTGCTGTAGTGACTGAGCAAGGAGAATATGTGACTCTTTTCTGTAATAAGTGTTTATTTCTCACCTGTGCTGATATCTGTAGGGATCTCCTCCTCCTTACACTGCTGATCACCCCTCACATACGTCTCTTCTTCTCCCTCTATATCTTCAGCCTTCATATCAGTCATATACGTCTCTTCTTCTTCCTCTATATCGTCTGTTTTAATATCAGACAGACGTTCTACCTAAAAAACAAACAAAGACTATAATGACATTTGCATACAGTCAGATTAAACTGAGGTGAAACAGTATAATATCAGTGTATAAGACACACACAGCTCCTCTACAGATCATATAGTGACAGTCACTTTGGTATATTGGGGAGACCCCAAATCCCACCTACCTGATCCTCCTGTGGGATCCTGTGATTCTCCTCTGTACAATCCTGGGAATACAGAGGACGGGGACATCTCTCTGGGGTATCTCTGTTACTGGGTCCATCTGTAGGAGACACACAGTGACTGGGTACAGTGTATATATGTGATTATCAGGTGATGAGTGTATATAGGGGGCCCCCATACCTGCTCTCCCCTGTACAATACATGACAGTCTCCTCTTACCCAGTGATGTGAGGGGCCGGTGATTCTCCATCATCACGTCCTTGTACAGACCCCTGTGTTCCTCTATATACTCCCTATCCTGCATGGAGACATAGACAGTGACATCCTGACACCTTATAGGAACCTGACACACCCAGACACATCCCCTGGTGTTACTGTATAATACCCCATTCCCAGCAGTCACCTCTCCAGTCATCACCCAGACACATCCCCTGGTGTTGTTGTATAATGCCCCATTTCCAGCAGTCACCTCTCCAGTCATTACCCAGACACATCCCCTGGTGTTACTGTATAATGTCCCATTCCCATCGGTCACCTCTCCAGTCATCACCCAGACACGTCCCCTGGTGTTACTGTATAATGCCCCATTCCCAGCAGTCACCTCCCCAGTCATCACCCAGACACATCCCCTGGTGTTACTGTATAATGTCCCATTCCCAGCAGTCACCTCTCCAGTTATCACCCAGACACATCCCTTGGTGTTACTGTATAATGTCCCATTCCCAATTCCCAGCAGTCACCTCTCCAGTCATCACCCAGACACATCCCCTGGTGTTACTGTATAATGCCCCATTCCCAGCAGTCACCTCTCCAGTCATCACCCAGACACATCCCCTGGTGTTGTTGTATAATGCCCCATTCCCAGCAGTCACCTCTCCAGTCATCACCCAGACACATCCCCTGGTGTTACTGTATAATACCCCATTCCCAGCAGTCACCTCTCCAGTCATCACCCAGACACATCCCCTGGTGTTGTTGTATAATGCCCCATTCCCAGCAGTCACCTCTCCAGTCATCACCCAGACACATCCCCTGGTGTTACTGTATAATGCCCCATTTCCAGCAGTCACCTCTCCAGTCATTACCCAGACACATCCCCTGGTGTTACTGTATAATGTCCCATTCCCATCGGTCACCTCTCCAGTCATCACCCAGACACGTCCCCTGGTGTTACTGTATAATGCCCCATTCCCAGCAGTCACCTCCCCAGTCATCACCCAGACACATCCCCTGGTGTTACTGTATAATGTCCCATTCCCAGCAGTCACCTCTCCAGTTATCACCCAGACACATCCCTTGGTGTTACTGTATAATGTCCCATTCCCAATTCCCAGCAGTCACCTCTCCAGTCATCACCCAGACACATCCCCTGGTGTTACTGTATAATGCCCCATTCCCAGCAGTCACCTCTCCAGTCATCACCCAGACACATCCCCCAGTGTTACTGTATAATGCCCCATTCCCAGCAGTCACCTCTCCAGTCATCACCCAGACACATCCCTTGGTGTTACTGTATAATGTCCCATTCCCATCGGTCACCTCTCCAGTCATCACCCAGACACGTCCCCTGGTGTTACTGTATAATGCCCCATTCCCAGCAGTCACTTATCCAGTCATCACCCAGACACATCCCCTGGTGTTACTGTATAATGTCCCATTCCCAGCAGTCACCTCTCCAGTCATCATCCAGACACTTCCCCTGGTGTTACTGTATAATGTCCCATTCCCAGCAGTCACCTCTCCAGTCATCACCCAGACACATTCCCTGGTGTTACTGTATAATGTCCCATTCCCAGCAGTCACCGCTTCAGTCATCACCCAGACACATCCCCTGGTGTTACTGTATAATGTCCCATTCCCAGCAGTCACCTCTTCAGTCATCACCCAGACACATCCTCTGGTGTTACTGTATAATGTCCCATTCCCAGCAGTCACCTCTCCAGTCATCACCCAGACACATCCCCTGGTGTTACTGTATAATGTCCCATTCCCAGCAGTCACCTCTCCAGTCATCACCCAGACACATCCCCTGGTGTTACTGTATAATGTCCCATTCCCAGCAGTCACCTCTCCAGTCATCACCCAGACACATCCCGTGGAGTTACTGTATAATGCCCCATTCCCAGCAGTCACCTCTCCAGTCATCACCCAGACACATCCCCTGGTGTTACTGTATAATGCCCCATTCCCAGCAGTCACCTCTCCAGTCATCACCCAGACACATCCCCTGGTGTTACTGTATAATGTCCCATTCCCAGCAGTCACCTCTCCAGTCATCACCCAGACACGTCCCCCGGTGTTACCGTATAATGTCCCATTCCCAGCAGTCACCTCTCCAGTCATCACCCAGACACATCCCCTGGTGTTACTGTATAATGCCCCATTCCCAGCAGTCACCTCTCCAGTCAGCAGCTGAATGATTTTGTTGGCGAGTTCCAGGATCTTCTGGTCACTGTGCCTCTCATGTATCAGTGAGTGAGGTGGAGGCACCGTGATGGGGTTTTGGGTTCTGCTCAGTCCACCTGACACACCAGGATGGCTGCTGGGTGTCTCGCACTCACCAGATGTCTTCTACACTACTGTGCAACCCAGCGAAATGGAGGAGACATCAAAATCACTGTGACACTCCCAGATCCCCTCACCTCCCCAGTCATGTCCCTGTATTATTACTGTAGATAGAGCTAACAGACCAGGATGACATAGAAGCGGAAGACTGCGCACGGATAAGAGGGTTGGGAGGACAATTGGCTGGGGTTGGTATAGAAGTGGGCCTTGAGAGAAGTTTTGTAGAGAGGTGGAGAGTGAGATGTGGAGAGCACATGCAAAATAGGTAGGACTGGGAGGAGGTAATCAGTTGGCAGGAGAGGCAGCGAGGGAGTGTAGGAGAGATGAGGTCAGAGATGCAAGAGGAAGAAGAGTGGGTGAGGGCTTTGAATGTGAGAAGCTTGAATTGTATTCTGAATGTGAAGGGGAGCCAGTGAAGGTCCTGCATGAGAGGGGAGGTGGATGTAGTACGTTTGGTGAGGAAGATGAGATGGGCAGCAGCATTGAGGATAGATTGGAGTGGAGAGAGGCGTATGTCAGAAATGCCAGAAAGGAGATTACAGTAGTCCAATCTGGAGATGACCAGTGAGTGGATGAGGGTCTTAGTAGCATTCTGGGTGAGAAAGGGTCTGAGCCTGGAAATGTTTTTGAGATGGAAATGGTAGTACTGTGAGAGGTGCTGAATGTGTGGTGTGAAGGAGAGGTAGGAGACAAGGATTACTCCAAGACAGCGCACTTGGGGGCTAGAGGAGATAGTGGTGCTATCAATAGATAATTAAATTGTGGGAGGAGAAGTTAAGCGGGAGGGAGGGAAGATGATCAGCTCAGCGTTAGACATAAGTTTAAGAAAGAGCTGAGACATTCAGGAAGAGATAGCAGAGTGACAGTTGGAGATACGAGGACAGCGGGGGAGAGGTCCGGGGAGGAAAGGTAGATTTGAGTATCATTAGCACAGAGATGATATTGTAAGTCTTGTAAGTCAAGAGCTAAAAGAGCTCACCTAAAGAGGATGTGTAGAGAGAGAAAAGGAGAGGTCCAGAACAGAAGCTTGGGGACATTGACTGCTAGAGGAAGTTGGGGGTGGGGGGGTGGGGGGAGGAGACGAAAGGAACCGGCAGAAACGTAGGAGGACAGCCAGGAGAGGGCAGTATCACGCAGCCCAAGGGAGTATATAGGATTTAATAAACCTACCGGTAAATCCTTTTCTTGTAGTCCATAAGGGATATTGGGGACAGAATTAGTACGATGGGGTATAGACGGGTAAAAATTATTCACTGGGTGTGCTGGCTCCTCCCCTCTATGCCTCCTCCTACAGCTCAGTTATGAGTAAAACAGTTCCCAAAGGAGAATGACATACTTGAGAGAAGGAACTTAACAATAAAAGGTGTGGTGATAATTAAACACCAGCACACCAATACAAACATAGCCAGCAAGGTCTGGCAACATTAACATAAACTCAGCCATCAAAGTCTGGCAACATTAACAGATGAACAGGTAACACATAACAGAGAACCTGCAGAAAGTCACCGCACAGAGGCGGGCGCCCAATATCCCTTATGGACTACGAGAAAAGGATTTACCGGCAGGTATATAAAATCCTATTTTCTCTAGCATCCATAAGGGATATTGGGGACAGAATTAGTACGATGGGGATGTCCCAAAGCTTCCAGAACGGGCGGGAACGTGCGGAGACAACTGCAGAACCGCCTGCCCAAACTGGGTATTCTCTTTGGTCAGTGTATCAAATCTGTAGAACTTCACAAAGGTGTTAGTCCCCGACCAGGTAGCAGCTCAGCATAGTTGTAGGGCCGAGACTCCACGGGCAGCCGCCCGGGAAGAACCCACTGATCTAGTAGAGTGGGCCTTCAGAGACTGTGGAACCGGTAAGTCTGCCGATACATAAGCCTGTTGGATAGTAATCTTAATCCAATGAGCAATGGACTGCTTTGAAGCAGGGCAACCCTATTTACGTGTATCATACAGCACGAACAAGGAATCCGTCTTCCTGATGTGAGCCGTCCTTTTGACATAGACCTGTAAGGCTCATAAAGCATCCAATGCTTCCGGAAAAGAAGCAGTGCCAGAACCTGACAGAATCACAATAGGTTGATTCAAGTGAAATGCGGAAACCACCTTCAGCAGGAACTGCTGTCGAGTCCTGAGCTCCGCTCTGTTCTCGTAAAAGACCAAGTATGGACTTTTCCACGACAAGGCCCCCAATTCTGAGACATGCCTAGCAGAAGCCAGGGTCAGTAACATCACTGTCTTCCACATGAGGTACTTGTCTTCTACCATCATCAGAGGTTCAAACCAGGAGGACTGTAGAAAACGTAACATAACATCTAGATCCCAAGGTGCCATAGGGGGCACAAAGGAAGGTTGTATATGAAGCACCCCTTGCAAGAAGGTCTGAATTTCCGGCAAGAGAGCCAACTTCTTCTGGAAGAAGATGGAAAGAACTGAAATCTGGACCTTAATGGATCCCAGACATAAGCCCTTATCCACTCCAGCCTGCAGGAAATGCAGGAACCTTCCTCAGTGGAATTGCGCAGAGGGATATGTGCATATTTCACACCAAGAGACATATCTCCGCCAAATATAATGATAGTGTTTTGACATCACAGGTTTTCTGGCTTGTACCATAGTGGCAATTACTTTTTGCAAAGCCCTTTGTGAGCTAGGATGTTCCCCTCAACTTCCATGCCATCAAACTAAGCCGCCGTAAGTCCGGGTAGACAAACGGTCCTTGTTGAAGAAGATCCCTTCTTAGTGGTAGAGGCCAAGGGTCCTCAGTGGCAAACGCAGGATTTAGCGAGGGGGTTTCCGTGGGTGGGTGTGTATGTATATGTGCAGGTATGTGTAATAAAATAAGAATTTACTTACCGATAATTCTATTTCTCGTAGTCCGTAGTGGATGCTGGGAACTCCGTAAGGACCACGGGGAATAGCGGCTCCGCAGGAGACTGGGCACAAAAGTAAAAGCTTTAGGACTACCTGGTGTGCACTGGCTCCTCCCCCTATGACCCTCCTCCAAGCCTCAGTTAGATTTTTGTGCCCGAACGAGAAGGGTGCATACTAGGTAGCTCTCCTGAGCTGCTTAGAGTAAAAGTTTAAATTAGGTTTTTTATTTTCAGTTAGTCCTGCTGGCAACAGGCTCACTGCATCGAGGGACTAAGGGGAGAAGAAGCGAACTCACCTGCCTGCAGAGTGGATTGGGCTTCCTGGCTACTGAACATTAGCTCCAGAGGGACGATCACAGGCCCAGCCTGGATGGGTCCCAGAGCCGCGCCGCTGGCCCCCTTACAGAGCCAGAAGACTGAAGAGGTCCGGGAAATCGGCGGCAGAAGACGTCCTGTCTTCAATAAGGTAGCGTACAGCACCGCAGCTGTGCGCCATTGCTCTCAGCACACTTCACACTCCGGTCACTAAGGGTGCAGGGCGTTGGGGGGGGTGCCCTGAGACGCAATAAAAACACCTTAGATGGCAAAAAAATACATCACATATAGCTCCTGGGCTATATGGATGCATTTAACCCCTGCCAGAATACACAGAAAAACGGGAGATAAGGCCGCCGAGAAGGGGGCGGAGCCTATCTCCTCAGCACACTGGCGCCATTTTCCCTCACAGCTCCGTTGGAGGGAAGCTCCCTGGCTCTCCCCTGCAGTCACTACACTACAGAAAGGGTTAAAAAAAGAGAGGGGGGCACTAATTTGGCGCAGTATTAAACATACAGCAGCTATAAGGGGAAAAACACTTATATAAGGTTATCCCTATATATATATAGCGCTCTGGTGTGTGCTGGCATACTCTCCCTCTGTCTCCCCAAAGGGCTAGTGGGGTCCTGTCCTCTATCAGAGCATTCCCTGTGTGTGTGCTGTGTGTCGGTACGTTTGTGTCGACATGTATGAGGAGAAAAATGATGTGGAGACGGAGCAGATTGTCGGTAATAGTGATGTCACCCCCTAGGGGGTCGACACCTGAGTGGATGAACTGTTGGAAGGAATTACGTGACAGTGTCAGCTCTGTATAAAGACAGTGGTTGACATGGGACAGCCGGCTACTCAGCTTGTGCCTGTCCAGATGTCTCATAGGCCGTCAGGGGCTCTAAAACGCCCGTTACCTCAGATGGCAGATACAGACGCCGACACGGATACTGACTCCTGTGTCGACGGTGAAGAGACAAACGTGATTTCCAGTAGGGCCACACGTTACATGATTGAGGCAATGAAAAATGTTTTACACATTTCTGATAATACGAGTACCACCAAAAAGGGGTATTATTATACCTGTCGATGATCAGTTGGAACACCTGAGGGTATAGTCCCCATCCCCCGGGTGGAGGTTGTAGCGGCTTAGGAAGTCCACCTCTCAGTTGTCCACTCCCGGAATGAAGATTGTGGACAACGCTCTTGCATGTTTTTCTGCCCAGAGGAGTATTCTTGACACTTCCCGCATGCAGGCCCTGCTTTTTGTCCCTCCTTGTCGATTGATGTACGCCACCGCCGTGGCATTGTCCGACTGCACCTGGATCGCCTGATCCCTTAGTAGAGAAGACGCCTGAAGCAGAGCATTGTGGATAGCTCGAAGTTCCAGAATGTTGATTGGAAGCAGGGCCTCCTGGGCAGACCACCTGCCCTGGAACTGCGCCCCTTGGGTGACAGCTCCCCATCCTCGTAGACTCGCTTCTGTCGTAAGGAGGATCCAGTCCTGAATCCCGAAGTTCCGGAATTCCAAGAGGTTGAAAAACTGTATCCACCAAAGGAGTGAAATCCTGGCCCGGGGTGATGGCCGAATCATCCGGTGCATCTGAAGATGGGAACCGGACCATTTGTTCCGGATGACCAATTGGAAGGGTCTGGCATGGAACCTTCCGTACTGTATCGCCTCGTAGGAGGCCATCATCTTTCCCAACAATTTATGCAAAGATGGACAGAGACTCGAGCAGGTCTGAGGACCATGCGTACCATTTCTTGGCGTGTTCTCGCCTTGTCCTCTGGGAGGAATACTTTCTGTGCTACAGTATCCAGTAGCATGCCCAGAAACAGGAGCCGCGGAGACGGTTCAAGGTGGGACTTCTGTAGATTTAGTGTCCACCCGTGATGAGACAGGAGTTGGATAGTGTGATCTATGTGGAGCAATAGAAGCTCCAATGATCTTGCTTTTATCAGGAGATCGTCCAGGTATGGGATCACATTGACCCCCTGGACCCTGAGTTGAAACATCCTTTCCACCATCACTTTCGTGAACACCCTTGGAGCTGTAGAAAGGCCAAAGGGTAACACCTGAAATTGGTAAGGATCGTTCAGCAGGGCAAACCTCAGAAAGGCCCGATGTGGTGGCCAAACTGGTATATATAGATAAGCATCCTTGATATCCAGGGATACTAGGAACTCCTGTGGTTCCAGGCCTGCGATCACTGCCCTCAGAGATTCCATCTTGAATTTGAAAACCTTCAGGTAAGGATTCAAGGACTTCAGATTCAGAATGGATCTCACAGACCCGTCTGGTTTCGGTACTACAAACAGACTGGAGTAGTAATCCTGTCCTTGTTGCAACAGTGGTACTGGGACAATGACCTGGGACTGAACCAACTTCTCTATGGCCAGTAGTAGAGTACCACACATACTTTCCAAAACTGGTAAGCCTGTTTTGAAAAATCGTTGGGGAGAAGAACTGTCAAACTCCAGCATGTAGCCCTGAGAAATAAGGTCCCTTACCCAAGCATCTTGGCAAGAACCGTCCCAGATGTGGCTGAAGTGACGTAACTGAGCTCCCACCACAAGATCCCCCCGGGGCGGGTATGCACCGTCATGCTGAAGTGTTTGCGGGAGCAGAACTGGTGTTCTGGTTCTGAGATCCAGCAACTGCTGGTTTTAAAGGTTTTCCCCTGGAGCCTCCAGCTGCGTTGGAGGCTCCTTTGGCTGTGGATCGAAATCTGGAGGACCGAGAGGACTGAGTAGATGGTCCCAGATAGGAACGTCTAGGAGGAGGAGCCCCCAAAGGGAGAAACGTGGAATTTCCAGGCCGTAGCCTTCGAAATCTAGGTCACCTCCAAAGAGCCACTCACATGTGAAGGGAAGAGATTCCACATTACGTTTTGAGTCAGCATCAGCGATCCACTGACGTACCGATATGGCTCTGCGCGCAGACACAGCCATAGCCGTAGTTCTAGCACTAACAGTGCCAATCTCTTTTAAGGTGTCGCAGAGGACTCTTGCCGTCTCCTGAATGTGAGTCAGTAAGGCAACAGTGTCGACTAAGGTCATATTACCCGAGAGACCTTCATTTGACTAGTCCAGGAATGGATTGCATGTGTCATCCAGCAACCTGCAATGACCGGCCTTTGTGCTACGCCTGCAGCAACGTAAATAGATTTTAGAGTGGTCTCTATTTTCCTATCTGCGGGGTCCTTCCCCGTAAGGGAGCCCGGAGTAGGAAGCACTGCCTTTTTAGAAAGGCGAGAGGCTGATACCCCTTTTCCACTAGCGTAGCACGGGTCGCAGCCGTGTCGACTGACACGGCTGCGACCCCTTGCTACAGCCCCCTGCAGACAGCGCTCACCAACCCGGCAATTGCGCGCGCTAGTGTCATGGCAGGGGCGGCGCAGGGAGATCACATGATCTCCCAGCGCCGCGATCCCTATGCACTGTGAACGGGAGCCGTGTCACCTCGACACGGCTCCTGTTCACAGTAGACAGCTAGCCGGGTTGAACACATCACTTGATCTGGGAATTTGCCGGGGAACCCGTTTCCACTAGGGAAAAACATGGGTAAATGCGCGCCCCCGCGTATTTACCCGTGTTTAAAAAACCTAGTGGAAAAATAAGAATTTACTTACCGATAATTCTATTTCTCGTAGTCCGTAGTGGATGCTGGGGACTCCGTCAGGACCATGGGGAATAGCGGGCTCCGCAGGAGACAGGGCACATCTAAAAAAGCTTTTAGGTCACATGGTGCGTACTGGCTCCTCCCCCTATGACCCTCCTCCAAGCCTCAGTTAGGTACTGTGCCCGGACGAGCGTACACAATAAGGAAGGATCTTGAATCCCGGGTAAGACTCATACCAGCCACACCAATCACACCATACAACTTGTGATCTAAACCCAGTTAACAGTATGATAACAAAACGAAGTAGCCTCTGAAAAGATGGCTCACAACAATAGTAATAACCCGATTTTTGTAACAATAACTATGTACAAGCATTGCAGACAATCCGCACTTGGGATGGGCGCCCAGCATCCACTACGGACTACGAGAAATAGAATTATCGGTAAGTAAATTCTTATTTTCTCTAACGTCCTAGTGGATGCTGGGGACTCCGTCAGGACCATGGGGATTATACCAAAGCTCCCAAACGGGCGGGAGAGTGCGGATGACTCTGCAGCACCAAATGAGAGAACTCCAGGTCCTCCTTAGCCAGAGTATCAAATTTGTAAAATTTTACAAACGTGTTCTCCCCTGACCACGTAGCTGCTCGGCAAAGTTGTAATGCCGAGACCCCTCGGGCAGCCGCCCAAGATGCGCCCACTTTCCTAGTGGAGTGGGCCTTTACAGATTTAGGCTGTGGCACGCCTGCCACAGAATGTGCAAGTTGGATTGTGCTACAAATCCAACGTGCAATCGTCTGTTTAGACGCAGGAGCACCCATCTTGTTGGGTGCATACAAAATAAACAACGAGTCAGATTTTCTGACTCCAGCTGTCCTTGAAATATATATTTTCAATGCTCTGACAACGTCCAGTAACTTGGAGTCCTCCAAGTCGCTAGTAGCCGCAGGCACCACAATAGGCTGGTTCAAGTGAAAAGCCGAAACCACCTTAGGGAGAAATTGAGGACATGTCCGCAATTCTGCCCTGTCCGAATGGAAAATCAGATATGGGCTTTTGTACGATAAAGCCGCCAACTCTGAAACTCTCCTGGCTGAAGCCAGGGCCAATAGCATGGTTACCTTCCATGTAAGGTATTTTAAATCTACCGATTTTAAAGGCTCAAACCAATGAGATTTGAGAAAATTTAGAACCACATTCAAATCCCACGGTGCCACTGGAGGCACTATTGGGGGTTGTATATGTAGTACACCTTTTACAAAAGTTTGTACTTCAGGCACTGACGCCAATTCTTTCTGGAAGAAAATTGATAAGGCCGAAATTTGAACTTTAATGGACCCCAATTTTAGGCCCATAGACAATCCTGCTTGCAGGAAATGTAAGAATCGACCCAATTGAAATTCTTCCGTTGGAGCCTTCTTGGCCTCACACCACGCAACATATTTTCTCCAAATGCGGTGATAATGTTGTGCGGTCACATCTTTCCTGGCTTTAATTAAAGTAGGAATAACCTCCTCAGGAATGCCCTTCTCTTTTAGAATCCGGCGTTCAACCGCCATGCCGTCAAACGCAGTCGCGGTAAGTCTTGGAACATACAAGGTCCCTGCTGAAGCAGATCCCTTCTTAGAGGTAGAGGCCACGGATCCTCCGTGAGCATCTCTTGAAGTTCCGGATACCAAGTTCTTCTTGGCCAGTCCGGAGCTACCAGTATTGTTCTTACTCCTCTTTTCCGTATAATTCTCAGTACCTTTGGTATGAGAGGCAGAGGAGGGAACACATACACTGACTGGTACACCCACGGTGTTACCAGAGCGTCCACAGCTATTGCCTGGGGGTCTCTTGACCTGGCGCAATACCTGTCCAATTTTTTGTTGAGGCGAGACGCCATCATGTCCACCTTTGGTTTTTCCCAACGGTTCACAATCATGTGGAAAACTTCTGGATGAAGTCCCCACTCTCCCGGGTGAAGGTCGTGTCTGCTGAGGAAATCTGCTTCCCAGTTGTCCACTCCCGGGATGAACACTGCTGACAGTGCTAAGACATGATTCTCCGCCCAGCGCAGAATCCTTGCAGCTTCTGCCATTGCACTCCTGCTTCTCGTGCCGCCTTGTCGGTTTACGTGGGCGACTGCCGTGATGTTGTCGGACTGGATCAACACCGGCTGACCCTGAAGCAGAGGTCTTGCTTGGCTTAGGGCATTGTATATCGCTCTTAGCTCCAGTATATTTATGTGAAGAGACTTCTCCAGGTTTGACCACACGCCCTGGAAGTTTCTTGCCTTTGTGACTGCTCCCCAACCTCGTAGGCTGGCATCCGTAGTCACCAGGACCCAGTCCTGTATGCCGAATCTGCGGCCCACTAACAGATGGGCAGTCTGCAACCACCACAGGAGAGACAACCTTGTTCTCGGTGACAGTGTTATCCGCTGATGCATGTGCAGATGCGATCCGGACCATTTGTCCAGCAGATCCCATTGAAATGTCCTTGCATGGAATCTGCCGAATGGAATCGCTTCGTACGAAGCCACCATCTTTCCCAGGACTCTTGTGCATTGATGTACTGACACAGTTCCTTGGTTTAGGAGGTTCCTGACAAGTTCGGATAACTCCATTGCTTTCTCTTCCGGGAGAAATACCTTCTTCTGAACCGTGTCCAGAATCATGCCCAGGAACAGCATATGTGTTGTCGGGGTCAATTGAGATTTTGGAAGATTTAGAATCCACCCGTGTTGCTGAAGCACTACTTGTGTTAGTGCTACACCGACTTCCAGCTGTTCCTTGGACTTTGCCCTTATCAGGAGATCGTCCAAGTACGGGATAATTAATACGCCTTTTCTTCGTAGAAGAACCATCATTTCGGTCATTACCTTGGTAAAGACCCGAGGAGCCGTGGACAAACCAAACGGCAGCGTTTGAAACTGATAATGACAGTCTTGTATCACGAACCTGAGATACCCTTGGTGTGAGGGGTAAATCGGGACATGTAGATAAGCATCTTTTATGTCTAAGGACACCATGAAGTCTCCTTCTTCCAGATTCGCTATCACTGCTCTGAGTGACTCCATCTTGAACTTGAATTTCTGTATGTACAGGTTCAAGGATTTCAGATTTAGAATAGGCCTTACCGAACCGTCCGGTTTCGGTACCACAAATAGTGTGGAATAATACCCCTTTCCCTGTTGTAGGAGGGGTACCTTGACTATCACCTGCTGAGAATACAGCTTGTGAATGGCTTCCAGAACCAACGTCCTTTCTGAGGGAGACGTTGGTAAAGCAGACTTTAGGAACCGGCGAGGGGGCGACCTTTCGAACTCCAGCATGTAACCCTGAGATATTATCTGCAGGACCCACGGGTCCACTTGTGAGTGAGCCCCTTGATTGCTGAAAATCTTGAGCCGACCCCCCACCGTTCCTAAGTCCGCTTGTAAAGCCCCAGCGTCATGCTGATGGCTTTGTAGAAGCCGGGGCGGGCTTCTATTCCTGGGCAGGGGCTGCTTGCTGCCCTTTCTTACCCTTTCCTCTGCCTCGCGGCAGATAAGACTGTCCTTTTGGTCGCTTTTTATAGGAGCGAAAATAAGAATTTACTTACCGATAATTCTATTTCTCGGAGTCCGTAGTGGATGCTGGGGTTCCTGAAAGGACCATGGGGAATAGCGGCTCCGCAGGAGACAGGGCACAAAAGTAAAGCTTTTACAGGTCAGGTGGTGTGTACTGGCTCCTCCCCCCATGACCCTCCTCCAGACTCCAGTTAGGTACTGTGCCCGGACGAGCGTACACAATAAGGGAGGATTTTGAATCCCGGGTAAGACTCATACCAGCCACACCAATCACACCGTACAACTTGTGATCTAAACCCAGTTAACAGTATGATAACAGAGGAGCCTCTGAAAGATGGCTTCCTAAACAATAACCCGAATTAGTTAACAATAACTATGTACAAGTATTGCAGATAATCCGCACTTGGGATGGGCGCCCAGCATCCACTACGGACTCCGAGAAATAGAATTATCGGTAAGTAAATTCTTATTTTCTCTATCGTCCTAAGTGGATGCTGGGGTTCCTGAAAGGACCATGGGGATTATACCAAAGCTCCCAAACGGGCGGGAGAGTGCGGATGACTCTGCAGCACCGAATGAGAGAACTCCAGGTCCTCCTTTGCCAGGGTATCAAATTTGTAAAAATTTACAAACGTGTTCTCCCCTGACCACGTAGCTGCTCGGCAGAGTAGTAATGCCGAGACCCCTCGGGCAGCCGCCCAAGATGAGCCCACCTTCCTTGCGGAATGGGCCTTAACAGATTTAGGCTGTGGCAGGCCTGCCACAGAATGTACAAGTTGAATTTTGTTACAAATCCAACGAGCAATCGACTGCTTAGAAGCAGGTGCACCCAACTTGTTGGGTGCATACAGTATAAACAGCGAGTCAGATTTTCTGACTCCAGCCGTCCTTTAAATGTATATTTTTAAGGCTCTGACAACGTCCAACAACTTGGAGTCCTTCAAGTCGTCTGTAGCCGCAGGCACTACAATAGGCTGGTTCAGGTGAAACGCTGATACCACCTTAGGGAGAAAATGCGGACGCGTCCGCAGCTCTGCCCTATGTCGAATGGAAAATTAAATAAGGGCTTTTATAAAACAAAGCCGCCAGTTCAGATACTCTCCCGGCCGAAGCCAGGGCCAGTAACATAGTCACTTTCCATGTGAGATATTTCAAATCCACCTTCTTTAGTGGTTCAAACCAATTTGATTTGAGGAAATCTAAAACTACATTTAGATCCCACGGTGCCACCTTAGGCACCACAGGAGGCTGTATATGCAGTACTCCTTTGATAAAAACTGGACCTCAGGGACTGAGGCCAATTCTTTTTGGAAGAATATTGATAGGGCCGAAATTTGAACCTTAATAGATCCCAATTTGAGACCCATAGACAATCCTGATTGCAGGAAATGTAGGAAAACGACCCAGTTGAAATTCCTCCATCGGAGCACTCCGCTGCTCGCACCACGCAACCTTTTCGCCAAATACGGCGATAATGCTTCGCGGTGACTTCCTTCCTTGCCTTTATCAAGGTAGGAATGACTTCTTCTGGAATGCCTTTTCCTTTTAGGATCTGGCATTCAAACGCCATGCCGTCAAACGCAGCCGCGGTAAGTCTTGAAAAAGACAAGTACCCTGCTGAAGCAGGTCCCTTCTCAGAAGTAGAGGCCACGGATCGTCCGTGACCATCTCTTGAAGTTCCGGGTACCAAGTCCTACTTGGCCAATCCGGAGCCACTAGTCTTACTCCACTTTGCCGTATAATCCTCAATACCTTTGGTATGAGAGGCAGAGGAGGAAACACATATACCGACTGGTACACCCAAGGTGTTACCAGCGCGTCCACAGCTATTGCCTGCGGATCTCTTGACCTGGCGCAATACCTGTCCAGTGTTTTGTTGAGGCGAGACGCCATCATGTCCACCATTGGTTTTACCCAACGGTTTAATAGCATGTGGAAAACTTCTGGATGAAGTCTCCACTCTCCCGGGTGAAGGTCGTGTCTGCTGAGGAAGTCTGCTTCCCAGTTGTCCACGCCCGGGATGAATACTGCTGACAGTGCTATCACGTGATTCTCCGCCCAGCGAAGGATCCTGGCAGCTTCTGCCATTGCCCTCCTGCTTCTTGTGCCGCCCTGTCTGTTTACATGGGCGACTGCCGTGATGTTGTCCGACTGGATCAACACCGGTCTTCCTTGAAGCAGAGGTTCCGCCTGGCTTAGAGCATTGTAGATTGCTCTTAGTTCCAGAATGCTTATGTGAAGAGACTTTTTCAGGCTCGACCACACTCCCTGGAAATTTCTTCCCTGTGTGACTGCTCCCCAGCCTCTCTGGCTGGCACCCGTGGTCACCAGGATCCAATCCTGCATGCCGAATCTGCGGCCCTCCAATAGATGAGCCTCCTGCAACCACCACAGAAGGGATACCCTTGTCCTCGGCGACAGGGTTATCCGCAGGTGCATCTGAAGATGCGACCCTGACCATTTGTCCAACAGATCCCTTTGCATGGAATCTGCCGAAAGGGATTGCTTCGTAAGAAGCTACCATTTTTTCCCAGGACTCTTGTGCATTGATGTACAGACACCTTTCCTGGTTTTAGGAGGTTCCTGACCAGGTCAGATAACTCCTTGGCTTTTTCTTCGGGAAGAAAAACCTTTTCTGAACTGTGTCCAGAATCATCCCCAGGAACAGCAGACGAGTTGTCGGCATTAATTGGGATTTTGGAATATTCAGAATCCATCCGTGCTGCTTTAGCACCTCTCGAGATAGTGCTAAACCCATCTCTAGCTGTTCTCTGGACCTTGCCCTTATTAGGAGATCGTCCAAGTATGGGATAATTAATACGCCTTTTCTTCGAAGAAGAAATATTATCTCGGCCATTACCTTTGTAAAGATCCGAGGTGCCGTGGACAAACCAAACGGCAGCGTCTGAAACTGATAGTGACAGTTTTGTACAACGAACCTGAGGTACCCCTGGTGTGAGGGGTAATTGGAACGTGGAGATACGCATCCTTGATGTCCAAGGATACCATAAAGTCCCCTTCTTCCAGGTTCGCTATCACTGCTCTGAGTGACTCCATCTTGAACTTGAACTTCTTTATGTACAGGTTCAAGGACTTCAGATTTAGAATAGGCCTTACCGAGCCATCCGGCTTCGGTACCACAAAAAGAGTGGAATAATACCCCTTCCCTTGTTGTAGAAGAGGTACCTTGACTATCACCTGCTGAGAATACAGCTTGTGAATGGCTTCCAAAACCGTCTCCCTTTCTGAGGGGGACGTTGGTAAAGCAGACTTCAGGAAACGGCGAGGTGGCTCTGTCTCTAATTTCAACCTGTACCCCTGAGATATTATCTGCAGGATCCAGGGATTTACCTGCGAGTGAGCCCACTGCGCGCTGTAATTCTTGAGACGACCGCCTACCGCCCCCGAGTCCGCTTGCGAAGCCCCAGCGTCATGCTGAGGCTTTTGTAGAAGCCGGGGAGGGCTTCTGTTCCTGGGAAGGAGCTGCCTGTTGCTGTCTCTTCCCTCGTCCTCTGCCTCGTGGCAGATATGAATAGCCCTTTGCTCTCTTATTTTTAAAGGAACGAAAAGGCTGCGGTTGAAAGGTCGGTGCCTTTTTCTGTTGGGGAGTGACTTGAGGTAGAAAGGTGGATTTCCCGGCCGTAGCCGTGGCCACCAAATCCGATAGACCGACCCCAAATAACTCCTCTACGCATCGCCTGTCCACTGTCGTGTCCATAAAGCTCTTCTGGCCGAAATGGACATAGCACTTACCCGTGATGCCAGTGTGCAGATATCTCTCTGTGCATCACGCATATAAAGAAATGCATCCTTTATTTGTTCTAACGACAGTAAAATATTGTCCCTGTCCAGGGTATCAATATTTTCGATCAGGGACTCTGACCAAACTACCCCAGCACTGCACATCCAGGCAGTCGCAATAGCTGGTCGTAGTATAACACCTGCATGTGTGTATATACCTTTTTGGATATTTTCCATCCTCCTATCTGATGGATCTTTAAGTGCGGCCGTCTCAGGAGAGGGTAACGCCACTTGTTTTGATAAGCGTGTTAGCGCTTTGTCCACCCTAGGAGGTGTTTCCCAGCGCTCCCTAACCTCTGGCGGGAAAAGGTATAAAGCCAATAACTTCTTTGAAATTAGCAGTTTTTTATCGGGGCACCCCACGCTTCATCACACACGTCATTTAATTCTTCTGATTCGGTAAAAACTACTGGTAGTTTTTTTTCACACCCCACATAATACCCTGTTTAGTGGTACCTGTAGTATCAGCTAAATGTAACATCTCCTTTATTGCCAAAATCATATAACGTGTGGCCCTTTTGGAAAATACGGTTGATTCGTCACCTTCACTACCGGAATCAGTGCCTGTGTCTGGGTCTGTGTCGACCGACTGAGGCAAGGGGCGTTTTACAGCCCCTGACGGTGTTTGAGGCGCCTGGACAGGCACTAAGTGAGTGTCCGGCCGCCTCATGTCGGCAAACGACTGCTTAAGCGAGTTGACGCTATCCCGTAATTCCACAAATAAAGGCATCCATTCTGGTGTCGACCCCCTAGAAGGTGACATCCTCATATTTGGCAATTGCTCCGCCTCCACACCAATAACGTCCTCATACATGTCGACACACACGTACCGACACACAGCAGACACACAGGGAATGCTCTATACGAAGACAGGACCCACTAGCCCTTTGGGGAGACAGAGGGAGAGTCTGCCAGCACACACCAAAAAGCGCTATATATGACAGGGATAGCCTTATGATTAAGTGCTCCCTTATAGCTGCTTTTATATTAATATATTGCCATTTATTTTGCCCCCCCTCTCTGTTATACCCTGTTTCTGTAGTGCAGTGCAGGGGAGAGACCTGGGAGCCTTCCTGACCAGCGGAGCTGTGACAGAAAATGGCGCCGTGTGCTGAGGAGATAGGCCCCGCCCCTTTTCCGGCGGGCTCGTCTCCCGCTATTTAGTACATTTAGGCAGGGGTAAATATCTCCATATAGCCTCTGGGGCTATATGTGAGGTATTTTTAGCCTTTTTAAAGGTTTACATTTGCCTCCCAGGGCGCCCCCCCCCAGCGCCCTGCACCCTCAGTGACTGCCGTGTGAAGTGTGCTGAGAGGAAAATGGCGCACAGCTGCAGTGCTGTGCGCTACCTTAAGAAGACTGCAGGAGTCTTCAGCCGCCGATTCTGGACCTCTTCTTGCTTCAGCATCTGTGAGGGGGCCGGCGGCGTGGCTCCGGTGACCATCCAGGCTGTACCTGTGATCGTCCCTCTGGAGCTTCATGTCCAGTAGCCAAGAAGCCAATCCATCCTGCACGCAGGTGAGTTCACTTCTTCTCCCCTCTGTCCCTCGTTGCAGTGATCCTGTTGCCAGCAGGAATCACTGTAAAATAAAAAACCTAAGCTAAACTCTCTAAGCAGCTCTTTATGAGAGCCACCTAGAATTGCACCCTTCTCGGCCGGGCACAAAAATCTAACTGGAGTCTGGAGGAGGGTCATGGGGGGAGGAGCCAGTACACACCACCTGACCTGTAAAAGCTTTACTTTTGTGCCCTGTCTCCTGCGGAGCCGCTATTCCCCATGGTCCTTTCAGGAACCCCAGCATCCACTTAGGACGATAGAGAAAGGACTGCGGCTGAAAAGACGGTGTCTTTTTCTGTTTGGAAGGAGTCTGAGGTAAAAAGGTGGATTTGCCGGCAGTTGCCGTGGCCACCAAGTCCGAAAGACCGACCCCAAACAATTCCTCTCCTTTGTATGGCAATACGTCCATATGCCTCTTGGAATCCGCATCACCTGACCACTGTCGCGTCCATAAACTTCTTCTGGCAGATATGGACATCGCGCTTACTCTTGATGCTAGAGTACAGACATCCCTCTGAGCATCTTGCATATAAAGAAAAGCATCCTTTAATTGCTCTAGAGTCAATAAAATACTGTCCCTATCCAGGGTATCAATATTTTCAGTCAGCGAATCCAACCACACTACCCCAGCACTGCACATCCAGGCTGAGGCTATTGCCGGTCGCAGTATAACACCAGTATGTGTGTATATACTTTTCAGTGTAGTTTCCAGCCTCCTATCTGCTGGATCCTTGAGGGCGGCCGTATCAGGAGACGGCAACGCCACTTGCTTTGATAAACGTGTGAGCGCCTTATCCACCCTAGGGGGTGTTTCCCAGCGCGCCCTAACCTCTGGTGGGAAAGGGTATAATGCCAATAACTTCTTTGAAATTATCAATTTTCTATCGGGTGTAACCCACGCTTCATCACACACGTCATTCAATTCCTCTGATTCTGGGAAAAATACAGGTAGTTTTTTCACCCCCCACATAATACCCCTTTTTGAGGTACTAGCAGCATCAGAGATCTGCAAAGCCTCCTTCATTGCCGTGATCATATAACGTGTGGCCCTATTGGAAAATACGTTTGTTTCTTCACCGTCGACACTAGATTCATCTGTGTCGGTACCCGTGTCGACAGACTGAGGTAAAGGACGTTTTACCGCCCCTGACGGTGTCTGAGACGCCTGAACCGGTACTAACTGGTTTGCCGGGCGTCTTATTTCGTCAACTGACTTTTGTAATGTGCTGACATTATCACGTAATTCCATAACTAAAGCCATCCATTCCGGTGTCGACTCCCTAGGGGGTGACATTACCATCATCGGCAATTGCTCTGCCTCCACACCAACATCGTCCTCATACATGTCGACACACACGTACCGACACACAGCAGCCACACAGGGAATGCTCTAATCGAAGACAGGACCCCCTAGCCCTTTGGGGAGACAGAGGGAGAGTTTGCCAGCACACACCAAAAAGCGCTATAAATGTATATAAACAACCCTAGAAGGTGTTGTTTACTATATATGCGCTCTTAATATATAAATATAGCCAATTTATGCCCCCCTTCTCTTTGTTACCCTGTTTCTGTAGTGCAGTGCAGGGGAGAGTCCTGGGAGCCTTCCTCACCAGCGGAGCTGAGCAGGAAAATGGCGCTGAGTGCTGAGGAGAATAAGCTCCGCCCCCTTTTCGGCGGGCTTTTCCTCACGGTTTTTAAGAACTGGCCTGGGTTAAAATACATACATATAGCCTTAATGGCTATATGTGATGTATTTATTTTGCCAATAAGGTACTTATATTGCTGCCCAGGGCGCCCCCAGCAGCGCCCTGCACCCTCCGTGACCAAGTCAGTGAGCCGTGTGACAACAATGGCGCACAGCTGCAGTGCTGTGCGCTACCTTCATGAAGACTGTGAAGTCTTCTGCCGCCTGTTTCCGGACCTCCGTTCTGCCGTCTTCTTCAGCGTCTGTAAGGGGGATCGGCGGCGCGGCTCCGGGACGAACCCCAGGCTGACCTGTGTTCCGACTCCCTCTGGAGCTAAGTGTCCAGTAGCCTAAGATTCCAATCCATCCTGCACGCAGGTGAGTTGGAAATCTCTCCCCTAAGTCCCTCGATGCAGTGATCCTGTTGCCAGCAGGAATCACTGAAATGAAACCTAAAAAAAAACTTTTCTAAACAGCTCTTTAGGAGAGCCACCTAGATTGCACCCTCTCGGACGGGCACAAAAACCTAACTGAGGCTTGGAGGAGGGTCATAGGGGGAGGAGCCAGTACGCACCATGTGATCCTAAAAGCTTTTTTAGATGTGCCCTGTCTCCTGCGGAGCCCGCTATTCCCCATGGTCCTGACGGAGTCCCTAGCATCCACTAGGACGTTAGAGAAAGGGGTATGAGACATCTACGGCTGGGGATTCTTCCCAGAATTTTCTGCCTTCAGGGGCAAAGGGGAATGTATTAAGAAACATGATATTTTTTTATC
Source organism: Pseudophryne corroboree (assembly GCF_028390025.1). Classification (NCBI taxonomy): domain Eukaryota; kingdom Metazoa; phylum Chordata; class Amphibia; order Anura; family Myobatrachidae; genus Pseudophryne; species Pseudophryne corroboree. Next base: position 1,229,481 of record NW_026967503.1, on the reverse strand, counting down.
TGGATTCTTCCAGGCTAGTTTAAATAAATCATCCAATTCCGTGGAATTGGGAATGTGACTTTTGGTTCCTTTTGAGGGAGTAAAAATGACTGCGGAGTAGTTGCATCCCCCAGAGGGAGCTTTAACACCTCCCTAATAGCCAATATGAGGGGTTCGATACCCTGGATCAGGGTGGGATACCCACTTATGGGGACCACATCATCCCTAGTATAGCATCATCGGTATGCGATAGGAGTGCAGGTAGAGCAGGTTACTGTGAAGCAGGCAGGGAGGGACGCTTAGCAGTCAGGCTAGCCACTGCTTGTTGTAGTTCTTGTGTCTTGTTTGCAGTTGCAGTGAGCTGAGATGACATATCAGACATCATAGTTTTTATAGCCCCCAACCAGGAGGGCTCTGTATTCTCCCCCACATTAGTATCAGCATGAGATGACTGACTACACTGCTCACATGATACTGAGCTGGATGTGCTAGGAGAGAACCTGGCATTACACACACTGCAAGACTTCTGTTTTACCATAGTGTAGTAGAAAACAGTACAATATACACACACAGTACATCCTGATATGATGTATGACAAGCCTGCCCTATTGCATGTGAGAGGAGACAGAGAAGAGAGGACTCCAGCGCACACAATGGTGACCGGCCCCAGTGAGGCTGTCAGTGGTTGTTACATCTGTGTAACCACAGTGACATTCTTTATAAAACCCCACAGGGGATTATTGTGCACAATGATAGCGGCTCTCCCCCCCTATACCCGGTACCAGTGTATACAGGGGCAGTTCTGGAAGAGCTGTGGAGGCTGCTGCAGCTCATGCAGAGGAAGACGCCAATATGCCGCTGAGCCCGCTCTAATGTAGCTCCGCCCCCCGCCATGGCGCCGGAGCTACTGCTGTATATTTATACTGGCCATGTCTCCTTATGTATGTACAGCCTCACATAAATGCTTGGTTCACCTGTGTTTAGCCAGTCTCACGCAGGGGCTATAGCGGGTCCCCCCCAGGAGGTTCAGCCGCACATTTGTCCGGGGGACCCCCCCTAGCGGGTCCCCCCGGTTGGTACTCACCACTGAAGATCACCTTCAGGCAGTGTCAGGGGTGTGCGCAATGCTGCGGCTGCGACAGACAAGGCGCCATGCCCCGCTGAACAAACAGCCCCTCAGGACGGTGGTCATGCAACGGGAAGCGGCTCTCACCTCAGGAGGCCGGTGACCTTCCCCCCCCAAAAAAAAAATCTCCCATAGTGCAGGTATACTGTTGCCCAAACAGCATACCGAAATCATTAAAAGTTAGAAATAAAACTGATGGAAACTCTGGAGCTGCAGAGTGAGCATCCTCTCCTGAGGGCTCTTTATCTAAACTGAGCTGTAGGAGGGGCACAGAGGGGAGGAGCCAGCACACCCAGTGGTAGAATGTTTAAAGTGCACGTGCTCCTTTGGACCCGTCTATACCCCATGGTTCTAATTCTGTCTACAATATCCCTTATGGATGCTAGAGAAAAGTAGTTAAAGAAGAGGGTGGTCCACAGTGTCCAATGCAGCAGAGAGGTGAAGGAGAATAAGCAAAGAGTAGAGACCATTGGATCTGGCAGCATGGAGGTCTTTGCAGACTTTAGCGAGGGCAGTATCAGTGGAGTGGAGAGGACGGAAGCCAGGCTGGAATGGGTCAAGCAGTGAGTGTGAGGAAAGACAGGAGTTAGGAGGAGAGAGATGGTCGGTAGTTGGAGAGAGAGGTTGGTTGGATGAAGGGAGGGGTTTATAAGAATAGGGGAGACAAGAGCATGATGGAAGGCCGAGGGGACAGTGTCTGATGAGAGGGAGAGAATGAGATGGGCAAGATGGGAACAGGCAGAAGAAGAGAGGTAGCGGAGGAGGTGATAGGGTCAAATGGGGAGGTGGAGAGGGTGAGGAACGGCTGAGGGCCATGACTTCCACACTAGATACAAAGAAGAGAGATGTCAGAGTTGGTAGGAGGTAAGGGGAGGGGGGGGTGTCAGGAAATGGAGGAGGGCATTGCTCAGGGTCTGGTGGGATGTGATATCCTGCCATAGGGAGCCAATTTTGCATGGGAAGTAGGTGGCAAAGTCAAGAGCAGAGAGTGAGGGGGCGGGGAGGGGGGGGGGAGACGAGGCGGCGAGGGGGGGGGGGGGGGGGCAGAGGAGCAAGTTGACAGTGGAAAAGGGGTGCCAGGATTTGAGGACTGGGAGGAGATGAGGTTCTTGATGGAAAGTGGACAGTAGGAATGCATGTGGAGTGCCAGGGTTGCGGTGTCGTGACATCAGGTGAGGGGGATAGAAGGGGACAGGCAGGGGAGGGGGATATGGGAGGCAGGTAGGTGGCAACTGGGAAGGGACAGGAGACACGAAGGGGCAACCCTATTCACCCCCTATGTGTGTATACGCCCCCCTGTATGTATAGCACCCCCTATGTGTGTATTCCGCCCCCCCATGTGAGTATACCACCCCCTATGTGTGTATAGCGCCGCCTATGTGTGTATACCGCCCCCTATGTGTGTACAGCACCCCCTATGTGTGTATAGCGCCCATGTGTGTATACCGCCCCCTATGTGTGTATACCGCCCCCTATGTGTGTATACCGCCCCCTATGTGTGTATACCGCCCCCTATGTGTGTATACCGCCCCCTATGTGTGTATAGCGCCCCCCCGTATGTATAGAACCCCCTATGTGTGTATACCGCCCCCCCATGTGTGTATACCACCCCCTATGTGTGTATAGCGCCGCCTATGTGTGTATACCGCCCCCTATGTGTGTACAGCACCCCCTATGTGTGTATAGCGCCCCCTATGTGTGTATAGTGCCCCCTATGTGTGTATAGCGCCCCCTATGTGTGTATAGCGCCCCCCTGTATGTATAACACCCCCTATGTGTGTATACCGTCCCCCATGTGTGTATACCACCCCCCTATGTGTGTATAGCGCCGCCTATGTGTGTATACCGCCCCCTATGTGTGTACAGCACCCCCTATGTGTGTACAGCGCCCCCTATGTGTGTATAGCGCCACCTATGTGTGTATAGCGCCCCCTATGTGTGTATACTGCCCCCTATGTGTGTATACCACCCCCCTATGTGTGTATAGCGCCGCCTATGTGTGTATAGCGCCGCCTATGTGTGTATACCGCCCCCTATGTGTGTATACCGCCCCCTATGTGTGTATAGCGCCCCCCATGTGTGTATACCGCCCCCCATGTGTGTATACCGCCCCCCCCATGTGTGTATACCGCCCCCCCATGTGTGTATAGCGCCCCCTATGTGTGTATGGTGCCCCTATGTGTGTGTAGCGCCCCCTATGTGTGTATACCGCTCCCCATGTGTGTACAGCACCCCCCATGTGTGTATAGCACCCCCTATGTGTGTATACCGCCCTTGTGTGAACAGCACCCCCTATGTGTGTATAGTGCCCCTATGTGTGTATAGCGCCCCCTATGTGTGTATACCGCCCCCCATGTGTGTATACCGCCCCCCATGTGTGTATACCGCCCCCCATGTGTGTATACCGCCCCCCATGTGTGTATACCGCCCCCCATGTGTGTATACCGCCCCCCATGTGTGTATAGCGCCCCCCATGTGTGTATAGCGCCCCCCATGTGTGTATAGCGCCCCCCATGTGTGTATAGCGCCCCCCATGTGTGTATAGCGCCCCCCATGTGTGTATAGCGCCCCCTATGTGTGTATAGCGCCCCCTATGTGCGTATAGCGCCCCCTATGTGCATATAGCGCCCCCCTATGTGTGTATAGCGCCCCCCTATGTGTGTATAGCGCCCCCCTATGCGTGTATAGTGCCCCTATGTGTGTATAGCGCCCCCTATGTGTGTATAGCGCCCCCTATGTGTGTATACCGCCCCCCCATGTGTGTATACCGCCCCCCCATGAGTGTATACCGGCCCCCCATGTGTGTATAGCGCCACCTATGTGTGTATAGCGCCCCCTATGTGTGTACAGCACCCCCCATGTGTGTATAGCGCCCCCTATGTGTGTATACCGCCCTTGTGTGAACAGCACCCCCTATGTGTGTATAGTGCCCCTATGTGTGTGTACCGCCCCCCATGTGTATATAGCGCCCCCCATGTGTGTATAGCGCCCCCCATGTGTGTATAGCGCCCCCCATGTGTGTATAGCGCCCATGTGTGTATAGCGCCCCCCATGTGTGCATAGCGCCCCCCATGTGTGTATAGCGCCCCCCATGTGTGTATAGTGCCCCTATGTGTGTATACCGCCCCCCATGTGTGTATAGCGATCCCTATGTGTGTATACCGTCCCCTATGTGTGTATAGCGCCCCTTATGTGTGTATAGCGCCCCCTATGTGTGTATACCGCCCCCTATGTGTGTATACCGCCCCCTATGTGTGTATACCGCCCCTATGTGTGTACAGCACCCCCTATGTGTGTATAGTGCCCCTATGTGTGTATACCGCCCCCCATGTGTGTATAGCGCCCCCCATGTGTGAATAGCGCCCCCCATGTGTGTATAGCGCCCCCCATGTGTGTATAGCGCCCCCCATGTGTGTATAGTGCCCCTATGTGTGTATACCGCCCCCCATGTGTGTATAGCGATCCCTATGTGTGTATACCGTCCCCTATGTGTGTATAGCGCCCCTTATGTGTGTATAGCGCCCCCTATGTGTGTATACCGCCCCCTATGTGTGTATAGCGCCCCCTATGTGTGTATACCTCCCCTATGTGTGTACAGCACCCCCTATGTGTGTATAGTGCCCCTATGTGTGTATACCGCCCCCCATGTGTGTATAGCGCCCCCTATGTGTATATAGCGACCCCCTATGTGTGTATACCGTCCCCTATGTGTGTATAGTGTCCCCTGTGTGTATAGTGTCCCCTGTGTGTATAGTGCCCCCTATGTGTATATAGCGCCCCCTATGTGTGTATAGTGCCCCTATGTGTGTATAGCGCCCCCTATGTGTGTATACCGCCCCCCATGTGTGTATACCGCCCCCCATGTGTGTATAGCGCCCCCCATGTGTGTATAGCGCTCCCTATGTGTGTATACCATCCCCTATGTGTGTATAGCACCCCCTATGTATATATAGCGCCCCCTATGTGTGTATAGCGCCCCCTATGTGTGTATAGCGCCCCCTATGTGTGTATAGCGCCCCCTATGTCTGTATACCGCCCCTATGTGTGTACAGCACCCCCTATGTGTGTATAGTGCCCCTATGTGTGTATACCACCCCCTATGTGTGTATACCGTCCCCTATGTGTGTATAGTGCCCCCTATGTGTATATAGCGCCCCCCTATGTGTATATAGCGCCCCCCTATGTGTATATAGCGCCCCCCATGTGTGTATACCGCCCCCCATGTGTGTATACCGCCCCCCTTGTGTGTATACCGCCCCCCTGTGTGTATAGCGCCCCCTATGTGTGTATAGCGCTCCCTATGTGAGTATAGCGCTCCCTATGTGAGTATAGTGCCCCCTATGTGTATATACCGCTCCCTATGTGTGTATAGCGTCCCCTATGTGTGTATACCGCCCCCCTATGTGTGTATAGCACCCCCTATGAGTGTATACCGCCCCCCCTATGAGTGTATACCGCCCCCCTATGTGTGTATACCGCCCCCCATGTGTGTATAGTGCCCCTATGTGTGTATACCGCCCCCCATGTGTGTATAGCGCTCCCTATGTGTGTATACCGCCCCCCATGTGTGTATAGCGCCCCACATGTGTGTATAGTGCCCCTATGTGTGTATACCGCCCCCCTATGTGTGTATAGCACCCCCTATGAGTGTATACCGCCCCCCTATGTGTGTACAGCACCCCCTATGTGTGTATAGCGCCCCCTATGTGTGTATAGCGCCCCCTATGTGTGTATAGCGCCCCCTATGTGTGTATACCGCCCCCTATGTGTGTATACCGCCCCCTATGTGTGTATAGCGCCCCCTATGTGTGTATACCGCCCCCCTATGTGTGTATACCGCCCCCCATGTGTGTATACCGCCCCCCCATGTGTGTATACCGCCCCCCCATGTGTGTATAGCGCCCCCTATGTGTGTATGGTGCCCCTATGTGTGTATAGCGCCCCCTATGTATGTATACCGCCCCCCATGTGTGTACAGCACCCCCCATGTGTGTATAGCGCCCCCTATGTGTGTATACCGCCCATGTGTGAACAGCACCCCCTATGTGTGTATAGTGCCCCTATGTGTGTATAGCGCCCCCTATGTGTGTATACCGCCCCCCATGTGTGTATACCGCCCCCCATGTGTGTATACCGCCCCCCATGTGTGTATAGCGCCCCCCATGTGTGTATAGCGCCCCCCATGAGTGTATAGCGCCCCCCATGAGTGTATAGCGCCCCCCATGAGTGTATAGCGCCCCCCATGTGTGTATAGCGCCCCCATGTGTGTATGGCGCCCCCCATGTGTGTATAGCGCCCCCCATGTGTGTATAGCGCCCCCCATTTGTGTATAGTGCCCCTATGTGTGTATACCGCCCCCCATGTGTGTATAGCGCTCCCTATGTGTGTATAGCGCTCCCTATGTGAGTATAGCGCTCCCTATGTGAGTATAGTGCCCCCTATGTGTATATACCGCTCCCTATGTGTGTATAGCGTCCCCTATGTGTGTATACCGCCCCCCTATGTGTGTATAGCACCCCCTATGAGTGTATACCGCCCCCCCTATGAGTGTATACCGCCCCCCTATGTGTGTATACCGCCCCCCATGTGTGTATAGTGCCCCTATGTGTGTATACCGCCCCCCATGTGTGTATAGCGCTCCCTATGTGTGTATACCGCCCCCCATGTGTGTATAGCGCCCCACATGTGTGTACAGTGCCCCTATGTGTGTATACCGCCCCCCTATGTGTGTATAGCACCCCCTATGAGTGTATACCGCCCCCCTATGTGTGTACAGCACCCCCTATGTGTGTATAGCGCCCCCTATGTGTGTATACCGCCCCCTATGTGTGTATACCGCCCCCTATGTGTGTATAGCGCCCCCTATGTGTGTATACCGCCCACCTATGTGTGTATACCGCCCCCCCATGTGTGTATACCGCCCCCCCCATGTGTGTATACCGCCCCCCCATGTGTGTATAGCGCCCCCCCATGTGTGTATAGCGCCCCCTATGTGTGTATGGCGCCCCCTATGTATGTATACCGCCCCCCATGTGTGTACAGCACCCCCCATGTGTGTATAGCGCCCCCTATGTGTGTATACCGCCCTTGTGTGAACAGCACCCCCTATGTGTGTATAGTGCCCCTATGTGTGTATAGCGCCCCCTATGTGTGTATACCGCCCCCCATGTGTGTATACCGCCCCCCATGTGTATACCGCCCCCCATGTGTGTATACCGCCCCCCATGTGTGTATACCGCCCCCCATGTGTGTATAGCGCCCCCCATGTGTGTATAGCGCCCCCCATGAGTGTATAGCGCCCCCCATGTGTGTATAGCGCCCCCATGTGTGTATGGCGCCCCCCATGTGTGTATAGCGCCCCCCATGTGTGTATAGCGCCCCCCATTTGTATATAGTGCCCCTATGTGTGTATACCGCACCCCATGTGTGTATAGCGCTCCCTATGTGTGTATACCGTCCCCTATGTGTGTATAGCACCCCTTATGTGTATATAGCGCCCCCCTATGTGTGTACAGCGCCCCTTATGTGTGTATAGCACCCCCTATGTGTGTACACCGCCCCCTATGTGTGTATAGCGCCCCCTATGTGTGTATACCGCCCCTATGTGTGTACAGCACCCCCTATGTGTGTATAGTGCCCCTATGTGTGTATACCGCCCCCCATGTGTGTATAGCGCCCCCTATGTGTATATAGCGACACCCTATGTGTGTATACCGTCCCCTATGTGTGTATAGTGCCCCCTATGTGTATATAGCGCCCCCTATGTGTATATAGCGCCCCCTATGTGTGTATAGTGCCCCTATGTGTGTATAGCGCCCCCTATGTGTGTATACCGCCCCCATGTGTGTATACCGCCCCCCATGTGTGTATAGCACCCCCTATGTGTGTATACCGCCCCCCATGTGTGTATAGCGCTCCCTATGTGTGTATAGCATCCCCTATGTGTGTATAGCACCCCCTATGTATATATAGCGCCCCCTATGTGTGTATAGCGCCCCCTATGTCTGTATGCCGCCCCCTATGTGTATATAGCGACCCCCTATGTGTGTATACCGTCCCCTATGTGTGTATAGTGCCCCCTATGTGTATATAGCGCCCCCCTATGTGTATATAGCGCCCCTTACGTGTATAGCGCCCCCTACGTGTGTATACCGCCCCCCATGTGTGTATAGCGCCCCCCATGTGTGTATACCGCCCCCTGTGTGTGTATACCGCCCCCTGTGTGTATAGCGCCCCCTATGTGTGTATAGCGCTCCCAATGTGAGTATAGCGCTCCCTATGTGAGTATAGTGCCCCCTATGTGTATATAGCGCCCCCTATGTGTATATAGCGCCCCCTATGTGTATATAGCGCCCCCCTGTGTGTATAGCACCCCCCATGTGTGTATACCGCCCCCCATGTGTGTATACCGCCCCCCTGTGTGTATAGTGCCCCCTATGTGTGTATACCGCCCCCCTATGTGTGTATAGCACCCCATATGAGTGTATAGCGCCCCCCATGTGTATAGCACCCCCCATGTGTGTATAGCGCCCCCTATGTGTGTATAGCACCCCCTATGTGTGTATGTGTGTATAGCACCCCCTATGAGTGTATAGCGCCCCCCATGTGTGTATAGCACCCCCTATGTGTGTATAGCACCCCCTATGTGTGTATAGCACCCCCTATGAGTGTATAGCGCCCCCCTATGTGTGTATAGCACCCCCTATGAGTGTATAGCACCCCCCATGTGTGTATAGCGCCCCCTATGTGTGTATAGCACCCCCTATGTGTGTATGTGTGTATAGCACCCCCTATGAGTGTATAGCGCCCCCCTATGTGTGTATAGCACCCCCTATGAGTGTATAGCGCCCCCCCATGTGTATAGCACCCCCCATGTGTGTATAGCGCCCCCTATGTGTGTATAGCGCTCCCTATGTGTGTATACCGCCCCCTATGTGTGTATGTGTGTATAGCACCCCCTATGTGTGTATACCGCCCCCTATGTGTTTGTACCGCCCCCTATGTGTAACACCCTGTATGAGCAGTGACATCAGTGTGAGCAGCGCTGTGTGTGTGTGTGACACGGGTAATATACTCTCCATGCACCACACACTGCAGCACATACACCCTGCCCGGCAGGAGAGGGGGCTGCGGCCATTACCTGGAAGAGACCGGGGGCGGAGCTCTGTGTACAGGAAGGGAAGGGGCACTGTTTCCGGGTCACCGTATAGAGCATGGGATCAACCACCAGCCCCGCCCACTGTCTCATAGGCTGTAGCGACCCGTCACTCAGCCAGCCCCGCCCCTGTCTCTAGCTATTGGTCGCAGGGGTCCAGTCACTCAGTAACCTTTCTCCCGCCCATTGCTCGCAGCCCCGCCCCCTCTCCCTCCTACACATGTCACGATGAGTGACGGGACAGTCCGACCAATGGCGAGTAGAGTGGGCGGGGCTGTATGATGGACTCCTTGGTGTATGAAATAAGGAGTGGGCGGGGCTAGAAGATGAGTGACGGGATACTACGGCCTATGAGCGGGAGAGCTGCTGGTTGCTTAGTGACTGCGGCTGTGCCTACCCATAATCCCATGCGCTCCCCTCCAGTATATACAGGTCAGTAGCATAGTTTTTCCCCCAAGTTGCTGTATTTATATTTATATATATCTATCTATATCTATATTTACATTTATATTATTTTTCTTTGGTGGTTGCTTGTTTTTGGGCTTTTTTAATATTTTTTATTTTTTTAATGTTATTACTGGCACCGCCCATCAGACACGGGTGAGAAGCTGCGGATGAATAGAATAATTGGGGTGTTACATTGTGTCGCTGTGACGTGACAGTGAGATGATGATAGTGATGGAGCGCTGTTCTGCAGGGTGAGGAGATTATTCAGACTTTGTCGCAGATTTTACTATTTTACCAAAATGTGCGAGCACCAGAATGGCACGCAGGGGGCCGCCCAGAACCCCGCCATGCCATCGCAATTCACATAGTGACTGACCCCGGCCTATACATAAGCTTTGTCCTGCCCCCGCGTGTGTATATAACTGTGTCCTGCCCCCGCGTGTATATATAACTGTGTCCTGCCCCGCGTGTGTATATAACTGTGTCCTGCCCCGCGTGTGTATATAACTGTGTCCTGCCCCCGCGTGTATATATAACTGTGTCCTGCCCCGCGTGTGTATATAACTGTGTCCTGCCCCCGCGTGTGTATATAACTGTGTCCTGCCCCCGCGTGTGTATATAACTGTGTCCTGCCCCCGCGTGTGTATATATAACTGTGTCCTGCCCCCGCGTGTGTATATATAACTGTGTCCTGCCCCGCGTGTGTATATAACTGTGTCCTGCCCCCGCGTGTGTATATATAACTGTGTCCTGCCCCGCGTGTGTATATAACTGTGTCCTGCCCCCGCGTGTGTATATATAACTGTGTCCTGCCCCGCGTGTGTATATAACTGTGTCCTGCCCCGCGTGTGTATATAACTGTGTCCTGCCCCCGCGTGTGTATATAACTGTGTCCTGCCCCCGCGTGTGTATATAACTGTGTCCTGCCCCCGCGTGTGTATATAACTGTGTCCTGCCCCGCGTGTGTATATAACTGTGTCCTGCCCCCGCGTGTGTATATAACTGTGTCCTGCCCCCGCGTGTGTATATATAACTGTGTCCTGCCCCCGCGTGTATATATAACTGTGTCCTGCCCCGCGTGTGTATATAACTGTGTCCTGCCCCCGCGTGTGTATATAACTGTGTCCTGCCCCCGCGTGTGTATATAACTGTGTCCTGCCCCCGCGTGTGTATATAACTGTGTCCTGCCCCCGCGTGTGTATATAACTGTGTCCTGCCCCCGCGTGTGTATATAACTGTGTCCTGCCCCCGCGTGTGTATATAACTGTGTCCTGCCCCCGCGTGTGTATATAACTGTGTCCTGCCCCCGCGTGTGTATATAACTGTGTCCTGCCCCCGCGTGTGTATATAACTGTGTCCTGCCCCCGCGTGTGTATATAACTGTGTCCTGCCCCCGCGTGTGTATATAACTGTGTCCTGCCCCGCGTGTGTATATAACTGTGTCCTGCCACGCGTGTGTATATAACAGTGTCCTGCCCCCGCGTGTGTATATAACTGTGTCCTGCCCCCGCGTGTGTATATAACTGTGTCCTGCCCCCGCGTGTGTATATAACTGTGTCCTGCCCCCGCGTGTGTATATAACTGTGTCCTGCCCCCGCGTGTGTATATAACTGTGTCCTGCCCCCGCGTGTGTATATAACTGTGTCCTGCCCCCGCGTGTGTATATAACTGTGTCCTGCCCCCGCGTGTGTATATAACTGTGTCCTGCCCCCGCGTGTGTATATAACTGTGTCCTGCCCCCGCGTGTGTATATAACTGTGTCCTGCCCCCGCGTGTGTATATAACTGTGTCCTGCCCCCGCGTGTGTATATAACTGTGTCCTGCCCCCGCGTGTGTATATAACTGTGTCCTGCCCCCGCGTGTGTATATAACTGTGTCCTGCCCCCGCGTGTGTATATAACTGTGTCCTGCCCCCGCGTGTGTATATAACTGTGTCCTGCCCCCGCGTGTGTATATAACTGTGTCCTGCCCCCGCGTGTGTATATAACTGTGTCCTGCCCCCGCGTGTGTATATAACTGTGTCCTGCCCCCGCGTGTGTATATAACTGTGTCCTGCCCCCGCGTGTGTATATAACTGTGTCCTGCCCCGCGTGTATATATAACAGTGTCCTGCCCCCGCGTGTGTATATAACTGTGTCCTGCCCCCGCGTGTGTATATAACTGTGTCCTGCCCCCGCGTGTGTATATAACTGTGTCCTGCCTCCGCGTGTGTATATATAACTGTGTCCTGCCCCCGCGTGTGTATATAACTGTGTCCTGCCCCCGCGTGTGTATATATAACTGTGTCCTGCCCCGCGTGTGTATATAACTGTGTCCTGCCCCCGCGTGTGTATATAACAGTGTCCTGCCCCCGCGTGTGTATATAACAGTGTCCTGCCCCCGCGTGTGTATATAACAGTGTCCTGCCCCCGCGTGTGTATATAACAGTGTCCTGCCCCCGCGTGTGTATATAACAGTGTCCTGCCCCCGCGTGTGTATATAACAGTGTCCTGCCCCCGCGTGTGTATATAACAGTGTCCTGCCCCCGCGTGTGTATATAACAGTGTCCTGCCCCCGCGTGTGTATATAACAGTGTCCTGCCCCCGCGTGTGTATATAACAGTGTCCTGCCCCCGCGTGTGTATATAACAGTGTCCTGCCCCCGCGTGTGTATATAACAGTGTCCTGCCCCCGCGTGTGTATATAACAGTGTCCTGCCCCCGCGTGTGTATATAACAGTGTCCTGCCCCCGCGTGTGTATATAACAGTGTCCTGCCCCCGCGTGTGTATATAACAGTGTCCTGCCCCCGCGTGTGTATATAACAGTGTCCTGCCCCCGCGTGTGTATATAACAGTGTCCTGCCCCCGCGTGTGTATATAACAGTGTCCTGCCCCCGCGTGTGTATATAACAGTGTCCTGCCCCCGCGTGTGTATATAACAGTGTCCTGCCCCCGCGTGTGTATATAACAGTGTCCTGCCCCCGCGTGTGTATATAACAGTGTCCTGCCCCCGCGTGTGTATATAACAGTGTCCTGCCCCCGCGTGTGTATATAACAGTGTCCTGCCCCCGCGTGTGTATATAACAGTGTCCTGCCCCCGCGTGTGTATATAACTGTGTCCTGCCCCCGCGTGTGTATATATAACTGTGTCCTGCCCCCGCGTGTGTATATATAACTGTGTCCTGCCCCCGCGTGTATATATAACTGTGTCCTGCCCCGCGTGTGTATATAACTGTGTCCTGCCCCCGCGTGTGTATATAACTGTGTCCTGCCCCCGCGTGTGTATATAACAGTGTCCTGCCCCCGCGTGTGTATATAACAGTGTCCTGCCCCCGCGTGTGTATATAACAGTGTCCTGCCCCCGCGTGTGTATATAACAGTGTCCTGCCCCCGCGTGTGTATATAACAGTGTCCTGCCCCCGCGTGTGTATATAACAGTGTCCTGCCCCGCGTGTGTATATAACAGTGTCCTGCCCCCGCGTGTGTATATAACTGTGTCCTGCCCCCGCGTGTGTATATATAACTGTGTCCTGCCCCCGCGTGTGTATATATAACTGTGTCCTACCCCGCGTGTGTATATAACTGTGTCCTGCCCCCGCGTGTGTATATAACTGTGTCCTGCCCCGCGTGTGTATATAACTGTGTCCTGCCCCCGCGTGTGTATATAACTGTGTCCTGCCCCGCGTGTGTATATAACTGTGTCCTGCCCCCGCGTGTGTATATAACTGTGTCCTGCCCCCGCGTGTGTATATAACAGTGTCCTGCACCCGCGTGTGTATATAACAGTGTCCTGCCCCCGCGTGTGTGTATAACAGTGTCCTGCCCCCGCGTGTGTGTATAACTGTGTCCTGCCCCGCGTGTGTGTATAACTGTGTCCTGCCCCGCGTGTGTATATAACAGTGTCCTGCCCCCGCGTGTGTATATAACAGTGTCCTGCCCCCGCGTGTGTATATAACAGTGGCCTGCCCCCGCGTGTGTATATAACAGTGTCCTGCCCCCGCGTGTGTATATAACAGTGTCCTGCCCCCGCGTGTGTATATAACAGTGTCCTGCCCCCGCGTGTGTATATAACAGTGTCCTGCCCCCGCGTGTGTATATAACAGTGTCCTGCCCCTGCGTGTGTATAACTGTGTCCTGCCCCTGCGTGTGTATAACTGTGTCCTGCCCCCGCGTGTATATATAACTGTGTCCTGCCCCCGCGTGTGTATATAACAGTGTCCTGCCCCCGCGTGTGTATAACTGTGTCCTGCCCCTGCGTGTGTATAACTGTGTCCTGCCCCGCGTGTGTATAACTGTGTCCTGCCCCGCGTGTGTATGTAACAGTGCCCTGCCCCCGTGTGTGTATAACTGTGTCCTGCCCCGCGTGTATATATAACAGTGTCCTGCCCCGCGTGTGTATATAACAGTGCCCTGCCCCCGCGTGTGTATGTAACAGTGTCCTGCCCCCGCGTGTGTATGTAACTGTGTCCTGCCCCGCGTGTATATATAACTGTCCTGCCCCGAGTGTATATATAACTGTGTCCTGCCCCAGCGTGTATATATAACTGTGTCCTGCCCCGCGTGTGTATAACTGTGTCCTGCCCCGCGTGTGTATAACTGTGTCCTGCCCCCACGTGTGTATATAACTGTGTCCGGCCCCTGCGGTGTATAACTGTGTCCTGCCCCGCGTGTGTATAACTGTGTCCTGCCCCGAGTGTATATATAACTGTCCTGCCCCAGCGTGTGTATATAACTGTGTCCTGCCCCCGCGTGTGTATATAACTGTGTCCTGCCCGTGTGTATATAATTGTGTCCTTCCCGCGTGTATATAACTGTGTCCTTCCCGCGTGTATATAACTGTGTCCTTCCCGCGTGTATATAACTGTGTCCTTCCCGCGTGTATATAACTGTGTCCTTCTCGCGTTTGTATATAACTGTGTCCTGCCCCCGCATGTGTATGTAACTGTGTTCTGCCCGTGTGTATATAACTGTGTCCTGCCCCGCGTGTATATATAACTGTGTCCTGCCCCGCGTGTATATATAACTGTGTCCTGCCCCGCGTGTATATATAACTGTGTCCTGCCCCGCGTGTATATATAACTGTGTCCTGCCCCGCGTGTATATATAACTGTGTCCTGCCCCGCGTGTATATATAACTGTGTCCTGCCCCGCGTGTATATATAACTGTGTCCTGCCCCCGCGTGTATATATAACTGTGTCCTGCCCCCGCGTGTGTATATAACAGTGTCCTGCCCCTGCGTGTGTATAACTGTGTCCTGCCCCTGCGTGTGTATAACTGTGTCCTGCCCCTGCGTGTGTATAACTGTGTCCTGCCCCTGCGTGTGTATAACTGTGTCCTGCCCCCGCGTGTGTATATAACTGTGTCCTGCCCCGCGTGTATATATAACTGTGTCCTGCCCCCGCGTGTGTATATAACAGTGTCCTGCCCCCGCGTGTGTATATAACAGTGTCCTGCCCCTGCGTGTGTATAACTGTGTCCTGCCCCTGCGTGTGTATAACTGTGTCCTGCCCCTGCGTGTGTATATATAACTGTGTCCTGCCCCCGCGTGTGTATATAACAGTGTCCTGCCCCCGCATGTGTATAACTGTGTCCTGCCCCTGCGTGTGTATAACTGTGTCCTGCCCCTGCGTGTGTATAACTGTGTCCTGCCCCGCGTGTGTATAACTGTGTCCTGCCCCGCGTGTGTATGTAACAGTGCCCTGCCCCCGCGTGTGTATAACTGTGTCCTGCCCCGCGTGTATATATAACAGTGTCCTGCCCGCGTGTGTATATAACAGTGCCCTGCCCCCGCGTGTGTATGTAACAGTGTCCTGCCCCCGCGTGTGTATGTAACTGTGTCCTGCCCCGCGGGTATATATAACTGTCCTGCCCCGAGTGTATATATAACTGTGTCCTGCCCAGCGTGTATATATAACTTTGTCCTGCCCCGCGTGTGTATAACTGTGTCCTACCCCGCGTGTGTATATAACTGTGTCCTGCCCCCACGTGTGTATATAACTGTGTCCGGCCCCTGCGGTGTATAACTGTGTCCTGCCCCGCGTGTGTATAACTGTGTCCTGCCCGAGTGTATATATAACTGTCCTGCCCCAGCGTGTGTATATAACTGTGTCCTGCCCCCGCATGTGTATATAACTGTGTCCTTCCCGTGTGTATATAACTGTGTCCTTCCCGCGTGTATATAACTGTGTCCTTCCCGCGTGTATATAACTGTGTCCTTCTCGCGTTTCTATATAACTGTGTCCTGCCCCCGCATGTGTATGTAACTGTGTCCTGCCTGTGTGTATATAACTGTGTCCTGCCCCGCGTGTATATATAACTGTGTCCTGCCCCGCGTGTATATATAATTGTGTCCTGCCCCGCGTGTATATATAACTGTGTCCTGCCCCGCGTGTATATATAACTGTGTCCTGCCCCGCGTGTATATATAACTGTGTCCTGCCCCGCGTGTATATATAACTGTGTCCTGCCCTGCGTGTATATATAACTGTGTCCTGCCCCTGCGTGTATATATAACTGTGTCCTGCCCCCGCGTGTATATATAACTGTGTCCTGCCCCGCCTGTGTATAACTGTGTCCTGCCCCGCCTGTGTATAACTGTGTCCTGCCCCCCCCCCGTTTATAACTGTTTCCTGCCCCACTTGTATATATAACTGTGTCCTGCCCCCGCGTGTGTATATAACAGTGTCCTGCCCCCGCATGTGTATAACTGTGTCCTGCCCCTGCGTGTGTATAACTGTGTCCTGCCCCTGCGTGTGTATAACTGTGTCCTGCCCCGCGTGTGTATAACTGTGTCCTGCCCCGCGTGTGTATGTAACAGTGCCCTGCCCCCGCGTGTGTATTACTGTGTCCTGCCCCGCGTGTATATATAACAGTGTCCTGCCCCGCGTGTGTATATAACAGTGCCCTGCCCCCGCGTGTGTATGTAACAGTGTCCTGCCCCCGCGTGTGTATGTAACTGTGTCCTGCCCCGCGGGTATATATAACTGTCCTGCCCCGAGTGTATATATAACTGTGTCCTGCCCCAGCGTGTATATATAACTGTGTCCTGCCCCGCGTGTGTTTAACTGTGTCCTGCCCCGCGTGTGTATAACTGTGTCCTGCCCCCACGTGTGTATATAACTGTGTCCTGCCCCGCGTGTGTATAACTGTGTCCTGCCCCGAGTGTATATATAACTGTCCTGCCCCGAGTATATATATAACTGTCCTGCCCCAGCGTGTGTATATAACTGTGTCCTGCCCCCGCGTGTGTATATAACTGTGTCCTTCCCGTGTGTATAATAACTGTGTCCTTCCCGCGTGTATATAACTGTGTCCTTCCCGCGTGTATATAACTGTGTCCTTCTCGTGTTTCTATATAACTGTGTCCTGCCCGTGTGTATATAACTGTGTCCTGCCCCGCGTGTATATATAACTGTGTCCTGCCCCGCGTGTATATATAATTGTGTCCTGCCCCGCGTGTATATATAACTGTGTCCTGCCCCGCGTGTATATATAACTGTGTCCTGCCCCGCGTGTATATATAACTGTGTCCTGCCCCGCGTGTATATATAACTGTGTCCTGCCCCCGCGTGTATATATAACTGTGTCCTGCCCCCGCGTGTATATATAACTGTGTCCTGCCCCCGCGTGTATATATAACTGTGTCCTGCCCCGCCTGTGTATAACTGTGTCCTGCCCCGCCTGTGTATAACTGTGTCCTGCCCCCCCCCCCTGTTTATAACTGTTTCCTGCCCCACTTGTATATATAACTGTGTCCTGCCCTCCGTGTGTATAACTGTGTCCTGCCCCGCGTGTATATAACTGTTTCCTGCCCCGCGTGTATATAACTGTGTCCTGCCCCGCATGTGTATAACTGTGTCCTGCCCCGCGTGTGTATAACTGTGTCCTGCCCCGCGTGTGTATATAACTGTGTCCTGCCCCCGCGTGTGTATGTAACTGTGTCCTGCCCCGTGTGTATATATAACTGTGTCCTGCCCCGCGTGTATATATAACTGTGTCCTGCCCCGCGTGTATATATAACTGTGTCCTGCCCCTCGTGTATATATAACTGTGTCCTGCCCCGCGTGTATATATAACAGTGTCCTGCCCCGCGTGTGTATGTAACAGTGTCCTGCCCCGCGTGTGTATGTAACAGTGTCCTGCCCCGCGTGTGTATGTAACAGTGTCCTGCCCCTGCGTGTATATGTAACAGTGTCCTGCCCCTGCGTGTGGATATAACAGTGTCCTGCCCCTGCGTGTGTATGTAACAGTGTCCTGCCCCCGCGTGTGTTGCCCCCGCGTGTGTATGTAACAGTGTCCTGCCCCCGCGTGTGTATGTAACAGTGTCCTGCCCCCTCGTGTGTATGTAACAGTGTCCTGCCCCCGCGTGTGTATGTATCAGTGTCCTGCCCCCGCGTGTGTATGTAACAGTGTCCTGCCCCCGCGTGTGTATGTAACAGTGTCCTGCCCCCGCGTGTGTATGTAACTGTGTCCTTCCCCCGCGTGTGTATGTAACAGTGTCCTTCCCCCGCGTGTGTATGTAACAGTGTCCTTCCCCCGCGTGTGTATGTAACAGTGTCCTTCCCCCGCGTGTGTATGTAACAGTGTCCTTCCCCCGCGTGTGTATGTAACAGTGTCCTTCCCCCGCGTGTGTATGTAACAGTGTCCTGCCCCCGCGTGTGTATGTAACAGTGTCCTGCCCCCGCGTGTGTATGTAACAGTGTCCTGCCCCCGCGTGTGTATGTAACAGTGTCCTGCCCCCGCGTGTGTATGTAACAGTGTCCTGCCCCCGCGTGTGTATGTAACAGTGTCCTGCCCCCGCGTGTGTATGTAACAGTGTCCTGCCCCCGCGTGTGTATGTAAGTGTCCTGCCCCCGCGTGTGTATGTAACAGTGTCCTGCCCCCGCGTGTGTATGTAACAGTGTCCTGCCCCCGCGTGTGTATGTAACAGTGTCCTGCCCCCGCGTGTGTATGTAACAGTGTCCTGCCCCCGCGTGTGTATGTAACAGTGTCCTGCCCCCGCGTGTGTATGTAACAGTGTCCTGCCCCCGCGTGTGTATGTAACAGTGTCCTGCCCCCGCGTGTGTATGTAACAGTGTCCTGCCCCCGCGTGTGTATGTAACAGTGTCCTGCCCCCGCGTGTGTATGTAACAGTGTCCTGCCCCGCGTGTGTATGTAACAGTGTCCTGCCCCGCGTGTGTATGTAACAGTGTCCTGCCCCCGCGTGTGTATGTAACAGTGTCCTGCCCCCGCGTGTGTATGTAACAGTGTCCTGCCCCCGCGTGTGTATATAACAGTGTCCTGCCCCCGCGTGTGTATATAACAGTGTCCTGCCCCCGCGTGTGTATATAACAGTGTCCTGCCCCCGCGTGTGTATATAACAGTGTCTTGCCCCCGCGTGTGTATATAACAGTATCCTGCCCCGCGTGTATATATCAGTGTCCTGCCCCCGCGTGTATATATAACTGTCCTGCCCCCGCGTGTATATATAACTGTGTCCTGCCCCGCGTGTATATATAACTGTGTCCTGCCCCGCGTGTATATATAACTGTGTCCTGCCCCGCGTGTATATATAACTGTGTCCTGCCCCGCGTGTATATATAACTGTGTCCTGCCCCGCGTGTGTATAACTGTGTCCTGCCCCGCGTGTGTATAACTGTGTCCTGCCCCGCGTGTGTATAACTGTGTCCTGCCCCGCGTGTATATGTAACAGTGTCCTGCCCCCGCGTATGTATGTAACAGTGTTCTGCCCCCGCGTATGTATGTAACAGTGTCCTGCCCCCGCGTGTGTATGTAACAGTGTCCTGCCCCCGCGTGTGTATGTAACAGTGTCCTGCCCCCGCGTGTGTATGTAACAGTGTCCTGCCCCCGCGTGTGTATGTAACAGTGTCCTGCCCCCGCGTGTGTATGTAACAGTGTCCTGCCCCCGCGTGTGTATGTAACAGTGTCCTGCCCCCGCGTGTGTATGTAACAGTGTCCTGCCCTCGCGTGTGTATGTAACAGTGTCCTGCCCCCGCGTGTGTATATAAGTGTCCTGCCCTCGCGTGTGTATATAAGTGTCCTGCCCCCGCGTGTGTATATAACAGTGTCATGCCCCCGCGTGTTTATATATCCGTGTCCTGCCCCCGTGTGTGTATATAACTGTTTCCTGCCCCCGTGTATATGACTGTGTCCTGCCCGCGTGTGTATATAACTGTGTCCTGCCCGCGTGTGTATATAACTGTGTCCTGCCCGCGTGTGTATATATCAGTGTCCTGCCCCCGCGTGTGTATATAACTGTGTCCTGCCCCCGCGTGTGTATATATCAGTGTCCTGCCCCCGCGTGTTTATATATCCGTGTCCTGCCCCCGTGTGTGTATATAACTGTTTCCTGCCCGCGTGTATATAACTCTGTCCTGCCCCCGTGTATATAACTGTGTCCTGCCCCCGCGTGTGTATATGACTGTGTCCTGCCCCGCGTGTGTATATAACTGTGTCCTGCCCGCGTGTGTATATGACTGTGTCCTGCCCGCGTGTGTATATAACTGTGTCCTGCCCCCGCGTGTGTATATAACTGTGTCCTACCCCCGCGTGTGTATATAACTGTGTCCTGCCCCCGCGTGTATATAACTGTGTCCTGCCCTCGCGTGTGTATATAACTGTGTCCTGCCCCCGCGTGTGTATATAACTGTGTCCTGCCCCCGCGTGTGTATATAACTGTGTCCTGCCCCCGCGTGTGTATATAACTGTGTCCTGCCCCCGCGTGTATATAACTGTGTCCTGCCCCCGCGTGTGTATATAACTGTGACCTGCGTGTGTGTGTATATAACTGTGACCTGCGTGTGTGTGTATATAACTGTGTCCTGCCCCCGCGTGCGTGTGTATATAACTGTGTCCTGCCCCCGCGTGCGTGTGTGTATAACTGTGTCCTGCCCCCGCGTGCGTGTGTATATAACTGTGTCCTGCCCCCGCGTGCGTGTGTATATAACTCTGTCCTGCCCCCGCGTGCGTGTGTATATAACTCTGTCCTGCCCCCGCGTGCGTGTGTATATAACTGTGTCCTGCCCCCGCGTGCGTGTGTATATAACTGTGTCCTGCCCCCGCATGTGTATATAACTGTGACCTGCGTGTGTATGTATATAACTGTGTCCTGCCCCCGCGTGCGTGTGTATATAACTGTGTCCTGCCCCCGCGTGCGTGTGTGTATAACTGTGTCCTGCCCCCGCGTGCGTGTGTATATAACTGTGTCCTGCCCCGCGTGCGTGTGTATATAACTGTGTCCTGCCCCCGCGCGCGTGTGTATATAACTGTGTCCTGCCCCCGCGCGCGTGTGTATATAACTGTGTCCTGCCCCCGCGCGCGTGTGTATATAACTGTGTCCTGCCCCCGCGCGCGTGTGTATATAACTGTGTCCTGCCCCCGCGCGCGTGTGTATATAACTGTGTCCTGCCCCCGCGCGCGTGTGTATATAACTTTCCTGCCCCCGCGCGCGCGTGTGTATATAACTGTGCCCTGCCCCCGCGCGCGCGTGTGTATATAACTGTGCCCTGCCCCCGCGTGTGTATATAACTGTGCCCTGCCCCCGCGTGTGTATATAACTGTGCCCTGCCCCCGCGCGTGTATATAACTGTGCCCTGCCCCCGCGCGTGTATATAACTGTGCCCTGCCCCCGCGCGCGCGTGTGTATATAACTGTGTCCTGCCCCCGCGCGCGTGTATATAACTGTGTCCTGCCCCCGCGCGTGCGTGTGTATATAACTGTGTCCTGCCCCCGCGCGTGTGTATATAACTGTGTCCTGCCCGCGCGCGCGTGTATATAACTGTGTCCTGCCCCCGCGCGCGCACAACTGTGTCCTGCCCCCGCACAACTGTGTCCTGCCCCCGCGCGCGCACAACTGTGTCCTGCCCCCGCGCGCGCACAACTGTGTCCTGCCCCCGCGCGCGCACAACTGTGTCCTGCCCCCGCGCGCGCGCACAACTGTGTCCTGCCCCCGCGCGCGCGCACAACTGTGTCCTGCCCCCGCGCGCGCGCACAACTGTGTCCTGCCCCCGCGCGCGCGCACAACTGTGTCCTGCCCGCGCAACTGTGTCCTGCCCCCGCTCGCGCGCGCGCAACTGTGTCCTGCCCCCGCTCGCGCAACTGTGTCCTGCCCCCGCGCGCACAACTGTGTCCTGCCCCCACGCGCGCGTGCACAACTGTGTCCTGAGATGGTGCCGGCCTATCTGTATATGAATAGCAGTCTCACTATGGGTTTCGCAGATACCGTAGATGGTGCCGGCCTATCTGTATATGAATAGCAGTCTCACTATGGGTTCCGCAGATACCGTAGATGGTGCCGGCCTATCTGTATATGAATAGCAGTCTCACTACGGGTTCCGCAGCAGCGGGACTAAGGGGTGTGTGCACAGCGTTCGTCCCTATATTACACCTAGGGCTGCTCCAAATCCCATTAACATTCCTTGGGCATGTACGGAGTGCTGGGGTGGAATTTCACTTATGACTCATGCGAATTGGATGTCCAGCCGTTACTCCCCCCATATCTTCTGCCTCCTCCTTACTGAGCACGCTGGCCGCCTCCTGTATCACATCCCCCGTTTCGTAGGCTGCGACTCTTTCCTCTTGTACTGCGTAGGACCACCCACCTGATGGGCACGTCTTTCACTGTCCGCCACCGCTGCTTATGTATAATGGGACACCCAGTGACCCTAGAGGAGCCGTCACTTTCTGTCGCTAACTAGCGGTACGCTGGTACGCTCGGTCGGTGCAGCACGACCAAATCTCCTGTCTCCATGGTCAGGTCACTCCCCGTTTCTTCTGCTGAGCTGCCCCTGCTCGTAGTCAGGCCGCCGTTACACCACCAGTTCAGGCCAGGCTCAGGGACTCAGGACCTCGCCCGCTACCACCCGTTCTCCGCTCTCTGCACCACACAGCCTCTAAACTCCGTTTACCGGTCAGTCCTTTTTCCAGTTAATGGTCTCTCTCCTCGGACGCTGTATCTTCCTCCACCAGCACGCGAACACCACTTTGTCCTGGCGCGGGGGCTTCTAGAAGAATTTTCTCCAGTCCCCTCGTGCCCATCTAGTCCCACTGTCCCGCTGATCCCATAGTACAGGGTGCATTGAAATAGGATCACCCTCAAGGGCATATAACTACCATATAAATTTCATTTATTTACACTCGTACAAATCATAGCATCATACTAGGGAGCTACACTTATAGCTATAGTAATAATACAGGGACATGACTGGGGAGGTGAGGGGATCTGGGAGTGTCACAGTGACATCACTTATATCTATAGTAATAATATGGGGACATGACTGGGGTGGTGAGGGGATCTGGGAGCGTCACAGTGACATCACTTATATCTATAGTGATAATACAGGGACATGACTGGGGAGGTGAGGGGATGCGGGAGCATCACAGTGAAATCACTTATATCTATAGTGATAATACAGGTACATGACTGGGGAGGTGAGGGGATCTGGGAGCGTCACTGTGACATCACTTATATCTAAAGTAATACAGGGACATGACTGGGGAGGTGAGGGGATGCGGGAGCATCACAGTGAAATCACTTATATCTATAGTGATAATACAGGGACATGACTGGGGAGGTGAGGGGATCTGGCAGTATTTATAGTGATATTGATGCCTTCCCCATTTTGCAGGATTGCACAGTAGTGAAGAAGACATCCAATGAGTGTGAGACACCCAGCAGCCGTCCCTGTTTGTCAGAAGGACTAAGCAGAACCCAGAGCCCCATTACGGTGCCTCCACCTCACTCACTGATACATGAGAGACACAGTGACCAGAAGATCCTGGAACTCACCAACAAGATCATTCAGCTGCTGACTGGAGAGGTGAATGCTGGGAATGGGACATTATACAGTAACACAGGGAGATGTGTCTGGGTGATGACTGGAGAGGTGACTGCTGGGAATGGGACATTATACAGTAACACCAGGGGATGTGTCTGGGTGATGACTGGATAGGTGACTGCTGGGTATGGAACATTATACAGTAACACCAGGGGGTGTGTCTGGGTGATGACTGGAAAGGTGACTGCTGGTAATGGGGCATTATACAGTAACACCAGGGGACGTGTCTGGGCGTTGACTGGAGAGGTGACTGCTGGGAATGGAACATTATACAGTAACACCGGGGGACATGTCTGCTTGATGACTGGAGAGGTGACTTCTTGGAATTGGATATTATACAGGAACACCAGGGGACATGTCTGGGCGTTGACTGGAGAGGTGACTGCTGGGAATGGGACATTATACAGTAACACCAGGGGATGTGTCTGGGTGATGACTGGAGAGGTGACTGCTGGGAATGGGGCATTATACAGTAACACCAGGGGACATGTCTGGGCGTTGACTGGAGACGTGACTGCTGGGAATGGGACATTATACAGTAACATCGGGGAATGTGTCTGGGTGATAACTGGAGAGGTGCCTGTTGGGAATTGCACATTATACAGTAACACCGGGGGATATGTCTGGGTGATGACTGGAGAGGTGACTGCTGGGAATGGGGCATTATACAGTAACACCAGGGGACGTGTCTGGGTGATGACTGAAGAGGTGACTGCTGGGAATGGGACATTATACAGTAACACCAGGGGACGTGTCCGGGTGATGACTGGAGAGGTGACTGCTGGGAATGGGACATTATACAGTAACACCAGGGGATGTGTCTGGGTGATGACTGGAGAGGTGACTGCTGGGAATGGGACATTATACAGTAACACCAGGGGATGTGTCTGGGTGATGACTGGAGAGGTGACTGCTGGGAATGGGGCATTATACAGTAACACCAGGGGATGTGTCGGGGTGATGACTGTATCACTGTGTGTCTGCTTCCTATAAGGTGTCAGGATGTCACTGTCTATGTCTCCATGCAGGAGGGGGAGTATATAGAGGAACACAGGGGTCTGTACAAGGACGTGATGATGGAGAATCACCGGCCCCTCACATCACTGGGTAAGAGGAGACTGTCATGTATTGTACAGTGGAGAGCAGGTATGGGGGCCCCTATATACACACATCATCTGATAATCACATATATACACTGTACTCAGTCACTGTGTGTCTCCTACAGAAGGACCCAGTAACAGAGATACCCCAGAGAGATGTCCCCGTCCTCTGTATTCCCAGGATTGTACAGAGGAGAATCACAGGATCTCACAGGAGGATCAGGTAGGTGGGATTTAGGGTCTCACCCATACACCAAAGTGACTGTAACTACATGATCTGTAGAGGAGCTGTGTCTTGTACACTGATATTATACTGTTTCACCTCAGTTTAATTAGACTGTATGCAAATGTCATTAGAGTGTTTGTTTGTTTGTTTGTTTGTTTGTTTGTTTTTTAGGCACAACGTCTGTCTGATATTAAAATACAAGGTACAGAGGTAGAAGAAGAGACATATGTGACTGATATAAAGGCAGAAGATATAGAGGAAGAAGAAGAGACGTATGTGACTGATATAAAGGCAGAAGATATAGAGGGAGAAGAAGAGACGTATGTGACTGATATAAAGGCAGAAGATATAGAGGGAGAAGAGGAGACGTTTGTGACTGATATAAAGGCAGAAGATATAGAGGGAGAAGAAGAGATGTATATGACTGATATAAAGGCAGAAGATATAGAAGGAGAAGAAGAGACGTATGTGACTGATACAAAGGCAGAAGATACAGAGGGAGAAGAAGAGACGTATGTGACTGATATAAAGGCAGAAAATATAGAGGAAGAAGAAGAGACGTATGTGAGGGGTGATCAGCAGTGTAAGGAGGAGGAGATTCCTACAGATATCAGCACAGGTGAGTAATAAACACTTTTCTCTGACGTCCGTAGTGGATGCTGGGACTTCCTTAAGGACCATGGGGAATAGCGGCTCTGCAGGAGACTGGGCACAAAGTAAAAGCTTTAGGACTAGCTGGTGTGCACTGGCTCCTCCCCCTATGACCCTCCTCCAAGCCTCAGTTAGAATTTTGTGCCCGGCCGAGAAGGGTGCAATCTGGGTGGCTCTCCTGAGCTGCTTAGAGTAAAAGTTTAGACTTAGGTTTTTTTATTTTCAGTGAGTCCTGCTGGCAACAGGCTCACTGCATCGAGGGACTAAGGGGAGAAGAAGCGAACTCACCTGCGTGCAGAGTGGATTGGGCTTCTTAGGCTACTGGACATTAGCTCCAGAGGGATCAATCACAGGCCCAGCCATGGATGGGTCCCGGAGCCGCGCCGCCGGCCCCCTTACAGAGCCAGAAGACAGAAGAGGTCCAGAAATCGGCGGCAGAAGACGTCCTGTCTTCAGTAAAGGTAGCGCACAGCACTGCAGCTGTGCGCCATTGCTCTCAGCACACTTCACACTCCGGTCACTGAGGGTGCAGGGCGCTGGGGGGGGGCGCCCTGAGACGCAATATAAACACTTTTTTTGGCAAAATATACATCACATATAGCTCCTGGGCTATATGGATGTATTTAACTCCTGCCAGTTTTTCTGTAGAAAGCGGGAGAAAAGGCCGCCGAGAAGGGGGCGGAGCCAATCTCCTCAGCACACAAGCGCCATTTTCCCTCACAGCTCCGCTGGAAGGACGTCTCCCTGACACTCCCCTGCAGTCCTGCACTACAGAAACAGGGTAAAAAAGAGAGGGGGGGGCACTAATTTGGCATATATAAACTACATAGCAGCTATAAGGGAGAAACACTTATATAAGGTTGTCCCTATACATATTATAGCGCTCTGGTGTGTGCTGGCAAACTCTCCCTCTGTCTCCCCAAAGGGCTAGTGGGGTCCTGTCCTCTATCAGAGCATTCCCTGTGTGTGTGCTGTGTGTCGGTACGTGTGTGTCGACATGTATGAGGAGGAAAATGGTGTGGAGGCGGAGCAATTGCCGGTAATAGTGATGTCACCCCTTAGGGAGTCGACACCTGACTGGATGGTCTCATTTAAGGAATTACGTGATAGCGTCAGCACTTTGAAAAAGACTGTTGACGACATGAGACAGCCCTGCCGGCCTGTTCAGGCGTCTCCAACACTGTCAGGGGCTCTAAAGCGCCCGTTACCTCAGTCGGTCGACACAGACACGGACACTGACTCCAGTGTCGACGGTGAAGAAACAAACGTATTTTCCAGTAGGGCCACACGTTACATGATCACGGCAATGAAGGAGGTTTTGCATATTTCTGATACTACAAGTACCACAAAAAGGGGTATTATGTGGGGTGTGAAAAAACTACCTGTACTTTTTCCTGAATCAGATGAATTAAATGAGGTGTGTGATGAAGCGTGGGTTTCCCCCGATAAAAAACTGCTAATTTCTAAAAAATGATTGGCATTATACCCTCTCCCGCCAGAGGTCAGGGCGCGCTGGGAAACGCCCCCTAGGGTAGATAAAGCGCTCACACGCTTATCAAAACAAGTGGCGTTACCGTCTCCTGATACGGCCGCCCTCAAGGAACCAGCTGATAGAAAGCTGGAAAATATCCTGAAAAGTATATACACACATACTGGTGTTATACTGCGACCAGCAATCGCCTCAGCCTGGATGTGCAGTGCGGGGGTAGCTTGGTCGGAGTCCCTGACTGAAAATATTGATACCCTGGACAGGGACAATATATTATTGACTATAGAGCATTTAAAAGATGCATTTCTATATATGCGAGATGCACAGAGGGATATTTGCACTCTGGCATCAAGAGTAAGTGCGCTGTCCATTTCTGCCAGAAGAAGTTTATGGACACGACAGTGGTCAGGTGATGCGGATTCCAAACGGCACATGTAAGTATTGCCGTATAAAGGAGAGGAGTTATTTGGGGTCGGTCTATCGGACCTGGTGGCCACGGCAACAGCTGGGAAATCCACCTTTTTACCCCAGGTCACCTCTCAGCAGAAAAAGACATCGTCTTTTCAACCTCAGTCCTTTCGTCCCCATAAGGGCAAGCGGGTAAAAGGCCACTCATATCTGCCCCGGGGTAGAGGAAGGGGGAAAAGACTGCAGCAGGCAGCCTCTTCCCAGGAACAGAAGCCCTCCCCCGCTTCTGCCAAGTCCTCAGCATGACGCTGGGGCCTTACAAGCGGACTCAGGTACGGTGGGGGGTCGTCTCAAGAGTTTCAGCGCGCAGTGGGCTCACTCGCAAGTGGACCCCTGGATCCTGCAGGTAGTATCTCAGGGGTACAGATTGGAATTCGAGACATCTCCCCCTCGCCGGTTCCTGAAGTCTGCTTTACCAACGTCTCCCTCCGACAGGGAGGTGGTATTGGAAGCCATTCACAAGCTGTATTCCCAGCAGGTGATAATCAAAGTACCCCTCCTACAACAGGGAAAGGGGTATTATTCCACACTGTTTGTGGTACCGAAGCCGGACGGCTCGTTGAGACCTATTCTAAATCTAAAGTCCTTGAACACTTACATACAAAGGTTCAAATTCAAAATGGAGTCACTCAGAGCAGTGATAGCGAACCTGGAAGAAGTGGACTATATGGTGTCTCTGGACATCAAGGATGCTTACCTCCATGTCCCAATTTGCCCTTCTCACCAAGGGTACCTGTCACTATCAGTTTCAAACGCTGCCGTTTGGATTGTCCACGGCACCCCGGGTCTTTACCAAGGTAATGGCCGAAATGATGATTCTTCTTCGAAGAAAAGGCGTCTTAATTATCCCTTACTTGGACGATCTCCTGATAAGGGCAAGGTCCAGAGAACAGTTAGAGGTCGGAATAGCACTATCTCAAGTAGTACTACGACAGCACGGGTGGATTCTAAATATTCCAAAATCGCAGCTGAGTCCGACGACACGTCTGCTGTTCCTAGGGATGATTCTGGACACAGTCCAGAAAAAAGTGTTTCTCCCGGAGGAGAAAGCCAGGGAGTTATCCGAGCTAGTCAGGAACCTCCTAAAACCAGGCCAAGTGTCAGTGCATCAATGCACAAGGGTACTGGGAAAAATGGTGGCTTCTTACGAAGCGATTCCATTCGGCAGATTCCACGCAAGAACTTTTCAGTGGGATCTGCTGGACAAATGGTCCGGATCGCATCTTCAGATGCATCAGCGGATAACCCTGTCTCCAAGGACAAGGGTGTCTCTTCTGTGGTGGTTGCAGAGTGCTCATCTTCTAGAGGGCCGCAGATTTGGCATTCAGGACTGGGTCCTGGTGACCACGGATGCCAGCCTTCGAGGCTGGGGAGCAGTCACACAGGGAAGAAATTTCCAGGGAGTGTGGTCAAGCCTAGAGACTTCATTTCACATAAATATACTGGAGCTAAGGGCAATTTACAATGCTCTAAGCCTAGCAAGTCCTCTGCTTCATGGTCAGCCGGTGTTGATCCAGTCGGACAACATCACAGCAGTCACCCACATAAACAGACAGGGCGGCACAAGAAGCAGGAGGGCAATGGCGGAAGCTGCAAGGATTCTTCGCTGGGCGGAAAATCATGTGATAGCACTGTCAGCAGTGTTCATTCCGGGAGTGGACAACTGGGAAGCAGACTTCCTCAGCAGGCACGACCTCCACCCGGGAGAGTGGGGACTTCATCCGGAAGTCTTCCACATGTTTGTGAACCGTTGGGAAAAACCAAAGGTGGACATGATGGCGTCCCGCCTCAACAAAAAACTAGAAAGGTATTGCGCCAGGTCAAGGGACCCTCAGGCAATAGCTGTGGACGCTCTGGTAACACCTTGGGTGTTCCAGTCAGTGTGTGTGTTCCCTCCTCTGCCTCTCATACCCAAGGTACTGAGAATTATAAGACGGAGAGGAGTAAGAACTATACTCGTGGCTCCGGATTGGCCAAGAAGGACTTGGTACCCGGAACTTCAAGAGATGCTCACAGAGGACCCATGGCCTCTGCCACTAAGAAGGGACCTGCTTCAGCAAGGACCCTGTCTGTTCCAAGACTTACCGCGGCTGCGTTTGACGGCATGGCGGTTGAACGCCGGATCCTGAAGGAAAAAGGCATTCCGGAGGAAGTCATCCCTACCCTGATCAAAGCCAGGAAGGAGGTGACCGCACAACATTATCACCGTATTTGGCGAAAATATGTTGCGTGGTGTGAGGCCAGGAGGGCCCCGACGGAGGAATTTCAACTGGGTCGATTCCTGCATTTCCTGCAAACAGGAGTATCTATGGGCCTCAAATTGGGGTCCATTAAGGTTCAAATTTCGGCCCTGTCAATTTTCTTCCAGAAAGAATTGGCTTCAGTTCCTGAAGTCCAGACGTTTGTCAAGGGAGTACTGCATATACAGCACCACTTTGTGCCTCCAGTGGCACCGTGGGATCTCAATGTAGTTCTGGGATTCCTCAAATCACATTGGTTTGAACCGCTCAAATCTGTGGATTTGAAATATCTCACATGGAAAGCGACCATGCTGTTGACCCTGGCCTCGGCCAGGCGAGTGTCAGAATTGGCGGCTTTATCTTACAAAAGCCCATATCTGATTTTCCATTCGGACAGGGCAGAACTGCGGACCCGTCCCCAGTTTCTCCCTAAGGTGGTGTCAGCGTTTCACCTGAACCAACCTATTGTGGTGCCTGCGGCTACTAGGGACTTGGAGGACTCCAAGTTGCTAGACGTTGTCAGAGCCCTAAAAATATATATTCAAGGACGGCTGGAGTCAGGAAAACTGACTCGCTATTTATACTGTATGCACCCAACAAGCTGGGTGCTCCTGCTTCTAAGCAGACGATTGCTCGTTGGATTTGTAGTACAATTCAGCTTGCACATTCTGTGGCAGGCCTGCCACAGCCAAAATCTGTAAATGCCCACTCCACAAGGAAGGGGGGCTCATCTTGGGCGGCTGCCCGAGGGGTCTCGGCATTACAACTTTGCCGAGCTGCTACTTGGTCAGGGGCAAACACGTTTGCAAAATTCTACAAATTTGATACCCTGGCTGAGGAGGACCTGGAGTTCTCTCATTCGGTGCTGCAGAGTCATCCGCACTCTCCCGCCCGTTTGGGAGCTTTG
Source organism: Pseudophryne corroboree (assembly GCF_028390025.1). NCBI lineage: Eukaryota > Metazoa > Chordata > Amphibia > Anura > Myobatrachidae > Pseudophryne > Pseudophryne corroboree. Next base: position 1,198,879 of record NW_026967503.1, on the reverse strand, counting down.
GTATAATCCCCATGGTCCTTACAGAGTCCCAGCATCCACTTAGGACGTCAGAGAAAATAAGAATTTATTAATCGATAATTCTATTTCTCGTAGTCCGTAGTGGATGCTGGGCGCCCATCCCAAGTGCGGATTGTCTGCAATACTTGTACATAGTTATTGTTACAAAAATCGGGTTTTGTATTGTTGAGAGCCATCTTTGCAGAGGCTCCTCTGTTATCATGCTGTTAACTGGGTTCAGATCACAGGTTGTACAGTGTGATTGGTGTGGCTGGTATGAGTCTTACCCGGGATTCAAAATCCTTCCTTATTGTGTATGCTCGTCCGGGCACAGTATCCTAACTGAGGCTTTGAGGAGGGTCATAGGGGGAGGAGCCAGTGCACACCAGCTAGTCTTAAAGCTTTTACTTTTTGTGCCCTGTCTTCTGCGGAGCCGCTATTCCCTTGGTCCTTACGGAATCCCAGCATCCACTACGGACTACGAGAAATAGAATGATCGGTAAGTAAATTCTTATTTTCTCTAACGTCCTAGTGGATGCTGGGAACTCCGTAAGGACCATGGGGAATAGCGGACTCCGCAGGAGACTGGGCACTCTAAAAGAAAGATTAGGTACTATCTGGTGTGCACTGGCTCCTCCCTTTATGCCCCTCCTCCAGACCTAAGTTAGAATCTGTGCCCGGCTCGAGCTGGTTGCACACTAGGGGCTCTCCTGAGCTTCTAGTAAAGAAAGTATTTATTAGGTTTTTTATTTTCAGTGAGATCTGCTGACAACAGACTTACTGCTACGAGGGACTTAGGGGAGAGAAGCGAACCTACCTGCTTGCAGCTAGCTTGGGCTTCTAGGCTACTGGACACCATTAGCTCCAGAGGGATCGAACACAGGCCCAGCCTCGGTCGTCCGGTCCCGGAGCCACGCCGCCGTCCCCCTTGCAGAGCCAGAAGCAAGAAGAACGTCCTGGAAATCGGCGGCTAAAGACTCCAGTCTTCATTAAGGTAGCGCACAGCACTGTAGCTGTGCGCCATTGGTCCCTATGCACACCACATACTCCGGTCACTGATGGGTGCAGGGCGCAGGGGGGGGTGGGGGGGGCGCCCTGGGCTGCAATTAGAGTACTTTGACTTTGGCAAACAACACATAATATAGCCTAATAAGCTATATATGTGTAAAAATCCCCTGCCATAATACACTTATGAGAGCGGGAGAAGTCAGCCGAAAAAGGGGCGGGCCTATCTCCCTCAGCACACTGGCGCCATTTTCTCTTTACAGTGCAGCTGGAAGACAGCTCTCCAGGCTCTCCCCTGCAGCTTCCAGGCTCAAAGGGTTAAAAAGAGAGGGGGGGCGCAAACTGTATATAAAAAGCAGCTATAGGGATAAATCACGTTCTGTTAGTGTAACTCCCTGATTAAATAGCGCTGTGGTGTGTGCTGGCATACTCTCTCTTTGTCTCCCCAAAGGACTTTGTGGGGTCCTGTCCTCAGTCAGAGCATTCCCTGTGTGTGTGCGGTGTGTCGGTACGGCTGTGTCGACTTGTTTGATGAGGAGACTTATGTGGAGGCGGAGCAGGTGCCGATAAATGTGATGTCACCCCCTGCAGGGCCGACACCAGAGTGAGTGGATATGTGGAAGGTATTAACCGACAGTGTCAACTCCTTACATAAAAGGCTGGATGACGTAACAGCCGTGGGACAGCCGGCTTCTCAGCCGGCGCCTGCCCAGGCGTCTCAAAGGCCATCAGGGGCTCAAAAACGCCCGCTACCTCAGATGGCAGACACAGATGTCGACACGGAGTCTGACTCCAGTGTCGACGAGGTTGAGACATATACACAATCCACTAGGGGCATCCGTTGCATGATTTCGGCAATGAAAAATGTGTTACACATTTCTGACATTAACCCAAGTACCACTAAAAAGGGGTTTTATGTTTGGGGAGAAAAAGCAGCCAGTGTTTTGTACCCCCATCAGATGAGTTGAATGGAGTGTGTGAAGAAGCGTGGGGTTCCCCCAATAAGAAACTGGTAATTTCTAAAAAGTTACTGATGGCGTACCCTTTCCCGCCAGAGGATAGGTCACGTTGGGAGATATCCCCTAGGGTGGATAAGGCGCTCACACGTTTGTCAAAAAAGGTGGCACAGCCGTCTCAGGATACGGCCACCTTGAAGGAGCCTGCTGATAGAAAGCAGGAGGCTATCCTGAAGTCTGTATATACACACTCAGGTACTATACTGAGACCTGCAATTGCCTCAGTATGGGTGGTCTGATACCCTGTAAGATAATATTGTTACCCTCGACAGGGATATTATTTTGCTAACCATAGAGCATATTAAAGACGTCGTCTTATATATGAGGGATGCACAGAGGGATATTTGCCGGCTGGCATCCAGATTTAATGCAATGTCCATTTCTGCCAGGAGGGTATTAGGGACCCGGCAGTGGACAGGTGATGCTGATTCTAAAAGGCACATGGAGATTCTGCCTTATAAGGGTGAGGAATTGTTTGGGGATGGTCTCTCAGACCTCGTATCCACAGCAACAGCTGGGAAGTAAAAAGTTTTACCTCAGTTCCCTCACAGCCTAAGAAAGCACCGTATTATCAGAAACAGTCTTTTTGGCCACAGAAAAGCAAGCGGGTCAAAGGCGCTTCCTTTCTGCACAGAGGCAAGGGAAGAGGGAAAAAGATGCACCAGACAGCCAGTTCCCAGGATCAAAAATCTTCCCCCGCTTCCTCTAAGTCCACCCCATGACGCTGGGGCTCCACAGGCGGAGCCAGGTGCGGTGGGGGCGCGTCTCCGGAACTTCAGCGACCGGTGGGCTCGCTCGCAGGTGGATCCCTGGGTTCTGCAAGTAGTATCACAGGGATACAAGCTGAAGTTCGAGGCGACTCCCCCTCACCGTTACCTCAAATCAGCCTTACCTGCTGCCCTCGGAGAAAGGGAGGTAGTACTGGCGGCAATTCACAAGCTGTATCTTCAGCAGGTGATAATCAAGGTACCCCTCCTTCAACAGGGACGGGGTTACTATGCCACAATGTTTGTGGTACCGAAACCAGAGGGTTCGGTGAGACCCTTTCTAAATTTAAAATCCTTGAACATTTATATAAAAAAGTTCAAGTTCAAGATGGAATCGCTCAGAGCGGTTATTGCAAGCCTGGAAGAGGGGGATTTTATGGTGTCATTGGACATCAAGGATGCTTACCTGCATGTCCCCAATTATCCACCCCACCAGGAGTACCTCAGGTTTGTGGTACAGGAATGTCATTACCAATTCCAGACGCTGCCGTTTGGTTTGTCCAAGGCACCGAGGGTATTTACCAAGGTAATGGCCGAAATGATGATTCTCCTCCGAAAGAAGGGAGTCATGATTATTCCGTACTTGGACGATCTCCTTATAAAGGCGAGGTCCAAAGAGCAGTTGCTAGTCAGTGTAGACCTATCTCAGGAAGTGCTACATCAGCACGGCTGGATTCTGAATATCCCAAAGTCGCAGCTGATTCCTGCGATGCGTCTGCTGTTCTTGGGCATGATTCTGGACACAGAACAGAAGAAGATATTTCTCCTGGTGGAGAAGGCCCAGGAATTATCATCTCTGGTCAGGGACCTCCTGAAACCAAAGCAGGTGTCGGTGCATCACTGCACGCGAGTCCTGGGAAAGATGGTAGCTTCTTACGAAGCAATTCCCTTCGGCAGATTCCATGCAAGGATCTTCCAGTGGGATTTGTTGGACAAGTGGTCCGGATCGCATCTCCAGATGCATGGGTTAATCGCCCTGTTCCCGAGGGCCAGGGTGTCTCTGCTGTGGTGGCTGCAGAGTGCTCCTCTGCTCGAAGGCCGCAGATTCGGCATACAGGACTTGGTCCTGGTGACCGCGGATGCAAGCCTCCGAGGTTGGGGGGCAGTCACCCAGGGAAGAAACTTCCAAGGACAATGGTCGAGTCAGGAAACTTCCCTACACATAAATATTCTGGAACTAAGTGCCGTTTACAATGCCCTGAGTCAAGCAGAACCCCTGCTTCAAAACCAACCGGTTCTGATTCAGTCAGACAACATCACAGCGGTCGCCCATGTAAACCGCCAGGGCGGCACAAGAAGCAGGGTGGCAATGGCAGAAGCCACAAGGATTCTTCGATGGGCGGAGAATCACGTGATAGCACTGTCAGCAGTGTTCATTCCGGGAGTGGACAACTGGGAAGCAGACTTCCTCAGCAGGCACGACCTCCACCCGGGAGAGTGGGGGCTTCATCCAGAAGTCTTCCAGCTGATTGTGAACCGTTGGAAACGGCCACAGGTGGACATGATGGCGTCCCGCCTCAACAAAAAGCTAAAAAGATATTGCGCCAGGTCAAGGGACCCTCAGGCGATAGCTGTGGACGCTCTAGTGACACTGTGGGTGTACCAGTCGGTTTATGTGTTCCTTCCTCTCACCCTCATACCCAAGGTACTGAGGATAATAAGGAGAGGAGTAAGAACTATACTCATTGTTCCGGATTGGCCAAGAAGAGCTTGGTACCCAGAACTTCAAGAAATGGTCTCAGAGGACCCATGGCCTCTGCCGCTCAGACGGGACCTGCTGCTGCAGGGGCCCTGTCTGTTCCAAGACTTACCGCGGCTGCGTTTGACGGCATGGCAGTTGAACGTATCCTAAAGGAAAAGGGCATTCCGGAGGAAGTCATTCCTACGCTGATTAAAGCTACGAAGGAGGTGACCGCAAAACATTATCACCGCATATGGCGGAAATATGTTGCTTGGTGTGAGGCCAGGAAGGCACCAACGGAGGAATTTCAGCTGGGTCGATTTCTGCACTTCCTACAGTCAGGGGTGACTATGGGCCTCAAATTGGGTTCCATTAAGGTCCAGATTTCGGCTCTGTCGATTTTCTTCCAAAAAGAACTGGCTTCACTGCCTGAAGTTCAGACTTTTGATAAAAGGAGTGCTGCATATTCAGCCCCCTTTTGTGCCTCCAGTGGCACCTTGGGATCTCAACGTGGTGTTGGATTTCCTAAAGTCGCATTGGTTTGAGCCACTGAAAACAGTTGAAACAGAAATATCTCACGTGGAAAGTTGTCATGCTTCTGGCCTTGGCTTCGCCAGGCGTGTATCAGAATTGGCGGCTTTGTCATGTAAAAGCCTTATCTGTTTTTTCATATGGATAGGGCGGAATTGAGGACTCGTTCCCAATTTCTTCCTAAGGTGGTATCAGCATTTCATTTGAACCAACCTATTGTGGTGCCTGCGGCTACTCGGGACTTGGAGGATTCCAAGTTGCCGGACGTAGTCAGGGCCTTAAAAATCTATGTTTCCAGGATGGCTAGAGTCAGGAAAACTGACTCGCTATTTATCCTGTATGCACCCATGCTCCTGCTTCAAAGCAGACTATTGCTCGTTGGATTTGTAGCACGATTCAACTTGCACATTCTGCGGCTGAACTGCCGCATCCTAAATCTGTAAGAGCCCATTCCACAAGGAAATGGGCTCTTCTTGGGCGGCTGCCCGAGGGGTCTCGGCTTTACAACTTTGCCGAGCTGCTACTTGGTCGGGTTCAAACACATTTGCAAAATTCTACAAGTTTGATACCCTGGCTATGGAGGACCTTGAGTTTGCTCATTCGGTGCTGCAGAGTCATCCGCACTCTCCCGCCCGTTTGGGAGCTTTGGTATAATCCCCATGGTCCTTACGGAGTTCCCAGCATCCACTAGGACGTCAGAGAAAATAAGAATTTACTCACCGGTAATTCTATTTCTCGTAGTCCGTAGTGGATGCTGGGCGCCCATCCCAAGTGCGGATTGTCTGCAATACTTGTATATAGTTATTGCCTAGCTGGAGGGTTATTGTTATGAGCCATCTGTTCGTGAGGCTCAGTTGTTATTCATACTGTTAACTGGGTATAGTATCACGAGTTGTACGGTGTGATTGGTGTGGCTGCTATGAGTCTTACCCGGGATTCCAAAATCCTTTCCTTATTGTGTCAGCTCTTCCGGGCACAGTTTCCCTAACTGAGGTCTGGAGGAGGGGCATAGAGGGTGGAGCCAGTGCACACCAGATAGTACCTAATCTTTCTTTTAGAGTGCCCAGTCTCCTGCGGAGCCCGCTATTCCCCATGGTCCTTACGGAGTTCCCAGCATCCACTACGGACTACGAAAAATAGAATTACCGGTGAGTAAAATCTTATTATTACAGAAGTCACACATTCTCATTGCTCAGTCACTACCGCAATCTCTTATCCTACACCCTCCTCTGCCATCAGCCCTGTTCTCAGTTGGGTGTTTCTAACACAAGGCTATCCATGACAAATATCACATGTAGAGAGTTTTCTCATACGTCCTAGAGTATGCTGGGGACGCTTTGAGAACCATGGGGTAAAGACTGGATCCGCAGGAGACATGGGCACTTTAAGACTTTAAAAGGGGTGTAAACTGGCTCCACCCTCTATGCCCCTCCTCCAGACTCCAGTTAGATTCTGTGCCCAGCGATACTGGATACACTTAGGAGCTCTCCACAGTTTCTCAGAAAAAAGACTTTATTTAGATTTATAATTTTCAGGGAGACCTGCTGGCTACAGGCTCTCTGCATCGTGGGAGTGAGGGGGGAGAAGCAGGACCTACTTCTGTGCGTTTAAGGGCTCTGCTTCTTAGGCTACTGGACACCATTAGCTCCAGAGGGTCAGATCACTTGGTGCACCTAGCTGCTTGTTCCCGGAGCCGCGCCGTCACCCCCCTCACAGAGCCAGAAGACAGAAGCCGGATGAGTAAAGGAAGATCAGAAGACTTCAGTGACTGCAGAAGACGGCAGTGGGATCCGACGACACGCCTGTCGTTCCTGGGTATGATTCTGAATACAGAATTACGGAGAGTTTTTCTTCCAGTGGAAAAGGCTCTGGAAATACAGAACATGGTAAAACAGATTCTGAAACCGGCAAAAGTGTCAGTTCTTCAATGCACTCGATTGCTGGGCAAGATGGTGGTGGCCTACGAAGCCATTCTGTATGGCAGGTTCCATGCCAGGGGTGCTTCAGTGGGACCTGCTGGACAAGTGGTCCGGGTCTCACCTGGACATGCACCGGAAAATACTCCTATCTTCCAGGACCAGGATCTTCTTTCTATGGTGGCTGCACAGTTCTCACCTTCTGGAGGGACGCAGGTTCGGGATTCAGGATTGGATTCAAATTTCAGCCTTATCAATTTTCTTTCAGAAAGAATTGCCCTCCCTTCCGGAAGTTCAGACCTTCGTCAGGTGTGCTGCACATCCAACCTCCATTTGGGCCCCCAGTGGAACCATGGGATCTTAATGTGGTGTTGCAGTTCCTGCAATCTTCTTGGTTTGAACCTTTACGTAAGGTTGAGTTAAAATTCCTTACTTGGAAAGTAGTCATGTTGTTGGCCTTGGCGTCATAAAGGTGAGTTTCTGAATTGGCGGCTTTGTCTCACAAAAGACCCTATTTAATCTTTCATGCTGATAGAGCGGAGTTGAGAACTCATCAGCAATTTCTGCCAAAAGTGGTTTCCTCATTTCACGTAAACCAGCCTATTGTGGTGCCAGTGGCTACTGATGCCTTGGCGGAATCGAAGTCTCAATGTGGTCAGAGCTTTGAAGATCTATGTCGCCAGAACCGTGCAGATTAGGAAAACAGAGGCTCTGTTTGTCCTGTGGGCTCACAACAAGATTGGGATTCCTGCTTCCAAGCAGACTATTGCACGCTGGATCTGTAATACGATTCAGCAGGCTCATTCTACGGCAGGGTTACCGTTACCGAAATCGGTGAAAGCTCATTCTACCAGAAAGGTGGACTCATTCTGGGCGGCTGCCCGAGGGGTTTCGGCATTACAACTTTGGCGAGCTGCTACTTGATCGGGTTCAAACACCTTTGTGAAGTTTTACAAGTTTGATACCCTGGCTGAGGAGGACCTCATGTTTGATCAGTCGGTGCTGCAGAGTCATCTGCACTCTCCCGCCCGTTCTAGAGCATTGGTATAAACCCCATGGTTTTGAAGCATCCCCAGCATCCTTTAGGACGTATGAAAAAATAGGATTTTAATACCTACCGGTCACAGACCTAGTCTCTACAGCTACTGCTGGAAAATCGTCATTTTTACCTTATGTTCCCCCAAAACATAAGAAAACGCATCATCAAATGCAGTCCTTTCGGCCCAATAGATACCGAAGAGGAAGAGACTCTGCCTTCCTTGCTGTTAGAGGCAGGGAAAGAGGTAAAAGAAACCCAGGCTTCTCTGCCTCCCAAGAACAGAAGTCCTCCCCGGCTTCTGCCAAGTCCACCGCATGACGCTGGGGTTTCCCTGCGGGAGTCCTCGCCGGTTGGGGCACATCTCAAGCTCTTCAGCCAGGTCTGGGTTTGCTCGGGCCTGGAACCTTGGATTTTAAAAATTGTGTCACAAGGGTACAAACTAAAATTTTAAGACGTTCCCCCTCGCCGATTATTAAAATCAGCCTTGCCAGCTTCTCTGACTGGCAGAGAGGTAGTGTGCGACGCAATACAAAAATTGTGTCAGAACCAGGTAATTATCACGGTTCCCCCTGCGCAACAGGGACAAGGCTTTTATTCCAGTTTATTCGTGGTTCCGAAGCCGGACGGCTCGGTCAGACCGATCCTCAACCTTAACCTAAATTACTTTCTGCAGAAATTCAAGATGGAGTCTCTCAGAGCAGTGATCTCCAGTCTGGAGGAAGGGGACTTTATGGTCTCCTTAGACATAAAGGATGCCTACCTACATGTTCCCATTTATCCTCCTCATCAGGCCTTCCTGCGCTTTGTGGTTCAGGATTGTCATTACCAATTTCAGACGTTGCCATTTGGGCTGTCCACGGCTCCGAGGATTTTTACCCAAGTGATGGCGGAGATGATGATTCTTCTTCGCATGCAAGGTGTCATGATTATCCCATACTTTGACGATCTCCTGATGAAAGCCAGATGCAGGGACAAGTTGTTACAGAACATTGCACTGTCCCTGAAGGTGTTGCAACAACATGGCTGGCTCCTCAACCTGCTGAAATCTCAGTTGATCCCTACGACCCACCTGTCGTTTCTGGGGATGAATCTGGACACAGAACTACAGAGTTTTTCTTCCGGAAGAAAAAGCTCTGGAACAAATCTTAAAACCAACCAGAGTGTCGATCCATCAATGCACTCGCTTGCTGGATAGATGGTGCCGGCCTACGAGGCCATTCAGTTTGGCAGATTCCATGCCACAGTATTCCAGTGGGACCTGTTGGACAAGTGGTCCGGTTCCCACCTACACATGCAACGGACGATAGTCCTGTCCTCAAAGACAAGAATATCACTGCTGTGGTGGCTGCACAGTTCTCACCTCCTCGAGGGACGCAGGTTCGGTATTCAGGATTGGATTCTAGTGACCACGGATGCAAGTCCCCGGGGTTGGGGTGCAAGGAAGATGGTCAAGTCAGGAGACTTGTCTCCACATAAACGTTCTGGAATTAAGGGCCATTTACAACGGCCTTCTACAAACTGAACGCCTTTTTCAAAGTCGACCCTTCCTCATCCAGTCGGAGAATATAACAGCAGTAGCTTACATCAACAGCCAGGGCGGAACAAAAAGCAGAGCAGCAATGACAGAAGCCACAAGGATTCTCCGCTGGGCGGAGAAACATCTAAGCGCTCTGTCAGCTATCTTCATTCCAGGAGTGGACAACTGGGAAGCAGACTTCCTCAGCAGACACGATCTCCATCCAGGAGTCTTCACAGAAGTGACAAGTCGCTGGGGTACTCCCCAAGTAGACATGATGGCGTCTCGTCTCAACAAGAAACTCCAAAATGATTGCGCCAGGTCAAGGTACCCTCAAGCCATAGCGGTGGGCGCTCTGGTGACACCGTGGGTGTTTCAGTCGGTATGTGTTCCCTCCACTTCCTCTCATTCCGAGAGTGTTAAAAATTATAAGAAGAAAGGTTCCAACGATCCTCATTGTTCCAGATTGGCCAAGGAGGGCTTGGTATCCCGATCTTCAGGATTTACGCATAGGAAATCCCTGGCTGCTTCCTCTACGAGAGGACCTGTTACAGTATCAAGATTTATCGCGGCTACGTTTGACGGCATGGCGGTTGAACGCCAGATTCTAGCCCAGAAGGGTATTCCCAGTGAAGTCATTCCCACTCTTATTCAGGCTAGAAAGGATGTTACGGCAAAACACGATCACCACATTTGGAGGAAATATATTTCCTGGTGCGAGTCCAAGAAGGCTCCTGCGGAAATTTTTTAACTTGGACGTATTCTCCACTTTTTACAAGCTGGAGTGGATGCGGGCCTTAAATTAGGATCCATTAAAGTACAAATTTCTGCATTGTCAGTTTTCTTTCAGAAACAATTGGCCTCACTTCCTGAGGTGCAAACGTTTCTAAAGGGGGTGTTACACATCCAACCACCTTTTGTGCCTCCTGTGGCACCTTGGGACCTTAACGTGATGTTACAGTTCCTTCAATCTCACTGGTTTGAACCTTTTTCAAAAGGTGGATTTGAAATTCCTCACTTGGAAAGTGGTCATTTTATTGGCCTTGGCATCTGCACGGCGGGTGTCCGAATTGGCGGCCTAGTCTCACAAGAGCCCTTATTTGATCTTCCATGAAGATAGAGCAGAGTTGAGAACTCGTCAACAGTTTCTGCCGAAGGTGGTTTCTTCTTTTCATATAAACCAACCTAATGTCCGTCTCCCTCGGCACAGTTCCTATAACTGAGGTCTGGAGGAGGGGCATAGAGGGAGGAGCCAGTTCACGCCCTTATTAAAGTCTTAAAGTGCCCATTTCTCCTGCGGATCCTGTCTATACCCCATGGTTCTATTGATGACCCCAGCATCCTCTACGGACTCAGAGAAAAGGTTTTACCGGCAGGTATTAAAATCCTATTATTTATTAGTGCGCAAGCAGGACAGCATTTTCTCTTCTTTGGTGTTTTATTATTACAACCATGTCACCTCTAGTAATCCCACACGAGCGTCCATGTCTCCTCCAGTAATCCCACACGAGCGTCCATGTCTCCTCCAGTAATCCCACACGAGCGTCCATGTCTCCTCCAGTAATCCCACACGAGCGTCCATGTCACCTCTAGTAATCCCACATGAGCGTCCATGTCACCTCCAGTAATCCCACACGAGCGTCCATGTCACCTCTAGTAATCCCACATGAGTGTCCATGTCACCTCTAGTAATCCCACATGAGCGTCCATGTCACCTCTAGTAATCCCCCATGAGCGTCCATGTCACCTCTAGTAATCCCACATGAGCATCCATGTCGCCTCTAGTAATCCCACATGAGCGTCCATGTCACCTCTAGTAATCACACATGAGCGTTCAGTGTTGATCAAGCTCCAGTCTAAGCATCCTATCTTTTTTTTTTTTTTAATGCACATAAAAGCAATGATTACAGGTAAAACATGTCAATTATAGAGTTATATATTGTATCCTGTAACACCCTGGGTCTTGTCTGCTCATTTTATATTTCACATGAGCGTCCATGTCACCTCCAGTAATCCCACACGAGCGTCCATGTCACCTCTAGTAATCCCACATGAGTGTTCATGTCACCTCTAGTAATCCCACATGAGCGTCCATGTCACCTCCAGTAATCCCACACGAGCGTCCATGTCTCCTCCAGTAATCCCACACGAGCGTCCATGTCACCTCTAGTAATCCCACATGAGCGTCCATGTCACCTCCAGTAATCCCACACGAGCGTCCATGTCACCTCTAGTAATCCCACATGAGCGTCCATGTCACCTCTAGTAATCCCACATGAGCGTCCATGTCACCTCTAGTTATCCCACATGAGCGCCCATGTCACCTCTTGTAATCCCACATGAGCGCCCATGTCTCCTCCAGTAATCCCACACGAGCGTCCATGTCTCCTTCAGTAATCCCACACGAGCTTCCATGTCTCCTCCAGTAATCCCACATGAGCATCTGTCTCACCTCTACTAATCCCACATGAGCGGCCATGTCTCCTCCAGTAATCCCACACGAGCGTCCATGTCATCTCTAGTAATCCCACACGAGCGTCCATGTCTCCTCCAGTAATCCCACACGAGCGTCCATGTCATCTCTAGTAATCCCACACGAGCGTCCATGTCTCCTCCAGTAATCCCACACGAGCGTCTATGTCTCCTCCAGTAATCCCACACGAGCGTCCATGTCTCCTCCAGTAATCCCACACGAGCGTCCATGTCACCTCTAGTAATCCCACATGAGCGTCCATGTCACCTCCAGTAATCCCACACGAGCGTCCATGTCTCCTCCAGTAATCCCACACGAGCGTCCATGTCTCCTCCAGTAATCCCACACGAGCGTCCATGTCACCTCTAGTAATCCCACACGAGCGTCCATGTCTCCTTCAGTAATCCCACACGAGCTTCCATGTCTCCTCCAGTAATCCCACATGAGCGTCCATGTCACCTCTAGTAATCCCACATGAGCGGCCATGTCTCCTCCAGTAATCCCACACGAGCGTCCATGTCACCTCTAGTAATCCCCCATGAGCATCCATGTCGCCTCTAGTAATCCCACATGAGCATCCATGTCGCCTCTAGTAATCCCACATGAGCGTCCATGTCTCCTCTAGTAATCCCACATGAGCATCAGTGTCACCTCTAGTAATCCCACATGAGCGTCCATGTCACCTCCAGTAATCCCACATAAGCGGCCATGTCTCCTCCAGTAATCCCACACGAGCGTCCATGTCATCTCTAGTAATCCCACACGAGCGTCCATGTCTCCTCCAGTAATCCCACACGAGCGTCTATGTCTCCTCCAGTAATCCCACACGAGCGTCCATGTCTCCTCCAGTAATCCCACACGAGCGTCCATGTCACCTCTAGTAATCCCACATGAGCGTCCATGTCACCTCCAGTAATCCCACACGAGCGTCCATGTCTCCTCCAGTAATCCCACACGAGCGTCCATGTCTCCTCCAGTAATCCCACACGAGCGTCCATGTCACCTCTAGTAATCCCACACGAGCGTCCATGTCTCCTTCAGTAATCCCACACGAGCTTCCATGTCTCCTCCAGTAATCCCACATGAGCATCTGTCTCACCTCTACTAATCCCACATGAGCGGCCATGTCTCCTCCAGTAATCCCACACGAGCGTCCATGTCACCTCTAGTAATCCCACACGAGCGTCCATGTCTCCTCCAGTAATCCCACACGAGCGTCCATGTCTCCTCCAGTAATCCCACACGAGCGTCCATGTCTCCTCCAGTAATCCCACACGAGCGTCCATGTCACCTCTAGTAATCCCACATGAGCGTCCATGTCACCTCCAGTAATCCCACACGAGCGTCCATGTATCCTCCAGTAATCCCACACGAGCGTCCATGTCTCCTCCAGTAATCCCACACGAGCGTCCATGTCACCTCTAGTAATCCCACACGAGCGTCCATGTCTCCTTCAGTAATCCCACACGAGCTTCCATGTCTCCTCCAGTAATCCCACATGAGCATCTGTCTCACCTCTACTAATCCCACATGAGCGGCCATGTCTCCTCCAGTAATCCCACACGAGCGTCCATGTCACCTCTAGTAATCCCCCATGAGCATCCATGTCGCCTCTAGTAATCCCACATGAGCATCCATGTCGCCTCTAGTAATCCCACATGAGCGTCCATGTCTCCTCTAGTAATCCCACATGAGCATCAGTGTCACCTCTAGTAATCCCACATGAGCGTCCATGTCACCTCCAGTAATCCCACATAAGCGTCCATGTCACCTCTAGTAATCCCACATGAGCGTCCGTGTCACCTCTAGTAATCCCCCATGAGCGTCCATGTCACCTCTAGGAATCCCACATGAGCGTCCATGTCACCTCTAGTAATCCCCCATGAGCGTCCATGTCACCTCTAGTAATCCCACATGAGCATCCATGTCACCTCTAGTAATCACACATGAGCGTTCAGTGTTGATCAAGCTCCAGTCTAAGCATCCTATCTTTTTTTTTTTTTTAATACACATAAAAGCAATGATTACAGGTAAAACATGTCAATTATAGAGTTATATATTGTATCCTGTAACACCCTGGGTCTTGTCTGCTCATTTTATATTTCTCTGACGTCCTAGTGGATGCTGGGAACTCCGTAAGGACCATGGGGAATAGCGGGCTCCGCAGGAGACTGGGCACAACTAAAAGAAAGCTTTAGGACTAACTGGTGTGCACTGGCTCCTCCCCCTATGACCCTCCTCCAGACCTCAGTTAGATTTCTGTGCCCGGCCGAGCTGGATGCACACTATGGGCTCTCCTGAGCTCCTAGAAAAGAAAGTATAGTTTAGGTTTTTTATTTTCAGTGAGATCTGCTGGCAACAGACTCACTGCTACGAGGGACTAAGGGGAGAAGAAGCGAACCTGCCTGCTTGCAGCCAGCTTGGGCTTCTTAGGCTACTGGACACCATTAGCTCCAGAGGGATTGAACGCAGGACCCGACCTCGATGTCCGTTCCCGGAGCCGCGCCGCTGTCCCCCTTACAGAGCCAGAAGCAAGAAGGTCCGGAAAATCGGCGGCTAAAGACTTCTATCTTCTCCATGGTAGCGCACAGCACTGCAGCTGTGCGCCATTGCTCCTCATGCACACCTCACACTCCGGTCACTGATGGGTGCAGGGCGCTGGGGGGGGGGGCGCCCTGAGCAGCAATAAATAACACCTTGGCTGGCAAATATACACCATATATAGCCCCAGGGGCTATATATAGGTGTAAATTAACCCCTGCCAGATTTCCTAAAGTCCGCCGAAAAAGGGGCGGGGCTATCTCCCTCAGCATACCGGCACCATTTTCCCTCACAGCTCCGCTGGAAGGAAGGCTCCCTGGCTCTCCCCTGCAGTCCTGCACTACAGAAAAGGGTAAAAAAGAGAGGGGGGCACATATTTTAGGCGCATTATAGTTATTCTATGCAGCTATAGGGGAAAACACTCTGTATAGGTGTCACCCCAGTGTATAGGTGTCTGTATAGGTGTCACCCCAGTGCTCTGGTGTGTGCTGGCATACTCTCCCTCTGTCTCTCCAAAGGGCTTTGTGGGGTCCTATCCTCTTTTAGAGCATTTCCTGTGTGTGTGCTGTGTGTCGGTACGGCTGTGTCGACATGTATGAGGAGAAAAATTATGTGGAGGCGGAGCAAATGCCGGTAAATGTGATGTCACCCCCTGTGGGGTCGACACCTGTGTGGATGGATTTATGGAAGGAATTACGGGAAAGTGTTAACTCCTTACATAAAAGGCTTGACGACATGGGACAGCCGGCAACTCAGCTTGTGCCTGTCCAGGCGTCTCAAAGGCCATCAGGGGCTGTAAAACGCCCGTTACCTCAGATGGCAGACACAGACGTCGACACGGATACCGACTCCAGTGTCGACGATGAGGAGACGACTGTAACTTCCAATAGGGCCACACGTTACATGATTAAGGCAATGAAAATTGTATTACACATTACTGATATTACCCCAGGTACCACAAAAAAGGGTATTATGTTTGGTGAGAAAAAACTACCAGTAGTTTTTCCTGCATCTGAGGAATTAAATGAAGTTTGTGAAGAAGCATGGACTTCCCCCGATAAGAAATTAGTAATTTCTAAACGGCTATTGGCAGCGTACCCTTTCCCGCCAGAGGATAGGTCACGTTGGGAAACACCCCCTAGGGTTGATAAAGCGCTCACACGTTTGTCAAAGAAGGTGGCACTACCGTCTCCGGATACGGCCACGCTTAAAGAGCCTGCTGACAGAAAGCAGGAGACTATCCTAAAGTCTATATACACACACACTGGTGTTATACTACGACCAGCTATAGCCTCAGCATGGATGTGTAGTGCTGCGGTTGCGTGGTCGGATTCCCTGACAGAGAATATTGAGACCCTGGATAGGGACAATATTTTACTGACTTTAGAGCATATAAAAGATGCTCTCTTATACATGCGTGATGCACAGAGGGATATTTGCCGACTGGCATCAAAAGTAAGTGCAATATCCATTTCCGCTAGACTGGATTATGGACTCGGCAGTGGTCAGGGGATGCCGATTCAAAATGGCACATGGAGATTTTGCCTTATAAAGGGGTGGAGTTGTTTGGGGAAGGTCTGTCAGACCTCGTTTCCACGGCAACAGCTGGAAAATCAACTTTTCTGCCCCAGGTTACCTCGCAGCAAAAGAAAGCACCGTATTATCAAGCACAGTCCTTTCGGCCCCATAAGGGCAAGCGAGCAAGAGGCGCCTCTTTTTTGCCAAAAGGCAGAGGTAAGGGAAAAAAGCTGCAGCATACAGCCAGTTCCCAGGACCAGGAGTCCTCCCCCGCTTCCGCCAAGTCCACAGCATGACGATGGGGCTTCACAGGCGGATCTAGGTACGGTGGGGGCACGTCTCAGGAATTTCAGCACACAGTGATCTCGCTCACAGGTGGATCCCTGGATCCTTCAGGTAGTATCTCAGGGGTACATGCTGGAATTCGAGACGCCTCCCCCACGCCGTTTCCTAAAATCTGCCTTACCAACAACACTCTGACAGAGAGGCGGTGTTACAGGCAATTCACAAGCTGTATTCCCAGCAAGTGATAAACAGGGTACCTCTCCTTCAACAAGGAAAGGGTTATTATTCCACAATGTTTGTGGTACCGAAACCGGACGGTTCGGTGAGACCCATTTAAAATCCTTGAACAAGTATATCAAAAAGTTCAAGTTCAAGATGGAATCGCTCAGAGCGGTTATCTCCAGCCTGGAGGAGGGGGATTACATGGTATCTCTGGACATCAAGGATGCTTACCTGCATGTCCCCATTTACCCTCCTCACCAGGAGTGCCTCAGGTTTGTGGTACAGGACTGTCACTACCAGTTCCAGACGCTGCCGTTTGGGTTATCCCGGCACCGAGGGTCTTTACCAAGGTAATGGCCAAAATGATGATTCTCCTTCGAAAGAAAGGGGTTTCAATTATCCCGTACTTGGACGATCTCCTGATAAAGGCGAGGTCCAGGGAGCAGTTGCTGGTGGGGGTAGCACTTTCTCAGGAAGTGCTACAACAGCATGGTTGGATTCTCAACATCCCAAAGTCACAGCTGGTCCCCACGACACATCTTCTGTTCCTGGGGATGATTCTGGACACAGACCAGAAAAAAGTGTTTCTTCCAGAGGAAAAAAAAAAAAGGGGTTGTCATCTCTAGTAAGAAACCTTCTAAAGCCAGGACAGGTGTCAGTGCATCAATGCACGAAAGTCCTGGGAAAGATGGTAGCTTCGTACAAAGAAATTCCATTCGGCAGATTCCACGCAAGAACCTTCCAGTGGGACCTGTTGGACAAGTGGTCCGGATCGCATCTTCAGATGCATCGGCGGATAACCCTGTCGCCAAGGACCAGGGTGTCGCTACTGTGGTGGCTGCAGAGTGCTCATCTTCTAGAGGGCCGCAGATTCGGGATACAGGACTGGGTCCTGGTAACTACGGATGCCAGCCTTCGAGGCTGGGGGGCAGTCACACAGGGACGAAATTTCCAGGGACTGTGGTCAAACCAGGAAATTTCACTTCACATAAATATCCTGGAACTAAGGGCCATCTACAACGCCCTAAGCCAGGCAAGACTTCTGCTTCAAAACCAGCCGGTACTGATACAATCAGACAACATCACGGCGGTCGCCCATGTAAACAGACAGGGCGGCACAAGAAGCAGGAGCGCGATGGCAGAAGCCACAAAGATTCTCCGATGGGCGGAAAATCACGTGTCAGCACTGACAGCAGTGTTCATCCCGGGAGTAGACAACTGGGAAGCAGACTTCCTCAGCAGACACGACCTCCACCCGGGAGAATGGGGACTTCATCCGGAAGTTTTCCAAATGATTGTAAACCGTTGGGAACGACCAAAGGTGGACATGATGGCGTCCCTCCTCAACAAAAAACTAGAAAGGTATTGCGCCAGGTCAAGGGACCCTCAGGCGATAGCTGTGGACGCTCTAGTGACACCGTGGGTGTACCAGTCGGTTTATGTGTTCCCTCCTCTGCCTCTCATTCCAAAGGTACTGAGAATTGTGCGAAGGAGCGGAGTAAGAACGATGCTCGTGGTTCCAGATTGGCCAAGAAGAGCTTGGTACCCGGAACTTCAAGAGATGCTCACAGAGGACCCATGGCCTCTACTGCTAAGATGGGACCTGCTCCAGCAGGGGCCCTGTCTATTCCAAGACTTACCGCGGCTGCGTTTGACGGCATGGCGGTTGAACACCGGATCCTGAAGGAAAAGGGTATTCCGGAGGAAGTCATCCCTACCCTGATCAAAGCCAGGAAGGATGTCACGGCAAAACATTATCACCGCATTTGGCGAAAATATGTTGCTTGGTGTGAGGCCAAAAAGGCCCCAACGGAGGAGTTTCAACTGGGTCGTTTTCTGCATTTCCTGCAAGCAGGAGTGAATATGGGCCTAAAATTAGGATCCATTAAGGTACAGATTTCGTCTCTGTCAATTTTCTTCCAAAAAGAATTGGCTTCACTGCCTGAAGTTCAGACATTTGTGAAGTGCGTGCTGCATATTCAGCCCCCTTTTGTGCCTCCAGTGGCACCTTGGGATCTCAATGTGGTTTTGGGGTTCTTGAAATCACATTGGTTCGAGCCACTTAAAACCGTGGATTTGAAATATCTCATGTGGAAAGTGGTCATGCTGTTGGCACTGGCTTCGGCCAGGCGTGTGTCAGAATTGGCGGCTTTATCTTGTAAAAGCCCTTATCTGATTTTCCATACGGATAGGGCAGAGTTGAGGACTCGTCCTCATTTTCTCCTGAAGGTGGTATCAGCTTTTCACTTGAACCAACCTATTGTGGTGCCTGTGGCTACTAGGGACTTGGAGGATGCCAAGTTACTGGACGTGGTCAGGGCCCTGAGAATTTATGTTTACAGGACGGCTGGAGTCAGGAAAATTGACTCGCTGTTTATCCTGTATGCACCCAACAAGCTGGGTGCTCCTGCTTCAAAGCAGACCATTGCTCACTGGATTTGTAGCACAATTCAGCTTGCGCATTCTGCGGCAGGACTGCCGCATCCTAAATCAGTGAAAGCCCATTCCACGAGGAAGGTGGGCTCATCTTGGGCGGCCGCCCGAGGGGTCTCGGCTTTACAACTTTGCCGAGCCGCGACTTGGTCAGGGTCAAATACTTTTGCAAAGTTTTACAAGTTTGACACCCTGGCTGACGAGGACCTGGAGTTCGCTCATTCGGTGCTGCAGAGTCACCCGCACTCTCCCCCCCGTTTGGGAGCTTTGGTATAATCCCCATGGTCCTTACGGAGTTCCCAGCATCCACTAGGATGTCAGAGAAAATAAGATTTTACTCACCGGTAAATCTATTTCTCGTAGTCCGTAGTGGATGCTGGGCACCCATCCCAAGTGCGGATTGTCTGCATTACTTGAACATAGTTACTGTTAACTAAAACGGGTTATTGTTGAGAGCCATCTGTTCAGAGGCTCCATTGTTATCATACTGTTAACTGGGTTTAAAATCACGAGTTGTACGGTGTGATTGGTGTGGCTGGTATGAGTCTTAACCGGGATTCAAAAATCCTTCCTTATTGTGTCAGCTCTTCCGGGCACAGTATCCTAACTGAGGTCTGGAGGAGGGTCATAGGGGGAGGAGCCAGTGCACACCAGTTAGTCCTAAAGCTTTCTTTTAGTTGTGCCCAGTCTCCTGCGGAGCCGCTATTCCCCATGGTCCTTACGGAGTTCCCAGCATCCACTACGGACTAGGAGAAATAGATTTACCGGTGAGTAAAATCTTATTTTCCATAATGTATTTTATTTCCAGCAGGTGGACACACAAGCAGGAATATTTCAGAAGGACATCTAATGTTATCCCCGGATTGTGACATAAAAGATAATGACAGTAGACAGGATTCTCCAGGAGATAACCCCATTACCCCAATTATACATCCAGCTCTATCAGCTGATCCCTCTGATCCTGGGAAATGTTCTCCTGATCACTCTGATATTGGAGCATTTGTTACAGCTCTGAGATTAGATACAGTGTTTCCATGTTCTGTAGATGCCAAATGTTTTACACAGAACACAAAGCTTATTACCCATCATCCAGCTAAGGCAGGTGAGAGGCCACTGATATGTTCTGAGTGTGGGAAATGTTTTACAAAGAAATCAGCTCTTGTTACACATCAGAGAAGTCACTCAGGTGAGAGGCCGTATTCCTGTTCTGAGTGTGGGAAATGTTTTACACAGAAATCATCTCTTGTTACACATCAGAGAAGTCACACAGGTGAGACGCCGTGTTCCTGTTCTGAGTGTGGGAAATGTTTTGCATGGAAATCAGATCTTGTTACACATCAGAGAAGTCACACAGGTGAGAAGCCATTTTCATGTTCTGAGTGTGGGAAATGTTTCGCATTTAAATCAGTTCTTGTTAAACATCAGAAAAGTCACTCAGGTGAGAAGCCGTTTTCCTGTTCTGAGTGTGGGAAATGTTTTACACAGAAATCAGCTCTTGTTACACATCAGAGAAGTCACACAGGTGAGAAGCCGTTTTCCTGTTCTGAGTGTGGGAAATGTTTTGCATGGAAATCAGATCTTGTTACACATCAGAGAAGTCACACAGGTGAGAAGCCATTTTCATGTTCTGAGTGTGGGAAATGTTTCGCATTTAAATCAGTTCTTGTTAAACATCAGAGAAGTCACACAGGTGAGAAGCCGTTTTCCTGTTCTGAGTGTGGGAAATGTTTTGCATGGAAATCACATCTTGTTACACATCAGAGAAGTCATACAGGTGAGAAGCCGTATTCCTGTTCTGAGTGTGGGAAATGTTTTACACAGAAATCAGCTCTTGTTCCACATCAGAGAAGTCACACAGGTGAGAAGCCGTTTTCCTGTTCTGAGTGTGGGAAATGTTTTGCATGGAAATCAGATCTTGTTACACATCAGAGAAGTCACACAGGTGAGAAGCCATTTTCATGTTCTGAGTGTGGGAAATGTTTCGCATTTAAATCAGTTCTTGTTAAACATCAGAAAAGTCACTCAGGTGAGAAGCCGTTTTCCTGTTCTGAGTGTGGGAAATGTTTTACACAGAAATCAGATCTTGTTACACATCAGAGAAGTCACACAGGTGAGAAGCCATTTTCATGTTCTGAGTGTGGGAAATGTTTCGCATTTAAATCAGTTCTTGTTAAACATCAGAAAAGTCACTCAGGTGAGAAGCCGTTTTCCTGTTCTGAGTGTGGGAAATGTTTTACACAGAAATCAGCTCTTGTTACACATCAGAGAAGTCACACAGGTGAGAAGCCGTTTTCCTGTTCTGAGTGTGGGAAATGTTTTGCATGGAAATCAGATCTTGTTACACATCAGAGAAGTCACACAGGTGAGAAGCCATTTTCATGTTCTGAGTGTGGGAAATGTTTCGCATTTAAATCAGTTCTTGTTAAACATCAGAGAAGTCACACAGGTGAGAAGCCGTTTTCCTGTTCTGAGTGTGGGAAATGTTTTGCATGGAAATCACATCTTGTTACACATCAGAGAAGTCATACAGGTGAGAAGCCGTATTCCTGTTCTGAGTGTGGGAAATGTTTTACACAGAAATCAGCTCTTGTTCCACATCAGAGAAGTCACACAGGTGAGAAGCCGTTTTCCTGTTCTGAGTGTGGGAAATGTTTTACACAGAAATCAGCTCTTGTTCCACATCAGAGAAGTCACATAGGTGAGAAGCCGTTTTCCTGTTCTGAGTGTGGGAAATGTTTTGCACAGAAATCACATCTTGCTACACATCAGAGAAGTCACACAGGTGAGAAGCCATTTTCATCCTGTGAGAGAAATAAATCCGCTCTTGTTGAACACATTAGACATTACCCAAGTACGGAACTATTTAAATCTTCTGGAGTATAATTATCACTGTCGTCCAGTGTTCCTCAAGGGTCAATCCTATCTCCTATGCTTTATAAAATATACATGCTACCACTGGGTGATATAATCAGACGTCATGGCCTGGTCTACCACTGCTATGCAGATGACCTGCTTTTTGCTCCATGTACTGAGAACCGAATACCAATCCTAAATGGTTGTCTAGCTGAGCGCCAGGGGTGGATGATGCCAGTTGGCTGTGACTCAGTCTTTGTGACACATAATAGAAGCTCACCAACAAAGGACAAGACTACAGCTTTACCAACCATCTGGATTTACGCTTTGGTGCTCAGAATTGAAAATACTGAACATGTGCTGAATCTTTGTGTTGTCCTGGTATGTGGCTGACACATACATCAGGTATCTGCCACATACAAATCCTCATTCTTCCATCTGTGGACCATAGCCAGAATCAAGCTCTTGATTCCCTCAGAAGTTCATAGACTACTGCAATGCCATCTACCTGGGTCACCCAGCAAAAGAATTACAGAGCTTGCAGCTAGTACAGAATGCAGCAGCCAAGCTGTTACCTAACCCGTTCCTGCCACATAACACCCATTCTCTACTCCCTTCACCGGCTGCCTGTAAGATGACAAATCTATTTCATAATTGGCTAACTGACCTTCCCAGCCCAACATTACATGGTCCAAGGTACTAGAAGCAGCTCCTGCCTCCTTACTGCCCTGCTTGCTTGCTTCTACAGATGAAGGACTGTTACCGACAGTACCAAGAATCTCCTGTCATTCATTTAAGGGTTGAACTTTAGCTTTGCAGCC